>NC_141699.1:89864521-91198271 GCF_964263255.1 Lissotriton vulgaris | reverse complement strand
GGCACAAAGGAGAGCATACTAAATTGGTGTATGTCCTTCTTGGAGACTCGGTCTTACACAGTGATGGTAACCCACCCACCCCCCTACCGCTTGACATCGCAGGAAGTTTCGTGCAGAGTGGTCAGTGGTCATCTTTATCACCAACTTTACTAATATATACATATATTCGGCCCGTTCTTGGTGCTCATTAAATCCTTTCTCTGAAAAGTAGGGCTCTATGTGGAGGACCCATAAATGATTGTGAAACTGGATCAAAATACACCTGCATTGCAGGTACTTTAGCATCAAACTTCACTGCAGTACACTCCTGGATGGCTTGTAGCCTTCTGGAACTTAATACCAATAAAACAGAGATGCTGCTAAAGGGAAACAGTAGCACCAGGTGGAAGGTCGCCCTGTGGCTTGGGTGCAGGGTTTTAGCTCGTGCCTCAGTGTTTAAAGTAAAGAAAAACTCGGTGTCCGTGTAGATGAACATCTATTCATTGAAGGTTAATAGAAAAATATTGTCTTTCATACCAAAACATTTATACAAGTAAGGAGTTTCTGCTATTGACTAATGCAATACGATGTGTCTGCTGTATCTAGGCCTTCAAGAATCCTCACTGAACACATAGCAGTGGGTTCAACATTTGAGCAGTAATCAAACCACAGAAATTCAAGCCTGTTTTTCAAGCAAGAATGAAGCTACGCTGCATTCCTGTCAGAGAATCCTGTTTAAAACTCACAGTTTGATGTTTAGGGTATTCTGGCGAGCCAAATCCACCCCCATTCATCAGACTGAACTGCTTTATAACCCGCAGAGATCTACATTACAACTTAAAACCATTATTTTGTAACATGCACACACCACTCTTCTCTTGTAACACACGGTTTGCTACCTCTCACATTTTGTTTGCCTTTGATACTTGCACAAGTGCCACCATTGCCTACGTAGCGTTTGTTCTTGTGCCTGAGTGTTTAGCATATATTGCAGTATTATACCTCTAATTGTACTTTGATTTATCTTGTAACCTTCACACTTGTCACGTTTTCCTCCTGTGCACTGTTTGCTACCTCATGTATTTAGTTTGCTCACAATTGTCACTTTTACCTCATGTAACTTAACGTCTGCTTTTGTAATCTGTTCACGTGTAATGTTCTCTTCATGTATCACTTCATGTATCAATTCTGTTCCTATTGTGAAGTGCTCTGACGCCTTCGGGTAAAGTCTGCGCTATATAAAAACGCATAAATAAAATAAAATAATAAATAAAATACGCAGGCTTTCGGAAGGGTCTGAAGACCTCCTATTTTGAAAGTTTTAATGGCGTTTGTGATCTGTGCTTAGCTTGAGTGTTGACTGCCGAGGGGCAGTCGGGCTGACATTGCACTGTATAGGTTTTGCATGTGCGGCCGCGATTCCCCTGGTGTGCTGTAAACAACACGAACAGTGACGAACCCCAGCCGTCATCAGCACACGAGCACTGTAGTGCATGACGGCTGGGGTTCGTCATCAGCATGGAAGGGGTTAATATACCATTTCCAGGGATTCTGGAGACTTTATGAAAAGCGAGGGGTTGATTACAGTGCTCAGGTTGTCCATTACACCAGAGGTCCAGCCCGATTGACACTATGCAATGTGAGTGGTCTTCTGTTCTTGATTACACTGGGGTGGTATGTGTTCGGTCGGAAGTGGGAGGTGAGGGGCTGCCGCTTACAGTCCTGGAGCTAAAGAGTCTATCCCTGATTACACTGTGGGAGGGGCGAAGTCTGCTCCTGATATTACCGCTGTAGATAAGGCGTGTGGCATGGACACGTGTGCTGGTTACAATGTTAGAGGAAAGGGGTCTTGTCGGGAATAATCCATGCGAGGAAAGAGTGTGCTTGATTACAATTATGGGCTGTTCAGACTTTTATGCTGCTAATGAGTTCCTATAAATGGGGAGTAACCTGTCCCATATTCTTTGGTTGATGAGTCACCACCAGTTTATTTTCATGTGATCAATTGTGTATAGCGTAAGAGGGTATCACTACATTCTTGATCTAGTAATACTACAGTCTAATAAATGTGTGGAAATGACGGGCAAGCGCATCACCAACAAGGTTTTTATCTTTAAAGCCACTTACTGCTGGGGTGCCCTGCCTGTAAAGTCCATTTAATTTTGAATGTGGCTCCTGTTAATCGTTGCTCGGGCGGAAACATTAACCTTCCACCTCCAAGATTCATAAACACTTGGGTTGCGCAATCGCACGACGCCCCTCCCACAATTGGTTGCAGCAACTGACAAGAGACCAATCAGCACAGACATATGAACATCTGCACTGGGGAAGGAGGTAGGTCCTCGTGCTCGTCGTGGCAGTCACCCCAGCCTCCCACGTGAGATCTGCTGGCGTCGCTCGCTCTGCGTGGACGGCGTGTCCTGAGATGACACACCGTGACGCAGCCGATAAGGGACGCTTACGATTTGTAACTCCAAAGGAGTTCGATGCTGCTGACAAAGGGTCAAGCCCTCGGACCTGTGTAGGTGCAAAGGCAATACACCCATGCGTTAATTTACAGCTCCTACTCGGCGCAGTTATCACTCATTGATAAAAGCACGAGACTTCATTTCCATATCAAAGCTGTGTTCTGACCTTAAGGACCTTTTCAGAATTAACTAGTATGATTCAGCCGACATACCTTGGTGTAATGTGGTAGCTGAGGCCTACCACGTGCTGCTTCAGGGGCTAACAATAAGGACACTCGGACACCAGGTAAGGGTTAGCCGGAAAGACCACGAGCGGTCTTCCGCTTCTTTATTTATACCCCGGCGCGAGCCCGCCCCGGGGTTGTGCGTGCGTGCGTGGGGGAAAGCAACATTGTAGTGGAGAGCCCGAGTGGCTCTCTACATCCCTCCTTTATTTTAGTTCTTTCTGCCCTCGGGCATTCAACTGGCAGTTCACGGAGATGTCCATGCAAAGTCCCTCAGCCGTTGGCTGGGCACCGGATTGGGCCTCAGGCTATAGCGACGACTCCGGATCCCTAATGGTTCGGCAGCCCCAGCCGGGGTTGCCCTCGGATCTTCGCTCGACTCAGAGGCCCTTGGCTGGCTCCGTTCGGTGCTGAGGCCGGATGGCATGGGCCTCGGTTGACTCTCTCCTCGTGCCGGTCCTGGTGGAGGACTCGGGGACCTAGGGCAGCCCGGCTCTTCCAGCACCAGCTCTTCCTCTGCCACTTCCTCTGCTCGCTGGTGTCCCACGGCTGCTTCGGTTGCCTTTCTGAAGCAGGATACGTTCCGTGTGACGGTTTGTCCATTTCTCCTGGCCGTGATCATTGTCCCTTGTACCTTTTCGACTCTCCACACCTCTGGTTCAAACGGTGTTCGAAACTTCCATCCTGGGTAGCGATCCTTGACGACCACTGCGTCACCTTCTCGGATGTCCGGCTCTCTGGCGTGGCGGTGCAGGCTTGCTTTGGCATTGGTGACCAGTCTCCTGGCTTGCGTGGCCTCTGCGTCTCTCTCTGCCGGCATCCACTCGCTCACCGTGGGTATGCCATCTCTGGGGGCCCGCTTGAACAGTATGTGGGCTGGGGCGCACTTTGTCGTCGAGTGCGGCGTTTGCCGATAGGCTCCTAGAAACTGATCCAGTGCTGTCTCCGGATCTTCCCCGTTGTCCACGGCAATCCGAAGTGCTCTGTTTATGGTCCGCATCAGTCTTTCCACTTCTCCGTTGGCTTGAGGCCACAGCGGAGTGATCTTTCTATGGTTGATTCGGAGGGATTCTAGGTATGATTGGAACTCTCGCCCTTGAAAGGGAGGGCCGTTGTCTGACTTAATTTCCTCGGGGAGTCCCATGGTTGCGAACACTCGGTTTAGCACCTTTCTGACGTGTGGGAAAGCGGTGGATGCTATGACTTCCACGATGGGGAACTTCGAGAAGGAATCTACCAGCACCAACATCTGCCTCCCGTCCGGGAAGCTGCCAAAGTCAATACTCAATTGGGTCCATGGAGCCCGGGGCGCATCTTCCGTGATTACAGGGGCTGGAAGGGGTTCGCCCCCGGTGATCGTGCAGGCATGGCAGGACCTTATCATTGCCTCTACTTGGGTGTCCATCGCTGGGAACCACACCTTGCTTCGTAGGCGCGCTTTCGTCTTCGCCATGCCTTGGTGTCCCACGTGAGCTAAGCTTAATGCGCGCTGTTGGAGGTTTTCCGGCATGACGAGGAGGTGTCCTCGCAGAATCACTCCTTCTTCTCCCACGCTGAGTTCACTGCGAATGTGCCATAGCTGCTGTCTCGCATGGCTGACTTCCGGACGGAGGCTTGCGGCGCCATCAAGGAAGCAGGCCCATTGGTTCTCCTCCAGGGCTCGGCGGACTTTCGTGAGGGTTTCATCTCCCGCCGTAGCTTCTCCGATCTCCTTGAGGGTCATGTTGTCAGGACACGCGGCCTGCGTGACCATGTGCACGATCTCTTCTACTTCCTCTCCGTCCTCGGTGGGTGGCGGTTGCGAGGCAACGTCCGGGTGCCGCGATAGGTAGTCAGCGGGATTGTGAGCGCCAGGCCGGAACACCACTTTGAAGCGATAGCCCTGTAGCTGGACGGCCCACCGCTCGATCCGTGGAGGAGCTAGTCTTGAGGTTCCTGCAAAAAGGGGTAGGAGAGGCTTGTGGTCTGTGACCACGGTGAATTCCTGTCCACAGAGGTAGAGATGGAAGTGTTGGCAGGCCCATTTGATTGCCAGGGCCTCCCTTTCTATCTGTGCGTATCTGGTTTCCGTGTCTGTCAGCGCCTTGCTGGCATAGGCGACTGGCCTCCATTCCTCCGGACCGTACTCTTGCAAAAGGACGGCTCCTAGTCCCACGGGACTGGCGTCCACAATCAGTTCGGTTTTCCGTCTCGGCTGAAAGTAGGCCATGGTGGTATTATCTAGAAGACCAGCTTTGACGTTTTGGAACGCTTTGTTTGCGGCCGAGGTCCAGTCCCACTTCTGATCGGTGCGGGTGAGAGCCCGGAGGGGTTCCGCGATGGCAGCCAGGTTCGGGATGAACCGGCCGCAGTACGTGGCCATGCCCAGAAAGCTGCGTACTTCCGTTGGGTTCCGAGGTGTGCTGGCCGCTTTAATCGCCTCCGCTTTCTTTGGGTCCACTTTGAGGCCTTCCCTGGTAAATGTGTAACCGAAGAAGTCCACTGCTTCCTGGTAGAAGGCACATTTGGCTCGATGCAAGGTCAACCCGCTGTCGGCAAGTCTCTGCAGGGTCGCCCTCAGGTTGGTGTGATGCTCTTCTAGGGTTGAAGAATAGACAAGGATGTCATCGCTCAGGTTGATGACACCCGTCAGTCCTGACAGCACCTCCCGAATAGCGTTTTGAAAAACCTCGGCTGCCGAGGATACGCCGAAGCTGAGCCTTGTGTAGCGACGCAGCCCCACGTGCGTCGAAAAGGTGGTAATGTACCGGCTGGCGGGCTCCAACTCTAGCTGGTGATATCCGGAGTTAAGGTCCAGCTTCGAAAACCACTTTGCCCCGTTGAGGTCCGCTATGATGTCCTCCATGGTGGGGGTGATGTGCCTCTCACGCTTAACGGCCGTGTTCGGAAGTCTCATATCCACACATAGGCGAATGGCTCCTGGTTGCTTTGGTTTGGGGGCGACGACTAACGGGGAGACCCAGGGTGTCGGTCCCGACACCTTCTCAATCACCCCCAGCTCTTCAAGCTTCCGCAGCTCCTCCTCTACTTGTGGCCGTAGGTTGAAGGGCACGCGCCTATGCCTGAGTGCGACGGGCCTCACAGTGGGGTCTATGTGAAGTTTGTACTTCCGCCCCTTGAGTTTGCCGAGTCCTTTAAACAGTTCTGGGAAGTCTTTGAGCATGAAGTCCGCGTGTGCTTGATGTACCTGGTTGGCGAAGAATACCAGGCCGAGATCCTCCGCGGTGTGACAACTCAGGAGGGTGCCTTTCTTGCCTTCGGTGATATGGAATTTGGTCTCAGTGGAGTATTCCCCATTGACGACTGTGGTTTGTATTACCCCTCGGAGAGGGAGCGGTTCCGTGCTTCCATAAGTGTATATTCTTGCCGTGGATGGTGTCAGCGTCGGCTTCGGGGACATGCTGTCGTATTGCTCTGAGTCCATGACGTTGACAGACGCTCCGGTATCAATCAACGCGTTAACATTCGTCCCGTCCACAGTGATGGAGCACATGGGTGGCGGCCTTCGTTTTGTAGATGCCCGGCTGACGTAGGAGACGATGTATACCTCGTCATCTTCATCGTCCTCGTACCTGGGCCGACGGTCTTGTGCTTCGGTGTCCGGCGGGGGTCGCTCCTGGTCAAGCGATAGCTGATGAATCCGCTGCGTCACCGCACGGGCACGTGGTCCTGCTGATTTGAATTTGCCACCTCGGCAGACGGCGGCAAAATGGTTGAGGCGCCCACACTTGAGGCACGTCTTGCCTCTTGCGCTGCACGTGGCGGCGGTCGGGTGATCTTCTCCGCAATACCCACAGCGGTTGGTCCGTGGAGGGCCTTGTCGCTGCCTTGCCGGTGGGAATCGCCTGTGAATGGCGTCCACTCGCTCTTCCTTGATGGTCGGGGTTCGCGCCATCGTTGGAGCAATGACTGGAGTGCGCAACGCCACCTCCATCTCTTCAGCCCTCGCATCCGATAGTTCATGCGATCGGGCCAGGACGAGGATCTCGTCAAGCGAAATCCCTGGTTGCCTGAGGATCAACTTTCTTAGCAGCTTCGACTTGCATCCGACAATTATTTGATCCCTTATTTCTTCCCTGGGGTCAGTGAACGGGCATGTGCTCGCAAGTCGACGGAGCCGAGCATAATACATGTCGACGGACTCAGATTCGGTCTGCCAGGCGCGCTTAAACTTGAATTTCTCGAAGTCGTTGTTTAGCTGTGGATCAAAGTGGGCGTTCAGGGCCGCGACCGCGGCGTCGTAGTCGTCCTCGGCACCGGTGTTCGGGAGTGACTCGAATAGGTCGTAGATTTCTTGTCCCCCGTAGAGGATGAGTAGTGATCTCTTCACCGTTCCATCGGTTTCTCTAGTTCCTTTGAAATAAAGATTGAGGCGTCCGACCCACGCTCTCCACCGGAGAGCGGCCGTTGCTGGATCCGACGTTTCGCTGAATGGCGGGATGGGCGCTGCGCCGGCATGCAGGTGGGCAGGCTGAGCAGGAGTAGTGGGCCCGGCAGGGGCCTGATTGCCCGCCTGGGCATTGGCCTGTGGGACGACTGCAGGTGGCGGCGGCTGGGCCACGCCGTCTTGAGCTCCGCCGGCGTCCAGGCTCATGGTGGCGCTGTGTGTGAGGCGGTGCGGTGTCTTCCGGGGTCGCGTCGGCGTGCAAAGCAGTGTGCTAGGGGACTGCTGCTAGCTGGTGCCCTCAGATGCTCCCCCTTGCCTTGATATAAGCTTTGTCCTCAGGGATGCAGGCATGCAGAATCTCCCCCAATGCAGGCAGGAGCAAGGCCCGAGTTGCTGTAGCCAATGCTTGTTGGCACTAAAGTGTTCCTTCTCCCAGGCTGCAGCAGGCAGGATTTGCCGTCGCCAATGCTTTATTGGGCCGACGTGGCTGGGAGTGATGAGGGAGAGAAAGAGCAGCGCGGAGCCCCGCGCGCACACGCAGTAGAGGCGTCACCCTGGAGTTGCTTGCGGAGAGGGAGAGGCGGGCCTGCTCTGGGCCGCGAACACGTGGTCCTGCCGGTGTCTTGACTCTCGCCGGCCGGCGAGACGAGGGGGCGCGGTGAGCGCGCGCAGGCGGGGCAGAAGGATCACTCACCCGCAGGAGGCGAAGGCTGCGCACCAGTACCTCGAGTCCCGCCAGCTGAAGGCGCACCCTCACGGGTGACGCGTGGGCGGGTCTCGGTCGCAGAGCCCGGCGAGCAGGAGCGGCAGGGCACCGCAGCCAGGGCACCCACAGCAGGACGTGCAGGAGGCGGCGGGCACGCGTGGGACACTGCCGCCTCGTCGCCAATGTAATGTGGTAGCTGAGGCCTACCACGTGCTGCTTCAGGGGCTAACAATAAGGACACTCGGACACCAGGTAAGGGTTAGCTGGAAAGACCACGAGCGGTCTTCCGCTTCTTTATTTATACCCCGGCGCGAGCCCGCCCCGGGGTTGTGCGTGCGTGCGTGGGGGAAAGCAACATTGTAGTGGAGAGCCCGAGTGGCTCTCTACATCTGGTAATAATGTTGCGGGGTCTCATCTGCTTAGACGGTAACTATCCTTTTAAAAGTTTGGAAGGCCTGCCACCTAGTGGTAGGATGGTAAACTGTTTACTAAACGAAGCACATACGAGGTCACCTGTGCACGACTGCGTCCATCCGCACACTCTCTGCAGTTCCCCATTTATACCCAGTCAATGTTAGGGCTTGGGTGATGACTGGGCAGCCAGTGGGAAATAACTTGTAAAACACGTGAAAGGTCAGGAGCAGTGGAATCACAATACCGGTAGTGTTTTCTAAAGTTTCTACCCACTGGAACTGATTCACAAAGAGAATGATAGGCAAGGATTGGGAATCAATAAACTGACCGCGGTTTAATCAAGCTTCACTGAGTGTCATAATCACATGATGGTATTTCCCTCCCCTCCCCATCCCTTCTTGCCTCTTTGGAATGCTCCTTATCCTAACTGTCATCCTAAAGATTCAAATCAGACGCTGTTTGCTGGACAGCTAACTGGAATGTGATGGCGCAAGTATCGTTCTAAAAAACCTGTTGACAAGTAATGCACTGAGCCCTGGGACTCTCACCTGAACAGCTGCAGAAGGATCTACACTACATCAGGAAACAAGAGATCACAAAGCTCGAATGAATACAGAAGCAAGCTGCCAGACTACTGGAACCTAAACAAAAACACTGGATCACATTACCCAGGCGTTTAAAGGACTTTACTGACGTCCAGGGGCGCAAATAATAACGTTATCGATTCTATTTTCAAAGAGCATTTGGGCCACAACTCAAAATACCTCCAACAAATGTGTTTATGCTCTCCAGGAGAGACCTGATTGTCAGTGCTTAATTTGTAAAAAATAATAAGTGGCAGGGCTCTCGACAGGAGTCTACTGCATCTTGCACCACAGATTGCCTCTGCTAGCACTGCCAGTGATGGTAATAACTCAACTATTAACCATCACACTTCTACCAGTGTGACAGTTTGGACTATTTCCGGCCCCCAAAGCTAGAAAAATGATTTGGGCGGCAGGTAATAGTGATTTTTTAAATATATTTAATTAATACTTAACTGTTGTTGTGAGCATCTCTAATATGACCAGACAGCACCACCTTGTGGCAATCTGTGACAAGCACCGGTGCTGACAATTTAGTGACGTTGCCAAGAACCGGAAAGCACTAGCTCAAATTAAGCACTGCTGATTGTGTATAGTCGAGCGTAGTATCAGCGTTGCCCTTATTGGAATTGGTCTGCAATCTCTCCGGAGGCTGCTCTTTCGCCAGTGAGTAGCAGACCCTAATGCAGAGGACTATCCATCTTTTCTACACCAGCTAACCATTCTTTGCCACAGAGAACCCCCCAAAAACCTGAACATCCATCCGATGGTCCTTAGTGCCATCAATGTAAAATCTCAAAGTTCCTTTTGTGGTCCAGCTGACAGGGCCTCTCCTCTTTCAAGGGGCGAGGAAGAGCAAAATACACTGGGAGTGTGATGAATTGTCCAACGTAAAAGAAAGTCACAACTTTTGGCAAAAAGGCCGACCTGGTCTTCAACACCAGTTTGTCTAGAAAAAAGGTGGTGGAGGGAAAGACTTAACAGTCATAAGACGCACTGAGCTGCTGTGGATCAGCTACAAGTGAGTACACATGAGTAAAGTCTGGACCAATCTGATATCCCACTGAGGATCATAAGGGTTTGGTGGGAAACACATTTGTCAAACCTTTTATATACCTCATCAGGTGATTTAAACAAGGGGCGGTGGAGTGAGCTAAAGAATGATGATGGATTAAACCCAGATCAGTTTACTGGGGTGAGTGCTTGCAATGTTCAACACTCCGTCCATCATCCCCATTGGTTTTGCTTTGTTCGCCCTAAGTTGGCAGGGTATGGCAGGGTCCCTTGCTCACTGTGCCACTGGATTCAAGTTAGCCTGGCTGATGAGGGTTGATTAGCCAGAAACCGGTCCCAGGATGCTTGCTTTCGGTCCAGGGAAGACATGGCTTGGCAGTTCGGGCTGGACTGTTCCCATGAGGCACAGGGTCACACTGATTTGCATATGGCCATGTCTGAACTGGGGTGGTGGAGTGAGCTAAAGAATGATGATGGATTAAACACAGATCAGTTGACTGCTTGCAATGTTCAACACTCCGTCCATCATCCGCTTTGGTATCACAAATAATAAGACATTCTTATAATGTAACCATTTTTTAATTCAAACTGGTGTACATGTAAACACTTTCAGTCTTGTGATGTCTAATGAGCTGGTTTAATAAAAAGATTTAAAAAATAATAATAATAAGACATTCAAAAGTTTGGCTTGTAAAGGGTCCATATTGTGGGCTCTACTGCAAGTCACAAATTTGTCCCAGCACACAGCGTAGATGAATTTTGTAGAGGGAGGCAGGGCAGGCAGGATAGCATCTATATTATCGGGAGAGGGAACGAAAGCAGTCAAATGCTGCCGCTCAGTCTCCATGCATGGAGGTGCAGATTGTGTAGATTGTGCAGCTGTAGAATCCAGCCCTGCTGCTTCAAGAGAAGATACTTCAGAAGCAGTAGCCTGATCAGAGGACAGATTCTCAAGCCTAGAAGTTCCATGTTACACACTCTCCTGGCCCAATCCAGAGCCACTAGGAGGACTTGGGCCTGGTCGTTCATGATTTTCAGAGCTGGAGGCAGGGGAAAAAGGCATCTAGTAGTCCTGTGCTCCACTCTAACCGGAATGCCTCTGCTACAGAATGCCTTCTTGGAAACTGCAGCATGTGAAAAGTTTACTACTGCGCATTCTCAATGGTGTCAAAAAGATCCAGCAAGGGTTCTCCCTTTTGTTGGAAGATGCTCTGCACCACCACAAGATGCAACTGTCATTTGTGAGCTGCCTGGCGTCTCTGACTGGGCTCATCAGCCCTAGGTTGTTCATGATCATGAAACTGGCCTGATGCTCTAGCTAACTCCAGAGGCACAGTGTCTCTTGGCACAAAACACAAGACCCCACTCCACCCTGCTTGTAACAGTACCGCATGGCTGTGGTGTTGTCTCTGGGGATCTGCACCAGCCTTTCTTGATGGATGGCAGGAAAGCCTTCAGTAGCAGGTGAACGGCCCAAAACTCTAGCAGACAGATGTGGAGTTGGGTTAGTGCCAGAGACCAGAGGCCTCCGATCTCCTCTCCATGATGTCCTCCCCATCCCAGCAAAGATGTATTGATCACTACTGTTTTGTCTGGGTGGGGTTGGGAGAGGGTTCTTCTGCTGATCCAATTGCGGTCAAGCGGAAATCACCGCAGGTCTTTTGCTGTCTCCCCCAAAACCTGAATGTAATCTGGCAGGTTCCCTAAATGCTGGTCTCCCTGAGATTTCAAATCCCACTGCAGATTCCACTGCAAGGGCCACGTATGTCACCTGGCAAAATCAATGAGTAGGATGAAGGAGACCTGTAGGCCAAGAAACATCAGACTAACTCTCACTGAGACAGAGGAAAAGGCAAATGCATCACGATCATAGGCCAAATGTCCTGGAATCGAGGGAAGATCGTAATTTCACTACATCCAAGATGGCACCAATGAAAGGGAGCCTCTGCAAAAGAATCAGGTGTGACTTTGGTACGTTGATCTTGAACCCCAGCAATTTTAGGAGGTGTGCCGTTGTCTGGGGGTAGTCTAGAACTTAATGCAGTAAGCTCGCCTTCAAGAGCCACTTGTTGAGGTAGGGCAAAACAGGCTCTCCTAATTTCCAAAGGAGTGCCTCAACCACTGCCATCGCTTTCGTGTAAACTATGGGGCACTGGTGAGAAGAAAGGTGAGCATAGTACACTGAAAGTGCTCCTGGCCCACTCTGAACCACAGGCAATGTTTGTGGGATTGCAGGACAGGTACATAAAAGGAGGAGTCCTGTAAGTCCAAGGCCACTATCCAATCTCACAGATCTAGGGCAGATAGAACCTAGGCCAGTTGGAGCATCTTTAGTCAGCTAGTGTTCATGTGGAGATTCATAATAGGACGAAGGCCTCTGACTTTTTTGGCACCAGAAAGTAATGGGATAAATGACCAGCTTCTATATCCGAGACTTGATACCTTTTCTTTGGCCAGGAGAGTCTCCTCTGAAAGCAGCTGTGACATAAGCAGAAGATGCAGTGGGTTGCAAAGGAATGGCAGGACATGGCCCCACTGAATGGTCTGAAGGACCTCTCTGTCGGATGATATATTTTACCACAGTTAGTTTCTGTCCAAAGCATAGTGTACATCCTTGTCTGAAGTTTAATGTGTTAGCAACCATGATTGTTAAGTTTGCAGTTAAATTTGAGTGTGCAGCACAGGAGGTTCAGTATGATCATAGTTTGACGTACTTTGAAGACCAACAGTTATTTAAACAATTAGTGAGCATTTGGACACACATCCATTTTCACAGAGAATCCCTAATGAATATGTAACTACATGCATATGGACACACTAATTGTTTTTCATGTATTTCTTGTCTTTTTTTGGAGTGTTTATTCATTGTCAGTGTTGAATATTTTTGGTTATTTCAACGTTAAGAATTTATTCAGCAATATTTACGAGTATTATGCTTATTTTGTATTACGAGGCGCGCAGCATGAATGGGGTATTTTTTTCATTTCACTACTCTGCACTGGTTGGCTAGTTGTCACGTGGTATGCCCTAATCGCACAGTTTAATTACACGGCTGACCTACCCGCCGCTGTGTCTGCCTCAGAGGGCATCGCCCCGGTGGTGGGGGGGACCCCAATATCCTGCCTGATGTATGCTGATGATGTCCTCATTTGCGATTTAACCCCTAAAGGACTTTCCAATCGGCTACATGCTCTCCATAGTTTCGCTGTGGCTCATTGCATGAAGATTAACATAACCAAAAGCAAAGTCATGTGTATAGCTGGCAAGAAGAGGTGTCGTTCTGTAGATTTTGGTTGGTTTATCGGGGGTCAAAAACTGGAGGTTGTAAAGTCGTATATTTTTCTGGGGAAAATCATTACGGCTAATTTGAGTGAGAAGCTCCAAATAGAGCATTGCTCTCGCAAAGCTCTTGCCCATGGCAAAGGGTTAAACTGACTATACCGTGCAACGGGGAAACGGCACTTTCCGATTTTATTGGAAGTGTATAGATCTAAAATCCCCGCAACAATTCTCTATGGTATCGAGCTAATAGAGTTGAAAAAGTGGGACTTCTGCCATAAGATTGAGGGGAAACTGTTAAGATCTCTCTCTTCCCTAAATACTGCCTGCTCTTTGGCCGCTTGTAGGCTCGACTTTGGTCTAAGGAGTAGTTGGGTACAGGGATTATGTGCCCTAGTAAGATGGGTGGCCTGTCTTGCGAGAGCGGAAGTAGGGACAATGAGAGCTCTCCTTAAAAGTGAATTATTGGGTAATTTCAATGAGTTTTCTCAACTGGTTCGTAATTTTAGAAAATCCGTATCTCTTTTAAAATTAGATGAAACCACTCTCTTTGTGTATTCCCCCTTACAGTTAAAACTTGTTTTAAAAGCAGCCTCTTGGGACCTATGCTTTCAATCGGATAAAAAGCTTATTTGTGAAAAATGGAATGTAGATATCCTTCTTGACACCTATCTGATGAAACTTCCACAACCTTATGTGCGATGGTCCCTGCCTCACGGTATTCGTAGATTTTGGTTTCTTCTACGTTACGATTTAATACCCCTTAATCTTTTGTTATCTAAATGGCATGGTTCCTCTTCTTTGTGCAATTTATGTAATTTGAACATCCAGGACTGTATGCATGTTCTACTGATTTGCCCGGCGCTCTGTAAATTGCGCTCTAGATGGTTAAAAGTTATTTGTCTCCGTCTTGGCATTGTCACCTTGAATGACTTTCTTCATGCACTTTATTGTCCCCCTAATGAAATGTTCTGCTTCCACATTTTTAACTTTTTTAAAGGTTTTTTACCTATTTATTAATATTCAACGGAGATGCTTTTCGACTTGCCAATTCTCTACAGTTCTGTTTTGTATGTCAGTTCTGTATTTAATCTAGGTATCCTATATGGCAGATATTGTTTGTCCAATGTAATTGTAGTGTTTTTATTTCTGTACATTTTATGTGGCCCTCTGTCGAGAGCCAAAACATAATAAATAAAAATTGAATTGAAAAAAATTGCACAGTTTAATTCAAGAATATTCGGCACACCTGCTTGTACTAACAAAACACTTGTTGACGGATCAGTCCGTTTCGGTTCGGCTTCACTGGTGCACTTAAATTGAGCGTTTTAGCTCATGGCACAATTATATTAACAGCGTCAATCGTTACTGTGGCATAGTACAAGATTTCGTTTAGTAATATGTTTTGAACAGGCATGTTTTGTGTTTTATTTTCAAAGGTGCTGCACTCACACCATATGTTTTTCAGTATTTGGTACTAACACATGAGCATTTTTGTATTCTGGACTTGGTTTTCGTATTGGCCCTAATCATGTAGGTCAGATGTCTTCAAACTTTTTTAGGTTGAGCCCCCCAGCTGAATTTTATTAGATGTCAGGCCCCCTCCCCACCACCTTACAGAAATTTCTGGAATCTGGTACACTACATAATCGACCGCCATCCGCATATCCCAGGCCATATCAGGCAAATAATATTAAACAGAGTAAGAGTGTTTAGTAAACTGCAGGTTTGTGAGTGGGGGTGGTTAAATGACAGAAGCTTATTAATCTGCCCAAATCACATTTTTCCAAAATAAATTGTGTGCAAATTATTTTTACTAGGGTTTTACGTATGCAGTTGAGTAATAATGGGAAAGTGTTATCTGGAGCAGCCCATTCACCTCCGAAGTATTTACCCTCAAGTTATACAAATACCTTTCCTTCCACAGCAAGCAACGAAGGAAAGGCTAGCACATTTATTTTAAAAGAAGGATCTCACAGGGTGCTGACATCCCTTCCTGTGACACCAATGCGCATTGCTTATTCTAATTAGTCCACCCACTTGTTTTCTTAAGACTTATGCCCTGAGTGAGGGTTTAGGACACGTCAGGCTTATGTTTAAAAAATAGAACTAATAAAAACTGAATGATGTTGCCTATTTTACTTCAGAGCAATGTTGTTTGACAGACTTTGTGGTGATCAAATTAATCTCGGTCCAGCTGCACAGTGAACTGGCAGCATTGCACTGCATGTAAATACAGTGGCGGCCGACGCAGGTAAGAGCGATGGGGCGGTGGCGGGAAAGTTGATAGACGATGGAATAGATCTAAATAAATAAATAAATAAAATATTCGGTCCCCCGCCCCACTCCAATGCCCCACCGCACTTCCTTGCACCCGCTGTGGCTGAAGTGTGGGCCTCCAGGGAGTGGGTCTAGGCAGAGAGTAGAAAAGACTGTTAGAGCCTGAAAGGGTTTATGGTGTATGCCCATTAATAATAATAAAAGTACAGGTGCCAAAGCTTTTATTAAGTCACTTCTGCCACACTGGCTCATGCCAGGGCGGCTGTGTACCAGGACTGTCGAGTCTTGAACGAACAAACACACGCCTCCTTCTTCCTTCTGCCTCTGTCTCATTCTTGCAGGTTGTTTGTAATCTCTGCTTTATCCCTTTGTCACTGTTTTCACAGCTTTCTTGCCCATTTACTTCCACCCTATTCTGCTTTGCTCTCTCTGGTCAAAGTTGGATGCTGAAAAATAATTCTTGGTTCCTAAAAATGAGTACCGGGGCCACCTCCAATATAAAGGGAGCATTGCCCACATTGGAGTGAGGTCAGGAATGGACTAGTTGGAAGCAGTGTTTGTAAGATCGCCCTTTGCTCCAGCACCAACCTTGGCCCAGTCGCCTATGCGCTGCAACGTTAATCATGTTGTCTTTTGTGTTCATCAAATGTATGCTTCTGATTGCATTACTATATGATTGTATGCCGTATAAAGTGCAGACATTATTCAGTCAGGCAACAAGTGGTGCTTTACAGAGGTGATAAATTAAGAAATAAATATAAGGCGTAAGTTGCGTACATTGCTAGAAAACCTTCCGTTCGTCACAGGTATGGAAAGGCTGCTGAAACTTCCCATAATCAAACCCTCTCATCTGCCTTTTCGCAAGACTGGAGAAACCCTACTTTTGAAGCACGTCGATGCGATATCACTATGAAGCATTTATTTAGGAGCAAAATGTTACAGCTGCAAATTGTGCCAGCTAGCCACACTTGCAATTTACATAGCTGCACATTTGCTACTGGCACAAATTGAGCATGGCACAATCAGTGCATGTAAATGTTACTGCCCTTCATTTGTTCCCTAAACCATTTGATTTCAACCTATTATAAAGAAAGATCTGTCTTAAAAGTGTGCTCTTTGAGTACAATGCATTAAACAAGCATGAAAATAGCTACATTAAATGTGTACTTTTGGAATTTTTAAAGAAAACTCTGAGTGCAAGGCATGCCCATTCTTAAATGTAATTTAACCCGTTGCGTGCTGCCGTCGGCCGTTGGACGACAGGAGCACTACCTCGCTACTGCTGCCGTCGGCCAACGAACAACGCAGCCTCGGCCACCTTTTAGAACGCCTGCACTGCGCCGAAATAACGGCCGCAGTTAAGGCGTTAAAGAGAAACTTTGTTTTCTTTGTGTGAAAAACCATCCATCCACAGTTAATTCCCAGAGCTGAAATGCTTCACTTTCGGTTTCACAGCACAGAAGACGCCCTGCCTCCCCCAGCAGCTGAAGCATTTCAGCTCTTGGAATTAGCTTTCTCTCGTAATTACAAACATCGTGCCCCATCGATTAGGAAACAGTGAAAGATTAGATTTTACAGTGGAGTTTGCGTCCCCCGAGAGGGTGTTGCGCCCCCCTGGGGGGCGCGCCCCACAGATGAAGAACTCTGATGTAGGTTTATTCACAGCGATGTCGGGTTGAAACATTTACACATATCCAATAGTTTTACATAAGCATATACTTTGCGCAGTCATTTTATTCTTTGGATGCACTCTCTGGAGGAGTTGTATGGTATGCTATGCGTGAGGTTTTATGATCACATAAGAGCATTTCTGATTATGTGCAGGACTCTACTGGTTCTGATATCGGTTTTTCCATCACAGCTACCCCTGACGAAGGGCAGTCGCCCGAAATGCATTGGGGATACAACATCCATGCTGATTTATGAGGAACACTGAACACTCTGTGCCACTGAGAAAAGCCTGGATTAGCATCTTGTTGAACCTGTTGTTTGTAACATTGTGGAACGAAAAATGTATGGATTAAAAAGGATTACTTGGATTTAAAAAAGTAGAAACGTTTAAACTGGATTTAGATCATTGCATCATTTTTCTTTAGATGGTTGTGCATTTTGTTTGAGGGACCTGACGAGGCTCCAGGAGGAAATGTCTGATCCTGCCCCCCACAAAGCAGTTTTGAGGTTTATACTGCAGGGTTAGGGGACTGAGAAGTTTATTGTTCCGGATGGCTCGTACCCAACCTTAAATGACACCAGGGCACAAGTCCTAAAAAAAGAAGTGGGGGGACGCGGTCAACAGAAGTGACGTCATAACAGGAAGTGACGTCACAAAAGGTGGCTTGCACCATCGGGCTCATTGCCTCCCCTAGCTCACCCCTTAGATGCGATTGCTTCTGCGAAGCCAGCACGCGTGCAGCGTCCTGTGAGCTCCGATCTCGTCTCCGAGAGGCCAAAGAGTGAAGTCCAGCTGTTTGGCAGGGGGACCGGCGTCCACCCGGTAAAATAAGTGGGGGGACGCCATCCACCCGCGTGGTACCCCGACTCGAGCCCTATTGTACGCCACATCTCTGGAGTACACCTGAAAGGGACAAGACTGTGGGGAAACTGTCTTGCAGGGATTAGGAGGCTCAAGGAAAGCACTATATCCCAGTTCTCTTTGCGGCGCTCCACGGCAGAAACAGCCATTTCACTAACTGGACAAGATTTGGGCAAGATCTGTCAAAAAGCCTATCCAAAAGGGATGCCTGCATGTGCCCGAAAATATCCTGTGACTTCATCCATGCATGGCGATGAGGCACCACACTAGTGCTAACTGCGCAGCCCAAGCAATCAATAGTATACAGGCCAGATCGAATTACATACTTGTTTGTATCCTATCTTGGATGGTTTGAGCCAGGAAGGCCCGAATTTCCTCAGTGAATGCAGCAAGATCTCACTGACCATGTCCTAAACAGCATGTGTATATCAGCCAAGCAGGCATCTGAGGCTGAGTGACCTTGGGGCTAGGCTGGCTGATGAAAACATCTGTCTCCTGAATGCCTGACTTCTCTTTGACTCTCTGTCCAGAGCGGTCGAAGGGAATCAACTGCGGTTCATTTTGCTGGTGGAAGCTTGCACCAATAAACTTTCTGGCATAGGATGTTGTGTCAGAAAATCACTGTCTCCTAGTGACAGCCTGTGGAATCTGGCTCCCTGCCTGTTCACTGATGTGCAAGACTAAACCTCAATCCAGGTGCCCATTATTGTGTTGTAGAGGGCCTCATTAAATGCTAGTAAAGGTTCAGAGGAAAATTGTCCAGGCTTAAACCTTCCGTAAGCACATTTACCTTAATTTCCCCAGAAGGAAGCTGCAAGTCCAACACCTCTGGTGCACATCTTATTACCACAGCAAAAGATGCAGTGTCTTCAGATGCTGATGGGGAGAAACCATGGGAAGAGTCCAACCCACCGGTCTCCTGTACATCCATGTAAATATTGTCATCATTATA
The DNA here is from genome assembly GCF_964263255.1 of Lissotriton vulgaris. Classification (NCBI taxonomy): domain Eukaryota; kingdom Metazoa; phylum Chordata; class Amphibia; order Caudata; family Salamandridae; genus Lissotriton; species Lissotriton vulgaris. The sequence continues at coordinate 91,179,451 of NC_141699.1, read as the reverse complement.
TGAGCAGTAAGTCATCACCGTAATTTCCATGGTCATCTTTGAAGACTGGTTGATTTTGATCAGTCAGAGTCAAAAACGTGGTGGAGCACAGGACGGTGGGTCCCTGGTAAAGGAAGTGTCTTGTCTCAATCCAAACATACAGGGAACACAAAAGTGAATTTGGGACGCAAACTGAGTCTAGACGAGATTGGCTGAAATGCGTAACAAGTTCTCCACTGCCTGGGACATTGGGGCCGGCATTTATGTTGAAGGAACCAGCATGGATTTTGGTGCCATAGTGAAAAGTGGCTCCAAAGCCAGTGTGGGACCCGAGACACGTTCAGGAGGCACAGATGGCCCTGGGAACAGATCTGCCAGTGCTAACCTTACTAGAGGCCTCTGAAGTTCCTTGAGGTCCAAAGGTGCACCAAAGGGAGTTGAAAAAGTGCAAGAGATTTGCAGCACAGCATCTTTCAAAGCTGGGATCTGCTACGACATCACTGACGGCCTAGTAAACTTAGGATGCATCAGGATCAAGTGTGGAACCAGCTTCTCTGAAGGAGTTCAGGAGAGAGACCGAGTGGCATCTTGACGACTTTGCAATGTCTTTGTTGGAGACAGGCGGGATGGGTACAAGTCCCGCTCTGCCATCTTATGCTTCCACTTCAACATGAAATTACCTGAAGACTTCGACTGCAAAGAGGACCTTTCTGTGAATGGCCTCAAGAGTAGGAAAAGGTCTGCACCCTCGACTTTCAGCAGTACTTGCACAGGTTCTCCTTCCGATACTCTGCAACGTACAGCTATGCTTTACAATCTATTACCTCCTGTGGGTTCATGAGGACATACTTCTCACATGACAGTGTGGGTCTGTCACAGACTATCGTTTGCAAAAGCCTAACAATGTTTAAACCATGCAGTCTTTGGAGGGGACTTGGGGACAGATGTACGATTTCTACCCACATACTGCGATTCCTTAAATAGGAAATCGCAAAAAGGGATTTCCGATTTCTTAGCACATGTACGAATCATTACCTAAATGCAAAATGAGCATTTAGGAAATGCCAGTACCTTTGGCTTAAAGTCGAGGGCAGTCACGTGCAATTTTAAAAAAAGTAACCCAAAATGGTTTTATAAAGTGCAATAGAGTGCACACATGCCCCTATGGCATTTGTGCACTATACATGTGCAGAACTATTTTTGGGGTGCCTTACGGGCGGGCCTTATGCCCATAGTCATCCTTGGTTTAGTGTTTCCAAAATAGTGATTTCCTAATAGGTAATTGGTATTTTGGAAATGCAAAACCAGCCCATTGGTATGAATGGCATGGGATTCCCTAATTGCGATTTCCTAATAGCAATTCCTACTATGTAGGAATTTCTATTAGGAAATCTGTAATTTCAAACATATCAATTTGCATTTCCTAAATTGAAATACATATGCTGTCGCTATTTAGGAAATGCAAAAATGCATTTTCACACACCTGGCCCTAAATTCCCTTGCGGACTGGCAGTTTTGGCAAGGAAAATGTTTTTGAAGAAAATCGCTCATCAACAGAAGAGAAAAAGTGAGAGTGGAACTCGGAAATGCATACAAATATGCGGCACAAAAGCAACTGACATTGGCACACAGGGTTGGTGATTATACGTAGGTCCATGTGTCACGTCTTGAGTGGAATGAATTTGCCACAGAGCCGCATGATGCCATCTACTGGTGCGCAAGACAATTCTGTTTAAATCTTCCCAATCCAGTCTTGTGCCTGTGGTATTCCATAGGTGAGGAATCTGTAGTTAGAAGTATCCATCAGAAATGTACATTTTCTAAATACAGTGATAGTATGAGCTTAATGACACTAGTAAGCTACTCTAACTGAAGACATAACTGCCTAATGCTACGCCTATATCTCTCAGTTACTACAGCACTGTTTCTTGGGAACATATGCGTTTGAATATGAAACTAATACCTTCTTGTCCTGAGTGACTATATATGATCTGCAAACACCTTCTCTATGATCTCCTGGGAGTAAAGTGGAGACGTGGATTGTATTCCTGTCACATTCCATTTCTATGGTGGGAAATGTCCATTATGCATTTTGGTTGAGTTTTTGATACAGTCTGAAATGTTTACAAACAAAAAATCAGTCTATACAAAGAAATGGGAATGAAAACTAACATTAGGAAAATCTAGGGACCCGTAGAGGATGAACACAGTCAAAAAAGCGAACAGGTGCTTAAACTCAGTTTACATATGGTACTGGATGCAACAAGACCAACACATTCCTATAGAACATACATCAAGAGCATTATAACAATATAATATTTTGGGAATATAGTCTTCACCAAGTGTGGCTAAAAGCAGAGAGACCAACCTATAAAGATTAAAATCTATTGGTATAGTGGCCTATACACAGAATATTATATAGAGAGGCAAGTCTTTAAGGAGTGCAAGGTGGAGGCAGTTTAGATTATAGAGACTAAGAAATATACAGAGAGGCAAGTCTTAAGGAGTGCAAGGTGGAGGCAGTTTAGATTATAGAGATTAAGAAATATATAGAGAGGCAAGTCTTAAGGAGTGCAAGGTGGAGGCAGTTTAGATTATAGAGACTAAGAAATATACAGAGAGGCAAGTCTTAAGGAGTGCAAGGTGGAGGCAGTTTAGATTATAGAGATTAAGAAATATATAGAGAGGCAAGTCTTAAGGAGTGCAAGGTGGAGGCAGTTTAGATTATAGAGACTAAGAAATATATAGAGAGGCAAGTCTTAAGGAGTGCAAGGTGGAGGCAGTTTAGATTATAGAGATTAAGAAATATATAGAGAGGCAAGTCTTAAGGAGTGCAAGGTGGAGGCAGTTTAGATTATTGAGACTAAGAAATATAGGCACACAGGTCCAAATACAGCGAACAGTAAAAGGGACCAGCCCATATGGAATTAGTAATAGAGGGCCCCATCTATACTGAGTGCAAGATGTTTGGAGATTGGACTGTATAGATTGAACCTCAGTTGGGAACAGTCTGAATGGAGTTCAAGACAAAGCAATGCAGACTGTAATATATTTGTAAACTGAGACCAAAGGAGGCCAGTCTGTATGGAGTGGAAGACAATGGGAATCAAATGTATAGAGCCTGCAATACATTGGAAACCTACAGGCCTCTCGGTGATTTTTATGGGGCCGGGACACAAACTTCAAGTGAGACCCTTATGGTTCAAATATAAAACAAAATTCTCAGAGAATGAAGAAACTATTGCAGCTCCAGCATCTGGTGCCATATAGTGTCAAGGTGTGTTTGCAGCCATATCATTAAAAACCAGGGCAGGTTTGCCTCAGAAGTTTATTTTTAGAAGCTGCAGAAGTGCAAGACCCTGAAAAGTGCTGAGCCTGGTGCATAATAGCTGCTCTGCTCCATATTGGACAACCTTGGGAGTCTGGGGTACACAGAGCTAATGACAAAGGGAGACCAGTCTCTATGGAGTTCAATACGGAGGGGGTCCATGTTATACAGGCCGCAGTGTGGCCCGCCTGTAAAGAGCCTTTTGTATAGGAAAGTCTTGTTCATAAACAGTACTGAACATATAAAGAGCAGCCTGTGCAGGTTAGGGAGTAAAACCAGTGCCAAGATAGCAGAGGGTTAACTTGCTTATCTACAGTACTGTGAAATGGAGACAAAAGGTTGGAGGAGAGGTGAGTACCTGCCTCACCATGTACTTTACACCAAATGGCTTCAGAGTTTGCCATTATAGTATGGTTGATTTAATCTCCGATAGCCTGTTCTGGCAATTAGATCACGGTTGGTTTCATCGCAGTGACTCTCTGATTACCATTAAACCATGGTGAACTTGAGCTTGGATGCCTCATTCTTGGTGTTATTGCACGGTGCATATGATCTTGGAGGTTATTTGATGCCATCACTTCATGCTGGACTTGATGTAAAAGGATTCTATCATGCCAATACAGCTTGGTGGGTTTGATTTCAGTGGGATCTTTGTTGTAATCGCGGACTTGATTCTGCTCGGTCGGCTATTGTCAATAAAGCATGTTGAATGTGATCGTTGTAGGCCTGTTTTTTCTGTTTAGCATGGTAGGCTGGATCTCGAAGGTCTTTTGTTGTTTACAGTATGATGAATATGCTACTGACTGAAACTATGTTGCTCTTACAACTTGGTGACTCTGATTTTTCTGGGCCTGTGACTGTCATTAGAGCATGGGGATTTGAGCTCTCTACTGCCATTAGAGTAGGGTGAAGTTGATTTCGGGCAATCAGGTCATGTTGTTATAGCACGGTGGGTTTGATTGCGGTGGGACCTTTGTTGCCGGAGCATGTTTTTTTTTATTTTGCCTGTAATTGTCATTAAAGGTTGAAGGACTTTTCATTACATTATGAGCAGCTTGATCTTGACAGGCCCTTTGTTGGCATAACTTGGCAAATGTGTTCTTGGAAGACCTGGTCCTGTTGTTATAACACAATGGGTTTGACGTGAGCAGCCCTTTGTAGTCGACAAAGAATGGATGATTTTAATTTGGAGCATGGCCTACGAAAGCCATCACAACATGGTGGACTTGACTTTGAGGGGTCCGTTGAAAACCTTGCCTCTCGCTGCGCCTTTGAAGTTCCGCTTGTTGAACTCTTCTGTAATTTCCAGTAGGGTCTTCCCTTTGGTCTCTGGGAGGAAGCAGCCAACATAGATGGATGTGCAGACACAGACGGTGAAGAACGGGATGTAGCAGAAGTGGCCCAACCCTGCCTAGGAGTGAAAGAAGAAATGTTACCACTTACTCCATTATGCCGAAGTATGGAGCCTACCGCCCTACTTTTACTATCACAAATGACATTTAATATCAGAAATGACTGACTCTGCTAAAGTTGGCACCAAAGAGCATCTCCCTGCCTGGTCATTCCTCTCTGCTGAAGAAGGTTCTGTTTTTGATCAAATAATCCGCATGTATTAACCCTGTTTGATGAACTAATGTGGGAACTCTCAAGGAGTGGTAACACTTGTGGAAAGTAAGCAAGTGGTGGCACTACACAATGGGCTGAAGGATTGACAGGGAATGTTGTGAAAGTCCTACCTGCGGGGAAACACGCCGAAGTGCTGCTTTGGGAAAATGCAGTCTATTGGTAGGAATGGTGCTGATGTGCTGCTTTAAGGCCTGATAGTGGAAGGGTCTGAGTCCAACGTGCAGGAATGCTAGATGCAGTGATGCTGCAGGCTCTAATGGCCCTCGGGTGCTGGATGCTTGGATATTTTAGGGAATGTTTGATAGCCCTGGACTATGTATATTGCAAGCTTGGTGTAGGAATGCTGTAGGGACACTGAATGTAGGGGTGTCGGACACGGTGTGAAGCACTTTCTTCAGGAATGCTGTGTAGAATGTATATAGTGTGCTGGGTGCAGGTCTGCTGCAGCGAAGGATGCAGGAATGCAAGTCTGCTTTAAGGAATGGCGTGGGGGTGCTGAATGGAATGTTATTGTATGGGATGGTATAGGAGGGCTGGAGATAGTGTAGTGATGCTATAGGGAATGATGCATGAGCACAGAATCTCTGGCTGCTCTGTCAAATCGGAAGGAATGTTAAATGTTGGATGTTGAGAGATGGTGTTGGAGCTCTAGACAAAGGGATGCTGTAGAACATGGTGTCGGGGCACTGGGAACAAGAATGCTAAGTAGGGGATGGTATAGGAGCACTGGAAATAAGGTATTCTACCTTTACTACACGGTCATTACTTCGTATTGCCATTACTATGCCTATTTTAGCTCGCAGATGCCATTACTTAGCATGTATTTACTTAGCTTGAATTTACTACGCATGTTCCATTACTTCGCGTGCACTTACTACACATAATGGACTCACTGTGAAAATCAAGTTAAGTTTAGGTTTTGGGGTAATTTTAGGTGTCAGGGTGGGTTAGGGTTTTAAAGTGTAGGGGTATTTTCAGGGTTCAGGGTGCATTTAAGGTTTTGGGGTGCTGTTTTTTTGGGGGGGGGGGGGTTGAGGGTGCCTTTAGGTTTTGGGGTACAGGAGTATTTTTAGCTGTCAGGGTGGGTTAGGGTTTTGGAGTGTAGGGGTATTTTAGGGTTCAGGGTGCATTTAAGGTTTTGGGGTGCTGGGGTATTTTTGGGGTTCAGGGTGCCTTTAGGTTTTGGGGTGCTGAGATATTTATAGGGGTCGGGTGGGATAGGGTTTTGGAGTGTAGGGGGTATTTTTAGGGTTCAGGGTGTGTTTAAAGTTTTGGAGTACTGGGGTATTTTCAGGGATCAGGGTGGGTTAGGGTTTTGGGGTGCATGGGGTATTTTGAGGAATCAGGGTGTGTTTAAGATTTTGGGGTGCTGCTGTATTTTTGGGGTTCATGGAGCATTTAGGTTTTGAGGTACAGGGGTATTTTTAAGGGTCAGGGTGGGTTAGGGTTTTGGGGTGCTGGGGTATGTTTGGGGTCCAGGGTGCGTTTAGGTTTTGGGGTGCTGGGATATTTTTAGTGATCAGGGGAGATAGGGTTTGGGGGTGTAGGGGGTATTTTTAGGGTTCAGGGTGCGTGCCAGGGGATAGGTTACTCTTACGATTCATTTTTTGTTTTAAAGTACCAATAACACGTTGTAATGGTATGCATAATAATTAACTGCGAAGTTAAAGCATTTTTAATATATTTGTATATATTTGCAAAGTAAAAGCATGTGCACTAAAATCATACGTAGTAATGGTATTTGCAAAGTAAAAACTTCGAAGTAAATACCTGCTACGTAAAGGTATGCTACGTAACATCATATATACTGGACATAAGGATAACAAAGGAACAATGACTGCCAGATGTTGCTATGGATAGTGTAGGGTCGCTAACTATGGATGCTGTTGCCATGGTGCAGGAGCACTTAACTGCTCTATAGAATGAATTGGGGCACATAGTGCAAGGATGCTAGAAGGCATGAAGTAGGAACGTAAACATTGAGATACAAAACGGTATTACACAAATACTGAAAACAAATCACCAGCAACTCACCACAATAAACGGAAAGGCCAGCCCAACCATGAAGAGCATGAGCCAGATGAGAGATCCCATGAGCATGTAGGCAGCTGGACGGGCCATCTGGTCGAAGATCTCAGTGGGCATTATCCCGGTCACACCCGCTGAAGAGGAAATTAACAAAGCGGTTATTCAACTCCTAGTCTAACCACCTGCGGCATCGAAGAATAGAACTAGGGTCCTTCCTTAAAGTAGTACAACTGGCCACAACAGGCCCTCCCTTCATGAGCTCAGGTCAGAATCATGGTCCATTCTGGCCAAAACCAAACACAACTTAAAGCAGAAGTCAAATAATAATATGCTGGTCATGGTTTACATTAATAGTGAAAATCCAATGAAAAAAGGCTGTAAAAAATAACGTGGATTATTAGTTTTCTTTAGGGAAGCGCACTAGCGCCCAGAGGTTTCTATGGACTCCTGAAAGGCTAACTTACATAACTTAACCAACTCCAGAAATAAAGTTTAATGATTCTTCCTGGGTCTTACCAGGTTGGGTTGAGCTCGCATACTCAAAGGTAACAGCCTCTGCTGGATCTCAAAGAGTGCTTGACCTTCCTGCATTTGTCAGTGGAAGGGCAGGATATATGAGAACGACTTATCAGTACCTCGTAATCTTCAGCCTCATAAGCTTCTGCAGCTTCTAAAAATAAAGTTCTGAAGTAAACCTGCACTGTTTATTGATGAAGTGGCTGCAAACACAACCTACCTCTACATGGCACCAGATCCTGGAGCTGCAATAGTTTCTTCATTCTCTGAGAACATTTTTTTATGTGCAATGGAGAGGTCTCTAAATTGATTTATGTGCAAAACTCACCGCTTTAAATAAGACCCTCTTGGGGGGGCGTGGCTAGCAGCCGATGATGGCGGCAGCAAACTAGAGAGGCTCCCGGAGTAAGGCGGCTTCCCGCATCAATCCGCATGCCTATCTGCACAAAAACGAACCCAGACAAGGTGCCCCGGGTCCGGTGACCGAGCGGCACTGGGAGGAGAAGTTTTGGAGCAGCGGTGCCCCGGGAACGGGTGGAAAAGACGGCCTACGTCTGTGGCCTGGTAACACGAGCACAGCAGCGGCGGCTGGTTCGGATGCTGCCCGGGCGGAAGTGGGGCCTCGTCAGCGCTTTTAACCGGAAGTGCCCGCAGTGAATACGGACTCAGCGACAACGGCGGTGAAAGTCTACAGCTCCTCGCAGATCAGTTAAGGGCTCAACATATCGCTCCACTGATAAGACATTGCTGCTGATAATGGCGACGCTAACGGTGACTGAAGCCGAAAAAACAAGTGCGTGGACGCCGCCATTTTCTATCACATCCGCCACCGTAGGCACAAACTTTTCTGACTGCAGGGCTGGGCGGCCTAGGTCTCCGCAAGCTCGACAGTGGATCCTGAGTGTACCGCCACAATTAAGGAAGGGGTGCAAACCTGACTGTGGGGATCCGGCCCAGTAAAGCCTGACTACTGTGCGGACGGAGCGCAGCTGAAACTCGGGCGGCCCTGTCGGCCATTCACCGTGACGAGAACATGGCGGGCAAAGGGTCCAGAAATACCTCCACCCAAGCTAAGCTTGATAAATTTGCTTATGACAAACAATCACTCTCCCAGACGGAGCAACACAAGTCCCTGGGCAAAGGCATGGAAGGAGAGGGTGCGAAGAAGGCCACTCTGGAGGATGTACTGAACGCCTTTGCCCAGGTGCAGGCGACGGTGGTGGCAACGGCAACGGAAGTAACCCTTATACGGGCGGACCTCCAGAAGATGAGCGAAAGGGTGAAGCAAGTGGAGGTGGTAGCTAAATCCCTGGTGGAGGATGTCTCGGATTTGCAGGTGGAAATGGAGAAACTGCAGGCCGATAACAAGTTGCTCAAAGAAAAGCTGGATGATCATCAAGGACGCTCCCGGCGGAACAACGTTCGTATTTTGGGGGTCCCGGAATCTGAAACCACGGGGGCTATAGATCTATACGTGGAAGAATTGATCAAGAACCAGCTAGCCTCCAAGGGGTCTCTCAAACTTCTTCACTGTGGAACGGGCCCACAGAGTACCAGGAGGAACACCGAAACCAGGGGCCTCACCGCGTCCGATCCTGGCGAGACTTTTTAACTTTCGAGATCGCGACACCATCCTTCAGGCGGCCAGAGTGGCGCCTGCCATTCAAATTCAAAATTCGTGAATTTCCTTTTTCCCCGACTACACGGTGGAGGTAACACGACGGAGGAGGACATTTTTGGAAGTAAAAAAGACGTTGCGTGAGCAAGAATTGCCCTACTCCATGTTATTCCCGGCTCGGCTACGGGTGGTCGCCGATAAGAAGGTCTGGTTTTTTGACTCTCCCGAGGCGGCAAGAGACTGGCTTGATGGCTGGCAAAATGTGGAGCGTAGGTCCGGCAGAATGCACCACGGACATCGAGACGACAGCCGGACAGGCTCGCAAACTTCAGACAGAAGAGGCGCGAGCACACCACCAACACAAGAACTATCTGAGGCTGCCGGGGGAAAATAATGTGGAAAACCCGTGTGCAAATTGGACGCTGACTCCTTTATCGACTGCCTACACACACAGGTCGCGAATGGACGCTGCCTTGGGTACTCTGAAGGGAGCAGGGGGGCCGCCTGCTCGGGGAGACACTCTCCCCCAATGTGCAAGTACTCTGTTTTTGGGATGGGTTAAGCGCTCTGCTCAGTTGGGGAGGCGGGCAGTTGAAGGTCCGTTAAGCAGGGAGGCAGGGAGGGGGTGGGTGAGGGGGGGTTGTTGGTTGTTGGTTGGAAATTCACTATGTCGGTCAGAAATCGGTGCTTGTTGTGTGTATGTTATAGCTGGCAGGATACACCTAAAGGTCCGGTTAATCCTACTAGATTCATTTGAATGTGTCTGCATGACTGGAAATGGCGGATGATCGGCTACGTAACGCGGGGAACGCTGAGTCACAGTCACGTGGTTCCCCCCTTCGAATACTATCGTGGAATGTGAGGGGACTTGGGGATAAGGTGAAACGTGGCTTGGTACTGAATGCGCTGAAGAGACAAAAACCCCATCTAGCGCTGTTGCAGGAGACACACTTGACGGGGGGGCCTCTAGGGCCTTAGATAGGAGGGGATACAAGATGGTGGCACACTCGGAATTCACATAGGGCTCCCGGGGAACCGGCATTTTGATCAAAAAGTCCCCACAATTTATTCCACTGGGCACGAAAACTGGTGGTCAGGGTTGCTTCGCAGCCCTGCAGGGACAATGGGAAGGTCGCTCCCTAAATGTGGTATCAGTGTACGTCCCACCGTCCCTTCACTCCATAATGCTTCCAGCACTCAGTGACTTTTTATTGTCTCTCCCAGAAGGCGATGTAATTTTGGGAGGGGATTTTAATGCTACAGTAGATACACAACTTGACAGATTCCCCGCAAAAGTTCACCCGGGGGACCCTCCCGGTTCCAACGTTTCCTGACAGCAATGGGTCTAGTAGACATCTGGCGTCACGTCCACCCTCACGACAGGCAGTACACATTCCACTCCACGGTCCATAACAGCCTTTCACAAATTGATTACTTTTTAGCTTTGGGTGAAGGGTTACAACACGTCGATACCGCAGACATCCACCCTAGAGGCATTTCGGATCACTCCCCGATTACCCTAACAGTTTCCACCCAGGAAAAGTCTTGCAGCCGCATATATCCCATTCAAGCATCATACCTCAAAATCCCGAAAATCAGGAAAACCCTCCAGAAGGCTACAACACAATATTTCGAAGAAAACGTGGCTACCGTGGCCTCTTCAGAGGTGCTATGGGAAGCCTACAAAACAGTGTTGAGAGGGCAGGCAATAAGCTCCATCACGGCCCATAAAAAAGAGCAGACAGCCGAACAGTCTAAGCTTGAATCGACACTGCGCGACTTAACAACTTTGCACAAGGCTAACCCCACAACAGACACGGCGCATACCATTACACTCCACCGACAACTCTACATGGAACACGTTCGACATATGGTGAAGGGGCACATAACTGATACACAGAATCGGATATACGATGTGGGGGACAAGGTGGGGAAGATGTTGGCCTGGCTCGATAAGAGGGGGGGCAGTTCCAGAGGGATCCAACAAGTGAGGGACAGCAATGGCGCAACTCAGACAAGCCCTGAACAGATAGTAGAAGCATTGGCGACACATTTTGAGTAGGTTTATACCCCAGAACGCGTTGTAACTTCTGACACGGCACGGGAAGCGCTAGGTAGAATAGAACTCCCAGTATTGCAACAGCAGCTGACCTGGATGCGGCCATAACTAGCGAGGAAGTACAGCTGGCCATACGAGCGCTCAAACCTGGCAACGCTCTTGGACCAAACGGCATTCCAGTGGAATGGTATCAGTCCCAGTCCGAGGAGCTCAGTATACATTTACTCAACATGTATGAGGAATGCCGGGAGAAGGGTGAACTTCCACTCGATCAGAGAACAGCCACTATAATTGCGATTCCTAAACCCGGGAAGCCACAAGAGGATTGCTCCTCGTACCGCCCTATCTCTCTGCTGAACGCGGAGGGAAACATTTTGGCCAAGCTCTTAGCCAGCCGGTTGATGGCACATCTGCCGGATCTTATCCACCCAGATCAATCCGGATTTATGCCTCATAGGAACACGGCAATGAACCTTCGCAGGGTTCATGGGGTACTGGTGAGAGCAGACTTGAACCACGACCAAGCAGTAATACTGGCCCTAGATGCGAAAATGGTATTTGATTTAGTGGAATGGAGCTACCTATTTGAAGTTTTGGTCAGTATGGGCTTCGGCTCGAAATTTATATCATGGATCAGGCTGCTGTATACGAAACCGATGGCACATGTAGTAGCAAATGGCCACATTTCTCGAACATTTCCGTTGGGGAGAGGCACCCGCCAGGGCTGCCCCCTTTCACCTTTGCTTTTCGCGCTCTCCCTGGAGCCCCTAGCTACTCTAATAAGGCAAACGCCTTTACTTAAGGGGATACAATGGAAGGAAGCTGGGAAGACCGGCTGTCCCTCTACGCGGACGACATGCTGGTGTACTTAACAGACCCAGAGCGTGGTGTACCGGTGCTCTTGAATTTGTGTGACGATCATGGTAAAATTTCAGGTTACACGATCAACTGGAACAAATCAGAAATGTATGTTCTGAAAGGCCCGGTCCCGGTGCTAGGCCCTGACTGCCCCCTAAGACTGGCTGGCTCCTCTTTCAAATATTTGGGGATCCATGTCACAAAGGACCCAATGGAATTCATACAACTAAATCTGACGCCACCTTTGGAACGGCTCAAGCAAGACGTCAAGTTCTGGGCGGGGTTGCCCTTGACAATGCTGGGAAAAGCAGCGCTGTACAAAATGATGTCCTTACCCCGCTTTCTATACGTACTGGAAAACACACCGTTTCCGGTGGCGCCAGGGTACTTTAAAAAGGTGGCAGCAGTAGTCTCTGGTCTGCTGTGGAGCAATCGCCCGACGCGTATTGCGCAAGCCAAGCTACACAGGGGCTGGTATGATGGTGGCATTGCGCTGCCGAATCTTAACCTATACTACTGGGCGGTGCACCTTAAGCCCATTAACCAGTGGATACATGCTCCACAGACTGACCCAGCTTTCCGACCAGATAGGGCACAACTGGGCACCAACAGCATGCTAGCCCCACTCTATGACCAGCGTAAAGTGCAAACATTAACGGGACCTACTAAACTTACTGTAACGCTGTGGCATACAGCACTAGCTGCGCTGGGCTGGAAGGGGAAAATTTCCAAACTTACCCCGCTCTGGGACACCCGTGCCTTGGGAAACCTAAGATGTAGCAGGGGCTTCTCTCACTGGGACTCCATTGGGATATCCACGGTGGGCGATATGTGGGAACGGGGAGAGGTCATTTCCTTTGACTGCCTGAGGGAATTGTATGAACTGGGACCACACAAATCATACCGCTATGTCCAGATACACCATGTTTTGCTTGCGGCCATCCCCTCCGGGACGGATTTACCAGAATCCTCCCCGCTGGAGGATCGTCTTCTAACTGACTTCATGATTGAACGAGCGACATCGTTGACATACCGCAAGCTCCTTAATAATTTACCTGACCCGCTGACCTCCTTGAAAGAAAGATGGGAAGGGGACGTGGACGCCCTGGATGAACACGAATGGAATGAGGCACTAGCGTCCCCAAAAGAAGTAGGCATCTCAGCCAGGCTGAGACTCGTACAGCTTAAGGTCCTGCACAGAGTGCTCTATTAGTACTCTATTACATCGCATCCATAGAATACAACATCCTTACTGTCTCCGTGGCTGTGGAGAAGCGGGGACCCTTTTTCCATACAATCTGGGACTGCCCACGCATACAAAACTACTGGAGACAAATAATGCGCACTGTGTCACAAACTCTAGAGACCTCGCTCCTTCCAGAACCGAGGCAATGTCTCTTAAATGTGTGGGGACCGACTGACCTGTCCAGATGTGGCCAACTTTGGGTTACATTAGGCATGATAGTGGCCAAGAGAGATATCGCTCAGCGTTGGGGGGCGGTAGAACTACAGACGAAGTCGCAGTGGTGCATGAATATGGACAAGATAATGGTGACAGAGAGGGCGGTATACTTGAGTCACGCTTGCCCAGGGAAGTGGAACAAGATATGGACCCCATGGAATGTGTATCGTGGTGAAATTTGTGATCCTCTGCCAGAGGACGGCCAGTTGGAGTCAGATGATGAGGGGGAGGTAGGCCGAGGGGTCAGGAAAGGGTTAGACTGCTACATAGTAACACATGGGTACATGGGAAGTACTGACTGTCACCTTGGTTTTGATCCGTGCAAATGAATAGCAACACATACTATCGGGTAGACTGTTACTACAGCTATACAGCATGACTACTTTTAGATGACCGCAATGTGATTTCCTCATTGTTATTTTTGTTATTTTCATAAAAAACAGAAAACCAAAACCTTTACTGATTTGCAACATAACGTCAATTTGGTACCTGTCACTTAGCTATGTGATGCATCTTTTACTTTCAGCAGCATGATCACAGTATGGACTTACTATATGAATGACATCCAATGCTCAATTATTAACGGCCGGCCCTTTGGGTTGTAGGCAAATGGCTGTGTAATTATGTGAAGGTACAATAAAGGTTTAAAAAAAAAATTTTTTTAAAATAAGACCCTCTTGCGGGTAGAGCCCATGTGATGCTGCGAGATGTTGAAATATAATTGTTTCTTATGGAAATGTATTACTTTTAGCCCTCAATGGTCCTGTTGCTACATAAAAAAGATGAACACCTGAACCAACTAGGTCCTCTGAGATTCAAACTTGTAAATCGGAGGTTACACACAGATTTTCATCGACAGCACCTTACGTTATGTTGTTATGTTATGTGAATTTGTAGAGCGCGACTAATCACTGGTGAGCATAACCAGGCGCTCAGGAGGACGAGCCTGAGGAGGGAGGAGGAGATCATGCCTGTTTTGTGTATGCAATGTGAATTTGTAGACAGTGAGTCAGTGGACATTCCCATGGACCACCCACTAAAGTCCAGAAATACATAGTAACTGACAGCAGAGAAGGACTCCTGGGTACATCTATCCTTCCTTTTAGGGGTCTGTGACCTCTCTTCGGTCTCTTCCTATGTATTCTCCTGGCACCTACCTGGTCCGATTCCGAAGCTGAGGATATAGGCGAAGATACAGGCCATGCTCAGGTAAGGCATCCAACTAACACGCTCCTGAGGACCAAAGGGAGACAGTGAGAGAGGAAGAAAGAGAGAGTCAGAGTGTTCCAATTTTAGAAGTTTTTTGTTGTCATAAAACACATTACACTGAATGCAAAAGGGCATTTCCAACCATGCACAGGCCGCTGAAATCCACACTACTGAGCTTTTGAAAATTTAGTGGGTCTTAAACTGCCCATAACTCTTTATTCACAAGTACTGATGGGTATGGCCTATCACCTTTTTAACAATAACTATAGACCCAACTAGTTTTGAAATGCCTTGTGGAGCGCACAGGCAGCTAGTTACCAAGACCAGGTGAAACCTATAAGCTGCTCACAGTCAATCCTTTTAAATCTTCCAGAGGAAGTATATCCCTAAGTCGGGGCATAGCTATTCATTAGCCACTCTATTTATATTGGCCCAGCCCTCAGGTTCAATTTTAAAGATTGGTTCAGAAGCTCCCATGCATTTTTGTCTTATATGTAATGACGCAAATTAGGAAGGCCATTGGACGACAGCGCCTAATCACCCGCAGAACACAATGAGGGTCTCCCACCCCAATTTTAAGAGACTCAAATAGGGGGGCATCTGTTTTTCCTCAGTAGCCCCCACACTTTTGAACGGCCTGCTTATAAGTATTAGAGTGGCCCCACCTTATTTATTGGACGCTGCTCAAAGCTTGGCCCTTTAACATTTAATCCTCTCTCTTCTTCCCAAACTTCTAAACCTACCAGCGCCAAGACACCCACGGGTATTCGTGCACTTTAGAAATGTGTCAACATAACATAACATAACAGCGCCTAACATCTTAGACCTAGACCAGTCAGTCACATATTGCCCTGAGAACTCTTGTACCTCAACACACCTTTATCCTTGAGTCCAGCAAACCTGCCATTTCCAGCACATGCCTCTTTGGCACACTGTGGACTGGCGGCACACTGTGGCCTGGCAGACATCAGACTATTTGCAAAGTGTCTCCTGCAAAGTTCTAGCATGAGGCTGTGTGATGGACAACCATCTACTAGCCTGCTAAGAAAGAGCCGTAGCACTCCGCTGAATGCCCAGGGCTAGTCAGACTAGACGGTTGGGTCTCAGAAAAAAGCAGAGCCAGAAGTAAGAAACCAGGATGGTCCTGGTGTACTGCAGTACCAATGACAGCCCCTAGAACAGCTGCCCAGCAACAGTCACAGTTAAACCTGCAGTCAGCGGCCATGCACTCACTTCCAGGGCAGTCATATGCAGATGAACCTCTCTTCCAATATAAACATCTTAGCTGCAACCCAGGAATATAAGAAAAAGTGCTTCATTTTATAAAAAAAAGAAAACAATGTGCGAAGGTAAAAATGTCAAGGTATCTCCACTCAAATAAAAGTATATTACAAGGGTATTTCTGGAGCTCAAAATCTTCCACCAGCACTCAGCTGTGGCTGTGCGGGGCTACACAAGGCCAAATGTCTTTTCCTTTTCTTGGGCAGTTGACGTACCTTCTTCCAAGTCCACAGGTCCAAACATTACTAAGTGGCAAAAAAAATGTTTTAATAAAATATTTGTATTGGCATAATTCCTGCAAGTACTTCCAGAGCTAGGCGACAAAGGTGGAGCAAGATCTAGTCCTCAGTTCTTCTCTAGACAGACACCGACCCGTCTGTTCTTCTTCAAAAGCGAGTTGTGTCTGTGGAGCTTTTCTTATAGAGCATGCTAGCCAGTGATTGGTGACAATTCTGGATCCAATCCAAGAATTTCCCTGTGCCCAGCATGCTTTTAATACATCCTATTGGTTTCTGATAAATCACTCGAGCAAAGCTTAGTCTGGGCGAGGGTTATCAAAGTGGCAGGGGCCCAGGGCCCTTATGTGGAGTTCGAGAGTCCCATCCCCATCCCATGGCAGACTTTTAACAATGAGGAAATTCCCAATGAAATCCAACATTGGCTGTTTAACAGACCAGGTCGACTGAGAGAGGCTGGGTGGGAACAGACCAGAATCAAATGCCTTCTCACACTAGGACACCTTTTAGCTTCTGTATAACCACATGGCCATGCTTCAGCTTGGACTTTGTGATACCATCTGCTATTCCTGTCCACACATCACCCACAGGTCAAGATAAACAGCAGTGTAATAACTGCACAGTAACTCCTCCTCGCTTTCATGCTATCACACCAAGCCTATAGTCTTCTCCGGGGACAAGTATTTCACACCTCAACAAAGAGCTAATAAGGCCATCTAGAGAGGGGAGAATCCGGTTTGAACTGAATTAAGCACTAACCAGTCTTCAAGGTATAGCAAAGCAAGTTAGAACAAACTCAACTTTCCAACCTATTTCCAAAAATCTGTTTGCTACTCATTTACATGTTTTATAAAGGTTATCATGTTATAACTATAAGTACACAGTCACCTTTACGGATCCTTTGATAAAGATAAATATATGTTTATACTTTTAAATTTCCTAAAATAATAAAGTTGACAGATAGTTAAAGTAGCCTGATATGAGAATGGTGGATGGGCCAATAAAACTAAAAAGGCATGAAATTCACAAGTTAAAGTGCTGCCTTCACCTCCGGGTCCAACCCCACCATACTCCGCATACCAAGTTCACCTTAGCTACCACCCCTGTTATTACTTGAGAAATCTTGAAATGAAATGTGCTTAAAAAAGTCATTGGTTATGTCTATAGATGTGCAAGAGGTTGTATTTTGGCATAACTCATTTTTTGAAGTGATATTGTAGGGCATAGGGTGTTTGGGTTCATGAAGGTTGAGATGATGGATTATGGTGCAGGTATTGGAATATGTCCAGGGCGTATGATGCGGATGACTTTACAGGGCTAGATTGGGAAACGAAGGAAGCTCAGGTGAAAATGTTCAAACTAGCGCCCACCCACTGTCTATGTTTCTTTCCAATCCTCTTTCTCTGTCTTCTCTCCAACTCTGCCGGTCGTCACAAATACTGGTAAGCTGGAGACCGAGGTAGTGGCCGCCCACCTTGAAAGAGCAGCTTCTAAAGACTCAAGTCACCTGCGGAATGGCCAATGGAATAAATGGCCATTCGGCCCTACTGCTTGGATACATATGGTAGGTGTGTTGGTGTATGATGATGGCTGTGGGGATGTTCGATTGTGGCTGTGTAGCATTTAATGATGTGTGTGAACATAAATTGGTGGATGTTGGAATATGCATGTGGCTTTACTGTTGTTGGTTCTGGGGTGGCTAGGCCTATACAGGTGGTTGTGCACATATATAATGTTAAGTGTGTGGTCATCTATAATGATGGATAGGTGGCCTTATGATTGCGGAAGTTTTTCCAAATAATAGAGTTTGGACACAAGTATGAAGGTGTGGAGTTGGCACAGTATGGTGCATTTGTTACCAGGCGTTGATTAGGTATAATGGTGAGGGTGCTAGCATATGATATACTGACATTTTATATTGAGTAGTGTGTTGTTTTTTATTTAAAATGGTGTGTGTCCTTGCAAAGGCTGCATGCTGAGGGCAGGATACAAGTTTGACTAAGTAGGGAGTGACTGAGACCTAAGAGGAAAGCA
This sequence comes from Lissotriton vulgaris, assembly GCF_964263255.1. NCBI lineage: Eukaryota > Metazoa > Chordata > Amphibia > Caudata > Salamandridae > Lissotriton > Lissotriton vulgaris. The sequence goes on along the minus strand of NC_141699.1, from coordinate 91,161,217 downwards.
GATTCTCAAGTAGTGATTTTTCATTACTTTTAAGCTTTTATGCCAATTCCATTGCTAATATACTTCTTAACCTCAACTCCCGTTCAACTTTAGTTTTTCAGTGAATTGTGTTTGTTTTTCTTTTGCTTTTGTGTGTTGGCATATGATGTTGGTCATGTGGATGTATGATAGGTTTCTGTAATGATGGTGGTGGTAGCAGTTATGTTGGTGGCAATAGTGGTAATGGAGGTGGTACTGGTATTGATAACGGAACATTTTGTGTAATATCACCTAATCGCATTCTCTTTTTTACTAATCTGATTGGGGAGCTTTATTGCTTTGTTTTGGTTTGTATTTTACTTTAATGCTGTGTTGGTGCTGCTTAAAGTCATATTTCTCTCGCAGAAAGCCTATTGCTCAGTGCCACTGCTACTAGGGGCAACCCCTGGTTTGTTCATTGAACTGAGGTTTACCAAACAAGGCACATGTTTGTTAACTTTGTCCTTCCATCCGTTATTTTCCCACAATCGCACGGTAGGTGCTCAACATACCGCATACTTGCTATGATTTGAGGAAGTGCCTTATCACTTCCACCAATCCTATTTAGCATACAACACTTAGAAAAGGTGTGGGCCAGTGTCATAACAAGACATGCTTGGGTTGTTGGGTGTGCTACGTTATAAGTCTCTGTGAAGACTGCTGGTGCTGACAGCTTGATTTTGGTGGGGTGGGTCTCTTATTACTGGTGGAGGCAGCCTGATAATACGGCGAAGGAAGAAAGACATTTTAGTAAAAATACCACTAATACTAACAAAGTTACAAGGAAAGGTTGGAATACCTGTTGCGACAACGCCACCATGAATACAACGGCCCAGACTGACATGAGTCCATATCCCCCAAATACGAGAATCCTGCGCCCCAGGCGCTCAATGACAAAGGTCTAAAATAAAAGAGCAAACAATTAGTTAGAGAGGAAATAAAATGCCATGTTCCACACACTACTTCGATAGTACTGGAGTTCAGCATCTACCTATGAGAAATCAACGGCGGAGTCATGATAAGAACCAGCATTCCAGAGGTACCCTGAGCCTGTAACTGGCACCTCCCGCAGAGGGGCACCATCATTGATAGATTGAAGGGTGTGCTGCCACCTTCCATGCAGGGATACTCGTGTGCCCACATTTCCAAGCATACGCTCATGTATACATGCACCATTTGGAATGGGTGCCTTTTTGGACATGGTTACGTGTACACACTTATGTTTATATTTGTGTAAATATCTGGAGAGTTAGAATAATGCATAAATATGAAATAATAATGATGGATCTTTAATATTGTGCCATTATTTCTTTAGTCATTGGTACTCATGAATGATGGAGTCTCTTTGGCAGGAATCAAACAAGTGACCTTTTGCTTGAGATTAGTTCTGAGGAGAGCCACATTGTATGTATTAACACGTCAGCAGGTTGTTGGAGATACTCACACAAGTGATGGAGGTGATGAATTCGCAGCTGCCCGTGCCAATCACCACATACTGGATCTTTTCATAGGGGATTCCGGCCTCTTGGAAGACAAATGATGCATAAAAATACATCTACAAAAGAAACCCAGGTATCGTTACATGAGGGTAAAGGTGTGGTGAAGTCAACCAGAAGGCATGGGTAAGACATACATGTAAGGTGATAAAACTAAGCAAAAAAGGCCTGGGTCTGTTACACCAGTGTGACACTGTGGAGACCAGACTATGAGTAGAGGGAACATTGACCAGGCTTGGTGCAAGAGGAGAAATCTAGGGATCTGTAGATTATTTCATTTATGATCTCAGCAAAACTAGGAGTAAGCTAACATTCAGTTCATCAATCTCTACAAAATGAAGCCTTCATTAAATAAGTTATCTAACTGTAAGGGGATCTGGCAATCCATCAGACAGGATGAAGGCAAATTGAATGAGGGACCAGAGAGAATTTCTGGCAACCAAGCAAGTGTAAGAGGGATGATGAGACTAGAGAGTGTGCATTGCAGATGTGGTGCATATACAGACTTAATGGGATGAAGTTCGAGGTCTGAGTAAGGCAGACATTTGGCAATAAGTGTGTGTAAGTGAGAGAACTGGAGAGAAGACAGGGTATGAAAGGTACCACCTTTCATACTCTACTAGACTTAATTGTCTACTAGACAATTGATTGCCCAGGCTTGATTATGCCAACTTGCTTTTTTTGGGGGCAAATAAAGTCAAGATCATGCGCCTACAAAGTGTCCAAAATGCGGTGGCTAGAGCCCTGTTAGGACTTCCGAGAAGACACCCCACTTCAGGCGCAATCCGGCACCTACATTGGCTGCCTGTAGCCAGGCGTATAGAATTTAAAGCTCTCTGCCTGGCTTTCAAAATTTTGAAACTCTCCTCTCCATGTATTCTGACTAACGTACTGGTATCAGACACACCTACGTGCCACTTGCGCTCTCTGTGGTCATGTCTTGCTGTTGTCCCGGGGGTAAAACGCATGCGTGCTGGGGGACGTTCTTTCCGCTGTTTGGCAGCCAAACAGTGGAATTCCCTCCCCATGCACATCCACAGCCTGGAGAATTATTTGACGTTTAGGAAGGCTATAAAAACTCATCTTTTCCCTGCAGTTTAGGCTCTAGTGTTTGGGTCTGCCTGTAGTAAGTGCCGGGACGCCTCGTTGCCGAGGCAGCTGTTGCGCAATACAAGTCGGTTTAACATAAAATACCATAACATAAAGTTCTGTTGTTTAGACTAAGGAAGAGATCTGCAAATTACAGTGTGCAAGCAGGGAAGTCTGGTGAGCAGACTATGTAAAGAGCAGATCTGGTAGTATGTAAGTGAACAGCAGGAGATCAGGTGTTCACACCAGGCTCACATTAGAGATATTCTAATATAACTGGGTAATACAGAGATCTGGTAATCAGACTATACCTAAGTTCTTCTAATTGTATTTCTGCATGTATTGTCTTCATGCTATATATATATTGTTAGACCTGACATCCTTAGGGTGGTCTTTCCCCAAACGTTTTCCCCGCTGGCCTCCTACTTTTGCAAATTTATTGTTTTAGTAATTCTGGTCATCATTGTTTGCACAAATCTGCAAACCCTAGAAATGTTTTAACTTATAATCAATGGGAACATTGTCCAACGCCACGAAAGAGTAGCTCTAAAACATTTTATGAAAAAAATGTCCATACTTCTCAGGCTTTAATGTCATAAATCCAGAAATATTTTACTTTAAAAATGTTAATAAGACAGGAATGAGAAGTATGTTGACGAATACTAAGCACATTTATTCTGCATCCCTTTATGCTGAATTGTCCACATTAGGTTTTGACTTTTGGAAAGACAACATTGAGTCAAAAACTGTCTGAGGCACAAAAGACTGGCAGGTGCAAGGTTTAGAAGCCTTATTTAGAGCCTGCATAATCCCAGAACAAATAATGTTTTTGAATGAAACTGTTCAACAGACATCTTGTCTTGGCCTGGCTAAGATAAAAGATTTTAACAAACCGTCCATACCTAAGCCCACACCTGATAGCAATACCACTAAAGATGGTGAGGTAGACGTAAACTATATTTTTAAGCAGAACAGAACTAACCCTGATTGGAAAAAATGGTTAATCTGGCCCTCAGACACAAATAACTGTCAAGATAGACATGTGCCTCCTTAGCTGTACTCTATTTGAAGATCCTTCGCTATCTGTGCGTCGTCAGCCTTAACATTTGTGTGTGTTGTGGAGTGGCTTGGTTATGTAATCCCCAAGCGCGTTGTGTTTGACGTTAATGTGTGTACGCTGACAGTGCCCTGCGTGACACCGTGCTTATGAGGGCTGTACGTGTGTGATTCACGCTGGTAGTTTGAGTGCTTTTCAGGCCCCGCCTGAGCCCAGGATTAACTTTCAATTGTGAAGTGGCTTTTATCGTGTGGTACGCTGCCTCGCTTGAGTGTTCGTCGGAGCCATTGGAGCGTAAATGGCGCGCTTGTGAAAGCTGCGGCCCTTTTTTTTTTTTTTTTGTCCAGCCCCCTCTGACAAAGCTGACGCCCAGAAAGGAGTGAAGGTTTGTTTTGTTTGCAAATTGGCACCGCACTCTATATCAGTAATGCTGCCTGAATGGCAAGGGCCGTGAATGCGCCGCACCTTGGTGTTTGGAGACGCAGGGTCAGAATTCAGCAGAATGCCAAGGTGGAGCATGAATGGGCGCACACATTGCTTGTGAAAACCGCGCCCCTTCTTTTTTTTTTGTCCAGCCCCCTCTGACAACGCTGATGCCCACAAAGGAGTCAAGCTTTGTTTTTGTTGCAAATATTGCGCTGCACTATATATCAGTAATGCCGCCTGAATGGCAATGACTGTGAATGCGGCGCACCTTGGTGTTTGGAGACGGCCGTGTCAGAACTCAGCACAACGCCAAGGTGGAGCGTGAATGGGGCCCGCACATTGCTTGTGAAAGCCGCACTACTGAAATGTGCGGCCATTTTTTTTTAATTTGGGCCACGCTCCTTTGACAACGCTGCACACCCACAAGGCCTAATGTGAAGTGTACTTTGACATGCCCATGCCAACTTTTTATTTGTGCCACACCCCTCTGACAACGCTGTACGCCCACAAAGGACTAATGTAAAGTGTACTTTGACACGCCCACGCCCACAAGGGACTACTTTACCCCTAAGGTTCTATGACCTTTCTAATGTATATGGTGGACAGCTGTATAGCCTATGTCCATTTGCTGCAACTCCCCTTTACAATGCTGTATTGGGTGTTGTGATTGGTGCTGGACTTCTTGAGCTTACCCTCAAACGTTTCAGCTCTCTCTTTATAATAGTAGTATAGATATGTCACCCCTGAGGTTGGCCCTAGATACCCCATAGGTCAGGATGCTGTGCAATGTACTTTTAAGTGCTGCATGTCCTTGTAGAGAAAAACTTCCAAACTAGTTTTTTTCGCTATTGTGAGGCCTACCACTCTCATTGGTTAACATTGGGTATTATTTATTACATTTAATATGCTGTAAAACCTAATTGAGAGAAGGTAGAGTTGTGATGTTTGTACCTCTGAAATGGTAATGACAAATCCTCTTTAATGGCAAAGCTGGATTTGAAGTTACCATTCTGAAAATTGCATTTTTAGAAGTTGGACATTTTCCTGCTCTTAGGCATTTGGTGTCCACTGCCTGTCTCTGATCACTGGCTGGACTGGGTGACAGTTAATTTTGTGTATTCTCTCTAGACAGTCCCACACAAAGGAAGGCTGGAGGTGAATACATGAATTCTCCTGGGAGGAAGGGGCACTTACACCTGAAAAGGCTGGGCTCTGCCCACACACAAGGGGCTTCATTACTTAGTGAGTCTGTAGCCAGGACAGGAAGAAAGGACCTCTGTGCACTTCAAAGACCCTACTGTGAAGTCACTCCCACTTCAAAGGCACAACTGGGTATAAGTAATGGACCTCTGACCCTACCAATTCAGTCTACTTCTAGACCTGAAACCAATGTGCTGAAGGCAGCTACACTGTGGACTGCTGCTCTGGAAGTCTGCTGCTTTGCTGTGTTCAATGCTGCCTACTGCTTCCTATAACTAGACCCACATCACCTGACCCAGAGTGACTTCAAGTGCTAGCTGACGTGCCTCCTGTTCCTCAAAGACTAAGGGACATCAAAGCCTTTAACCCTGCTCCTGTGCCTGGTTCATTGGAAGAGAACCCAGGTGTTTGTTCCAGTGGAACCAATGTATCTTCTGCTGTGACGAGCAGAACCAACGCATTGCAGCGGTTACAGGCACAGAACCGGTGCATTGCTCCTGGAACTAGCGCATCGCCATCGGAACAGCAGCATTTGAACCACTGAATCGCCATCACTGCTGAAGGACAATCTGCACAGCCCGTCATTTTCATGGAGAAACCAGGTACATCAGCTTCGGAACCAACACATCTCAAAATCGGAGCTTCATCTTGGGAACCAACGCATCAACATCTTTAGTTGAGGAAAATCAAAACATCTCGTTTTGTGATCAGATTAGGTTACTTTGCTCAGCAGCTCCTGAATGGTTCTGTATCTGGCACGTGCTCCACCACGGTCAGCCTGAACTCTTGACTTTGTCTTGGTCCAGTGCGAACAAATAATACTTTAAGTGCCATTTGCTTCAAAGCTATTTGTGCATTAATCTTTAAAAATACATTTCTCAACTTCTACTTATTGCATTTTTTACGCTTTGGTCTTGTTTTATTGGTAAATGCATAATCTATTTTTTAAAATAAGTGTGGAGTCTTTTTGTGGTGTCTTCACTGTTTTACTGTCTGTTGTATTGCACAAATACTTAACACATTGCTTCTTAAGTTAAGCTGTCTGCTCTGCTCCAAGCTACCAGAGAGTGAGCACCACAGGTTAATTCATGGTGTGTATCTGGCTTACCCTGACTAGGACTGCTTGGACAGGGTGCATAACTTTGCGAACCAGAAACCTAATTTACAAATACATATATATATATAAACACAGACACACACACATGTTTATGTATGTTCACTGCAAAAAAGGTTAAAGTGACATTATAGTTAGTTGTTCAAAGGAAATATGAAACCCAAAAACCAAAGAAACATGCCTGTTATAGTTTAGTGAACTAAGCAAACACAATAAGATGATGGACGGAGCGCTGAAACTTTTCAGACACTCACTCCCGGTCACTATTAGATCTGGGTTGAATCCATCCTCAATCTTTTGCTCACTTCAACACCCAGGTTCAGAACCAGTCATAACCAAATCAGTCTTGACCCTGTTACTCATGGGAACACTCAAGCCCAACTGGCAAGTCAAGTCTTCCCTGGACTGGGAACAAGCATCCTGGGACCGGTTTCGGGATAACACCCCTCATCAGGCAGAAGTGAGCAAGGGTCCCATGACTGGGCATTCCCAACGAATTTAGGACGAACATGTAAAATCCCTAAAAGGGAATAAAAGGCCATATTACAAATTACCTATTATGTATCCCCTCTCTCCTATCGGTGAAACACATCCGTGTTGTCATCAATCATATAATTTGAGATGTCATCAATGATGTTGTTTAACATGTCATGGGTGATGTAATATGGGAGGTCATAAGCAGTGCATGGCTGGGGCACGTGTTTTAGTTAGTAGATTTCAGTGTTTGCTTTCCCAGTTTAAAATGGTATTTTTAACAGACATTTTCACCTAGCTAAAACATCACTTTAGACGTGTAACATAAAGTAAGATATTATTATGAGACCTAACAAATAAAGTCACTTTAACATTTGCTTTTTGAGTGAATTTGAATAATAATGTCATTAATAAAACTGACAGGGATATTTTTGACCTGCAAACCTAATGGTCTGGTGTTATTTTTCTGGTGCTCAGGTAACACTTGGGCATGTAACCGTGTGCGTATATTCTTCATTTAAGTTCCTCAACCTTTCTATTTTATCTAGATAAGTGCTTGGTATCACTCCCTTCTCGCCACTTAATAGTGACACATTTTCCAATAATTTATTTATCTATTCCTCAGTGCAGGAGGGGAGTGTGGGGTGTGTGTGAAGGGTTTACCCGTGTAAAATTGTATATATATTTGTATTTAGCTTTGTGGGGTACTCTAGATGTAATCAGTGATGGGTAATATAATATTTTTTTTATTGTGTACAGTAATGTGCTTAATTAAATCAGGTTTCCAATGAGAAATAAATGTCCCATTGTGATGAATATTTTGGACGTAATTGAGCCCCATTCTATATCACTTTATCATGTGTTGACTGTTTAAGCCTAGGTTATATGGGGTTATATGGGCAAAGCCTCCTTCTTTTTCCCACACTAATATAGAAGGCAAGGCGACTGGCGTTGTCAAGGCGTCACAACATCATTATTTGAAGTTAAGCCTATTGGCTTTGTCAAAGGGTGATCACATATAGAAGACAAGACAACTAGGTTTGTCAAGGGGTCACCACATCCTTATATGAAGGCAAGTTATTGGCTTTGTCAAAGGGTGACGACATCAATATAAGAGACAAGCCTGTTAGCTTTGTCAAAGGGTGATAACATCACTATACAATGCAAGACTACTGGCTTTGTCAAGAGGTCATAACATCATTAAATATAAGGTGAGCCTATTGGTTTTGCTGCACAGTGACCATGTTATACAACACAAGCTTAATGGCTATGTCGAGGTGTCACCACTTCAATATATGAAGGCAAGCCTATTGGCTTAGTCAACAATAAGGAACGTATGTTTCCTTTATACTCCTCAGGCCACATAATGCAGCCATAAGGCTAATAAAAAGAGATCCCCGAAACCCTACACTGAAGAGCAAAAGCTCCAATTCTGGGAATGCTTAGAAACACCATCAACGTTTCCCAGGGCCCGAAACATAACTTACTTTAAAAAATGATTTCTGGGTGGCTGCGCTCTCCCTGTACACACCCAGAACACTTTTGTGACATGGTACGGGTGCTACTGCCCAGGGTGGACATCACAAAGCAGGACAAAATATGAAAAATAGCAGACAAAGGGCATTATGGCAGAGAGCAGTCTCCCGCCGGTAGGTGAAAGCCCTGCTTCCTTGTCCGCTAGAAGGACCGGCAGGGACAGGCGCGGTTCGTCCATTGGGGCGTAGCCCCCCTGCCCAATGTTGCACGCAGCTCCCTCATGACAATCATGTCAATGAATCAACATGAAGTCAGACCGCCGGGCGGGCGTCATGTTGATTCACTGAGATCGTACAGGCGGCAACACAAGTACGCATGCGTGGGGACGGAGGGTGAAATTTTTACCCGTGCCCACGCATGCGCACTTGTGTTTTTGCGGCGTTGCGCATGCGCATCAGAAGCCCTAATGGGCGTGCTGCGGGCGAGAGGGTACCTGTGCCCCTGGCGCCAGGATTGGCCAGGGGCGCTGTGAGCCTGTGACGTGTGGGGAGCAGAGCCCAGAGATGGCGCGGACCGGGACCGGCAGCAAGGTAAGAGTGTGTGTTTTTAGTGCATTACTCCAGTCGTCTCGTCTCATATTTGTTACCCTCTCAGTTCAACACATCTCCCTTATTTCTTAGCTTTTTTCTCACTCGTCTTTATTATTCTGTTTTTAAAGCTCCGTCCTGCTCTTCCCCTCTGCCACCTGTCTCCCCCCGCCCCGTTACTGCTCCACGCCGCTCTGAACCTGCTTGCTACTCTCTCTCTGACTATGCCTCAGCTTCTTCCTGACACTCTTTCCGTCTCAATCTCTCTTTTTCTTTAAAATTTCGAAATGTTAACAAACTGTAGAGGCGGAATAGCATGATATATATGCATTTATTATTGCATGCATGTTGGTGTATGTTTGTATGTGAATTTGTATAGTACATACCTAGGGCTTACAGGATGGCAAATACATGGGCGGTAGAAGGTTTCCAGCATAAAAAGGTAGGGGTGATGTAATATGTAAACTGGCACATCCTTCAACATCGATCCTAAAGGCTTGTTAGAGTCCATAATTTATTTTTATATGGTCATAAAAATACATGAATGATGGATGGATGCAGGGTGGGTGCATTAACCCCATGGCTGCTAGGCGTTTTCCACTCCTGTGCTGGGAATTGTTGTTTTACTTTATTTCATGACGAGCTGGCCTTGTCATCCGCGCACGGCAGGTAAGCGCCATGACGAGCCCAGCTCGTCATTAGCTTCGAAGGGGTTAATGATTGAATTTGAATTTAAATTTGAATTTAAAATATTTCTATAGCGCGGCGTACACCGAACGGTTTCTTGGCGCTTCAGGAACATGGAAGGCAGAAGCAGAGAGATAAAAAGAAATGGATTCAGAAGTGGATTCACTGTGGGAAGGCTTGGCTGAACAGAAAGGTCTTCAGGCCCTTGCGAAAGAGAGAGTAATCTTTGGCCAATCGTAGATGGGCAGGGAGGGAGTTCCAAAAGGTAGGTGCCAGAAATGAAAATTTGGACCCACCCCATTTTTTTCTCTTAAAACGGGGTACCTGTAGGAGAGCTTGGGACGAGGACCGGAGCTCCCTAGTGGGGACATATTCCTTTAACAGGGAGGAGATGAAAGCAGGGGCAGTTCCCTGGCGTGACTGGAAGACCATGCAGCCTATCTTAAAAAGAGAGCGTTGCCGAACAGGCAGCCAGTGTAGGGCCTTTAGAAGTGGCGTGGAGTGATGAGAGCGGGAAAGGCCGAACACTAGCCGAGCCGCCTGATTTTGCACTAGCTGGAGTTTCCTTAGACTGTAGGCCGGGATGCCGTTGTAAAGGGCATTGGCATAGTCCAGCCGGGAGATCACAAGGGCAGACATGATTAATTTTAGAGCCGGAGGGGAAAAGAAACGAGAAACGGTGCGGATAGTGCGGAGAGTGAAAAAGCAGGAAGAAACGACAGAACTAACTTGTGAGTGAAGGGTGAGGAGGTTATTCATTCTTATGCCTAGGGTCTTGACTGTAGGGGAGGGAGTGGGAGGGGGACCAAAGGAATAGGGCCAAAAAGAGGAGGTCCAGGGACTGGAGGAGCCACCCGTGAGAATGGAAAGGGGCGACCAACTCGGTCCCCCCGAACGTATGGCCGAGTGCCTCGATCCCCCCGGGAAGCCATTTTTGGGCGGGAGGCGCGTCTCAGCTGGTATGCCCGAAGCGGCGTAGCTGAGGCGCGCTCGTTCCCGCCCTAGAGTGGGCTGGCCTAGACACCGACGCAGCCAGCCACGCCCTCGGGGCAGGCAGGGGCGGGTATACGCCCGCCCTGAAGACGGATAAAAAGGGACGCAAGACCAGAAGACATCCTCTTGTTCTTGTGCTCTGAAGCTGCACCTCCTCGCTGCACGTGAGCTCGGGACAGAACGAAGAGCCAATTTTGAGCGTTTTAATCTTTCTTTTTGTCTTCTAGATACTTCGTCTGAGAGATGCCCAAGAAAGGCGCGAAGGGAATGTCAACTGACCAAATGGTTCGGGCCCTTATGAAGGACATGTCCGAAATAAAGAGGCAGTTGGCGGAGCGAGACGGGGAAGAGGGATCCGGGCGTCCACCGGCCGGAGGGAGGCCAAAGAAGCCGAGAAGGGGGCCGGTCGGGGGAGACGTCCCGGTTCCCTGTTCCCCGCTCGAGGCGCCAGTTCCGGTACCGGCCCCGGTACCGAAGGAAGGGAATCCGATCCCCGTCGTAGTCACCCCGACATCTGCCGAGGATATGCCTCCCGAGTTGGCGGCACAGTTAGCAGCATGGTTGGGGGACAGTAATGGGGGCGCCATGGCTGCCGAAGCGCAAGCACTCATAAAGCAGTTGCGCGAGAAACGGGATGCAGCCAAGGTGCCCGCGCCGGATGCGGCGATAGACAAGCCACGAGGGACGGAAGCAGCGTCCGGTGCAGGTAAGCGGCCATTGCCGATCGCGAGGGATGAGTCAACACCCTCTCGTAGAGAAAAATTGGGGCAACATGTTCCTTTGGCTATAAAGGAAAAGATTTGGGCTGGGGAATACGTAAACATTTTCTCCTTGCTTGTTGATCATTATGAAGTTGAAACTGTTAAGAGTCAGAAGGATCTGATGCATCCAAGTGTTTGGCGCGCAAAAATGGCCGCCTTTAAAGTGAATGAGAATATTGGCAATTGGGGCAATGCATGGGGAATTTTTACGTCAATCTTAGGGGAACGTAGGCCTGAATTGCTCCCTGAGTTTCCAGTATATCAGTCACGAATTATGGGGTACTCGATATCGCACCAAGGTAACCAATGGTTCTGTTATGACAACCTGTTCAGGAAAGCAATGGAGCATAACAAAAGTTTAACCTGGGACTGTTATGATTCTCTGACATGGGATAAAATGAAAGAGTCCGGGATGTTGAAAATACCGTTGGTGGGGAGTACTGTGGGTGAGTCCTCCCGCCAATATGGGGGAACGCCCTTTCGGTCGGGTGCGGGTACCGACGATTATCCGAGACCCGCTGGCAACACAGGGAAGAGGGGTTTCTGTTTCAATTTCAACAAAGGTAAATGTACTAGGCCCCCGGGATCCTGTAAATTCAAGCACGAATGTAGTGGTTGCGGGGCCCCCCATCCTGAGTCCTCGTGCAGAGCCAAAACGGGTGAAAATGGGGGTAGAGGAGGCGCCAAACAGGTCTAATGTAGTCCGAGGGGCGCCCTTACCAACCCCGATTGATACCTTGGCGATGATTCCTTGGCTCAGCGAATACCCGGATCGTACTTCTGCTGGGGTGCTGCGAAACGGTTTTTCATATGGTTTCCGCATCCCGGTGGGGGACTTTCAGGGTGTCGGGACGTGCAAAAACCAACTTTCTGTCTTACAGCATACGAATGTAGTACAGGATAAGATCCGGAAAGAGGTTAGCCGAGGTCGGGTTGCCGGCCCGTTTAGTGTTCCCCCGGTACAGAATTTTGTTTGTTCTCCTTTAGGGGTGGTCCCTAAGAAGGACCCAGGTGAGTTTCGATTGATTCACAATTTATCAGCGCCTCATGGCCTTTCTGTAAACGACGCAATTGATCCAGAGATGTGTTCGGTGCGGTACGCATCATTCGATGAGGCCGTAGCCATTTTGAATCGCCTGGGGCCCGGGGCGCTGATGGCGAAATCAGATATCGAGTCAGCGTTCCGTTTGCTCCCGGTATACCCGGAAGACCAACGTCTTTTGGGATTCATGTTTCAAGGTTCGTATTACATGGATAGGTGTATGCCGATGGGGTGCTCTATATCTTGTGCATATTTCGAGAAATTCAGTAGTTTTCTACAATGGGTTTACACGAAGAAAACGGGTTTTGGAAATGTGATGCATTACCTCGATGACTTTCTGTTCCTTGGGGCCGCTGGGGATGATGAATGTGCCCGGGCCTTGACTGAATTTTGTGTTTTAATGAATCAATTTGGCGTGCCATTGGCACCAGGTAAAACTGTGGGTCCCACGACTTGCCTCGAGTTTCTCGGGATCGAGTTGGACTCTAGTGAGGGTTGTTTTCGTTTACCAGCTGCCAAAGTGTCGAAATTCAGGGCAGCCCTGCAAACGTGTATTATTGCATCTAAAGTTACGCTGCATCAATTGCAGCAATTGGTGGGGAAGTTGAATTTTGCCCTAAGGGTGATCCCGATGGCCCGCCCCTTCTCCCGTTCAATTGCCCAGGCGATGGTCGGCCTAAAAGAGGGTCATCATCGCACGAGATTATCGGCCGAGGTCCGCCAAGACATGCGTATTTGGTTAGCATTTTTGGCGGATTTCAATGGTCGAGTCGTCTGGAACAAACCGGCCTTGTCCTCTGAAGAGCTTGGTCTATGGACGGATTCAGCGGGAAGCATGGGTTTCGGCGCCATCTTCGGCACAAAATGGTCGGCACAAAGGTGGCCAACATGGTGGCATGAAGAGGGGCTGACGAGTAATATTGCTTTCCTTGAACTGTTTCCCATTTTGGTGGCCCTCAGAACCTGGCCCGATGGATTCAAAAATCACTCTGTCATATTTTGGTCTGACAATATGACCGTTGTAGAATGCATCAATAGTCAGGCAGCACGTTGTAAAATGATTTTAAGGCTGCTTAAAGAAATTGTCTTACTGTGTATGCAACTGAACGTGGTATTCAGAGCAAAACATGTCCCAGGGGTGATGAATCAGGCTGCTGATGCACTGTCTCGTTTTCAAATGCAGGCTTTCTCGGGTTTCCTTCCCTCAGCGGACCCAGAGCCAGCACCCTTTCCCGAAGCTCTCTGGTCTCTCGGTGCCCCGAACTTCGTTACCTCGTGGGAGAGAGTCTAGCACCAAGGACGAGGAAGGCATACGAAGGGGCGTTTCGGGCTTATTTAGCCTTTTTGGGGACTGAGAGAGGGGGGCTTTGGGGGCATGAGGATTGGGTAGTACATTTTCTGATGTCCTTGCGTAAGGCTGGGAAGTCGGTGGCTACAGCCCAGAGGCATCGTGCTGCCATTTCCTTTGTTGCCAGGGCTCATAATATCCAGGACCCGACAGCGTCTTTTGTGGTACAGAAAGCGCTGCGTGGGTGGCAACGCCTTGAGGGTCGCAAAGTGGATGAGAGGCGCCCGATAGGTCTGGATAGGTTGTCCCAGTTGCTGGCCACACTCCCCGCCACATGCTCGTCTCAGTTCGAGGCCTGTTTGTTCCGAGCTGCTTTTACGCTTGCATTTCACGGGGCAATGAGGATAAGTGAGCTGGTAGCAAGGAACAAGCGGGATGTGGTGGGGGGTTTGTGCCGGGAACACGTTCGGATCAGGGGTGAGACGATGACTGTATCCTTTGTCAAGTCAAAGACCGATCAAGGTGGGGTGGGAGACTGCATAGTCATTCGCAGGATTTCAGGGTCTTCCATGTGTCCGGTGAAGTGTTTAGAAGATTACCTAGCACGAAGGGTGGCATCATGGGGGGGGACATTGTTGAGACACGCGGACGCCACCCCACTGACGAAGTTTCAGTTTCAGCGGGTGCTCGCGATGTCAATTACCGCAGCGGGCTTGGAACCGGGTGAGTTTGGGACCCATTCCTTTCGGATAGGGGCTGCCACTGAAGCTACAGCCAGGGGTCTTAATGTGGAACAAGTAAAACGAGTGGGGCGTTGGTCCTCCAATTGTTATAAGAGGTATGTGCGGTTGCACATGTTGTGAAGCTGTAATAATGTACTCACGCTTCTTGTCTTTTGTTTGGTTTTCAGTTACGCAAGCCTTCGAGGCGGGGCGGACTATGCAGTCGACCCAACACCAGGCCAGCGGTCAGACATCACCGGCTGTGAGAAAGGAGGTGTGGGTCGTGGGCCACTCATACGTGAGGCGTGCCGCTGACGTATTCGAAGCAGGTGACACGATTCACGTAGCTGGGGAATACGGGTACAGAATGTCCTTCTACGGAAGGGGCGGTCTCTGTATTGACCAGTTTCAGGCATTCTTTGAGGGTTTGTTAGGGCGGACGAGGTCACCGCCGTCTATAGTCATAGTACATTTAGGGGCCAATGATTTGGTCACCACCGGTAGACGACTTCTCCTGGAGGCAATGCTTTCCACTGTAAGTTGGTTGGCGAGGAAAGTTCCGGGGTGCTTAATTGCGTGGTCTCATATGATCCCACGAAAAGTGTGGCGGGGGGCTGTTTCGATCCCTGCTTTGAACCATTCTGTTAGGAAACTTAATAACAAAATGAGTAGGTTGTTTCGTTCCAGGACATTGCATTCTATCTCGCACGGTTGTATTAATGATGACAGTATGTATCTAAGGGATGGTGTGCATTTGTCTCGGGTGGGAAATGAGTTACTCATAGGAGACTTCTTAGCATGGTTAAAAACGTTGGAACATGACCTTTAGCTAGGAGTTTTGTGGGGGGCCCGGATAGCCGGTCAACTATCCTGGCCTGTGGCGGTAAGGTCATGATCGGTGAGCACTAATTAGTAGATCCCTATGAGTGGGCGTCACCCAACACGGATGGGAGCGCTCGGGAGAGGTGGCCATTGGCCCCTCAATGGGGAGGCGGTCCCTTCTAAGGATGGGCCGCCGGAAGTAAAGGAAAGGCGGTCAAGGCCCCTTCCTTTGTAGGAGGGGTTACAGCCCCCTCCTGGGGAATTTCCCGGGGCCAGTGACATCTGCGACGGCAGATGCGGTAAGTTGTGTGGGGTTGGGATAAGGTCTACGGTACCTTCTAGATACCTCACACGAGTATTCGAACGACCTTTAACTGGCGTCGAGTCTTTAGGTGCCCCCGTCAAGTCAAGGGAAATTGGTAATAGTTGCACTTGAGGTACGCCTCCGTGCTGTCGCCCAGCCCAAGTGGGAGGGGTAAGTCTGGTTAGGGATCTTGACACCGGTTATGACCTTGCCGTTGGCCCTTAAACGTTAGGTTGTACAATTTCAATATGTCAAGAAATGTTTTGTAGGATGCTAGTTCGGCTAGGAGAACCTCTGTATTAGAGAATCTGTTAAGGTTAGCCAAACATCGCAATATGGTAATGAAATTGTACATAACATGAAACGTTTAATGTTTTAATTTTGTTTTAATAAATACGGCCGGGATGGTCACTCCATCCCACTTCCAAAAACTTCAAGAACTGTTTCCGGTTTCCCTCCTTTTGGGGATTGTGTTGAGAGGGGGTGGCGGGTATCTCGGCCATATGGAAAGGGGCGACCAACTCGGTCCCCCCGAACGTATGGCCGAGTGCCTCGATCCCCCCGGGAAGCCATTTTTGGGTGGGAGGCGCGTCTCAGCTGGTATGCCCGAAGCGGCGTAGCTGGGGCGCGCTCGTTCCCGCCCTAGAGTGGGCTGGCCTAGACACCGACGCAGCCAGCCACGCCCTCGGGGCAGGCAGGGGCGGGTATACGCCCGCCCTGAAGACGGATAAAAAGGGACGCAAGACCAGAAGACATCCTCTTGTTCTTGTGCTCTGAAGCTGCACCTCCTCGCTGCACGTGAGCTCGGGACAGAACGAAGAGCCAATTTTGACCCACCCACCAGCCCCTGAAGACAGCCAGTTGTGTATAATAAAGTTGATTAATCTTGCTTCGGTTTTCGTATACAGGTTGTAGTGCCATGTTGATGAGTTAATAAAGAATGGTCGTTTTGAGTATGTTTGCCATTAAAGATATTCAGTTTAGTGTTGAATTTTTAATTGCATGCTTTCGGTCATAGTGGCCAATGTATTCGTAGGTTAATTTACACTGTCGTATTTATTTTGGTAGGCGGTAAGGTCATGATCGGTGAGCACTAATTAGTAGATCCCTATGAGTGGGCGTCACCCAACACGGATGGGAGCGCTCGGGAGAGGTGGCCATTGGCCCCTCAATGGGGAGGCGGTCCCTTCTAAGGATGGGTCGCCGGAAGTAAAGGAAAGGCGGTCAAGGCCCCTTCCTTTGTAGGAGGGGTTACAGCCCCCTCCTGGGGAATTTCCCGGGGCCAGTGACATCTGCGACGGCAGATGCGGTAAGTTGTGTGGGGTTGGGATAAGGTCTACGGTACCTTCTAGATACCTCACACGAGTATTCGAACGACCTTTAACTGGCGTCGAGTCTTTAGGTGCCCCCGTCAAGTCAAGGGAAATTGGTAATAGTTGCACTTGAGGTACGCCTCCGTGCTGTCGCCCAGCCCAAGTGGGAGGGGTAAGTCTGGTTAGGGATCTTGACACCGGTTATGACCTTGCCGTTGGCCCTTAAACGTTAGGTTGTACAATTTCAATATGTCAAGAAATGTTTTGTAGGATGCTAGTTCGGCTAGGAGAACCTCTGTATTAGAGAATCTGTTAAGGTTAGCCAAACATCGCAATATGGTAATGAAATTGTACATAACATGAAACGTTTAATGTTTTAATTTTGTTTTAATAAATACGGCCGGGATGGTCACTCCATCCCACTTCCAAAAACTTCAAGAACTGTTTCCGGTTTCCCTCCTTTTGGGGATTGTGTTGAGAGGGGGTGGCGGGTATCTCGGCCATACCAGCTCGGTTTTATCCGGGTTCAACTTCAGATGGTTGTGGCTCATCCAGTCCCTGATGAAAATCATAACAGTTTGAAAATTAGAGATAGAGTGAGGAGAGGAGGAAAGATTGAAGACGAGCTGGAGGTCATCTGCATAATTATATACAGTGACCTCCAGCTGCTGGAGTGCAAAAATAAGAGGGTAGATATACAGATTGAACAAAAGAGGGGAAAGAGAGGAACCCTGGGGAACACCACAGGTGATCTTGAGGGGAGTTGATGTGAAATCCCCCAGCCGGACCGCCTGGGTGCGGTCCCGCAGGAAGGACGAGAGCCAGACCAGGGCTGAGCCCCTGATTCCCGCCGCTCTGATACGTGAAAGCAAGATGGAGTGGTCCACCGTATCAAACGCGGCGGAGAGATCGAGGAGCACCAGAGCCTGGTGTTTGCCCTGGTCCAAGCCCTCCCTGAGTTCGTCCTGGACCGACACCACAACGGATTCAGTCGAGTGCCTGGGCCGAAATCCCGCTTGACAAGATGCCAAGCCGCCAGTTGCTTCCTTGGTGGATGGGTGCATGGATGGATGCATGCATGATGGGTGGATGGATGCATGAATGATGGATGCAGGATGGATGGGTGGGTGGATGGGTGGATGCATGAATGAATGATGTATGGATGCAGGATGGGTGGATGGATGGATGGGTGGATGCATGAATGATGTATGGATGGATGCATGGATGCATGCATGATGGATGGATGCATGATGGGTGGATGGATGGATGGATGCATGAATGATGTATGGATGGATGCATGGATGCATGCATGATGGGTGGATGCATGATGGATGGGTGGATGGATGAATGGGTGGGTGCATGAATGAATGATGTGTGGATGCAGGATGGGTGGATGGATGGGTGGATGAATGAATGATGTATGGATGGATGCATGGATGCATGCATGATGGGTGGATGCATGATGGATGGATGGGTGGATGCATGAATGAATGATGTATGGATGCAGGGTGGGTGGGTGGATGGATGGGTGGATGCATGAATGAATGATGTATGGATGCAGGGTGGGTGGGTGGATGGATGGGTGGATGCATGAATGATGTATGGATGGATGCATTGTGGTTCGGGCTCGCTCGCCGTGCTCGATCGCTGCGGTGCAATATGCAAATTAGTTTACGCCCCCACCACTTTCAAATGTCACCAGCCGCCCCTGGGCATGGACCCTGAACCCACTCTGTCCCGGGGATGGGGTCTGCGGGACAGCAATGCGTCGGGCCCCAGGGGATGGGGTGCCTGGGGCCAGACATCAGCTCATGGAAGGGGGATCACACACCCCCTTCACATTATTGCATTTAAGTGCAGGTGTGCTGAACCCTGGGCCCTGGCCCATCCTGGGGGCATTTAAAAACAAACTTTGGCGTTCATGAACTAATAACAAATACAGTGATTAATTAATCTGCATGGCGTCTGGCCATCTGTTAGCACATTAAGGGATGGGACGACGATGTGCATAGAGCCTGGCTTGTGGCTCAACCCTGCAGACTACTCCCACTGCAGACAGCTCAAAGCTATTAAAAGCGGGCAGGCTGCAGAATGACAGAGGTGCTACCATTCACCACTACACATACCACACTCACATCATATATATCCACACAACCACTAGTGGAACACTGAAAGTAACTCATGAAAATCTTCTTTAGAAAGACACTGAAATTCACTGGAAAACCCCAGTTAAATTAAGTTACGATACATGCAGTGCACTATACAAAGTACAGCTCAGACCCCAAACGCGCTGCTCACGACCTTAGTTACGTCATCACTGATGACATTTTTAATAACCTTCCTTAGGAAATTACTGAAGGCATCTCAGATGACACCATGTATGACAATGCCACTGATATCACTAGTAATGTCACATATGTGCTAATTGTTTATCAAGAAAAGTGTTAAGATATTTACAGTTAAGTAATAGTTGTGGCCTAGCTTCAATCTTATGGGTATTTCAGATACACACTCACAAACCACCATCTCAGATATTCATGCATCCATCATCCCACATACCCATCATTATACAAGCACACAGTCACTATGAAACAAACATCTTAATGTCAACACACCTACCATCATACAGCCAAACAGCCTAATTCATATGTGAGCACATGCACCATCACGCAGTCAAATATTCAACATCATATAGCACCACACAAGCAACAGCAAACACTAACATCCACCATTAAAGCACTCATATATCAACATAACCACACACACCCAGCATCATCTGACCACACAATCAGGATTACCTAGCCACGAATATATATCCCCACACAATCAATAAAGTAGGCACATGCACACACAATCAAATGACCGCACAGCTAATATCATACATCCACATACTCACTATCATGTCTGCACAACCACTATAACAATTCAGATACTTGCCATTATACTCCAGCACACCTACCACCACATGGACGTACATCTACTTGATAAATCTATCCACCCGCCAAAATGACCACAAAGCGACTATCATATGCCATCTCAATTCCCAATCTACATCTATTCAACTGCCAATCATCCACACAACATTTACACACGAGCACACCCACCATTCTATTGTAAAAAACAGTGTTCACTATAAATAATAAATCATGCAAGCAAAGAAGAATCTGGTCTTAAAAACATTTTAATCAGATAAGATAATATATCAAGGGAAATGTTGAAGTAGGCACAAAACAGGTACTTTTGTATTGTATTTTGTATTGAATGTATTAATTGCAGAGGAACGCAGCATCCAGCAGGAGGGGGGGGAGGGGGTTAACTAGTCAACAGAGGAGTCTCGCTCATTATCGGAATTACCTGGCCCGGACCTGAAAAGGATTGACAGATTGATAGTTCTTTCTTGATTTGGTGGGTGTTGGTGCAAGCCTGTTCTTAGTTGGTGGAGTAATTCATCTGGCTAATTCCAATTAGGTACAAGACTCCTCAAAACTAACTAGTTACGCGACCCCCAGAAATAACTTGTGCCTTGTGACGATTCAAGCTTAAATTACTACGGTTCGAAGTTGGATTATACACCTCCCCGCCCCAGCTGGACGCGTGTTCCTCTGCAGGCCCACTATGGCCAATTTCAAGGTGTCCTCCCCACTGGAGGACCCGAGGTGCAGGGCTAAATTCCCAGTTACTTACCAGATACTCGGTGCTCACACACCTTGTCCTGATGATGACCTCACATCTTTAGAGGTTGAAACGCTGTCGACTATATACATACAGACTCCTTTTTTAACTGTATAAAAATAATCCAAGGAGTCATACGTTGAGATTTTGTTGGTTGATGCATGTTTTTTATTACACGCTTGTCACTGCACTATTCCACTTATTTGTGCGCACTGGATCTTATTTGACACTACTTGATCGATATACTTCAAATATTTTGCAATATAAAATATGCTATGAATAAATTAATTGCAGTAAAAAATAATACTGTTGTGCCTACTTCAGCATTTACCTTCATATAATAACTAATTATCTGGTTAAAACGTTTTCTACACCAGATTCTTCTATATTTACATGATTTATTATCTATAGTGAAAATCAGATTTTTACAACAGGATTTATAATCCCAGGTTCTCTAAAAATGTTGGGGTCCCCCTTGTTACTGAACACACACCCACTCTTATGCTCCAACACACACGATCATACAGACACATAGCCATTACACAATCACCACAATTTACAAACACATACAAAAATGTACTACTCCTCACCCAAATTCAGGAGAGCCACAAACCCACCGTCAAACAGCCAGGCACCCACTGTCATACAGCCACATAGCTGCCATACCACTGCTACTCAATCACCCTAAATTTTTTTTACAAAGATGCTACCATACACTAGCATACATACACCATTGTAAGGCTTCCAAGCCATCATCATACACCAACACAACATGCATGTCCGGTGAATATCTGTTCAGTAGGTTTTAATGGATCAATATCAACACATCAGTGACATCACAGGTGAGACATCATCAATGATATCACCAATTATGTCATTTGAGATGTTATCGGAAGTATCACATCTGACGACAAGAGAGGTGCATGGTGTGGGCGGAAGTTATAGTTTGTGTAGCATACCATAACTGAGTGAATTCCAGGGGTTTTAGGTTTTGTAATGGACCATAATGTCCCTTTAAATTACTTTTGGAGTGAATGTGTTCATATAGAAGGATGGGAATAAGTTACTTTTAACTGTGTTTCTGAAGTATAGAAGTTTCATCTCTCTTTGTTGTGATGATTTCACACAGCAAAAAGTGAGGCAGTCTTACACTGTTAATATCTGTTGACTACTAATGGTACAACATACCTAAACTTAGTTGGGGACTTCAATGCAATGAAAAAAGAACAAGACAGATCTCAATCTAGGATGCTCAAGACCAGCTGTCAGGTGGGCTGGAGATGAGTTACTCAGGCCATGTGCAAGGACAACATCAGGGGATCAGACTATGTGCAAAATTATTATGTGTAGGCGGCGATTTGTTTAGATCATGAGTAAGGAAGGGACCTGGTTTTCAGACCAGAAGTAACTAAAAATATATTGATTGAATTATGAGCATGAGGCGATTGATCGTTAATATTTTGATACAGATAATATGAGTGCGTGTGAGGTAATATCTGATAAGCAAGAGATAACATTTCATAATATGAAGATGTGGTGCTCAGGATACATGTGTCATGAAGATCAGTGCACCAGACTTTTTTTGTTTTAGAAGTGGAAGCCCCTAGATCAGATTCTAAAATTGGGGAATTTCGTCAATAAACTGTTTGCTGGGCAGGATTTGTTGATCTGACTGTGTCAAGGGAAGAACTGGTAATGGCATGTTGTGATACAATGTTGATATGGTGCATAATGCACAAGCTATTTAGTATATGCAGTGAACGTCCAAAGATTAGACCTATCACACCGTTACCATGCATTTTACATGGAAGGGCGAGGAAGATGGTTGTCTGAACTAAATATATTATTTATAAAAGAAAGAAAACTGAGGTTTGGGGGAGGTTTACTTCAATGAAACAGAATTTCCACCATAGAGTGTTCTTCACGAAATATTGTTTTTTAGTGCTGTCATTTTGTTATTTGATAACACGTTTATGGGGTACAGTCCAACACACCGAATCATTGCCACATAGCTGCATGGCACTGCTCAGAACAATGACGGTGATCAGCTGCCACCGGACGGATGGATCCCGGAACAGATCCCACAGCCCTTTGGCCTTCTGACCTTTGATGGCCGCTTGTTCCGCCAACATCTCCTCCATTTCACTGCTTAGGTCGCTGTTGCCTCTCAGCCGCTTTAGTGCTGCAAGATAAATAGAGAACTGCAATTTTAAAAAGACCATGGGACCAATGGATGAGTACTAATCCAAGACAATACATCAGCTGCAGAGCCATACCTTATTAGCTTCACATGTCATATACAAAACATGGATCCATAAATGACAGCCTCAAAAACAACACACCACTCTACTGGCAGCTTACTTCACCTTTGAAAAACATTCCACTGAAAACTGCATTTTACTCTTTAAGCAATAATCAACCAAAGAAGTCACCAATTACAAAACATTTCACAAACATCACAGCATGAATGATGAACAAAAGTATCCCTTATGGCAGAATTTCCAAGAAGGAAACATGCCACCAATAAAACAGAATTCCAATAGACATGTGGGATACACAATGAATAATATGTTTTCGACATGACCTCTATGAGGCTCTGATGAATGGATTCACACCATTTAGATGCTGTTAAACTAAAAACATGGCTGATGGTCAATGACAGTTCATAATTTATTAACTCTACAGAATCTGAGCAAAAAGCGCTGTAAGATCTATGTCTACTCAAGCCATCACTGCATTCATGTCCCAAACAAAGATTTCATTGTATCATTCAGGAATTCCTCCGTTAGATGCCCTTAAAAGACTGTCCAAGACATATAATTATTAAAGGAATACTGCAACCAATCTGAATAGCTCTAAGGATCATCAGATGACTGACGTTTTTATTACACAGCGAAAATCTTGCTTAACCTTAAAGAGAAGTCAAAACTATCTCACGAAAATAGAGTCGGAGCTCACAAGCCGGAAATGTGATTGCCACCAAACAGGTTAGTACTTGTGAAGGGCTGGTATGGCTTGTACAACAAATTACATGTTGGATAGGGCTGAAATGAGATAAATCATTCAATCTGAAGGATTCAGGGGGGAAATTGCCAAAAAACAAGGAAAACAGAGACAAGGCCAAGCAGTATTTGGACACAATATCGAGTTCTAAATATCAGGATACAGAAATATCGGACCAAAAAATATTGTAATACAAAAATATCGTGATACAGAAAAATCGCTCTTGAGAATATCGATTTTTTCAAATAAGTAATATTGTTAAGATTATCGCTGTTGCTAATATCGTTTTTAATAATATATGCAAACATATAATCTACTAATTATCTTAATATGTTTTAGTTTATATATACATTTTACGTGTTATTATTGCTAATAGTTTGTAATTTAAAGCAATTCACAATTTTTTATTTAATTGCTAATAGTATTTTATAGTGTTGTAGCGGGTTGCTAGGTTTGTAAGGGTATTGGATGGGAAATCGATTATGTAACAATTAATTATTAATGTATTAATAATTATTTAACTGATTATTAATTATGTAATTTGTTTCATAATCATTTTAGTGAAATATTAGGTGTGGGCTGCTGGGTTTGTAGGGCAATAGGGTGGGAAGGTAATTAAGTATTAATTAATTATTTCTTGATTTTTAATTCTGTATCTTGTGTAATAATTATATACTTTAGGTATACATTAGGTGTGGGCTGCTGGGTTTGTAGAGTTACAGAGTTTGAAGTTAATTAAGTAATAATGAACTAACAATTAATTAATATATTATTAATTATTTGATTATTATTTTAATAAACTGTGTAATAACTTTATATATTAGTTATAATTGAGGTGTGAGCTGTTGGGTTGGGTGGGATATATGATGGGAAGTTCAGTAGTCATTGTCAATTATTTATTCATTAATTATTTAATTGATAATTATGTACATTATATAATTGTAATTTATTTTAGTATATTTTAGTTGGGGTTGCTAAGTTTGTTAGGGTATAGGGAAGGACGTTAATTAAGTGACAATTAACAAATAATTAGTAATCAATTAATTTATTATCAATTATATAAACTGTGTCATGCTGATTTATTTTAATTATATTTTAAATGTGGGCTACTAAGTGTGTGGGAGTGTAGTGTAGGAAGTTAAGTAATGAATACATTTTTAACATTTATAATTATTACATTTTTTAATTATCATGTATATTGTTTAATTGTTTTTTATTTTTTATATATCATTTTTTTGGTTAGTTAATAATGTCCATATTAAGAGTTTTATATTTGTTCTAAATTAATAGGGTATTCAAATACGTAATGTGTTTGAAGTGAAGTACTTTCCCTACTGTTGCACAGACTGGAGTGGAAATAGTACATTTAATCCCTCCAAAGGCCAACACGTTCCCTTCTGTTGCATAGACTGAAGAGGGAACAGTAAATCTTACCCCTACGAAGGTCAACACTTTCCCTTTTCTTGCACAGACTGAAGAGGGAATAGGAAATCTTACAAACTACCCCTCCTGTTACCTTCAGGAAGTCCCACACAGTGTCATTGACAAATTCACTTAACTATGTTACTTTAACCTTTGTGTGTTTCAGTATATATCGGCAAAAACAGCACTGTGCTAGTCCTATGCTTAAAGCCCTTTCTGTACAAATGGCAAAATACTTTGTTCATTTCTATCTCAGCGTGGATAGTACTGTGCTAATCCTATGCTTAAAGACTTTGCTGTACAAATGGCAAAATACTTTGGGCCAGATGTATCAAAGGGTTTTGCCCAATCTGTGTCAATGGGGAAATGTGTTGATACATATGGCCTTACGTCCATTTCTATCTCGGCGTGGATAGTACTGTGCTAATCCCATGCTTAAAAACTTTGATAGAAAAGCAGACATTTGAGGTGAGCAAATTTAGAGTGTCGCTGGTGTTGAGGGTGCTCTATACAGGAGCTGCCTTCTACCTAAACCTGGGAACTACCCAGAGTTCACTCCTTTTTTTTCATAATTTATGTGTCACTCTATGCCTGCAAGGGAATTGTTTTGACTTATACTGGGTGCTCCCTTGTGTCTGGACAAAGCTAAGCCTCTCTGAAGAGCTGTAATGATAGCCAAACATGTGTCAGGGGTCGCTTTTATTCATTTCAGGTTGGCTTGGATGGTATTTTACCAATCCAAAGCTGTAATATTGTGCCTGGGGTGGTAAATGGCTTTTGTCATTTTAATGCTCGGCGAGCAAAGCACTGTGCTAATCCAATGCTTAAAGACTTTGCTGTACAAATGGCAAAAGGCTTTGTCCATTTCTATCTCAGTGTGGATAGTACTGTGCTAATCCTATGCTTAAAAACTTTGATAAAAAAGCAGACATTTGAGGTGAGCAAATTTAGAGTATCGCTGGTGTTGAGGGTGCTCTATACAGGAGCTGCCTTCCACCTAAACTTGGGAACTACCCAGAGTTCTCTACTTCTATTTTGCAAAATGTATGCGTCACTCTATGCCTGCAAGGGAATTGCTTTGACTTATACTGGGTGCTCCCTTGTGTCTGGACAAAGCTAAACCTCTCTGAAGAGCTGTAATGACAGCAAAACACGTGTCAGATTTCAGCTTGGCTTGGATGGTATTTTACCAATCCAAAGCTGAAATATTGTGCCTGGAGTGGTAAATGGCTTTTGCCATTTTACAGCTCGGAGTTGATAGCACAGTGCTGATCCTATGCTTAAAGACTTTGCTGTACAAATGGCAAAAGATTTTTTCCATTTCTATCTCGGCGTGGATAGTACAGTGCTAATCCTATGCTTAAAAACTTTGATAGAAAAGCAGACATTTGAAGTGAGCAAATTTAGAGTGTTGCTGGTGTTGAGGGTGCTCTATACAGGAGCTGCCTTCCACCTAAACTTGGGAACTACCCAGAGTACTCTCCTTCTTTTTTGCATAATTTATGCGTCACTCTATGCCTGCAAGGGAATTGTTTTGACTTAAACTGGGTGCTCCCTTGTGTCTGGACGAAGCTAAACCTCTCTGAAGAGCTTTAATGACAGCGAAACACGTGTCAGGGGTTGCTTATATTCATTTCAGGTTGGCTTGGATGGTATTTTACCAATCCAAAGCTGTAATATTGTGCCTGGAGTCGTAAATGGCTTTTGTCATTTTACAGCTCGGCGTGGATAGCACTGTGCTAATCCTATGCTTAAAGACTTTGCTGTACAAATGGCAAAATACTTTTTCCTTTTCTATCTCCGCGTGGATAGTACTGTGCTAATCCTATGCTTAAAAACTTTGATAGAAAAGCAAACATTTGAGGTGAGCAAATTTAGACTGTCGCTTGTGTTGAGGGTGCTCTATACAGGAGCTGCCTTCCACCTAAACTTGGGAACTACCCAGAGTTCTCTCCTTCTTTTTTGCATATATATATATGTATATATATATATATTTTCTTTCTTTCACACTGGCGTCTCTCTCCACTCCAATTCTAATCCCAGTTCTTCGGCGCATATATAGTTGCTGCAGTCATCCTTGGAATGTGCGGCCCTGCAGGTGTGTTGCGTGGTGTCGGCCGTAGCACCCACCCCCAATACATGGAAATCCAGATGGTCCAATTCAAGACAAAAGGTACGGCATTCAAGAAAGTCAAACATAAGTGAATTATGGAAAAAAACACAAGCCCCTGCAACGTGTTTCGAGTCTTGTATGAAATGTGTAGCAGGGGCTGATGGCTTTTTCAGTAAACCAATTATGTTTGACTCTACAGCGTGCGCGTGACTTTTGTCTTTGAGCGTTTGGATTTTCATAAATACATATTTTTTATAGCAGTGCATTTAAATAAATAACCCAAACATTTTAATATAATGTAAATTATATATTTTTTTATAAACATGTTACATTATGTATATGTATATATAAACATACACATATATGTTTTTATATAAGTATATGTTTATATATGGCATCACATATTATTTATATGTATTCAATTTACATTATAATAATGTTATAGATTAAAATATTTAAGATTTACTCTTTAAAACTATATTTATATATTTTTAAACAAATATTGTGTATGCTTTAAACGATATTAGTCTGAAACATTATTTCTGTCAGATATTTTTGTCCTTATCATTATAAGTATAGGGAATCTTTATTTTTGTAATCAATATTTTTGACACAATATTTTTGTATCACAATATTGTTATTTTAGTTATTGTTTCAGTGATCAGGGCAACCAAAATATGGCCTATATGGTTGGTTAACTTATATTCTCAATGTGTCATGGTCATACAAAATGCTTCCCAAAACACAAGTTCCTCTTTCTGCTACATTATAAGAGGCATTGTGTCTGAACTGTTTTCTCACGGATCTGAGAAGACATTATTGCTGCAAGAGGGCATTGTGAGAAGCTTCGGAGGCCTTTACACTCCAAGGTTTCAATCTGCCCTCTATCTCAGGTACAACATTTCCTCCTTAAATTATTCTTGGTGTCCGGAAGCGAATAGTCAACACTGTGTACTGACCATGAAAACTGATTCAAAACTAGAAACCAGAAAGGAAAGGTTAGATCAGAAAGGTATAGGAATAAATTATAGTATTCAGAATGCAGTAATCCTGGCACCAATTTGCAGAGAGGGGCGCTGAATGGCACACAGTTCAGAGACTCCAATCTGCTGTTGACAGGTACTGCACCTATGTTGTCACAGGGTACTCACCGGAGATGCAGGAATCTTTGTCCCCACGGTCAATCAACAGATATCGTGGGCTCTCAGGGAGCCATGGCAGGGTGATCAACTGCAACAGGGCTGGCACTGCATTGCTGGCTAGCAGGAGAGGCCAGCTCTCTTCACTTCCTAAGATCTCCCTGAAACCATGAACATGGATATAAATAAATCAATGCATGAAAGGTAGATATACTCATATCATAATAATTTCTAATGTTCTACAAACCCTACAGACTCTTTGCGCTTGCCAAGTTTTCAAAATAAGCTTTTCTAGTTATTGTCATGGTGAATATCTCAGGAAAAGTTTGGAACCCATGAAGATTGTGCAGAGCATCCAAACCTACAACCCATGACAATAGGCACTGAAAAGCCACTGTAAAAACAAAACTAAAGGGCAGATTTTATCTCGGTGATAAAGGTCAATCCTCAAATTTTCTATCTCAAAGTTCTATCTATCAGGATTTTATTCACAATAGGCATAGAGTGGCAGTTGATAACCTACATGTTGTTTTAGAAAATCATGCAATTACTGCAAGTAGTGCTAACAATCCCTATGGCGAAGGATATTACACAAGTAGATTTCCTCCAGATCTAGTTCTACCTCCATAAACATTGGATGTTACGCTACCAGCAGGCTATGGGAGACACTCATCTCCCATCAAACTGCTTCCTTGATGCTCAATGCAAACTGTGTCATTTCACTAATCATATTTTCAAAGTTCTGTATTTATTTGCATTTTCACATATATTAGGCATTAGCTAAGTTGAATGGTACTGTGTTAAAAGATGAAAAACACAATGAAACGATGGTCGTAAGCATAGGCATGTCATACAAACCCTTGTCTGAGATACCTTGCCTCTGGAAAAGAGTTCCATCTTACAAATGTGGCCCTGTGGAGTTTGGAACCTGGCCATGCAGTATAGAAAACCAACATGGCAGAGGGTAAAGAATGGCACAAAGAATGTAAATGGGCTGTAAGTACCCATAGCACTCTAGTGAGGCTGATCTTATAAAGGGCAAACCAAAGTTTACCTTAAAGTATTCTTGTCTTACCACTGCGTAGGTATGTCCAACCTCAAGACTTACAGCCAAATTGAGCATTTGGGATCCGGGTTCTTCGCCACAGAGGTGACAAAAGTACCCTGTCTGCTAAACCCTCAGTCCACTGCGTTTCTCTCAGTCGAGAGAAACGCAGTATGGTCAAGCTGGAGTAGGGTCAGTCGGAGTAAAGCCATCAGACCAAGCCCCCTATTTAAAGTGGACAATTTGTTTACTCTTCTTCCTTTGTCTGTTAGTGCCAGGAAAAATCTAGTGGTCACAGACACACACTTTCGAAACTTGTTTGATGGACAGCTATCATAACCGACGATGTCCTTCCCCAGATGTTTTTGTACCTTCAGAGGAATTTACAGGACAGCGGTTCCTCTAAAGATGCAGAGGTCATTGCTGGGCTGGTAGTAATCTATATATCTTAAAAGCAGTAGTCAATCAAAGTGGCAGATGTAATTACATCTACCACGATGACTGGCAGATTAACATTAGCAAAACTATAAATCTGGCCCCTAGTCTGAGGAATGCACTCAGAGGGTGCAAGCATCACAAAATAAAATAAGTAACACAGTCAAGTGAAGAAAGGATAAGTTCTATATGCATTTAAATTTTTTTAAATATATTGCCTTACTATCCCAAAAAATGTCAACACAATTGATAACAAAAAAATAGGTTTTAACCATTTCAAGGTACGTCAACAGGAACTGAGGGGTCAACATGGAAGTTCATGGAAACTGGAGCTATGGAACGGTAAAAGTAAAATTCCAGGGGGGCGTAGCTTGGCCGCAAGCAAAGATGATCACGCTTTACTGAGCTTCGCATTTAGTGGTTACTAATCCTGCCATCCAACCATAATCAGATACTTGCACATCAAGCACCGGAATCGAGGTCCCTGGGGTGCGAAGGACCTGGCCAGGACCGTGAAAACTGAGTGAGAGCAGCGGCCTGCGGGTCTACAAGAGAACCTCGGAGACGCGCCGAGAGCCATGAGGCCGTGATCTGGAAAGTGGATTGGTGCTCCAGCCGCAGAGTGACTACCTGGTGATCCCAACATAGTGAGAAGGTACCATGGGGTGTCCCATGGAGTGGTAGAGGGGCTTGCAACTGAGCCGCATTGGGGGATGCCGGGGAGGAGGGTTGGAGTGTGCTGGGGCCATTATACCGAGAAGATGGCGCTTGTTCCCCAACAGCGATAGCACTAGTGAGGGGCGGTCCCCGGTGTCCCAGAGTGTATGGAGTGCTTTGCCTGGGTGATCTAAAGCCACCGAGCGCTGCGGGGAGCCGTGGCCCAAAGACTCGAATCACATGTGGAGGCAGAACACACTTGTCACCAGGATCAGACAATGAAAGTCCGGAGCGAGGGCGCCACTTTGCTCATGAGATCCTTGGCGGCCTGAGTAGAGTTGAGAGGCCGCACACAACAGTCCACCACATACCTTGGGAAACGTAGGGCCACCTTGCGGTTTGGGAGACGTGAGGGGAGGAAAGTGCCCCCAGTCGAGGTACGAGGTGGAAAGAACCCCCTCCCTTGATGGGAGAAGACGAATAAAAGTGGGCAGACTGGGCGGCCAGGCGAGAACATATAGGGCGGCCGGGTGAGAACAAGCCCCCGGAGTGCTAATACAGAGGAATTGGGTTCCCTGGACCTGGCGTAGGGTGCACAACTGGGGGGCTGACAGGTGGAACTGACGCAATATAGCAAAGAGAAAAGACAACTGCTGTTCGGCCCCCAGGTCTAGGATGGTGAAACCCAAAGGGCAATCAACAATATAATCCAACAAAAGGGACAGCTACACAAATCTGAAACCTCCACCCATAGGGGGTAGCAAAGAAACCCGGGATCCCTCCCTGAAAACCATCATGGCCGCCAAAAAAGACTTAAAAAGCACCTTGGAACCAAAGATAGACACGGTGGCAATCTAAGTAACTCTAATCCAAACAGACCTATCCAAGCTCAGAGAAAAAGTCAGGATTGCCGAAACACAAATAGCCCAACTACCATCAGTGAATAAACGACTAGAGGGACAAGTGCAGAAACAAACCCATCACACCATGACGATGGAGGCTAAGCTTGAAGACCAGGAGGACAGGGCTAGACGGAATAACATCTGAGTAGTGGGGGTCCCGGAGGCATCAGAAGGCCCCAGCGTGGAGCTGTTCAAGGAAGATTTTATTGTGAACAAGTTGAAACCTAGGAGACTGCCCCAGTCCCACCAGCGAGGCCAGGACAATAATTGCAAGAATCTTAAATTATCGTGATCGGGATACCATCCTTCAGGCAGCCAGGGCCACAGGATAAATACAGCTCGAAAATACTCAAAATAGATTTTTTCCAGACTTTACCTCGCTGGTGCACAAGCAACGAAGGAACTTCGAGGAGGCAAAGATGAATTATGTGAGAAGGGAATCAAATACATGATGCTGTTCCCAGCCGAGCTCAAAGTCATTATGGACAGTAAAATCATTGCATTTCACCGACCCTGAGGAAGTATGGAAATGGCTGGAGGGGTGCTATCAAGGAGCTCAGATCCAAAAAAGCGGGCCATGACAGAACCAAAGAGACCCCGACCGAGAACAAGGCAATAAAAAACTAACAGGCCCCTCTGAGGACACAGAAAGAGAAGGCAGAGTTTTAAATGCAGCGGGAAGCACAGCAAGTTGAAACAGACTCGGATTTCACCACGGTGAGGCCCGAGGAGTGGATGGATTGATGGACCACGGCAGTAAAGGTATTCAGGGACTGAAAACTGCAGAGCACCACAACACATATATGAGAGACTGTGATTAACAAATGTAGAATCAAGGATAGTCAATGTGCTTGAGCGGGGCGGCGCGCTCTTAAGGCTGGGACACCCCCCTTCAGTGTGCTGAGACAGTTTCGTATTGGGGCGACAGGCACTCTGCAGGTTGGCGAGTTGGGAATGTACAACCTTTTTAGCAGGGTAGCAGGTAGAGGGGAGGAGGGTGTTAGTTTTCACTTAAGGATTGTATTGTAGTAGTTTTATAGCGCAGGTTCAAGCTCAGGAATTAACACAAAGAAGTTACAACACTAGACAGACCTACATCTTAGTCAGCATGCATCCCACCAAGAGTCAGGAAAAGAGGAGGGAGGTCAAATTAGACTTAGCCAATGGCATCCCTTGAAACTGCACGAGGACACTTAAAAATTTGGTCCTGGAATGTCAATGGCCTGAATGGAGGGTTGAAGCGAACAATGGTGCTTCAGTTCATTAAAAAAGTATACCCCAGATATCGTTTTGATTCAGGAAACCCACCTTCTTGGCAATCAATGCAAAGCACTAAACAGATATGGGTATACCTTGTTGACACACGCAGGTTACACAACATGGTCCGGGGGTGGGCATATTATGTAGGGCATAATTTCCTTATACCTAGACAACACAATGCTCCAACCCGTTGGGCAGATATGTGGCGGTGAGTGGCCAGTGGGATGTTAGGATCTTAAACTTATGCTCGGTGTACGGCCTACAGGAGGCAACTCTCGACTTTCTGGGTCCAGTGCTGCAGGCGTTTCCAGAGGGCCGATTAGTAATTGGAGGTGATATGAATGACATAGTATCCGGAGACCTTGACACCTGAGAGGCGCAGTGGCGGAAAGACAATTGGGCCCATTGAGCGTATTCCTCCGTATATTGGGGCTAGCTGATATTTAGCGACATTTACATCCTAGGGTTAAACAATACACACGTTTCATCGTCCCACAGGAGCCTCACCAAGCTTAACTACATTCTCACTCCGGCCCAAAACCTGGGGGATTTCAGCAGGGCGAATCACATAGCACGAGAGGTGTCTGACCACTCCTCAGTAGAAGTGATTCTAGAAGGACCATACCCTCCCCCCAGACTGGGCCCATGGTATCCTAAAGCCCCCAAATTCAGGGGTGCTCTAAGGAAAGGGGCGGAACAGTAATTTTTAGAAAATGTGGGTTCAGTTGATTAGAAAGTAAAGCTCTGGGAAGCGTTTAAAACAGTGATAAAAGGGCAGGCACAGGCTCATATAGGAGTGTCCAAAAAAGGAAAAAATCAGAAAAGTATTGTCTTAGAGAGGGAGGTGTCGACCATTGAGGCCCAACTTGGGAAGGGGGAGACAGATGATAACAACACAAGACACAAGTTACAACTAAAGCAAAAAAAGTTGAGGGACTTAATGGAAGACAGTGCCAGAACCTTGGCCCAGGCCACACAGCATAGGCTATATGACGTAGGTGATAAAGCAAATAAACATCTAGCATAGCCAGATAAAAAAAGAATGGAAAATAAATGGGCCCCCAGAATCATAGACGAGAACGGTCTCAAACACGAGGCTGGCAGGAAAAATGGCAGAAGCCTTTGCCACATGTTACAAGTCACTATACCTCTTATCCTCTACAAAAACTGTAGTCGAATGTACGGAATTCCTAAAATACATTTGAATGCCGTCCCTATCCGTCGCAGACAAGGAAATGCTGGATAGTGATTTAACAGTAGAGGAACTCAAAGCGGCCACACAAGCGCTACAATTGGGAAAAGAGGTGGGACCGAATGGTCTGCCGTTTGAATTGTTTAAATCACTACTAGATAAAATAACGGAACACCTACTTGCAATGTACACAGAGGCCAAAATAGAAGGGGCTCTCCCACCCGATCAGAGGCTGGCGATGATAGTAGTAATCCCAATGGATGGTAAACCCCCGAGAACTATGGTTCATACCGGCCAATACCTCTGATAAATTATGAGGCAAAGGTTCTGGCCAAGGCGTTGTCAACATGACTAATGAAGGTAAATACATCCCTTATAGATCCAGACCAGGCAAGATTTATGCCACACAGAAGCACAGGGCGCAATCTAAATCGCTTGTTTGGGGTCCTACACATAACATCCAAAGATAAATCAAACCCATCGGCCTTACTGTCCCTAGACGCCAATATGTCCTTTGAAAAGATAAAGTGGAACTACCTGTTTGCGGTGCTAGGCCACCTAGGCTTCAGACCTAATTTTACCCTATGGGTGAGGCTCCTATACTGTCTACCTCTTGCATGAATTAGGGTTAACTCAACTATTTCCTGAGCTTTTACATTGCAGAAGGGAACGAGACAGGGGTGCCCCCTGTCCCCACTCCTTTATGCCCTGGCCCTTGATCCCCCAAATCCGTGGATTCGTTGTGATCCACTGATTTGGGGGATACCAATTGGGGGGAGTGCGAAGAACGCATATCATTATATGCTGAAGACATTCTACTATACGCAAGGAAACCCAGGCAGTCGGGAGACAGGATGCTCCAAATCTTCTGTATATATGGTAATTATGCCAGATATCGCATCAACTGGGATAAGGCTTTGTTATCCCCCCTAGCGGGTGGTACCCCAACACTCACAAGTAGATGTGTGATCCCAATCGAAATTGAAACATTGAAATATTTGGGAATTAATATTACCAGAAGCCTGCAAGAATTTTATCAGAGAAACATCGAACAGCAACTGACCCGCTGCAAGGCAGATGCCGAAAGCTGGAAAACACTTCCCCTCACCATGATGGATTACGCGGCCCTATACAAAATGATGACCCTCTCACGACTATTATACACCATACACCCCTAATGAGATTCCAGACACATTCTTTACCCGAGATGAGGCTGAATTACGAGCCTTCATTTGGAGCGGCGGCCCGCCGCGAATAGCTCTGCAGAAGCTACAAAAAGGGGTATACGATGGAGGGTTAGCAGTGCCAAACGTCAAGAGGTATTACTAGGCCTCGCAGTTAGTATGTGTTAATGATTGGGTTTTCGGAGACAGGATGGATTCATACTATCAAGTCAATAAAGTATGGGAGAGGGAGGGTACCCACGCCTCCTTTACAACTCAAGGGAAACCGAAAACCTACCGCCACACCCGCAAACAGTTATAAAGGCAAGGAAAGCGGCCACAAAATACTTGGGCTGGGATAAGAAATGAATAGAGATGACCCTGCTATGAGAAAGTAAACAACTCGATGGGAACTGCAGAGCTTCGAGAATTGGAGGTTGCTGGGCTTAGAAAGACTGGGGGATGTATGGAAAGGTAGAGCCTACATAACATTTGCAGTCTTGCAAAAACAGTACGAACTAACACAAGGAGAGTGGCTGAGCTATCTCCAACTGAGACATGCCCTAAAAGCCCATATACGAGAGGGGACTGCCCTGCCTGCGTCATCCCTATTGGAAGACAGACTATTGATAGATACACTAACCAATAAAGCAGTATTGTGTATATATGAAAAACTACTTATTAATTTGCCGGACCCTTTAGTGGCACTGAAAGTTCATTGGGAGGATGATCTTAGACAGATACACAAGGAGGAATGGACAAAGGCGATACAGGGAGCATGAGAGGTAGCGATTTGTGCCAGATTCTGACTCATTCAGTTAAAAATCCTGTACAGGGTATATTATTCCCATACAGCAATATACAAAATGGGTCATGCAGATAATTATCAGTGCCAGAGAAACATCAGGAAGGTGGGCTCCTTTTTTCATTTGTTGTGGGAATGCCCAATGTTGCAAGAATACTGGCAAAAAGTGGGGAATATCATGACAGAGGTGGTGGGGTCGGAGGTTTTGCTGGACCCCAAATGGTTCCTACTGCTAATATCAAAGAACATTCCTGGCCCAAATACATGGAAAAGTAGTTACAATTAGTGGCAGTAGTGGCTAAGCAGAATATTTCTAAACACTGGGGGGCGGTGGCCCCGCCAGAGAAGTCAAAATGAATAGCTGACCTCAACTGGTGTCAGCAAGCAGAGCATACGGTCTATCAGAGTAGAGGGTGCCCGAAGAAATGGGAGAAAATTTGGGAACCCTGGTGTGTATACTGAGGCAGGTAACGACTTAAACACGTACCAAGGGAAAACCCGGACCTGCAACTGAGGTCTTATTATGAACGCAAAATGAAAACATTTAACTTGTACTATACTTCAATGTAACATAACTGAATTGCTGAATACTGAGAATGTTAATAAAAAGATTCATTTTAAAAAAAAGTAAAATTCCAGAATTATTTTTTTTGATAGATGTCTATAATGTTTGATGGTCAAACTTTTCCTACTTTGACTGGAATCTCTACAACGGTGGTTCCTGTCACTGTAGAGAGCTGTTTGCAGGGCTGGTAGACAACTCTAATTTTGGTGGGGGGTGAGGGGAGGAGTCACCTAGGATAGCAGGGGTATTGTCCTCTGCCATCTCTACAGAGTTAAATCCATCTGCCAAAGTCTAAATAAGGTCCTTAGTCATACTATATGATCAAAAGTCATTAGCAGAGACACACACAGTGTGTCCAACTTCATGCATTCCTCATAGGATGAAGACTTGAAGACTTGAAAACCTCTCCAGTGACAATGTCTGAAGCTAACAACAGGTCCAAATCAGTACTTGTGGTGAGCTTAGATGAGACCTGGTTCTCAGTTCTCATGAGTGAGTATTCAAAAGACCACAGCAGGAGTTT
This sequence comes from Lissotriton vulgaris, assembly GCF_964263255.1. Classification (NCBI taxonomy): domain Eukaryota; kingdom Metazoa; phylum Chordata; class Amphibia; order Caudata; family Salamandridae; genus Lissotriton; species Lissotriton vulgaris. Next base: position 91,124,452 of record NC_141699.1, on the reverse strand, counting down.
ACTTTAAAAAAACTAAAATCTAATGGCCCCCACACCCGGGGAGTTTTGTCCCAGGGTGTAGGGGGGGTGGGCGATTTTCTTTTCCAGTACCTTACTGCCAGGGTTCTTCTAGCGGTAATGGAAAGGCAAAATCGGTACTTACACCGCTCACCCTAAAGAAGGTCGAATGGTGTAAAGCCCTTCCTCTGGCAGCCCGCCAGATTCAAGCCGTTGGAAGAAGTATTATGTTGACAGAGACAATGGGGGCTTCGTAAATAGAATACTTATGGTTCACCTGACACTAAATGAGGCGGCGTATTATCAGCTTGATGGACATCGTGTTTGAGACGGAGTACCTTATTGGCTAACTTTTAAATAAGGCACTCAATCTCAAGTTAAATATGTACTTTGGGCCAAAACCAAAATCTCATATGACCACATGAACTCATGAGTCAGTTGAACTTTGGCAGGAACAAAGGTTTTAATTGTTGGTTATAAACTGATTCATGCAGGCTGCGCATAAACCACTCTCACCAATGACAGGCAGATGCTGTGTTCATAAATCTTATTATGTTTTCTATGAAGTTTTTTTAATGATAAAAATCGAATTTTTGCCAGTTATGTGGAGAAGTGTGGCTCAGGGGTTAGAGGCGGCAGACCCGGAAGCTGAGATCGGCCTTGGACCAGGGTTCAATTCCCCGCCTCGGCGGGTCTTGGGCTAAAAATTCCACGGTCTCGATAATTCTCGCTCCGGTGCCTTCTCGACTCACGGGTTCACGCTCTGCGACTCTGGGCAATAGCTTGCTTAATCTCCACAACGGCCCCTCGCGGCGGGATGCCTGGCTTTCACCTTGTGGATACCCTGCCGGGGCCTCTCACAGGGGAATACCAGGACGGGTTCCCTAGGCAAGCGCCAGGATGCCCTTTGTGGTGACAGGTCGCGCTATATAAGTATACCTACATTTACATTTACATTTATGCTAACTTTTTTCTTTTTGGTTATTTCCTCTATAGAGAAAAGTTAGGATTATATTTTTATTGCACATATGTTTTCCTCATTTGTATGTGTTTAATTGTGAACTTCATTAATTTGGTAAAGTTCTGACAAAGTGGATCATCAAATCCACTAAATGTATGCTTTTGTGGTAGAGAAATCCTGCAAAAACTATTTTAGAAAGGACATTTTCCAGCAAAGAAATGATTTTGGCAAGAAGATTTGGGAAACTTGACCTGAGAGAGTAAAAATAAGAATTCGAGGGCTGTAAACCTGCTTTCAAGAGACATGGGCTTTAGATGCAAAATTTCAAGAGCTGGGATATAACCTACGTACTTCAAACGGGATCACAAAAACATATTCTAATTTCTAGAATTCAGAGGCTATATTCCATAATCTTGTGGTCGCCATTGCTAAATCATTGACACAAGCAAAGGTGAATTCAAAAAGCCTCCAGCTTCAGATAATATGATACCAATTTTAAAACCAGATAGAAATCAGACAGTGCTGAGGCTGTCATTTTCCTTAAAACAATGGAGTAATGCATTCATTTCAAGTCCCTTGAACCCATGTGCAGATCAGCAAGGCATAAATCCAAAACATTAGAAACGGTGGCCAAGAAATGTAGAGTAAACTTAGGCTCCCTATTTCATTATCATCTTCCTGGGTATGACCAATGGCAAGATGTTCGGAGCATAGAAAGATCATGCAGAACTACATATTTCTCTACCTCTTAAGTAAGGTTGATTCCCCCAGGGAGAACCGTGGTGGTCAACACTGGGCCTGAATGGCAGCATTCTGAGATGCCAATACTGCGGAGGCTGGATGAATTGAGGAACCCGGCAGGCGCTGCTGGTGAGTGGGAGGGATCGCTTGGCGCTAGTGATGCCAGTGGTGCGGCTCGGTGTTAAAAGACACCGATACTGAATTGCCGGTATGTGACGGCCCACACGGAGTAAAGTTGGCGCCTGGGGCCTGGTGGCAAATACACGTAAAGACATTAAGGAATAATGGGGAGAAAATGATATAACGCTGGCCATACCTGGGTTCCCAGGAACACACAGACCTCAAAACTGCTGCATAACTACACAGCAAGACACCACCTGAACTTCGCACCATCTTTGGCAAACGCTCCTGGGGCACCATGGCTCCGTGGAAGGGAAAGGCCGACAGGCCACAAGGAAGTTACCCCGGTAGGCGGCAGTGAGTGCCCGACCACATCTAGTCTGCGGCCCAAGCATGATCATGCCGTCAAGCAAGGGGGACGCGGTTCACATCAGCCTAAGATTGATACATTTGTGTGGCGAAAAACTCATGCCCTGGTCCGGAGCCAGAGGCACAACAGAAACCAACAGAGCAAGAATCCCCCATGCTACACGATGTGATTACCGCGATAACTAGTGTGCACACTTCCTTGGAGGGACCCCTAGACCCCATCTCCACAGACATATCCTTGCTCCGGGTGGACCGTAGGAAGATGGACTCCAGGGTCAAAGAGGTTGAGGATGCTGCCCGAGACTTGAGTGCAGACACAACAACGCTAAAGAAAAAAGTTTCTGATCTGCAAATTCGCACCAAACCCCTAACGGAGCAGCTGGATGATTATGAGGACAGATCAAGACGCAACAATGTCTGTAATCTAGGAGTGCAAGAGAGGGCAGAGGGACCAGCAACTGACGTATTTGTGGAGGACTTGGTACTGAGCACCTGCAAGCTAAAAACCTTTCAAACTATTTCTCCATAGAACAAGCACATCGTATGCCAGGGGGCAGGCCTAAGCCAGGGGCACCTCCCCGACCCATCTTGGCTCAAGTGTTCAATTTTAGGGACTGGGATACTATTCTTCAAACTGTACGCAGTGCTCCGCCCCTCAAATATGAAAAAAGCACAATATTACTTTTTCCTGACTTCACCACAAAGGTACAAAGAATACGACACTCCTTCCTGGAGGTTAAAAAAACAAACCTTAGAGAGTGGGAAATTAAATATGCAATGCTGTTTCTAGTGAAATTGCGAGTCGAGGCGGACGGGGAAAGTTGTTTTTTTACCGAGCCAGATGATGTCTGGGATTGGCTGGATGGAGGGCGGAGAGTAGGCAATTGAGGGGACCCGGACCAGCAGGATCAACGAGTAGGAAAGGCTCAGAAAAGACAAGACCCCACACATGGAGACAGAGACCAACACAGCATGGGCGGCTTGTAAATCGACTGTAAAGATTCAGAAAAGGATCAGGCTGAGAGGTATTTTTTTGAGAAATGGGGTATCGGACAACACCTATTGGTGCTTCCCAACCTTGACGGATAAGTGACCTTGGAAACCTTTAAGAGATCATCAGCCTGAAACAAGCCAGACAAGGCCGTTCAAGAGGGAGAAAAGCGGAAACAACAACCAGTGGTCATCGACACAAGGAGCAGATAAGTATAAATTGACTGTTCACATATATCTCCTGTAGCATATCGAAACAAAGGTCAGTGAGAAGAGGTGGTTTGGCCTACGACTCCTCCAACACAGGGATGGTAGAAGGACTGGTACTCTGCACAGCTGGGGAGGCGGGCCGATGGACACCGTCATGCAGGGAAGCTGGGTGGGGGTAGGGGGGAGTTTTTGTTGGGGGGGGGGGTTGCAGAATTGTTTGTTATATTGTTCATGCTCAGCAACAAAACACATCAGAGTGGTCGCCTTCAGAGTCGAATACACGGCCACACACCTTAAAGACACCAGGGTTGGTGAAAGGGGGGTATCATATTCATGTCTCGGCTCAGACAAATTAGTGGGAAAGGGAAGTAGCTCAACAAACTAGGAACCAGGACAGGTGTACAGAGGGAGTTTTTTTTTTGCCTGGGAGAGGGGGCCCATGTAGATCCTTCGCTACTCCGTCATCAAATAACACACACCCATCTCCATGGCTAGGAAGAAAGGAAGAGACCTGAGGTTCCTCACGTGGAACGTGATCGGGCGGTAATAAGCTCAAACGAGGTATAGTCCTCCAGTATTTAAAACGCCAAGTGTCAGACATAGCACTATTGCAAGAGACCCATCTCATTGGCAACACCTCTAAAGCCATAAACCAATGGGGGTATTAGCTCATAGCACATGCAGGATTAGCTCCTAGCTCCAGAGGGACAGCATCCTTATTCACAAAAGTTGCTCCTATTTGGTCACCAAAACATGTGTTGATGTACAGGGTAGATACGTGGCGGCCACTGGCACATGGGAAGGGAAGCTCCTGAGCGTATTGTCAATATATGATCCCCCTGCACTACAGCAAACCACATTCATTGACCTAGGTAAATTCATTTTAGGCCTCCCAGTGGGTTCCCTAGTTATTGGAGGGGGTTTCAACCTAACGCTGAATGGAATCACTGACCGAAACCCACCGCGTAGAGACCCTAGCTCCAGGTCTAAGTTGGTGGAATTCCTCTAGGCCCTTGGCTTGGTCGACGTCTGGAGACAGCTCCATCCTACTGCCCGCCAGTATACCTTCCACTCAGGAGCCCATGACAGCCAATCCTGTATAGACTACTTACTCACCCACACCGAAGACGCCCCTGATTTCGTTGAGGACTGTTGTTTGGCAAAGGGAATCTCCGACCACTCTCCAGTACTCACTAGGATGGCTGTGGACGTTCCACCTAGACGCACAACCCACAAATGAACCCATGGACTCTTAAAATTCCACAAATGAAAACAGAATTGTTGAAAGATACCAATCTATACTTCAGCGGAAATATTGGCTGACTGACCTCGCCTCAATCTATATGGGGAGCATTCGGCCGTTATAAAAGATTGAGCCTTTGCTGTAATGATGGGGCACAAAATAAGAACTGACAAACCATACAAAAAAGCTTGAGGAAGAGATCTTAGAGGATGAGAAAAACCTTACCCAGACCAGGTACTACTCGATCATACTAGACTCCAAGAGGCAAGATTATAGACAGCTTCTTACAGAAGCAACCATATCCAGGCAAAAGACAATGTACCACAAGATATATGAACACGGGGAGCGGACAGGTAAGCTATTGGCTTGGCTTGAGAGAAGGGAGCAGGTGCCAATATGGGTCCACCGGTTGAAGGGGACCGCGGCACAGGGTACGGACATAGTCGACCCCCAGGAGATAGCAGACACATTTGCCACTTACTTCAAGGCGGTCTATGAGTCTGCCTCTGAGTCCACTGCTCTTGATGCCCGAAATCTACTTGCAACTATCCAGGTTACTGGCCTCTCTTCAAAAGAGCGGGAATCCCTCGAGGGAGACCTGACAGAAGAAGAGATACAGACAGCAATCCAAGATATACACTCGGGTAAGAGAATGGGACCCAACTGATTCCCTATTGAGTTCTTTAAACTAGCTGCCACTAAGTTGACACCCCACCTTCGAGAAATTTATCTAGATAGCTACAAAAAAGGGTTACTGCCAGCCGAGATTCGATTAGCTACAATAGTTATAATACACAAGCCGGGCAAACAAGTGGCAGAATGTAGTGCATATAGACCCATCTCACTCCTTATCGCAGAAGCCAAAATCCTTGCGAAAGCATTAGCCAACAGACTTATCCCCATAATCACACATCTAGTTCATCCTGATCAATCAGGCTTTTAGTCAGGCTGAAACCCTGCCTCAAATCTACGCTGTCTGCATAGTGCTCTGTGAAGAGCGGATACAATACGGGCCGACGCTGCCCTGCTCTCTCTCGATGCCAAGATGGCATTCGATACTATCGAATGGCCTTTCCTGTTTACAGTATTGGAACTAATGGGCTTTGGATCCAACTTTATGAAATGGGTTAAGATTTTATATACAAAGCCAGAAGCACAAATAGTGGTTAACTGCCACACACCACGACACATCCACCTGAGATGGGGAACTAGACAAGGAAGCTCCTTCACCATTAATTTTCACGCTGGTATTAGAACCACTAGCGACATGGGTAAGGTGGGACCCCCTGATACGGGAACTTAAATGGACAGACCAATACAAAGACAAAATCTCCCTTTACACGGATAACATACTATTATACATAGCATCCCCGGCATCGTCAATTCATCGCATCGTACACATATTTCGTATATTCAGCAATCACTCCGGCTATACTATAAACTGGACCAAATCCCTTTTATTTTTAGTTCATGGCCCTAAGTCAAAATTGCCAAAAGGCTAGGACATCCCTGTGGTAACAGAGGGTGTTCGATTATTAGGAATCTACATAACCGACCCAACATTATTCTACGGCACTGATTTACAGGGGCCATTAACTCGCTTGCGCACTGATGTTAGACACTGGCGAGCCCTCCCACTGACCCTCCTGGGACGGGCAGCTCTTTTTAAAATGTTGGCATTGCCTCGATTTCTATATGCACTGCAAAACACTCCCTAAAAGGTCCCAGATTCCTATTTTACAAACATTGAAAGTGTAGTGCCAACTCTGCTGTGGGAAGGGAGGGCACCATGTATTGCAATGCAGAAACTGACGGGGAAGGTATGATTGTGGGATCACTCTACCTGATCTCAAGCTATACTACTGGGCGTCCGAATTGACCGTTATCAATCGCTGGGTCCACGGTCCGCAAACTGTACCAAGCCTTCAGACAGATAGATGGCTAATGGGAAAGGGGGGATATCGTAGAGCCCTTTACACAAATCCCAAAAGCCTACAACTTACAGGCCCCACAGCCCGCTCTATAGAAATTTGGCATCGGATTATTAAAAAAATGGGGTGGCATAAAAAGATCACACAAGTAACCACACTCTGGGAGCCCGAATGGTTAGGCAGACTGAGCATTTAGGACCAAAAAGGGGCTGATATCATTTTCAGATCTACAGAAAGAATATCAAATGGCACATTCTGAAACCTTCAGATACCTCCAGATCAGTCACCCCATGAAAATAGCGATACCTGAGGGAAGCTCTCTACCTGAAGCATCCCCTCTAGAAGATAGACTGCTACTAGTTCCTATGCCCAAGAAGGCCATGTCTTTAACATATAAGAAGTGAATTAATAATCAACCGGATGTGTTGACACACCTTAGACAGTAATGGGAGGTGGATGTGGGAGACATAGAGGGAGAAGACTGGCGGGACGCAGTGGCCTCCGACTAGCCTCCGACTAGGAAATCACCATGCCCATGATACTCAAATTGGTTTAACTCAAAATTCTACATCGAGTCTGCCTGGACGCGAGAACCCCGGTTAAGATGGGGAGGAGGACAGACATATATTGCCTCCGAAAATGTTCCCAAGAGGGAACCTTTTTCAACACATTGTAGGAATGACTGGCCGTCCAAACATACTGGGCTGCGGTTATGTCTAAAATGGAAAAGGTGTGTGTGGGGGGGAGGTGTGTGGGTGGGAGGAACGCCTCACCGAACTTCTGCTTATTAAATATATGGGAAGGCACCCACCTAACCCATACCGAACAATCCTGGGTCTCATCTTGATAAAAAGATGGGTAGTCCATATGGACAAGGCTATGATAGCAGAGAAAGACGACTTTAAAAACAGGGGATGCCCTGAAAAATAGGACCGTAAGTGGGCAGCTTGGAATACATATTGAGGTGAAATATGCTTGTCTCCCACTGTTGAATTATGCCAGAAGGAGGAGAGGCCGCGGGGCTCCCTGGATGCAGAGGGCGAGTTATAATAATGTTGGAATTGTAATGAGCATCTGTGATGTACCTGACTGTTGTCAAATTGCTATCTGTAATGCTGAGCTTTTTGTTGTTTTGTTAAAAAAAAGAATTAAAACAATAAAAATATATATTTTTACAAAGTGTAACAATATAAATGAGATATGTGGTCACAGACCCCACCCTTATTCCTTAACCTCCCATACATTTCGTGTCTAGGTATGTTTCACCTGAGTCCTACCACCTGTCCCAGGACCAGCCCCAATGCGGTGAAGGTGGCAGAGGTCATTGCTACTGCTCCTCGAAATTTCTTTGGCGCACTCTCCCCGAGATACATTGGCTGGATGTTCATGCTTACACCTGGGCAGAAATAGAGGCATTAGACCAATGTTAGCATTCGCGTTGTAGTATGAAAAGATATGAAATACAAATGTTTACATGAATTTCAGTCGACATTTATGGTACAAAAGGCAGCTAGCTGTCCTGAATTCTTTTTATAACACTTCACCAGAATCCCATCGCTTGGATTAAAAAATGCAAGTGTGAGTCAAAAGACTACCCTGTACTTTTCTTACAAGGTTATTTTCTCTTTCCAATTGTGTTTTTCCACTGATTCCCTTCTTGTTCTGCACACTCTTTGCTCTTCAAGGTCTCAATCCTCACTGCTCATCACAAAGGTCTCTACCATTAAGTGCTTCCAAAGGTCCATATGTACATACCTTTACATTTTCCAGAAAACACTGAATAAATATGAACTGCTGTACCTTATGCACAAGCTCAAGCTCTAGGTGTCCAAAGTACATTACAAATCTATTGAATTCTCATTCTAGTGTCTCCAAAACACAATCACAACAACCATGGGTAAGTGTTTTTCTATGTTCCTTCCTTATCCGTGCCATTCTTTCTGTCTTTCAACAAGAATCCATCAAATGTAGGCCCTTTCTTCCCAAATTTTAGGAAAAAGCCTCCTGTTGTACTAAGCCACATTCATTTGAAACTCCAGTTGTACTAGGCAACATACATTCCTACAACTATGTTTCAGAGGAATGCAAAAAGTAAAGATAATATATATATCATACATATATCATGTAGGTCATGCAACGTCACAAACCCAACTGTAATGCGCATCTCTCGAAATATAATACTTGCCCCCACTTTTCATTTGTGTTATAAAGTATACTGATTCCCACATGGGTCTAAGGCGTTAAGGATAAGATACAAGAGGCTACTGTGCTTGTTTTAATCACACTCCCTCCTTGTCTGATGCCACTCACTGTATTTCTATCCACCTAGATGTCCTTCATACATTAATTTCTGAGGCCTCCCTCCCAGTTCCACCACATTTACAAACTCTCCATTGGTCCTCACTCAATTCCAATACAGTGTTTTGAAGTAAAGCATTAACCCGTTTAGCGCGTCGAACATTCCGCCCCAGTGCGGACGTTCGATCGCGCTAACGGGATTCGGACGTCCAACGGTCGTGCGCAGCCCCAGCGAGGTAGTGCACGCGACGACCGTTGGACGTTCGAAGCACGGAAGGGGTTAAAGGTGATATCTAATATGTTACTGTTACTTCTTTGGTTTAGTACAACACAAACTAGAGACATCACTAGAAAACATCTTTTTAAGAGAGCCATAGCCGCCCTGATAAGCTTCTCACAAAAACTGGGCAAAAGGTCGCCTGTGGAACTACTAAAAATGTATCATGCTAAATGTCAGGCAATAGCACTGTATGGGGCTGGTGTCTGGGGACACGCGGACGTTAGTGCTCTACAGGTGGCAGAAAACTCATTCTTAAGATTAATCCTTGCAGCACCCAGACGAATCTCTACATATGCATGCCACATGGAACTAGGGATACCACATATAGAGGATCTGGCAAAAATTCAACCTTTGCTACTCTGGCGGCGTATATGGACTCCTGAAAAAAACATGTTAACAAAGGGAATTGTGGCAGATTCAATGGCATTAGATCATTCGGCGAAAATCAGGTGGCTCCTTTATATTAGAAACTTCCTCACTGATTTAGGCTTAGAGATTTTCTACACCACAGCTGCAAAGATCAGTGAGATATCTAAAAAGGATCTGAAAGTAATGGCCCTGAGCCATCTAGAAGGACTAAGGCTTGCTAACGAGTCAGGCAAAGCCTCTGTTCTCCATGCAACTATGGTTCAGACCACTGTCATGATTCAGCCTTATCTAACACTTGACATTAGTATCTTTGATCGATTTTTACTAACAAGATTTAGATTAAATCTCTTCCATCGCTTAGTAGCCTTTCTAACGAGGAACACCTGGGAGCCAACTCTTGGACTTTGTCCCTGCGATGACACATCAGCACAGACTACCATACACACCGTATTGTTCTGCAAATTTTATCATATTCATCGCAAATTTTGGCTGATATCTCTGTTAAAGCTGTGGGGTCTCAGACAGTGCCGTCCTGCTATGTTGCGTCTCCAGCTTTTAGAGTCCGAATGTACCTGCTATTATGTTGTCAATTTCCTGAAATGTATCTTTAGGCACAGGAAAAACCTCTGCAGAATATGCTTAAACTACAGAATAATGATTTTAATGAAAAGTGCAGAAATTCATTTTTAATTATTTTTTATGGGAATCCAATTTTATTGTGTAACTGATTCTCAAATTTGTATTGACATGGATAATTCTGCTTTTATGGATTTCTATCATGAAATACCGAATAAAGACATTAATTTAATTTAGAGACATCACTAGCTTCTAAAAATGGTGATGCAGTCATGTAGTCATCCTGTAAGTGTTACTTTCTGGACTTCCAACTGTGTCAATGTAGGTCCATTGCTTGGTAGGACAGAGCTTACATCGCAGGCCGAACAGTAGGACCACTATGCTGAAGATGGGATAACGAGCCGGCTTAAGATCACTCGACAATACACTTCCAATGATAGACTTTTGCATTATAAAGTAGCCCTTTCTTGAAGCTGGAATCCTGGTTTAGTCCTTTTGAATGAAATGGATTACAAGTACAAGATTGCAATGCCTTGCAAATGTAAAGCTCAAGATTGGAGCATGGTGTATCCATCAACATGCAGGGATCTACTAAACGTGTAAAAGATGAATACATGGAATACGGAAGCCTCCATTCTAACTTCATTTTGCAATACACCATAAAGTTAAAAACCACGATAATGCTCTTCAAATCAGCCACACCTCATATGTAACACACAAAATTCCTCCTTCTGCGCTATATGTCACTTTCCCTCTTTACAGTATGCCATCAATCCATAAAAGGTAAAATTGACAACTTCTCTAGCCAAATGGCCAAGATTTAACTGGTGCAGGATACAATCTAGCTGAGCCCTGCTGTGCAGCATTGCTCAGGCACTGCCTCAAATTTCGCCTAGGGGACACTGCACAGGTGTGATATAAGACCCAGCGCCAAGCCAACAACGACCAAACCATACGCACCAGAATTGATCCCAGCAAAGATCCTTCCCAGCACGATCATCTCAAAAGACTTGGCAAGCTGGCTGAACCCACAGAGCACGGCAGCGATGATCACAAACAGGTTGTTGAAAAGAAGCGAATTTTTCCTGGAAGGGCAAAAATAGAAAAGGGATAAGGGACAGTACTGCTGACCTTGTAGGTTTCACAGTTCAATGCTTAGAGATGTTTAAGTCTGAGATTCAAATGTTAATCAAGCATACTGACGCATTTTGTGTGCCTGATAAGCCGATCAGCATGGCCTTACCTTCCCAGTCGGATAGCCATGGGTCCGGCCAGCAGAGCCCCTAGGAAGCCCCCGAGGGGGTACACAGACACAATGATCGACCAAATAAGAGTAATGATGTAGCTCTCCAGGACATTGCCCGTGCGATCCAACCACGTTTGATTCACAAACTTCTGAATGTGCTGAAAGAGAGGAACATTATACTCAGTACTAATCAGTCAAGAGCAATCTACTTCTTGAAACACAACATCCTCAATATCACTCAATGGCCAAGAAAAACAACAGCTAAGAAAACATTCATTGCATGAAACTTGGCTCTTAGAACATTAAGGACCACTTTCTGAGCAGGCCAGAAATACAGTGAGGTAGGTCTTCTAACGATGAGGTTGATCCCAGGGGCAGAATTAATACATGTCGTTTTCTGCTAGGTATGCGATTCTACATGTGGAGTCTGAGTCAGAACATCTTATTTACGTGCATGTTCCATCTTTCCGACCAATTCTCCCCATACAACTTTTGCCAGGTATAAGCCGCTGAACCGTTGACTAGTATTTTAAGTTTGGAAATGGCTGAGGAGGGTATCACAGGTATGCAAAATCACCACACAACTATGATTACTTGGATCTGACACCAAAATAACTGATAATGGAAGGGATGTAGGTGCTAAGCACACAGATGGGTAATAATGCGCCTGTACTTCCTACACTTCAGAATGTGCTTGGTATTGTCAGTGAAGAAAGGTTGTTATGTTATTCATGACTGCACAATATAGGGATAACAGGAATTTGTCTTTCAAATTTAACGAAAGCACGGCAGAAATTTGCTGCAAACCTCTCTTACCAATGAAGAAGCCACTTTACTTGGAAAAGAAGTAATGGACAGAGTAGATATGATATGTAGGCACTGTTAATTGCATTTTGGTCAGTCTGATTTTTGTCCAGACCTAGCACAGTGCCTGGAGTCTCTCGTGATCCTGTGAGGGGGCTTCAGGTCCACGTACACTGCTCTGCTGTGAAGGCTAATCGCATCTGTTCTTTGCTCCCATTGTGTCTGCAGCACAACGTCGGGTTCAGAAACCCTCAGTAAACAGTCCGGGGAAGGAAGGTCTGGCACCCCAAATATATTGTATCATTCTCTACGTTGACCCTCTATGGTTATATTGGTGGTTGAATATCCAATGAGTGCCCCATGGATGCATAGCAATTTTAGGTAATTTGGCTATTGAAAATCCTATTCTGGGACAAACTTGGTTGACCATAGTTCTGCCACATCCCAAATCCTGCATAAGGGATGCATAATCTCCCCTGGTCAGCCTTCTTCCTTACACGTCTTTGGTTACTGCCCCTTGCCTATTTCTTAAACCTCTTAGGGGCTTGTGCATCATTTTTATAGACCCAAGACTCTTAGCACATCAGTTCTTTGAAAGGTTGAAGTCACCTCAGCGGCCTTCCAAGCAGCAACCAAGAGACAGTCGTATTATCACACCCTGAGCGCCAACAGTGCATCAGTAAACACTCTACAAGCACGTGGTGCCTGTGCTATCTACTTCTGTGTGTCAGTTGATCTCAGCCACTGCCGGCTGGCATTCCAACATTATTTACTGTAAACAAACAGAAAGGAAACAGACTATGTAGGTGTTCAAGCAGTGTGATTGGTTTAAATCAATAGGTAAACATTTGTAACATAAAATGTGAAGCTTTCTTGGAGCTCCTAGTGCATTAACAAATACTAACAAAAATTTAAATCCATGGCATGTGGTCATATATAGGGTCATCATTAGGACATGGCAAGTAACAAGCTTGCATGTACAACTCTGAGGGGAAGTGAAGGCTGACACTCCGCCATGCAAATCAGAACAGCAGTGAGGCAACTCAAGAGCTTCAGTAAAAGTAACAAGCATTTACAATGCAATGGTTTCGCCTTTGGAAAAGTTAGAGTTATTGGCATTGCTCATGACATTTCTTTTTTTTTTTTACTTATAAATAAATGGCATTGTTATTTACATTGCCAACAGCTCTCTCAGCCCACACAGCTCTCACAGCCCACACAGCTCTCACAGCCCACACAGCCCACACAACTCTCACAGCCCACACAACTCTCACAACCCACACAACTCTCACAGCCCACACAACTCTCACAGCCCACACAACTCTCACAGCCCACACAACTCTCACAGCCCACACAACTCACAGCCCACACAACTCTCACAGCCCACACAACTCTCACAGCCCACACAACTCTCACAGCCCACACAACTCTCACAGCCCACACAACTCTCACAGCCCACACAACTCTCACAGCCCACACAACTCTCACAGCCCTCACAGCCCCCACAGCTCTCACAGCCCCCACAACTCTCACAGCCCCCACAACTCTCACAGCCCCCACAACTCTCACAGCCCCCACAACTCTCACAGCCCCCACAACTCTCACAGCCCACACAACTCACAGCCCACACAGCTCTCACAGCCCACTCAGCTCTCACAGCCCTTACAGCTCTCACAGCTGTCACAGCCCTCACACTTACGTTTTTAAGGCACTCCTGATGCAGCAATATTTTACCTGAAAATCCCGAAAGCATGGAGTGTGATAATTTCCGGTTATGGTGTTACCCTTCCATTAGGAGACTGCCCTGAGGGTTTTAGAGTTATTGCTGAAATTGTTATTTTTACATTTCAGCATTTGCCATCGACACTCAGGGCTATATTACATGGACACACTTTGCCAGGTCTTACCTAGTGAAAAGTGTCCTTGAATAAGAATCAAGATTCCGCCTTTTAATTGTAGCTCTATATGTACATATTGTATTTCAATTTATTGCTCTCAATATCTTCCTGTATCTTTTTACTCGGCTGAGAGGATGTCATTATCAACCCTATGTAGAGACACAATGACTACAGCATTAGGAGTAACCTAAAAATCAAAAGAAAAGTTTGATTCGCTTTCTAAAACTCAGTGTGTGAAACACAACAGGCCTGAAAGCACTCGTCTGTGAGGTCACTACCTCTTCCAGGCTCATCACAGGTGAGTAATGTTCAACACTGCCAACACTGCGAATGGAAGAAAATAGAAAACCCCTTCCACTCCTAAATCAAAGAACACATTCCTGAATTTCCGATTAAGGAAATTTCACCCGAAAATCAAGACAAGAGCTACACTGCTAAGGAGCACCCGCCTTTTAACTGCAGTAAAATGAGCCTGAAATACTGAGCTCTCAGGGCCATTATATTAAATGTGGCCTTACCAGGCACCTGTCAAAGATGATGAATGGATCAGTGTATTTTTGGAAGCCGTCAAAGTTAGATTAATAAGAGAAAGAGTGCAGAGTGTTTGATTACCCATGCTGGCTGAGACACCACTTACATGTAAAATACAGCAGCAGTGGTTCCACGCAGGCAGTGGTTCCAGGCAGCTTTGTGTCGGTCAGAATCTAAGAACGAAGCAAGATCGTTCTTAGGAGAGTCCAAGTCCACAAGGGAGGTGGGCAAGCGCATAGAAGGGAGCAGGGATGGGGTATGTGCATCTTACCAGCCTAAAAAAAAAACTTGCCATTTTGAATCGGAGAACAGGTGAATGAGACTGACAGGATAACAGTTCTCCGGATGGAGTTTTTTTTACTATTATTATTATTTGACATTTGCATGGTGCGTGGAGTGGCACGGTCTGATATCACAGCACTATGGGTTGTTCAGGGATAACTGGCACGTTTATGAGGTGGACCATTGCAAGCTGGTGGCTCACTAGGATTGTGGGCATGTGTGAACGTCCAGTAGTGTGAGTAGTGCCACTTTACAGAACTACTTGAAAGATAAATAGCATGTTTGCTCTTGTGAAAATTATATGGTTTTGGCATTTTGCAAACACCTGAAGAGGTGGTGATACAATTCTATGACAGAGAAATGGTGCTCGCAATGGCAGTATTTGACAAGAGAAAGGCCTTCACTGTGAAAAGGGAGAGGTGGCTGCTCTCCCTCTCTCTCGAGATACCAAGCAGCTCAAAGTCTCTGTGAACACGTTGCTGCTAGAAAAAGAACAGGCAGGCACTTCTTGGCCGAGGACGTAAAGAATAGAAGGGGAGGATTTTGATTTGAGGCAAAAACACTAGAGCAACAAGACAATGGAGCAGAGAACACCAATACTTCAACTAGGGGACATGATATCCCTTTCCAAGCAAGACATGCATCAACTGTGGGCCAGGGAACACATCACAACAGAATGGAAAAGAACCAACTCTATAACACGCAATGCACTAATAATGAAATAGGGACGGGACAGAAGGAAGCAGACATCCAAACAGTGCTCAACACTCGAGTGGCTGTTGGTAGGAGGATGCAAGACCAGACTGGCCTCCCCTTCCCCCCCTCCCCTAACGGACCCTGCATAGTGTCACCAGGTCACTGGCAGGATAAGGAAAAGATTTAGACTATGACAGAGAACACACTGACAACAGGAACGTGGGTGTCCGTTTCGGGGACAGAGAGAGACAAAAAACGGAGGAAAAGGGCACACAACGAGACCCTGTTACAAGCTGGGTAGGTCAGGAAATACGTAAACACCAGCTCAAGGAATAAGCACACAGTCTTGGGCTCACAAAAAGCGCCAGTAATGAGTTGGGCCAGTGAATGCACTGACACTGCCCCAGAGCAAGGAAACATGCTGGCACCAGGCTATAGAATACAGAGGCACCAGGCCACAGAATCCTACAGCGCCAAGAACGCCAAGAAATCATTAGTTGTGCAAATGCTGCACTACTCAAAAGTTGTATAATTACATAACAATGCACCATCTCCTATACTACCACAACCTTTCATAAGTGCAAATACATTCACTGAAGCACAGTCATCCCAGAATGAATACTAAAACACACAATGCACCCTGGTTGACTCATGCATGAACTCACCTTGTAGCGCAGCGCCTGGTGGATGTCCGCAGCCAGCTGCCCCTTCCACCATTGCCCCTCCAACTCCATGGCATGGGAGAGGCGCAGCTCCGGGACACCCGTGCACCGCTCCGACCTGTGTTTTCAAGAAAGACAACGGAGAGTGAAAGGGGAGGGGGGCGGGAACGGGCACACGGGGAGGGGGGCGGGAACGGGCACACGGACAGGGGGGGGCGGGAACGGCGGACAAAATACGTAAACTTACAAAGTGACACCCAAATACGAGCGGCCTTACCCCAAAAATGTATATGGTCATAATAACACACCACACTGAAAAACATAAGGTAAAATATACCGACACAAACAACGCAGACACCAGTGCCCGGAACACGACAACACACCAACTAACGTTTTCAATGTGCTGGCTTTGGAACGCAGTTTAACTACCAGGAACTATTGCAGATTTGGAAACAGTGCTTTCAGTGTTTCTCCTCGTCGAACTCTCGCCTCATATATGAAAGCAAAGCATGTATGGGCCATGGAGGGTCGGAGCGGCCCAACCGGAATTCAAACAAGAAAACACCAGGACCCGGTGAAAGTGTGGTGTGTGGCAGCGCAACGCCTTCACCATCTGCCACATTCACAGCAGATTTGGCGCTACCAAAAGAAACGTTCCCTCTCAGTTTGTACAGCCTCTGAACGCACAACTGCAGGGCTGTGTGGTGCGCACCAGACATCGGAGCATATTTTTTTGTATCCATCCATCGACCTGGACGGATGGACAAAGATAGTGGGCACCCAGCAACCAAGGTGCGGTGCCCAGGAGCTGTGTTTGGCCTGACCGTTGCCTGCGACAGACACAGAAACTACACCGAGACATGCCCAGCGGAACTCATGATGGGAGGTCCCGCACTAGAGGGGTCTTGGGAGCAGAGCTCAATCCCAGTGAAATGATCTAGGGAGCGACCGACCCAGCCCGACGCCTCTTCCTGTGGCTGGACAGAGAGCTGATTGATCAGAGAGACAAGAGAGCGTGTGAGTGCGCCTTGCCTGGGCTGTTGACTGCTCACTGGTGGAAACCGCCCAGCTCGCCTCAGGCTCCCGTCCACAGTTGTTCCTCTGCCGGCTAGCCCCTGCAAAAGCATCACCAACCCTGAAAGTGGTGCAACAGTGGAAGCCGGGCAGCATCTCCTACGGAGCTTTGTATGCCAAACCCCAGACTGCGATTTTGGCCCGCCCACATCGGTGCAGCCTCGCTGCCCGAATCGGGCGCAGTGCTGGCTGGCTGGCGGGAAAGACACGAAAGGGGGGGGGGGGGAGGCGGAAAAGACACGGAAGCGTGGGGGGCGGGAAAGACACAGAAGCGGGAGGGGGGGGAAAGACGCGGGAGGGGGGAGGGGCGGGAACGGCAGACAAAGTACGGAAACTTACAAAGTAAAAACATATTTATAAACAAACTCCTTACCTTATTGCCTTGTGGAACTCGAATCTTGCAGCCAACTCCAACAACTGGGGGGGGGGGGGGGGCGGAACGGCACAGACGACATGAGACGCACGCAGCAAGCACTTACCAGAGGAAGACTTCTTCCGGGAATGACAAAAGCAAACACGGACGAAAAAAAAAAGAAACCCCGCCCACCGCTGCATGACTACACAGAGGGAACGCCCATGGAAAAAATCTCAGAAACGCCCCCGAATCTGGTCCGGCCTTGACGGACAGATCTCTGTTCCAATGGCTAGCCTCCATTTATGGAGCTAGCCAATGGAATCGAGGGGCGTATTCAAGTCCCCCTAACTGAAAACTAGAGATTTCTCTGGGGGCGGAGCTTACGCTCCTTTCCCCAGGCGAAACCTAAAAATGTATTCTGTCTCAGGAACAGAGGTCTGCCAGGAGATGAAAAGAAGCAAAAAGTATACATCAGGAACAAACATTAATAATCAGTAAGGTTGTCAAAATGTGTGTCCCTTACGACACACGCATGTTCACCGGGTACAAGACTAAAGTGTCTTAGGTTGGCGCTAAAGAAAGGGAGTTGCATTATGCTGCACAGACAAAAATAGATGGCCAAAGACCACAAAACTCTGCTTCTGCTGAAGTGAGACTGGACCTAAAAGGGAATCCCTTGATTTGCAAACCTAGTGGGCTGCCAGAGCGACCAATAATCAAAGCTTTAAAGTGTGGTGGTCACTGGCCGAGGCGCAAGCGGACAACAAGGGCAGAAACCGCGCCATGAATCAGAGATGCAAAATGAATCACCGTGGACAGACAAAAGCGCACAACTGTGCACTGGGCGCTGTCAACCCTAGGCTACTGAGGAGGATTTCATTATCAAAACCAGTGCTTTAAGTGGAAGACTAAAAGTGCCGGTACTCACTAATTTAGAGTGACCGAACGTCCCGGATTTGCCAGGACAGTCCCGATGTTTCGGGAAATGTCCCGGTGTCCGACACTTTTTAAAAAATGATCAAATGTCCCGGTTTTGAGAGAAATTCGGGTGAACACAAACATTTACACTTTGCTGTGAAGGCTCACCTTCACTCCGGCCCTCTCAAGATACCAGGGACAGAGAACAGTTTGAAAGATTCTCTTACTGTGCTGCCTGACCTAATTCAGGCAACAACACAGCAGGGTTTAATGAAGGGTGATCAACCCCTGCAAAGCACATTACCGGAGGCCAGAATCACAACGCTTCCCTTGCAACACACCCCAGTTTGGCACTTTCATAACTGCACAACATATTGACAGAGCAGGGTGTGTCTAGAGACCCTGCCCTGTTAATCACTGTGTGACAAGCGCCCACTCAAACCCCTGCAGTTTGGGAACAAAGAAATGGGCCCTTCTAATCTTCAGCAGCAACTCTGCGAAAGGGCGGCTACTTCACGGCTTATTTACTTGCAAGCTGCTCGGAAGCCCTGCCCTGCCTGGCCCCTGGAGGAGATGCCTAGCCTGAGCCTGCCGTCCATGAGGGTACCGGTACTCTCCCTAAGTTACAGAGAAGTGCTGGTACTGAGGACCCAAAATTTCAGAAGTGCCGGTACTCAGTACGGGTGAGTACCGGCCCATTTAAAGCACTGATCAAAACAGTCACATTGTCGTGTAAAAAAGAAAGAATCGGAGTAGAAAAGTATTTCTACAGAAGAGGGTATGTGACAACTTTATAGCCTTAAAAACCATGTAATGTCAGACTAAATGTAGTATGGAAGGAGCATGAATGACTTTTCAAACACACGGTTCGCTTAGTTCGATGATGTCCTAACAAAACAGAGTTTTAAGAACTTCTTCAAAGGACCTGCAGCGCGACATTTGTTTGCATTTTTGACTATGCAAAACAAAAGGGTGGATTTTAAGATACTTTTAATGGCTTACCACCTACTCTCCTCTGCAGTATATGGTAGTTCTTGATTCTGTGCCATTAGTGGTTCGTTTGGGACTTTGTACCAAAATGCTGCATATTGATTGGCTGTAGCTGAGACAAGACACATTACAGGGACACCCACATTTCACTATAACTTATTTTCCTAGCAGCGGCCAGTGCAGATCACAGAGCTCCAATAAAGATATATAATGCTATGCAAACTAAGGGAACAGGTCAGTGTTAGACAGGATAGCTTTAGCGTCCTTCACTTTCCTGTAAATGTAAATGTAAATGTCAAGGTATTTGTAGAGCGCACTGCCACCGATCGGTTTCCTGGCGCTATTACTCATACCGCTGTGGAACCCTTCCTGGCTTTCCCTGCGAAGTGTCCCCTCCTGGGCAGCCCCAGGGTGAAGCCAAGCATCCTAGCACTGTTAGGGCCGGTGTGGAGGTTAAGCAAGCTATTGCCCAGAGTCGCAGCGTGGGGCCCATGATTAGAATAGGCACCGAGGCGAGAATTGTCAGGTCTGAGGAAATTGAGCCCAAGACCCGCCGGGGCAGGAATTGAACCCTGGTTCCGGGCCAGAACTCTGCATCAGGGTCTGCCGCTCTAACCAATGAGCCAAACTCCTCCACTTTCCTGTGGAGCAGGCTAAATGTTTAGATGAAAATGGGTCTGATCTCCGTGGCTACAAGTTCTGAAACTAAAGGAGGCCCCAAAACATCCTTTCCTTTTGCATAGATTTGTCTTGAATGAAAGAATATGGTATTTGTAGAGCGCATGGTCACTCAAACAAGAGCATCCTGGCGCAACCTCAATATATATATTTTATATGTCATATATTTAAAGTATTTCCAGTCCTTGGAAATTATTTATAAGCTGCGTATTGCTGGTTGTGGGGATAGCGCATGATGGAGTCCCAGGAGTTAAATGTGAGTCGAGTGTTCAGCAGCATTCCGATCACCACTCTTGCGGTTTAAACTCTTATTGTCAATGATGACTAGGACTCCACCGGTCAAAATGGCGGTTCATCCCAGATGTCTTTATGTCTCAGGGGTATGTGTGCTTGTCACACATACAAAGACAAGAGTTTGACAAGAGTATATCGTCTACACTGATCTGGGCATGTAAACAACCCAGAGTTAAACTGAAGAGACTACAACTAACCCATGAGCAGGTGGTGTCTGCCCATCCCTGACCTGGAATGCTAGCTTCTGGTGGCCCTCTCCTGCCTGATTAGGCAATGCCCCCTAGCCGTGAATGAGTATTATTGGGAGGAAGGCATGGGAATATGGGCTTGCACTTTCAATACTTGTACCTAATACCGGCAATCACAGTAGTTTCCGATAAGGTGATTGTAGGAAAGTAGGGTCTGCTTCCTATGGTTACCCCCACTTTTTGCTATTTTTCATTGGTTTTTAGACTTTAGTCTGGCTGTGGCCCTGCTAATCAGGACCACAGCCTAGCCGTTCTCTCTCTAAATTGATTCCATGTACATTAGGTACATACCAGATTGGTTACTGAGTTACCTTGTGAGCCCCTAGTATATGGTACCTTAGTTACCAAGGGCATATACCCCATAAGCCTACCAGTGGCTGAAGCATGTATTATTCCACCCCTGGGAAGCCTTTCAAAATGGCACCACAGGTCTGCACTGGCAGCCTGGGTAAAGTGGTGTAAGCACCCCTTACTGGGATGTAGTATACCTATATCCACCATTTAAAACAGACACATATTAACCTATAAGCCACTCCTATGGAAGGCCTTGACAATCCAGAAGGCAGAGTGCTTGGTTTTGTGTGAGAGGGTGCCCTAGCATGAGCTGAGCCCCTCTGCAGCTTTCGGAATCTCTTCCTTATAGCTGTTCTGTGATATAGCCATACCATATACTCTTAAGTGCATTATAATCCTCGCGGCTCATGCTGACTTACTCCCGCCCCTCCTGCCAGTTCTGGCGGCAGGGGTAGCATTGCACCCTTTTAGAGGGAGAAGACATGTACACACTGGTAAGTTTTACAGAGCCTCAGCATCACAAAATGGATGCTGCTGCCACAGACACGAGTCGATCTCCTGCTGCTGGATGAAACTGTGGCAGGGGAGGCCTGGACAATAGGTTTCCTGTCCAGGGACAGGCTTTAGTCTATTGGGGGAGGGTGGGTTGCATTCAGTGAATGCTTTGAGACACTGCCTGGGGCACACAAGGTGCTCCATGCATTTTCCAGTTCAAACTGGTTGCTGGGGCACTCAGCCCCAGCTCTGTTGCGAAACTGGACGAAGGGGTGTAACAACTCCCTCCCCTGGTCCTCCATAGGTGGGACCCTAGAGTTAGTCCATCCCCTAAACTTAGTATAAGTATAGGAACCCAGACCCTAGGACTTTAGATTACCCTGGACGAAACTCTGAAGACAAAATCCTGGGCCTTAGACATTCCATATCGACTGTAAGACGGTAGAAATCTTCCTTGGGGTCAAGGAGTGACCCTCCTGTTCAAACAGGCACCTAAGAGCATCTTGCCGTTCTGCATTTTTGAGGCTCCCACCGGATCCCGAAGAATCTGCGACACAGGACACGGACTTCCAGACTTCTCTGAGGCCAACACGAGATCCCAGCAAAGCTGAGATCTGCAGCCGTCACGAGAGACGTGGGACCAGAACTCCTAGACATCCTGCAATTTTGCAACTGCACCTAGTTCCCGAAGTTTCCCAAAGTTGTGCTTTGGGCTATTTGTTGACCTTGCCCCAAGCACCTTCTGCACCAAAGCTGAGAGGCCTACACTCCACGAGCGTCCCGTGAGTCCACTTTCTTCACCGCAGCTCCAGGCTCCTTCGCGATCCCTAGTCCGTTGGCTAGGGGGTCCCGACAAAGACAATCCTTTGTTTCTTGAGCTTTCCTGGTTGCTCCAGATGTGCTCTGAATCCCCTCCAAAGGGTGAGTCCCTCAGACCTTGCTGGTCTGCACCAAATCCAATCTTGTCATCTTGCATGGGTTGCTGTTGCCAAGGTTTGTTGGGTCCAATCCGGATACCGACGCTGCAGCACTCTACATCCTTTGTGGGACAACTCAAATCTAGCCCCTGGTCATCGTCGACACCTCCTGTTCCTCGTGGCTGAAGAGTCAAGCTTCTCCTACTTCACCTTAAAGCACCCGACATCGGCTGGCATCTTCCTGTCGCCATCCTGGTCACTGGCTAGTGACCCAGACTCTGCCCCCTCTGCTTTCAGGTTCTTCAGGTCTCTAACCCACCCTTGGATCCACTGGACACTTTTCCTGAGGTCGCCTGCAGCACTTCTTCGCAGCTCTCGACTGGAATCGACGACGAAACCAGACACCAAAAGACACCTATGCACCCAGCTTCCCTGGGTGAGGTAACACGAGTACTCCTGTGCTCCCGTGGGTCTTAACTCTCGAAGTGTCTAAGTCTAAAGGGGTTCCATCATAGTTCACTCCGAAGTGTCCTTAATCTTTAAAATTGTAACTTGCTTTTCCTCCCTAGAAGTCAATGGTGATTCGCAGCTGTGTTTATGCACTGCACGTGTCTGCCGTGGGTCTCCTGCATCCCTACCTTGGGTGGTTCCTGGTTGCCCCAGCGGTTCTAAGGGCCCTAGGCCGCACTTCTATCCCTCACGTGGTTCTTATACCACTATTTTAGTGTATAGTTTGTGAGGTCCCTAGGGCATAACGTATACTGTTGTATTTACTGTGTGCTATTTAAAGTTCTTGTGTTGTACTTTGGCCTCTAGCCTCATAAAGAGACTAGAGGGGTTGTGTTTAGAATAAATACATATATATTTGATATATACCTTGTGTGGTGTGCTTTCATTTGATCATTCAAGAGATTATAGACTGGTAAAACAAGCTGCTTTACATTCCTTTAAGACTTAGCCTGAAGGCTGCTCTCCACAGCTACCACTAGGATAGCTTTCTATAAAGGTTGTCTTAAACCTACCATCAATAAGGGTGGTGTGGACTGGTGTAAGCTGCCCACTAGAATAGTGGACATCATATGCCAGGCCAACTTCTCACAGTGATCTGAATGTCGATGATATGGAACTGGGTAATGACGAAGATATTGTTGAGGACAACACCATCTACAACTGAAGACCCACTAAAGGGATTGAAACACTTCTGAATTTCTGAATGTTTCACACAGAGACTAGTGTGCTCGGGGGGGGGGGGGGGGGGTCTGTATGCTGATAGATGACTGGTATGAAGGAGAGGAATTTAGGTCCTTTGAGAACATTCAGGCACAGCCGCAAGTGTTTGTCGGGCTGTTTCTTATGTATGCCAGAATGGCCAGAGCGCCCCACATTGTACGGGAGCTGTTCCCTGGTCAGTCCCTGGAATCCCGAATATTCCTTGAGCTCGTCTCGCTGCTGACTGGCAGATATCCACTGTCTTCCTTGTATTAGGCACTTTGTGTACAGCGTCCAAGTTTAAAGCTACTGATTCAATCGAATGGCTGTGCCATGCACACTTTAGATTTTTACAAAGAGTTTACTTTACATCAGGAGCTATGCACAAGATGTTCCCTATTCATTCTGACTGCTATCCATACTATGACTTAGACAATGCTGCCTTTACACATATAATCAGGTGGTGTAAGGTGGTGTTGATGTATTGTCAGAAGTGGTGGACGAACTGAAGAAGGCAAAAGTAAACCTGGTTGCTTTGACCTTAAAAATAACAACAAAAGAGTGTAACTTGGTTGAAAAATACACAAGTGATGGAGCACAAGAGAGAAACAACACCAATTAGGTTTGTTTAGAAAGCCCTCACTCACCGACCTGGTCGGTGACATGCTTCATCATCGGGCCCCACTGGGTGTGACCGAATGTCACCCCAGTGTGCTTCAACGCCAGATTTTACTGCGGAGCGGGTAATGTGAAGATGTGAAGGCTAAGTGATAGATTACGTGAAAAGAGTGCCGTGGTGAGTTTAAAAATGCCTTGATTGTATCAAATATTGATTTAATGACTGATCAACAAAGACATATTAAAAAATGTGTTGGTAAACACGGCCAACTAAATTGAATGGTCTGTTTCCAATATCATTACGTGATGGTCAACATGTTTCTGCCAATGTTCGTGTAATTAACCTGGCATTCGTCAGGACCTAGAGTGAATAAACCCCGGCGGTATGGACACGCTAAGGCCCACCCTACCAAGGGACATGAAAGTTAAAAGTCGTCTGTGAAAGTGCAATGAGGAGGGGGCCACACCGAACAAAAAACCGGGAGGCACACACCCTGCTTGTCTCTGGATTAGAGACTTCAAAAATTAAATGCACTTGAAAGGTGAGAAAATGTCACCACATAGACCGCGGGAGGGGGGTGATGGCGTATCTGGCACATCGCCCACGACGCCAGGCCTCCGTGTGTAAACCTGTTTGATCCCTCTGAACCTCATTGCACTTTCACAGACGACATTTAACTTTCACATCCCTTGGTAGGGTGGGCATTAGCGTGTCCAAACCGCCGGGGTTTATTCACTATAGGTCCTGACGAATGCCAGGTTAATTACACCAACATTGGCAGAAACATGTTGACCATCACGTAATGATATTGGAAACAGACCATTCAATTTAGTTGGCCATGTTTACCAACACATTTTTTAATATCTCTTTGTTGATCAGTCATTAAATCAATTTTTGATACAATCAAGGCATTTTTAACCCCATCGCTGCTGATGACGAGCTCAGCTCGTCATCAGCCACGGGTGGCGTGTGCTGATGACGAGCTGAGCTCGTCATGTAACGCGGTAAAATGCAAACAGCCGCACAGCGCAAAAATCGCCGCAGCAGCGATGCGGTTAAACTCACCACGGCACTCTTTTCACGTAATCTATAACTTAGCCTTCACATCTTCACATTACCCGCTCCGTAGTAAAATCTGGCATTGAAGCACACTGAGGTGACATTCAGTCACACCCAGTGGGGCCCGATGATGAAGCATGTCACCGACCAGGTCGGTGAGTGAGGGCTTTCTAAACAAACCTAATTGGTGTTGTTTCTCTCTTGTGCTCCATCACTTGTGTATTTTTCAACCAACTTACACTCTTTTGTTGTTATTTTTCTAGTTATAGTGGGGACTAAGAGTGCTGCTCCTTCCCTACCTCTCTTTTTGTTGATTTGTTGCTTTGACCTTAAAACAGTATGCTTACAAACAAGACCAAAGACAAGGAAAACGTGCTATATATTCACAGCCTATGTGTATTATTAACAAAGAGAGGGGTGGGGTTAAACTGGTTGCAGAAAACAGATCTGGCTTTTGATTCCAGGTACAAAGATTAGAGAATGTGTTATCACCCGAGCCGCGATGCCGGTGTATCAAATGTAATAAAGGGGACATTAATTGTGATGAACCATGGAAAGATTCTCGGAAAATGGGATTGAATTAACCCCTTCCATGCTGGTGACGAACCCCAGCCGTCATGCACTAAAGTGCTCGTGTGCTGATGACGGCTGGGGTTCGTCATGGCCCGCCCCTGTTCGTTTGTTTACCGCACAGGGGCGGAAACGTGCCAGCATGGAAGGGGTTAACACATACACAGAACTCCTCAGTAAATTATTGGCTCTATGTTTGACATGGGTCAAGTCAGCACTCATCCATGAAGACCAAGTGAGACATATCCCAAACAGAAGCATCATTTCTAGTTTTCGCCTGGAGTCCGCTGCGCAGCAGCGTTCGCGCAGGTGAAATTTTATGTTAGAACAGTACGGGGGCTTTGTCCCGCCTGCTCTTCCATTGGCTAGCTCCATAAATGGAGGCTAGCCATTGGAAGAGATATCTGTCCGTCATTGCTGGAGCAGATTCGTGGGCGTTCCGGCGATGTTTTCGCTCTCCGCCCCTTTGTGAATATCATTCCGGCAGTGGGCAGTTGCTTTTTTTTTCCCAGCAAAGGCATGTTTTTGTCACTCCGCCGAAGATGGCGGCCAGGCAGTAGCTTACTTGTGAAGCTCCGTCTTGAAACTTTCGAGTTCGTATATGTAATGTACCTTTTGCTACCTCGTGTATTTTGTTTGCTCACATTTGTCACTTTTGCCTCATGTAACTTAACGTCTGCTTTTTTAATTTGTTCACTCGTTAATCACAGTGACTCGTGATTTCTGAGGCAGTGTTCAGTGCGGCTCTTTAAACTGAATGAGTGGAAGGGAGGGGTGAAACTGTGGCCCTTTGCCATCTTGGCTGTGTGGGGAAGTGGTGTTTGCGTGTGACCCTAAAATGTGCGTACCTAAGTTCTTAATTCCTCCTCTGCCAGCGCCCGCCATAGTCAGCTGTCTCTTGGGCATAAAAACATTCTCCACTAACGGCGCTAGGCACAGCGACTCAGAGCAGCGCTTTGGGGAGGCGGAGCCATCCGCTGACGTCAGAGGCCAGGGGGGGTCGGAGGGTTTAGCACTTGAGCAGATTTCATCCGCTCTGTGGAGATCCTGTTATTATATGTGTTAATTCATACACAACATGTCTGTGTGCTGAGGACGCGCGTTGCTAAGAGGCAGAGATAAATCCCTGACATCGTACTGCGCACAGGAATGCACCGTGTCAGAAACCTTGCAGATCTATGTAAAAAGATTTTTATCAACACCTACATTTGTTTTGTCCCACGCTAACACCCCAAAAAGTGTTCAAAACGACATCTCGCTGTCTTACCGGTACTTCAATATCACTTACTATAGACATCACGTCAAAACAAATGCACAGCATTTTTTGGTGGTTTTGTTATTTTTTTGTTGCTGTTATATATAGTGCGAACTCGGCCAAGTGACGCTTTCCATGAGCACCACTTTACACAACACATACTCATGTTTTTTATAGGCTCGTGGACATTACGTAATTAGCCAAGAATCAGGGGATGTTGAGCAGACGCCTGGAATCCAAGATCCAACCTTTCCTCTATAGTGTTCCCCTGTATTATTACTTCTCTCTACATTCACGTTTTTAAATCGGTTTACATTGGCGCCTGAGAAACAGCATTCTAATAATGCGGGAATTAATAATTGTGCTGTGAAGAAGCTTGCACTGCTACGTTCTTCACTGGCGCCTGTACCAAGTGTAGTAATTCTTATAAATCGTATAAGCAAAACGGTTGAATTTGTAAATGCTTGTTTCTTCTTCTAAACTAGAATTCCCAGAATGCAATGTGTTGAAGGCTGGACATGCAGGGCTGGGTAGCGGTGTACGGAGTGACCTGAAGCTACTTCACATTCAAATACCACCATGAGAACCACATTACGTTTGCGACACTACTAGCGCTATTGTGGACTTGTGACACCTACAATGGAAGGGCAACTTTTTTCTTCACTCTGCTCTTTGAGGTTTGTGACTGAACAGCAAGCATCCTTGCGGTAGTCCCAAAGCTCTAATGCTTTCCGATTCCATGTCAGATTAAATCAGCTCATTCATTGTTTTTTCTCTGCACTCTGGAATCGGCAGTCATTAACAGGACTACAAGTATCAGAATGCACAGCGAAAAAAGTAACCCGTCGGGCCTACATTTGCATGGAGTTGGGAGATTATAACTGCACACAAGCCGGGCTGACCCAGCCCCCCCCCGCAAGCACTCGTAAACAAAAGGCATTGTTAACAGCTGGTTTTAAGCCAGACATAAAATCAGGCGCAGTATGTGCTAAGGGGCGATCAGGTTGGAAGTTGTTTCACACTTAATCAGTCATGTTGTCTTTTCGAAGATCAGTTAAGAAATGTCACTTTAATTTAGCTTTTACAGAATATTTGACATGGTAGGTTTTAACTTATACGTGTTATATTTATATGCATGTCACTTTGTAAATATTTTGCGAGTTTTGCTCCCTCGTCACCTCTACCACGCTGCAAGACCCCTTGAGGCAGCAGCACACAAGTGGTCCTCTGGTGAGTGCTTGCTGCTGTCCTGCCCACCCCCCTTGTTCATGCTTGCTGTCCTGCCTTCCCCCGCCCCCCTCCCGCTGTTCGTGTCTCCGTTCCCACCTGTCCTGCCTTCCCCCGCCCCCCCTCTAGCCGCCCGGACATTTATTTCCTCAGTCCTACTGGGAGTCTCGTGTTGCCCCCTGCTCCGCTATCATCATTCTACTTTAAGCAGCAAATTACAAGACACAGCTGTTTGGCCATAAAAAGGCTACGTTTCTCATACCTAACACATTAGCTTACGTACGTCCAGCCCTCTCCCTCACCATGTCCATCTCCCAGAGTCCTCTCGCTCACTCACCCTCCAGCCCTCTCCCTCCCTCCCCTCACATACCGGCTGCACTCCCCATCTCTGGGGTCTGCCCTCATTTACTGTCCATGCTCCCTGCACACACACCCCCACCGTCCGGTCCCTGCATACCGCCCTCAATTCACTGTCCACGCCTGATGGCTCTTTCCCTCTCCATCAACCCTCACTCACTGTCCAGCCCCTGCAGATATCCCCCTCCTCACTGCCGTCCCGCAGCCCTCTTCCTCACCCTGTCTACCCCCACAGTCCTCTCCCTCCCCACCTCCCGTCCAGCCCCCTCCTGTGTGTGGGGGTGTGTGTGGCTGTGTGTGTGTGTGGGGGTGTGTGGCTGTGTGTGTTTGGCTGTGTGTGTGTGGCTGTGTGTGTGTGGCTGTGTGTGTGTGGCTGTGTGTGTGTGTGGCTGTGTGTGTGTGTGGCTGTGTGTGTGTGGCTGTGTGTGTGTGTGCTGTGTGTGTGTGTGCTGTGTGTGTGTGTGGCTGTTTGTGTGTGTGGCTGTGTGTGTGGCTGTGTGTGTGTGTGTGTGTGTGTGTGGCTGTGTGTGTGTGTGTGGCTGTGTGTGTGTGGCTGTTTGTGTGTGTGGCTGTGTGTGGGTGTGAGTCTGTGTCTTTGTGTGTGGCATTTGCGAGAGATTAAGATTTGGCATTGTAAATGACAATGCCATTTATTTATCTATTTTCCAAAACCAACACAAAAATAAAAATGTTGTCATTTACAATGCCAATAGCTCAAACTTTTGCAAAGGCGAAACCGTTGCATTGTAAATGTGTGTTAATCTATGTAACTCTGACACATATAAAACATTACCTACGTACTCAGGACGTGCACTACTCTAAGCATCACTCGATCTTGAAAAAGCCTAAGACACAGTTGGTTGGGAGTACATGTTCAAGGTCCTGGAAGCAATTAACTTTGGTCTCCATTTCATGTGGCGGGTGCGATTGTTATACACCTGGCTACGCCAAGAGTGAAGTTTGAACAGTTGACGTCCCCAAGTTGAGAATTGGGTAGAGTCACACATCAGGAAAGCCCATTGTTGCCCCTACAGATTGTCCTGACCGTAGAACAGCTGGCTAGAATTTTAAAAATAGAAGTGGCTGAGGAGGACGTCATGATACAGCATACAACACATGTAGTGTCAAGGTACTTTGATGTACCCTGGTGTACATGAGAGACACAGAGAGATCGGTGTCCTACCTCTTACCACTACTAGACGGAAAGAGAGAACTGTAGATACTCATACATCCAAATCACAACAATTTCTGATGGGGGCCTTGGTCTGAAAATCTGGTGATTTGCTACCAGACTTGGGAAGGTAATGCTAGGGCAACCCAGATTATTTAAATATCTGGGGATACATGTATCTCACACCATTTAGTAAGACATAAAACTCTACACTGAATAGATCATATGGGGTGTGGAGCGGCCACTTCCATTCTAGTGGAGACTCCTGATGTCACTTGTGGGAAGTCTGGCTATCAGTAAAATGATCTTGCTCCCACAGTGTCTCTATGGTTTTCAGGGACAGATTTGTTTGCTGCTTCGAACTGTAGTTCGCAGACTAGATACCATACTGATCATTCTCCTACAGGGCGGATCACAACCAAGAATGAAACCTATCTCACTTAAACTACCTTATGCAAAGTAAGGCTAAACAGTGCCAGATTATGAATGCTACAACTTTGCATCAAAGATGCAGCACCTGCCACTCGAGAGAAGAGGCATCAACAAGGAACAAGACCTCCTGGTGGGACAGTATGCCGTAGAATCTTTGGGAGCAGCGCAACTGGTACAGCAACCAGTCCCCTACCTTCTGGTCTTGATGACTCAAATCTGAGATCAATATTGCAAACGTGTATTGGAGGGAACACCCTTTCCTGTCTCACATGGAAATAGGGGATTTCCCATCCCTCCACAGGATAAAACGGATGGCAGAGAGGGCAGGCTGGATTGAGTGTAGGTGTAGTGACCTAAGGGATCTATATGAGGAGAGGACTTTATTTTGATTGACAAGGCTAGAAGAAAATTCTAGGTGGGTCCGGGGCAGTTTCTAACACTTGTCAAGAGGACGGTAAAAGCTTGGCGATGCTGGAGAGGGTTCCCATAGAGCCACCTCGAAACGGCAGCACTGCAGGGGATTCTGGACCTCGCAGATGGTGGTAGGAGAGTCTCCTGCCTATATACAGCATTGATACAGGATCGAAGTCGGAACATCTGAAGCTTTGGTCCATGTGGGAAGGAGACTGGGCAACTCCATTCACAGACCCGTATTGGGTTAAAGTGCTATAATATCACAAAACAGCTTGCAGCAATTCCTGCTTCTGCCAGACTCAATTTAACATGTTACACAAGGAGTAACTTTCACAACAAACTCTCGGTTAAATATATCAGACTCAAGTGGACAAATGCTCCAACGCCTCCGGAGTGGGACGGATTTTATGAATATGATTTGGGCTTTCCCAATGATTAGTGAATATTTTGCAAGGATCGTGTAGGCTCGGGCACTGGTTCCAGAGCTGTATTGCTCTTTTACCCAATGTATATTGGGGTTGCTTCCTATACCTAAGAAGGGAAGATAAGCGTAAGAGTATATCTTTACTGCAGGTACTTGCCAAATGTAGGCTAACAATCTAATGGATGCAACCGATGGCCCTTCACCACAACTGTGGTATAAGGATATCTCAGAATGGTCCCTACAGGATGCAATCCGGATGGAAATGGTACGGACTGATGAATAAAACTACAGGACGATTTACAAGTCTGAGGGGAGGTGACAGATTTGCTTCTGGAGAGAAGTGGCACTCTCGACATGCCACAAACCCCCAACCCCACACAAACATAAAAATACTGTGCTAGTAGGGAGATTGACAATCTATGTGTCTAAAATAGAGCTTGGATCTTTTTGGAGTTAAGATTGTACTCCTGATTGGTAACTGAATACTGGTATTATAATGATGTTATTGTATATCTGCTTTGTAATGGAAAAAATACAGTAAAATGTGTTTTTAAAAAATTGGCTTATCGCCAAGGAAATTTGTATGCAAAGGTTTCTCACTGATGAGAAACTTTTGAAATGACTTGAGAAACTGAAGTGGTATGCTAGAAGTAGTACTTGATGTTGAGAGAGGGTATCCCAGGTCTAAATTGTGATGTGTTTTTATGAGCCGTCCCAGTCCGGATTCAGACGCAACCACAGCACCGAGACAGCCCTCATCACCGCCACAGACGACATCAGGCCCCAACTAGACAACGGCGAAACATTAGCCCTCATCCTCCTGGACCTGTCAGCCACCTTCGACACGGTCTGCCATCGCACTCTAAAGACACTCCTCCTAGAAGCCAGAATCCAAGAGAAGGCCCTTGACTGGACCACATCCTTCCTCTCCGGCAGAACCCAGAACGTCCGCCTCCCGCCCTTCCGATCCGAGGCCACCAACATCATCTGCGGCATCCCCCAGGGCTCATCCCTCAGCCCGATGCTGTCCAACATCTACATGGCCCCCCTCGCACAAGTGTCCCACCAGAATGACCTCAACATCATCTCCTACGCCGATGACACCCAGCTCCTCCTCTCTCTCACCAAGGACCCGCACACCGCCAAAATGAACCTCCACGAGGGAATGAAGGCCGTCACCGACTGGATGAGGAACAGCCGTCTGAAGCTGAACTCGGACAAGACGAAGGTACTCATCCTTGGACCCACCCCTCAGCCTGGGACGACTCACCGACACTCACCGACCATGCACGCAACCTGGGATTCATCCTCGACTCTCCCTCTCCATGTCTAAAGATAAACAGGTTGGCGCCGTCTCCTCCTCCTGCTGCAACACCCTCCGCATGCTTCGCAGGATCTACAAGTGGATCCCGACCGAAACAAGAAGAACGGTGACACAGGCCCTCGTCAGCAGCAGACTGGACAATGCACTGTATGCAGGAATCACAGCCAAACACCTACAACGACTACAAAGCATCCAAAACGCCTCCGCCCGACTGATCGTCAACGTCCCCCGTCACAGCCACATCACCCTCCACCTGAGAGACCTACACTGGCACCCGTCGACAAGAGGATCAACTTCAAGCTCCTCACCAGGCACACAAAGCACTCCACAGCGCCGGACCAGCCTACCTTAACAGCAGACTCAGCTTCTACACCCCCACCAGCCAGCTCCGCTCCACCAGCCTCGCCCCGTCGCTGTCCCCTGCATCCAACGAACAACCTCCGACGGCAGATCCTTCTCCTACCTCACCGCCAAGACCTAGAACACCCTCCCTACCCACCTACAGCAGACCCAGGACCTGCTCGCCTTCAGAAGACTCCTCAAGACCTGGTTCTTCGAGCAGTAGCGACACCCCCTCCCCTCAGCGCCTTGAGACCCTCACGGGTAAGTAGCGCGCTTTACAAGTACTTTGATTGATTGATTGATTGATTGAGCCAAAGTGTTATGACGAAAATGAGAAGTCTATTGAGATACTGTCCTAGTTGTGCGGTGCTCTGTGTCCCCAAGAGGGATGCCTTCTTGAAAAATGTCTTGCAATGAGGTCTATGAACCTTCCAATTGTGTTTCACCTGGCACAGATATTATAAATGAATTTTCTGTTTATAAAAAAAATCAACAAAAACCTTGTATTGTGATACGTAATAGGCTTCACTATGTTTAAAAAAAAGCTGCCTGGTTCAGATGAACACCTATGGGAGGAGGTGGTGGGCTTCAGAACGGTGCTGTGTTTTAGTTATCAACCTGTTGACCACTTACCTGAAATGTTTTAGAAATAGAATGACCCATAACACTTAATAACCAGATAAAGAATACTATTATTGCTTATAATTTGTGTCTGGGTTCTTACATTTATTCTGCCCTGCACCGTGGAGTACAAAACAACAATATAAGATGGACTGCAAGACAAAACAAATTGTTCAAATACTACTTCAGCAGCATTCTATAGCAACAGCAAGATAAACGGTGAAATGTATTACTGATAAACATTGACACTGATGCTTCATGTGTCATGCAAAGTTTGGCGAAAGCCCCTTAGAATTTATGGCAATTCCTAAAATGAGTGTGACATCAACAACCAAGCATTTAAGAAAAATATTTTAGCAACTATTGATGTAACCCTCAAGAGCATTCTCTTTCTTTAATGTATTTCAATAGAAAACTCATGTTGGTCAAAGAGAAAAAGATGCCAGAGCCTAATCACCAAAACCAAATCGATATACTTCATGTAACCCTCAACACTAAAATACCATGAAAAGACGCAAACGCTAACTATCAACTGTGTAGATCATAGTTCAAGGGTCCGGTTTATAGTAGCAATGTTAAGTACAGGGATTAGCACTGCAAAGTACATCTCCACAGGAGTGGCGTAGGATCAGGGCGAAGTCCACTCCACTAGGTATCTGCCAAGGAGTGCCTGGCTGTCACTTGGATAATATGGCTTAATTAGAACATCAAACCGTCCAGCTCACACAGTGCCACCATATGCCGCACAATATCAGCTCCTCTCACCGGGTGAGGAGCAGATATCACTGAGCGTGCAAACAGTAACTGGAAACTCCTGCAGAGAGAAGGTTTCCAGTAAATTGTATGGGGGATATGTGCAGTCTATGTCCATTCCAGGGTGTGAAACCTCCCCAGGACAACAGCAGCAGATTAAAAGGCTAGGGGAGGCTGTGAGTTTAAAGGCCCCAGTTTGTGCTCGGCACAAAGCCCCTGTTTTTTTCTAATCTGGCATGTCTGTGACACACCTGTCTTCCTCAGCAATGTTTTCATGTTGGCAAACAAAAATGAGAAACTGTGACTTCACAAGGTCGTCACAGCAGGATTTCACACCTCTGCACAGGAAGTCTAAGTTAATAAAGATGGCTGCGCCTACTAATGTTGCTGCAGCTGCTACAATGATAAGCGATCTCTTCCAGGGAGGCATGGGCGTCCGCAGAAATTTTTCCAGGGGGGGGCAACATTTTTAATTCATCACCATCCTCCGACATGATTGAGCACAAGTATTAAATAAACAAGTAAAAAAATCTAATAAGACAAAGAGCCTAAATAAACAAAGAAACCCATGGGGTGGGAGAAAAATCATGTGAGGCTTCACAGCAGATTACCTGGCAACCACAAGAGGAAAAAACAAACAAGCATTGGCATAGCCAATAGGTCTCGCCTTTGGGACCTTATTAGTGTTTAGCCATGCAACACTTGAAGTTGTTTCACCAAGGATATTGTACTAGACAACTAAACACTTATAAGGTCCCAAAGGGGAGACCTATTGGCTATGTCAATGCTGTTTTTTTTTTTAAATGGCAAGCAGTGCTATATGGCTCCGGCTGCCACTTAGTCCACCACATCCCACGTAGATGCTGCAGCCATCTTTGAATGGTTTTAAAACCAATTCAAAAGCGGTCACCAGTGTATGTTAATCTCTATCTCAACTGTGAGACTGCTCTCCTGTTTCCCAATTCTATTAAATACAAATGATGTAAAAAGAATATCCCTTTCTGAGCTGCACGGCTCATCCTACCCACGTTTCATGCACAGATTTGAAATACTGATGGTTTGGGCTTCCCGGAATTCAACTGGTTGAAAGGTAGACAGGGTTAGAGAGGTAGAGAGAGAGAGGTGTAGAGAGGTAGAGAGACAGAGGTAGAGAGAAGTAGAGAGAGAGGTAGAGAGAGAGAGGTAGAGAGGTAGAAAGAGGTAGAGGTAGAGGTAGGGAGAGAGAGGTAGAGAGAGAGGTAGGGGTGTAAAGGTAGAGAGAGAGGTATAGAGATAGAGGGAGAGGTAGAGAGAGAGAGAGGTAGAGGGAGAGAGGTAGAGGTAGAGAGAGAGTGGGAGAGGTAGAGAGGGTGAGAGAGGTAAAGAGATAAAGAGGTAGAGAGAGAGGAAGAGAGAGCTAGAGAGAGGTAGAGAGGGGTAGAGGGAGAGGTAGAGAGGTAGAGAGAGAGAGAAGTTGAGAAAGAGAGAGGTAGAGGTAGGGAGAGAGAGAGGTAGAGAGGTAGAGAGGGAGGTAGAGGTAGAGAGGTAGAATGAGAAAGAGGGGTAGAGAGAGAGAGGTAGAGAGAGAGAGATGTGGAGAGAGAGAGAGCAGTAGAGAGAGAGGTAGAGAGAGATGTACAGGTAGAGCGAGAAAGGAGAGTGGTAGAGAGAGAGAGAGAGAGAGAGAGGTAGAGAGAGAGAGGTAGAGTAATAGAGGTAGAGAGAGAGGTAGAGAAGGAGAGGTAGAGAGAGAGAGGTAGAGAGAGAGGTAGAGAGAGAGAGAGAGGTAGAGAGGGAGAGGTAGAGAGAGAAGTAGAGAGGAGTAGAGAGGTAGAGAGGGGTAGAGAGTTAGAGTGAGAGAGGTAGGGAGAGAGAGAGAGAGAGAGGTAGAGAGAGAAAGGTAGGGAGAGAGAGGTAGAGAGAGAGGTAGAGGTAGAGAGAGAGCAGTAGAGAGAGGTAGAGAGAGAGGGGTAGGGGTCGAGAGAGAGAGAGTGGTAGAGAGAGAGAGAGAGGTAGAGAGAGATAGGTGGGTAGATAGAAGTAGAGAGAGAGAGAGGTAGAGGTAGGGAGAGAGAGGTAGAGGTAGGGAGAGAGAGAGGTAGGGAGTGAGAGGTAGAGAGAGAGGTAGAGAGAGAGGTAGAGCGAGAGGTAGAGAGAGAGGTAGAGGTAGAGGTAGAGAGGTAGAGAGAGAGGTTGAGAGAGGTACAGAGAGAGAGGTAGAGGGAGAGCGAGAGAGAGGTAGAGAGAGATAGGTAGAGGTAGAGAGAGAGAGAGGTAGAGAGAGAGAGGTAAAGAGAGAGGTAGAGGTAGAGAGGTAGTGGTAGAGAGATAGAGAGTGAGAGAGGTAGAGAGAGAGAGGTAGAGAGAGAGAGGTAGAGAGAGAGGTAGAGAGAGAGAGATGTGGAGGTAGAGAGAGAGAGGTAGAGCGAGAGAGAGTAAGATAGAGAGGGAGAGGTAGAGGTAGATAGAGAGGTAGAGAGAGACAGAGGTAGAGAGAGAGTGAGATAGCGTGAGGTAGAGAGGTGTAGAGAGAGGTGTAGAGAGGTAGGTAGAGGTAGAGGTAGAGAGAGACATAGAGAGAGAGACGTAGAGAGAGGTAGAGAGAGAGAGGTAGAGAGGTAGAGGAGAGGTAGAGAGAGAGAGGTAGAGAACGAGGTAGAGGTAGAGAGGTAGTGGTAGAGAGGTAGAGAGAGAGAGAGAGGTAGAGAGAGAGAGGTAGAGAGAGAGGTAGAGATAGAGAGGGAAAGGTAGAGAGAGAGGTAGAGAGAGAGAGGTAGAGAGAGAGAGGTAGAGAGAGACAGAGATAGAGAGAGAGATAGCGAGAGGTAGAGAGGTGTAGAGAGAGGTGTAGAGATAAAGAGAGACATAGAGAGAGAGACGTAGAGAGAGTGGTAGAGAGAGAGAGATAGAGAGGTAGAGAGAGAGAGGCAGAGAGAATGGTAGAGAGAGAGAGGTAGAGAGGTAGATTGGAGATCCTAGCATTTCCAGAGCATTAAAGGCACTACTCATTTGTAACGTCATTCCTTTCACTGCACATCCTGCTTTATCTAAATAACTAGGGCCCTCAAATACAAAAGGATGTTGTGGTCATAAAGCTTACAATTTGCAGCATCACAGTGGTTGCTACTGCAAAACCCATTTTTAGAGTTGTGTATAACCTTCATGATTGACAAAAGGGGTTCTGCATCTTGCTTCATATTGGAATTTGGAGGGGCAGTGGAAATGGTGCTATCTTCAAATTGCAATTTACAATGATATATATCAATGGTTTTCAAACGCAATGGCAGTCGCAAACCATTGATCTGATAGCAACACTGAGCTGCAGTTGGTATATGATTCAGAAACGAAAAGTTGTCCCGTGGGACAGCTTTCCCTTCGGGAATCATGGCAGGCGACAGTGAGTACAGACAGTGGTCCAGGGGCTACACTGGATGAACATGAGGGACAGCCCCTTTGGAGCTCAAGGCATAAACTCTTTAATCCATCTCATCTGCAGACCCTTCTGTAATACTAGTGCTTATGGTGCAAAAAACAGGCATTTCGTGTGTGGTGCAGACACTTCTGTTCAGTTTTAACTCTTTTTCAGTTGGCAACAAAATATTTAAATTCATATTTTGGTTTCCATTGTTAACTGTTTTTTAATACATCCATTATTTTATTTTAGAAATCATGGATATATTAAAAAACGTATAACAACAGTTAACAATGGAAACCAAAATATGAATTAAAATATTTTGTTGACAACTGAAAAAGAGTTAAAACTGATTATTACCATGGAAAAGAAATTGATGAAACTTTAATGTTCGCTGAAAAGTGCACACATCCATCGGAACAGAAGTGTCTGCACCACACACTATATGGTATACGAAAGGGCACCTAAAGAGTAGGGGCCTCATTTATGAGGCCATGTGTCAGTTTTGCGCTTCCGATGCATCACTTTTTGTGACACATCGGTGGCGTAAAACATGCCTCCTGTTGCGCACTATTTACAAAGTGACGCATCTGAGCAGATGCGTCACTTTGTAAACCCCTGCGCAACATTATACCTGTGTCAGGTATAATGTATGCAGGGGGGACGTTCCCCCGCAAAAAGCCTCGTAGAAATGACGCAGTGAAATCTATGAGATTTCACTGCGTCACTTCTAGGATGCCGTTGCGTCAAAATCTTGCGCCTTCCTCACAGCATTTGTAAGACTGACGCAGGCCCTTTCACATGGGGCTTGCCCCATGTGAAAGGATGCATTGCTGGAGTTGCGTCACTTTTGTGACACACTCCAGCGATGCGTCACTTTTGCGCTTACAGATACGTCAGAAATACTGACGTATCTGTAACTCCTTGCGACATGATGCGTCATACATTAAATATGACGCATCAGGTATGTCACAAGGAGTGCGCACTGAGAAGTGACGCATCGCTGCTTTCACGCAGCGATGCATCACTTTTCATAAATGAGGCCCCAGGTACCAGGATGTAGTAGCACCAACAAAAGAAAGGAATATAGCTTGAGTACGAATAAATCACGAGTGCACAGAAGGACTTTCCAATTGATCTCGCAAAAAACAGGCAGACGCACCCATTGCATCTCTGGGCGAATTGTGTAATTCGGTGCAGGCGTTAATGAGGCTTTGATGGTTTTCACCCCTTCCTAGGGCCCCTGGCTGCAGCAGCTCCACTCTTCCTTAGCTTGAAAAATGTGCCCCCCTCCCCGAAATGTGACTCTAGGTGCGCCTCTGCTTCAAGCTGTGGGAGCAGCCAGGCCCCGACCTTCTCTCTTGCCATCAGCAGCAGTCATTTCCCGCTCATCTAGCAGGGCACGCTTTTAAAATTGATGGCCCTGCAGACAAACACCACCGTGGGGGCTGTCAATAGTGACGGACCTGTGTTCCAGGGGGGGGCAAGTGCCCCCCCTTGCCCTCCCCTGCGGACGCCCATGCAGGGAGGCCTCAAGAACTAGTGCAAGCACTCGCAAAGCCAATAGGTCTGGAGTTAGCCACCAGCGTTTTGCTTGGTCAGTGCTGATCTTATTTTGTCTTTGTTTTGTTAGGGTTTTTTCAAAACGGTATTGATGAGGAAGTTTTTGGGCCTTGCTAAATTAAAAAAAAAACAATTATCACAGGGGAAACCCATTAAACCAACAAGGCATCTGGGAAAATCAACTAAAAATAAATACAATGATGCCTATGGTATTATTTTTATAAACTTCTTAGTTTAGAACAGATACCATTAATTATCAAGATGGCCGCTTGAGTCTCGGCTCCGCCGGCCGCCACATCCTGACTAGCCATCCGGCATATTATCCTACTACCCGTCCCTGCCATCGGGTAGGGGAGCAGCACCTGAGTCACTAGGTGAAATTCTGGCTTAATTGGACGTTCTGGTGACATAATACCGTCGTCTGAAATTTTGAGGCCTACGGACGTGGAAGCCGGGACCCCGAGTTTGGTGGCGCCTATTAGTGGAGTGCGACAACATCGGCTTCCGGGTCCAGAAGTGGTCGGTCG
Organism: Lissotriton vulgaris; assembly: GCF_964263255.1. NCBI lineage: Eukaryota > Metazoa > Chordata > Amphibia > Caudata > Salamandridae > Lissotriton > Lissotriton vulgaris. Next base: position 91,084,727 of record NC_141699.1, on the reverse strand, counting down.
GATCCTGGCTCATTGTGAGAGGTCTTGGTGTGAGTGCCCTGAGTCCACTTACATTGGACTACGGCTACGCTACTGGTGAAGTAGCCAAGACCCCATTGGGGGTGGCAATTGCTTCGAAAGGAGACCCCGAGAAATCCCAGCCGATATCGATGAAAACTAACCGGCAGGTCCAGACCAAGAAAATCGATAAGTATGCCCTCTCTAAGGGGTCCCCAACTGATGTCAAGCGTACCCCGCCTGGGAGTCGGGAAGCCGATTTGGTCGTCGAGGACCCTACAATGAAGGACTTAATGGCGGCGATCACCGGGGTCCGCTCATCCTTGGACACGATGGACACTAAATTGGACACTGTGTCGATCGAGGTGGGTCTTATCAGGGCTGACCTGACCAAAGCGGCAGAAAAAGTTAAGGGCTTGGAAATCAAGACGACATGCCTCATCGAGGATGTATCGGAGCTTCAGAAGGAGGTGCGGGATCTGAAGGTGGCCTGGACCCAATTCGATCGGAAACTGCAACAACATCCGTATTTTGGGACTACCGGAGAGGTCGGAGGGGATGACCCCGGACCTCTTTGTCGAGGAACTCGTCCTGGAACATCTCAAGCCTAAGGGACTCAGCAAATTCTTTACGGTCGAGAGGGCCCATAGAGTTCCTGGTGGTCGCCCGAAGACGTCCCATATTAGCCTGGGTCCTGAACTTTAGGGACCAAGACGCTATCCTGCAAACGGCAAGGTCCACGGGCCCGTTGGCCTATGAGAACGCTTCGCTATCATTTTTCCCGGATGGTCCAGAGGCAACGACAGAGCTTTATGGACGTCAAGCGACGTTGAGGGACCGGGAGATGAAATACTCAATGATGTTTCCGGCCCATCTGCAGATCGAACATGATGGGAAAACATTGTTTTTGACAATCCTGAGGTGGCCGCGGACTGGCTGGACCGGATTGTGGGCTCGGACACTGGGGGTCAAGCCCGGACGGACGACGGAGAATAGTGTCTTCCCGCTTTGACTATACCGTATTAACGTCCCTAGTGATGTAATGGAACTGGTCAGGGTTGTTTTTTCCTTTACCCCCCAGACTATTTTTGGGATTTTCCTTTTATATGTATGCCAGAATGGGGGGTCAATGGTTGGTTGGGGTGGTGGGGGCAGGCGGCCTGTTGTAAGGTCCTCCTCCGTTTTCTACTTTTAGATACCTGTAGTTAGTTGGGGGCGACAGGCACACTGCGAGTTGGGGATGTGCATTTGCTGCATGCAGGGGTACAGGGAGGGGGGTTGGGGGATTGTTCTTGGGGGGGATTTGTTTGCAGAGTTGTTTGTTTTGTGTGACCAGAGTTCGCTATGGGTGCCTATGTATCTCCTGTTACTTTTCGGAGACGAAAATGGCCTCCGCTAGATCGGGCTTGGGGTTTTCCGTCCTTAGTTGGAATGTGAACGGCCTGGGTGACAAGATCAAGCGCACCACGGTGAGTCAGCTGATTAGGAGGCACATGCCCGACGTGGTGTTACTGCAGGAGACTCATCTCATGGGCAAGCGATGTATGGCGCTACACAGAGGAGGCTATAAACTAGTGGCCCACGCTGGTTTTACATCTGGCTCTAGAGGAATGGAGATTTTGGTTAAAAACTCTTTTCCCCTTACTATCCAGTCGACATGGTCGGACAACAGAGGCCGATATGTTGGCATTTCTGGGTTATGGGATGGTAGGATTGTCACTTTGTTGTCAGTCTACGTCCCCCCAGCGTTACAGGTGGATACTTTCCGTGACCTGGGCCATGTGTTTCTGACTTTGCCCATCCCATGGGTACTGTGGTGTTGGGCGGGGACTTTAATGCTGTCCTGGACGGCGAACTGGACAGGCACCCCTCCCTTGTGCTCTTGCCTTCTCGTAGATGGCTGGCGGACTTTGGGCAAGAAATTACACTTATACCTGCATATGTATGCGTTCTGGATCGTGCCTCGGGCTTCTCCTAAGTTTGAACTTAGGAGAAGCACGATGCACTGACGGAGAGAATACCAAGTTTCTATATGTACTGAAAGCGCCCGTTTTTGGGCTGATGTGGTATCGCTTTGCTAAGTGAGATACAATAATCCAGAACGCATACATATGCATGTATAAGAGTAATTTCTTCCCCAAAGTCCTGAAGAGGCCTAAATAGTTTATAGGCTGAAACGCGTCGACTGTTATTGTAATCTGACATCAAGAAAATGTGGAAATATATTTCACATTTTTTTTTTGATGAGAGCTTTGAAAATAGAAGCATAAAAGTGATTTCAGCTTCCTAAGCTTCATTATTGAATGTGGTGATCCAGATGAAGGAATTAAGGTCATATAATAAAGTACCATAGATTTCCTTGTTCAAATTGTTGGGCATTTGAACCGTAAAAGGGGTTCAAGAGAAAGTTTTGTTGCTTTTTATGTTTGTCTATACATTGTAAATATTGTGTAAATATATATACTAAATGTGACAAATATGTAGATATATGTACAAAAAGAAAAAAATAAAATACGTGAAAGTGAAAAATATGTTTTCTGATGGAAGTTTACTAAAAAAGTTTTTGTAAATCACTTTTTTTGTTTGTGTTGAATCATTTACGTGTTTAGATAGCGACTAGATGAATAAAGATAAAATAAAAATGGAGATTTAGTCAAGAAGTATTAAAAAAACAGAGGATAGATAATTAATGGTATCTGTTCTAAACTAAGAAGTTTATAAAAATAATACCATAGGCATCATTGTATTTATTTTTAAATAAAAAAAAACAACATTGGCTAAAAGCAAACAGATTGTTTTGGTCTCATCAAACACATATTGCTATAGTAGTCCCAGGCATTGAAGGAAATTACTTTGTGTGTGCACATGCTCCAAATGAAGGAAGACAACCTGTAACTCATAGTGAAGTTAGCTAACGACTGCACTGGGCTGACTCTGCAGTGCCGCATGCTGTAGTAGGCTGATAAAATATGACGGACACAATAAAATGCCAATGGATGAAGAGGTCTGTCTATAGTAAAATCAAAAGCCATGGCTAACGCCAGACCTAAAAATGGCCCAAAAGAGGTCGGAAATACATGTAATAGCTGGATTTACCTATTAAATGTTTTTTGCAAAAAGAAAGTACTGTAAGGCAACACATTGTTAACATTCTGTAACAGACCTTGGGAGAAGTGGCTATCAGTAGCTCATGCCATACACCCTCCAATCCTTACAGATGCAATAGGTCTAACCAATGCCAGAGATTTCAGGAAATAGAGCGCCTCAGCTGAGTCCAGGATTCGCACAGGGTGGAGTGTTGATGACTGTGAGGTAGAGTGTGTCAGGAACTTTCAAGTATGTTCCATACCAGAGATTAGTTCAGGGCTCCCCATAGTTGGGGCACTGATGATTACAAAGTGGGATGAGGCAGGAAGTTAGAACTGGTTGTCGGCTCCTCAGCTCAGAACTGGGAGTGTTGATGACTACAGCGCAGGATGGGGCAGGGAGTTTGAACGAGTTCTCGGGTGGCACAGCTTAGTAAGGGCTTGTAATAGTAGGGGCATTGATAACTGTTTGCAGTGGTTGTCCCCTGGCCGAGCTTAAATCACCATTGTTGGGTTGTAAATTAATACAAAGTAGGTTAGGCGTGGTAGTTTGAAATGGCTGTTAAGTGACTCCACTTAGTTCACAAATAACTTTTGTTGGGGGCGTTGATGAGGGAAACGCAGTGTGGGGCACGGAGTTAGAACTGGTTATCTGGTGACCCATCTCAGTCTACGACTCCCAATAGTTGGGGCATTGATAATTGTTTGAAGAGGTTGTCTCCTGGCAAAGCTCTGTTCAAGACTCACCATTGTCGGGGCGTTGATGATTGTGAGGTTGTAGCCATACTGGAAGGTGCCTCCGATGCCAGCAGCGCACACTGTCAACATCAAAACACGAGCTTGGAGCTAAGGGTGGAAACAGAGAAAGATGGGCCGCACATTACTGACTTGTTTCTTCACACCTAGTGTTTCATTCACAGGAGACTCTTGAATCACTGTGAGGGAAAACAACCTTGGCTTGTGCTACTTGCACGGGAAGCATTACTTTACACAAATGTATTCATGTTAAGGAGCATAAACATTTAAAGTACAGCATTCCTGTATTGTAATTTCCTTCTATTGCGTTTGATGAAAAAATGAAACCATATTTATTTTAATTCTAGTTACCCTCTGGGTGATGATGGTAGTGTGTATGTGCTGGTGTTTTCATGGCCTGGAATGATAGTGCAACACATGCAAATAATGTTGTTTCTTTCTATGGTTTTACCGGCTATCTCTGAAAGCCTCCACAATATTTCAGAATCCCTGCATTCAAACTGGCTTTGACTTAAAACTTCCAATTTTCTACTCTCCTTTTTCTTTTCAATGACTCTTTCCTTCCTTTCCATGCTCTGCATGTCTCATTTCTCCAAGCACAGCCTACTCTAAGGGCCCCCTGGAATTGCACCATCATTCCTGCACGGTGTGGCATGCACGACATGGTGCATGCCATACCATGCAGGACTGTGCTACAGGCACCTTCACGGCGGAGGTAGGATAAGGCTCTCCTATTAGCCAAACACAGCTGCCGTTGTAAAACAGCAACCGCACCGCCCGCACACCCTGGATTAAACTCAATCTGGTGCAATCTGGTGGGCTGGCTCACCACAGCCTTGGTGGTCTACCTGGGACTGTGGCAGTGGGGTCCCATTGGAATACCGCCTAAGTTGGTAAGGCCAATAATACCTAATCTCCTTTGGCTCATCTATTAATACCGCCAACCATTGTATAAATTCAGATTCCCCCCTACCACCATTTTACCAAAGACACCCCTAACTCGTATTAATCACCACCCCAGGATATTGAAGCATAGATTACAAATGTTTGCAGCAAAAAAATGAGAATTTTGTAGCACAAAAAGGAAAATGTTTTGGCATTATGGCAGCACTTTATCTTACTCACAATCATTCTTTTTCAGCCTTAAATCAATTGAAACTCTTTCATCTGAATATTCCGATTTGAAGTAGGCATGTTTAAAGAATCTGAGAGAGTTTGCCTCCAATACATTCCATGGTAATAACATTCTGTAATACAGGCACAGCCACTGGAATTAAGAGATTCAGTGACTGCAGTTTTTTCAGCATAATCATGGCTTGGCCGTATTTGTCACATAATCCACCATCTGCTGAATAGTCTACAAATGTTAACCCAAAAAATAGTTTCTAGCTCAGACGGAAGTAAATGTATGGCCACACTTGTCACTGTGCAGTGGAAGGCCCTTCGCAAAGATTGACAGGTCATCTTTCAGTTACTTATTTGGGTGCTCAATTGCTACTAATAAAGTGAAATTGTTCCCAGACAGAAGAAGAAGAAGAAAGTTCTTTATTAAGCGATTAGTTACAATCTTTGCAGTAAAACCATTAATTCGGCCATACACATCAGCAGCATTGTGGACTTGACAGAGCCATGAACGAGGGATGGGCACTTATTTTTTTGCGAATTCATAAAATGTTATAGATGAAAGTTGGTTCAGTGTGACCATCATAAGTCTATTTATCTAAAGTGTAAGCGTTAAAGTGCGAAAGTACAAAAAAAGTCCAAGCACGCCAATAAAATGAGATACTTGTCCCTTGGTGGATTGTATACCTACCACTAAGGCCCCTCATAGCTGCCAAGGTTTCAGATTGCTATGTGTGACATTTTCATAATTTCAGGATAATTATGAGTGACATTTCAAAGATTATGAGTGACACTTGATTGCAAAAAATCAAGCAATGAAGACGAGGGAAACGTATAAATATCAGAAATGACACCTATTTGAGCAATGAGAAACTCTAATTACAGATTTTAAAACTGCTGCAAACATTCTTAAAACTGCGGCAAACGCCTGTGGAGTCCCAGGCTTCCCCAATGACCACCAAATACACTGGTTGTGGCATGCAGGATAAGTATTTTTGATATATATCACAAAGGGAAGAGCGCCGGGCGTCTTACTACGATCGCGCTCCGAGTCGCTCTGCCAAGGTGCGAACCGCCGTTCTCGCATGCGCACTGGCGTGCGCTCTCGCCCGATGCGTGTTACGTCACACGCACATCAGCGCGACTGGAGCGCTGACACCACATATCTCCTCCTTTTACACAATGGAAAGGTTATAGTTCAAAGTCTAATGCCCCATCACTCAAAGTCTCTAAGGTGTGCAGGTCTGACAATCACTCTCCCCGCACGCGTGCGCCTTACCGGAGTGGGGGCTTCGTGGACACCCTTGGTCGCTGGGCTTCCCACCTTTTCTCTCCCCTGAGCAGGTTCATTCTTCCTAGGCGTCGCTTCTTCGTTAGCTGGTGACTCCCTCACACTCGGCTCAATTAGCTCTCCACTTTCCATGCACGCACCTTCTCCTCCATGGCTTTCGACGCCTGACGCTCCTTCTTCTGCTTCACTTTCTTGTCTCAGGACAGGAGTGCTAGTTCCTTTCTCCTCCGGCCACTGCACGATTTTATTTATCTTCGCCATGCGATCCCGGGACCACACTTTGCCATCGCTAAGAAGTGCTGCTCTGCTGTACACCTCTTCCACTTGTAGGGGTGGCATGTACTTGCTCTCTCCCTTCTTTCTCAGTACTGCCTGCTTGACTCTCACCCACTCTCCCCTCTCCAGAACCGAATCCTTCACCTTTCTTCTCTGGTTGTAGTGTTCCGTGTACACTTTCTGGGCCTTCTCCAAATTGTGTTGGACCACGGCAGGCGACCATTTACTGGTGATGGTCTTTTCTCTCCATACCGCATTGTCTTTCGTGAACGGATGCCTGCCCCTTAGGATCTGAAAGGGACTATACCCTGTTGCGGTGGGGGTGATTCTGTACGCCCACATCATCCTCTGAATCTCTGCTTCCCAGTCCTTGTCCTGCATGATGGCCGCTTGAATGGACCCCATGAGGACTCGGTTAAATCTCTCCACCTGTCTGTTGCTTGCCGGATGGTACACTGAGGTGTGTTTAGATTTGATCCTTTCCTCTCGGTGTATTGGTGCCACTTATCGGATGTAAATTGCGGGCCATTGTCTGTCAATACTGTCCTCGGTATGCCTTCCCTTGGGAACACCGAGGTGAGAAACCTGATCACCACCTCCGAGTCCATCTCCTCCTGTACATGCACTTCCGGTCATTTGGAGTACTTGTCAACTATAACACATATGTATTTGGCTGTCCCATGGCCGTCTAATATTGGTCCTAGTATGTCAACTGCAAGGTCTTCCCAGGGATTACGGGGTTGTTCAAATCTCCCCAGCGCAGGCCTCAATGGCTTGAGTACTTTGTCTGACCCCTGGCATTGGTCGCAGTCTCTAACATGTCTCTCAATCTGGATGTCCATTCCTGGCCACCAGTACATCTGTTTCACCCTTGACTTGGTCTTCACTATGCCCAGGTGACCCTCATGCAGCAGGATCAGCAGGGTCGGGATCAGCTTTTCTGGCGGCACCACCTTGTCACCGCGATACAGGAAGGTTCCTGAATCACTCATGGATAATTCCTCCCTTACTTCATACAGTTTCCTAGGTACCTCTTTCAATCTTTTCTTTTCCGGCCATCCTTTTACGAGGTTCTTTTTACCTCTTCCAGGTTCTCATCTTCCTCGTACGCTTGCTCCCACTCCTGTAAGCTGATAGCCCTTTCCATGTCTTCCATCACCGCTACCATTTCCTCGTTCTCTGCTACCGGCGTGGGCGCTTCCTCTATGGCTGAGGCCCTGCTGAGGTAGTCCGCCACCTTGTTGCGTGTCCCCGGGATGTACTCCACATCATACGTGTATTCTAGGAGCTTGAGAGTTATCTTTGCTATCCGCGGGGTGGCTGTGTCGTGTCCACATGAAATAAGCACTTTAACTAAAGGTTTGTGATCAGTCTGTAAGCGGAACCTTGTACCCCATAGGAACTGTCGGAACTTCCCCATGGCCCATGTGACAGCTAGCATCTCTTTTTCAATCATGCTGAACTTTTGTTCGGTGTGTGATAATGCTCTGGACGCAAAGCTGAGTGTTTCCATCGTGTTGTCATCTCTCTCTTGTGCAAGGACCGCCCCCAAACCTTTTTCACTGGCGTCCGTGGTGAGAATGGTTCTTCCCGCTGGATCATGTCTGTGTAGGGGCACGGCCTGGCTGATGTTCCCTTTAAGCTCCTCAAACTCCTTCTGAGCCTCGTCGTCCCACTGGAACATTGTATTATCTCTTATGAGTTGCATCAACTTGTGCGTTTTTGTGGCAGTATTGGACGAATTTGCTGTAGTACTCGGCGATTCCAAGGAATGACCGCACCTCGTCTTTGTTGGATGGGGACCTGGCCTCGCAGATTGCTCTCACATTCTCCCTCTTGGGAGTGATCCCGTGTCCACTTATCTCGTGTCCCAGATAGGTGACGGATGTCATCCCAAATCTGCACTTTTCCCATTCTGCCGTTAGTCCTTTCTCCTGCAGCACGGCGAGCACCTTGTTCCGTTTGTCGTCGTGGTCCTTACGATCCTTCCCCATTATGAGGATGTCATCCTGAAAGTACTGGATGCCTTCGACGTCTTTGAACAGGCGGTGCATGAGTTTTTGGAACACCGCTGCGGCGGACACTAGCCCGAAGGGCATCCTGCGAAACTGGTAGCATCCATATGGTGTGATGAAGGACATGAGTTTCCTGCTTGACGGGTGCAGGTCAATCTGATGGTATGCAGACGTGAGATCCACTGTGGAGAACCATTTCACATTTCTTGTCTTGGCCAGCATTTCTTCGATTCTGGGGAGCTGGAATTTCTCCACCACCAAGCATTTGTTTAATTCGCGCAGGCGTACTTTGCCATTGGGTTTCCTGGCGACCACCAAGGAGACCAACCACTCTGAGCTATCTATAGGCTCTATGATCCCTAGTCGGCGCAGTTCTCGTTGCACCGCTTCCCTCGCCGCTATGGGCACATTCCGGACTTTGTGGGACACTGGTTGGGAGTCTTCTTTGAGAATGATCTTGTGCATGAACTTCTCAAGTTTCCCTACCTTTCCTCCGAAGACCTTTGGAAACTCTCTTCTCACTCTCTCCAGGTCCGGCCAGCTTTCAATGTCCGTGAGAAGCACTTGTTCCTTGCCCCCTGGGTCCAGTTTGATTCTGAGGTCTCCCTGGTCTCTCCATCCCAGAACCGAAGGACCTTTCTCAGCCACGTACAACATGCATGTCGATGTCCTCCCTCTGAACTCGAACTTCAGGCTTCGGTATCCTACCATTGGGATCGGGTTGCTCATGTATGACACTGGTCGTATTTCCCGTGGTTCTAGTTTGGGACCTAGGCTGGGTTTGAATTCCTCTTCCCATACTGACCTCTGCACAATGGTGTATGGGGATCCTGAGTCAATCGCGATTCTAATTTTGACTCCCCCTATTAACATGTCCGCTCGTGGTTTGTCAGAGCGCTTGGTGTCAATACCTAGCACTTGCTCTTCAATGCACAGAACTCTGTCGTCTTCATCTGATTCCTCGTCAGCTCCTTCTTCGTGCTGCAGATGCGTGATGTATTTTACTACCGATCTCTTCTCTTTCCTTCTACACACCTTCTCGTAGTGGCCTACCAGGCCGCAGAACGTGCATTTCGCGCGAAAAGTCAGGCAGCGTTTGTCCTGGGCTGCGTGGTTCACGCTTCCACATCTATAGCACGTGGACTTGGTGTGCGAGAACTGTTTTCCCGCTTCCCCGGGTCTTCCCGCCCATTTGTTGGTTCCTCTGCGGTCTCCGGGCGCCATCTTGTGTTTTCCTGATGGCTCCGCGTCATCTACTTTGTTGACCATAATTCTTTGCGCACTCTCCTTTTTTGCGGCTTCAGCACAACGCTTAGAAAGTTTGGCCTTCTTCACCATCGCAATTACTTCCTTTAGCGTTGCCTCACCGTGAGCCTACAGCTTGTCCTGTACATTCCTGTTGGTGGTGTGCATTACATTCTGGTCCTTAATAAAGTCTTCTTCCGACGCCCCATACTTGCACGTGACTGCTAACCTCCTCAGGGCTGTGACGTAGTCGTCAACCGACTCTCCTTCTCCTTGCTTCCTCTGTTGAAAATTGTACTGGTCAATAGAGACACACACCGCTGGGCGGTAGTGGGCGTCTAGATCTTCTAGAGCTTGTTTGAAGACGTCTGCATCGGCTGCTTGTCGAGGTGTCGTCGCTATGTTCGTGAACACCCTTATACCTTCCGGGCCCAAGTTGTGCAGTAGTATACGTTTCCTTCTTGCGGGGGTGAATTTGTCACTGGATTCGTCTTCTAGGGCTTCTAGGTAGTTCTTAAAGTATTCCCTCCAGGCCTCCCACTTCATCTGGGGTACCCCCGGCCTGGGTAGGAACGGGATCGGTGCAGTGAGTGAGGACGCCTGGTTACTCATTCTGGCCTGTCTTTCAGGTTCACCTTCCTGATTACTGGGGCTTCCGGGTGCGCTGTCGGTCCCTCCCCGATTCCTGGGGCTGCTAGGTGTGCTGACGCTCCCTGCTTACGACGTGTTGGGGCTTGGTTCTCCCCTTCCCCCTTCCTCGTGGTCACCCTTTTCTGCCAGGGCCTTGATGGGGACGCTTGCTTACCCCTACCGTGCTTCTGTGCAGGTTGCCGCCAGGTTGCCGCGTCGCTGGACTCTTGGCCACGTGGTGTGTTTGCCCAGGTCACTGCGCCTCTGCCGCGCTCTTCCCGTGCATCCTGCGGCGGTTTTCTGCCTCACTTTCTCTTCTGTCGGTGGGCGGTATCAGTTGGTGCGTCCCGGGTCCTTCTTTTTTTCACTCCACTGTTGTTCCACTTTACTCTTTATTTTGTGTGTGGGGACAGATCCCACTCCTCGTCGCCACTGTGGAGTCCCAGGCTTCCCCAATGACCACCAAATACACCGGTTGTGGCTTGCAGTATATCACACAGGGAAGAGCGCCGGGCGTCTTACTATGATCGCACTTCGAATCGCTCTGCCAAGGCGCGAACCGCCGTTCGCGCATGCGCACTGGCGTGCGCTCTCGCCCGATGCGTGCTACGTCACACGCACATCAGCGCGACTGGAGCGCTGACACCACAACGCCTGCTTGGGCGACTCCTAATTATAATGAAATTATCAAAATGTCATATAAGCTTGGTTGCTATGCAAGAGGACGGATATCTCCTGTTCTTGACACCGAGTCTTTTTTTACTTACACATTTCATAAAAAAGTGATAGGAAGTATGTGTTTTATTCTATTGCTATTTAATTGCTTCTTTTGTAAAATGCTGATCATATAATGAACTTGTTAATTTTGGATGGCACAATGTATTGACGAATAAGTGAATGCTGTAAGCAGGAATGTGGGGCTTGTTAACTATTAATACCTGCCTCGGATGTCACCACTAGAAAACAATAAAAAGTGAACGTCTAGAAAGCAATTAACATGATGGCTTCGCTAAGAATTAACAGCAAAAAGAGCAACAATTTGTGTTTATCTGCAGAACCACGGGAGTATACAACAAGATGTGAGAGGCCCTAACACAGGCTCAGCTACCTCGGGCCTTTACCATAAATGAATTAGTCAATTGACTCGTGGACTCTGGCCGCCGAAGTCAGTAGCAGGGGCGGCCTTAGGCATGTGCAAGCTGTGCATCTGCATAGGGCCACCAAACCCCAGGGGCCACCACGCCAATATATATCCTTAATATAATAATCCTCTGAGGATGGATACATATTTGCGTGGCGGCCCCTGGCAGGGATTTGGCGGCCTCCAGCTCTGTTCCACTTCCAAACACCTTGACCCCCCACACCGCCTCTTCACTGGCCTCCGCGCTCCGCCGACCCCCTCTTCCAGGGCCCCCTACCTACACTCCCTGCCCAGGGCCGCCATGAGCCTAGAGCCGCCCCTGTCAGTAGTGGCATGGAAGCATGATTTTCGGGCAAGGCTCAGGAGAGGCTGTGAGACGCACACAGCGATCTCAGCAAGTCAGGCTGTATTATTGTAAAATGTCACCAGTAAAGTGAGGAGCCACAGCGTGATGGTCCGGCACACCGAAGCTTCACAGTTAACTTCATTTCACCGCGACTAAGAGATCAGCGCGTACTTTGCTATAGCAAACAAACTGTTTTATGTCATTTTACCCTACAGGATAATGTGTTCGATTATGCAGGTTTGCAAACCTTAAGATTTAGACTGGCAAAACATGTCAGTCAAACTAAGATGAATCAGTAAACCGTGATCGTTTGAACTGAAACAAAAAAAGAACGTGCACAGGGTGTCAATGTACTTAAATATTGAAGTAGTAATACGTCGGTGCAGTTTTTGCAGTTAAAAACCAAGCATTTGCAATTCAGTAGGTTTCGCATTTACTAAACTCTCAAAAATGTGAGACCTATAGCATTGCAACTGGTTGTTTGCAAAAGCGCCCCTGCAGCTTTTTTCACTTTAATGGCAGCCATGCCCCTTTCCTTACACACGGCTCATCTAAAGAAAGGGGCGGCGTGTCCGAAATTAAGGTGAAAGCATCACATGGGGCGCTTTTACAAACAAAAGTTAAAAAATAGAACAAAAAATACAGCCGCGTTCGGCGCATCAGATAAACAAAAGGCGTGGCTGAATGAAGCCCTATGAAAAAGCGTGTCCCCCAAGAAGGTAGGGAAAAGCATTAAACAAAATAGTGCTCTGAGGCCGTAATTAAAGCCTACCAAGCAACAACTCAGATAACAGGGGGTGTCACCATGGGAAGTTACAAATGAAGACAAGGCGTTGCTAAAGAGGGACTACCAGCCTATTAAATAATCAGAAGACAGCATTTACCTAGGAAAATGACACAAGCCAATGACAAATATGGGCAGAGAGTAGGCGGAGCTTCACCTCTATACTCCGAATACAGCATACCTCGGAGAGCAGCGCATGCGCTGCCCAGGCTCAACCTAATAATAGGTACCTGAGCAGTTGAAAAAGAAGCAGACATCAAAACACTGCAGGAGAAAGTGAACAGTATGAGTATTACATGACTGCATATTAAAAACAGTGCAAACGGTAAAGACAAGACTTTAAGTGGCCGGGACTCACCGGTGCTGAGCATCAGCAGTTTAGTAAAGGGGCGCTCGGAATGGGTCTCTATCGAGCTCTGTTTTGTGCCCTGCCACAGGGTGTCAGTTTTTTTCGGGACAGCAGGCACATCGACGTGCGCATGCTCACACTGCTCACCTCTCAGATGCGGTATGACGTCATGCCAGGTAAACGTTGCAGGGGAAGGGAAATCCTTTAAAGAGAGTCACTTCCTCTTTGACTTTCCTTTCTCTATTTCAAACTCAGGAGCAACAACATTGTTGTGGTGTCACCAGAGCTTTAAGTGAAAGAATTTTCAATATTATATAGAACGAACCCATAGTTGCTGCTTATTTATCTTATGCAAAAACAACAGTTGCTGGACAGAATGCAGAACAATGTCATACATTCATCCCAGTACAGAGATCTGGGCCTAAATCCATCCAGGAAAGACATGGCTTGGCAGTTTGGGTTGGACTGTTCCCATGAGGCACAGGGTCAAGGCTGATTTGCATATAGCCATGTCTGAACTGGGGTGGTGTGGAGTGCAAAAAAACGATGGATTTAGGCCCAGATCTCTGTACTGGGGGGAATGTATGACATTGTTCTGCATTCTGTCCATCAATTGTTGTTTTCGCATTTGTCACCCGAGTTGGATGGGTATGCTCAGACGTGAGTCCCATGCTCTCCACTCAACTGGAGTCAAGCTATCCTGGCTGAAGACGGCTGATAGCCAGAAACCGGTCCTAGGATGCGTGATTCCGGTCCAGGAAAGACATGGCTTGGTAGTTCGGGTTGGACTGTTCACATGAGGCACAGGGTCAAGGCTGATTTGCAAATGGCCATGTCTGAACTGGGGTGGTGTGGAGTGCAAAAAAATGATGGATTTAGGCCCAGATCTATGTACTGGGGGGAATGTATGACATTGTTCTGCATTCTGTCCATCAATTGTTGTTTTCGCTAATTTATCTTATGCAACTAAATTTTATTGACAAAGACAATAGCCCTGACGTGTTGTCGTTATGATATTACTTGATGTATCATATATCTGGATGCAATGACAGAAACAGCAAAATACAAGTAGGGAGCCACACTATGCTAAGCAGAGATTTTTAGCTTAGTGCTTTTAAGCCACGCCCTATGAGATGCACCCCCCCCCCTCCTTCCCCAGCTTTTTATCCCTCTTAAAACCCTGGGTACAGAGATAACCCAAACGTACCCAAACTAACGAGATCCTGATAGGAAAACATATGGTCAACCATAGGAGCATTTTGTAGGGAAAAGTGAAAGGTCGAAACCATTTGCTTTTAATTTGGGACACCAAGTTGTGCAATGCATGGAAAAAAATGGAAACTGAAAGCGGACTGCTGAAATGCAGGAAAAGTGCACTGGGCTTCTAAGTGAACGAAAAAGTAAACAATCGGATCTTGTGAAGTGCAGAATGCAAATGCGTAATAAATAGACAGAGCTAAACTACAATGCCATGTAATGCTCTTCACTTTTATTGTGATCCTGTAAACAAGTTACACATGCTACATTATACGCTGGGCACAATTTGAGGATACATGTGGGTACACGGCGTCCGCCCACTATTTTCACAGGTTCAAAGGGTGGACGCAGTGCACCCTGCAAGAAGTGCCCTCCAGGGAAATATGCGGAACTTGTCCTGGTGTAATTTTCAGACACCGGACACGTTCAGCAGGGCTTGCAGGTTCTCTGATTTCTTTCAGAGCAGAAAGGTGAATGGGGCAGGGTATTTTTCGTATTTTAGACTCTGGCTGGGCCCATAACAAATGCCGAATGTAAGAGGCCATTAGGCACCCTTTTGTTCCACTCTCCTGACTGAGAGCTTTACGAGCCTCACACCTCAATGCAATGGAAGGGAAACAAAAGCACACATCTCATCTCTTCACAAATACTTGAAAGGCATGCTTTTTACTTTGTTTGATCCCTGTATATAAGATATGCATGCACTGTAAGGATGTCAAATGTGCTGGTCTGTCCCTGTATTTACACAAATAACATTTTAAAATACCATTATTTTATTTTTCTATAGCGCTAATCGTCCTAATGCAGGGTGTCAGAGCGCTTTACATCACACATACACAGTATACATTGACAATAAATGATATAAATGTGGAAATAACTGTATAGGATGTGTTATAAAAGACAGTGAGCGTTACATGCTGTAGGAGTCATGTCCTTCATAGCTCGATGTGCTGTATTAGAAGGATTACAATTTAAGAACTGCAAGCAACAAAATGATCGCAGTGATAAAAGCATCCATTAACCTAGCAACATTAAATAAAAATCTTTTATTTGATTCAAAGCTGGGACTAGAGAAAATACAGAACTCTCCAGCAAATGCGTTACCCTCTGAAGTTACCTTACCATTATTATTATTCCATGAGATTTACTGGCCACACAAAGATCTCTGCAACAGGTGCCTTAACCCCATAAGATATTTAAAAATGCAGACTTTGCAACCAATTATGCAGAATAGATATGCTGCCACATTTCTACTGGTTGCCATTTTTTTTGTGGCAGAGTTTTTACAAAATAAATGCATAAGTTGAGGCATACATTTTGTCAGGGATGCGTCACTTTTTTGGCACAACCCTAACGCAAAATCTTGTTTGTTAAATCTTGTAATGTGCTCAAATGTACTCATGATAGACCTAAGAAACATATGTGCGAGGTGTTAAGATCTGATGTCACTTCTTATGATGTCACTTCCTGTGAGGTAATGCGTTGTGATGCCACTTCCTGTGATGTTGTGCCGTGATGTGCTGTGATGTCATGGCCCATGATGCTACTTTCATACTGTCTAACTCGGTTAGTCCCCCCACTTCTATTTTTAGGACTTGTGCCCTGAATATATAGTAGTTGCGAAAGCGCTAGGAAGTCTATGATCAGCCATGTGCTATACAAAAAACACAGAATAGACTGTTGTAATGTCGATATACAGAAAACTTTATGTGCAACACTTCTAAACAAAATACCATATTTTACAATTGCAGCACTGATTAACATACGAATGCTTAACATTTTTTTAAATTATGTGCTATTGAATTGTGCCTAGTGATGTTGTGTGGTATGTACTACTGGTATGCAGATTAACATGTTTTACAACGACTGCAGTGCTTCTTAACTTGCCCAGGCTTGAAAATTTCATAATATGTCAAAGAAAACTAGTATCACTCTCTAGAAACTATCACAAGTGCAGAAATTATCATATAATATTACATGGGTTGTCGATTCCAGTAATGTGAACAAAAGTGAAATACCCAAACATGTCAGTCAATAGTGAATCGAAATAACAGTAGTGGAGCGAACCAAACATGGTGTGAGTTTCAAAATCACTGAAAACAAGTTTATAACACATCTGCTATGTGAATAAAACAATGTCCTAGTACGAAAGAAGGTCCACAGATACGAGGGGTGTCATCATGAAACATGTGTAGGTGATAATTGTAGTTCTATCGGGAAAACAGATTGGGATGACATCTAACTACCCGAAGCCAAAGGAGATAGAGGCTGATTAACAAGGGAACTATGCTAATTGTAGGACAGTCAGAGTTGTGAATACTCTGGCAGGAAGAAGAACAGATGTGCTGCTCAAGGACTGCTATTCTGCTGGACTGGTACTCTGGATAACCTACTGCTATGCTGTGCTGACCTGCTGTCCTCCTTGCCTGGGTGAGAAGGATTGGACCTTCATCACTGACTCCAAGGGCTAGTTGGCTGGCCTTATGACATGAAGCCTTAGGGACATACCAGGCTTCGATTCACCTTGCATCTACACTTGCAACTGGTGCCACTCCAGTCCTGACCATTGGAAGTGGGCCTTAGGGGCTTACCGGTGAAATTGTTGCAGTTTCTCTGCAGAGCGGTGCACCATCAAGCCGAAATGAAGCAATCACCTCGGCTAAGTGGCTCATACCCGAGTTGAACTGAAGCATCGCCGCTACTGAGTGCATTGGGCCCGGCACAGAAGGTCCGCATAAACCTCGCATCTTTGGATCTGACGCCTCACCAAGGGCGCGGCACATCACTGACCCAGGTCCTCGCATCCCTCGTCGACAGCAGCTCCGTCAACGCTGACCTCAGCATCGCAGCCTCATAGCTCTTCTAAACCAACGCATCGCCTCAGTTGTGCATCACGTACTCGAAGCCCTGACCGCTTCACAAGCTCCGTTGACGGAATTCTTGACAACCACTGTAGGAGAGTAGGGTCTGCTTCCTATGGTCAACCCCACTTTTTGCTCTGATATACTGGTTTCTCGACTTTAGTGTGGCTGTGGGCCTGCTAATCAGACCCACAGCCCAGCTGTTCTCTCTCTAAATTCATACCATGTACTTTAGGTACATACTTAATTGGGTATTGGGTCACCTTTGTGAGCCCCTGTATAGTGTACCATAGGTACCCAGGGCATAGGTGCATCCAAGGCCTACCAGGGATTGCAGAATGTATTATGCCACCCCTGGCTGGCCGTCCAAACTGACACAACTAGCTGATCACTCAGCTGGGGCAAGGTCGTGTAATCACCCCTTGCTTAGATATAGTATTCCTGTATCTAACCTTATATATAGACACATATGCACCTATAAGTCACTACTATGGCAGGCCTTAACAATCCTGAAGGAAGAGTGCTTGGTTTTATGTGAGATAGTGCTCTAGCATGAGCTGAGCCTGTCTGCAGCTTTCGGAACCATGTCCTTATAGCTGTTCTATGATATAGCCATACCGTATAATCTTAAATGCATTATAATCCTCGTTGTTAATGCCAACATTGGTTTGGCTTTATCAAAACATGTCGTGTAAGTTGTCATACGCTTTGGAATACTACCCCCTCGCCAGTTCTGGCGACGGGGGTAACATTCCACCCTTCTACAGGGAGAAGACATGTAGTTGCAGCTTTACCCGGTTAAAGTTAAACAGAGTCTCAGCATCACAAAATGGATGCTGCTGCCAAAGACACAAGTCTGACCTCCTGCAGCTGGGAGCCCTTCCAGCGAGGGAGGCCTGGACAATAGATTTCCTGCCTTGGGAGGTGCTAGCACCTCCCCAGACAGGCTATAGTGCATTGGGGCAGGGTGGGTTGAACGAAATGAGACACTGCCTGGGGCACACAAGGTTCTCCATGGATAGTCCGGTTCAAACCAGTTGCTGGGGCACTCCAGCCCCAGCTCTGGCGCGAAACTGGACAAAGGGAAAGGGGTGTAACCACCCCCTTCCCTGGTCCCACCCATAGGAGGGACCTAGCAGGTAATCCAGCCCCTTTAATCATTAAAGCTAAGAGCTGAGTCTAGAGACTTTAGATTATCCTGAACTGAAACTCTGAAACGAAACTCTGGACCTTAAACATTCTACTGCAACTAGAAGACTGAAGAATCTCCCTTGTGGTCAAGAGTGACCACCCTTTGCAAACAGGCACCACCTAGCGAATTGCCGGTTTGCTTTGTCGACGCTCCCGAAGGATCCCGACGACTCTGCTTCATAGGACTGGACTTCCAGACTTCTCCGACCCTGACCCACACCTCCAGCAAAGCTGAGACCCGTGGCGGACACGAGAGACGTGGGACCGGACACCTGGCCATTTTGCTCTTTGCTAAATTGTACAGCTTCAGAGGTGTCCTCGAAGTTGTGCATTGGGACTTGAGAAGCCCCAACACCGAGTCGTAAGTGCACCGAAGCTCAGCCCTCCGCACTCCACAAGTGACGCGTGGGGCCTGCTCTTGCATTTCCTCTCCACGCATCTTCGTGGTTGCTACCCCGCTGGCTAGTGGCCAGCTCGAAGACTCCATTTTGAAACAACGCTGCTTGCCTGGTTGCTCTGGGCTTGCTCTTGCTTTCCTGTAAAGTGGAAGCTCCACAGGCCTTGCCGGTCTGTACAAGAAGCCGATCATCAATTCCTGCGTGGGTTGCATTTGCCAAGGCTTGTTGACTCCAATCCGGAAGCCGACACCGCCAACAGCGAGAGCCTTCGTGGGACAGTCCGTATCCAGCTCCTGGTCGTCGTCGACGCCTCCTGGTCCACGTGGCTGCAGAGACAAGCTCCACTTCTTCACCTGTTTGCAGCTCGACATTGCCTGGTTCCTTCCTGGTCACTGGCTAGTGACCCAGACTCTGTCCCCTCTGCTTTCAGGTTCTTCACTTCTCCGATCCACCCTTGGATCCATCCGGACATCTACCACCTGGTCACCTGCAGCATCTTCTTGCTGCTCTCCATAGGAACCGACGACTTCACACCTATGCACCCGGCTTCCCTGAGTGAGGTAACTCGAGTACTCAGGTGCTCCTGTGGGTAATAACTATCCAAGTGTCCTGTTATAACTGGGTTTCCCCGCAACTCCACCTGGACTGTCCGAAATCAATTAGTTTCTAACTTTTATGTTCCCATTGAAAGTCTATGAGAACTCGTGTGTGTGTTTAAACACTGCACACGCATCCTGTGAGACTCGTACTTCCTAACCTGTGTTTGTTCAGTGTAATCCCAGCAATTCCCTAGGCCCTAGGCCTATTCAACTGTTCTGAAGTGCTTCTTATACCACTTATTAAGTATATGGTTAGTGAGGCCCCTAGGGCAGAATTGTATTTGTGCAACTTATAGTATGCTTAATGAGTCAGTTTTGCTGTATCTCGAACTCTGACCTCATAAAGAGTGCAGAGGGGTTGTGTTAGTAATAAATACATATATATTTGATATATACCTTGTGTGGTGTCCTTTCATTTGGTATTCAAGGGGTTATTATTGGTAAAACAATTGGCTTCACATGCTATCTGAAGTATTAGCCTTAGACTGCTTTGTCCATGCTACCACTAGGATAGCTGGTCTATAAGGTTGACTTTACAACCATCACCATAAGGGTTGTTTGGACTCATACAGGGTGCCCACTAGAATAGTGATTCAGAAAAGGGGTGAAGAATTGGCTTGGCAGTTTGGTCTGCCCTGTTCCCATGATGCACTGGGCCAGGGACAGACTGATTTGCATAAAGCCAGGTTCTGAGCTGGGATGGGGCAGTGAGTTAAATAACGGTGATGGATCAAGCCCTGATCTTTGGACTGGGTAAGAGTGGTCTGCTTAATTCAGACCCTCTGTTCATCACCACCCCCTTTTCTGAATCGTTTTTGGCCACTATAGGTGTGGCAGGGTATACTCAGACATGAGTCCCTTACTCACTGCTCCATCGGGATTCAAGTAAGCCAGGCCGACGACAGTTGAAATGCCAGAAACCGGTCCCCGGAAGCTTGTCTCCTTTCTGGTGAAGAATTGGCTTGGTAGTTTGGTCTGCCCTGTTCCCATGATGCACTGGGCCAGGGACAGGCTGATTTGCATAAAGCCAGGTTCTGAGCTGGGATGGGGCAGTGAGTTAAATAACGGTGATGGATCAAGCCCTGATCTTTGGACTGGGTAAGAGTGGTCTGCTTAATTCAGACACTCTGTTCATCACCACCCCCTTTTCTGAATCGTTTTTGCCCACTATAGGTGTGGCAGGGTATACTCAGACATGAGTCCCTTACTCACTGCTCCATCAGGATTCAAGCAAGCCGGGACGACGGCGGCTGAAATGCCAGAAACCGGTCCCCGGAAGCTTGTCTCCTTTCTGGTGAAGAATTGGCTAGGTAGTTTGGTCTGCCCTGTTCCCATGATGCACTGGGCCAGGGACAGACTGATTTGCATAAAGCCAGGTTCTGAGCTGGGATGGGGCAGTGACTTAAATAACGGTGATGGATCAAGCCCTGATCTTTGGACTGGGTAAGAGTGGTCTGCTTAATTCAGACACTCTGTTCATCACCACCCCCTTTTCTGAATCGTTTTTGGCCACTATAGGTGTGGCAGGGTATACTCAGACATGAGTCCCTTACTCACTGCTCCATCAGGATTCAAGCAAGCCGGGCCGACGACGGCTGAAATGCCAGAAACCGGTCCCCGGAAGTTTGTCTCCTTTCTGGTGAAGAATTGGCTTGGTAGTTTGGTCTGCCCTGTTCCCATGATGCACTGGGCCAGGGACAGACTGATTTGCATAAAGCCAGGTTCTGAGCTGGGATGGGGCAGTGAGTTAAATAACGGTGATGGATCAAGCCCTGATCTTTGGACTGGGTAAGAGTGGTCCGCTTAATTCAGACACTCTGTTCATCACCACCCCCTTTTCTGAATCGTTTTTGGCCACTATAGGTGTGGCAGGGTATACTCAGACATGAGTCCCTTACTCACTGCTTCATCAGGATTCAAGCAAGCCGGGCCGATGACGGCTGAAATGCCAGAAACCGGTCCCTGGAAGCTTGTCTCCTTTCTGGTGAAGAATTGGCTTGGTAGTTTGGTCTGCCCTATTCCCATGATGCACTGGGCCAGGAACAGACTGATCTGCATAAAGCCAGGTTCTCAGCTGGGATGGGGCAGTGAGTTAAATAACGGTGATGGATCAAGCCCTGATCTTTGGACTGGGTAAGAGTGGTCTGCTTAATTCAGACACTCTGTTCATCACCACCCCCTTTTCTGAATCGTTTTTGGCCACTATAGGTGTGGCAGGGTATACTCAGACATGAGTCCCTTACTCACTGCTCCATCAGGATTCAAGCAAGCCGGGCCGACGACGGCTGAAATGCCAGAAGCCGGTCCCCGGAAGCTTGTCTCCTTTCTGGTGAAGAATTGGCTTGGTAGTTTGGTCTGCCCTGTTCCCATGATGCACTGGGCCAGGAACAGACTGATCTGCATAAAGCCAGGTTCTCAGCTGGGATGGGGCAGTGAGTTAAATAACGGTGATGGATCAAGCCCTGATCTTTGGACTGGGTAAGAGTGGTCTGCTTAATTCAGACACTCTGTTCATCACCACCCCCTTTTCTGAATCACTAGAATAGTGAACATCACATATCAGGCCAACTTCTCACAACCACGCAGAGACCTCACACCGCAGCCGGACTGCTCTGTGCCAAGCTACGAGGGGGCAAGCACAGGTTAATTTGGGGAGTGCGCCTGCCTTACCCTGACCAGGATTGTGATTATTGCTTTATCAGGGCTCACACCCCAGTCAACCCAAAACCCAATTTCTAACAATCACCATGGATCTTAGCCAAGCTGAGGACAGATCGCAAAGCAACAATAATAGCTTCTAATGATTGGATGGGGCAAGGGGAGAGTTGGAGTTTTAGTAAATGAAACCAAAGCCAACTCACCACAATATCCAGGTTAACCAACAAACTTAGTCATGCAGTGTAAGGATTTTTAGAAATCACCTTTGTTTCAAAACTTTCTTTTATTCCTCAAGTGATTCACATGATGATAAGTCCACACCGCCACCATCCTATGTTTAGCACTGTCACATCAGTGCTTAGCTTTAATTCTGTGCACTGATTTATGTTTTTGAGCTATTAAAGCATTGGAATTTCCTCTATCCTTTCTTGCACATTGGTGCAGCAGGTAACAATGTATAGGTAGGTAGTTAGGCAAGTCCCTTCCTTCCATCTCTTCATAAGTATATCATAATTTTGTAATCATCTACGTAGTTTTGGAATGATATCTTATACTTGTGGACAATGTTAGTTAGGAACATAACCAAGCATAAAAAAGCCAAGGAATCAGGAATAACCCTGTGGAATGCTACATATTCATTCAGTTTGCCAAGTAAACCGGCCCTGCTTTATTTGTACCATAAGATCTTGTAGGAGTGACCTGTTCTATGCTAGTGCTATCCAAATAATGCTGAAGCGCTCCAGAATGTGACAAAGTACCATGAAGTGATCAACAGTGTCATAGGCTCCTAAGATGAACAGCAATACTAGGGCTACTGGTAGATTCGGGAAACACCCTTTACAACTAAGTCATTACACCGCGATACCTTTACAACGCAAGTTACAACGACTTGCTCTAGATGGCACTCCAAACTAAAGAATAGTATAATTTACTATTCCAACACCTTCTCTACTGTTGCACACAATGAAGTTGGAATAGTAAATTATATTATTCCTAAATACAGCGCGCCATCTAGAGCAAGTCGTTATAACGACTTGCTTTGTAATGGTACTGCATTGTAACAACGCGGTTGTTGTAACAACCGCTTTGTAAAAGCAAGCGATGTAATGACTCACGTTGTAAAGAGACATGTCCAGTAGATTCTGATTGAGAGCTTGCAATATTACCACTGAACTTTTTCCCCAAAGAGATATGGGATTAGTCGAAGGATGAGTCAGGGAAGGAATCTCTAGAGAATGGGGCTATGGAAACTGAAAAGAATCAAACCTTAAACCACAAGTTAGGAAGGAAAATGTGATGTTTTGCTAAAGACTACCCTCCCTTCCTGGTCCTAATACACTTCCGGGGCAGAATCTGTATTTATGGGTCTAGCCAACATGTATATGATGCCTGGCAAAAGGTTGTTACTTGTAGCTCTCTAGTTACACTACTTCACACCCGTCCTTATTTTGTTCATCTTTATGGTTTTGCTCCGATATCAATTTCCTTGCGTTCCTGGTCCCCCTATTGCTATCACCTTGTGGCAGTATTGTGTTATTTGTGCCTTTGGGTATCTTGTTTCCCTCTGGCTTGCTTCTTCAACTCCTGTCCAGTTCAGTTTGCAACACCAGCTACCACTTGTGAGTTCAAGCTGATGTTTACCCATACTGCGCCCAGGTTTTGTACTTTTGTTTTTATATGGGAACTTGATCCCCAAATACTACAGACTGAGAACACTGGACATCAGTCTTTGTTTTGGAGGAGGTTAGTCATTGCAGTATCTGCCACTGAAACCAGTAAGGCGAAGTATTGGGAGCACTATTAGTGCATGTTGTTTATCAGTGTCCAATGCTTACCTGCACACCGACTCTCTTGCAGGTCAGGCAGTGCCATACTATATTGTCATCATCGAATCCTCCTGTCCCAAAGTCTCTACCACAAAAAGCCCTTTACCCATTCATGGATCAGTATGGGGCACGGGGCTGATGCTTGGCACTAAAACAGCTATGGAACAAACACGAAAGGGAACCGGAAGCGGTGGCCAAGCTAGAGAAACTATTACTAGAGATGAATCCATTATCAGAAGCCAAGCAGGCACTTGACAATTTGAAGAAAACAATTGAGGAACTTCATACCTTTGAAATCAAACATAATGTAGAGAAAGTGTCTACGCACATCAAGAATTGCAACAAAGAAAAAGCATATCCCTACCTAGCAGAGGAGTTTTAAACCCAAAATCAGACCTTCAATAAATCTCAAACTTAGGACAGATTATTTAAAAATCTAAAAACTTTAACTTCGTCCTTTTTCTTCATACCAATCCTTGTTGGCCAAAGGGACAAGAGAAGCAGAGGCATGTCACAGAATGAGAACCCAGGGGACAGGCAGATAGGGAGAATATATTACAGACTAGAAAACAATACAAACCAAACAATACTGATGTTCATAATTTGTCACAATCAGAAATAGCAATTTTAAGCAGAGGGCTGTCCTTTGTCCTTTGTGGTTAATGAGAGAATCGATTTTTCTTAGGTACAGACTGAAATTCAAAAACTTTTCGCAGAATAAGACTTACATTTTCTGCTCTTCAAATGAAATACAAACCCACACCTCAGCTACCAATTTGAGACCTCCCTCTAACTTCAAGCCCCAAAACAGTGGTATGCCTCCTGAGGCTCTCTACTTTGAATATCTTGTCTCACAGGACTTTTCCCTCATTAAAGGGAAAGGATTCTTCACTCCTTACAGCATCAGCCTCCAAGAAATTCAAGCCTTAAACAACCTATAGAACAACACTGAGATTATCATTAAACCCGCCGATGAGAGGGGTAAGATAGTAATTCAGAATGTAGAGAATTCTGATACTGAAGTTCTCAGACAAAACAACAATCCACAACACTACAAAAGAAGACACACAATCCCCTTCTGGAGATTAGAGAGGATAGCCTGAGAGTCACAATCCAAGCTAAAGAAGAGGGCTTTTTAAGTACTTCGAATTTAACTCAATTAGAAGCATCCTAGAACACCAGTTCTGTACACCTTGCCTGAGGTCGACATGGACAAGGAAATCCCTCCAGGGAGACACATACTCTATGACTCCATACTGGAGCAACTGGAGAATATACCAATCTTTCTATCAAAGACACTCTACCAGAAATACAGACCTATATACGAGGCAGTACTTACATGATTAACCTACTTGAAAGAAAGAAATCCAACCCAGAACAAGACATCTTTGTGACACAAGATGCTGAATCATGGCATAAAATGTTCCCCAATGTGAAAGTCCTTAAGAATATAGTGGACAATAGATTGTTCCCAGTGCATATCCCAACAAATTTTATGATCCAACTCTTAGTAACTGTCCTCACCAAAAATTACTTTATGTATAGGTCACAGTATTATAAACAATATAAGGGGACTTTAATGGGTGCAACATCTTCTCCAACTGTAGCTAACCTCTATGTTGACTGTTTTGAACAATGTGTTGCCTTCTTTGACAACAATCCCATTATATCTCATGTAAAACGTTGGAAAAGGTGCAGTGACGACAATTTTATCATTTGAGAAGGACCTGCCGTATTATTTACTTTTAATGACACAGTGACACTAAGGGAATACCCTTTCTTGACCTGATCTTCGACATGACAAACGGAATTTGAATCACTGGCCTGTACGGAAAACCCATTGAGAGAAATACTCTATTAAAATATTAACGCTTACATCCCAGATTACTTAAAGACAACCACAGCCTACTCCTGGCAAATAATTGGTACCTAACGTCTATGTGTCTGAGCTATATCCGAGACTAAAGTCAACCCCCCAGTTCCCCCCCCCCCCCCCAACCCCCCATCCCCGGGAGCTCAATAATCTAGAATGCATAGAAAGTTGTAACCACAAATAGGATGTTTCCTATTATTAATGTTTACTTTGATTATAGGGTGCGCACTAAAAACCTTTCTTGGTTCTAGGTGCAGTTGCATGGAGTAAGAGTGCAAACAGCTGATAGTGATAGGCAACTGCTTATGCAAGTAAAGGGGAACTGTTATAGGAAGCATATTACTGGTCCAAGTTACATAGTTAAAAGGGATCCGTAATGAAGATGCATGTTTACATAGGTTGTCCTAAAGTACAAAGAAACAGGAGGGCATGACTAACCATCGAAGATGGCGAACGCACTTCCCTGACGCTTCAGTGTAGAGCCTTGAAACCACACACCATCCATCACAGTTCGGAACTAAAGCAGGCTCACTTCACTGTCCCGGTATAGAGGCACCAGTCCTGCATACCCTGGAGGCGCTACTGACTGAAATGCCCGCCTAGAGGGGCTGACGGATAAATGAAGGAGGAGCAGGCCTCGTGGATGCCGGACCGAACGCCCAGTAACAATGGGTCGATCAGCTCCCTCTGACCCCTCCTGCTCGCCCGCTCTGATGGGGCAAAGACCAGGGCTGTAGCACTACCAGAGGGGCTCCTTTACCCCCTGGGTTGATGTAGGCTGGCGCTGGCCTGGGGCAAAGGAGTGCAGCAAATGGCAGTGGCCCACAATTGCAAGAGCCGAAGCCTGGGGCATGTGGACGCCTGACCGCAGCTCGGCAGGGGTATTGCATGCCTGCCAACTCACACGGTGCCAGTGTGACACGCAATATCGGGTCCCATCACACAGACTCCCTGTGAGGAGCGATGTCACACTGTGGCAGGGAAAACGAGCTGAAAACCATTGTAAAAAGTGGTTTTCAAGCTCTTTTTTAAGAAGCTTTGAACTGCTGACGTCCATTAAGGGGTGTGGAAAAAACCAGGGACATCAGCACCAGACCCAGCAAGCTTTTTTGGGGGGGAGGAAGGGGTTTGGGGGGTGGGTTTTAAAAGTGCCTCCTAGGTACTTCTCGGCATGAGGCCCCACCCCCTTCAAAGCCACACACCCTCCTCACACTGTGAGTTTGTTCTTCAAGTTAGCAGGTATGGTATTGTGATCAGCTTCCCCGGGTGCCACTGGCCTCTGGGCCCTGAGGGGGGACAGACAACTGCAGCGGCAAACTGAGAGCCCACTTCTTCACTGGACTTGGATATACTGGTGCCGGCCCATGCTAGAAACCAGAGACAGTGAGGGTGGGAAGGCAGCCACAGATGAGGCCAGGTGTTGGGGGCAAGTAATGGGGTGCGGACGCAGGGGTGCGGGGGGGCACCCAGATGGTCGCACAATGATATCAATGAGACAAAGCTTACTGTGTGCAAGCTGGAAGAGGGCTAGATAACAGCTGGTTGCGGTGATCTCAAGTTTCATAGTGTGCCACACCAGCTCATTTGACGCTACAGGCAGGGCTGCCTGTTTAGGATAACAGTGTCTCTACTGGACACATTGTGAAAGGGCATGACTTAATGAGCCGTGCACGTGAAAGCCCTCCTGCATACCCCTTTAGGCAGCTTCCTGGGGGAGCAGCACCACAATTGTGGGGCCTTGAGAGGCTGTAACTCACAACATCATGGCCATTGCCTGCCAGACGGCATTCTCTCTTCCCTCATCTGAAGATTAATATACACGCCGAGCTAAGATTCCTGCGCTGTGCCCTGGCCTTATATAATGTAGATTTCCAGCAATCGACTCTGCCTGTAAAACGCCATCTGACCCTATTGTTATCAAACACTGCCTGCTCGTCTATTACTTTCAGTGAACTCTGTGCCCTGGCTTGGCAGAACCACCACGCACTATGGGCTGCATCAACTCTACCAGGCTGGCGTCTCAGCCGAGCAATGGCATATTTGCTGGCACTCAGTCAGATGGTTCCTCCACTAAATTGTCTGAAGACTGCATTCCGCCCACGAGACTCCACCCAGCCCCTGATAAACTAGATATTATCCTGCAGGAAATCAGAGATTCTAGGGCAACTATTACTCACCGCATTGATATACTTGCCACAGATGTAAATCTGCTGAAGGAAGACCATTGTAAACTATCGGACAGAGTCAGAGTTGCTGAGACCACCTTGTCCTCACTGTCTCCTCAGCAGGCAGAACACTCCAACACCATAGAACGTCTCCAGAAACAACTCACCACCCTATATGACAGGGCTGACGATGCAGAGGGAAGTGTGTGCCACAATAACATGTGTATATTTGGCATGCTTGAGAACACGGAAGGCTTCAATGCTACATTGTATATGGAGAATCAGCTGAATTGGGCCTACCTCCATTATTCACAGTGGAAATGGCCCATAGGATTCCTTTGCCACACCACGATGGGGTGCCACCACGACAAATCATAGACAGGATCCTTAACATTAGGGACCATAGCATGGTCTACTACAAAAAAACAGAGAGCATACGCCTAACACTGTAGACAACACAACGGTGTCTCTCTTTCCAGACTATAAATTGGCGGTCCAGCGCTGGCACTCCTCCTTTCAAGCGACCAAAAAGCAGTTGTGTATAGAAGGCCTAACCTACACCCTTATGTTCCTTGTCAAGCTGAAAGTGATCAACCAACAAGCCCTTTTCTTTGAATCTCCGGGGCTGTGTGGGTCTGGCTTGAACGACAATACGGCGACGCCCGGCGCCCGTCTGCATCGGGAGTCCTCCCCCGGGGGACTGAATGGCCTACTCGTCTGCGCCGGCCCAAACAACAGCACCATCATCCGAGGTGCCATCCCCGTGACAGGCCCTGGAGGGCAGACAAACAGAGATCGCAACTGTATCCTCTATTTTGCTATGGCAACTGTAACCCAATTCAAGCTCTTCGTCACAACTTCTTTGGATTCGGGCTCCAATACTAGTATAAGATGGTGTGTATAATATGGGGTGTGCTGGGGAAGTGGGTGGCGGTGGAAGTCTGATGGGGGGTTGGAGATCAAGTATGTCCAGTTGGAACTGAATCTAGCATGGGGTCAGATCCCAACGCTTATAACGATGTGGCGTCTACAGCCACAATTACTAGAAGACACTGTCTTCAAGGAGGCTTTAGCTACTGCCATGGACCCCTACTTCACAGAAAACACGAATACCATATCATCCTTAATGATAGATTGGGAGCCCTTTAAAGTAGTGATAAGAGGACTGTCCATCAATATCACAGTCGGCACATGCCGAACCATTTACCAAGATCTCAAACATACTGAGACACAGGTTGGCATCCTTGAACATGAGGCGGCCCAGAATGATTCCCGGGTAGACAGCTTATAAGAGGCCAGAATTAAATACGCTGAGCTCCTTGAGCGCCTCAGAGTTGCAGACTATGCTGCATACACACAACAAATACACACGGAGGGTGATAAAGCTTGTCCACTTCCAGTGTGAATGATGAGACCAGCGCTAACTCCTACATCGGTGCTATACGTGTTTACACCCACATAGTCACTGCACAACAAAGGCAGAGATCAACAATAACTTACGTGAATTCTAAGCTGAGTTATATGCCACTCCCCCTTCCAAGACACCTGACAGCATTGAAGCTATCCTCAATGATTTACAATTACCCCAGGTGTCCGCTATTAATAGGGAGGAATTAGGGAGCCCTCTATCACCTGGGGAAATCCGCCATGCCATTAATGAACTTCCACATAACAAAAAGCACCAGATCTAGATGGGCTGGCTCTGGAAGTTTATGCCATGCACGCTACCCTCATGATTCCACAATTACAGAACCCAGAAGATCTGTCCTCTCACAGACTCTTATCTCTTCTCAACACGAAGTATAAAATATTGAGTAAAAGATTAGCAGCAGGACTACTTCCCTTGCTTCCTCGGCTGATACTTGCTGACCAATCTAGCTTTGTTCCCCAGCACAGCACCTCACCAAATATTAGACAGCAACACAAGGTCTTGGAGGTGGCCCGGGGGCACTACCCAATGGCTGGCTGCCTCCTCCTGGACTTGCAACAGGAGTTCGACATGTTGGGGTGGTACTAAGAGTTCTCGACTCTAGCGAAATGTAATATCCCCCTGACCTTTATATAGTGGATTTGACTATTATACACTAACCCCAGGGCACAAACAGGGGCACACATATCACCGCAATATTCAGTGCTCCACTACACCAGATAGGAATGCCAATTGCCACAGCTATTATTTTGTTTTGGCCATGAAACCCCTGGCACGGCGACTTCGAGAAATACCCCCACCCATGGCATAACACAAGGAGCAATAATCCATACGGTTTCAATATCTGCAGATGATATGATTATATATGTCAGAGACCTTTATATGGACATGACATCGCAATCTGACCTACTCCACTTACTGGGCGCGCTATCCGGCCTTCAGGTCAACCATGCCAAATCCATTGCATTTTCCTTCCAGAATAATATAGATTGTGATATGCTTCCCCTAGGTACGAATATAAATCACTGGCTCCTTAAACATTCCAGTAACTGGGCATCCAGATTTACAGGAGCCGGGAAGACTTGCTGGCCGGGAATCTTATGAAAGCCATTCCGTCGCTGAATTCCCACATAAAATGTGGTTCACACTGCCGCTGTCAGTGGCAGGCCAGATAGTGCTGGCTAAGATGGTGATGCTGCCTCTCTTGCTATACTACTTTGTCAATTTGCCTGTACTAATCCATGTGACGACCTTCAATACACGAAACCTCTTATTGACAGCACTCATGTGGGGTGTGGGAGGATGTAGGGTAGGCCTATCCAAAATGCAATTACCAACGGAGGAGGAAGGGATGGGTGCCCCTGATTTTAAAGCCTATTGTATGGCTGGGAACTTCAGGGCTGTACTACTGGTTGGTGGGCCACCAGAGGAAATTTGTTATATGCAACAAATGCTGAAAACGGGTAGACTTCACTGATTTATCATTATGAGAATGGAAAAAACCCTCACCTCGTTAGAAATGTCCCACCCTTGCTGGTGCTCTCCATCCCCTGTGGAATATAATCACACAATGTTGCATAATTCCATAGAGACAGTCCCACTCATAGGGCATCAATCCTTATGCATTGCATAATATATGAAGACATGGATCCAAAGATGACAGGTTGGGGTTCCTGTTCATAAGGGAACCTTTGTTTCACTTTTGATGCTGGTGAATAACGACGCAGTCACACGTGAAATCTATGCAACCTCAGCTGTTTTGACACTGTCTATTATTGAACAATGATTACATACAGTGGATATTGACAAATGTGTTGCATGTTTGAACTTTGTAATATCATATGTAGCTGGTCTGTACTATATGACGTTTTCTAAAGTACAATAAAATATGTGTTAAAAAAGTTACAAAGACAGAGAGACTTTAGGTGAATGTTCAAGGTTGCAAAGACCAGAGCTTGTAAACGATTACTGTACATTGAAGAGGCGAGGCATGTATTAACACAGATAATGTGCACTCACCAATACACTGACGAGGCATACTTGACACCAAACATATGTGGGAGATGAGGGTGAATGTGTAAATCATGTGTTTAGAATAAGTAGGTATTGATCTGAAAAGAGTGTGTGATTAAGAGTGGCAGATCTCTCTGGACAGATTGTTCCAAAGCTGGAGGTTGCTGCAAATGAAAATCATAATTGCATTTTCATCACAAGCTACTCTATTTCTAAGAGTAGGCTGCATGTAAGATTGTATGTTACAATGTTTTCTTATGGATATTTGGGGACTATGCCTTCAATACATTTGTAGGTGAGGCTGAGAATCTTGCATTTGACTCTATCTTCTAAGTGCAAGCCAGTTATGGCTTGTTGGGTGAGCTGCTTCTCGTGGGTTTTTTTCACCCAACAAATCCATCTTCCTGCCATATTTTGCCCCTAGTTAAGTATCAATTTGCTAGGCTACAGGCACATGACATTAAAGCCCAGGTTATGAGCTAGGCACAGTATGATTATCACATGCCATGAAAAATATAGAATAAATTTGATCACAAGTTAAAAACTGCATGAGATATTTAGAACATGTGCTCAATACTGCATGTCTGTGTCCATGTGAGCTATTTACCACATACGAAAAAGAAAGCATGTGGTAAATTAAACCCAAATACAAGTCAGACCTTGAAATATCTAGTCGCCCACTCGCTCTGGCGAGTCACATTTTATCAGGGCAAACTAATATTAGGGTCTACTGGCCTTCTGCCAGAGAGCTTGGGCTGGCAAAGAACAAGTTTTCTGTTCATTCAGAAAATGAATGAGCAATAAAGATGCTTTTAAATATTATGTTTATCTTGCCCCATTTGGTGTGTGATATAAGTTAGAGGAGGTCAAATGTCAGCTTGTGTCTAACAAATTGCTACTTATTGTATCCTGGAAAGTGCGGTTCACTTTTCTTTCTCTGACTGCAAAGTAGGAGGATTTTGTACAGTCAACTTTCTGATAATCATGCTGGGGTGCAGGGAGTGTGAAATAAAAGGATGTAGGATGTCGGGTTTTTTTCCTAACGCAGAACATTTAAATAGCTTGTAAATTAACTATACAATTATTTCGAAATATATCAGCAGTTAGGAAATCACGTTTTTGTAATACTGAATTGTAATGGATGCAAAGATCTCAATAGAATCTTAAAAAAATCAGAAGACTTTACTCGGTGAAGAGCAAATGATAAATATTTGCTGAAACCCAATTTCCACACATTATCGTTTTTACCATATATAGTTTTATCAATAAACTGCATTTCAGTAGGAAATGTTGGGGTCAATTCAGTGGAAAATGTATTTTCGTAAATGACAGTGCATTATGAAACCAAGCTTTAGTGATATAATTATTAAAAGTGAACATTTTAAACACTGACTGAGAAGCATTCCGGCCCCTGCCTTGATGATAACGCTATTAGTGAGCTAAGAGGCAAATCAAGGGTCATGTGTACCTTAATTGTGGGCTAGATTCTGACTGTACATGGAGCAATAGTTTAGTCTATTAAATCAAACAAGGGAGTTTTTTTTTTTTTTTACAGCAGACATGCTGAGCTCACATATTTGAAGATGCTCCTATATGTGATGATGTAGAAAAAGGTGACTATCTTTGGGAGGAGCTACGATAGCAAGCAAGATGGCCGCATAGTCTCCCGGCTCCGCTGACCTCTGTCTTTCACTCGAAGATCCTGTCATTTATCCTGATATTCCGCCCCATATCCGTGTCTAGGAACTAATCTGCAGTCCGATGGAGCAATCCCGAGACTTTTCCGACATTGTGGAGTGGAGTAATGTCGAGGTTTGACTTGAGGCCTAACCCAGTCTGGAAGCCGAGGTCTCGAGTGCTGGTCCAGCCGGGTCCTAGTTGAACAACAGCGGACCGGTGAGGGCGGCAGGGTCCGGTCCATGGAACTTTCAACATCTTTTTTATTGCTTTGCTGCCGATCTGCTGCCTGGTCTTGTATCGAAGGTGAGGAGACGAGTGACGCCCGAGGCGGTGTGGCGGGGGTCCCTGACCCGGAGGCCTAGCGTTTCCATCGCCGGTGCCTTTGGGTTGGAGACTTGGTGCGCACGAACGCATGCTGACGATCTGTCCCTCACGGTTCATTCCTGCTCCGACTAATCTTCCCCCGGGGAGGGCGACTCTCCGAGGGGATCACTATGCCTGATGTTATGCGAAACCCGGCGGAGCGGGCTAAGTGCGGCCCGTCATTGCGGTTAGTGCTGGCAGCCCTCGAGGCACTTCAGGTGACTATGGAGGCCCAGGTTTGGAAACTGATGTCGGCAGCGGATGGAATTAGAAGATCGGGACCGGACCCTGACTCGTTGCCCGGGACCCGGCGGCCAGCTCTACTCCCGATAGACACCCCAGCGGTGCATTCAGACCCGGTGCATGGAGCTGTGCCTGCCCCTACAGAAGTGGAACCGGTTGAACATGCCGAGATCTGCGTATCAACTATATGATCGGAATCTTTGGTTTCACTACCAGCGGAACACTTAACTGCTGTTCCCAATCTGGAAACTTTTGGTCGGAACTGTGAACTGTTTGGATTGTGTCGCACCCCCTTCCCAGCTGTTCCAACAAGATGGCGGATGGGACAGTGTCTGGCCTTGGAGTCGGGGAGGGGCATCGTTGGAACCGGCCATCTACTTTGGGATTTGCCATCCTTTCTCCATCTAACAGACTATATTTCGGCAACTTCTGTGTATTTATTTTTTTTGTTTTGCCTATATTGTTTCTATGGCCTTTTTTTCTCTTTCGTATCTTTCCTTTTGCCTTTTCTTTCCTTTCTTCCTTTTTTGGGTCAGCGTAGTGGGTCCACTCTTTAGTCAATTATCAAATTTTTCTTATCTGTGCCTATACTTTTCACAGTATTTCAGTATTATTGGGCGGGCGCTTAACTGGTGCGAACTGTGATTGTATGCTTGTTTATCCTGAATTGTATGCCTTAGCACCACTGTCCTAAATGAGATCGATCTAACTGTGGAACTCCTACTATTTTGCCCGCCCTTTATGCGACTCTGTGATATTATATGGCACCTGATCCTTCCTTTTTTTTATATTGTAAAATGGAGCCTTTAGAATCCTGTCATTCGCATGGTATGCTTAATAGCCAGTTTTAACCGAATTTGTGGTACTTTCGCTTCCCGGGCTGCCGTGTCGTGTCCTAACTGACTTGCTGTGATGAAACTGATTAGCGGCCGGCCCTGGTGGTTGTAGGCTCATATTTGTAACTGATTGAAGTAACAATAAAGGTTTTCCAAAAAAAAAAAAAGGGGGGACTATGAAATAAAATATTTGCCTATGATCACATAAATTGAAACCAGTTCATGGACCAAGCACATTACAGATAGGTTTAGTAGAATATTCAAGTCACTAGACCTGCATGTCTGGTAACATTTTAATGATTTTTCGAGGCCTGCAAGTATGACGTTATTGAAAACTAGGGGGATATACCACCTTAAAATATCTCTAATCCAAAAAGGGTGGTAAACATACCTGAAAGCATACACAGAGAAAATAAAGCTGTAAAACAATATAAAAAATCTTGTCAAACTGAACAGGGCAAAATAATACAGTACATGCATTGTTTGAGTTGAAGAAATAAAATCACAAACAAACACACACACATCTGTACACAGGGTCAGACTCACACAAACCGCCTTAGGAACATAACAGCACTCACAGGTTGACGGTAGTAGCTCACACTTTTAATCAACTGTACACCACCGGGTAAGCAGCCCTGTTAGGCCAGTATACCATTCTCTACCAAATTCATGTTCAGCTACAGTAAACCATGCAGCAAAAGGATGGAAAGCAAGCTACAGACCAATGACCTCAAAGGATCCAGCAGAATGGCAAGAAACAGCTGTAACCCATAAACATGTGTTAGCTGGAGATCCAGAGGACCTACAAGTACCATACAAAACATATTTTCAAAATTATGAATACCTTGGAGTCCAAAATAGGGGTCAACTGCAATCCCCCCTTCCTGAAATGCTAATAGGCACCAAATAGCAAACAGCAGGATCAGATGACATTAGTACTACTGTGGTGATACAATATCCTCAACGCACTGGGCAGGCAAATCACCCCTTAATAATTAATGTTATGGCACAATGCTATTGTTGTAGTCCAATCTCAGAAAGGCAGCATAACCATTAGATAGTTGTTAGCTCTTACGGCAGTACATTCATGGATCCACGTGAATATGTGTAACAAATTCCATCAGGCACTCTTCACAATGAAGATGATTCTCAGTCAAGTCACCTTGTAACAACCACATGTACTTCAATGTAAATCCCTCATCTTGAAACCCTGTGACCTCGAGACGTTCTTTCACGTCTTCCACTCAAGAAATGCTGAGGATGGTCATAATTTTTGCTTTCCACTGCTTGAGGTAGAGTTGAGGTGAAGAACCACTACCAGACTCTATGCTCCATGCTTGTAATAGGCTACTCCTGAAAATACCTAACATTTCAAGGATTACACTTTATTTTCAATGTTCTCAACATGATGTTGGCATGCTGACACAGTACTGATTTTTGTCCCTTATCTTCATTTTCTCACTCCAGGAACTTCCAATCCCTGAAAATGGGCATTTCCTGATGTTTTGTACATGTACTATTTTCCACATTCGGTAAAGAGCATGCAATCTGTATTTGGCATGTGTGGTAACTACTGATTCTTCGGTATACAGGAAAAAACAAATAATCAGTGTTATTTAACATGCATTATTTACTGATAACGAAAGAATCTGTAGCTACCTAATGTGTGAGTTTGGCTATTTTTACCACAAAACTTGTAGTTGCATTTTCTGTTTCTCACAGCCTAGTAGTACATTGACCAAATCCTCCACCTCCATGGAGGTGCTATTCCTGATGAATGGGGGGTTAACTTAGAAGTTTACTTTGGGGGAAGGAGGTTTTTAATGCTGTTACCACTTAGGAATTCAAGCTGATGTTCACCTCCCATAATACCCCCAGATTTGGTACTTTTGTTTTTTGGCTACTTGTAGGGAAATAGGATCTGCTTTTATGGTTAACCCCACTCTTTGCTAGAGGTAATGCTGTTTCTGACTAGCCTGATAATCAGGACCCCAGTCTCTGTGCTTTCTCCTCTAATTTGGTATGGTAAGTACTTAGGTACATCTCATATTGGACACTGGTGTACACTGTATCAGTCCTTAGTATATGGTACTAAGGTACCCGGGGCATAGGTACACCAGGGCTGAAGCATGGACTACTCAATTTGTAACTACAGGCCTGCCATTGCACTGTGTAAGTTGGTGCTAGAACCACTTGTGAAAGATATAGGGTCCCTATATCTAAGGTCTCTGCACTTAAAACCTATAAGCCACCCCTAGTGCACGTTTTTCAATCCTCAAGGAAGGGTGCTCGATTCTAAGTGTGAGGGTGCCCCTGCATGAGCAGGACACACCTACAGCCTACGAAGTCCATTCTCCCAGGCTGTAAGTGAGACAATCCGTACACAAAAGGAGCACAGAGGGAAATATCCAGACTCAGGTACCCTCCACTCACATCATTTTTATACACAAAGACCTGGTCCTACTGTACTACAGGCAATTATATTCACAATACCTCATGTGGGCTCGCTGGTGCGGCTATTCTTAACCTCACACCCAATCAAGGAGTCTGCAACAGGGTGTGCCTGTCTTTAAAATGTCCTCATAAAATCTCTGCGTGTCATTCACTATATGTCTACAATCCCTCTATTCAAGCTATGCTTGTGCAGCCCCGTGTGTGGATGCTGAAAGGGAAAGGTCCAGTTAAATCAAAACAAGGCCAGGAAAAAATGTGTGGTGGATGGGAAGGTACCTCACGGGAGCAACCACCAGGGAACTACTGACAGGTTCTCGTCAGTGTGTTCCACTTCTCATCATTGGCTCCTTCCCATCATAAATAAACAAAATGAAAAGTAGGAAAAAAGGAAATTCAGTTAGCTCAACAGTGTATTTCCCTACCATAACCATGTGAGTGAGACAACCGTATGACATATAAAGGGGCACTGCGTTATTATGCGGTAACCATCTTGAAACTGGCTGTAATGAATCCTACCATGTTTGGTATCAAACATGTTGGAATCATAACCCCACACCATAAACGGTGTGGGGGTATGATTCCATGCACATTAAAGCTCCTTTGGGAGGCCTGCTGTGCTCCCGGTATCCATCTTCCAGACCCAGACAGCAAGCTAGGGCTGCTGGTGGTCAGAGACACGTTTCTGCCCTCCTACTGCTGAGTCAAGCTCGGGCAGGGGAAGGCAGAACAATAGGTATCCTGTCACAGGGAGGTGTGACTACCTCCCAGACTGGGTTTAGTGTATTGGGGCAGGGTGGGGGTGCTTGCCAGCACCACATAGTCTGCATGCAGGGAACACTTGGTGTCCTCCATGCATAGCCCAGTCCAAACTACAGGTGAGTATCTTTCCCCTTGTCCGGCCCCTCATTAGGGAGAGACCTCTGAATCGTCCCAGCCCTTTCCTTAGGGCACTTAAGGGCTTACCTGAGGGTGGGTCCCTAGATTCGTCGCGGGACAAGATAATTTCAGACACCGCTTCTTCTTTAACTGTTTGGGCATTCTGGACTTCGCTGTACTTCGCTCTGGGCATCAAGGTTGAAATGGGGAAGGCTCCTGCTGCTCCTGATCTCCTCGCCCTGTTCTTCTGCTGCAACGTCCGTGCCTGTGCACAATACAGGAGCCTTCCAAGGCTGGTGGGCATCCAAAGATACCTGAAGGAATCTACCTTGAAGTGAAGGAGTCACTTCCCTGCATCTGCAGTCACCGCAACTAAGCTGACCGGTCTGCTGATCGTGAGCTACCACAGACTGCGAAAGGCTCAGCAACACAGGGGGTAATTGTTCACATCCCTCGAGGTCTGACCTGTCTTCTCGCCAAGTGTGAGGCCAGTATCCCTTGTCGGAGCCGCAGGAACTGAACACCTGTGCACTGCATCGATTAGCAGTTGCAAAGGCTTGTTGGCTTCCTTCAACCAAGATCTTTGGGCTCCAAGTAGCCCCAACCATCTCCAGTGACCAAGATCATCATCCTCACTGCAGTACTTGCATTGTGAATCTACTTTTTTCATGAGCTGCTCGAGGTCCTCTCGTGACTTCAGTGCCTCTGGCCTGTGAGTCCTCTTGAGGATCATCTGTGATTTCTTTGGGCTCCCCTGATTGCTCAGGGCCTGCCCTGACTCCCCTACTCGTGGGGAGTCACCCGGACCTTGCTGGTCCCAAAATTGCACCTTCTTCGCTTTCCATGTTGGTTGCAGTTGCCAAGGCTTGCTGGTGTTCCTGACAACCACTGACCGCTCAACTTGCAACATCTGACGTGGGACAGCTTGTGAATGGCTCCTGGTCTTCAAAAGCGTCGCCTGGTCCTCACAGCTGCAGTTCCACAGTCACTGTCAAATCTCCTGCAGCATCAGACATCGGTGGGCATTTGTCTTCAGTGCCTCCTGGTCACATCCAAGTGGCATAGATTCTTTCGCCTCTGCTTTCAGGTACTTCTCAACTTGAATCCACTTTTGGATTCCACTGGACACTTTCTCCAGCAGCGGTATCTTCCTGAAGTCCTCCATTAGGCTCGAATGCGGTTTCCGTCGCCACTTCACACTTATGCACCCAGCTCCTCTGGACCAGGTAAGTGGCTTTCCAACCTTGTGTCTTCCCCGGGGTTTCTTCAAGGTGCATTGGGAAGGGTCCTTCTTTAAAATTACAACTGCGGCTGATCCATTGACTTGCATTGAACTTGCTGTTATGTTCCCACACTGCACAGGACCTCCATGGGTCTCCTGGTTACTTACTTTCAGTGGTTCCTTGGGTCCCTGGCACTTCTACGGCTCATGGCTATAGTCTTGACTTGAGTCGTGGTTCGCATACCGCTACTTTAGTATATGGTTTGGTCTCCCCCGATGACCACTGTGTATTACATGATATTTATTTATTTACTTGAGTTTTGTATAGTGTGGCTAGACCTGGAGGTATTAGAGTGCTTTCCATGAGGAGAGTTATAAAGGTTGCAAGTTACACATTGTTACAGAAGGTACATCAATTACAAGTTTCATCCGTTGGTTCACGGCGTGTAGAAGGGTAAGGGAGTAATGTAAAAGGGAGATGGGGAGGGAGATTAACCAGAACAAAGCAGGCAGGGGAAGAGAGATTCAGGGGAGAGAGGAAAGGAATAGGGGAGGCAAGCAAAGAGGAGGGAAGAGGTGGGGGAGGGGGAAGGAGACACAGCAAGGAGACGAGGAAGTAACTGTGTCTGATGTCCGGCTGGGTGGGAGACGGCTCCCAGCGGTAAAGGGATAATTCCCAGTCTTCCATTAATAGTGATTCCCTTGTCGCAGTGGACTCTCTCAGCAGGGTCGCTGAGACTCCAGGGCATAGATGCTAGATCCCTCCCCAACAAGGGGAGAGGAGTGCTTTGGTCATGGGCACATTTAAAAGAATGACGGAGGGAAGAGGAGGGGGATGGGATAGAAAACCCAGCGTGAACACAGGGTTCGACTTCTGGCAGGGTAGGAGACGATTCCCAGTGGTAAGGGAATCAAACCAAGTCCTCCACTATATGTGACTCCCTTGTCACTGTGGACTCTCTCAGAAGGGTCTCTGAGACTCCAGGGCACAAAATGCTACATCCATCCCCAACAAGGGGGAGTAGGAGTGCTTTGGACAAGGGAATACTTATGAGGGCCATTTTAGGGAGTCAGGCTGGTAGGGTTACATAGGTTACAAGTTACACGTTGTTACAGAAGGTAGGTCAATTACAAGTTACATCCGTTGGTTCATGGTGTGTAGGAGGGTAAGGGGTAATGCAAAAGGGCGACGGGAGTGAGATTAAGCGGAGCATAGGCACAAGGATAAACAATGCAGGCAGGGGGAGAGAGATTCAGGGGAGAGAGGAAAGGAATAGGGGAGGCAAACAAAGAATGAAGGAGGGAAGAGGTGGGGGAGGGGGTAGGAGACACAGCGAGGAGACAAGGAAGTAACTGTGTCTGAAGTCCGGCAGGGTGGGAGACGGCTAAACCCGCAGGTATCAGTGGGCTTTACAAGAGGATTGTTGCGTTGCAAGTTACATCAGTTACAAAAGCATAGTAAAGTACAGTAAACAAAAACAATGTTGAAATCACAATCAAGTGTGGGAGATGGTGAGATGAGAAAAGCAGTCAAAATTGAAACAAGGTGTGAGAGGGGGTCCACGATAGGGGGTAGCATCCAGGGGAATGACGTCTAGATGGCAGTCCCAAACTGAGGGTCTTTTGGACGAAGTTCATCCTCAGTCGACCATCTTGAGGACGTCCATTTATGAGTAACGTTGTGGGGTAAACTGATGACCGGCTTAATTCGGTGATCAGGTGGTACAATAAAGTTGCTGCCCAGCGGGCCCTCACATATCAGGGGGCCACACTGAGGGCCAGCCCTGTCTCCCCACGTCACTCAACTTCCCACAGGGAGCCCAGGGAGCCACCCGTTCACCAAGGTGTGTCGCCGCATATCCTCTGCAAAGTTCCAGTCAGGCACCCAAACAGCAAAAACAAACTCCTCACCTTCATCATGAGCTGAGCTCAACTCAGCAGGGCAATCACAGTTGATTGATCTGAGAGCAGGAGCCCAGTCATTTGCAGCGCAGATCCGGTACAGGGGCTCGGCCCCGGGGTCCCCGCTGCGCAGCCACAGGCCTGATTCCTCACAGCTCAGGCTCACTTGATGTTGCGTCCATGAGTCATCTGCTACGTATCCACTGGCCAGGCTCCTCGAGGCTCGCTTACCGGACCACCAGGTTGCATCCCGGACCACCTCTCGGCTACGAAAAAGCCAGGGTCAGCCCCATAGGATTGTGGTCGCCATCTTGGATCTGCCTGCATAACACCGAGCCGGGGAAAGTTAGGCTGAAAAGCTTCAACACGCGTGGGCTGTTGGGGGTATCCCCCGGATCAGTACACTCCCAGGGCGTTCCGACACCCAGAATTATGCATAAATATTTGTGCACCGGGCTCGGGACCAGTAGTTTAGGGGGACTCTGTGGACAAAGCTCCGGAGCCCACTCCTCCTCCGGAGCTCAGTGTGGTTCTTTTTCACTTAATCTTTATCAATAAGATTATGTTCGGGTAAAACAAGCTGCTTTACACTACTGCTGGACTAAGCCTGAAAACTGATCTCCACAGCTACCACTTAGAGAGCTTTCTATGGTTGTCTAAGACCACTAAAATCACCATAAGGGTTGACTGGATGGGTGCAGGGAATCCAGTTACATAAGTGTACACCATATACCAAGCCAGCTTCTCACAGTACTTAATCCCCAAATAATACAGGTTGAAAACACTGTGCACCGGTCTTTTTGAGGTGTACCATTCCAAGAACCAGAATGTCTCTTTCCAAATTGTTTAAAATCGGGGCTGCTACCTTTCATCCATACCTCAAAGCTATTGAGGCTTTTTCATATAGACTACAAAGTACTTTAGATGCCCTGTATATCTAAGGTACATCTGTGTGTTGTCTGCTTAGTAGTGGAATTTGAGTTGGTATGAGGATCAGATCATTAAACATGCTATGACAATATTAAAGATGGGAACATCATATGTTACCGCTGCCTGGGACAACACCTGGTGGCCCCCCGCCCTCGGAACCCACCTACCCCACGGACCACGCACGAAACCTCAGCATCATCCTTGACTCCTCTCTCTCCATGAACCGCCAGATCAAAGCTGTGGCCTCTACTAGCTTCAACTGCCTGCGCATCCTCCGCACTACCTTCAAATAGATCCCCCCCCCGACTGCAGAAGGACCATCACTCACACACTCGCTACCAGCAGACTGGACTACGGCAACTCCCTCTTCACCGGAATCAACCAGACTCATCTACACAAACTTCAAACCATCCAGAACGTCCTCAGAACACTGTGTCACGAACACATGACCCAACACCTACGAGGCCTTCAATGGTTCCCTGTCAAGAAGAGGGTCACTTTCAAGCTCCTCACCCAAGCCAACAGATCCCTCTAGAACAGCGGACCCAAATACCTCAACAAGAGAGTATCTTTCCACGTACCCAAGAGGAAGCTCTGCCCCGCTGACCTCGCCCTGGTGGAGGTCCCCCGCATCCGCAGAACGGAAGGGAGAGCCTTCTCCTACATTGCAGCCAAGACCTGGAACGAGCTCCCTGTTAACATCAGACACTCTCCTACCCTGCACACATTCAGAGGGGACCTCAAGACCTGGCTTTTTCGACGGACACGGAGCCCCCCCCTCCCCCCCCCAGCGCCTTGAGACCCTCACGGGTGAGTAGTGCGCTTTAAAAAAAACTGATTGATTATTAGTAGGAGAAAGGAGTTTGCTGAGGATTTAAGCCAACTCCAAGTCTTCTCTGTGGTACTGGCCACAGCCTAAAATCTGTGAAGCAGAATGCTATGATTTACTGTGTCAAATGCAGCTCAGAGGTCAGTATGAAAATGCTGAGCCATTCAACTGCAATTTCAAATAGATCTCCTCTAACATTCAGGAGTGTGATTTTTGTCTGTGTTTAGTCCTTTACACCCAGAGCGAAATGTGTTGACAATGCTGTGTGATTCAATGTGGTCTTGGACTTTGTTGGTGGCTCTTTCTTTTTTTTAAGTATTTCTTTGATCGGTGGGAGGAGTGCGTTGGGATCCGTGGGCATTCAGGATGGCCTTTTAGAGCAGGCCTGTGATGTATGAGAGGTTAAGTTTGTTTCAGGCCTATCCTTCAGTGAGGATAGTATTAATGAATGTGCTCAAATTGGTAGCTATATGTAGCGTGGGATGCTGTAATAAAGGAAGAGCAGAGATCACCTGTACCTTTTTAGGGTCGGAGGCCTTTTAGGAGAGGAAGCTGTTATATCCTGATTTGAGTGAAATGTATTCTTCCTCTAGTTTTATCGTTACATGCTCCTCAGCCAGTGTGCGTGATGTAATGGAATGTTGATGAGTGCCTGGCCGGTGAAGGTGTCAGTTGCAAGAGTGGGCTGAACATTAGGATGCTGCTCCTGGTAGGGCATATAAAACATCTTATAACCTGTAACTTGTAATCAAGACTTGTCTTCTTCAGTAAACC
Organism: Lissotriton vulgaris; assembly: GCF_964263255.1. NCBI lineage: Eukaryota > Metazoa > Chordata > Amphibia > Caudata > Salamandridae > Lissotriton > Lissotriton vulgaris. The sequence continues at coordinate 91,041,310 of NC_141699.1, read as the reverse complement.
TACATCTTATAACCTACGTGGCCAGCTTACCAAGAAGCTATTGTTATTTGCAACATAAGCACACTGTCTGTGAATACTGAGGTGAAGTTGAACTCATTGGTAGTTGACATTTTGTACTTTCTCAATGAAGAAAGCAGACAGGTTGACGCTCAGGCCCTGGGTTTCAGTATGAATGAACATTGAGGGTTAACAACTCTAGTATGCACAACTTGGGAAGTTTCTGTGGAATGCTCATAGTCTCTTTTATAATAAAAGTTTGCTTGATATGACTGACTTTTGCATTTTTGCTTGCGACAGGCTGCCAATATACCAGGTGAATAGGCTGCAGATGGACGTGAATGACACCCAAACCTAATTTGCCCAGAGTAAATTATTTGATGGATCAGTATACCATAAGAAAATGAAGAGACCTATAATTGAATAGCGTTAAAACTGAGACACTGAAGGGGTGCAGAGCAAATCTGAGTCTTTTCCATGTGGATAACTATCAATCTTCTGAACTATCTCAGGCCCAACCGAAAAAGTCTAGAAACTTGGCTCAATTACGAGTATGGTAGTAAAATCCTCCAAACTTGGCACTAGGTTTAATACCGATTTCACTGGATTTGGAAAATAACACGTCACACAAACACTGATTATTAGTTTTTACAGTGTACCTCTGAATCATTATTTAGCACATATGTTAAATACAGAATGTGTGCTATTTTGCACATGTGGTAAATACATAACCTGATATATAACACATGCAAAACAACATCAGGAAGTGCTCCTTTTCAGGTATTGGTAGTTCTAGTCTGAGGAAATAAATTCCTAGAGAACAGAAATAGCCAGGGCCACACACAAAAGGACATTAAGGCCTTCCAAAAGTACGCCAACTCCTGCTTGTGTGGGATACTGCAGCCATTCATTTTGCAAGGAACAAAGTACCTAGAAACAAGACACACAGGATTCACTGACATCCTCTGATATCACTCAGTCATCACAAACAGAAACCTGCCAGACTTTTCCATCATAGCCCCAGGCAGGGAAAGGAATTACAAGTTTATGGATCCTGAGCTAGAGGTCATTCCCAAGGAGGTGGTAAGACACCATGGGTGTCTTATGTGCCATCTCATGCTCAAGATGCTACCCAAACAAACAAAAATATGCCTGTGGAAGAAGATCATTGACTTAATCAAGATAAATGACTTAAACTAACGGCTAGGGCGATCGACCTCGAATCTGGGGAACTGGGTTTCAGTCTCGGCAATGACGCTGAACATCTTATAATTCTGGGCAAATCACTTAATCTCCCCATACCTAACAAAAAATGAATGTGTCATGATGTAATGCAACTGGTGCTATGTAAAGCACTCTGATAACCGATTCGAGTCAAGTTCACGTTATATAAAACTCTGTTAAAAAAAAATATCAGTACTATCAGTACTGATTAACATACGCACATGATGTTGAAAACATGCGCTGGTTATCAGTCAGGCAGAGTGGTAATTACCACATGCCAGGGTAAATAACGTATAACTAACAAATCATCTGATCACGAGTCAAAAACTGCCCGTGTTATTTAGCCCGAGTGTCCACGTGTGTTAGTTGGTGCATGTACTATTTACTGCCTGTGATATTTACCCCATGCAAAAAATAACCTATGTGGGTGACATGAGCATCAATTCACCTAAATGCCAGCAGAAGAGACATTACACGGCATTTGATTTTTATGTTCAATCGCACACACATGCTTGCACATATACACAGAATCACACATACACACACTCTCGCACATAAACACACTCTCACCTGCATGCATTCACACAACATAGATTTAAAAGTATTTTTACTTACCTCTGCAGCCAGGGAGGGTCATATTCCATTTTGATTACACTAATAGTGAATAATATAATATTACTCACTGTTAGTGTAATAAAAAATATTAACAAGTACTGGAAATGCAATAGGTCTCGCATTAGTAAAGTTTGAGCTATTGGTATTGTAAATGACACTTTTTTTATTTATGTGTTGGTTTTGTAACTAGCAAAAGTAATAGCTTTGTCAGTTACAATGTCAATAGTTTTAACTTTCGCAAATGTGACTCCTATAGCATTTGTAATGCAATGTGTGTTGTCTTTACGTGACTTAGATGTATTGATATTGCAAATAACAATGGCTTTTAATTTTGTAAATAATGCTGGTATCACTGGGCGCGGATTGTATGGCTTGCACATTGGCAATATTTTGATGGGGATACCCATGCCTGCATCTACATTGTTTACATGTTGGGTCTGTCCATTGATGCACATACTCCCTTGAAAGTTTTGACAACAGTCGTCCTGCCCTAAACGCAGACTGCTTCCTTGTGGCCCAAAGCAACTTCTAGATTGTTTTTATTGTTGGTAGTGCTCTAGACTGTGTTTACCTGGAACGACCGCTTGTGTTGCTTGCTCTTTCATTATTGAGGTGACCTCCACACTCAGTCATTACGGACATTGTCTTCGTTCGTTAACGTTTCGCATGCCAATCATTGATTTCAGCTGTGCTGGTCTAATTAGTTCAATAGAGGTAAAACAAGACTACAACACCCAGAATGCAGTATACTCTCACACAAGTCCACCCCCGGGAACGATGTTTGTAACGACCTGGAGGGAGGAGGTCACACTATTCCTACTCTTGGACATGATGTCCTGCCGCTTTGGCTTCACTCTTTCATCAGCCCTTCATTGGCTGAGTATAGGAGTGAACGCTTCTCGTGGCAGGCCTCGTATGCTTGACCCAAGAGTGGGCTTTTATTGTATTTTAATAGCATCTCATTCCCCTGAAAAGGCCCTTAAGGGCGGACAAATAAGAGGCGAGTTGTTTTGCTCTGGGAGGTTGCCAGACTCTTGAGGTTTTTACAGCGGTGCATCTTGAAAGGATTGGTGTGTGGTTTAAGGGGGGCTCTCCAAACGTGCTGTGGGGAACGTCGGGCTGCGTTTAAGCAGGAGATGTGCGGGGTGGTCTTGTCTAGATATGTTCCATGCTTGGTGGGAACAGTGTGGGCGTGTCGGCCGGCGTGCATGGCTGTAGTGGGTGCCCGGTCGCCAGCTGTTTGTGTGTTTGCATTCTCCGCACAAAGCCTCTGTTGTGCGGCCTTCTCCGCCCCTGGTAAATGCGAGGTCTGTTCCGCCGGTGGTGTGTTTATTTACTCAGCCCGTGTAGTTCCTGCTTTGAAAGGCGGGCCATTGATGGAGGAGGTGTGTTTAGCGGGACACGGAAATGGGCGGCAGAAAAGTCTCACCCACAAGTTGGAACTGGTTCCTGCAGCTACGGAAAAAGACATGAGAGGTTTTGTGTTTCACTTTCATTATACATGTTTGGGAAACAGCCGCGCCAATGTGCGCCGTCTCTGAGGGCTTCTCTGATGGAAACTGCAGATCACAAGGGCTTGGTAGGAAAGTGGCCAGAGTGAACGCTTCTCGTGGCAGGCCTCGTATGCTTGACCCAAGAGTGGGCTTTTATTGTATTTTAATAGCATCTCATTCCCCTGAAAAGGCTCTTAAGAGCGGACAAATAAGAGGCGATTTGTTTTGCTCTGGGAGGTTGCCAGACTCTTGAGGTTTTTACAGCGGTGCATCTTGAAAGGATTGGTGTGTGGTTTAAGGGGGGCTCTCCAAACGTGCTGTGGGGAACGTGTGGCTGCGTTTAAGCAGGAGATGTGCGGGGTGGTCTTGTCTAGATATGTTCCATGCTTGGTGGGAACAGTGTGGGCGTGTCGGCCGGCGTGCATGGCTGTAGTGGGTGCCCGGGCTCCAGCTGTTTGTGTGTTTGCATTCTCCGCACAATGCCTCTGTTGTGCGGCCTTCTCCGCCCCTGGTAAATGCGAGTTCTGTTCCGCCGGTGGTGTGTTTATTTACTCAGCCCGTGTAGTTCCTGCTTTGAAAGGCGGGCCATTGATGGAGGAGGTGTGTTTAGCGGGACACGGAAATGGGCGGCAGAAAAGTCTCACCCACAAGTTGGAACTGGTTCCTGCAGCTACGGAAAAAGACATGAGAGGTTTTGTGTTTCACTTCATTATACATGTTTGGGAAACAGCCGCGCCAATGTGCGCCGTCTCGGAGGGCTTCTCTGAAGGAAACTGCAGATCACAAGGGCTTGGTAGGAAAGTGGCCCGCCTCCCCAGTAATTATAACCGGTTCCAGGGGGTTTGAGGCAATGTCTGCAAACTGCGGGCAGAGAGAATGTGCGAAATGTAAAGCACGACACGGCGGGCAGGGGAGGGGGCGGAGCGGGGAGAGGGAACAGACGGAGGGAAGGCAGATAAGGGGAGGGGGGAGGAGAAATGCGACACGGCGGGGAGGGGGCGGAGCGGGGGCCTGGAGTGCGAGGGGTTTGAACATATGGCTGGGGAGTTGCAAAGACCGTAACACGGCGGGCAGGGGAGGGGGCGGAGCGGGGAGAGGGGAGAGGTGCGACACGGCAGGCAGGCAGGGGAGGAGAGTAGGAGGAGGAGGGGGGAGGAGAGTAGGGGAGGCACGGCCTAGCGGCCGTGCAATCAAGAAGTGAGGGGGCGGAGCTGGGGGAGGCTGTGAGAGAGAGAGTAGGCAAGGCAGGCGGCTGGGGGCATGTGCACGCGCATTTAAGCTCAATGCGCATGCGCATTGAGCTTAAATTTCTCGTGCACTGCAAGGAATCGCCACGATTCCTTGCAAGTTAGATAAAGAGTGGATAAGCCCCCATAGACTCGCAAGCTCGATGCGCATGCGCATCGACAGGCGAGACCTAAAAATCAAGGAGATTGGAGCTTCAATCCTTATCCAAAAGGACAAGCAGCCCCTGTGTTCATGGCACTGACTTTGATAACTCTGAGGACAGGGCGACGTAAACGCAGGGCCAGGGATCACACGGGGCAAACCAGGGGTCTCAGATGCAACCCCTGGCAACCCATAAACGAAATATGAGAGGTCATTAGAAATCAGTGAAAATGCCACCTTGAAATAACTCCAGTCAAAAGTAGGTATTCCAGGAGGAGGGTAGGCTTATCTTATACCTCCTTAACCCACCTAGGACTTATACAGATGTAGTGTCTTGTGCATTAGGGAGGACCGGTCCCTTTTGGTCCCCGACGGACTCCACAGAACAGTGATGTAAGTGCTTGGGTGTGGGGATAGAATTCATGCTGCAGAATGTTTAGTTTAGGTTACACAGTCAGGAATAAAGACATGTGATACCAAGCTCCATGTGTGGTGTAATTATTCACATGTTCCCCGGCTGGGAAAGGACGCCACAGCTGGCGATGAGGATGGGATTATATAAACCCCTCTACCCAAAGAACAGCGAGTTCTCTCCCGGAGTTTGCAGCGGTCCAGCAAACTGCTTGTGCATGCCACGTGAGCCTCAGTCAAAGTAAAAATCGACAGCTGACGTATGTAGAGTGAAAGCGCCACTCCAGCCAGTGCAAGGCCTGTGAAGAAAGTAAAAGTCTTACATAAAGTTTGTTATAAAGTTTGTTTGTCATCGGCTAGAAATTTGTTAGTAAATTCGAGACAAGAGATACTGCCCGACAGCATAATAGAGCTATCATTCATACAGTATGAGACAGCAAAAGACAGCAAAAACCAGGTACAGAAAAGCGCCATCGGTAGCGATTGCCGAGTGCAAGGAAGCATTAGTCCAAGCTCTGGTGCTGACCAGATTGGACTACGCCAGTTCCCTGTTTCTGGGTGTTAATCAAGCTGAGCTTGCCCGTCTTCAGCGGGTACAAAATTCGGCGGCTAGGATGCTGGTCGGCCTCCCCAAATTTGTTTCTGCTCGCAGCACTATCCGTGACCTTCACTGGCTTCCAGTAGGCCAAAGAATTAAGTTCAAGGCTTTGTGCCTTACTTTTAAAATTCTCAATTTGGCCTCCCCTCCCATTCTCACCCAGACCATCCTCCACTATGTCCCTGCAAGAGCTCTTCGGTCTGCAGGGTCTAATCTGGCCATTGTTCCTCGTTTTAAAAAATCCAGAATGGGTGGACGCTCTTTCTCGGTGATGGCGGCTACTCTATGGAACTCTCTGCCTGCTTCACTTCGTTCCATCCACGATTTGTTTCAGTTCAGGAAACAATTAAAAACCCATTTATTCTCCGCTGTATAGCTATGTGTTTTGGTCATCATTGTTGTGTTGTGTCTTCTATCTCCAAAAGCGCCGGGACGCCTCTTGGCTGCGGCATCTGCGCGCTATACAAAATTTAATAACATAACATAACATAAACTTGGAAAAGATTAAAATATTTCTAACATAACGATACGCTAGAGGCAGTAGAAACCAGGTGCAATGCAAAGAAGTGAGAGCGGTGAATGCCCAATGCAAGCAAAACAAGCACTGGCATAGCCAATAGGTCTCGCCTTTGGGACCTTATAAGTGCTTTAATTAATTAATTAATTTTTGAGCTTGTAAAGCGCACTGCTACCCGTAGGGTTCGTGGCGCTGTATAGCGCTGGGGAACCCGTCCTGGCTTTCCCTGTCAGATGGTCCCTATTGGGCACCCCCAAGGTGAAACCAGGCATCCCCGGCGTTTATGGGGCCGTTTGTGGAGATTAAGCAAGCTATTGCCCAGAGTTGCTGAGTGGAACCCATGGTTAGAGTGGCACCGAAGGCGAGATTTATCGAGCCCGCTGACATTGGCCCAACACCCTGCCGCGTTGGGAATTGAACCCTGGTCCCGGGCCGACCTCTGCTTCTGGGTCTGCCGCCTCTGACCAGTGAGCCACACTACCCCACTATAGTCTTGACTTAAGTCGTGGTTCGCATACTACTATTTTAGTATATGGTTTGGTCTCCCCCTGGTGACCAAACCTTAAACTGGTGCTACTTAAAATTAATTAATTAATTAATTTAATTAATTAATTAATTAATTTAATTAATTAATTTAATTAATTGCTTAACCATGCAACAGTTAATGTTGTTGCACCAAGGATATTGTGCTCCATAACTAAATACTTATAAGGTCCCAAAAGCAAGACCTATTGGCTATGCCAATGCTTGTTTTTTATCATTGTGCACTGAGACAAGGAGTGAAGGGGCGTGAGATCAGGAGGGAGAGAGGCACACTGGTCTGGGAGGGAAGATGTGACAGAGAGGGAAAGAGGAGTAACTGGAGGGAAGGGGCAGGATGAAGAGGGAGAGAAACGAAGAGTAGGAGGGAAGAAGCTGTTATGAGGAGGAAGAAAGGATTCTATTGAGGGCAGGGAGCTGGCTAAGGCGAAAGAGAGGTGAAGGGACGGATATGTGGTAAGGAGGGGACAGGATGCCACTTACGGAAAGGAGGGCGGGCTGAAAAGGAAGAGATGCTGTGAATGAGAGGAAAGGAGTATGGGGAGAGCGCCACTGGTGGGAAGGGAATTAATATAAAGCATGAGGACAGCATGGGGAGACAGAGGAAATGGAAGGAATGAGAGGTGGGCAATGAAAGGTGAATTAAAAGACATTTTGAGGCAGAGGGTCAGTGAGAGACGCGCAAGACAGAGACTGTGAAGCAATCTCACTACGTGGCTGCCCGTAAAGTCATTCGCTTTCTATTGAGGGTCCACGCCGCAAACGGTATAATCTTTGTCAGCACTGGGCTCCTAATCACAGCAGTAAAGAGGGCTAATTGAAAACTAAACTTGTACTAATACTGTGTGAGGGGGTGTAGGAAGGGCAGAGGCAGCTAGAAGGGGGCACGGAGGGAAAAAATAAGGGGAAGAGAAGTAGATGGAGAAGAGAGAAAAATGCAAACAACTGACAGACAGACAGGAAGGAGAGAGAGCAAGGCAACTGGAGATACACTGAGAAGAAACAGGAGGGGGAAAGGCGGGAACGAGGAGGAGACACAGAGGAAATGGACACGTTATGGATGACTGGGTGAATGCTTTTTTTAAATGTGATTCTCACAAGCCTTATACTGACTGTTATAATAACTTTCAGGGCCCTGTAAGGGCTTTTCCCACACATGATAGAATCCCACAACAACCAGCACTTGTACCAGCAGAGTTGCACCGGGTGCAGGAGATATTATATGTTTTTAGGATATGGAGTTTCCAAACGAGGCTCCCAGGGAAAGTGACGCCAGGCAAGACGTCACAGTGCTCCTGGGGAGTGAGGGCCTGCTAGGTCAGCTGAAAAGTGTTGAGACTGGCGCTCTGGGCACTAATAGTTGTAGTGCTCGGTGCCTTTCATCTGTGTTGTGAAAAAGTGAATAATCCACGCTGGAGAAATGTGAGCCAGGGAGCGGGGGGAGCGGATGTTGTGCCAGACGAGACGCGTTGTTCCAGGCACGTATATTGAACACTGAGGGTGACGATTTGATTTAGGGGTGAATTTCGCAGGGGCTACTTTGCCTTGTAGAAGAAGTGCCCCAGACCTATGCCGTGCAATATAACTATTACTATCAACGAGAACAGATGTAAAACACACGGCAAAGCATAATTTCCTCTGCCGCAAGATTAGCCGGACCTGCCAGATCAGAGAGCTGTTCGAGGGCTTGGCGTGGAGGTGTGGCAATAAGGCACAAAGTTGTATACACCTACAGCGGCTGTCCCCTCCAGGGCCATGTTTCAGGTCTGGGCGGAATGTCATCCAAGCCCCTGCCCTTTGGAGAGGTCTCCCATCACGGATCTTTACCGGAGGGCTGCGCCTCACCTAGCTGTCCTCAGACCCCTCACTAAGAGTGTTAAAGTTGTCCTCGGAGCACAGGAGATAACCTGAATGGTGATAATGCAAAGCATCACCAGCAGGTTGGGTGCTTTGTGGTGAGAGGCACCCGCGCGTGCCGCCGTCCACGAAGAAAAACCAAAGGAAATGATAGACGGAGCGTTGACAATACAAGCACTCACCCCCAGTCAACTGATCTGGGTTTAATCCATCACCGTTCTTTAGCCCACTCTGCCACCCCAGTTCAGACATGGCCATATGCAAATCAGTCTGACCCTGTGCCTCATGGGAACAGTCCAGCCCGAACTGCCAAGCCATGCCTTCCCTGGACCGGAAACAAGCTACCGAGGACCGGTTTCTGGCATTTCAGCCTTCTTCAGCCCAGCTTGCTTGAATCCAGTGGCAAAGTGAGCAAGGGACTCACGTCTGAGCATACCCTGCCAACTTATGGCGAACAAAGAAAAACGAGCCGCCACTAATTGCATGTACATTTCCAGAAGTCCTGGGCATATGTAAAGTAAGATATTTTATGTCGACAGGAGACGAATGGCTGCATTTTCAAGAGTAAGTGGCACCACCTTCTTGAAGGGCTGACAGGCAGGGCAGTCGAAAGCAGTGTATGATGTGCAGGGAGACAGGGGATATCGCGAGGCAACTTCATGGGGTGATGCTGCGGACTCAGTCAATGTACAGTGTTTACCTTGCGGGAGCGAGCGCGATAATTGCAAACAGATGGAGTCGCTGCTCGCTCCCGCAAGGCAAACGCCGTACATGCACGAGTGCCCATTGGAAACCGTGCAGAACATGCACAAGTTTCCACAAAAGGCCGGAGTGATTCCAAGAGGTCACTCCAAAGCAGTGCTTGCGTGCTGAGTAGGCAAGACCTAAAAAAGCCATATTCACCGCCAAAGAAGACCGCCTCAACACCAGAGAGCGGCTGTTGCAGCACAATTGTAGGCACGCAGCTAGTGCTTAAAGTAGCTGTTGATACAAGTGGGAAGGCAACACTGCTGGTGCGGGCTCCGCTCTAGAAAGCAAAATGTTGCACATGTTATGATGCAGTCGCCTTCTTTAAACCACCGTCTCCCTTTGATACCGCTAAGAAACAGAACATTGGCGACAGATGGACTGCCTGAATTGAAAAATGCAATGATTTCATTGATGTGCTGGGAGAAGCCAATGTCTAAAAGATCATTAAGTATCTGCAGAATTTTGCAGGTAAAGGAGTTTAAAGAAGTGATAAAGAAAATACTACACAGTAGTGAAGTGACGTATTGACAGTCAAATCAAGGAAGAATTAAACACCAAGTTCAATCCAATGCCAAATGTTGACTACAAAAGGTACATCTTTAGTCAGAAAAGGCAAAGAACTGGTGAAATGATGGAAAGGTTTGTAGAAAGACTTGATACGCTCATCAAGCATTGAAAGTTCAAGGAGTTAAACGATGAAGAGGCCATGAGTCTCAGAGTAATAGATGGTAGTCTCTCTGATTCCATCAGACGATGAATGCTGAAAGAGAGACTCAGCTTGGAGCAAGTACTCATGGCTGCTAGAGTAGAAGAAAGAGTCGACAGACAAGCAGTTAACATGGAGGTTTGAACGGACCAAAATGAATCTGTGCCGAGTGTGGAAAAGCAAGCGGAAATGCAAGTTAGAAGGCCATAGAGCAATGTCTCCTAAGAAGTTGTGTTTTCAATGTGATTTTCCATTCCACATGAAAGTAAATGTCCCGCCATTTGGACAGATCTGCAAAGGCTGCGGGAAAGAGAACCATTTTGTAAGGGTTTGCAAAGCAAGACAAAGATCAAGTGTGTCATTTTGAGAAAACAAAATGGGGAAGATCAAGTGTGTCACGTCAAGAAAACAAAATGGATGCTCTAAAATTCTAGTGACATTCCAACCACACCCACAAGGCTAAGTGGTAACATCAGTTGAGGCAAGTAGAAACTGAACGACGTTATTTGTCATCAAATTCCTCATCTGAAAGTTTGCCACTGCCAATGTCGAGCGACAGAGAGGAAGATGGGTGTGAGATGTCAATGTTGCCCACTGAATGACATGAGCAAGTCGGTTTTGCTTCTTGTGATGAAAAATTCCATTCGAAGCTAGATCAACAAGTGAAAGTTCAAAATTAATTTGGAACACTGTTTCAAAATCACAGTGAAAGTGAATGGATGCTCCATACCTTTTATCATAGACAGTAGCGCGTTGATAAACATTATGCCAATAGAAAAGTACAGTGAACTGTCTCTTGTGCCCCATTAAACACAGTTGAAAACCAAAGCTTTGAAGCCACTGCAAAGGCAAGGTTCATTTATAGTAACTGAAACATAAAAATATAAAAGCGTGACCACCAATTCATGTCCTGCCAGGCACTTAGTCAGGTGCATGTTTACTCAATTTTAGCACTGCTGCTGACATGGGGTTGATTTCCGTAAACTACAACACAAATGCCTATCATGAGATAGTGAATCTGTTTCCATTTTTGTTTCATGAACTAGGAAAACTTGAGATAATGAAAGTGCAACTTCAGATAAATGAGGACATCCATCCTGTTGCTCAAAGACATTGTAGAATTACATGTCTGTTGTTGTTGTAGTACTTTATTCGATAAAAACATTTATCATAAAAGTAAAAACCACTTTCAAGTACCAACAACCCTTAAAATTAATACAAGACAGGATACAAATGTATGTGCAATTAAAACATATATACAATTAAAATTGGATGCACCAGAAGGATCATTAAAAATAGGATAGCAGCATGTTCAGACACAGTTAACCTGGTATATCATTTAGCACCCTCATTTGAAATCATCTTCAGCTGTTTAGATCTTATCTGCCATGCTCTTCCCAGATATTTTGCAACCCCACACACCAAAACCAATGATGAAACATCAGTTGTGAGAATGCGCAGGGCATTAAGGGGCTGTCTGAAGCCCAGCTCCCTACAAATTGGCCTAAGCCACCGTCTTTTTACACCCCTATAGGCTCTACAAGCAAATAAAAAAGTTGCTAATGACTCTTTGGGGCAAGGTCAGCATGGACATGAGGTATGGTCAGGCAGGGAAGGTCTCCACTTTCCAGTAAAATAATTTAGTGGTTGGGTTCCATATCTGAATTTTAAGAAAAGTGTTCTGTCACCAGGTGATTGAATGAAGTCCAAAAATAGTTCGAACTTCCTGACAGACTTATTGTTTAGAAACTGTTCAGTGAGCAGTCCCCACCTATGTCCCTCCAGTTCCTCCTTCAGAACCCAGTCCCAATACAACTTCTTAACAACATTTTTTGGTGGAGGGGACCGAGTCAGCCAAAGCTTGCCCAATCCCAACAGAGTGACCAACTCCTTCAGCTTGCTCAGCCATCGAATCTTGGCACAGCCGCCTAAGGTGATGAGTTAATCAAATGCCGCAGCATACGTGACTAGATCCGTTGATCTTCGCAAGCGCACCCAGAATAGCAAGGGGCCCAGGCGGACTATATCCTTGATTGAGCGTCTGCCCAAATCAAATTTCAAGAGGCTGTTGGGAAAGAAACTGAAACATTATTGAAACATGACATCATTGAGCGATCCACTGGTCGGACGCCAGGGGTGTCCCCATAGTGGTAGTGCCAAAGAAGGATAGTGAAAATCGTGTGCATCTGAATTGATATATGCCAAGAAAACAAGGCATTTGAAAGAGAACGACATCCAAGTCCGCACATTGTTGACATGATTACGCAGTTGAATGGAGCCAATGTCTTTTCCCGCCTTTATATGAACAAAGGGTATCACCAACTTGAACTGGAAGAAAACTAAAAGGTACGTTACTACATTTACGACTTATGTTGGGTTGCTTAGGTATAAAAGACTAAGGGCCATATGTATCAAGCAAAATTGCATTCGCAAATTTTGCCAAATGGTATGTATTAAGGCAAAATAAGGAATCGCAAAATTTGCGATTCCTTATTTTGCAATTGCATTTAAGGAATCGCAAACTTTGAGATTCCTTAAATGCAATGTAAGAAGCACCAAAAAAGTGCAATTTGGTCTTAAGGAATCGCAAACTACCACCTACATTGTGAACATTTTCATGTGTTCCTTTATGGGAAGCATTTCACAGTTATCACGGAGCACCAAGCGTTGCTCACCACTTTCTACAGTCGTAAAGCCAAGATGCCCCCTCGCATTGAGAAGTGCGGTTGCAACAGCAGGAATATGATTATACGATTGTGCATTATCCAGGAAAATATCAAAATCCTGTTATTTTTCACTGTGATATGGCACCACTTCTAAAGAGGCTTATACTTATGGTAACTTCATCGTGAAATCCAGTACACCTGCTGCCATATCGGTTGAACAAATCAGTGCTGCCACAAGCACTGGCAGAGATTTGCAATTCCTCAGACATTACCAATCAATTGTGGCGAAAGCATGTTCAACATCTTCATGATGACCTAGAATACCAAAAATTCAAAAATGTGCAGAAAAAGCTTTCAGTCATTCTAGAAGGTATCATCCTACAAGGAGCGAGAATTATCATACCTGAGAGTCTGAGAAAACAAGTCATTGAGCTGGCACGAGGGACATCATGGAGCTGTACGGGACAGAGTGTGGTACGCTCGTCTTGATTAAAGAGTTGAAAAGGAATCAAGGGCCTGTCAGTTGTGCCGACATAGTCACTGAGAGATTAGAAAGTATTTTTGCAACATGGGGTGTACCTTTGATTTTTAGATCTGATAATGGCCCACCTTTTAATAGTTGAGAACTTAAAGATTTTCTCACTCATCCGAATGTCAAGCATCAGAAAAACACACCTCTCTGGCCACAGGTGAATGGTATTGTCGAGTGGTTCATGAACACCCTCAGGAAGTCCATTAAGTGTGCTACGCTAGAAAAGCTTGCCCTTAAATGAGTTCTTCAGTCTACGCTTCATGCATACAGGTCAACTCCCCATTCTACCACCGGTGAAAGCCCGGCCACCTTAATGTTTGGGAGAGCCATAGGAACCAAGTTACCACATAGGACGTTGAAAGATCATTTGAAATTGATGCAATTTGTGCTACTGATTCATATCATAAACGAAGAATGAAGACCTATGCCGATAGACACTGCTGTGCTTGAAGCACTGTGTTAAAAAAGGAGACAATGTAATTGTTAGGAGCAAACGGAAAAGCAAGTATGATGCTCCTTGACTCATTGAATGTTGTGACTAGAAAAGGACACATGGTGACTGATCACCGTCCTGAAAAGTCCATTACATGAGTTTCTTTGCATTTCAAGCACCTACCTCGACATTTACAAAGTCCAGGTGTCAGAATTGAGACTTATCCACCTGAGAATCCAGAGAGCTCAAAAACTGTATCAATGTCTCTTTCACCAGTCATGGACACTTGTCCACAGCCTCACAGTACAAGATCTGGGCGAGTGATTTGAGCACCAAATCGACTTATGTATTAGTTGTGATGTGTGTATTTATGTGTGTGTATATATATATACACATGTGTGTGTGTGTAATTTTTATTTAACATTGCAGATGTAATGTCATGTGAGTTAGAGAAGATGGGTCCCTTTTCGCCCCTGTCAGACTCCGTTCAACTGAGACGTATGTGCTTGGGCGTGGGGATAGGATTCATGCGGTAGAATGTTCTTTTTCCAGTTCCACAATGAGGAATATAGGCATGTAATACCAAGTTCTGTGTGGTGTAATTATTTTCATGTTCCTGCGCTAAGGAAGACGCTACAACAAGGAGCTGCCATTACTGTGCCACAAACTCGTTGCAATATTTTTCTCAGCAAAATAAAAGTGACCATCTTGAATAACCAATTTGGTAGTAATAGCACTTTAGTATTCTGCTCATACATACCAGTAAGCAATCTAACAACAATTATCTTTAGGAAACTTCTAAAGCGGGGCTTGCAAATAAACCATAAAAAGCTCAAGCATTAAAAATAATTCCTACGGGCTCAGAAAAGGTCAAGGGTAATGAAGGGAAAGCAATTACGGTATCCTGGACAGGACGGGGGAGTTTACCCTGTTTAGCTGTGTTCTCAACCATTCAGATCTTTTCAGTTTCAAGTGTAATCACACAGCATTTCGTGAGGTTTTCTCTGATGCCTGCACATACCAATGAATCATTTAAAAGTAGAAAGCCGGGCAGAGGGGATGGAATAACCCCGATGACTGACAACTGACCGGAAATACGTCACTCTGCGGCTAACGGTTCAACAAAAAGAATACGACACAAAGCGCTATTTTTACGACGAAGACGCACGCCCTGGTGCCTTTGTAGAAGTGGAAGGGATAGAGACCTTAAAGGAAGATGGAATGAGCAGTGATTATTTAACCAATATCCTCCCTTTTTAAGAGACCGATGGTGGGGTCCGGAAACGTCATCAATGTGCGCCCCTGGGGAGGAGGGTCCGCTACCTAAGCGTGGGTGACGGGGCGGCCGGGGTGAAGAGGTACCGAGGGGTGATGTTGGCAAGGAGTACAGAAGGGAGGCTTGCGATGGGTACATGGAGCCGTCACTTACCCACGGCCTATGGGTGTTCACGGGTCCTTCCTCTTCCTCGTCGGCCTCCCCCTCGTCCATGGCGGGGCCGCGAGCCTGACAGCCGGGCGGCGGGGCTCGGCAGCGGCAAGAGCCTGACTGCAGCCAGCTGCGGCGAGGCAGCGCCGCGTGTGCTGCAGAGGCGGGGACACAGGGAGGGAGGTGCCCCCACCGGCTGCACCTGTCCTCGCAGGAACCGAGCGAGAGGTGAAACGGGGCGGAAGGGAGACACGAACGGGGTAGCACCAGCGAGCAGATGACGAGGACTCGAGGATGGAAACGGGACTAAGAGGGGCTAACCTGTCCATAGAGCTGGGGACAGTGCAAGCAGCTCGGCTAGACCAGAGAGCAGGGTTTGGAGATGGAGTTGAACAGCAGAAAACGAACGTAAAAATAAATGGGTTCTATATGGCGCTAAATGCCGCGCTTCTGCCGTCCCTCGGAAATGTTAAAGGATTTCTTTTTTTAGGGTGTGGGCGAGCCAGCAAACTAACAGGGCGAACTAAGCCAGGAGTCTAGTTTGACTTTTAGAGCTTCCGTGAAAGCCGAGCCATGAACATGTTTGCTATGTTAACCATACAAAAAACACCCCTCGAATATGATAACGTCTCTTCAGATTTAAAAAAAAGTGTACGTCAGTAAAATGTGGACGTTTTGACATTAATATATCCCATTATAACACTGCACTGAGAAGTACTTATTAAAAGTTATAGTCTTAAATATCAACTTAAGGCCATCACTGCTGCTGGCCCACACTTTCTTAGTGAACTAAGAGGCAAGGCAGATGTTGTATGAACACTGTATATGGCCCTGATTCTTAAAGATAGAGAAACGTTATAGTCTATAAAATCACACACAATAGTCAGTCAAAATAGCTTTATTCAAGATAAAACTCATAAAAGCGAGACAAATTGTACATAGTTCAGACAAGCTTACATGAATCTGAATTAAAAATGTCACAGTAAAAAAGTTGTAGATAAAAGGAATCGGAAAAAAGCAGCAAATGGAAGAAGTAAAAATCCAATTTCATACAATACAATAAATAAAATCAATTGATAACTTTAAAAAGTAATAAAATCAATTGGCAAATAGTCTAGACATGGTCAAAAGACATCAATTGTATACATTATTCGGAAACAATCAATAGGCTTCGAATCAAGTTCTGCCTTAGCACCCATACCCATCCCAAATATTTAGCTACTGCTATTGAAATAAATGGCATGGAGCTAGTCCCTATCAGCCTTTCAGCTACAGAACTTCTGTTGGTGCCCAGTGACTTGCACATAGGCACAAGCCAAACACGCCTCGGGATTGCATAAACTGGACACACAAAGAGAAGATGCGCAAGAGTTTCCTTATGGTTGCCACTGGACGGGCAGCTGTTGGTACTTGCAACATACGATCTAGAGGTCAATGCCTTCAGGGGCAGAGAACCCGCTCTAACCTGAAAGTAGAGCTTCCTAATCCCCAGCTTAGTAATGGTGTCCCAATAAGATTCAAATTTGGGCGCAAGTTTTGCCCCTAAAAAGACCCCTGCCATAGTGGATGAATCAATGTCGTTCCATGCCTGGAACGAATCTGTTCCCAATTTTTCTCCTTCAAGATTTTCTTGGACAGGAACGAGACTTCCCCAGGGCTATCCCAGAGCATTTGCGTGCCCAGAGCTACCAGACTACTTCTTAGCTGGCCAAGCCAACAAATCTTATGGAAAGAGTTTGATTTTATAACATCTAAAAAACCCTGCAGCATATGTGGAAAGCTCTGGTGTCGACCAGAGCCTATGCCAATATAAAATAAGGCGCAGCCTGGCGATGTCAGCAATAGCCTTCCTGCCCAAATCGCATCTTAGTGGCAATAGGGGTGTACTCTGAGGGAGACTAGTAATGATACAGAAAAACTTATTTTCAGGTAGTGTCAATGGTGCCAACTTCTCAAAGCCCCATAATTCAGCGCTATAGAGCACGGAGCTAACAACTTTGGATTCGTCGTCTTGCAAAACAGGCTGGATTGGTTTGGTCAATGACTTTTTATGCTCCAAGTTGAGAGCTCCCGCAATTTGGCAATGCTTGGGAGCAGCTGTATCTATATGGTGTTCCCATTTAAGATCCTTACCCAGATGAACACCCAGGTAGGTAAAAGCCATGACCAGTTCGAGCGGTTTCCCATTCATAAAATCTTTCCCCTCAAAACTAGAATGCGGATTAAAAGTCATTATTTTAGTTTTGGCCACGTTAACTTCTAGGCCCAGCGCGAAACAAAACTTTTCAAAAATTCCTAAGACTCGCTGGAGGCCACTTGGGGTTTTGGAAATAATTAACGTGTCATCCGCGAACATTAAAATCGGAACCTTAACACCAGCTAACGATGGGGCATCTATGTGTCCTGGTGACAAACAATCGACTATGCCATTAATGTACAAAGAGAACAAAGTTGGGGCCATGGCGCAGCCTTGCCTCACACCATGCTCAACCGGAAAATCAGTGGTGACCCTACCATGTCCTCCCCACTGGATTTTTGCATAATTAGCCTCGTGCAGCCGCATCACCATAGTTAAAATCTCTGTAGAGAGAGACCTAATTGTTTTAATGTCATCCATAACTGTGAGCAGGGAACAAGGTCAAAAGCTGCACGCAGGTCGACAAAGGCAGCATTAAGACTGCCTTTGCCCAGGATCCCAATCTTACAATGGAGGAGAGTAAAACGAAAGACTTGATCGATAGTACTGTTATATTTGCAAAAACTCTTGAAACTGAGACAGTACGTTATTCTCTTCAATCCAGTCCAAAATCTTATTAAGGGTCTTCCTCCCAATTATTTTTTGAATTGTATCTATCAGACTGATAGGTCTGTAGTTTCCAGGTTGTGTCTAGTCGCCCTTTTTGTACACCGGAATTATCACCACCCCTTTGCAAGAGGCCGGCACCGGGGCACCTTGTGCTGTGGCATTTGCCAACAAAAGTATGTATCTACCCCCAACGAGCCTTGTCGTACAGAAAGACATCGGCGGGGAGGCAATCGGGTCCCGGAGCTCTACCTCCTGCCACAGCGTTAAGGGCAATTGAAACGTCATTACTGTTAAAAGCATCATCTTTAAAAAAAAAAAAACGTAATTCTTCCACTTGGTTTCCTACAGGGTTACACACGTACGTACTGCGGTCTGAAATAGTCAAACCACCTTTCTTGAGAGACATAATTTTCAGGCTGTTCAGACTTGCCCCCTCTGCCCCACTTAATAATATTCCAGAATAATCTGGGATTCTTGTTGTCGCTTGCTTCTTTAAGCTCCTGCCATCGACGCTCATCCCATATTCTCTTAGCCATAAGAATAGCCCTTTTATACATCTGTCTGCCACGGCGGACGGCATCCAGATTGCCAGCCCTTATGGCCTTGCCCAAGTCAGCTCTAGCTTTTCTACAATCATCATTATACCACCTTAGCAATTTTGGGGTAACTTATTTCTTAGTTTTGACAGGTGCTAGAAAATAGGCACTAACATACTTGAACAGACTGTCATGGATTGTAGTTACATAGCTCAAATCAGTATTGCCATTAACATGTAGGGATATTAGAGCACTATCAACCTCCTCGGCTATTTTATTCAGCACCTCTGGGTTAGAAGCTATATTTGGCCATTTAAGACGCCTCATATCATTAGTAGGAACAGTAGTTTGGGGACAAGACTCAACCCAATCTACACAAGTTAAGTCCCTCTCCCACCAATCATGGGCAACACAGAGGGGATTATGGTCACTTTCGATGCGGTCGTTGACCACCATGTCAACAATCGAAAGCCAGAAATCAATTCTGCTTTTGCTTCGCCCGTTCTTACATGTAGCAGCCCCAATCCTATCCTTTGGAGTTCTACTATTAAGTGCCCTAAGTCCCCTTTCATACCAGAGACTTGATCTGAATTACTACCTCTGACCATTTCTTGACAGGCTCAAGTTCTATGTGTGGTACACCCCACTGACTATCTTCGTCTTCATTTGCATGGTGCCAATCAGTAGCTACAAGGGGCTTGAAGGTAGAGTTTAGGTCGCCTGCAACGATTACGTTAGTATCCTGCGAGTGAAGCTCAATGAGGGAGTCCAAGGCCGCTATAACCTGCGATTTACCCCCTCAAACCCCCCTCACATAGACATTATAAATGTCCATGCATCCCATAGAGCCTAAATCCTATCTTAACACTTGGATGTCATTACTCCCTGAGGGTAATTCTTTAATAGCTAAAGGGAGATGTTGTTGCACCCAAATGGTTGACCCACCCATTGCACGCCCCTTAATCCCCTTTATTGCAGGGGCAAGAAAATGTAAATAACCAGGGCAAAAATGTGGCTCAGATGACCAGGTCTCCTGGAAGAGGCAGACTTCAAAGCCTCAAATGAACGCTAACCATTACGGTGATGACACTTAGGCGCCCAAGCCTGCTATATTCTAGGAGATTAGTGTCCCCCCTACCCCCCTTGAGGAGACACTAATTTCTTGACAGGCTCAAGTTCTATGTGGACACTCATTTCTTGACAGGCTCAAGTTCTATGTTTGGTACCCCCCCACTGACTATATTTGTCTTCGTCTGCATGGTGCCAATCAGTAGCTACAAGGGGCTCGAAGGTAGAGTTTAGGTCGCCTGCAACGATTACATTAGTATTCTGCGAGTGAAGCTCAATGAGGGAGTCCAAGGCCGCTATAACCTGCAATTTACCCCCTAGGACCCCCCTCACATAGACATTATAAATGTCCAAGCATCCCATAGAGCCTAAATCCAATCTTAACACTTGGATGTCATTACTCCCCGAGGGTAATTCTTTAATAGCTAAAGGGAGTTGTTGTCGCACCTAAATGGTTAACCCACCCACTGCACGCCCCTTAATCCCCTTTTTTGCAGGGGCAAGAAAATTTAATTAACCAAGGCAAAAATGTGGCTCAGACGACCAGGTCTCCTGGAAGAGGCAGACATCAAAGCCTCCAATGAACGCTAACCATTACGGTGATGACTCTTTGGCGCCCAAGCCTCCTATATTCCAGGAGATTAGTGTCCCCCCCCCCCTTGGGTCCATCGCCCACAAAAGGAATATTTGCCACATTCATAAGATTTTCCCTAGTCCCCCTCTCCGACCCTATATCAGAGGAGATACTTAACTGAGTTAGACTAATAGGCATTTCCTGGCTAAAAAAAGTAGAGGGACGTGTATTGACTTGTCGCAGACATCTGACCTAATGTTTGAACAAACACCAGTGGGACACCCAGACCCTTTACAGATGTTACTTCGATAAAGTGGTGAGCCCCACTGACATTATCAATTGGTACCGCTACACTATTACCTGGCCCTAAAGTACTGTCAATAATTTTCTTTTCTATATCAAATCCTCCCCTGGTGAAGTCCCCAGGGCTTGAGTTAGAGAAAGTTATCCCAGAAACAACTGGGAGTCAGTCAATGTTTTCAAGGCCAGAGCCCCCAGTGTTAACCCGCGATTTCTGCACATAGGATAGATTAAAGGGAGATTTCCTCAGGTGGATATGGGAGTGGGCTGGAGGGCTGGTTCTAAATTCCAAGGCGAATAAACTATTGGCCAGCGACTCCGTTCTTAAAACCAATTCAATACAGTCATATTGGCCGACGTCCGAGGTTAGCCTAGTTGCCTTAGTAATATCCTCCCTGATTACTGATCTGCAGCCTCTAACATAACATAGCCAATGAATGGCTTTGTTAGTTAGGGAGTCAACGCGCTCAAATTTTCCCCCAGTGCCTAACTTGGGAACATTTGTCATGTAGATTTTATTAGGACTATGGGGTCTTTTAAGTTCAGAACCCTCTCTTCTTGCTTGGCGTTTGCCTCTATTGTGGACTTTATCAGTAGTACCCCCCCCCCCTCCGCTCCCCCCCTACTATCGGGTGTGGAGTGCTCCCTTACCGGTGTCTTTAACTGATATGTCAACTTATACTACAGTGGTTTTGACAATTTGTTTTGGCCTTTCCCAGATGCAGTGAGTCCACTTGACCTAGCCTGCTCTGTGACAGTGGATTGTATTGTATTCCCAACCCTGGCTATGTTACCCTCAACTTGGGACCTCTGCCTAATACTGCTGATTTTCAGAGGGAACGTGTTACCATTAGTTGGGCTAGGATTCAATGCAGGCGTATCCTCTCACTTATCTGGGGACTCACCATGGCAGATAGGTTTAAAATTAGAGTTTTCATAGACTCAATTTCATCTCTTAGAAGGGAAACTAGACTCGTTAGGACACTAATCTCCTGCAAAATATTGTTGGACTTGGTGCCAGCTTGTACTAAAGAAACAGGTACTTGATTTGGCCGAAGTTTAGAAATAGGAATGACAGTGGGGGCTCTTTCCTTATCTGTGCTGGGGTGCTAATTTACAATCCGCCCAACACCCCTCCCATCCATATGACGGATCAAATTACAACGTTGGCTGACCTTTCTTTAAAACACCCCCACTTTACGGTCCTGGGGGATTTTAATCTTCATGTAGATGACAGCAACTGTGCCAAGGCATGCTCTCTAGTAGAGACTATGGTGGGCATTAATCTTCTTCAGAAAGTCGTGGGCCCCACACACACTGCTGGTCACACTTTGGACCTTATCTTCACTAACCTATCCGTCCTTTCCACCCTCGCCCCGGCCCCGGTGTTATGGTCGGACCATTTCATTATTCTTTTTAAAATTAATTCCCCTCCGGCCCGACCTTCACTGGCAAGACAGAGAAGGTTGGAAGAAAGTGGTTCAAAGTAACACTGGAAACTATGGAGCCGGCAATTGCCGAGCTCAGTTGGCAACCCTCCACAAACATTAATGAGGACGTAGTAAACTTGAATCAATGCCTCATTACGGCCATCGATAGCATTGCTCCCCTCACTGTTCTCTCCTCAGCCAGAGCCAAACCTTCTGCACCTTGGTTCTCCCAGCGGCTAAGGGAAGAAAAAAGCAAATGTAAAAGGCTAGAACGCCTGTGGCGCCACACCTACGACCCAGCAGCTAAAACAAATTACAGAATGGCGCAAAAATAATTCCATAAAATTAAACAAAGTTTTATGAAAGAATATTTCGCCAGCAAAATTAAAGCAGCAGATAATTCTGCCAAGGCGCTGTTCCAAATCGTGAAAGATTTCATTAGACCTGTGGCTCTCTCCCACACAATAGAGCCCTGTCAAGAACTCTGTGATGGATTGTCAGATTTTTTCCATGAGAAAATCAATCTCATCTATGCTTCTTTTAATGTAGCGAATAGACTAGACACAGAGGTCATACCGGTGCATACGACCAACAAGGGCACTAGGCTAAGCACATTTAAAACTATTAACTCAGATGCAGCACTGAACAAACTTCAGCTTTGTAAATCGGGTTCTCCTTTAGATCCTATGCCCGCCCTAATCTTCTCTACAGTTGCCTCGGCGGTGGTACAACCCCTTGTAACTATATGGAACTCCTCTTTCCTATCTGGTCAGTTTCCGGAGATTTGGAAACAGGCCATTCTCATTCCTCTCCTGAAAAAAACAGAAGCTGACCCCACAGTACTCAGTAATTATCGCCCGATATCACTGCTTCCAAAACCTGCTAAAATCTTAGAAAAAATAGTTCAAGAACAACTCTCGGACTATCTAGAAAGCAATGATCTTCTTCATGATTCACAATCAGGATTCAGGAAAGGGTATAGTACAGAGACAGCACTTTTAGAGGTCTCAGAGACCGTGCGGGAGAGTGTGGACAGGGGCGAGGTAGCCATGCTTGTGCTCCTCGACCTGTCCGCAGCTTTCGACACGGTCTCTCATGCCATCCTCCTAAACAGACTCCTCGAGATGGGGATCTGCGACACCCCTTTAGCCTGGATCACTTCTTTTCTAACAAACCGTACACAACAGGTATGGTGCCAACCTTTCTGGTCTAAAGATAAGAAACCACTTGGCTGCGGGGTGCCCCAGGGCTCTGCTCTCAGTCCCCTCTTTTTCAACGTATATATTGCACCCCTAGCAAAGATGATTGAGAAAACTGGGGTTAGAGTGGTCTCATATGCTGATGATACTCAGCTCATCTTTTCCATCAGAGACCACTCACCCCTTGGTTTTAAAAACCTTAAAACCTGCCTCTCGAACATCGTAGCGTGGATGACCTTGAACACGCTAAAACTTAACACAGATAAAACAGAGATATTGTTTTTCAATCAAGCAAACCCCATGCCACCCAACACCTGGTGGCCAGCCGAACTCAATCCCCCTCCTTCTCCGGTAAAAACGGCTCGCAACCATGGCGTTCAATTCGATAATGAACTATCTTTTAAAACACAAATCCAGAAAGTCACTTCATCATGTTTTGGTAAACTACACTAAGAAAGATCTCACCCTTTCTCCTCACTGAGGATATGAAGACAGTAACCCATGCCTTGATTACTTCGCATTTGGACTATGCGAATATTCTTTATCTGGGACTCCCTGCCTACCTACTACACAGGCTGCAGATCGTGCAGAACGCTGCAGCTAGGCTGATTTGTAAAGTCCCCTACCGCCACTCCATTTCACCCCATTTAAGGAAGTTGCATTGGCTTCCAATCACTGCTCGTGTCAGATTCAAGGCCCTCATACTAGTCTTTAGGGCTCTGAATGGTATAGGCCCCAGATACCTTAGACAGCGTTTGAAACCAGTCCATTCATCCCGCAACCTCAGATCTAACCACCTCCGGCTTCTACTCCCCCCTCCAGATTCCGCCTTGCAAGGAAGGGTGGAAGAGCATTTGCAGTAGTTGTATCAAAACTGTGGAACTCCTTACCCATCAGTCTCCGTCTCATTGACACTGAATCTCAATTCAGGGGCAAACTAAAGACCTTTCTATTCTCTGGCTACTAAATTTTCCCTCCTGCCGCTCGCAATCCTTAGCGCCGGGACACCCCCGTTGGGGGTAGCCGCGCGCTTAATAAATGTCAATAATAATAATAATCGGGGGAGTTCATGGCATGCACTCAAGTCAGCAAATGGGATGGGATAGTGTTGTACCTAGGTCTCCAATAGAGTTAACGCCTCTTTCGACCCATTGTTTCCAGAATAGGTTTCTGCCTTCTAGTTTAATTTTGTGATTATGCCATACAGAAGCCATGGTAGAGTCGGCGAGATGGTTGTACAGGGCTTTATTGACTCTTAGAGTAATGGACAGGGCGGCGCAGGCTTGCTCACAACTGTCAGCTGTGTAGCGGACTTTTCCTTTTTCTGTTTTTCCGGACAGTGTGCTAGAACTGTTCTCCAGCAAAGAAAAGGCGCTGCACCTTCAGCATTTGGCTCTCCAGCCCACCCCAGACGATAGAAGCATCTTCCTCAGCAGTTCCCAGCCAGAGGAGACTGAGCATTGGATTGCCTGCAATTGCCTGGAGCCCCGTAGGGCAGTACAGATCGTGGTCGAGGAGCCCCGCTGGGCAGCAGAGGAAGCGCGGGGGAGCAGTGTGAAGGAGGACGGGACTGCGAGGACCAGCAGGTTGTGCGTGTGTCATCGAGCACACCTGCGGCCTCTTCCCGTGTCCCCGCCCCCCCCTGTCTGATTGTTGAAAACTCCTCGCGGCCCCCGCTTCGCGGGTGCCGCTCGCCAGAGGAGACTGAGCATTGGATTGCCTGCAATTGCCTGGAGCCCCGTAGGGCAGTACAGATCGTGGGCGAGGAGCCCCGCTGGGCAGCAGAGGAAGCGCGGGGGAGCAGTGTGAAGGAGGACGGGACTGCGAGGACCAGCAGGTTGTGCGTGTGTCATCGAGCACACCTGCGGCCTCTTCCCGTGTCCCCGCCCCCCCCTGTCTGATTGTTGAAAACTCCTCGCGGCCCCCGCTTCGCGGGCGCCGCTCGCCAGAGGAGACTGAGCATTGGATTGCCTGCAATTGCCTGGAGCCCCGTAGGGCAGTACAGATCGTGGTCGAGGAGCCCCGCTGGGCAGCAGAGGAAGCGCGGGGGAGCAGTGTGAAGGAGGACGGGACTGCGAGGACCAGCAGGTTGTGCGTGTGTCATCGAGCACACCTGCGGCCTCTTCCCGTGACCCCGCCCACTTTATACACAGGCAGCATAAGACTTGGAGTCATTACGCGTCAGTGGGACGCGTGTGCGGGACATCACCCGGGACAAAGCCCGGACTAAGGGCGGACCCTCTGTGGCCCTCAGAGGCCCGAGGAGACTGGACTGGGCCAGAATCCCTGGTCGTTTATTCCAGGACTATTGTGTAAGTGCTCGGGGGGTCTATTATTTTAGTAATTATAATGTCAATTGAATTACTAACCTCGGATATGGCTGGCCCTGAGAAACCTGTGAGCTTGATAAATGGGAAACTAGATAATTATTTTAAGAAATCTCTCCTGGATTCTCCAACTACCCCCACCCTTGAAGAACTTCGGGCAGAGCGACGGCGGTCGGTTGAAAGCTTAAAGAATAGACCATTCCCGGTTTCACCAGTGTTAATCAGCTCTATGGGGGATGGAACCCCTATTGAAAATATTTGTACCCCCTCGCAGGACAGCATACCTCTAATATTTAGAGAGGGAACAACTACGAGCGAACCAGAATCCTTAGGCACTACTAGTAAATTGCCAACCATTGCTACCACTCCTAGTATAACTAAATCTATTGTTCTAACCAAAGCACAAATTACCCCTATCCCTAAACAACCTAAAGCTGTTAAAAGTAGGGCGAAAAAAGTCACGCCAGTTAAAATTTATGGCCCTCCCCCGACAAAAAGGCGCAAAAAAACTGACCTTCCAAAGAGGAAGATTAATCATGCAGATTTTGGCATTAAAAAGGACGATAGTACTAGGGAAGGACGGGTTAAAGTAACAGACAAAGGAAGGATAGTTATATCACCTATGCATCCATGCTTAACCCCCTTAATAGATCCTGTCATCTCCACCGCCGATAGCCTCCCCGCGGTTGTGTCGTTACAGGAACCTACAAATGGGGCCTTGATCGATAGCATAGAATCTATAATGAGGACCTATACATTGGCTATCGTAGATAGACTCAATAAATTAGATGATAGACTCGGGAAGATAGAACATGAACTGGGAACCAAGTTAGTGATTAATAAAGTGTTGCCTAACCCCCCTGTACAAACTCCAATTTTACCCACCTCATCAGGTATTCCTGTTATAACCACTATACCTACCTCTGTGCAGACTACTATTGTGCCTCAATCCTTAAATAATATGAGTAAACCCACTTTGCCCCCCGCTGTAACGTCTAATGGACATTCAAATAATCTTGGTCAAGCCCCAGGGAATGAAAAGAGAGAAAGAGGAAATGAGCGGCCGGCTCGAGGAAACCATAACAAGGGCCCCCTTCCAGAACTTCCACCAGACGCTGTACCCTTTGTTGTAGTCCTTACAGGGGTACCAGAGCTAGAAAAGAACAAACGGGAGGGCTATGCCCAGTTGAAAAATAAAATATCGCATTGGTTAAGTTTACACAGACCTATTGCAAATAATGTCAATGGAGAAATCGTCCATGTCCGCCGCCTTCCGTGGCTGGGAGGAAGACCCAAAGATATTGAGGGAGACATAGTGGTCATTAATTTTAGAGACCAGAATGCCGTCCATTTTATACTTAACTGGCCTTCTGACCACGGTGGTAAAACTATTACCCCCCGCCCCTAACATATTTTTATCCTCGCTCAGTGGTGTTCCCACCCAATCATCAATCACAGCGAGCTCCCCCTCCCCCGTTATTGAGGCAAATGCTCCCAAATCCATATCGTCCACCTGTCTACAACAATGGCCCCATATTTAACAACACGCAACCACCTATAGAGGTAGACCCGTATGGGTGGAATACTGTAGGCCCAAGGTATAACTCCATAACACACAGGAGAATGGACCATCTCAAACCTTTTACACCCCTAGATACCTCCAATAGGTTTGATGTGTTTAGTGGCCTGGAAGACTGTGACTGATGCCATCGAGCCACAGGGGAGGGGGGAAAGGAACTGTGTGGAGATATAGGAGGAGACATGGGTGCAGGCACGGGGGAAAAAGGTTCAACTGTTATTAACCCACCTAATGGGTACAATGTTATTTGCAGCCCTGGGTATAATACATGTTATTCTGGGCAGCCTCATTGTAACTCAGATACTCCTACCCCGGCAAATGGAAGTACAACTCCGACCCGACTATCTGAAGACCCCGTGTCAGGGGAAGTAACTCACATCCATACCCTACCGCTACCATCTATTGAGGCGGCTAGCTTAACAGAACGGGGGTATAAGATGGCGAGTTGGAATATTGCCGGGTGGAATAATAAAATAGATCGTCTAGGATGGTTAGAATTTATAACCCAATTTGACATCTTGTGTCTCCAGGAGACTTGGGCGGCCGAAGATGTCTATCTTGATGGGTATGTCGCCTATAACTGCCATGCTCAGCCATCGAACATGGGGAGAGCCAGTGGTGGGATGATGATATTGCTCTCTGTGAGGTTACCGGTTCGAGTAAAAATCCACCGGACTGTTGGTCTGCACTCTCAGCTGTTATGGTTACAACACAGGAATGGGCGAAATGTTTTAGTAATAAACCACTACAACAATGTTTTTAACCACTCAAAAACAGATATGGTCGATGAACTTGAAGCAGAGGTGGAAAGGTTATATGAGCACAGTGATGTGTCTTTTGATATTTTGTGGGGTGGTGATTTCAACATTCACATGTGCCCATTTGCTGGCAAAAGGGTATGTGGGTATGGGGGTGAGGGAGGGGAAGATCAGACCCACTTTCTACATTCGGTCTATGGGGAATCTCTAAACACTCTTATGCTTAAAATGGATTTATGCATTATGTTACCTGGCGTAGACAGCGAGGGCAAGTCGGTACCGACCTTTATTGGTAGGAACTGTGCCACCGTTATTGACTACCTCATTGTCTCCGCCAGTATCACAGCCTTGTGTTCCTTACCCGTAACAGTAGATCCAGCCCTAAGTGATCATAACTGTCTAACAATGCATCTCGCCCTGTGGGGGGATAAAGTAAAGGCATTACACGGTGCAGTGACAGACGTTGTCCCACATAGACCCAATGGCCCTAGAATTAAATGAGGTAGGCAAAATGAGGAACGTTTACTATGTACCATTGTGTCTGCTTGTATAGATGAGGTGGAATGCTGCCTCGAACCCGAAAAGGACAATGCTGATATTCTAGCCAGTTTCGATATCATTAATAAAAACATTGCACAAATCTTAACCGGGAGAAAATCAAAGGGCCCTAGGAATAACGGGGGATGGTTTAATAGGGAATGTACTAAATCCTTACAAAGACTTAAAGTTGCCCTTAAGGGTAAACCTAGGGATAAGGAAGCAGTTAAAACCCTTAGAAGGGAATACTCTATTCATTTGAGGAATAGGAAACAGGAACTAAGGGAAGAGGCCTGGAACAACCTGACTAAGGCAGTGGAACTTAAGGATGCCAAGCTTTTCTGGTCCACTGTCAATAGTCCCTTCCTCCAAAATGAAGAAGCCCCGGTAATGTCTGCCCAGGTGTCTGAGGAACAATGGGTGGCTCATTTTACTAGTATTTTTAACCCGGAAGGATTAGATGTGGGGGGTGACAGGGAGACCGTGGCTTTTATGCCCCTACCTCTTAATATCACAGTTTCTGAGGTGGATGCCGCCATCCGGGTTAGCAAGGGGGGAAAGGCGCCGGGCCCTGATGGGGTACCCGTTGACCTTTATAAAGCAGAGGTCTCCATCTGGAGCCCATTGCTAACCAAGGTTTTTAATGCAGCGGCAATGACTGCGGCCCCACAGACTTGTGGGGAATCAATCATTATCCCGGTGTATAAAAAAGGAGAGAGGGGCGAGGCAAAAAACTATCGCCCGATTTCTCTCCTCACAGCTTCCCTAAAAATTATGAGTAGGGTATTACTGGGTCGTCTGGAGGAATGGGTAGAAGATAAAGGGATCCTTGCGGATTCTCAGTATGGATTCCGCAAGGGTTTAGGCACAATAGAACAGTGCATTAATTTAGACCTAATTATAGGCAAATATACACGGGCCAAACAAGGCTCGCTGTTTCTTTGCTTTGCAGACCTGACCAGCGCCTTCGACCTGGTCGACCATGGTCTTTTGTGGTCAACCTTGCTGGACATGGGTGCCCCACAGGATATCATCTATTTCTTGGCCCAACTCTATAGGAATCTTACGGCTAAGATACGTTACGGGCAATCGGGGGAGTGTACACCCAGTATTAAAGTAGGCTCCGGAATTAGGCAGGGATGCGTCCTTGCACCTCTTCTTTTCTCCCTTTTTATTAATGCAATCGAGTCAGAACTGCGGACCATCAGTGCGGATGCTCCGACTGCTGACGGCCTTTCCATCCCAATATTGCTTTACGCGGACGACGCGGTTCTGCTCTCACAAACCCCTCTTGGGTTGCAAAAACTTATGAATAAATTTGCAGATTTTATTAATGGGAGAAAATTAAAAATTAATAATTCAAAAACTTTTATAATGGCCTGTGGGAAGAAAATTAAAAACCTAAGGCCCTTTACAGTTATGAACCAAACTATAAAAGTGGTGGATAAATTTTGTTATCTGGGTATCACTTTTAACAGTGGGGGGATGTGGACACCTGAAATGATCAATGTTAGAGCTAAAATGGCCAAGTGTTCCTTCGGCATATTTAAGTTCGCATCTAAGCTAGGCTCAAGACGGATACCAGACATGTTGTACCTATACCACCATAAATGTGTTGCTCTGGCCCTATATGGCTCAGGAGTATGGGGCCATTGTAATAACAACATGCTCCAGGTTGAGGAAAATAAATTTATCAAAAAACTCCTATGTTTACCATCTTCTGCCTCAACAAAGTTGATCCATCAGGAGGTCGGTCTAGAACATCTATCTGACTTGATCAAATTAAGACCCCTGTTAGTATGGAGATCTATATGGAGTAAGGAACAAACTGGTTTCACAAGAAAGATCATTTTAGACTGTCTTCATATGGACAAATGTTCCCGCATCCCCTGGCTTAACTATATTATTCGAACATTTAATGATGTTTTTAATCTTACTGTACGTGATAACCCTTCCTGTGTTCTAGATATCCCGAAGAGTGAGCTCAAACATGAATTTTTGAGGGCTAGCATGGTGAAGCGTAACGCAGCTACTGCCCAGTTCTCCACACATGTTTTTTATGACAGATATACTAAGGAAGAAATGGGGCTTTCAGGATACCTTAAATTGGTTACTATTCGATCCCACCAATATGTATTGACAAGATTACGGATGGGGATTGCCCATTTGCTTGTTGCGTATCCTGTAATAAAGACCTATACTACTGCCCCCTGTCCGTGTGATGGGACTACAAAGCAAAGTACGGAGCATTTTTTACTGTTATGCCCTCTTTATCTCTACCTTCGAAAAATATATCTGAAACCGCTTTTTAAAAAATACAATGTATCCACTATTGTATCGGCTATGGGGCTTTTATTTGGACTTGATTCACAGGACATCTGCTTTTTTACTGCTGTATTTATTTTAAAATCGATATGCTTGAGGAATAGCATGCTTTTTTGATATGTGTTTAATTTAAATTTTGCTGCTTCCTCATGTTTTTACTTATGTATGTACTTTTATGATTATTAATCAATGATCGAATAAAGTTTTTGAATTGAATTGACTCTTAGACGGCTGATTCCATATCTGCTATTATGGGAAAAAAATGGGCCACTGTTTTTGGAGGCCGTGAAAAGTCAGCGTGGAGTTTAGCTGTATGGGGGAGAGTAGCTGAGATTAAATTTGCATCCGAGGGGGGGTGGGGGTGGAGTCTGTGGTCTTATTAGACCACCAGCTAACAGTTTTAGGATCAGACCGGTGATCCTAGCAAAATAGCCTTGTTCACTGTGTTAAAAAAGGGGTTATGTAGGTTTATGGGAAGCATACTGGATAGTAAGTTGACTAGGGGTGCTATCCTCATTTTCAATGCGTCCAACCTGCCCCACCAAGTTAGGTATTTGGGAGACCAAGAGGCTAATAGGTCTTTGATTTTGGAAAGTGTCTTTCCCTCATTGATTGAGGCTGAGACATTGAAATCTTTGCCAAACCAGATGCCTAAATACTTGAGCGCCCCAGGTTCAGAACGGAGTCGCCAAGAATTGTGGGGGTACAGTGGATATTCATGGAGAAGATCTCCATTTAGTGTGGTTATGAGTGTTGCTAAATACCCTAGAGTAGTTTATTTCAGTTATAATGTGTGGGATAGCTTTGTCTGCATTTTTAGTGATTAGAACCGTGTTGGCGTGGATGCAACAAGTTGCCTTCCCATTTCAGATTTCACACCTTAAATGTTTTCGTTCCCTTTTAGGGAGCATAAGAGAAGTTCGATAACTAATACGGAAGGAGGGGAGAGATGGGGCATCCCTGTCTGGTGTCTTGGGTAAAGGAAATGAGTTGGACAGGCAGGCATATATCCTGACTTTTGCCACTGGTGTTGCGTAGAGATCCATCACCATTCGTATGAAGTTGTCCCATAGTTGGAATTTGCAAAGTGCCTCTTGTAGGAAGGTCCAGGAGACCTTATCAAAGGCTTTTTCTCGTCAAGAGCCATCGCCGTGGAGGACGATGACCGGGCTTTTTCAAGATTGTGGCAGAAGACTCCGATATTATCTGCCTTTCAGAAATCCAGTTGGGTTGGGGCGATGATTTTTTGTATCACTTTCTCTAGTCTTTGTGTCCGGATTTTGGCATATATTTTACAGTTGATATTGATTATCGATATCGGCCTGTAGCTTTTGACGTCCAATTAGTCCTTTCTTTCCTTTGGGATAACTATTGTGGTCTCTAAGGGCGAGCCGGCGGCATGGCCGGTGTATGCATAAGAGTGAAATAGGGCAGTTAGAAGTTCTGATAGGAGAGCAGGGAATATTTCCTAAAAAGTCACTGAGTAGCCGTAAGGGCCTGGAGCCTTACCTGGCGTGAGGGATTTAATAGTCAAGTAGATTTCTTCAGAAGTGATTGGAGCTTTTAGCCGGGCTTTGTCATCTGCTGAGGCTGATGGAAGTGAGCATGTGTTGAGGTGTGAAATACAGTCTTTGGGTTGATTGTATTGTTTGGAGTTTAGAGATCAGAGTAGAAGTTATGAAAGCCCTCCAGAATCTCAGGTGGGGAGGTGACTGTAGAGCGGGATTTGTTTTTGATAGCCGTGGTGATGCATTTGTTTTTGGAGTATTTTGTATAGTTAGCAAGGGCCTACCGGCTTTGTTTCTAATGGTGTATTTTTCCGCATTGGCAATGTCCACCCATTTCTGCGCTCTAATACTTGAGGTTTGGTTGTACTCATATTGTAGTTTGTGCAGTTTAGGGATGTCCTGGGAGCCTGCAGAGTGCCTGATGGAATCATTTATAGACTTGATTTCTGACTCAATACAATCAATACGTTTATTCAGGGATTTGTTTCTGGTAGCAGCTAGATTCATTAAGGTGCCTCTGAGAGTGGCCTTCAGGGCGTCCTACCTAATCGAGTCCAAGGTGTCACCTTCTTTGTTTTCTTACAAGAATTGTTGAATTACTTCCCTAATTTTGGATATGGATAGGTCATCCTCCAAGAGCTCATTATTGAGGTGTCAAACATTTGGGAATGGGTGAATATCTGTGAGTGAAAGAGCAGGGCAGGTACGCCGCTTGCAGGGGGTTTAAGAGACCGCTTCTTATTTGGTGTAGATGGTACTATTCAGTCGGCGATATGCGGTAGCGAGCTGTTTCAGAGCTGTGGTGGTGCAGCAAAAGTGGGGTTCACCCCCTGGAGCTGGAGTGCCGCATGATCACAGAGGTTGTGAGCGGGTCAGTATGATCAGTTGCTAGTCA
Organism: Lissotriton vulgaris; assembly: GCF_964263255.1. Taxonomy (NCBI): domain Eukaryota; kingdom Metazoa; phylum Chordata; class Amphibia; order Caudata; family Salamandridae; genus Lissotriton; species Lissotriton vulgaris. The sequence continues at coordinate 91,008,314 of NC_141699.1, read as the reverse complement.
TGAAGCCGGCATGGGGCGAGACAGCCGTAGAGGAAGGCTCACAGAGGTAGCGATGCCAGCGGAGGCCCCGGGGGATAAAGGTGGGTTGCAAGTCGAACAGCACGCTGAAATCATTCTTCGGTAACACCTCCGGGGTGCTGCATTTGTCTGGCTGATGGCAGGGTCGCATCATTGTCAGGATGGACGGGTTGAGGGTATGAAGTGAGTGGATGGAACACGTGCTGACTGTCTAGCCAGCCATCGCTCTTGAGCGCAAGTCTGACATGTCAGGTTTCAAACGCATGAAGTCTGGACCACCACATCTGTCAGCAGTGAGCATTCAGATTGGAAAACCATCCTTCCATTTTATGGAGCACGGGAGGACAAGCCAAAAGATTAGCAGGGAGAGCCAAACAATTACAATGTTTGGCATGTAATTTGTGCAACAAACATCTTGTGAAAATATGATAAGGTCTCTTTAAGGATTGGGGGATATTTATCATATTTGTTTCACTGTTCTCTTTTTTCTTTCTTTACCCTTTGGCTGGTGGGGGGGTGTGCCGTTGATAGTGTCAGATTTGCAGTCCTTTGACTGCATAAAATGGCTAACACATTTAACGCCTTGACTTGGAATGCACGAGGCATGGCAACCACTGCCAAGAGACACAGAATGGATGCTTGCCTTAGGCACTGACATGTCCACTTTGCATGTTTTCAGGAGACACACCTAACTACGGAGTAACTTGAAATAGTTGGTAAACAATGGAACAGTCATGTGTATGGTATGAGCTTCTCGACATATGCCCTGGGGGGTTTTGATTTGGGTTGCCCCAGAGTTATTTTTCCGTAAGATGTAGGCTCCTGATCGACATAGAAGTCAGATATGTGTCCCTAGAGAGGGTCCTAGATGGCCGCTTATTTTTCATAGTATCTATATATGCACCCAAAACTTCACAGGGTGAGTTTTTGGAGTGCCTCTCCCCAGCCATGTTGCTTGAGTCATAAGCTCCGGGTCTATGGGTGGTGATTTTAACTGCGTACTTGATACAGACCTAGACTGTCCTGTCCCCCCACTCCCGGGCATACAAAGTCTGCAGGCTACAAACACTTACAACACTTGGCCCTGGCCCTCAACATGCATGATTTTTAGAGCCCTGTACACCCCGGGGAGGTGGAATATTCTTACTGTGCATCGGGGCACCAGGTTCATACTAGGCTAGACTACTTTTTTAGTAACACCAACTGTTGGCCCCTTATATGCGGCTCTGAGTATCTAGGCCAGACTCTATCGGATCACAATCCACTTCGGGCACATTCCGGTGGAGGAGGCCGAGGGCCATCATTTGGACCAGGCAGCTCCGTCCTGAGTTGCTACAGAACATAGTGTACTGAGATACCATCATTACACACCCCAACCAATATTTTGCTTATAGCATGGGCTAAACGGACTCTCGAGGGCTTGAATGGGATTCCCTGAATGTGGTCATGAGAGGGCACTTATAAATACGATGTGGGGTGTCTGAAGAGCACTTACACGCACCGTGCTGGACATAGAAACTTGTATTAGAAAGGCAGAGGCAATGGCGACACCTGCCGCTTGTCCCCGCTTGAAGTCTGCAATATAGGGAGGAAATTGACCAATAGTGTGCCCTGGACTGTAAGAACTCCTTGGCTCGCCTCCATGACATGAGGATGGTGAAAACCCAGGACATATATTAGCATGGTTGCGGCCCTCTGAAGTACCCAGGACAATGATTGGTACCATACGGGACAATGGGGGCCAGGTGGTGAACACGCTAATTGAGATTAATAAGGTGTTCCACATACTACTATGAATGGTTGTACACCCTGCCCCCTGGACCGGCTCCAACACAACTGCAAGATTATCTTCACACAGTGACACTTCCCCATCTGACCCCCAATACAGCTGTAGGAATTAGAGCAACCCCTCCAGCTAAAGGAGATTCATCTGGCTATTAGCCAGATTGCTTGTGATAAGACTTCAGGTACCGACTGGTTTCCTGTGGAATATGCCGCCTACAAAGAAACGTTTGCCCCTCATCTGTTGGAGGTTTACCAGGAAGCAAACGGCCAGGGTCTTTTCGAGGACTCTTCAGGAGTACCTTATAGTGGTACTACCCAAGCCGGGCAGAGTCCCTGCTGAACCACCTGCTGTCCATAATGAACATTGATTATAAAATATTAAGCCAGGTCCTCACCAACAGAATGATCCCAGTGCTCAGTTCTTTAGTCCACTCAGACCAATGTGGGTATGTGCTGCGGCAAGCGAGTCACTCCAATATTTGGCATTTGTAACATATCATGGTCACTGTTTCCCAGGAGTCCGACCTCCCAGTGGTGGATTTTGAGAAAGTATTTGATACGCTGCGTTGGTCCTATGAACTCCAAGTGTTGGAAGCCCTTGGAATGGGCCCGTCTTCTTAAAATGTGTCAGGATACTGTATACTGCTCCACAGGCAAGAGTCTGTACTGGCTGTCAGTTTTCACATTCTTTCCCCATCAGGAGGAGGACCCGAAAAGGGTGCCTCCTTAAACCTATGATCTTTATGCTGGCCATGGAGCCGTTAGCTGTCCAGCTGCTTGCCAGGCATGGGCTGTCAAGGCAGGAATGGACTGGCACACAGTGTCTTTATACGGGGATGATCTTTCAGTATTTCTTCAGAACCATGCTCTTGCTCTACCGGACCTCTATGCCTTGCTTGATTTTTTGAGAGACATGACAGGTCACAGGATGAATTAGGACAAGTCTTATATTTTTCTGCAGTGCTGGGTTGCACCTGAACGGTGCATGTCACCACCGAAGGGACATCTTGCCTGGAGTTATGAGACCTTTTGCTGCTTAGGTGTGACTGTCTATCACACAGACTGGGACTGGATTGATGGGAATTATGGTAGGACCCTGACCTTGCTTTGCCAGTCCCTTTATTTTTGGACTAGATGACCTCTCTCAAGAATGGTCAGAGCTTCAATAGCTAAGATGCTTATCCTCCCAGGGCTTTTATATTTTTTCGCGGGTCTAATGGTGGTTCTCCCCCACCCACCCCCTCCACTTCCCAAGATCCTTTTTTGCTGTATTACAAAGCTTAGAATCTGCATTGGTCTGGGGATCCGTTAGGAAGCAAATTTTGTTTCCAATGATTCACCATCCGATTCTTGAGGAAGGGTTTGGGGCTTCAGATCTGGAATTGTATTTCACTGCATCCCAGTTACAATGCCCATGCGCTGGCTAGCTAGTGTAGAAGCTGAGGAGGGTAGATTTATACAAGCAGACCTAGGGGACTTGAATGTGCTAGACTGGCTGGTGTCTCCGGGGTGTCCAGATGGGGCCTACGCAGGCTATCACTTGAGGCAAAGTTGGTCTTGGTATGTCACATGCGCCTTCGAAGCGCGCCGGTCCCTTATGCACTGCAGCTACACTCTTAAGGCCTTGCTTGTGGCACACAAACCTTCCCCTTGGCTGGAGTCAGGGATTACTCAGCTGGGCGACCTGTATGAAGAGTGGGCTTTGTACTCTTTCCAGGGCCTCGGGGAACTCTATGGATTGGGGCCAGGGCCCTTTCTTGCTCATAATTCATTAGTGGCCGCGATTGGGAATATATGGTCAATTGGATAGGCCGAGCCTCCATTGCCTTCTGAATTGCAATGGTTCTGGATACATGGCTTGGGCAGCAGGGGTATACAGACAGTTCGTACTCAACTTCAGACATGAGACAAGCCTAGGTGGGATGTGTATTTAGGGAAGGATTTAACAGCCAAACAATGGACCATTTCCTTGGAGCAGGTGAAATGCATTTCCGACAACACCTATCTGAAGTTTACACAATTTAGTTACCTGCATCAGACATATCTTACACGACACCGCCTCCACTCAATGTTTCCGGTAGTATCACCAGCCTTCCCACGTTGTGGACATGCGGATGCCACATTTTGGCACATAGTATGGGAGTGTCCCCGTTACTTTGGATATGGACCCAGGTAATGAAACCATTATTGCTGGTGATAGATGTTCAGTTACCACCTGACCCACTCTTATGTCTGCTGGGATCACGAAACGCACCAAGCGCTATACGCACTATCTCAAGCTGGTGGACCTGGCGCTAATCTTTTTAAGTGCTTAATGGATATAGCTTGGAAGGCTCCGCTGCTGCCCACGCTTGGATCCTGGCTTCAGGTGGTTGACAAATGGGCTCGAGCTGAGGCAGATGGCCCGTGATTGTCCATTTAGAGGAGGTGGTGATGGTGCTGCTATGCTCTGGAACACGCATGTTCTTAAATTGTTTGACAAAGTACATGAGCCACCCCCACCACCTCCCTCTAGGCGATAGCGTTCTCTACACTGACCCAGGGAAAGACTACAGGAGTTTTAGGTACCATGGCTCTCCTTGAACCTGCATGGGTGTGGAGTGGCACTGTGCCCCGAGTGGGCTCCTGGAGAGCTCCCTGTGGAGGTGCTCCTTGCACCCTCCTCTCTCCCCACCCCTCTGTTCACCGACTCGCAGCCATTTGCTGACACAGTATTGGCAAAGAGCTCCTCATTTGTCTTATCACTCCCCGTTTTGCTGCTTCTAAGCGGAATCAGCAAAAAGATTTTTGTTGATTGTCATTTTGTTTTTCGTTTCTAACAGGCAATTTGATAATTTCCCTGTCGGATTAGATGCAATATGTTGCTAATGGTTTTTCCTGATTGTATCAAGTGCCACATGTTTCTATTTTCCTTGTATGATATGCTTGAAAACTACTATCTACTTTACACATTGGGCCATGTTTGAGTACTCCCTTCTTGATGATACCTTTAATTGCTTTTCTGTACTGTATGATGTATCAAATATAAATGCCAATAAAGATATATAAAAATAAAATACAGTCTCTTCAAAATTCAAAAAAGTTTAATTAACTCATGGAAGAGTTTAAACTTAATACATCATTTTATATCACTGCAGTAAAAGGCATTCATTAAAAGTGGGAGTTTTTAAACATGAACTTAGAAGCATTCAATCCCCCTGCCAACAATGCAATTAGTGAACTAGGAGGCATGTCACTTGTCATGCACACCCTGTTGTGGCCTAGATTTATATATACATGGAGTAACATTTTAGTCAGTTGAAGCAAACATAACCAATATTTGCCTCACATCACATGGTTTGGTGAAGGGGATTGATCCCATGTTTTCTGGGTTCACCCTTTGCAATTCAGCAACTAGATGGGTATCTCGTTCTCCAGTTTTACATCAAAGGTTAATGCTTTGTCTTTAATTCGTGGTGCATGTGCTTAGATTCTGGAGTAGCTGGCAGAAGCCACATGACAGCTATCCTTTTTTGGTCACGAGGGTCCCAGAGGAACTTGAGCTGAGCCGGAGAGAGGCATCTGGCTGGAGCCTTGAGTGGCCCGCACATTTTTAATATCGAGGGAAACTGGAGGAGAACTAGGCAAGAGGGTGCCCAGTGGAATGGAAACGGCCAGAGAGCAAGGCTTGGAGGGACAAAAATACAAGCCCAAGAGGGAGCCTTCCTGGAGAGCAGGGCTCAAGAACTATAGAGAATGGGAACAGGACCAGAGGCGGAGGGGGGCAGAACTGCACTGTGAGAGATGCAGAGATGGAGGTGATAACGAATAAAAGATGAATGAAGCAGGAACAGGACCAGAGAGAAGGGAAGTGTAAGATCTCAAGCAATGGAAAGAAAAAGGACTAAAAGTGAGCAGTAAGCTATGGTTAGAGATCGAGAGGGAACGGCCCAGAAAACATAGAACAAGGATAAGCGAAAACAAAGGCCAAGAGGGAAGGAAACCAGGCAAGAGAGCAGAATTTAAGATGAAAAAGAAAGTGGGGCATATATGCAAAGAGCAGGGATGCTAACCTGAGAAAGAAAGAACAGGACTAGAGATCTGGGGCGATGACCATAAAGGAAGAGAAGCAAGGCTACAAGGGAATAGGATTGGTGAGCAGGGAACCAGGACTAAAGAGAAAAGTAGGCGACCAGGGGCATAAGTTGAGAGTCAGAGAGGACTGGATCAGAGAACAGGATTGAAAGAGGACTAGAGATGGTACAAAAGTCAGAAAGTGATGTGCAAGGGCTAGTGGTTGAATAGGACCAGGCCAGAGAACAGGAAGAAAGATTTAGAGACAAGCGGCGGAGAGGGACCCAGGCCACAGAATGGGGGACAAGGACCTGTGAGGGAGGAGGACCAGACCAAAAAGCATCCCAGGCAGTGTCAAGAAAGGAAGAGGAACAAGGCACGAGGGAGAGGTTTGGGGAGAATGGAACAATGACTAAAGAAAGGGGGGTGTCAGTGGAAGGGTATGGTATTAGAGCAAGGGGAAAGAAACAGGAGCAGGTCAAGAGAGGTGGCAAGTGGAAAAGAGGGCCAGAGAGTTTGGGGGGGGGGGGACACATAGGGGGACAGAACTAAAGAGCATGTGTGGCGGTTCAGAGAGGGAAAGGATCAGTAAGCAGGACGGCAAGCAAACCACAGAGCAGATGAAGTGCTTCAAATATTTAAAGTGTAAATACAAGCTCGAGTAGATAGTCACAGAAACTATACAACTTAAAGTATATAACAAAAGGCTTGCCAGAGCAGCTCCCCCCTCCTCTTGAACAGCGATGGGTACACCCAAGTGTCTACTAAACATGGCCCACAGAGACCCAGCTTGACTCCTCGCTCCAGCAGGCCTACTGTCAATAACACTGATTTGGGCACGGTTGCCGTCAGCACTGGTGTACAGCTCAGACTGAGAGTGAAATCCCTTCTAGATGGGCGTGGCTGTAGAATTAGAATGTCGATTTGCTCTCGGATTAAAAGCAGTAAAACCGGTCATTCAGACTCCTGTAATTGCACTTGTAAATCCACAGCTCGTGACAATAAAGCAGTAATGTATCGCTTTGGAAACAACTGCAAAGCTGTTGCGTGGGCGTGAAATAGCCTGCAGCAGCATGACAGCTGTATTAATTGACATAAGTGTCAGATTTATATAAGTTTTGTTTAGTGTGACTGGCTATAGTTTATAGTATTTTTTCTATTTTGCAATATAATACAAAACATGTTATCTTATGTGTTTTAGGTTTCGCCTCGTCGAAAGCTGCAGTTTAGAGTATGTTGGCTTAGTCCCGCCTCTGTCTTCCATTGGCTAGCTCCATAAATGGAGGCTAGCCATTGGAAGAGAGAGGCGTCCGTCATTCTTCGAGGCGACTCGTGGGCGTTCCGTAGACTTTTTCCCTTTTGCCTATGTCAGTGCGGCGGTGGGCAGGGTTTATTTTTTCGCTCGTCGAGGTTTCATTTGGTCCGCCGCCGGAGGAAGTCCAGGTGAGTGCCTTTCTTGCCGTTCACTCCCCCTCCCGCTGTCCGTGTGCCTGCTCGCCCCCCTCCCGCTGTCCGTGTGCCTGCCCGCCACCCTCCCGCTGTCCGTGTGCCTGCCCGCCCCCTCCCGTTGTCCCTGTGCCTGCCCGACCCCCCCCCGCTGTCCGTGCTTCTTGTTTTAAATGGGTGTGCTTGTGGTTCTGTGAAGCGCTGCATGGACTGCAGCTTCATTGTGCTATCGTTCTTTTCTCACCCCCTCTCTGTGCAACAGTTATTCATAGGGCGTCCCTGTGGCAGCGAGTAGTTATCAGGGTATAGCGCACACACGCCCGCCCTGCGGTGTGGAGAGGGCCGGCACCACGCCCGAGTGCACGTTGGAGCTCCCCTCCCCCCGAACCTGGGAGTCCTCGGGCTCAGGTGTGCAGGTGACGCTCGCAGGAGCCTGCTCTGCAGAGCGCTCGCCCCGGGCGCGTCCGTTGGAGGGACAGGGCTGTGGGAAACAGGTGGGGTGGGGGCCTGTGATTGCACAGGGGCCTGAGGGCCACGAGACTGGCGAGCCGCCCGAGTCCAGGGGCGTGACGCAGCCCTCACCCCACCCCTTCAGGCCAGTGGCGTCATAAAACTCGAGGGTGCCCCCCCCTGTAAATTGCATGGAAGGCGCCCCCCCACGCTCAAGGCTCAGTCAGGAGCTCAAGGTATGCCCATGCACAGTGCCGACCCCTGCCGCCTGGAGTTTGCCCCCCCCCTGCACCGCGGGGGCTATTGTTCCACCACCGTCTTCAGAGGCGAATACTTCTGGGGCCCTCTATTAGCACCAGGCCACGGAACACGCGGGAGACTCAGGAGCCCCGCATCACATTGTGCAGGGGGTTGGACATCATTTTGTGCTACGCCATCACCCTACTCAAGTGTCGATGCAAAGCCCCTAGAGCACTAACAATCTCAGGAATCTGCGCCCCTATCCCCCTATTTTCTGGTTTGGTAGTCAAAACAGTTATCAATCTTATAATCTTATTAATTGGGGTCGAGTGGCCCCTCACATCCTTGCCCCTGGCGCCACTGCACCTGCCGCACTATTGACAGATACGCCTCAGGGGAGGAGGCGATGTCTTTACATTGTCCCCACTCATTTCTGCCTCACACGACCCTCTGTCTCTCTCAGCCTCTCATCTTTGCCGCTTTATCTTTTCCTCACCCCCATCGTGCCTTTGTCTCATCCCTTTCTACCTCTCACATCAACGAAGTGTATGCTACTACCGCCCTTCTCTTGTGTGTAGATTCATTTCCTTCTACCTCAATCACATATCGCATAAGTGCCTCATACCTCTACCTCACTCTGCCTCATTTTTCTCCCACTCTTTTCTGCCTCAATCTCGCCTCTTCCTCAATCTCCCTCTCACCTCTGGCTCATTTTACCTTACACCTCTGCCCTATTAATGCTTAGGTGGCCACCTCCCTCAGGAAGAATCACTGCCACGTTATTTCCCCCCAAACTCTGCCTCATAAGAACCGCCTCTCCCCTGCCACCCGTCCCCCCCTCGTGCTTCATGTGTTCCCGACTGCCTCTTCCCTCGGCGCTCTTTCACCCTCCCGTTGCAGCCCGCTCTGGTGCATCTCTGTTTCTCTCTCACCTCTAATTACATTTCCCTCCCTTCCCAAATCGCTCTGCGTCATTTTCCTTGGCCTGCCCTCCCCTCCATCTCGTGTGTCGATGTATCTATCCCTCGGCCCCCCCTCCCCACGGCTCTGCACCTCTGTGGTCTCCTTCCCGGCCCCTCTCTCCTGCTCCCCACACATTTCCCTCGGATGCTCACATGGCCCTCGCCCCCATCACTTCCCAGAGTGGATGGCAGGGCAGAGAATCCACCCTGTAAAAGATGCACAGCTGTTTTATTCCCCGGAACCAGCCCCTCACTTTAAAAACAGCTGTTCCTGTCAGTCAAAAGGAGTGGTCAACCTCTGCCATTTCGTTATGGTGGTGTTGAGTTACCACCCAATCGCGCACTGTTCACGTGGCGCCGTGGCGCTTTATATAATTTTATAGAGTCAAAAATATGTTTAAACCTTTTTTGTGTTGTGTCTCTCATTTATTTTTCTAGTTCATATTGTTTTTCATGTAAATCATAATTACTTTTTTAACATACACAATTATTTTTCATTACTGACATATATTCACAAGGTTTATACATTCCATGTTCATCAGTTCATGTTTGGCACATTTAGTATGATACATATAGTCCGCATTTTACGAATGAGCCCAATGCATTTCGGCACTGTTATGTGCCTTCATCAGGGGCAGTATCTATAAAAGAAAAATTAAAGAATATGGTGTAAGTGTCAATTATTAGCAGGGGGTTCTGTGTATCTATGATCGTCATGTTTGCGTACCTGGTCCTTGTAGTGGTGTGTGACCTTAATCCTGTCCCTCAGAATGGCCCTTGTACCTGTGTATAAAACATAAGTGCAAGCCTCTATATAATAATGCCATGTTCACTTGTGTGGTAACTGTCCACTTGCCTAGAATGGTTTTACATACCTTAAAAGACGGTATCTTGGGTCTCTAAAGAAATATATACATATAATAGGCGATTAAGTATTCAGTATGTATTATCGTTAGGTTAGACCTTGTTACAATGTAATAGGTCTTTGACATACCTGATTCAAATGTGCCTCAGGTTTCTGAAATATACAAATCGTTGTTTGTTTTAATTTCAATGATGGTGAATACATTTCTAAGAAAACCGGCTCGCGGTAGCTTGCCGTGTTTACCTGTTTGTTGTTCTTCGTTGTCTTGATCTAAAAAGTCGGAAAATAACAGTATGAGCACCCTCATCGGTTGTCTCCGAGTCTGCTAGGTTTAGATATCGATATTTCTATCTTACCTGTTGCTAACTTGCCTTCTCCTCTAAACGATACCCGTGCTCCGCACTAGCGTGTGTATTCTTCGGTTCCCGGTTATCTACTGTTACCGCTACACTCCGCGTCAGTTTCGCGGAGTTTACATTAAACGACGGACTATGCGCCCGTGTGTCTAAGTTTATCGAGATCCGTGGCGGCCATATTGAAACGGGGTCTAGGAGCCCGTTAGTGAATTAAGTTCTTGCCATTCTAAACTCCTATGTTGTTCCTGTTGTTCGTGGGTTCTGTCTATATGCTGACTGTGCCGATAGTATATGATTGTTCTACCCCATGTATTCCATGTGTGATGTCAAACTGCTGTTACGAGATCTATGGGGTTAAAATATTTAATGGCTCATCTATGTGATGCTATGTCTTATTTAGGTGGTGCTAATGTGCTCTCACGTTATGTTGGGGCTGTTGGTTGTAGAGTGAGCCCGCTAGTCAATCACTTGAAATGTATTAAATTGGTACATCCTTTGGAATCTGTAAAGGGACTCGGTATATACATCAAAAATACTTCAAGTTTTACAGTATATAAGAACATCAGTATATGAGAACATCATGAACACCTTGTACCTAGTATATTGTTACATACATCACAAATACTTCTAGTTTTACAATGTGTAAGAACATCATGAGGACCTTATACCTAGTAACTTTTCTGTGCTTATCTCACTGGTTGCATTTAGCAATTACAGTGTCCTGATCACTAAACATAATTTTGTTTGATTAGTGTGTGAGTTACTCAGGTATATTATATTAAAATGTCTCTCTTTTGGTTATTCTGTTGTGATTGTTCCTACAGACGTTGTCTAAACAACAAATAACAACACTTAATAAAGGTCTAACATTTGTACCCACTACTCCGGCGAATGAATTGGAAACAGAAGGAGCTTTCTTTAGATTCATGAGATCACTAAAATTAAAACATTATTTCGGGAATATAGCAGAATCAAGTGATGCCCGGACGGAACACACAGACAAACTATTCAAACCAAAAAGCACCTTTCAAGCACCAATTTCGCACAAAATGTTGGACACCTTTGAAATCATGGTGAAGAAAGATTTGAAGACATTGGATTACAAGAGGAGAAGACACAACAACTTGACTAAAGAAGAACAACACATCATCAATAATCTAGCCAACAACGCAAAATTAACCATACAACCTGCTGATAAGGGGGGAGCATTAGTCTTAATGGACACCCAGTATTACGAGCACAAAGTTGATGAACATGTTTTGGACAAAGATACATATTTACAATTGACCGCTGATCCAACACCAACTCTGCAAAGGATGCTACAAGACATATTGCAAACAGCGAGAAGCAATGAAACAGTGGATGGTGACACAGTAGCGTTTCTAACAACTAGCAATCCGAGAAGACCAAGGATATACATGATCCCGAAGATCCACAAGCATCCAACTAACCCACCCTTCAGACCAATAGTGTCAGGATGTGGATCTATATTTGATCCCATTGGCCAATATATTGACCACTATTTACAGAAATTTGTTCAACAATGGGGCTCATACATTAGAGATACAACAGACTTCTTGAACAAATTGGCCTGGATAGAGGAAGGGTACCAAGAACATTGGATACTGTGTACAATAGATGTGGTTGCACTCTACACATCAATACCACATGCAGCAGGACTAGAAGCAGTGGAGTGGGCATTGTTAAAACTGGAAGACATACCGATTGACAAAAAAATGCTATTGATGAAACTAGTGAAATTTTGCCTTCACAATAGTTATTTTATTTGGAGAGATACATTTTTTGCTCAATTGACTGGAACATCTATGGGCTTTGCTGGGGCCCCAGCATATGCGAACACCTTCATGGCTCAATTCGAGTCACAAACCATGATGAGTTGGAGTGAATGGTCACATGTCAAGTTCTATTGTCGTTTCATAGATGACATTTTTTTAATTTGGGATGACACACAGGCAAAACTAGAACAAGTAATAAGAACCCTTAACCAGGTGGAGACCAGGATACAATTCACTCATAAAATAAGCAATGAAACTATAGATTTTCTTGATGTCAGAATCACCAAAAAGGACAATGGATTCAGTACTAAACTGTACACAAAACCCACGGATCGTAATAGTGCACTTAATTATACGAGCTTCCACCCGAGGAGCTTGATCAAAAATTTACCACTATCCCAGTTCATCCGCATCAAACGAATATGTTCAAATGTACAGACATATGAGACCACAATCCAAAGACAAATTCAAAGATATGAAGAAAGAGGATATCCTAGTGATATACTACAAGAGCAGATAACAAAAGTATCCACAATGGATAGAATGACATTGTTACAACCAAGACCAAGGAAACAACAAGACAGGATGGTATTTGTAACAAAATATACTACCCAATCAAACAGGATTAAGAACATTATCAATAAAAGATGGGAGTTACTATCCTTGGAACCGGATTTCAGAGGATTATTCAAGGAACTACCATTGCATGCATACACTCGAGGAATGAATTTAAAAGAGAAATTGAAATTGAAACATCAACCCGAGGTAACTTCCTCCCATAGAGGGACAATTCAATGTCACAACTGCACTAATTGCAATAATGCAATAATAGGAGATACATGTGTTCACCCAACAACAGGTAAACATATTCGTTTGAGACACACTAGTGATTGCAACACGCAAAACGTGGTTTACGGAATCAAGTGCCCATGTGGAAGAATGTACATAGGCAAGACTGAGAGAAAAATAAAAGTGAGAATAACGGAACATAAAAGCCGAATCCGGAATAACACCTTGACTTCTCCATTGGTACAACATTGGATCTCAGAAAAACACAGTATATCCCAATTAAGATTTCAAATATTAGAACAAGTACCACTGAAACAAGGAGTGAACAACCACCAGAAATTATTACAACGCGAACTTTTCTGGATAAGATATCTTAACACGATGATACCAACTGGTTTGAATGACAAGTATGATTTAGCGTGTTATCTGTAGGAACAATCACAACAGAATAACCAAAAGAGAGACATTTTAATATAATATACCTGAGTAACTCACACACTAATCAAACAAAATTATGTTTAGTGATCAGGACACTGTAATTGCTAAATGCAACCAGTGAGATAAGCACAGAAAAGTTACTAGGTATAAGGTCCTCATGATGTTCTTACACATTGTAAAACTAGAAGTATTTGTGATGTATGTAACAATATACTAGGTACAAGGTGTTCATGATGTTCTCATATACTGATGTTCTTATATACTGTAAAACTTGAAGTATTTTTGATGTATATACCGAGTCCCTTTACAGATTCCAAAGGATGTACCAATTTAATACATTTCAAGTGATTGACTAGCGGGCTCACTCTACAACCAACAGCCCCAACATAACGTGAGAGCACATTAGCACCACCTAAATAAGACATAGCATCACATAGATGAGCCATTAAATATTTTAACCCCATAGATCTCGTAACAGCAGTTTGACATCACACATGAAATACATGGGGTAGAACAATCATATACTATCGGCACAGTCAGCATATAGACAGAACCCACGAACAACAGGAACAACATAGGAGTTTAGAATGGCAAGAACTTAATTCACTAACGGGCTCCTAGACCCCGTTTCAATATGGCCGCCACGGATCTCGATAAACTTAGACACACGGGCGCATAGTCCGTCGTTTAATGTAAACTCCGCGAAACTGACGCGGAGTGTAGCGGTAACAGTAGATAACCGGGAACCGAAGAATACACACGCTAGTGCGGAGCACGGGTATCGTTTAGAGGAGAAGGCAAGTTAGCAACAGGTAAGATAGGAATATCGATATCTAAACCTAGCAGACTCGGAGACAACCGATGAGGGTGCTCATACTGTTATTTTCCGACTTTTTAGATCAAGACAACGAAGAACAACAAACAGGTAAACACGGCAAGCTACCGCGAGCCGGTTTTCTTAGAAATGTATTCACCATCATTGAAATTAAAACAAACAACGATTTGTATATTTCAGAAACCTGAGGCACATTTGAATCAGGTATGTCAAAGACCTATTACATTGTAACAAGGTCTAACCTAACGATAATACATACTGAATACTTAATCGCCTATTATATGTATATATTTCTTTAGAGACCCAAGATACCATCTTTTAAGGTATGTAAAACCATTCTAGGCAAGTGGACAGTTACCACACAAGTGAACATGGCATTATTATATAGAGGCTTGCACTTATGTTTTATACACAGGTACAAGGGCCATTCTGAGGGACAGGATTAAGGTCACACACCACTACAAGGACCAGGTACGCAAACATGACGATCATAGATACACAGAACCCCCTGCTAATAATTGACACTTACACCATATTCTTTAATTTTTCTTTTATAGATACTGCCCCTGATGAAGGCACATAACAGTGCCGAAATGCATTGGGCTCATTCGTAAAATGCGGACTATATGTATCATACTAAATGTGCCAAACATGAACTGATGAACATGGAATGTATAAACCTTGTGAATATATGTCAGTAATGAAAAATATTTGTGTATGTTAAAAAAGTAATTATGATTTACATGAAAAACAATATGAACTAGAAAAATAAATGAGAGAGACACAACACAAAAAAGGTTTAAACATATTTTTGACTCCACGGCGCCACGTGAACAGTGCGCGATTGGGTGGTAACTCAACACCACCATAACGAACTAGTATAACCAGGACTGACAACCCTTAACAATCGTAGCACCATTGTAACAAGCAGAAAAATACAGAAAAAGTCGGAGTGCTCCTACAACCCTCCTATTCTACAACCTCTGCCATTTACAGCAAACATCTGTAGCACAGAGTGGACCGGTAACAGAACCGTGCAGAGCGTGAACCGAACACACAATACGCCTAGAGGCGTTCTGGTACCCACCATCTGCGCTATATACCCACATAATTAATGTATCCATCTAACTTGTCAACTGAAAATATATCTGGAATATATTTGCTTCTGATTATAACAGATGCATACGTGATTTGGCTGGAGAGGTCTCGCCTTTCTCTCCAGCATTACTTCATTCATCAATTCAAATAAGTGACATCTGTTTTTAGCGTGTCCTGTGACTCGCTTGTCTTGTGCAACTCTCCTCGTGTGACTGCCGCTTTATGAGTCTCTCTAGGCAGCGAAAGTACCACTCCTCGCCCTACCTTAAGACCCTTCCATGCTGCTGGCGTGCCTGTATGTCCTCTGCACCTCTCACTGCTGACGGCAATCCTTGCTGCTCCACCCTTGACTGCTTGCACTGTACAATGTGCTGAGGAGCCCCCCCCCCCCCGACCACACATGTGCATTCACATGCAGGTAGCCCCTCTTCAATTCTAACACCTCCAAACTGTCCGGGTTTTTCAGCAAACTGCACTTTGAATTCTGGGTCTTGTAGTTTTTCTCACTGAGCGTATACGCCTACAACTTCATATAGAGAGGAGTTTGCTAACAGGAATGTTAATCTGTAACCCTAACAAACTGTGGGCACGCCACATTTGATTTATGGAGTTGAATGGAGGAACAGCAGAGATTTCATGATTTGCAGAGGATCACGCGGATAGGACAAGTGTAGAAGCCGAGACCTAGGTCTGCAATAGACTGACCTGACAACGCAATTTCTCTTTTCAACCTGGGCCTCACAACAACCAAGTGCGTCCTTGTAAAAGAAAGCAGGAGAGACCGGGGCCTTTCTTTTAGAGGGGCACTCCTCTTAAAAAAAAAAAACAGTTTTCTCCGTCCCGTGTACAATTATGCTGTGTTTGTTATGAGGTGATGCACAACAGATACTTGAAAGTCCACGGGTCTGCAACAGGGTCTCTCCTCTTGATACTCTTCTGCAGGAGTAAATGCACAAGCCAGTTTTCATCGTAGTGCAAAATGATAACTGAAATAGTTGCAATACAAATCGCATTTGCGAGAGATTAAGCTATTGCCATTGTAAATGACAATGCCATTTATTTATCTGTTTTCAAAACCAACATATAAATAAAAAAATTGTCATTCACAATGCCAATAGCTCAAACTTTTCCAAAGGCGAAACCTTTGCATTGTAAATGCTTGTTTATATAGCACTCGTTTTACAGTTACTTGCCCTTTTTGCAGTTTTTGTTGCAGAGCATGGGTCTGCGCTTATGGGCTTACCCACAGAGGGTCTCAATAGGGTGGTTGAATTTTGGCAGGTCATCAGACCAATCTTGCCCAAGTGAGTGCATTATTTGCATATAATTGCATTATATATCTCTTCATAACCCTGAAGAGATGCCAAAGCGCTTTTGGTGTACTCTGTAAAGTTTAGACCATGAATAAGAGGTTAGTGTGATGAATATGGACTTTGATTCTTTGCCCTAGTAGGGTACAAATAATGCCTGTAGGCATCTCCTTGCCCAGTGAAATGCGGAGTGTGTGTATTGTAATGTGAGGATTTTTCCCGCTGTGGTGCTGTGTCGCGACTGACAAAAATCAATCAATGAAGGATTTGTGAAGTGCGCTACTCACCCCTGAGGGTCTCAAGGTGCTAGGGGGGGGAGGGGCATGCAGCTCCGAATCAGCCAAAGAGCCAGGTCTTGAGGCTCTTCCTGAAGGTGTGCAGAGTCGGGGAACGTCTGATGTTGATCAGGAGCTTGTTCCAGGTCTTTGCCGCGATGTAGGAGTAGGTTCTCCCACCCGCTCTTGCTCTGCGGATGAGTGGGATTTTGGTGAGGGCGGTGGAGCAGAGGTTTCTCTTGGGTACATGGAAGGAGACTCTTTCGCTCAGGTACTGGGGTCCGGTGTTGTGGAGGGTTTGTAGGTGTGTGTAGCATGAAGGTTACTCTCTTCTCGAAGGGGAGCCAGTGGAGGTCACATAGGTGCTGGGTGATGTGGTCATGTCGTGGGATGTCGAGGACAAATCTGGCAGCGGTGTTCTGAATGGTCTGGAGTTTTCGGAGCAGGGACATGTTGATTCGATCATAGAGGGCGTTTCCGTAGTCCAGTCTGTACGTGGAGGAGATGGCGCTGATCTGTTGGGTCATTATGAGGGCGGAGTCGAGTAGGATGCCGAAGTTTTGGGCATGGTCACTGGGTGTGGGGGTTGCCGAGGGCATTGGGCCACCAGGTGTTGTCCCTTGCTGAGGGGGTGGGTCAGAGGACGAGGAATTCGGTTTTCTCTAAGTTGAGCTTCAGGCAGCTGCGGCTCATCCATGATGCAACGTCTTTCATTCGTTCCTGGAAGCTGAGTCTGGTGGTGTCGGGTTCCTTCGTGAGAGGCGTAGGATACTATGCTGAGTCTATGAGTGTGACTACGGCAGCGAGGAGGCCATGTAGATGTTGAAGACTGTGGGGCTGAGCGATGATCCCTGTGGGTTCGGAGAGAAAAGACATGAGTCTGATTCTTTGGGTTCAGCCGGTGAGGAAGGTGCGGATCCAGTCAAGGGCGGTTCCCTGTATGCCGGTGTCATAGAGTCTGGCGGTAAGTGTGCGGTTGAAGATGGTGTTGAAGGTTGTAGAGAGATCCAGTAAGATGAAGGCCAGCGTGTGGCCCTGGTCGAGGAGGGTGCGGATGTCGTCTGTGGCGGAGAGGAGGGCGGTCTCTGTGCTGTGGTTGCTGAGGAATCCGGATTGGGAAGAGTCGAGGATGGAGTTGGCGTCGATGAAGTTTGTGAGCTGGATGTTGACAATCTTCTCACTGACTTTGGCCGCAGAGGGGAGGAGAGAGATGGGTCTGTAGTTTTTGAGGTCCGTAGGGTCTGCGGAGGGCTTTTTGAAGAGTGGCAGGGATCTTTGGGGGCTCCTGAGTGAATGCTCTTCATGGTTGTTGCGGTGTCTTCAGTGGTGACCGGAGTCCAGGCGGAGCTGATAGGCTGGCTGGTGTTGCTAGAGGTATGAGTGGTTTCGGTGTCTGGTGTCTGTTCGTTGAAGTTGTCGTAGATTGACTTGATCTTGAAATGGAAGAAGGAGCCGAGCTTGTTGCAGAGTTCCTGGGATGGTGTGACTTCTGAGGCTTCGCTGGGGCATTTGGTGAATTCTTGAATGATGCTGAAGAGTTCCTTCGAGTTACTGGAGTTGGCGAGGATGTTGTCCTGGATGAAGGTCCTTTTGGTCGATCTGATGCATTGGTGGTATTCTGTCATGGTGTCCCTGTAGGTGGTCAGGGCTTTCGGGGTTTTGCTGTTTCTCCACACTTTCTCGAGACGTCTGCAGATGGGTCTGGATTCTCGGCTGTCGGTGGTGAACCAGATGGCTTTCACGGGGCGCTGTCTGTCAGTTACGGAGGGGGGCAAGTTTGTCTGGGCAGTTGGTGATCCATCTGTGTAGTTTGTTGGCTGCAGAGTTGACGTTGGTAGTGGTGGGAGGGGGATCGTGGTTGAGGGTGGTGTTGAGGTGCTCCTCGGTGACCTTGCTCCAGTTCCTTCGCAGTGGGCGTGGTGTAGGTTTGTGGGCAGTGGGTTTGTTGAAGGAGAAGTTTACACAGAGGTGGTCCATCCAGAGGGGTTGAGTGGTGTGGCTGAAGTGGATGTTGTTCCCTCCTGCGAAGATGGGGTTGAGTGTGCGTCCTGCCTTGTGAGTAGGGCTGGTGGTGAGCTATTTCAGTCCGATGTTGGCGAGGTTGTCCAAGAGGATGGAGTTGGTGTCGCTGAGGTTGTTGTGGTGGAAGTCCTAGTCTACGAGCAGTATGTAGTCCATGGAGGCATAAGTGTGGGGCGCGACAAAGTCAGTGATGGTTGTGGTGAATGCGGTTCCCTGTCCGAGAGTTCTGTAGGCGAGGGTGCCGCGAGGGGTCGGTCTGGGGCTGGTCTGGATCTGGAAATAGAGGTGTTCCGAGGGGGACGAGGAGTCGTTCGTGCTGGACGTGGTGAGTGGGAGGGAGTTCTTGTGTGTGATGGTGAGTCCTCCTCCTGGGTGGTTGGGGCGGTAGCGATGTTGGCAGCGGTGGTGGAGTTTGTCCAGGTTTCCGTGAGGAAGGCGATGTCTGGGGAAAGGGTGTCGACTAGGTCCCAGATCTCTATTGCGTGTCTGTGCATAGAGCGTATGTTGAGGTGATGCCCCTCAGGGGTTTGGGTGCGCAGGTGTCCGGATGGTGGGCGGTGGCCGTGGGTGTCCGGAGGTTGATGAAGATTCTGCGGCAGTGTCAGCAGGAAAAATGGCCGTCAGTGGTGTCCGGTGACGATAGCTGGCAGTTGTTTCTTCCGGGGTTGAGTGCGTGGAGGGTAGCTGAGTCATATCGCTGGGTAGTCTGAGAGCCAGGGTTCCTGGCGCTGGCCGTGGTCAGGTCGCGGACGTGCGCAGGCGGGCTTGCATTTGGCACGCCAGCGGCCGCCATTAGGTAGGGGTCGGGGAGGGTGAGTCATCTGGGGGCAAGAACACGAGGGAGGGGAAGGGACCACGGGGCGGCAGCGGCGGGAACGAGGCAGAAATGAAAGTAAAAAAGAGAATAAGGGAGAAAGAAATGAATAAAGGATAAAGGAAATAAATGAAGGAAATGAGAAGAGGAAATAAATAAATAAAGGAAATGAGGAGAAGGGAAGGGCAGGAAACTAGAGGGCAGAGAAGGCAGCTGAGATGCCAAGGGGAAGCAGGCTAATAGCGAGGCAGAGCGGAGCGAAAGCTTTGAACCAGGGTCAGAGGACGGTGCAGGGGGCAGAGGCACTCAAGGTGGAGCTGTGTGCTAGGAGAGGAATATCATGGCCAGAAGGCAGTAAAAAAGAGAATACAGGAGAGTAGAGAGAAAGAAATCAATAAAAGAGAAAGGAAATAAAGGAAATGAGAAGAGAAAATAAATAAAAGAAATGAGAAGAGGAGAAAGGCAGGAAACTAGAGGGCAGAGAAGGCAGCAGAGAGGGCCAAGGGGAAGCAGGCTAATAGCGAGGCAGAGCAAGGTGCAGGCCTCGAACCATGGCCAGCGGAGGGTGCAGAGGGCAAAGGCACTCACGGTGGAGCTGCGCAGTGGGAGATCAGTGTCCTGGTCAGGGGTCCTGCTCCACCCAGACCTAAATGGGATTGATATAAGGTATGGACTGTCTCTGCAGGCTACTCAGTGGGTTGGTGTCTTACAACTTTCCACCTACCCATCTAAGCTTTGGTAATGTTCTCTAGCATTATTGAAGGTCATGAGTGCCAAGTCTATAGCCTTTTCATGGAACTTAATCTGTGCGCCTTAGAGTAGTTGTAATTTGGCATTTTGGCCTGAGGAGCTCTAAAGTGGGGTGCCATGGCCACGAAAGAGTGGCTGATGACCTGCAGGCTAACCACAGCTTTGGTCCTCTATACTGCGCAAACTTTCCCGCTATGGCACTGGGAAGCTGCAATAAGGGCAACAAGACAAAAAAAAGCATTGTAATGCTTTTTTTTCTGGTTGTGGGGCGTGGATGACAGATGGATGTGGCTGGGAGGAGAAGAAGCACCACTATAAAATTTAGATTTTATAAGCTCAGATTTTACAAAATAACAGGACATCTGTAGTTCCTGTCTATCTACAGTACGTTGCAGATCAGTTATAATAACACAAATCAAAAGAATTGGCTTATAACGTTTTAAAATGACCAGATATACAAATATCTATCCAAACAAAAGATACTGTACACAGACAATTAAAAAACAGGATACTGTGAAAAGCACAATAATAAAAATATTTAACACAAGTCTCCATAACAGCAATCAGGCAGGCATCAGTCAGGTCGGTTCGAGTCAAGTTTGCTCTGTATAAAAATGACAAAAAATGAAGAAATAGTACCTCAGTATTAGCGCGAGCTGAGGGCGGAGACTAATTTGGATAAATCAATCTGTACTTGGTCCATGCTCCACACAAAGAAAAAGAAGTGAAGCCTCACATGCGCTGCCAGATTAGAAGGTAGCAATGAACAGTGATTATTCTAGCGTTTTTTTCCATACAATAGATTGTCGCCAAGGCAACAGCGCATGCGTGCTGCCTGCATGCAAGACCTAAAAAGCGTTGCCACCACTGCTTATTCCCCTTGAAGCTGGCACACCCATTCCGAAAGGGAAAGGTGCCCAAATGGAACACTTTCCTTTGACAATCAGTTACTACCCCAACTTGAGAGTTGGAAACTTAGCAATGATTTGTGACCACAATTATGGTTGCAAACCATTGATACATAGAGTTCACAGCAAAACCCCTTCCAAAAAGTGACTCGCTAATCATAGATGAATCCATTAAGCAATTCACAAAACTTTTCCTACTGTCTAAAATAGTTTAGTACATTAGAAAAAACCTTTCTGGGAGTCACAAACCCTCTGATTTAGAGACTTGGATTGGTCGCTAATAGTTTAAAGTGTTGTACATCTGACCCTTACAGGCTTTTTGTAACAAGAACAGAGATTGTATATAGTGCTTTAGAACAAATGAATGTAATGTTATCTGAAAAGGTGTGGCCAAGGTAAGTTGAGGTGGGCCAGATCCAATACAGATTCTCAGGATAACTATTATGTACTTAAGGACCATTTAAATTGATTAGATTTAAATTAATTTTATGCAGATAAACTGAAAATCAGATCAGGCCTCTATCAGATATAGCCTCCTGGACCCAAGTTGGCCACTCCTCATCTAAATAATATTAGTAAAATAAGGTAAAAATTGTTTGTGGCACTGAAGTACCTATTGTACACATTACACCGCCTCTGGAACATCTGTAAAGAGATGGTGAATGTGTTTTGAGTGCCAGCTCAGCTCTAATATGTCTAATGGTGGCAGCAAGTTTTCTCCAATGCTTGGTAGGCAGACAGACTTTATTCACGTTGTAGGTTTGTGTAAGACAGGTTTGAAACCTTTTGTAATAAGTCGATCTGTTTTATGCACGGTAAGATGCAGGAACATATTAAATGGACACGTGGAGTAATAGATTGAAGATTTAGGAGAGGTTTAATGATTGAACATCATCTCTTTTATAGTTTAAAACTATGTAAACTCTCCTACTTCAAAATGATTAGGAAATCAAGGAAACAGCATTGCGAGAATGTAACGTTTTCATAAAAAGCCAGAAGAGGGTGGCACCTCCGGGAATAGTTCTCAAGTTCTTCAAGCTTATTCTCCAGGACACATTTGTTTTTCGCTGCCTCCTTCACCTTCCCACGCACTTCATTCATGTCGTCCTCCAGCAGTGAGATTCTAGTTTCCGCTTCCTGTAGTTTGATTGGGAGACATGTCATTGCCTCTTCTATTTTCCTTAGCCTTTGATGTAGAGAGGCAATCTCGAGTTTTTGTGATTTTTTTAAATTTCTCGAACCTCTTCCAAGATAAGGTTCAGCATGTCTTGAGGTTCTGTATTTCGTGGCTTTGTTCGTGTTCAGCTGCCATTTTGTGACTTGCCTCCATTTTGTGTTGCCCTCACTCAGGCAGCACGGCCAGCCAGGTATTCTTTTCGTCGTTTTCCTGCATTCGCATACTAAGTAACCTTTTCGCCTCTATTTACTGTTCTAGTGTCAGGGTCTGCCCGAGTACAACAATCCATGTCTCATTAACTAATCCCCGTCCAGACTATCTGTAGGTTCGCACCATTCTTTCCTGAGGCTATCTTATCTGCTGTCCTTCGCCATTCCCTCCATGAACTCTCTGATTCCACAACTGTCCTTCTTAAACATACAAATGTGTTTCTTCACCTGCAAGTTGGATTGTGTGGGTTCATTTGCAAATAGCTTAAGGGGTTGGGTAACAAATACAGCCGACAACAAAGCTTGTTTGAAGTTACGTAATACTTTGCTTTCCGAGCCCCTCGCATTTGTCTGATTTGTATGTCTTGGGATTGTTCATTGTGTATCTCAAATGTATATAAACCCGTGTGCCACGGAGTTCGAGAGCAGTCTCCTTTGAACATACTTTCTGTACTTCATGGACAACTCTGCTGGATGCAGCTAATAAAATACGATCTTCTACACCAATGGAGTGTCCGGTGTCTCTGTTCGACCAGGCAGAAGAACTTGAAGATTCAGGCGTACCCTGCGCCGCCAGGCCCTCTAAGGCTCCGGTTCTTCAATTGGCGCCCAAGTGGGGCGGCTTCAGTGGGAGCGGTTCAGCCTGAGGATTGAGAGGAGCCCCGCAAGAAATTCCAGAGGATGCGCACCACACGATTGTCCCCTGCATGTCATAAGTGGACCGAAGGTCTTTACAGCGCGGCTTCCCCCTTTTTGCTGACGGCTGCTGACTGCTGCCCTGACTGCCGCCCTGCCTTGGTCCTTTCGGTGATGATTGCTATTGCGAGACGGTAGACGGACCTCCGGTGGTGTAAGAAGACACTTAGTTAAGTATTTGGTGGGTCGCTCCCACAAATTTGTTTTGTTTCTGTTTTGGGTTTCTATTCGGCCTCTACATTGGCCGAAGCCAAGGGGTAAGTTCGTTTGTGCAGTGTTATTGGCATTTAACCCCTTGATGATTGAGAAGAGACCAGTGAAATAACGATGCCTGGTTTCAGTAAGTTTAAACGTTGGTGTTGTTGTTCTTGTGATAGGGATTCCCAGCTGGAGGACTCTTGTCCGATCCCTCCGGTTGGAACTCCCACTTATGAGTTATATTCGAAACATGGTATCGGCCCCATTACATTTAATGAGACATGGATCCGATATACTAAAAAGGATGGTGTTCTGCAGTGGCCACAAAATGGTAGCTTTGATACCGATATATTAGATAATTTAGAAACGAGTCTATTTAAAAGAAAAGCCCGGCCGGCAATGTTTGACTCTTTCCGCCTCTGGCGAAAAGAAGCCAAACAGAGAAAAATAAAGCAGGCAAAAAAGAGATAGGAAAGTGCAAGGTATGACGATTACACAGGCTGCCCAACAGTTTGCAAATAATGAGTCTGATTATGCGATGGAGATAACGGAAAGACAACATCGTATGGCGATAGATAGGTGCTATCCGGCGTTGCCTATTTCCCCTCCAGAGAAGAGTAGGGACCCTGAGGAAGATCCTTTAATGGCCCGCTTATTGAGGTTGCCTCCACCCTATGCACAAGGTGCTACTGCACCCCCGTTAGCACCTCCCGCTCAGCCAGTGGCCATTCAGTTGCCGATTGTCCAGCCACCTGCACAACCGATCATTGCTGCTTTGCCTGTTCCTATTCCCCCACATTTTCTCCTCCCTGTAATTCAGCCCTCACCTCCCTCATTGTCAACTTCTTTGCCTCTGTAATCTACTACGCGTCCGCCGGTGTCACCTTCCACTTCCCTTATGTCACCTGTTCTTTTAAGTGATACCCCGACCACGCATAAGCGACTGGTAGACGCAGTCTCAGGTTTCTTTTCTCCTTTACTTGGATCGTTAAATATGTCTCCGGCTCTTTCTCGACGGCAATCCCGTCGGCAAATTCAGCTCTCAGACGAGAAAACGGTGTTGAGTTCTCTCGCTCGCAGGTGGATTAAGGAAGGTCCAATATATAGTGCACAAGATATTATGAGTTCTTTCCGCCAATGGGCCAAGCTCACCCAGAGATATGTTTTCGATGTTATGTGTGACACTCTGATTAAGGGATGGGAGGATATGGAGTTTGATACAGTTCCCGGGGATTTGTTGAGAGTTCAGGCTGATTTTGACAATGGTCTTACAGTGGGACCAAAAGTCGAGGAGGCTATAAATGCGCTCGTTGCTTTTAGAACAATATTCTCTTCCTTAACTCTTCCAGAATGTGATCCTATTGTCGGCCAGGAATTAAAGCACTACCCGATGCGTGAAGTTCCTCCAGTATGGAGAGATGCAGTGGGTGGCGCCCATCCCGTACCAGCCCACTTTCAGCGTGTATGGGTTCATATCCCCTGGAAAAGGTCTGAGGTTTTGGCTCTTAAACAGACTCTGCCGGACCCTCGTAAAAACCCTGCTGGTTACTATAAAGAATTGTCCCAGACGGTTGAGGCTTGTATTATGAACTTAGCCGATATCGATATGTTATTTGGGAATGTAGTCCCGCAATCTTTATGGGCTCAGGTTCGTAGAGAGGACCATGCAGTAGAATTAGGTGGTGATTGGGCTGCTATACGCGCCGCAGACGCAATGCAAGTGGGCGGTACGAAGCCCGATGTTCTGATTACGGAACTCCCTGGTAGAATTATTACTCTAATAAAGACAATGATGCCCGCAGTACGAGATAATTGGGATAAGCTGGCTGCATGTAAACAAAAGATAGATGAGAGTGCCTCGTTTCGAGGAAACATTTATTGATCACGGCGGACAGGACATGACTACTGAGGGTGTCCAACGTTTGTTTGTGGACAAGTTTTTATTTAACTTACTTCCCGAGTTATCCAACAAATTGAAAAGTTCAGAGAGTTCATGGGCTGTTTCCTCTCCTGCCCAAATATTAGCCACTGCACAATATTATGAGAATAGGGATAGGGAGGAGAAAAATAAGCAAGAGAAGAAGAATAGAGATCTGAAAACTAAGGTCCTTTTACAACAGGCTTATCCTCCACGTTTTGCTCAGCATCAGTTCCCCCAGCCTCCGCAATTTCAGAAGGTATTTAAAAAACCTGAGCCTTTTGTTCCACGACCTTTGTTGGGTCCTAATCAGTGTGCTTATTGTAAAGAGGATGGCAATTTAAGAATAGTTGCCCAGTTCTGTTACAGCGTAGTAATGGGATGTCTGTTCCACATGGTCGCGGTGGTTTTCTGTCACCATCCAGGGGTAGAGGAAGAGGTGTGTTCCCTCAAGAACAGCGTTCTTTCCCTCCTCCGAATGCTACAAATTATTTTGACCAACAGAAAGCTCAGTCTGCACAATACTACACTGATGATTGTTATGTGGACAATGGGAACAAAGGTTTCCACACTGAATAGGACAGCCATGAACAAAGCGAGGGAGTTGTATCGATTCCAGTAGACCAGAATGGGCCTTATGTTATTGTCAACACTATGGGTGTTTCAGAACCATTTCTTTTGGATACTGGTGCGACGAGAAGTTCTATCATTCATTCTAAACTCCCTGGGGCACCTTTGTCTGGCTCAATTAATACATCTGTAGGATTTTCCGGCGCCCCTGTCTGTAATCCGGTCTCTTGCCCACTGCCTATCACAATTGGTCCTTATAACTTGGAGGCTCCACTTATTCTGACAGCTAGTTGTGGTGAGAACGTTTTTTTTTTTTTTTTTTAAAAGGTTGTATGCAACATTACATTGTTCTCCTTCTGGTGTGCATCTCACACTAGGAAGGAAATTGACTTCTTCAATGTACTTGTCCCGAGACCAATTTTCACCTGAGTTGCTTTCTCTCCCTGAAAAGCTCTGGGCTACAGGCCCAAATGATGTGGGCCGTCTTGAAATTCCACCTTATGTTGTTACACTTAAGCCCAATGTCAAGTTGCCACGTATTCCTCAATACAAAATATCTAGTGATGGTGAGAGAGCGCTGTTGGCTATTATTCATGATTTGATTCAGAAGGATGTGGTTGAGGAAACAAGAGGAAATGTGTGCAATAGTCCTGTGTTGCGGATTCCTCAAAGAACAGATTCTTCCCAGCCCCCTGTTCATAGATTTGTGATTGATCTACGAGAAGTAAACAAAATTGTTGTCCCACAGTTTCCTGTCGTCCCGGACATCACAGCCCTGCTGACAATGATACCTGCTTTGGCAGCTTGGTTCTCTGTGATCGATTTGAAGAATGCTTTCTTCAGCATTCCCATCACTGAGGAGGGTAGGGATATTTTTGACTTCTCTTTAGGAGGTCGAAGTTTCCGATTTAAAAGAGCACCACAAGGTTACTGTGAGAGTCCCTCTATTTATAGTCAGGCTCTTAAATCCCAGCTTGATACTTTCCCTTTGCCTTCAGGTGCTACCCTTATTCAATATGTGGACGATTTGTTGGTGGCTGCTGATTCAGAGGATGTTTGTAAGGACGTGACTGTCGCACTGCTGCACCATTTGTCTGATCTCAATCATAAGGTGACACCCTCCAAGTTGCAGTTTGCCCGCCAAGAGGTTACCAACTTAGGTCATCTCTTGTCGAAGGAGGGAAGGCGATTGACCCCAGAACGTATTCAAGCTATTGCACAAGTGCCTGTGCCGACCACACAGAGAGAAGTGCGTACCTTCTTGGGCATTACCTCTTATTGCAGACAGTGGATCCTCAATTTTTCCTTATTAGCTAAACCTTTGTTAGCACTTACATTGAAGGATACCCCTCATCCGCTTCCTTGGACTGAGGAGTGCCAGAAGAGTTTCTCCGACTTACGCACTGCTCTGTGTCCGGCTCCTGTGTTGGGTACCCCAGATTATAGTAAGCCTTTTGAATGAATGAATGAATACTCATTTCTATAGTGCATGGTTACCCGGGGGCATCCCAGCGCTGCAGTGAACCAGTACATCACCCGAGAGATTAAAGAAATAGGAAGGTTTTTAACATTTTTCTAAACCTAGGGTGGTTCTCTTCCATCCGAATAGGGTCCGGCAGGTTGTTCCAAAGTTTAGCTGCTTGGACAGAAAAACGTCTGCCGCCCATACGGGTTCTCCTTATTCGTGGGACTGCCAGAAAGTTCTTACTACTAGATCTCAGGGTCCTATTGGTTTGGTAGGGGCAGAACAGCGGTTGAATTAGACCAGGACCTGTGTTGGTCAAGGCTTTATGAACAGTGGTCATATCCTTAAATTCGATCCTTTGTTGTATTGGTAACCAGTGGAGTTGTCGGAGTGCTGGTCTGGCGGACGTTCTATGTGGTATCTTTAGAAGCATCCGGGCAGCACAATTCTGTACCGTCTGAAGGACCCTGAGGGTCCCTAGTGGTGCTCCCAAGTATACTGCATTAGAGTAGTCCAGGCGTGTTAGAATCAGGGCCTGGACTAATATCCGCCTTGCTTCGAACGGAAGCAATTCAATGATTGTTCTAAAAGATCTCATCAGGGCAAAGCAGGTCGCTGCAACCTTCTGCGCTTGTGCCAAAAAGTTGAGAGCTGGATCTAACCAAACCCCTAAACTTTTGATTTTCTTTTTGGGAGAAGGGGGGTGACCCAAGGTGGTATGCCACCATCCGTCCACCGTGGATGGAGCATCATGCCCCAACATCATGATCTCCGTCTTTGTTCCGTTAAGTTTCAGGAAAGAGGCATCCATCCACTCACAAACCTTGCTAAGGCAGGAGGAAAGTTTATCATAGGATGACATCTGATCAGAAAGGCTGATGATGAGCTGTGTATCGTCAGCATACGTCACTAGTTGCACTCCCCAGGGTAACACCACCTCAGCCAAAGGCCTCATATAGATATTAAATAATGTTGGGCTGAGGGATGAACCCTGGGGAACGCCACAGTGAAGATGCGCAGGAGGAGAAGAGATGTCATCCTCAAACACCGAGAAAGTACGGTCGGAGAGGAAGGATTGCAGCCACTTCTGCGCGGTCCCAGTGACACCCACATCACCCATCCTTTGAATCAGAATAGAGTGATTAACAGTGTCAAAGGCCGCGCTGAGGTCTAATAATAATATGGCTGCACAACTACCCTCATCTACAATCCTTCTTGCTTCCTCAATGACTCCCACCAGAGCCGTTTCGGTTCCTTGTTTGCACCTGAAACTGGTCTGGGTTGAATGCAGTAGATTCTAGGTTTCCAGATGGGTGGAAAGCAGAGAATTGACATACTTTTCAGTCAGTTTACTAATTGTGGGCAGCAAAGAGATAGGGCGGTAGTTAGCCCAATCGTCAAGATTGAGGTTGGGCTTTTTCAGTAATGCTTTCACTCTTGCATGTTTCCAGTGGAGGGGGACTACCCCAGCTGCGAGTGAAGTGTTGATCACCTCCTTAATCACCGGGGCCACAGCATCGGAGACCAGGTTGAGCATGGTGGGGGGTGCTACATCAACTGGTGAACCTGATTTCAGGTTGCGCAAAAGTGATTGAACCTCAGGGCAATCAAGAGGGGGAAATGTCTCAAGGAGGTTCATCTCCAGACTAGGGGGTGATGCTGATATCCGTGGTGTATCATGGAAAGTGGAATAGATGTCTGTTATTTTTGATGTAAAAAAATTAGCTAGTTCCCTACAGCGAGTATGTGCAAGACTGGGATCAGCAGTGGGAATAGGTGGGGTGACTAAGGACTTGAATATTTTAAAGATTTCCCTAGAAGAGCTGGAGGCAGAGGTGATTTTTTCCTGGTAATAGTTGGATTGAGTGGATTTAATCCGTTTTTTGTAGTTGCGAAGAGCAGTCCTATAAATATCCTTACTAGTTTCTTGGTAG
Organism: Lissotriton vulgaris; assembly: GCF_964263255.1. NCBI lineage: Eukaryota > Metazoa > Chordata > Amphibia > Caudata > Salamandridae > Lissotriton > Lissotriton vulgaris. Next base: position 90,978,937 of record NC_141699.1, on the reverse strand, counting down.
TCTTTTCTCCAGAGCCTCTCCTTCTGTTTACAGAGTTGTTTAAGAGTTCTAAGCTCCAGCTACCAGGCTTTTTTATTTGCTCCGATACGATGGGAAAGCTCAACCTTAGGTAGGGTCTGATCCAGTGAGTCCTCAAGCCAACGATTATAACAGTCGTTAGCATCTGAGGGGTCATTGCTGATTTCTGGTCTAGTTTCTAAAAGGTTGAGTGTCCATTTCTCAATTACTAGTTTAGACCAGGGACGTCTGGGTTTTTTTACAAAGCAAGCCTGGCCTGCCTGTTCCTGGTGGGTAAGGGAGAAGGACAGTAGCGTATGAACGGACCAGGGAATTGGAGTAGAGTTTATAAACTCAAGCGCACTTAGATTGGTGTAACTATGATCCAGGGTGTGTCCTGCTGTGTGCGTGGGGCCAAAGATAATTTGTTTAAGTTGGACTGTATTTAACGCTGTCAACAAATTCTGACAGATTGAGGTATCTGATTTATCCAACTGAATGTTGAAGTCTCCCAGCACCGTAAAATTGGGGGTGTTGCAGGATAAGTTAATGACTGAACTTAACAGATCTTCGCAGAACTGTCCAGTCGGTCCTGGAGGTCTGTAAACCAAAAGGCCCGAAAGCGAGCATGTAGGGGAAAGGGTGATAGAGAACATCATACACTCTGCCCCCGGGATGAGGACTTTCTCTATTCTACAGTTTGTAGATTTTGTATGTGCTATGGCGATCCCTCCTCCTCGTCCATCCATCCGATCCTGCCTTACCATGACATAGTTCAAGGGAAGGGCCCGAACAACATCAGGGTCGGAGCCATCGTTGGTCCACGTTTCTGTGAGGAAAAGAACCTCAATATCTGAGTCCTCCAGTAACATGGAGATTTCTAGGGCATGTTTAGGTAGGGATCGGCAGTTCAGGAGAGCTAGTAAGATAGGGGGTTGCTCATGGGTCCTTATGTCTGGGTTAAAATGGTAGTGGCAGCCCGAGCATAACTCATGATCCTTATAGGTGTTTAGCAGAATACAGGTAGGTCTGACCTTACCTCTTATAGACAGGAGTTGGTTTCTGTCGTATGAAATCAGAGGTCTATTGTCAGGTAAAGAGACAGGGGGACTGGCCCCTGGGCCCGGCGTGGCCCGGACGGGCCCAGACGGGCTTGCCTTTGGCGCGCCTTCGGCGCGCCCGCCCGCCGTGCGGGCGAGATCCTCCGTTCATTTTATGACGAAACAAGGGCGGGAAAGGCGGCCTGACAGCTGGTGCGGGGCTCGTGATTCCCTCACCTAAGATGGCGTTTCCTCCGATTTTTCACCGCCCCAGAACCGAAAATCGTTCTGGGCGGGTACAGGGGTTCGAGGCCAGTGGGTGCCAAAAGAATCCTCGAATTAAAAAACAATGTAAAGACACAGTAAAATAGGCTCTATGTCCATGAGAGAGAGGGTTGTGCATTGTCAGTCTTGACCCAACAGTTTGGAGATAAACAGAGGCCATGTGCCTATTTCTCAGCCACATTGGACCCAGTAGCTAAAGCATTGCCTAGCTGCCTCAGAGCTTCAGCAGCGGCAGCAATCTCTATTCGCCAATCTGCTGGAGTAGTATTGGATAACACACTTACTGTTATGGTACCACATGCAGTGGACACTCTGTTAAACAGAACTAAAACACAACACCTCACGAGTGCTCGTTTATCTGAATATGAGCTAACGCTCTTGGCAAGTCATGTACATATTAACTTTAAATCCAGCTACATTGTAACCATTCCCAGATGAAAAACATGCTCAGGAGCAGCATGATTGTTTTCTCCGCACAGAGGAGGAAACGAAAGGCAGGATTGATCTGAAGGATACTCCACTTAAGGACCCGGATGGGATCCTATGGGTAGATGGTTCCTGTTTCCAACTCCCTAATGGAGAAACAACTTCAGCCTATGCTGTTACTACCCTGCATACGATTGTTGAAACAACACGGATTAGACGCAATTCAGCCCAGGCAGCTGAGTTAATAGCCTTGACCAGAGCGTGTGTGTTGTCAAGAGGGAAAAGAGTGAATGTCTATACAGATAGCCAATACGCCTTTGGCGTAGAACACAGTTTTGGTCGCGTGTGGAAGGAGAGAGGATTTTTTACATCTCATGGAACGAAAATACAGCATGGTCAATTGGTGACTGACCTTCTTGTGTCACTTGCTTTGCCTACACAGATAGCAATCATAAAGTGTAGCGCACACAAGAAGGTCACGGATGATGTTGGTTGTGGGAATGCTTTTGCGGATGAGGTAGCAAAAACTACAGCTAGAGATGCCACAAGTCGCATGTATGTTGCGGGCCCTGCAAATTGGGTCAGAGAAGTTGGAATGTGTGAGGACACAATAGAGAGTGTAAGATCAATTCAAGGAGAGGCTACAGGGAAAGAATTGAGTAAGTGGAAAGAAGGCACAGGAATGTTAGATGCAATGGGATGATGGACGGAGTTGTCAGAGCTCCAGTGTTGACTGTTGCCAGACGCCTATGTGTTGCCTGTAGTTACTATGGCACATGGTCCAGCCCACATCAGTGCAAAGGGTATATGCAAGGTTTTGGCTCCGGTATGGCAGAATGAAGGTATTCCGAAGTGTGCGGAAAATGTGGTGAAACACTGCATTATTTGTCTAATGCATAACCCAGGAAAGGGAACCCCAACTCCAGCAGGTCATTTTGCTCCCCCGACATACCCTTTTGAAATCTTGCAAATTGACTATATTCATATGGATCGGTGCAACATCCTCAAGTATGTCCTAGTGGTGGTATGTGCTTTCTCCCGATGGATAGAGGCCTATCCTTTGAAGGATAACACTGCTTTATCAACTGCTAAAATTTTGCTTAAAGAGTTCTTCCCTAGATTCGGTTTGCTGCGAATTGTCTGGAGTGACAATGGGAGTGAATTTATGGGCCAAATTATGCAAAAAGTGTGTGCTGGTCTTGGTATTAGACAGAAATTCCATGTGGCAAACCATCCCCAATCAGCGGGTTTGGTAGAGTGCTATAATGGCACTCTCAAGCTTAAATTAGCAAAGATTCAGGCCAGCACAGGTCTTGCCTGTCCTGACGCTTTACCTTTAGCTCTCTTGTGTACCAGGACCACTGCGCATTCTCGAGTGGGACTTAGCCCCTACGACAGTGGCTCCCAAAGTGTGCGCCGCGGCGCCCCGGTGCGCCGTGATGAGAAGCCAGGGGCGCCGCAGCGCAGGATGTTGGTAGTGGAAACTGCCGCCTGAGAAATGTTCCATCCCTTCCCTGTGAAGTGTGGCGTATGGTGCACCCCGAGCGTCTTGAGTAGGCCATAGTACAAGATGACTGAAATGAAAAACGGCCTGACAAAGCAAAGCAGATAAATAATTGTAGAAATAGCAAGGGACACAGGCAGGCCACCCATTCCCCCCCCCACCCCCGACGAACCTGTTTGGGTTAGGTCCTATGTTCCTCCTAATCTGCGTGCCTGGGCGGCAGCCACAGTGTAATTATCACCGCACAGGGGGCCTTAAGGAGTGCACAAAATAAAGGAATCTCCTGCTGACAGGAGAAGTGCTCTGGCCTGCTAATGAATAGGTGTGATGTTTTTCCTCCTGAAGGTGCGACTCCCCTGCCCCACCATCGCCATTCTCTGAAGAGAATCAAGTGACAAACTGTTTATGAGATGGCAATAGCAGACAAGATGTAAACACTTTGCAAGCATTTTTTTGAGGGTACTACAATTTTTATAATAAAAGCATAAGCTTTTACTTGATGCTTGTATTTAAAAGATGTTGCTACTACAAAAGCCTCAGCCGATCCAAGAAAATAGTGTCATGTTCAACCTTTAATTAGGGAGGTAGAGAAATGCCGAGCTGGGAAAAAAATGAGGCCGGCTGAAAATGACTGCCATAAAATAATCTGCATCTCAGACATGCTGTTCTCCACCTCTAGGATGCACATTTCCCTAATAAACCAACTTTGGTGAAAATGTTTCGATATTACATTCTTCCCTGTGTGCACATTTGAAAGCTGCTTCCCTTTCCCTGTGCAGAAAGGATTTCCTCACTTTTCTCATATGTACCAGTGCATGGAAATCATGAAATTCCCTTGTTGCAAAGGTGCTGATAAGTGCCAGAAATCTCCCTACTAAAGCAAAAAAATTGCAGGTAACCGGTATCAGACAGGACCTGCCCAATAAAAAAGCTTCAATTAGAACATCTGTTTGCTCTTACCTCAAAACATGATAAACATAGTGGCATGCCAGTTGATTGCCGGGCGTTGCCTTCAGTCCATCATTAGAGCAGTTGCCTTTGTATATAAGGGATGATATAGACCAGTGGTTACCAAAGTGTGTGCTGCGCCCCGGTGACCCCCCCCCCCCCCTCCCCGCCCACCGGTAAAAAAAATGGTGGGGAGCCACGGCCAACTGCCAATTAGGTCAAGGGAGCCACGGGTCAAAAAAGTTTGGGAACCACTGCCCTACGAGGTGGTTTTCGGACGCCCAGCAAATATCTGGGGAGTCCCTCGTCCAAAAAAGTATTCAGACATACCATACCCAATGTTGATTGATTACTTACATGATTTGACTACTAAATTGAGTGTTCTTCGTCAACAGGTTCAAAGAGCTTTGCCAGAAGCCTCCAAAGACCCAGGTCACTCGATCAAACCTGGGGATTGGGTCTGTGTGAAGAACTTTCAGAGAACCAAAAACCTGGAGACCCGTTGGACAGCCCCTCGCCTAGTACTCCTCGTCACACGTACGGCGGTGAAAGTCCAGGGGAAGAAAAACTGGGTTCATGGCGTGCACTGCAAAAAGGTACTTTTGCCCTTTGACCAGTGGGTCCACAGGGGCATAGGTGAGTCTGAAAGAGAGAAGATTCCCCGTTTCGTACCTTTTAGTAGCGCCCGGTTGGATGGAACTCAGTCCGAGAAAGAAGATGATGATATTCTTCAAGAAGCTATACCACCACATCTTCGAACAGACACCACGAATCCAGAAACATTGTTTCAAGATCAGACTATATCGAATAAGAGACGCTACAACCTCAGGCCTAGGACTATCAAAGACATTTGAACTTTTTTTTTTATTCCTTTTTGTTGCAATTTTTACGAGATTACTGATGTGCCGTCTGCCCCGTTGCAGGGTCACGGTAGGAGTCTTGGACTGTACCCTGTTTTGGTTGCTAGGACCCCCAGGATTTGCAGTGTCATAAAAGCAAATAACTACAGCTAAGTGATTGAGGAAGAATCCCGTGAGCAACAACATTTTTTTAGAAAGGATGGATGGTACATCAAGTAGGGAAAATAAGAAGATAGAGATGAAGCAGAAATACTGTAAATTATTGCGTAGTTGATTTGGTGTTACTTTGTGTATTTCGATGTTTTTATGCATTTTATTAGCATCTGCGGGTTGGATTATCCATCTTCTACAGCCAAAACCCCTTTCTGATTCTACTTCTTTGCCTTCTCGCCTCTTTGTTTCTCAACATCAGACACATGCCCTTCCCCCGCATGAGCAGATAAGAAGTATTGAATACCTGAATAACTCGTTCATTCAACTCTTACACCAACACCAATTAGCTGTCAACATAACTGATTGTTGGGTATGTGAACTCATGCCTCATAGCACGCATAAAGGAATGCCCTACCTAGTTCTTCCCTTCTCCTATGAAGGATCGGCCTGGGCATACTTGGCTATGTTCTCGGCCGCATACCATAATCGACTAAGATACCCCATTGGCTCGTTCAGGAGCGGAATGGATTTTAGCAATAGTAGCTTGATAAAGGGAATAGTATCAATGGCTAAGATTGTAGATAAGAATAGGATACCCATCGATGAGAAACGAGCATTTGAAGGTTGGAATGTGACTCACTATATCACTAGCCTTAGTGTCAGTCAGTCAGTCAAAATACTTTATTCGGTTCATAACAAAAACCACAAAAGCATACATGTCAGAAAAAGGGGGAAAACATTCATAATACAATATAAATTAACCATCAGCAACAATACATTAGCCGGGGAAAAAATATATTACAAGAACTTTAAAACAAGAGCAATTCATCTAGATTAAAAAAACAGAAATCATTAATTAACAATTTCCAGGGTATCATCACAAACTAACTAATTAAAACATTTTTCCCTCAATCTCATGGCTATATTTAAAAAGGTAGCGACATTAAAAATTTCCCACGTATTGGACAACAGTTGGAGATATAAAAGCGCAGGTTTCACTTGTTTAAACCCTTTGTCCTTTAGCAGCGGTACAATACATTTTTTACGTATCTCCTTGAAGTACCCACAAAAGAACATGAAGTGGACAGTATCCATTATTGAAAAGTCATCACATGTACATATTTTTAAGTCTATGTCCTTAGTCCAGCATGGGCTCCCTGATATGAGTAGATGGATTTTGTTTAGTCTAAACTTTGTTAATAGATATCTATGGTTGGCATTGTTGACAACTTTCAGATATAATTCTAGGTCATTATCCGATGTTACGACTAACTGGTGGGTTCTAAGGGTGGGCGTAAAATCCATTTCGCGGGCGAATTTGCGGATTTTCTGCGATTTCGCAATCCGCGAATCAGCGGGGACGAATTTTCAGCCAAGCAAGGGTTACAGCAGCAGGTGCAAAAGTTGAACCTAATTTCTTTGTAACCTTTTACAAAAGGGTTACAAACATATTAACTTCAACTTGGACACCTGCTGCTAATTGCTTCCTGGCGCCTCGTTGCCTACTTGCAACTATTCTCTGACCCTGCTCTGACCCTTGAAGCAGGGTCAGAGAATAGTTACAAGTAGGCAACGAGGCACCTGTCAAAGGAATTAAACCTCATCAGGAAGCACTTACAGATATAAAAAACAGGAAGAAGGGAGAGGATGGCAAATACACCCATTTTGAGTTGTCAGGAGGGGTTAAACTAAAAGAGACCTTTACAGCACAATTTTCATATGCATTTTGCTAAAAATAAAAAGCTGTATGTTCTGTAGGGGCAACTCAGGAATCTGGCCCTTCAGAGATCCGGCCTCTCTTTCTTTCTCTCATTCTCTCTCACCCTCTCTCTTTCCCTCTCTTTCCCTCTCTTTCTATCTATCTATCTATCTATCTATCTATCTATCTATCTATCTATCTATCTATCTATCTCTCTCTCCCTCTCCCATAAACGACTGCATGGGTAACTTCGCTATGCAAGCGGCTCGCGAAGACGCAAAAATCCCCGCGAACACGCAAAAAACCCAGCGAACACGCAAAAAACAAAAATTCGCACAAATTCGCGAATTTTGCGGATCGCGAATTCGCAAATCCGCGAATTCGCGGATTGCAAATTCGCAAAATTCGCCCATGCTTAGTGGGTTCTCACAGTTGGTTTAGTCAGCTCGGAGCCCTCTCTTTCCATCTCTCTGTGTAATTTGAAATTAGTCTTGACCCATTTTATATCTGCTTTAACCAGGTTAGATGGCTTCTCAAAAAGTTCCGGGCGACCCAATGAGACTGCAATGTTTCTCACATAACTTAACCACGGTATAGAGTCCCAATGTGCTAGTTTAAGGCAATCCATCAGGATCTCATGGTTTACCTCAACCTCTGGGTTTAACCATACCGTGATCCACTTTAAGAGGGGGGCAATAGCAATTCGGTCAACTAAATAACCCACCCCACATTCTTGATGAACAATGAAACCTGAGGTCGACTGTGGTACAGAAAGAATGGACTTTAAAAATGTATCCTCTGCCACCTGTAACAGCTTAACATTCTTAAAACCCCATAAATCTGCGCCATACATTGCAATGGAAACACATTTAGCGTCTTAAACTTTTAACACTGTTTCTAGTGGTTTTACCCCCAGTTTACGAGAAAAACTCAGGACAGCGGAGATAGATCTTACAAAGGCATTTCTCTTCTCAAACAATTGGGGAAGCCAGGTGGATTTTTCATCAAAAACCACCCCTAGGTATGGAAATTTGGTTACCCTAGATAGCCTATTACCGTTGCAGTGTAAGGTCATCAACTTCCTATGCCTGCCCTTTGTGCCCACAGCCATAACGTGAGATTTGGTGTAATTAATACCAAGGTCCAAAGCAGACATAAACTCATAAAATGAATTTAAAAGACTCTGTAAGCCCACTGGTGTACGCGATATAAGTGTGGCATCATCCGCATATAACAGAGCGGGTAGTAAAAAATTGCCTGCTTTCGGAATATCTTTACAAGCTGTTCCCAGGACGTTTGCTAACTCATTAATATATAAAGTGAATAATAATGGGGCTAAAATACAACCTTGCCTGACCCCATTGGATATTCCTATCTTACTCGTCCTGTTCCCCTTCCGATCATATCTCACTGTAGCAGTAAGATCCCGGTGGAGATCCGCAAGAAAGTATACTATATTCTCATCAATGCCCATTTTAAGGAGCAATTCCCATAGCTTGGACCTGTTTACTCGATCAAAGGCCGAGGACAGGTCCATAAAAGCTATGTACAAACTACCTTGCTTGGCTAGGGTATACTTCCCAATTAGCAATTGAAGATTAAGGCTCTGGTCTATAGTACTACGTCCCTTTCTAAACCCGTACTGTTCGGCTGACAGGGAATTTGTATCCTCAAGCCAGTCGGATAGTTTACACAGTACCACTCTGCCAAGTACCTTCACTGCAGAGTCTATGAGGGAAATTGGATGGTAATTGCTCGGCTCTCCTCTGTTGCCTTAGTGATAAAACAAAGCAGGGAAAATCTCCCCCAGTATGGACAGTACCCCATCAAGGTAATTTTTGCCTTCAGATTAACAGCAAGAAGATTGATATACAACAGAATTGTTCCCATACGTATGTTTTCACATCCCAAAATTCCCCTCCATTGGTTCCATCTCAGGGTACATGCTTTGTCTGTGAGGACAGAGCCTACACATGGCTCCCGTCAGTCGTCCCAGCCAGGTTTGAATTTTCAGCTAATGTGCTCTCGGTTTCCAGTGAAACACCGCTTGTGGTATTCCCCCTCTCGAGAGTTGAGACTGATACTGGGACTGAGACTGAGGAAGGAGTTGATACTGGGATTGGGCTAGGTCCTGTGATGGCAGAGAGAATAAAGCTTCTCTTTCTGGCATTCTATTGCCATCAGAAGGAAGTAGAAGATACCACAAACAATCCTGTTGAACTTTGCAGACTTTTGTGTTAAGGAACTTATCTTAACGTATCTTGACTAATCTGTTGGCCTTCACGAAGGCCCTAACAACCTGGCTCTTTAACAACTAACCATCAACAGTCACTTTTGCAATCCACGGGTAGGACCTCACCTCAGTGCCAGGACACCTTCGGGTAGCAGCTGCGCTTTACAAATGTAGTTAACATTAACAAAGGCGATTCAGCAGAGACAGTTTGCTGTAAATGAAACCACTAAATGCCGAATATTCTCTGATATGACAGTGGTGGCAGCACATAGATGAAAATAATTTGTTAAGATGCTTTATTTATTCAAAGCTCAGGGGGCTCTAGCATCCATTGCACAACAGTCATAGCTACGGGTTTTGGTTAAGGGAAAGTTCCATCTTTTCTAAAATTCGAGGAGGCCCAGGGGCGATTGAAAGAAATCTCGGCAGGATCTTGAACTTGATCTAAATATTAAAGAAAGTTTGAAACTTTTATTTACTGGGGGCAGCAGGGTCACCTCAGGTGTGGTACCATGACACCCAAGAGGTCAGTAAGTTGGCCAGAAATGTGGGTAGCCTGGTTAGCAGGGTCTTTTCCACATTTCTGTGGGTGGGTGATTCTTTTGTTGCAGGGGTTGAGGATGGGTTGGTGGGGGGATCAGTAGCAGAAAAAAGAGCAGTAGCAAAAAGAGAAGAAAGTGGTTAATACAAGTTCTTGTTGTTTAGCAACCAAGAAGCTTACCTAAGAAATAGAAACAGAAATGGCTAGTAAATGTAAGATTCCCTCAGTTAATGCTAATGGAATGCTTAATAAGCAAAAATATGGCAGGCTCATTAGGTGGCTTGCCTTGTTTAATACATGTTTTGTTTTTCCAAGAGACACATCTAAAAACGAACTCACCCAAATTATATGTACCTCAGGCATTTTCGGACGCTTTTTTTACGTCATCAGGCCTGGCCATGAGAGGGGTTGCTATTTATTTTTCTAGGAATCTGCCGTGGGAATTTGAACAAATTCAACGTGATCCACTGAGGAACCGGAATTGATTCTCGGTTCCATGAATCATATAGTCGTTGTTTGTAAATTAGCGTGATGCATCTAGAATAATAATGAAGAAAACGCAAATACTAATATACACACGAAAAGCAGTCATTTAGGAATTAACATATACCGCATTGCACGTTTTTTGTACTTGCTTGACTCGACCGACGCCATTTTGTGGCCTTGCTCGATCCCTGCATTAGCAAGCCCTATCCTTGCATTTCACTGAAGCCGTTCCCCTGAGAAATAGCCCAACTGTTGCAAACTGCTGTCTCTGCTCGTTAGGCCTGTCAAGGTTATAGGTAGAAGGAGGAGGCCGGATAAGCACATTCCGAGGGGTGCGGTACGGACTCTCGGAGTTAGCAAAAGGGAGTCACCCTCACGACCTTGCTACAATGAGATGAGCTAAACCAAGAGCGCTTTGTCTCCCTTATATGGTCTTTCCCTCTGCACCAACCTGTACCAACTTGTATTTTTCCATCTTGGGTAACGGTTTCGAAATGTAACAGTATATATGTGATCTTCTTGGCAGACCTCGTGGGGTTAGGTCGCAAGGAGCTCCTCGGGCAGAGTTTGTTTGTTATAATAAACGATTGGACCTTCTACACTGCCAACCGACTGATTATTGGTAATGGGTATTGGGCTAGTTGTAAGTATGGCTCTAATTGGGTTGTAATAATAATTTTTGGTACTTCACCACAGGGGAGATGGCTATGGGTGGTAGCAAAATTGAAGGGGAGGTTCCTAAATCTTATAAATTACTATGGCCCAGTCACGGATGATGCCTCAGACCTGGTTACGATTAATAAAACTTCTAAGAGGGCCCCTGCGCATACCATTATCGGTGGGGATTTAAACTACCTACAGGATCTAAAGAAGGACACCTCAAATAAAAATAAAAAACAACTGAAACCAAATAAGAATTTTTTTTGGAGGCTATCAGACAGGAGTACCAATTAATAGATCCATGGCGGAATATTAATGTGGATAAAAATACCTTTACTTATCATTCACACCGCTATCAGACCGCTTCTCCAATCAATTTTTTACTAACATTGAGATCCATCCTTGTCTCAAGGGCAGATATCGGGACCAACCCCTTTACGGATCACGCATATGTAGGGCTTGAGGTCGAACTTGGTGCAGAGAGAAGGGAGTGACCCAGGTGGCAGATGGACCGCCTCCTTCTCCAGGATCAAGAATGGGTGGAGAATTTTAGAGTTTGGATCTCTGAATATTTTAGGATTAATGCGGAGACGGCTGAACCCTTTGCGATCTGGGGGGGTTTCAAGGCTGCAGCCCGTGGGCAAATAATCTCCTTTTCGTCTGCCCAGTCTAGGTCCTGGCAGACGAAAATAGCTGAATTACAGGGTGCGGTGGAAAGGGCTTATGCCCAGAGGACCCGGTCTTGTACACAGCAATTGGTGAATGCTAGAAAGGCCTGAAAGACTTCTTTGTTCTTGAAGAGATCACTAGTTCCTGATCCTTTCAACAAAAGGTTTATGAGGATAGTCAGCTGGTCGGCAAATTGCTGGCCAGCTCCACAAAAATTAAACAGGAAGCATCCCTTGTTTTGAAGGTTACCGATCCTAAGACCGGAACAGAAGTAACTAATAGGGAAGAGATTCTGCAGATTTTTTTAGAGCACTTCCAGCAACTCTACACTACTGAGTATGTGGTGGGGGAGGGGACGATACACGAGTATTTCGATAATGTAAATATTCCTAGATTATCCTATTTTTGGATTGATCAGTTAAAATCAGATATAAAAACCGATGAGATCGGGGCAGCTATTAAAGCAACGGCTGAAGCTAAAGCGTGTGGGGAAGATGGGTTCCCAATAGATTTTTAAAAGACGTTCTCAAAAGAATTGATTCCTCATATGAAAAAACTTTTTAATTATATCAAAAACGGTGATCAGGTTCCTCTGGCCTTTAAAGAGGCAATTGTTATTTGGTTTGTAAAAAAAGACAAGAACCTGAATGACGTCAATTCATATAGGCCCATTAGCCTCCTCAACTCAGGCTATAAGATTTTAATAAAGGTGTGGGCTGGGCGTTTTTTTTTATTTTATTCATTTAACACTTAGGCAATGATGATACATATATTGAGTATGAGCCACACAGTAAGGTAACACAGTTCTGTAAAATTACCGTTAAAAAACATAATTAATACCTATTTCCAATTGTTCATCCTTTGACAGTTCAACCCCACATGTGCCCCCCTTCCCCTAATCCTCATCTGAACTATCTGAATCTAATTCTGGTATTGGGTCACAGATTTCCCTCCTGTATGTGTTCCAGGCCGCCCAGATTTTAGCCCATTTTTTGGGGCATTTACGTGTTATGTACACTGTTCTTTCGGTTACCATATTAAGGTCCATATCTGTACACCAGGCCTCTAGCGTCGGCGAGTCCACTGCACCCCATTTCTGTGCAATATTCCTTTTCGCCGCCATAAACCCCTGCGTGACCCATGTCTGACCATAGCGCGTGAGATCATGTGGCTCCCATATATTAAGTAAACACATGCGCAGCTCAGGCAGCAGCGACACCTCCAATACTTGTGAAATTGTTTGTAGTATCTGTCTCCAATAATCCACTATTTTTGAACATTCCCAGATTGTGTGTATGAAAGATCCCTCCTCACCGCACCCTCTTAAACAATATGGGTGTTGTGCCTGTGATATTTTAAACAACATGGTTCTAGTGTAGTATACCCTATGTAAGATCTTAAGCTGCACTAGCCGAAGTCTTGCAGGGATTCCCACCTCTTTAGGTGATGCAGGGCCTCCAACCACTCCGAGTCGTCTATGTCACCTACATCTGTCACCCATTTTCCCTTAAGGGAGACTGTCGGGTCTGGTAAATTGTTAATCAGCTTCCTATAGGTTAAGGACGTGCCGTGTTTTGGCATATGATCAGTTAGAAGTCGGTCTTCTAATGGAGAGGCTTCAGAAACGTCTGTGCCGTTTGGGATCGCAGTGAGTAACGCGTGCCGTATACCTGTAGGTTTCAGTCGGACCCAATTCATATTGTTGTTGGAGTTGGGTGAAGGGAATTACGGTCCCTTTGTCCCAAAGATCCCCTACGGCGGAGATCCCAATATTGTTCCATTGGTCAAATGATCCTTTGCTATTTCTCAGCTGTCCCAGTCTCTTGGCATCCCACAGTGGGGTAAGCTTAGTAATAACCCCTCTCCACCCAAGCTGTGCCAGCGCCTTGTGCCTCAATATGGCCGCATGCTTTGTAGGGCCCTGTATTTCATTGCTAGTCCTTTATCATATAAAATTGTGAGTATCCTATTCGTTCCCAGTTGGGCTCTAGCCACTCTGTACGCCGGGTCATCCTGCCACGCATGCAGCCACTGATTAATGACCTTAAGGTGTGCCGCCCAATAATATATTTTGAGGTCCTGGAGCCCTATGCCGCCGTCGTACCAGCTTTAATGTAGCTTTGCCTGTGCTATGCGGGCTGGGTAGTTGCCCCAAAGAAGTAGTGACACCTGCGTAGCTATCTGTGTAAAGTACCTAGGCGGAACTTGAAACAGTGTATTGTCCAGGGCATAAAGGAACCTGGGCAGGGGCATCATTTTGTATAGTGCCGCTCTACCCAGAAGGGTTAGGGGCAGAGACACCCAGTGTATCATATCCCTCCGTAGCCTTTCCAGTGGGGGTGTTAAATTCTTGGAGAAAAATTCCTTCTCATCTGAGGTAATATGTATACCTAAATATTTAAAAGAGTCTCTCGCCACTACCAATGGGTAGAGCACCCCCACTTGTTATAATAAATGTTTACAACGTAAAGCGGGGGGAAGGATGGGCCCTCCAATCTTAAGGCCCTAAATTGTGTGTTGGACTCCCTAAAGGAGGAGGGTTTTGGGCACATGAACTTCATTTTAGCCGGGGATTTTAATTGTCACTTGTGCCCATCTTTTGTAAAGAATCATTCTAATGCAAAGCACTGTCCGCTTTCAGATGATCTCCATATGGAGCACACCACGGAAGGGGAGGAGTTAAATAATCTTATAACTTGGCATTCACTCTAGACCATTGATACACTTGACCTATCTTACATTTGCCCCTGTCCTACAAAGGAAGGGGTTTTGCCACCATCATAGATTTTATCTTTGTGACAGCCTCCCTGGGCGGGGTTCCCAGCTCGCTTACTATATAGAACATAACCCACTTAGTGATCACAATCCATTGACACTCTGGTTGATAGGGTTGTGTAACCACTCAACGGGTCCTTGAAAGTCCTTGGCATTTTTAACCCCCACAGACCAGGGTAGGCGCCTACTATGGGCGGGTATAGATGTAAAGGCCTTTAACCGTAGCCTTTTTTCCTCCTGTAAGCAAGAAATAGTTTTATGTTTGGATCTTCATACATCGAGTGAGGAAATTTTGGGCTCATTTACCTCCAGTGCCTAGGTAGTTTCTGGCCTTTTAACCACACGGGTGACAAGGCGTGGCTTGGCTCCCCTTTCATGGTTTGACCATAAGTGCTCCCACGCTTTAAGGCGGTTAAAGGTAGCCTTGAAACAGGTGCCCTGGGATAAAGACAGTGTGTCTCTGTGCAGGCATATTTAAAACAAGACTCTCAAAGAGCGCAGGCTCCAAATACAAAAGCAGGCATGGGAAGACTTAATCAAAGCGGGTGAATTAAGGGACTCAACTTTATGTATGAAGATCTCTGTACAGGGGTGAATGTATGACATTGTTCTGCATTCTGTCCATCAATTGTTTTTGCATTTGTCACCCCGAGTGGGATGGGTATGCTCAGACGTGAGTCCCATGCTCTCTGTCACCACTGGAGTCGAGCTATCCTGGCTGAAGACGGCTGATAGCCAGAAACCGGTCCTAGGATGCTTGATTCCGGTCCGGGAAAGACATGGCTTGGCAGTTCGGGCTGGACTGTTCCCATGAGGCACAGGGTCAAGGCTGATTTGCATATGGCCATGTCTGAACTGGGGTGGTGTGGAGTGCAAAAAACGATGGATTTAGGCCCAGATCTCTGCACTGGGGTGAATGTATGACATTGTTCTGCATTCTGTCCATCAACTGTGGCTTTTGTGCAAGCCTAATAGTAGCATTTAGTTTACAGGCCCTAGCACACTCAGTGCACTTTACTAGGGACTAACAAGTAAATAAAATGCCCAATCATGGAAACACCAATGCATAACACAATTTACACGGAGAGCATATGCACATTAGCACTGATTAGTAATGATAAAGTGCCCAGAGTCCTACAACCAACACAAACAGGTCAGGGAAAAAAAGGAGGAGGAAGCAAAAGGTTTGGGGATCACCCTGCAAAAAGGGCCATTTCCAACAGCCTGATTCTTTGATCTAGATTGTCTGAGTGGGTCATAGATAACCAGATTTGATCAGATGTCCAATTAGGTTCAGAGAAGGCATGTCAACTATAGACCAATGTCTTAACGTCTACCTCCTGATATCTAAATATACACTGACACAGCTGGGTGCCTTGTATTTAGCTTTCACGGACCTTACGTCCGCCTTTCATCCTATAACGCTGAAGCAGGTCCCTGCTACCTTCACAGCATGTGGTTGGAAGCTGAGGGTGGAGTCAAATTGCACTCCCAGATTTCTCGCTACTTTCACAGTCTCTGGTGGGGGTGAGGGACCCTCTGGCCACCAATCACTTGGTAGAAATGAGACTTCTTTCTCTATGGGTAGGATCTCAGTCTTGTTGGTGTTGCACCTAAGGTGGTTATCCTTCATCCACTGAAGGACCTTGGTTAGACATCTTTTAAAATTGAGTTCTGCATCCTTAGAGTTCTGATCCAGTGATAGTATCATTGGGGTATCGTCTGATTAAGAGGTTACTTCGATCCCTTATGATGTGTTCAGTGAGATAAGTGGAGTCATATAAATGTTGAAGAACAATGGGCGCAATGTGGACCCCTGAGGCACCCCAGTTGTAACGTTCCGTTTGACAGATAAGAAGGTTCCCAGTGACACGACTTGTTCGCGCTTAGAAAGGAAGGATAGTTTCCATTCTAAAGCGGTATTTGAGATCCCGCTGGATTTAAGTCTCTATAGGAGGATGCTGTGTGATAAGGTATCAAACGCGGCCTTCATACCTCTGTCTGCTATCATTTTTTAAATGTCGTTTTTTTTCAAAAGTGCAGACTCAGTGGAGTCTTTGGGATGAAAACCGGATTGATGGGGGTGGAGGATGTTGGCCATCTTTTTAAAGTAGGATCATTCTTTGTGAACACATTTTTCTGTAATTCTGCCTAAAGCAGGCAGCAGTGATATGGGATGAAGGTTAAAAAGTGTTGCTGAATCAATATTCAGCTTCTTTTTTAGTGGTTTCACAATCGCTAGTTTCCAGTCATCAGGCACAGTCCCTGTGCTTAAGGATGAGTTAACAATCTTATTTATGACTGGGTTAATTATGTCTACAATTCAGTGGAGAATTGTAGGGGGACAAGCATCCAGGGGAGAGCCTGACTTGCATGATAGGATTGCTTCTCGAGTTTGATCCAGTGCCACTGGTTTGAATGAACACATGGAGTGTTTAGTGGCTTCCGGTTCGTGTTCAGGGCCGGGGGCGTATGTGGTTGGGACTGGGCTCGTAGTGAAGTCCTTTTTAATATTCATGATTTTATCTTTAAAGTAGAGTGATATTTGATTACATGGCAACTGGGATGGGGGTATTTCTCTTTGAAGCGCTTTGGGATTGGTATAGGACTGTACGACTGAAAAAATTATTTTTTGGTCTAGATTAGCTACTAGTATTCTATTTGTATAGTATTCTTTTTTAGTTTGTTTGTTCTGAATGTGGTAAAGTTTTCTGCTTGCTTTAGACGCTTGTTTTTCTGCTGCGTTATAACCTCTTATCAATTTGCGCTCTTCTTGTTTACATTTGTAAATGTAAATGTAATTTGGATTTATATAGCACCTATCACCCAGGGGTCTCTAAGCGCTGTACAAATACCGCTGTTGAACCCTTCCTGGCCTGTTCCTGTGAGGTGTCCACTCTTGGGCACCTCCATGGTGAAGCCAGGCATCCTAACGTTGTTAGAGCCGGTGTGGAGATTAAGCAAGCTATTGCCCAGAGTTGCAGAGTGGAACCCATGATTAGAGTAGGCACTGAGGCGAGAATTATCGGGTCCGAGGACATTGAGCCCAAGACCCTGCCGCGACGGGGATTGAACCCTGGTACGGACCAGACCTCTGCCTCGGGGTATGCCGCTCTAATCTGTGAGCCACATTTCTCCACATTTGAGATGCGCTTGTTTCAGAGTAGGTGTAAACCAGCGGGCTTGCTGAGATGTTTTCTTTCTGTCAATTTGTTTTCGAATTTTAGCTTCTGTGATAAGTTCATCGCTGACAGTAGTCATCCAATTATGGAAGAGATGTGAGTCTACTGCAGTGTTCCCTGTCAGGGTACGCACCAGGGTCTATGCGGTATTAGGCAGCTTAGGGTTGTTTGCTAATTGTTTCCAGTTACACCTGGGCTGCAGGCTGATTGGTTGTGTGTCTTGATGATTTGTCAAAGGGATATTCAACGTAAGGGGCACAAAGTTATGGTCTGACCTTATTAGAGGAATGGGTGGGTCTATCAAAAAAGGGGGTGAAATTAGAGCAGACCCCATCAAGTGTGTGGCCAGCTTGATGTGTAGAGGCGTCTACCATCTGGGTTAGCCCTAAAATGTCTGTTATTTGGAGGAAATGATCTACGCCTGGCGCTGTTTTGTCTTCAAGGTAGAAGTTAAAGTCTTCTAATAATGTGAAATTTGCATATCTAAGTAGGAGGTGACTTAGGATGTCCCCTAACGAGTCAGTGAAAGTGGTGCTATGCAGCGGTGGAAGTGGAAACAACAGGAAGAGTTAAAAAAGGATGCAGGTAGGAAAATGCTACTGTGCCAAGCTGCTGTCTAAGATCTTTTAAAAAAAGATGTAGATGTGGGATTAGTAAAAAGAGCGCGATTGCGGGGCAAGATAAAAGACCAAAGGCTGTTATTTAAAAGCACACTTACAAGGCGATATAAAAAGACCAAAGGCTTCTAAGGCTTCTAAGTGAGAGCACTTCTCACCTCTCGTATCGCTGGCCGTCCGGCAAAGCGTATGATTAAATAGCTGGCCAGGCACTGTAAAGGCTGTAGTCAGAGTTCCCAACCGGAAGTGAGGTAGGTGAGTCAGGGGGCGTGTTCACTTCCCTTTGATCAATCGGCTAGTGCCGCATCGGACCGGGGAAGTGGAAACAACAGGAAGAGTTAAACAAGCACTGGCCTTGCCAATAGGTCTCGCAGTAGAAAAGTTTGAGCTATTGGTTTTCTAAATGACATTTTATTTTTTTGTTTTGCATAGTAGCTACAGCTGAAATGTAAACCCTGAGTGATTTTTTAAATTTATTTTTATTTGGTATCGAAATCGCTATGATGGATCAGGATTGTAGTGGTCTGTTCGACTTGTCAGCACTGATGTTATTTATTAGTCTGCTTGTATTTGCAAGGGATCACAGTTGTGTTGTTTTTAAAGCGGCAGAATTCAGCCCGGAGTCTGAAAACGCTGCATCAAAATGTTAATGATTTAGTTGTTCAATTGAACACATCTAAAGCCCACACGTGAGAACAATGATATGCAAGATGAAAGTCCAGGTTTGGAATATATGGTTCTCAAGACATGGAATCATATGGTAACTCGAGTCGCAAAAAACGAGAAACACATGGGTTAATGTCTTATATACCTGAACTAGTTGAAATCAATATTATAGCTCACAGAAAACAATACCATCCAGAGACGCATAAAAATGACCATAGATCCTAATGCAAGCAAGAAAAAAATTCCTCCGGCCTCCAAGCACACAACATATCATGCTGAATTTTAGAAGACAGCCATATGGAGGGGCCCCTTGCATCTTTTGCGTCCCTTGCACTGCACCTGCTGAGCTGTTGATAGCTTCACCCCGGAAAGTGTTTCATGTAAGCATATTTTATGCCTGCATTTGTTTAAATACTAAATTTAAAAAAATGACTGCCAAAGAATAAAAAACTCGTTTGTAGGAAAGTGTAACTATTTAAAATATAAAACAGCGTATAGGCCAGAATACATCTCCTATAAATCTAGCATGGTTTTAAAGAGCAGCCCTCTCACAGGTTAATAGCGCGCGAGCTGCCTCGATCTGACGATGAAATGCCAGAGCTATTTTCACCCTCCTCGGCAGGAATATGCCTCGGGCTAGGGGGCAGGGGAGCGTCTAGGCTGTGCTGACTGCAAACCTCTGCCAGATTTTTAGAAGCGATTTGCTTCGGAAATTCTTTTCAAAATATCCTCCTAGCGTTAAAAGTGTGCCTGGAAGCGTGCAACACAAGTTTAGTTTTGGCTTTTTAATAATCCTAATGCGAGAAACCGGCACAACGATGATCGTAATTTCTCCGTCTCACGTAAACATGCGTTTGAGTACGGCCTTAGCTTGAAATTGCAACATTACCCGGCACATTTGCAGTGTTTCGTTACCTTCTGGTAGCTTCGAGGTGCTAAGTGCAGTATTGTAACAACTTTAAACGATTCTTTTAGTCACCAGTCGCTGCCGTGTAAACATTGTAACTTTAAAAAACGTACACTCACGACGTTGGGATCATTGCAGATATATTTTACATCTTACATGATCTGTGTGACCCAAGAAACGACCCGTACGTTATTAAAACTGCGTTCCTGACACGTTGGAAGACGGGCTGCTGAAGGAAAGGCCTAGCAGTAAGAAGCCTGTCTCTTTTCTCCTCGCAGAATGGCTCCTGCTCGCCAGAGCCGCACAAAGATAATCACTCAGGAAGTGTTTCGGCCAATCCGTTGACGCTTCAAATCCGCACACATGGGAGCAGCCTATGTACGACGAGCTTCTATCAGCAGGCCTGATCATCAAGCCGAAGTGCCAAGCCCTTTCTGTCTGAGAACAGAGTCTGGCCTCCATGTTTTCTAAGTATTGACATAACACTCTTTTAACAATGCATCCACAGAGGTAAGCGTTTTATTTTTTCGTATTTGCTCAGAAATATGTGAATGCATCTGCTCTGACTTTTTCCTCTGCGATTTGCCGTTCAAATCTCACAGTGCAGCCTGTGGTTTTGTGCAAACTGTTTACAGCTGCTTTTTAAGCAGGTCACATGTCTGGTATTCTGAAGCCACATCTTTAATTTCATAAACGAGCAAAACCTAGCAGGGCTTTTCTTTTAGGAAAGAGCAGGGAGGGTGTAAAGATCCTGCTTTTGGCAAGGGGTATTTCAGTTGGAGAAGAAAGGCAGCACTATTGTCTTATCTCCTGTGTCACATGCCTGCTGGGGAGAAAATGGAAGCGGAGAGGTGTTCTGTGAACCAAGAAAGGCCAAGCGAAAGGACAAGTTTGTCTCTCCAGAAGGATAAATGATGCTCCTGGCTTTCTTCTCTTTAGGAAAATGTGTCTTTTAATGGACAGTTTTCAATTTTGGGGCCTAAATGTGCTGCTGCTTCGTTGTAATTATTTAAAGCGATGCACGCTCTGTGCTGGGGGAGGGGGAGGGCCATTAGCCTGTAAGAACTCGCAGCAAGATCAAAGGAAGGGTGGGAGGGACATTGGGGAACAGATGGCCGTGAAAGTTTATGGCACAAAAGCGCGTGCCTGTGGCCACGTGAACTCGAAGAAAACCGCACGAAAAAACCTGTGGTTTCACGAGTATTTTGAGCACTTGAATTCTCGCCATTTCCCATTCCTTCGGAATGGAAAAGGCGAGACCTAAAAAGGATGCAGGTAGGAAAACGCTAATGTGCCAAGCTGCTGTTTAAGTTCTTTTTTAAAAAAGATGTAGATGTGGGATTAGTAAAAAGAGCGCAATTGCGGGGCAAGATAAAAGATCAACGGCTGTTATTTAAAAGTGCACTTATGGGGCGATATAAAAAGACCAAAGGCTTTTTTTTAAAAGACTGTTTTCTTGAAAACCCAAGGCTAAAATGCAGTGCTCGCTTCTAAGTGAGAGTGTGTCTCACCTCTTGTATATCAATTACATTGGACAACCCTGTTAGAGGGTAAGCTGAGTGAGCCGAATAAATCTATGGGGGCTATTACCAGCTTTGCTAGTAGATTGGGCTCATGGCACTGGAGGGCATTCTAAAACTGTATAAGTCCAAGGCATTTAAAAGATTTTACATGGTAGTGAAATCTGGGAGTACGTCCCCTCTCACAGAGTTAGCATTCCATATACTGTATATAATATAGTTTTGGGCAGTCTATCCAAAATTTGGTCCCAACTCACACCTCGTCTGTTTGATATCTTATTAGCAATAGCTTTCCACCAAATAACTTCAAATTTAAAAAACAACATACATCTTTCATATAAAGCATGGTGGTACTATGTGTCTTTTAATCACTCACTGAATAGAGCTTTTGTATATCCAATTTCTTTAGCTCTTCAAAGAGAATGTATATGGTCACCTTTACCATTCTTTCTTAATAGTTCAAGTTATCATTGTAAATTTGTTGATATTGTTGCTGAAGAGGTTTCCAAATCTCCCTAAAATGTTTTTCGCTTATACCTCTAATGCTCATACCGTTTTCCTCTATTTTGGAAAGGGAAGATTGTAAGTCTTTAATGTTAGTAGGTGATATGAATGCTAACGTTTCCTCACATAGTATTAGGGTATTCTCTAACACTGAAAAAAATGAAGCCCTAAAACTCCCCACTGCCCAATGTTCAAATAAAAACAGGACAGATAAAAGGGGTGCCATATTACTTCAAGGTCTGAGAAGCATACATCTTATAATTGCTAACGGGAGGTTAGAAAACATTACTCCTGAAAATTATACTCATAAGGCCCCAACAGGGAATTCTATTATAGATTATCTAATTGTTTCCTCTGATTTTCATTGTAATCTCATAGGTATGGAAGTTTTGGGAACTGATTTTAGCAATCATATGTTGATCTGTTTCAAAATCAAGTATACCTGTGCTAAGGTAAGCCCCTGGAACTTTAAATGCAGCACACTAGAGTTTAATGTAAAAAAATGGTAGAATTCACTGTAACACTCAAGCGACAGTTAAAGTAAAAGCAAATTTAACAGCTCTTATAAAAGATCAGCACCATCTAGTAATGACCGAGCATGAGTTGCCTCAAATTGATGAAGCTTTTTCCCGTAATGTAGGTTCTTTGGCTGCATTAAGTAAATCATCGCATGTTCCAACTAAACAGAAATCTAATTATAATCCAATTCTTTTTTTTTTTTTTTTTTTAATTTTTGTAAACCTTTATTGTGCATTAAGAAAGAACAAATACGGGCCCACAACCATCAGGCCGGCCACGAAAACACAAGAAGCAACAGTGCGTGCAAGTCGGCGACACAGCAATACGTAGTACCATCGGCAAGTATTTAAGAGTTACACTGTAAAACACCATGTCCCAGGATCAATGAAGGTTAATTTTAAATTTTTCTTGCAACTATTGAATTCAATACGTACTTTTTCTGAATCATAAAAGAAATAATAAATCAAGAAGGCAGAGTCCGTGCAGGTGGGACATGACTATGACTACAATTCACCATACAATCTAATAACCCAGCAATCAAGTCCCCACCCAGGCGGCGTGGCAGCGTACAATGACTACAGCAAGGTATCAGTCCTAACATCCCACCCATGCCGCCACCCATCCCCTAGCATGCCTAGACACGGACCAAGACCGAAGAAAGGAAAAACAAAAGTGAAGAAGGGAAAAAATAAGGCACCATAGAACCGAAACCAAAACTAAAATACTAACCCCCCACCCTACACGCATGCAGAGGCTATGGCCTACCCCCCCCAGCAGTGTGTTTGTCGCCCAATAAACCCGAAATATAGCGAGAAGAAGAAAGAAGTAAGAAAGGAAAAGAATACTATAATATCCAAGATACAGAGAGTGAGAAAAGAGAATACTAATCTTCAACTCTCGGAAGAAATTGGGAGGAGGTCACTTTCACATACTCCCGGTCACCATTAGCCGCCTAAGCATCCCCGCCCCAATTATCATAGGCACAACTGAATTAGCAAGCAGAACTGCATATGGGGAGGGTCAATTCTAATTGCGCAAGCAAAGCAAACAATGAACAGTCCCAACCTAGTCCCCGCCCGCCCATGCGTCCACCCCACTAAATAAGACCTAGCGCTGGCCCGATCTGGGACGCCCCCCCTGCGCCCGCCCCTCTTGAGAAGCCAGCAACTGCGAAGAGAAAGGGAGAGCCCGCCCCAACAAGAACAAAGAAACAAAATGGCCACACTCGGTAATGAAGAAGTGTCCGAGGACAGAATAGATGTCGCCAGTCCCAGACAGAGTCAACACATAAATGGAGCTGCGTGTCAAAAGCAATAACACTACACAGTGCGGGAGTTAGCGATGTCCCCAATAAGTAGACACAGTCGGACAGGATAGTCAGATATTGCAGCAGAGGCCCCTTGAACTCCGTGGGCGAGGTTGTGCTCCGCGTTGGGGAAAGAGACATTGTAGCAGTACAAAGGCGGGTAGAATGTACCTCCCTCTCCATGTCATCTCGAAGCTGTTGATCAATTGCACACTTCCCCGGCAACAATGTTTCACAGACAGGGATCAGCGGAGGCTGTTCAATAGAGCAAGGAGAGAGGACGGGCAAAATATAGTCCGATCCAGACAGACAGCCATCCAGCTTCTCCTCCAGCAGTCGCGAGCTCGCACACCACTCACCCCTCAGTCGAGTAAGAGCCAGGAAAACAGAGGCGAGGGTAAACGGCGATTGATCCTCCATTGCCTCCGTGGTACGAGACACTTCAGCCAGTTCTGCTCCCCAACCGGGTGCAAGCCGGATATATCGGTCAGGAGCCAGGGCGCCGTCCGCCATTACTATAGATGAGCCAGCCGTCGTGGTCCCGCCGTCAGAGCAAACAGTAATTGCAGGCAGAGTCGGCGTCAGGAGGAGACGGGCAGCTCCTTCGGGACAGGACAGGTCCTCAGTCGCAGGCTGCATGCAGTGGGGGGGCTCTTCTCCGATCGGCACAGGAGAGGCGAGGCAATGAGGGAGTCCCGGCTGCCGGGGCGCCTCCGATGCTGGAAAAGCAATGAGCGGTTATCCTTCAGCGTTCCGCAGTGGGAAGCGGCAATTCAGGCTCCCAATCGGCAGGCAGTTCCATTCACACAAGCGCCCGGCGTAAAGGCCAGATATCCAGTCGGCCAGCACAGGATGGCAGCGCCGCTCCAAAGTGATCGGCCCCTGCAGCCACGGCAGTCACAGGCGGCGCTTTGTATCGCAGGTCCCGGGTACAGGGCCAGGGTCGTCGCCTGCGTGCATCTCGACGATTTCTCAGGTTGCCGGGCAGGAAGGAACACCGGAGGGACACCAACGGAATCAGGAAGCTTCCCCAAACATCCCGCCGGTATACAGTAGCAGGATAGTAAGCAGGATTACTGTGCGGGAAACAAAGGCTTGAGGAGCCGGGAGGTTACACGTCCGTCTCCGCGGCCATCTTGGCTCCTCCCCTTTAATCCAATTCTTATCTTAAATAGAGAAATCAATAAATTGGTGAAGGCTCAGTTCCTGAACTTTACTATTGAACGAAGTGATTTAATAAACGTATTAAAGAGGAAAAGGCAGAGGAAAAAAAAACGCTCCTTAAAACAAATAAAAGAAGATGGCCCATGGGTGCAGTTAAAAGAGGTGGCTTCTAAAAATAACTCCCAAAAATGTTGGGAAGCAATTACTGACTGCTGTGGCACAAGAGTAAAATCTCTCCCCATTCCTATTAAAGCAGAAGATTGGCAAATCCATTTGGTAGAACTCTACACAGCAAATTCTAATTCTCTCAGCTTCATCCCAGCCGCCCCTGACCTCTTGGAAATGCCTATATCCAACTATGTACACTCATTGAATGACGTAGTTGGCTTTATAAAAAAAATGAGATCTTCAGGAGCAATGGGTCCGGATGAAATCCCTATGACGGTAATTAAAAAGATCCACTCTTGTAGGCCACATTTCTCGACCCACTGTTTAATTTCTGTTACTCTCAGGGGAAGACACTGCCGTCGTGGTCTGGAAGTTTTTTTAATCCGCCTGCACAAAAAGGGCCCTAGAACTCATCCAGGTAATTACTGGCAAATAGCTCTATTAGATGCAGTGGGGAAAATATTTGCACGCAGTATTCCGATCATCTCATGGAATGGGTCATGGAGAATAAGGTCCTCCACCTAGAACAAGCAGGTTTTAGAAAAAATCATTCCACCCTGGATAAAATCACCATGTTGAAATTAATTGAGGAGAAATATACCATATCACGTAGGTCAAACATTTACATGGCCTTCATAGATTCCTCAACGGTCTTTGATGAGGTAGACTGGCCGTTACTATGGAGGAAGTTACATAATATGGGATTGCCAGCTCCCCTGTTGTCCTTAATTATTGCATTACATTCTTAAACTTGGTGTCAGGTATTAGTGGGAGGAAACCAATGTTTAACATCTGTAATTCCCATAGAAAATGGTTTGAAACAAGGTTGTTTATTAGCCCCGCTACTATTTTCCATATATTTAGCAGATTTACTCAACTGTTTTTCCCAGCGAGAGGGCGATGCACCAAAGATAGGCAGCTGTCCTTTCGCATGTCTCGTTTATGCAGACAATATAGTAGTGATGGATCTTACCCCTATATAGCTAAATAAAAGGTTGTTATCATTACAGAATAACACAACGGCTCATTTCTTCAAGATCAATGTCTCTAAAAGTAGAATTTTAATCATGAAAGGTAACAGAAGTAGAAAACCAAGTAAATTCAAATGGTATATTGGTCTCAAAAAGCTGGAGGTGGTTGATTCATATTTATATTTAGGGAAAATAATAGCGAGCAATACGAAGAATAAATTTCATATCGAACACAGCTCCTGTAAAGCTATGTCCCACGCTAATGGTCTGCGCATTTTTTATAGTGCAATGGGTAGAAGGCATTTTTTACATCTGCCGATGGTTTTTAAAGCAAAAATTCCATCAACTTTGCTCTATGCTATTGAATGAATCCCAGTAAAGGACTGAAGGTTCTTAGATAGGATAGATGGCCAGATTTTTTGTAAATTGTGTAATTTTGATATGCTAGTTCCTTCAGCTGCTATTACATCGGAATTTGGATTGATAAGCACCTTTACCCAAGGCGTTTCCAGAGTTTTACGTTGGGGATACCAGTTAAAAAATAGTGAACCTTATTCACTAAGAGGTTTCATGTGTCAAGAAATCTTTGGTGGTATGGGGGGGAAATATTCCTTATATCGTGACTTCTCTCTGCCACAAAAAATTTCTGTGTACAGGAAGAATCTGTGATTTCCCCCCCTATTAGAATTTAAAACCTTTATAAAAAACTTAAGTGGTAAGATCAGTTACAATAGAGATATTGAGTCCTGTAATACTAAAGAAAGATTAAAGATAATAGCCAGGACAATTTCCCCGACACTTCCCCAGAAATATTTAACCTGGAACTTAGGTCATGGAACAAGACGCTGGTTCTCCTTATTTCGCATAAATCTCCTGCCTCTAAACTATTTAACAGCACACTGGTCCCAGAACACGAAAAATTAGAAAAATTGTAATTTCTGTGAACTGAGAATTCAGAACCTGGATCATGTTTTGTTTGTTTGTCCAGCACTGGTCTTAAGTCGTTGTCGCTGGCTTAGGCCGATGTTTTTACAAAATGGTGTTAAGGACATAGCTTCAGCTCATGACTTTCTCTTAAGCAGTTTGTGTAAAACTGTTCAACTTTTTAAGGAATTTATGTACATATTTTAATTATATATCTATTCAAATGGGCTGTAATCCCGGAGCCGTTGCCCTACTATGTAGTCTTAATATTCTGTCTTCTTTTCAAATGTATTTCGCATTGTTTTGCTACTATTTTAAACTATTTTGCATAGGTGGGATAGGTTTAGTTTTAGCTCATTGTTCTGCTGCACATTAAAACTAACATTTGCAATGCAATAGGTGTCGCATTATGAAAGTTTGAGCTATTGGTATTGTAAATGACACATTATTTATTTATGTGTTGATTCTGAAAATAGCGAAATTAATAGCTTTGTCATTTACAATGCCAATAGTTTTAACTTTCGCAAGCGTGACACCTATAGCATTTGTAATGCAATATGTGTTGTATTTACATGACTTAGATGTATTCATATTACAAATAACAGTGGCTTTTATTTTTTTTATAATAAATACTTAAATACAAGTTATTGTAATTTATAATGGGAATAGCTTAAACTTTTGGAAATAACTTTTGGGAAGATTATGTTCAGTGTATTTTATTGCGATGAAAATCCAAGAACAGAAGTAAAATATTAACATCTTGTTGTGACATTTGTAATAATGCTTGAAACATTGAGAGAACATATTAAAACCAGTTGTTGTTGAATGGTTGCACAGGGTGATGCTGTGGTGTTCAGTGGTGCTGAGTGATGCTGTGGCCTTCAGTGGTGCTGAGTGATGCTGTGGCTTTCAGTGGTGCTGAGTGATGCTGTGACCTTCAGTGGTGCTGAGTGATGCTGTGGCGTTCAGTGGTGCAGAGTGATGCTGTGGCATTCAGTGGCGCTGAGTGATGCTGTGGCGTTCAGTGGTGCTGTGGCGTTAAGTGGTGCTGAGTGATGCTGTGGCGTTGAGTGATGCTGTGGCATTAAGTGATGCTGTGGCATTAAGTGATGCTGTGCATTGAGTGATGCTGTGGCATTGAGTGATGCTGTGGCATTGAGTGATGCTGTGGCTTTGAGTAATGCTGTGACATTGAGTAATGCTGTGACGTAGTGAAGTAGTGTGGCTCACTGGTTAGAGGCGGCAGACCCGAGAGCAGAGGACGGCCCGGGACCAGGGTTCGATTCCCAGCGCGGCAGGTTTCTGGACCAGGGTCAGCGGACTCGATAATTCTCTCGCCTCGGTGCCCACTCTGATCAGCGATCACACTCGGCAACTCTGGGCATTAGCTTGCCTCATCTTCACTAACGGCCCCACCAGACCGCCGGGGATGCCTGGTCTCACCCTGGAGATACCCATTACGGGACTATCTCTCAGGGAAGCCAGGAAGGGTTTCGCAGCGGTCGAAGCGCCTTGGGACCCTACGGGTAAGTAGTGCGCTATATAAATGCCTATACATTTACATTTACATTTACATTTGTGACGTAGAGTGATGCAGTGGCATTGAGTGGTGCAGTGGTGTTGAGGGGTGCTGTGGCATTCAGTGGTGATGAGTGATTCTGTGGCGCTGAGTGATGCTGTGGTAATGAGTGATGCTGTGGTGTTGAGTGGTGCTGTGGCATTGAGTGGTGCTGTGGCGTTGAGTGGTGCTGTGGCATTGAGTGGTGCTGAGTGATTCTGTGGCGCTGAGTGATGCTGTGGCGTTGAGTGATGCTGTGCGTTGAGTGGTGCTGTGGCGTTGAGTGGTGCTGTGGCGTTGAGTGATGCTGTGGCGTTGAGTGGTGCTGTGGCATTGAGTGGTGCTGTGGCATTGAGTGATGCGGTGGCGTTGAGGGATGCTGTGCGCTGAGTGGTGCTGTGGTGTTGAGGGGTGTGTTGTTGGGGGTGCTGTGGCATTGACGGGTGCTGTGGCATTGAGGGGTGCTGTGCCATTCAGTGGTGCTGAGTGATTCTGTGGCGCTGAGTGATGCTTTTGCATTGAGTGATGCTGTGGTGTTGAGGGATGATGTCCGCTGAGGGATGCTGTGCGCTGAGTGGTGCTGTGGTGTTGAGTGGTCCTGTGGTGTTGAGTTGTTTTGTGGTGTTGAGTGGTGCTGTGGCGTTGAGTGGTGCTTAGTGATGCTGTGGTGCTGAGTGATGCTGTGGCGTTGATTAATTCTGTGATGTTGAGTGATGCTGTGACGTTGAGGGCTGCTGTGCGCTGAGTGGTGCTGTGGCATTGAGTGGTGCTGTGGCATTGAATGGTGAGTGGTGCTGTGGCATTGAGTGGTGCTGTGGCATTGAGTGGTGCAGTGGCATTGAGTGATGCTGTGGCGTTGAGTGATGCTGTGGCATTGAGGGATGCTGAGGGATGCTGTGCGCTGAGTGGTGCTGTGGGGTGCTGTGGCATTGAGGGGTGCTGTAGCATTGAGGGGTGCTGTGGCATTCAGTGGTGCTGAGTGATTCTGTGGCGCTGAGTGATGGTGTTGCGTTGAGTGATGCTGTGGTGTTGAGGGATGCTGTGCGCTGAGGGATGCTGTGCGCTGAGTGGTGCTGCAGTGTTGAGTGGTGGTGCTGTGGTATTAAGTGGTGTTGTGGTGTTGAGTGGTTTTGTGGCGTTGAGTGGTGCTGTGGCGTTGAGTGGTGCTGAGTGATGCTGTGGTGCTGAGTGATGCTGTGGTATTGAGTGATGCTGTGGTGTTGAGTGATGCTGTGGCATTGAGTAATGCTGTGGCATTGAGTAATGCTGTGGCATTGCATGGTGCTGTGGCATTGAGGGGTGCTGTGGCATTGAGGGGTGCTGAGTGATTCTGTGGCTCTGAGTGATGCTGTTGCGTTGAGTGATGCTGTGGCCTTGAGTGATGCTGTGGCGTTGAGTTGTGCTGTGGTGTTGAGTGGTGCTGTGGTCTTGAGTGGTTCTGTGGCGTTTTGTGGTGCTGTGGCATTTTGTGGTGCTGTGGCATTGAGTGGTGCTGTGTGATTCAGTGGTACTGAGTGATGCTGTGGCGTTGAGTGATGCTGTGGCGTTGAGTGATGTTGTGGCGTTGAGTGGTGCTGTGGTATTGAGTGGTGCTGTGGCATTGAGTGGTGCAATGCAGTAGGTCTCGCAATTATGAGGGTTTGAGCTATTGCATTGTAAATAACAATACCTTTTATTTATGTTTGTGTTTGTAAAACGTAAATAAAAGGCATTGGCATTTACAATGGCAATAGCTTAAACTTGCGTAAATGGAAGACCTATAGCATTGCAAATGCTTGTTTGAAGAAGGTCTTGCCTTGTGTGGCTGTATTATAGGAGTGCTAACAGCTGTTGGGACTATGGGCAGTCACGGGAAGCACGAGGGGAGGAGAACCTGGCAGGGAAGGGTGGTTTAAATTTACATATGTAGCAGTGTGGCGAGGTGCTCTTGGATGCCGCTCAAACACAAACAAATTTTTTGTAAAAAGCTGGCTCCACTAAACAAGCAATGTGTGCAACAAAATAAATAATTAAAAGCGGGCGCCATGGTAAATATAAAATGTGCACAACTAAATAAATAATTAAAAGCGGGCAGAAGTGAAAGGGGAGAAGAACCCGGCAGGAAAGGGGGGGTTTGAATTTACAGATGCAGCAGTGCGGAGAGGGGCTATTGGGTGGCGCCAGAACAAAAGTGGAGTGAGAAATTGTGACGGAATGGGTCGGAGAGGAGGGATAGGAAAGGTTGGGGGGGGGGCGGGGAAGCTGACGAGGAGGTGGGGAGGGGCAGCGAGGCGCTTAGGAGAGCGATGTGCTTTGAGGCATGACGGACTGAAGGAAGGCGATAAATTGTGGAAAAAGGTTCAGGGGGAGAGTGTAACAAGAGCTAACATCTGGCTCTGCCAGTGGAAAACTACCTGCCGGCCCAACTCTAAATGAGGCGGGCAGAGGGTATGCCATCGCAATTAGAATGGAGTACCTCTGGAGCGCTCTGACACCTTCGGGTAATGTTCGCGCTATATAAAATTGCATTAAATAAATACCCTGTTCGCAAGACTCTTAATCCAGCCCCAGCAGTGAAATTATATAACTCGCAATTTGATTCAAAAGGAAAAACAAGCTGTAGAGTGAGAAATATTCATCTAACTGTTATAGAGTTAATGTACAGGGCACCGGGTGTACTGCGAGAGCACCCACAAGCGGCGCCATTCACGGCGGTGGAACTGTGCGCGGCGCCACCAGCTCTGGATGACCAGGGCCGCCTCGTTCTTCTTGTGAGACTGGCAGTGAGGCTGCGGCGAGCTGGGAGAGACTTGGAGAGAGCACTGGGGTGAGGATGAAGGGAGAGGAAGGCAAGAGAGGGAGGGACCACGTTGAACAGAGAGAATCGAACGTGGGAGGCAAAGCGGAAAAAGAACGAGAAGGAAAAAAAGAGTGATTTAGCAATAAAATAAAACAAACAAAAAACACAGGTAAGAGAAGCAAAAGGGAGAGACACCGCGAGAAACAAATGGCGAAAGGCAGATGAGAGTCCCAAGTTAGAGGGGAAAGTGTTGGTAGGAAGGGAAAAATGGAAAACATGGAAAGGCAAAGATGGAGAAATGAAGGGCAGAAGTTACTGGGGCAGGAGAAAGAAAGGTAAAATATATAATGAGGTGATGTGATACAGGCAAGAGGTAACCATAAGAGCGAAACAAGGGGTAACCATAAGAGCGAAACAAGTCGGATAGGGGTGGGGGTGTGGGGTGGTGGGGGAGCAGGGTAGTGAGCGAGTGGGAGGGAACGAGCATATGGGGTGTGAGTGAGGCCAAGCGCGCACTGGCGAAGCGTCGCGCTTCAAGAGCCTGGTGTTGTGCGAGGCTTACTTGCAAGTCGGATGGGGGTGGGGGGGCGGGGGAACGAGTGAGTGGGAGGGAACAAGCATATGGGGCGAGAGTGAGGCCAAGCGCCCGCTGGCTAAGCGCCACGCTTCAATAGATCAAATGCATTGGGAGGAATCCACTTGGGATCCGCTTGTTCAAGAGTGTTGTTTCCCCTATAATATGTCAGAGCTATAAATAGCTGTTATAAATATTCTGTATATAAGGCTGCTGTAACACAACTGATTTTTTCCAAGTTAAGTGTTTGCTGAAGCTGGATTTTTTAATTTCAATTGTAAATTTGCACATGATCCAGTTGCTTTCTAATTATTATTTGCACAATTCAGGATATGCTCTGTTTCCTCATTGTTGGCTGCTAATTCCAAACTTTATTCCTTGAAATTGCTATATGTTGAAAAATTTTACTCGGAGTTGCTTGTCACATGTTTTTATTGTACTTTATGTAATAATTGGTATGTATCCTTTTAAGTGGACCTCATTGGAGGTCCAAAACTTTAATAAATATTGGATTTAACCATACTTTTTTCACTATTTATAATGCTTATCCATAGTGCTCATAATGCTTAGTTCTGTAAACTTTCATTTTCATCTTTGATGTTCATGTATCATCACTCTCTTTACTTTCTTTATCTCATGTACTCGTACGTTTATATTTAAATGTTATCCCATGTACAGTTTCTCGCTAACTTATTAGCGTTAATATGGATAACCTCTAACATCAATGTAATGTCTTTAATACTTTTATCAACATTCGGTTATGTTGCACTATTTATGTCCACTATTTCAATAAAATATACTTGAAACTAAAAAATAAAGTACATTTTGAACCAGTTCTGCAACAGAAGAGAACGGAACTATGGATGGATTTGATCAATGTGCAGAGCGCCCATAGAGGGAGATGACAAGTTTAGGGCAAATTGCCAATACATTGAGAGTGCCCAATGCAGTACTAGTGGTGAATATTGTAAAGGTACAGCTAAAGTGACATTAGGCAGAACAAGTATAGGGGTTAAGAGAAGATACTTTTGGAGCTAGTGCAGAACTAGATTGGGAATAGAAAGAGCAACTGTAGGGCTACTGTGTGGTCATATGTAGAGAGGAAGTGTAAGACTGAAGAGCTGGTAGATGGAAGGAGCAATTGTAGAACTAGAGTGGCAATAGAAAAGGCAACTGTAGGGCTAATGTGTAATTATATGGAAAACGAAAGTATTGGGCTAGAGAGATGATAAGTGGAATGAGCAAGTGTAGAACTAGAGATAAAGGGTAATCTACCATTACTTTGCAGCCACTACTATGACTTACCATCAGTGTGCATTTTTTTACTTAGCAGGATCTTTTACTACGCATGGTTTTACTTATCATGCTTTCACTTCGCACATGCCATTACTTCGCATGCGCCGTACTTCGCAAATTAAATAACTTGCAGACTATCCACAACGACGTGCACCTTGAAGCAGGAGAAGAGTGGATCCATGGTTGAAGGTGAAGAGAGGGACCACGAGGGGAGAGAGTTAAGTGGGGCAGTGTCGTTTTTAGGGTCATGCAGGGTGTTATCTTTAAGGTTTAAGGGTTTTGTATGTATAGTGTAGAATAGTGTATTTGGGTTGTAGTGTATGTGTAGTGTAGGGGGTAGTGGTTTAGGGTAGTGCTGTAGTGTATGTGTAGTGTAGGGTAGTGTTTTAGGGTTTAGGGTAGTGTTGTAGTGTATGTGTAGTGTAGGGGGTAGTGTTTTTGGGTTTAGGGTAGTGTTGTAGTGTATGTGTAGTGTAGGGTAGTGTTTTAGGGTTTAGGGTAGTGTTGTAGTGTATGTGTAGTTTAGGGGGTAGTGTTTTAGGGTTTAGGGTAGTTTTGTAGTGTATGTGTAGTGTAGGGTAGTGTTTTAGGGTTTAGGGTAGTGTTGTAGTGTATGTGTAGTGTAGGGTAGTGTTTTAGGGTTTGGGGTAGTGTTGTAGTGTATGTGTAGTGTAGTGGGTAGTGTTTTAGGGTTTAGGGTAGTGTTGTAGTGTATGTGTAGTGTAGGGGGAAGTGTTTTAGGGTTTAGAGTAGTGTTGTAGTGTATGTGTAGTGTAGGGTAGTGTTTTAGGGTTTAAGGTAGTGTCGGGGGGATCCAACAGATTAGTGTTAGTGTAAAGTGCACAGACTGGGGGAAGGGGGACGGTTGTGTAGGGGTAGAGTTGTAATGTTTAGGGTAGTGTAGTGATGTAAGAGAAGTGTGGGGTAGAGTAGTGTTTAAGCGTTACTGTATGATCAGAAATGTAATTCATATCCTAAAGGTATTTTTTTTTTAATAGAATCTGTATGCGTAGTAAAAACCTGCGAAGTAATGTACTGCTAAGTATTGCCACTTCAATGGTTTTATATGTTTATGCGAAGTAATGGCAAGCGTTGTAAAATTCTGCTAAATAAAGGCACTTGCGAATTAAAAACTTTGTAATAAAAGCATGCTAAGTAATGGCATGCTAAGTAACATCATACATTCGAGATAAAGTGTGGAGCTAGAGAGCTGATTGGTGGAAGGAGCAGGCGTAGAACAAGAGTACCAACATAACAAGCAACTGCAGGGCAACTGTGTGTTTATCTGGGTGGAGAGAGAAAGTGTAGGGCTGAAGATCTGACACAGGGAAAGAGCAATTGTAGAACTAGAATGCCAGCAGAAAGAGCACCTGTAGGGCTATTGTATGTTTATAGGGAGAGAGAAAGTGTGGGGCTGAAGAGCTGACAGGTGTGATGAGCAAGTGTAGAACTAAAGTGTCACAGAAAGAGCAACTGTAGGGCTACTGTGTGGTTATATGGAGAGTGAACATGTAAGGCTGAAGAGCTGACAGGTGGAATGGGCAAATGCAGAACTAGAGTGCCAATAGAAAAGCAACTGTAGAGCTACTGTGTGATTACATGGAGAGAGAAAGTGTAAGACTGAAGAGCTGGTAGATGGAAGGAGCAAGTGCAGAACTAGAGTGCCAATAGAAAGAGCAACTGTAGAGCTACTGTGTGGTTATAAGGAGAGTGAACGTGTAGGGCTGACGAGCTGACAGGTGGAATGAGCAAATGCAGAACTAGAGTGCCAATAGAAAAAGCAACTGTAGAGCTACTGTGTGGTTATATGGAGAGGAACATGTAAGACTGAAGAGCTGGTAGATGGAAGGAACAAGTGTAGAACTAGAGGACCAATAGAAAGAGTAACTGAAGGGCTACTGTGTGGTTATAAGGAGAGTGAACGTGTAGGTCTGAAGAGCTGACAGGTGGAATGAGAAAATGCAGAACTAGAGTGCCAATAGAAAGAGCAACTGTAGAGCTAATGTGTGGTTATATGGAGAGAGAAATGTAAGACTGAAGAGCTGATAGATGGAAGGAACAAGTGTAGAACTAGAGTGCCAATAGAAAGAGCAACTGTAGGGCTACTGTGTGGTTATAAGGAGAGTGAACGTGTAGGGCTGATGAGCTGACAGGTGGAATGAGCAAATGCAGAACTAGAGTGCCAATAGAAAGAGCAACTGTAGAGCTACTGTGTGGTTATATGGAGAGAGAAATGTAAGACTGAAGAGCTGATAGATGGAAGGAACAAGTGTAGAACTAGAGTGCCAATAGAAAGAGCAACTGTAGGGCTACTGTGTGGTTATAAGGAGAGTGAACGTGTAGGGCTGACGAGCTGACAGGTGGAATGAGCAAATGCAGAACTAGAGTGCCAATAGAAAAAGCAACTGTAGAGCTACTGTGTGGTTATATGGAGAGGAACATGTAAGACTGAAGAGCTGGTAGATGGAAGGAACAAGTGTAGAACTAGAGGACCAATAGAAAGAGTAACTGAAGGGCTACTGTGTGGTTATAAGGAGAGTGAACGTGTAGGGCTGAATAGCTGACAGGTGGAATGAGAAAATGCAGAACTAGAGTGCCAATAGAAAGAGCAACTGTAGAGCTAATGTGTGGTTATATGGAGAGAGAAATGTAAGACTGAAGAGCTGATAGATGGAAGGAACAAGTGTAGAACTAGAGTGCCAATAGAAAGAGCAACTGTAGGGCTACTGTGTGGTTATAAGGAGAGTGAACGTGTAGGGCTGATGAGCTGACAGGTGGAATGAGCAAATGCAGAACTAGAGTGCCAATAGAAAGAGCAACTGTAGAGCTACTGAGTGGTTATATGGAGAGAGAAATGTAAGACTGAAGAGCTGATAGATGGAAGGAACAAGTGTAGAACTAGAGTGCCAATAGAAAGAGCAACTGTAGGGCTACTGTGTGGTTATAAGGAGAGTGAACGTGTAGGGCTGATGAGCTGACAGGTGGAATGAGCAAATGCAGAACTAGAGTGCCAATAGAAAGAGCAACTGTAGAGCTACTGTGTGGTTATATGGAGAGAGAAATGTAAGACTGAAGACCTGATAGATGGAAGGAACAAGTGTAGAACTAGAGTGCCAATAGAAAGAGCAACTGTAGGGCTACTGTGTGGTTATAAGGAGAGTGAACGTGTAGGGCTGACGAGCTGACAGGTGGAATGAGCAAATGCAGAAATAGAGTGCCAATAGAAAAAGCAACTGTAGAGCTACTGTGTGGTTATATGGAGAGGAACATGTAAGACTGAAGAGCTGGTAGATGGAAGGAACAAGTGTAGAACTAGAGGACCAATAGAAAGAGTAACTGAAGGGCTACTGTGTGGTAATATGGAAAGCGAAAGTGTGGAGCTAGAGAGCGGACAGGTGGAATGAGCAAGTGTGGAACTAGCCCACCAAAAGAAAGATCAACTGTAGGGCTACTGTCTGGTTATAAGGAGAGAGAAAGTGTAGGTCTAGAGAGAGAGCTGATAGGTGGAATGAACAAGTGTAGAACTACAGTACAAAGAGAAAGCGCAACTGCAAGGCTTCTCTGTGGGTGAGAGAGAAAGTAAAGGGCTGAACAGCTGACAGATGAAAGGAGCAAGTGTTGAACTAGAGTGTCAACAGAAACAGCAACTGTAGGGCTAGCGTGTGGTTATGTGGAGAGAGAAAGTTTTTGGCTGAAGAGCTGACAGGTGGAAGTTGCAAGTGTAGAATTAGAGTGCCAACAGAAAGAGCAACTTGAGGGCTACTGTGCGGTTATGTGGAGAGAGAAAGTGTAAGACTGAAGAACTGGTAGATGGAAGGAGCAATTGTAGAACTAGAGTACAAATAGAAAGAGCAACGGGGGGCTGCTGTGTGGTTATGTGGAGAGAGAACGGGTAGAGCTTAATGTCTGACAAATGGAAGAAGCAAGTGCAGAACTAAAGTGCTAACAGAGCGAGTGTAGGTATAGCGTGTGGTTATGTGAAAGAGAGAAAGTGTAGGTATACAGACCTGGCACGTGGAATGAGCAAGTGCAGAACTAGAGTGCCAACAGAAAGAGCACCTGTAGGGCTACTGTGTGGTTATATGGAGAGAGAACGTTTAGGGCTAGAGAGCTTATAGGTGGAATGCGAAAGTGCTAAGCAGGCGTGCCAAAAGAAAGAGCAATTGTAGGGATATTGTGTGGTTCGATGGTGAGAGCAAGAAGAGGGAGAGAGAGAGATGGCAAGTGCAGGGCTAGAATACAAATAAATGAGGAGAGTAAGTGTTGGGCTTGAGTACTTGTAAAGAGAGAGACAGTGTATGGCGAGAGTGTAGCTTGCATGCAAGTAGATGGACAGAGAACTGTTAGGTAGAGCACTTATAGCCAGAGTAAGTAGACGGTGATAATGTGGAGAAAGCATATGTGGGGCTGCACTTCTGACAGATGTGGAAAGCAAATGCAGAAGAGGAGTGCTGATGAAACAAGTGTATGGCTAAAGTGATGATTGAGATAGTGACAGTACCAGAGTGATGTAAAAACAGCAAGTGTCCTAAGAATGTTGACAGAAATAGTGCTGACTGAGGTGCAAGAGTAGGCATAAAGTAGTAACTGATAGAACAAGTGCATGGAAAGTGTCGATATATGTAGTAAGTGCACAGATAAATGTTGGTAGACTTGGTATCAGAAGAGCAACGATTAATAGGGAGAGCAGGCCAGGCTGCAGTACTGATGGGGGCAGAAAGGGCACCTACATGTGGAAAGAGATAAAATGTGTACACTGAGTGTTGCTATCTAGATAGTTGAGTGACTGGGCAGAGTATTAATAAAGATAGTGAAGGCATCAGATTCTAGATGAAGTGTACGTTTCGAGTGTTTCTAAGAAGCTATAATATATTGTGAGAGGAGGGCTGGAATATTGTTAGCGATAGTGAGCGTATGGCAAAAACATTGAAATAGTGCCATAAGAGGTATTAAGAGTAGGTCTAGAGTATTGATATGGATAGTGACTGTTCTGTTTTACTTTTGATATAAATAGTTTCAGCAGAACAACAGTTTTAATAAAGATAGTGTTTTTAGGTTAAAGTGTTTCTTGTAATGACAATGAGTAGCTCTAGGTGTTCACAACGATGACATGAGTAGGGGTAGAGTATTGATAGAATAGCAGTTGTTAGCTTCTAGTGTTGATAAACATACTAATTGTTACCTTAGAGTGATGGTAGAAATACCAATTGGTAGCTTAGCACACAGATGGAACAAGCATTGGCAATGCCAATAGGTCGCTCCTATGAGAGAGCTATTGGCTTTGTCAATGTTGTTTAGTCATGTTGTACAGCAAGTAAAAAAAAAGCGCTATGACGAAGTCAGAATTAGTGCATTTTTTATTGTTGGTGCAGTGGGCTGACAAGAAGTAACACAGAGGGATTGAGGGCGGGTGTTCAAGTTCAAGTTCAAAGAGACTTTATTTTGGTTTGATTCAACCATAAAAGTACACAAGTCATAAGATACAATTGTTAAAAAGACATAGTCACATTGTTAAAGTGCAAGTGCGATGATATAATACCCTTTGTACGTTAATTCATTAATGATCTGGTACATTAATACAGTAACATTCATTGATCCAGGCAATTTCGCAGTCTAAGAGACAATTTTAAAAATTCAGTCACTTGAAGTATACTGTTAGTATGCAATAATTGTAGATATAACAGAGCTGGTCAGATCTGTTTAAAATTAAGTGTCTTTAAAAGCACAGTCAAATAGCGTTTACGCGGGTATTCATAAAAACCACATAAAAACATAAAATGCAGCATATCCTGTGGAGACTTTCCGTCGCAGCCACAGGGTGCTGGAGTTTTGCTAAAAGAATCTTTCTTTGGTCTAATGAGCAGGTGATGAAACTGATGTAACCTGAACCTTGTTAGCAAAAACTTCTCATGAGTGCTCAGTGTACCCAGTAGGTAGGGTTCCATTGTTAGACAAGTTTTAACCATAACATATTTTCTTACACTTGTTTTCTGTAACTCTACCCCTTCCCTCTGGGTCTTCCTGTCCAGGAGGAAAGATCGTTTAATAAGCTCAACATCCCCCTTAACAATACTGTTTGGGTGGTCAAATAGCTCTGGGCGACCCAGCCCAGAGAAGCAGGTTTTCAGATATTTTAGCCAGGGAGTACCCATTGCATTGTTTTGAGACAGAAAATCATTTACAATCAAATGTGTCAACGGAATATCTTGATTGAGCCACAGTTTTAACCAGCAGGTCAGCGGGCGTAGGGAGAAGATATCGCTCAAATATTCCGCCCCCAACTCCTCATGAACTGCAAAGTTAGACGTGCCGGCCGCGACACACAGGAGGCGCTTCATAAAAGCATTTTCGGCAATCTGAAGTTGTTCGCCGGGCACATACCCCCATAGTTCACTGCCGTAGACTGCACTTGCCCTGATTTTGCATCATAAAGTTTCATCATGGCATGGGTCGGTTTTTTCCCAAGTTTTGAAGCAAAGTTAAAAAGTTAAAGTTCTCTTTTTAGCAAGTTGGGGTCCCCAAGATAATTTGGAGTCAAAAAGAACACCCACATATGAAAATGTATTTGATAATGGGATCACTACATTGTCTAGTTTAAATGTATAGTTCCTTTTTGGGCGGTTACCTAGATGCATGATGAATGATTTAGAGTTATTGACCAATAGGTCTCTGTCTGTCATAAACAGTTTAAAAGCGTTGAGCAAGGCTTGGAGACCTAAGTCCGTTCTGGAGATTAAAACCGCATCATCTGCGTATAAAAGTACAGGAATACTCCGCCTGCCGACTCTGGGACAATCGGCCTTCACATCCTGCAGAACGCTATCTAATTCATTTATATAAAAGTTAAAAAGAAAGGGGGCCAAGATACAGCCTTGGCGCACTCCCTTATCTATAATAAAATTATCAGTTGTGCACAGATCTTGGGAGTACCTTACATTGGCACTAGTGCTACTATGTAGATCCACCAAAAAGTTAACAATCCCACTGTCCACACCCTTCTCCCTCATGGACTGCCAGAGCTTCCCTCTGTTCACACAGTCGAAAGCAGAAGATAAGTCCATGAAGGCGAGATTGACAGTACCTTTTTGGGCAACGGTGTATTTATTGAGGATTAGGAAGAGATTAATGCACTGCGTTATAGTTGATCTACCACTACAGAAGCCGTACTGGGAGATGGACATGATGTTATTGTCAAAAACCCAGTCGGACAGTCTCTGTAGTATAATTCTCCCCACTATTTTGACCATGGAATTAATTAGAGAGATGGGCCTATAGCAGAGTGGGCTATCCCTATCCCCCTTCTTAAACACCGGGAAGATGGTAGAAACCCCCCAAGACGGTGGACAGCCAGTTATGGCAGCCGCATTAATAACCACCTCAAGGATCGGTGCCCAGAAGTTCGGAAGGGGGAATCCCGTCAGATCCGGGAGCTTTCCCAGCAGTAAGCCCCTCTATCCCGACAATAACCTCGCCTCTGTCAAATCTTATGGATCCACCCTCATTAACGGGGAGGGGATTCATATTGTTGTTCAACGTGCAGCTATATAGTTGCTTAAAATGAGCTACCCCCTCCTCCTTTGTTATGACACTCTCAAGCCCGTCTCCCGGATCCTGGGCCAGAAAAGGTTTCTTAATTACTGCCCAGAATCTGGAGCTGTTGCTTAACGTATGGGGTCCAGAATCTCATTCCAGGCTTCATTTCTTAGGAAATCTTTGCGGGTGGCAGTAATTAATTTATACTCTTTCCGCCCCCTTTGGTCTGTTTCTTTAATTCTGGATCTAGCTGCCAAGGCAATTCTTAAATTGCGTGTGGCTTTTGAACAGTCCTGATTGAACAACCTAGGTCCCCCTCTCACGCTCTTCTTAGCTGTTGCTGTCAGCAGATTGGAAACTTTATCTGACAGGCTTTGAAAAGCGGCTAGAACCTGAGTTGGATTAGAGCCCTCAGCAATGCAGTTATTAATATCATCACTACAGGTATCTTTAATGTTTTTATATATGAGATCAGGGGTGCACATGGACCGTTGCGTGTACCGTACCCATACTAGGATTGCAGCTTGTTTGAGCCACCCAGGGTCCCCTAAGATGGACAGTGAGCGGATTGTGGTCGCTAAATTCGCTGTTTTCAATATCAAAGGAATCCACAAAGGCCTGCATGGGCAAGCTGAGCAGTACATAGTCAATAAATGTTTCTTTCCCATGGCCCTTAAAAGTTGGAATTACAAAATGCTTCGTTGGATCATACAGAGCCATTGTCATGGTTGAATCATGGTCATTTAACAAGTCATTAAAAAGTTCACCCTCCACTGTGTGTTCCAAGTGCAGACCCTCATACCGCTCACAGTGCATTTCAGACACATTTTTCAACAGAGGGTCACCACAGGGGTGAACATTAAAATCACCCATGATCATTAGATTGTGTGAACATTCCTTCATAGAAATACTGATAAAGTCATTTAGAATTTTAAGTTGACTAGGAGATGTGCATGAATTTAGAGAATTATAAAAATTAACCAGGCCAGCTTTACAGTTTTCTCCAACTAAGACTGAGGCTAAAATGCCAGAATTGCCTGTTACAACTCTGCGTATAGTACAAGACAAAGCTACAGAGATAAACGTAACCATGCCCCCCTTTGGTCTGCCCCTACTGACTGCTGTTGCAGGCACATAGAAAGCCTTATACCCTTCAATAAAAAGATCACACTCCCCTAGCCAGGTTTCTTGTAGACAAATAATCTGGAATTGTTTAATGTACTCAATCCAGTTACCGTCTGACATCTTTGTGGACAAGCCCGCGATGTTCCAACAGATGACATTATTTTTATGTATTTTGGGTTGGTTTACCTCTATATGACCCGCCACAGGTATACATGCATTACTCTGGCCCCCGGACTCCTCGCGTCAATCACACGCCTCCAGGCCTGAGAACACTTCATATCTGTTCTGCATAGGGACATTGTACCCATTCATGCCATTGCTCGCCGCATAGCTGTTCTGAGCGTCCATAGAGAAACCTCAGTTTTTGTTTAGCCAGGCCACTGTTTTATTTTTTAATGACGCTCTATGACGAAGTCAGAATTAGTGCATTTTTTATTGTTGGTGCAGTGGGCTGACAAGAAGTAACACATAGGGATGGAGGGCGGGTGGGAAGGGAGGGAAACACGAACAATGGAAGATGTGGGATAAAAGAGCTATGACACAGCCAGCGCTAACCATCTAATAGTACTTTCTTGTGTATTGAGAGGTGTGAGGCAACATGGAGGGAGATGAGCAGGAGGAACCACAGATGAGGAAGGGGGTGGGTGAAACACAGAGATAAAGAGGACAAGTCGAGTGCAACATAGACAACATTGGAGGGTGGTAGGGAGGGGCAAGCTGACAACAACAGAAGGTGGGAGGGGCTAGGGGCAAGCAGACAAGCAGCAGAGGGTCAGCAGGAGAAAGAACGTGAAGGTACAAATAGGCAAGGGAGACAGATAAGAAAGACACACTTGTGGAGCGCTTAATGACAAATGAAGAAGTATCCCTTAAAACAAGCAATGGCATAAGCCAATAGGTC
The DNA here is from genome assembly GCF_964263255.1 of Lissotriton vulgaris. Taxonomy (NCBI): domain Eukaryota; kingdom Metazoa; phylum Chordata; class Amphibia; order Caudata; family Salamandridae; genus Lissotriton; species Lissotriton vulgaris. The sequence continues at coordinate 90,936,447 of NC_141699.1, read as the reverse complement.
TCCCCTTTGGGGCCTTATAAGTGTTTAGTCAGAGCTATTGGCTTTGCCAATGTGTTTAAGCTGTGCTGTAGAGAAGTGTAGCTGCTGTGCAGCATGCTGAAAAGTTGTAATAAAAAAGGGCCAGAAGAATTTGTGTTACCTTATATATGACCAAGAAGGCATTATGTCCAACACAACGACCAAGTTGAAAAATGTATGTACAATAAAAAAAAATCCTCATTTTTCTTTTGTTCTTGCAATGCTGGCAATTTGTTTTTGCCTATTCCAATGGTTGTTTGTTAAAGTTTTTTTTGGAGGGGGCATAAACAATTAGAGATAGAGGGGTAGAAGAGGGTAGAGGGGTAGAAGAGGGGTAGATGGGTAGAAGAGGGGTAAAAGGGTAGTAGAGGATAGAGAGGTAGAAGAGGGATAGAAGGGGTAGAAGTGTAGAAGAGGGGTAAAAGAGGGGTAAAAGAGGGGTAGATAAGGGGTAGATGGGTCGAAGAGTAGGGGGGTAGAAGGTTAGAGGGGTAGAAGAAGGCTAGAGGGGTAGTAGAGTGGTAGAAGGCTAGTAGATCGGTAGAAGAGGGGTAGAAAAGGGGTATAGGGGTAGAAGGGTAGATGATGGGTAGGTGTAGAGGGTAGTAGAGTAGAAGAGGGGTAGAGGGGTAGAAGAGTAGAAGAGGGGCAGAGTAGAGGTAGAGGGGTAGAAGAGAGGTAGAGTGGTAGAGTAAAGGCTGAAAAGTAGAGTAGAGGTAGTGGGGTAGAAGAGAGGTAGAGGGATGGAAGAGAGGTAGTGGGGTAGAAGAGAGGTAGAGTAGAGTTAGAGGGGTAGAAGAGAGGTAGAGCGGTAGAATAAAGGTAGTGTAGATGTAGAGTGGTAGAAGAGGGGTGAGGGGTAGAAGAGAGGTAGAGGGGTAGAAGAGGGGTAGTAGAGGGGTAGAAGGGTAGTAGAGGGGTAGAAGGGTAGTAGAGGGGTAGAAGAGGGGTAGTGGAGGGGTAGAGGGGTAGAAGAGGGATAGTAGAGGTGTAGAGTTGTAGAAGAGGGGTAGAAGGGGTAGAGGGGTAGAAGAGGGGTAAAGGGGTAGAAGAGGAGTAGATGAGGAATAGAGGGGTAGAAAAGGGGTAGAGGGTAGAAGAGGGGTAGAGCGGTAGAAAAAGGATAGAGGGGTAGAAGGGTAGAAGAGGGGTAGTAGAAGGGTAGAGGGGTAGTTGAGTGGTAGTGGGGTAGTAGAGGGCTAGAGGTTAGAGGGGTAGTAGAGGGGTAGTAAAGGGGTAGAAGAGGGGTAGAAGGATAGAAGAGGGGTAGTAGAGGGGTAGTAAAGGGGTAGTAGGGTAGTGAGGTAGAGGGGTAGAAGAGGGGTAGAGGGGTAGTGGAGTAGAAGAGGGGTAGAGGGGTAGAAGAGGGGTAGAGGGGTAGAAGAGGGGTAGTAGATGGGTAGAAAAGGGGTAGTAGAAGGGTAGACTGGCAGTAGAGGGGTAGTAGAAGGGTAGAGGAGTAGTAGAGGAATAGAAGAGGGCTAGAGGTGTAGAAGAGAGGTAGAGGGGTAGAATAAGGGGAGAGGGGTAGAAGAGTAGAAGAGGGGTAAAGGGGTAGAAGATGGGAAGAGGGGTAGAGGCATAGAAGAGTAGAGGGCTAGAAGAGGGGTCGAAGAGGGTAGAGGGGTAGAAGAGGAGTAGAAGGGGTTTGAAGGGGGTAGAAGAGGGGTAGAGGAGTAGAAGAGTAGCGGGTAGAGGGGTAGAGGGGTTGAAGAGAGGTAGTGGGGTAGAAGGGTAGAAGAGGGATAGAGGGTTAGAGAGGTAGAAGAGGGGTAGAGTGGTAGAAGGGTAGAAATGGGGTAGAGGGGTAGAAGAGGGGTAGTAGTAGGGTAGAGGGGTAGTAGAGAGGTAGAGGGGTAGTAGCGGGGTAGAAGAGGGGTAGAAGAAGGATAGGGGGTAGAAGGGTAGAGGGGTAAAAAAGGGCTAGAAGAGTAGTAGAGGAGTAGAAGAGGGGTAGAGGGTTAGAAGAGGGATAGCAGGGTAGAAGAGGGGCAGAGGGGTAAAAAAAGGGGTAGAAGAGGAGTAGATATGTAGAAGTGGGGTAGAGGGGTAGAAGAGGGATAGAGAGGTAGAGGGGTAGTAAAGGGGTAGAGGGGTAGTGGAAGGGTAGAGGGGCAGTAGAGGGGTAGTTGAGGGGTAGAGGGGGGTAGAGGGGTATTAGAGGGGTAGAAGAGTGGTAGAAGTGTAGAAGAGGGGTAGACATGGGGAAGAGGAGTAGTAGATATGTAGAGGGGAAGTAGAGGGGTTATAGAGGGGTAGAGTGGTAGTAGGGTAGAAAGGTAGTAGAGGGGTTGAAGAGGGGTAGAGGTGTAGAGGGGTAGAAATGGGGTAGAGGGTAGAAGAGGGCCATAGGGGAAGAGGGGTAGTAGAGGGATAGAGAGGAGGCAATAGAGGGGTAGAAGGGTAGTAGAGGGGTAGAGAGTTAGAAAAGGGGTAGTAGAGGGGTATATGGGTAGTAGGGTATAGGGGTAGAAAAGAGGTAGAAGAGGGGTAGAGTTATAGAGGGGTAGAAGGGGTAGAGGGGTAGTAGTGGGGTAGAAATGTAGAAGAGGGGTAGAGATGTAGTAGATGGGTAGAGCAGTAGAAGAGGGATATTAGAGGGATAAAGGGGTCGTAGGGGTGAAGGGGTAGTAGAGCTGTAGTGGAGGGGTAGGGGGTAGTAGCGAGGTTGAGGGGTGGTAGAGGGGTAGAAAAGGGGTAGAGGGGTAGAAGAAGGGTAGAGGGGTAGAAGAAAAGTAGAGGGGTAGAAGAGGGGTAGAGGGGTAGAAGAGAGGGAGAGTAGAGGTCGATGGGTAGAAAAGAGGTAGAGGGGTAGAAGAGAGGTAGTATAGAGGTAGAGGAGTAGAAGAGAGGTAGAGGGGTAAAGGGGTAGTAGAGGGGTAAAGGGGTAGAAGAGGGGTTGAAAAGGGGTAAAGGGGTAGAAGAGGGGAAGAGGGGTAGTAGAGAGGTAGAGGGGGTGTAGAGGAGTAGAAGAGGGGTAATGGAGGGATAGAAGAGTGGTAGAAGAGGGGTAGAAGAGGGGTAGAGGGGTAGTAGAGGGGTAGAAGAGCGATCGTAGAGGGGTGGAAGAGGGATAGAGGGGTGGAAGAGGGATAGAAGGGGTAGAAGAGGGGTAGAGGGGTAGAAGGGTAGAACACGGGTAGAGGGGTAGAAGACTGGTAGAAAAGGGGTAGAGGTGTTGAAGAGTAGAGGGGTAGAGGGGTAAAAGAGTGGTAGAGGGGTAGAAGAGGGGTATAGGGGTAGGACAGGGGTAGAGGGGTAGAAGAGGGATACAGGAGGGTTAGAAGGGTAGAAGAAGGATAGAGGGTAAGTAGAAGGGTAGAAGAGTAGTAGAAGGGTAGAGGGTAGTAGAGGAGTAGTAAAGGGGTAGAGGGGTAGTAGAGGGTTAGAGGGGTAGAGGGGTAGAAGAGAGGTAGAGGGGTAGAAGAGTAAACGAGAGGTAGAGGGGTAGAATAGTAGAAGAGAGGTAGAGGGATAGAAAAGTAAAAAGAGGTAGAGAGGTACAAGAGAGGTAGAGGGATAGAAGAGAGGTCGAGGGACAGAAGAGAGATAGAGTAGAGGTAGAGGGGTAGAAGAAGGTAGAGGGGAAATAGAGGGGTAGAGGGTCAGAGGGGTAGTAGAGGGATAGAGGGGTAGAGGGGTAAAAGAGGGTAGAGTTGGAGTAGAGGGTTCGAGAGGAGTAGAGGGATATAAAAGGTGTAGAGGGGTATAAGAGGGGTAGAGGGGTAGTAGAGGGTAGAAGAGGGGTAGAGGTGTAGAGGGGTAGAGGGGTAAAAAAGAGGTAGAGGGGTATAAGACAGGCAGAGGGGTAGAATAGCAGAAGAGAGCCAGAGGGGTAGAAGAGAGGTAGAGGATAGAAGATAGGTAGAGTAGAGGTAGAGAGGTAGAGGGGTAGAAGAGAGGTAGAGTAGAGGTTGAGGGGTAGAAGAAAGGTAGGGATATATAGGCAAATGAAAAGGAAGCTATTGACTTCAGGAATGTGAAAGAAATCTCTCCTATCTTGAAAGCTGATTACAAGCATCTCCAGCCTTTGAAAATTTCGCTGCGTTTCTCAGGAGATGCTTGCAAAACAGGAATACCCTGAATCATTTAATTTAACATTTGGCTCTGCCCAGGATTGCTTAGTAACGCAAATGACAAGGAAGCTATCGACTTCAGGAATGCGAAAGAAAGCTCTTGTATCTTAAAAGCTGATGACCCATGACGAGAGAGGAAAGCCAGATGGCGCCTCTGCTCGTTAGCGCACGCTCGCCCGTGCGCGTAACAGCAAGCTCTAGACCACAGTGGTAGCATTTTCTGAAGCCCACTTTCTTAAAGTCTCACCAGAGCATCGCATGCGCTGGCTCAGGTGAGACCTAACAATGAGCAGTGGAAGGACACAAGCAATCATTCCCTGCTCCAACTGGAAGGACAATCATATGAAGAGTATGCAGCAGCGGGCCACTAAAAAGCAAGGAAAAGAGAGGGTCAGGGAAGCCAACTAATGGTAAGCAAGGGGTGTCCTCTAAGCCCATGGTGAGAAATAAAAGGTCTAAAAGAGACAGCATATGTCCTGTCTAGGGAGCAACAAAAAATCAATTGTTCCCTTACAGTGCTGATAGAAAAACGAGTTGGTAGGTTAAAGCACAGATAGAAATACCAATTGGTAGATCAGAATGCTGATAAAAAAACAAATTGCTAGCTGGGAGCACTGATAGAAAAAGCAATCATTAGTGTACAACGCTCATTGAAAAACAAATTGTTCGTTTAAAATGCTGATAGAAATACCAATTCTTAGCTCAGAGTGAAAGTAGAAATATCAGTTGTTAGCTTAGAGCACTGATGGAAATGTAAATTGTTAGTTTACATTGCTGATAGAAAATACCAATTGTTAGTTCACATTGCTGATAGAAATACCAATTGGTAGATCAGAATGCTGATAAAAAAACAAATTGCTAGCTGGGAGCACTGATAGAAAAAGCAATCATTAGTGTACAACGCTCATTGAAAAACAAATTGTTCGTTTAAAATGCTGATAGAAATACCAATTCTTAGCTCAGAGTGAAAGTAGAAATATCAGTTGTTAGCTTAGAGCACTGATGGAAATGTAAATTGTTAGTTTACAGTGCTGATAGAAAATACCAATTGTTAGTTCACATTGCTGATAGAAATACCAATTGTTAGTTCACATTGCTGATAGAAATACCAATTGTTAGTTCACATTGCTGATAGAAATACCAATTGTTAGTTCACATTGCTGATAGAAATACCAATTGTTAGTTCACATTGCTGATAGAAATACCAATTGTTAGTTCACATTGCTGATAGAAATACCAATTGTTAGTTCACATTGCTGATAGAAATACCAATTCTTAGCTCAGAGTGAAAGTAGAAATATCAGTTGTTAGCTTAGAGCACTGATGGAAATGTAAATTGTTAGTTTTAAGTGCTGATAGAAAATACCAATTGTTAGTTTACATTGCTGATAGAAATACCAATTGCTAGGTGATAGCACTGATAGAAAAAACAAATGTTAGTTTATAGCCCTTACATAAATACCAATTGTAAGAACAGAGTGCACATAGAAGTAACAATTGTTAGTTTACAGCACTGATGGAAATTCTAATTGTTAGTTTACAGTGCTGATAGAAATACCAGTTATTAGTTTACAATACTAATAGAAATACAAATTGTTAGCTTAGAATACTGATAGATACAACAATTGTTAGCTCAGAGTGACAATAGAAATACCAAGAATGATAGAAATGTCAATTGCTAGTTTACATTGCTGATAGAAATACGAATTGTTAGTTTACAGTGCTGCTAGAAATACAAATTGGAAGCTTAAAGTGTAGATAGAAAAAACTGTTAACTCAGAGTGATGATGGAAAAAACAGTTGTATTAGAGTATTGCTAGAAATGCCAATTGTTAGTTTGCAGTGCTGATAGATATACCAATCGTTAGTTTACGTTGCTGATAGAGGTACAAATTATTAGTTTACAGCACTGATAGAGATGTCACTTGTTAGTTTACAGCGCTGCTAGAACAATTGTTAGTTTACATTGCTGATAGAAATACGAATTGTTAGTTTACAGTGCTGCTAGAAATACAAATTGGAAGCTTAAAGTGCGGATAGAAAAAACTGTTAACTCAGAGTGATGATGGAAAAAACAGTTGTTATATTAGAGTATTGCTAGAAATGCCAATTGTTAGTTTGCAGTGCTGATAGAAATACTAATCGTTAGTTTACGTTGCTGATAGAGGTACAAATTATTAGTTTACAGCACTGATAGAGATGTCACTTGTTAGTTTACAGCGCTGCTAGAACAATTGCTAGTTTACATTGCTGATAGAAATACGAATTGTTAGTTTACAGTGCTGCTAGAAATACAAATTGGAAGCTTAAAGTGCGGATAGAAAAAACTGTTAACTCAGAGTGATGATGGAAATAACAGTTGTTATATTAGAGTATTGCTAGAAATGCCAATTGTTAGTTTGCAGTGCTGATAGAAATACCAATCGTTAGTTTACGTTGCTGATAGAGGTACACATTATTAGTTTACAGCACTGATAGAGATGTCACTTGTTAGTTTACAGCGCTGCTAGAACAATTGTTAGTTTACATTGCTGATAGAAATACGAATTGTTAGTTTACAGTGCTGCTAGAAATACAAATTGGAAGCTTAAAGTGCGGATAGAAAAAACTGTTAACTCAGAGTGATGATGGAAAAAACAGTTGTTATATTAGAGTATTGCTAGAAATGCCAATTGTTAGTTTGCAGTGCTGATAGAAATACCAATCGTTAGTTTACGTTGCTGATAGAGGTACAAATTATTAGTTTACAGCACTGATAGAGATGTCACTTGTTAGTTTACAGCGCTGCTAGAACAATTGCTAGTTTACATTGCTGATAGAAATACGAATTGTTAGTTTACAGTGCTGCTAGAAATACAAATTGGAAGCTTAAAGTGCGGATAGAAAACACTGTTAACTCAGAGTGATGATGGAAAAAACAGTTGTTATATTAGAGTATTGCTAGAAATGCCAATTGTTAGTTTGCAGTGCTGATAGAAATACCAATCGTTAGTTTACGTTGCTGATAGAGGTACAAATTATTAGTTTACAGCACTGATAGAGATGTCACTTGTTAGTTTACAGCGCTGCTAGAACAATTGTTAGTTTACATTGCTGATAGAAATACGAATTGTTAGTTTACAGTGCTGCTAGAAATACAAATTGGAAGCTTAAAGTGCGGATAGAAAAAACTGTTAACTCAGAGTGATGATGGAAAAAACAGTTGTTATATTAGAGTATTGCTAGAAATGCCAATTGTTAGTTTGCAGTGCTGATAGAAATACCAATCGTTAGTTTACGTTGCTGATAGAGGTACAAATTATTAGTTTACAGCACTGATAGAGATGTCACTTGTTAGTTTACAGCGCTGCTAGAACAATTGTTAGTTTACATTGCTGATAGAAATACGAATTGTTAGTTTACAGTGCTGCTAGAAATACAAATTGGAAGCTTAAAGTGCGGATAGAAAAAACTGTTAACTCAGAGTGATGATGGAAAAAACAGTTGTTATATTAGAGTATTGCTAGAAATGCCAATTGTTAGTTTGCAGTGCTGATAGAAATACCAATCGTTAGTTTACGTTGCTGATAGAGGTACAAATTATTAGTTTACAGCACTGATAGAGATGTCACTTGTTAGTTTACAGCGCTGCTAGAACAATTGTTAGTTTACATTGCTGATAGAAATACGAATTGTTAGTTTACAGTGCTGCTAGAAATACAAATTGGAAGCTTAAAGTGCGGATAGAAAAAACTGTTACCTCAGACTGATGATGGAAAAAACAGTTGTTATATTAGAGTATTGCTAGAAATGCCAATTGTTAGTTTGCAGTGCTGATAGAAATACCAATCGTTAGTTTACGTTGCTGATAGAGGTACAAATTATTTGTTTACAGCACTGATAGAGATGTCACTTGTTAGTTTACAGCGCTGCTAGAACAATTGTTAGTTTACATTGCTGATAGAAATACCAATTGTTAGTTTACATTGCTGATAGAAATACCAATTGCTAGCTGATAGCACTAATAAAAAATGTTTTTAGTTTACAGTCCTTACCAAAATACCAATTCTGACCACAGAGCTCAGTAAGAAATACCAATTGTTAGCGCAAAGGGCTAATAAAATTCCATGGATCCAGCTAGTTGCATTTGATTGTAAAGAAGGCAAGAAGAAACTGAACGCAGGAGGGAAAAGGCAGAGAGCAGCAGGAAGCATCAGTGCACACAGTGTGTCCTGAGCCATCATAGGGAGCAGAAAGTGCAAGAACCACAACCCCCTGAGGGGGTGGGTAGCCCCTACCAGTTTCTGCGGCATGTCTCCTTCATCAAAGGACCTGTGTTCTTCAGCTCTGTTCAATGCAACAGTCATCTGAAGGTTTTAGCTGCTGAAGGGAGAGTGCAGGAATCGGTCTGTGGTTAGTCATCCATTGACAGCCTTTAACAGAAGCTTGGCTTGTCGAGTGTCTCTCGATAGGAAGGCGTGCTGCCCAGCTGGAGGTTAGGTGCTACTAGGTTGATGTTTACGCTTCATTCAATGTGGCATGCAGGAAGGGTGTGTTCACTTCTTACCTTTCTTGAGGCGAGAAACTCGACTGCCGGCAAATCTCATTTATTCGCACTGCCAGTGGTGTGTGTCTGGTGAGCCGCTTAGAGTCACAAGGTGACAAAAGTCGCAACACCACAGTGGGGCAAAGAACATTACAGCAGGAGGTGTGGTGTGCACCTGGTTTTGACCTGATGGTGACCTCTGAAATAAGTACAGGGGGTCAACATGGACGAATGGTTTTTGCTTCTGTTTCTTCTGTTATTACCCTTTGCACTTTGTTTTGTGGGGCAGTTGCCACCAGCTGCAAGAAAGTGGCAAGCTGCTATGCACCAACCTGCTGCAATTTGCAGTTCGATCATTATCAGACCAACGGCCACATGCATCAAAGTCTGATTTTGCGATTCCTTATTTGCGATTTTTAGGGAATCGCAAATAAGGAATCGCAAAATGGGATGCATGATTTAAATCGCATAATATTTGCGATTGGGTAAAAATCGCAATTTTTACCGAATAGCAAATATTATGCGAATTCTAATTTGCGATTTCGCAATTCCCATTGATTCCTATGGGCCAAAAGGCCCATAGGAATCAATGGGAAGGCATTGACATTTTGCGAATTTCAATTAACGATTCGCAAAATGTTAATGCATTCCATGGGTGCAGGGGGGTCCAAAGGACCCCCCCCTGCACCCCTGAAATGTATTTTGAAGTGCATGTTTCACATGTCTGTAACATGACAGTGTTTTAAAATGCAATTTTAAGCATTTTAATACATTTTCGCAAATTACCACGAGGTTCACCGTCGTGGTAATTTGCACCCCCTAATTGCGAATTCACAATTTTAAAAGTAATCATGCATTGCAAATTTGCGATTCCTTAAAAGCAATCGCATTTTTGGAATTCGCTAAAAATAGCGATTTTTCCAAAAATATTTGATGCATTCCAAAAACCTATTTAGGAACCTATTTAGGAATCACAAACGGCTGAATTTACCGATTCACACCGTTTGCACTTCCTAAATAGGTTGAAGCATGTGGCCGTGTTTAAGTGGTTGCAAATGCTACTTACAGCTATGTTTGTACTTACTCAGGGTTCTAAATGACCCAGTATATCCGCCCACGCCGGTCCTTGGACACTGCAGGGAAGGTTCGATCTGTAGAACCATTACCGAACACGTCATGTCACTGGGTCCTTAATCTTCTTTGGTAGGGCTCCTATAACAATGTAATATAGTCAGCTTCTTTCTCACATAAATAGACTCCTAATATTGACAGGTAGTGGAGTTACTTTTCCTACCTTGCGGGCCCTAAACCCTTTCACGGACGGTCGTTTGTTTGCCTACAACTGGCCTCTTCACCACGTTGAACGCAATAGCTCCTTTGTTGCAAGCTTAACCTTGCAGCCAAGCTGACTGAGAGCGTTTCTCAGTTGAAGGATTGACCCTCAGCTCTGTGGTGAGTTTCTGCCACAAATGGTGCATGCTGTAAGGGCCAGGGCCCTGGGCAGCCAGTGGCCACATCTCTGGCATCAACTCTGGAAACGTTTCCCCTGATAGTGGCTTTTTCCTTTAGGGAGAGGCTGTGGGCCTAACGCACATTTGCTTGCGGTCAGGCTGGAAGGCCTTTTTTCTAGGTTGCCGCTATAGAAGTTCCATATACATGCATACATACATACATACATACATACATACATACATACATACCTAAAGAAAGTATTTATTGTGGTACATAATCCTAGGGAGATGGATGAGGCTGCCGATGACATGTTTAGTATTAAGTGGACTCATTTCAGGGGACTGGTCCTAGACACTGAGGGGATGTGAAGTCCCTTGGCCATGAGCTTGAATCGCTCACTGGTGAGCCGCAAAGAACATGTGCAACTTCAGTGTGTTGCACCTTTGATGCCTTGATTTATTTATACAATTTTGGCAACTCTATCTGAATTTGTTCTGCATTTTTATTTCCTGTAAAATGAAGTTTCAACTTGTGTATTTCTACTATTAAGTAAAAAAATGTACTCAACTTCAGTGTCTAGGATTTTGATGCACGCATTATGATGCGTGACCTACCTAAGCTTCATTAATAAATCTTGCACCTTTCTTGAAACCCCCTATACTGTCAACATGCAGAGCTATTGACCCGGCAGTCATGACAGACATCACAGAGAGGTACCGGAAAGTACTCATTTTTACCTATTCCCATTTAAAATAGCCAGCTTTCATCATTCTTTTAGGAGCACAATATTTTGGGGGCTGCGTAATCTGGCTTTGGGCCATCTTAATATGGAGATGGCTCTAGTCTCTATTTTTGATGACCTGTGGATAGTAGCTGACCAGGATCTATCTTCTGCCTTGTTGCTACACCTATCAGCTGCTCTTGACACAGTGTCATGAGAGGCTAATTCTCAGGTTATTAGAAGTCGTAATCGGTGGGCCTGCCTTGCATTGAATTACATTTTAGTGGGATCACTGAAAAAATATCGAGGGACAAAATATTGACTTGCCAAAATATCGTGGACAAAATATCGACAGTCAAAATATCGAGTTTGTATCTACAAACAGGTAAGTACAAAAATATCGAGTACAATAATATAGATGTAAAAAATATCGACTTTATTAAAAACAGTGTTAAATTAAATTATTATTAAATTTTAATTACTAAAATATACTTAAAACGACTTAAATTAAATTATAATAATTAAATAATAAATGAAAATAATAAAAATAATTTTTTACAATCTTATTTGTTGACCCTGAACCCTAAAAATACCCCTTTACCCAAAAACCCAAAACTGACCCTGAACCCTAAAAATACCCCTTTACCCAAAAACCCAAAACTGACCCTGAACCCTAAAAATACCCCTTTACCCAAAAACTGAAAACTGACCCTGAACCCTAAAAATGCCCCTTTACCCAAAAACTGAAAACTGACCCTGAACCCTAAAAATACCCCTTTACCCATGAACTGAAAACTGACCCTGAACCCTAAAAATACCCCTTTACCCATGAACTGAAAACTGACCCTGAACCCTAAAAATACCCCTTTACCCATGAACTGAAAACTGACCCTGAACCCTAAAAATACCCCTTTACCCATGAACTGAAAACTGACCCTGAACCCTAAAAATGCCCCTTTACCCATGAACTGAAAACTGACCCTGAACCCTAAAAATGCCCCTTTACCCAAAAACTGAAAACTGACCCTGAACCCTAAAAATGCTCCTTTACCCAAAATTTATCAATATTATTTAATTACCAATTAATTATTAATTAAAAATATTGACAAACATATATTAATTAATTAATTATTAAATTACTTCCCACCCTATTCCCCTATAAACCCACAACCCGCTACAGAATTACATTACGCAATTATTATAAAAACAAAATTCATTTAATAAAATATTTTATAACATTAATACACACTATTCACACATATTATTACATAAAAATACACTATAACATATTATATATTATTAAAAAATCGATATTTTTGCTATCTATATTTTATACAGTCGATATTACTTCACTTACCTGAAAAACGATATTTTTGTAGTCGATATTATGTCCAGTCGATATTTTGTCCAGTCTATATTTAAAACTCGATATTATGTCCAGTCGATATTTTGGAGTCGATATTTTGTCTCTATACCATTTTGGTGCAACATCGGGCAGTTTATCTTGTATCTTCTTTTCTGAGTTTAAACTGCAAGTTCAAGATGTGCCTCAAGGCTCCTCACTGAGTCCAACGCTGTTTAATCTGTATATGCACTTCTGATTTGGCTGTTCTGTTTCAGTTTAAATTACAATGCGAATGACACATTCTAATGTCATTTGACCGGCACTGTTCTCAACTGTGGAACAGTGTTCATGGCTGTATGATAGCAATGGCCGTATAACTGGAGGACAACTCTCTGAAATGTAATTAACATAAGTCAAAACGACCTCATGTACCTGGGCGGAAAGCTCCTTTACGTCTTCTAGTTGAGATTTGCCCACACGATTGGGCCCTACCCTAGCTCCAGCGGCCAATGTACATAATCTCTGGTTTTATTTTGACACAGACCTTTCCTTAAACAGCCAAATCTGAAATCCGTCATCCACTTCCTTTCTGCTACTGAGGATGCTACTTAAAATCCTTCCAGCGCTTCCCCCCTCAGACTCATCCTCTGGTGGTGCAGGCCACGATGCCTAGTCATCTCGACTAGTCCAATTCACTAGTTTTGAGTTCTGTCTCAGACCTGTTTAAGCTCCTGCGTCATATTGAAACCCCTGCATGAAGGCTTGCACTTCAGTGGCCACGCAGTTCTTCATCTTCAACAGCGATGACAACTCTGCTCTGATTAGAAGTCTCCAAACGTGTCACCTTTTAGCGCTTTGCTTGGTCTTTCAAGCCTTGCACCACTTTGATCCACTTTACCTTCAACAAATGTTTATTAAATATCTTCCCTGTTGCCAGTTGAGGTCTTCTGTTGCCAGCCGTTGGGTGTTCCTCAGGTCTGGCTGTGGCAGACTGGGGGTGGGGTGTACTTTCTCAGTGGCAGCAACCAAACTTTGTATTTCTTTACCAATACCACTGCAATCTTGCAATCAACTACTGCCCTTTATGAAAGCTCTGCAAACCTGGCTCTTCTCGAAGTAGGGTGATGGCCATTTCAGTTTCAACTGGTTAGATTACTTTGTGTCTCTTTAGCACTAGGACGACATTCAGGTAACCGAGGGTTTTATAGGTCTATTTTTATATCAATTTACAAATACGCTAAGTTTGGAATCTTGGTGCCCCAAAAGGAATTTTTGGACAGGATCAATCTTCTAGAATATACCCATGGTATATGCATGAAATCTATTTGCTGCAAGGGGCAGCGTCCTGTTTTGTCTAGACATTTTGAAACTTCTTGGTATGGACTTGTTGGAAGTGTGATTTAAGGATCTGGTCATGGTGGGGCTCACAGTCATTTTCCTTGTACCAGGATAGCAGAGAATGTTAGCCACTTACAATCTTTTTTATGGTGTGCAGGGACACTAAAGCTTTCCTTCATTTTTAGAGAACCAATATTGCAGATATTTTAAACCTGTCGTTTTGTTCTCTTAACCATGTTTGCAGTTACTTTGGGAGCAACTTGATTCTACTGTACTTTCCTTTTTAGCCTTCATTTGGGCTTCTGGTTTAGGGAAATTGTCGCCACAGTAGTTTAGATTGAAAGTAGCGAGTTTCCATTACTCGGATTCGATTAAAAAAACTTACTCTGAGACGGACCACAATAGTAGGGTTGCGCAGGCTCTCTCGCATCATATTTGATTGAGGATACAGGTGTCCTCTGCAAACCTGCAGCGGTGCTCACTGGTTTATGATAACAGTTTAAAGCAACTTTAAGTTTGTGCTGAGTAATTCAGGTCTCTGTCGTTGGCAGTCGTTCAGGTAAGGAGTGACTACTAGGGTCTTGCTAACATGGCTAAGCGGCAATGCTAGCTGGTGAACTGAAGGGTGGAGTCAGAGCCATTCAAGAGGTGCTTCTGACAGTCGTCTAGTTGGATCTCATTACCTCCAAGTGCACTGGTGAGTAGGCAGAAAGAATTTAGAGGCTAAATTGCATCTTGACTATTCTTTTGTATTCTACTAATAGCTTCCCGTTTTATGGCATTTATTATTTTCGACATTTTTTGCTATATTTCTCACTATTTTTTTTAACTCTTTGTTATTTATCCATATTTATTTTTAATTGGTAAAAATATAAAATTGCGACTAGTCTATTTTCCGATTTATTCACCAGATAAATGTACACCCACACTTCAATGTTTCTAGGTTTTTTTAGGGTGTGCAAAGTAGCCTTAGACAGGGAAAACAATGCACCCTCCAGAGCACATTAATATCGAAGCACTAGCATGCCTAGTTCTTTAAACTTCATTAGGAAATCTCCTCCCTTTTTTTTAGATCGAAGCCTAGCTGTCTGGTTGTGAAAAGGCTTCCTGTGGGCATTCTGAAAGCTTCCCTAGGAATGATTTTCGTCCATTGCTTACCATTGGCTTTGTGGTTTGAAACTCACATGTTCTGGTTTTCTGTTTGCTGGCTTTGTTTTAGGCTGTACAATCAAAAAAATTCCCAAAACCCAGGACTCGTGTTAGTAGTTATCTAGCAGGCATGCGACTGTGATCAGCTCAAATTCTCAAAAGTAGAATTTGGGCATGAACACCCGATATTATTTCTATATTAAGGTGTTTGTTGTCTCTAATGCCTTACCGTCCTAAACTAGACTTTTAGTCTGTCGTTACCACTGATAGTGGGGGGTTCGTAATTTTTCAACTCGGCGCAACCAAAAAAATGTCAGCCCTATTTAGGACCATACACAGATCCACACATGTACCAAAATAATAAGTGAAAAAATGTGTGGCGGAGAGGAAGGCACCTCACGGGCGAACACCCTCGGGGCAATCTGGTCAGATGTTTACCAGAGACTTGGCCCCTTTCTCATCATAGGCGGCCGTTCCTATTCCAGAGTTTTGGTGAATAAGTGAAAAGAAAAGAGAGAAAGTGCATATCAAGGAGATATAGAGCGTGACTCCTTGAACAAACAAAACAGAGTGAAGGGTAAAATCAACAACCACACCACTTAAACTACTTTTATTCATGAATCAGGTGTATGTAGTTGAAATAAAAAGGAGGGTAGCTTTAGAATTGCATACCACTACCTGTGACCAACATGTTTCACTGCCCAGAAACCTTTATGGCAGATTCATCAGGGTCAATACTCTGTTACTGCACCCCCTTCCAACATCTTTTAAACAGGAAGCTGCCAAGTTGAAAAATAAACATAAGAAACTAAAATCACGACCAATTCATAAGCTAGACCACCCAAATGTTTGTACTTTTAGCAACAAAATATATTCAATGTTAGTATTGTATTTCCAAATTAATTTACCCTTATTCAGCTATGCTCCCTCGTACCAGCTGAACACAGGGTACTCCGCCGAACAGTCGGTTGTCACATCAACCTGTAGGGTATTTATATGTAGTTAATATCATGAGTCTACGTTGGCCAGCTCTCAAAAATGCCGTTTTTTGCATGGACTGCAAACCAATCGGGGCAAATGCTTCACCCCAATGTGTGTATATATGTACCCCAGCAAGAGCATAAACAGAGAATGATGGAAAACCTCTCTATTTTGCCACGTCAAAGCATGTTATCAGACTAGATGGTGGCATTCAGTGATAACCGTGTCAAAAATGACCGACTACCTATGTTTTATAACAAAATTTTTAGTAGTCTGTATAGAGTAAGCCATAAGGATATTCACATGTCATACATATTCTTATTTTTTATCTTTTATGGCCCAGTGTTAGACCATCTATGCATAACAACCTCGATTGCTGCTACTAGGCCAGTCATAGATAATTCAGAGACTCTGCATTCATAACCTGTGGGGGGGAAGGTGACAAACTGGGTAATCGCCTAACAGGCTCACCATCCGCATGTAACTAGCGTCCTCACAACCTTGAAAACGGGCAGACTATTCATGCCGATATTAAATTACCTCTTAGCTGCATAAAAACCGATATGCACAAATCGGGCTAGCAGCGGAGCCCGTGACCCAGTGCCCTCTCCTTACCGGACAAAAACGGAACTTGGGCGTTATATCATCCCAGGAACACCAGGTCATAGCCGAAGAGCACCTTTTAAACCTCCCAACCGAGGTAATCCCGCGTCGCGCACCACAATCACGTGATCGGCACACACCCCCGTCACGTGATGCGGGCTACAGAGGGTGCTATGCTTCATTTGCCGAACACGGGCGCCATTATAGAATGGCTAAATCAACCGGGAAAAGAGGGTAAAGGTGAAGTTAAAGTTATCAAACGCCCCCACAAAAAAAACGGATTAAGGAAGTAATAAAATCGAAGGCTAGATCACTTAACCCTCCTTATATATATCGATATTGCAGCCCTCATATATCGATTCCTCAGGAGTATGTACCTACTCAAAAGAGTGAAGGTGAATACATAATGTGGGCGCCATTGCAGAGTGGTGAAGACATTACGGACTAACCCTCATCATATACATCAGTATTCCTATGAACTGAGTGGATGCTCATAAGAGTAAACGGGAGACCATAGCTGATGTAGGCGCCATTGCAGAATGGTAAGGACGTTACGAAAATGTGTCTGAATAGCCTGAAGACCCAGAAAAAATAATTATACACATGACATACACTAGGGGTAAAACACTAGGGATGAAGCATTCTATGTGGATGTATATAGAATGTAGTGCAAGTGTATTGCTAGTGTCCAAAAATGATGGCAGAATGTGCAGCCCCAGAGCAATTGTTTTACAGTGCTGCTAACTGCACTGGCTAAGGAAGAGTACTACCAACAGACAACAGATCAGCAAAGTGTAGGCACACGGCAGAGAGGCAGAGGGGGTAGACAGCAATTCAGACGTACTCCTAACAACTGGACGTTCGATAATACCTCCAGTGAAGAGGAAGAGGAACCCCAACAGGGCAATAGGGTTAGGTTTAACCAACATAACCGCCAGGACGAAGATTTGGGAGCCCTGCTGCGCTCTTTTTTAGGGCAAGGTCAGGGAACCAATCACAACAGGGGGAGGGGGAACCCAGGAAGAGGCAGAGGGAGAGGCAACTCAGCACCCCAATGGCAGACCCACTCACCCAGGGTGACTCGCAGCAGAGGCCGCATACAGAGCTAGAAGAAAGTATTGTTGTGAATTTGTCAGACTACACTCTAACACCTGATGAAGAGCGAGTCTTGAACAAAGGTTTAGGGTTCGTCCCTACACCCAGACACGATGCCTTTAAATGTCGTACAGAATTCCATGAAACAATGAGGAGGATTAAACTCAAAAAGTTCTTTGCTAACAAAGAGAAAGACACTGACTCGTTTCGAGGGACTACCCTTAGAACACCTTCCACTTTTTGTCCTCCTATGGTGACTATGGGTCCGGAGGTGGCAGTCTTCGAGGAAAGGGTCTTACAAGACATAGAAAACTTTGAAAAATCCCAGGAACATTTTAGACATTCAAACATGACTAAAGATGATTGGAACGCAGTCAGATCCCTTGAACAGAATAGTCTGCTGACTATAAAATCAGCAGATAAGGGTGGTGCGGTTGTTGTACTTAATACTAAAGATTACGATGCAGAGGTGCAACGTTTATTAAATGTACGAACTAACTACCGTCCCCTTAATAAGGATCCTGTCGAGGAGTTGTCCCAAATGATCAATGCTATGGTGAGCAGGGCGAAGACCAACAAATGGATCTCGGTAAAGGAAGCGGAGTTTCTAATTAATGACACCCCTAGAACTCCAGCTCTATATATCTTACCGAAGATACACAAGCCTACTCGCCCACCCCCCGGTAGGCCTATCGTATCGGGGATACAATCTATTCTTGAGCCCCTTTCGCAATACGCTGATTATTTTCTGCGGGAGGCAGTGGTGAACCAACCTTCCTTTATAAAAGACACCACTGATATTTTGAATATCTTGGAGAATGTTCCCTTCGATTCGGATGTACAATGGTTGGTAACCATCGACGTAGAATCTCTGTACACGAGTATCCCTCAGGACGCCACGCTGGTGGCAGCAGCACGCGCCCTGAGGGATCTCGAGTGGTTCTATGATGTTCCACAATCATTCGTCATGGAGTGTGTTGAAGTGGCATTAACTCGCAACTACTTCATGTACAAGAACCAACTGTACTTACAGACCTCTGGGACTTCCATGGGGGCCACTATGGCCCCCAGTCTGGCATGTATATATGTTGGCCAGTTTGAGGAGCACGTCGTCTATCCGGATACCAACCCTTTCCAGAGGCAGACCTGCCTCTGGAAAAGATATATAGACGACGTGCTTTGCATCTGGTCCGGCTCAGAGGAGTCGCTGCTTGAATTCTGCACTTGGTTAAATTCACAAGACCAGAGCCTCAAATTTACTTGGTCATATAGCCATACCAAGGCCACTTACTTAGATCTGGACATTGAGGCCAATGAGATTGGTACTTTGAGTACTCGGGTCCACCAAAAACTCACGGATAGGAATTCCCTTTTACTGTACAATTCACACCATCCGAGGGCCCTGCGTGACAATCTTCCGGTGGGCCAATTTCTTCGCTACCGGAGAAACTGTTCTGAGACCAAAACTTTTGTTGAACAGTCTATGGATCTCACGAAAAAACTGGAACAGCGTAACTATCCACGCAAGGTTGTGAATAATGCAAGAAAGAGGGCGCTCAATACCCCTAGAGACACCTTACTTGAGCATAATACCAGGGAGAAAAAAGACTGTTTACCGGTGGTTATGACTTTTGAACCTATGGCCACGAAGATCAGGCAGTCAATTAGAAAACATTGGGGTTTGTTAAGCAATAAAGATTTTACGATGCCCCCTCCAAGATTTGCCTTCAAAAGGTCAGGGAATCTAAAGGACAGGCTTGTCCATACTCGGGATCGAGTTCCTGTGAGAAGTGACACTACGACGATACCTAAGGGACATTACCCATGTGGTACATGTTCAGTATGTCCTCTTACCAGTAAATGCAGTAGTGTAACGTTATCCACTGGAAGAGAATGGTTCCTAAACCAATTCAGCAACTGTAACACCACCAATGTGGTTTATAGGCTGATGTGCAGCTGTGGTTTACAATACATTGGACTCACCACAAGGAAAGTAAAAGTACGCATACAGGAACATCTAAGCACTATCAGGGCTGGGAAGTTGACCACCAAATTAGTCCAACACTGCTTCAAAGAGAAACACAGCTTCACATGGACAGTGTTGGAGACTGTAAGGGGAAATCCTACTAACGTCGAGTCAATCCTGATTACAAAGGAAGCGAAATGGATTTTCAGAGAGAGCAGTGACAAGCAGGGGCTGAATGAGATTATAGAGTGGAACAAGGTTAAATAACTGGTTAACCACCCACATTGCTCTGATATCCGATTTGCCTCCCCACAGCCAGTGCAGTTAGCAGCACTGTAAAACAATTGCTCTGGGGCTGCACATTCTGCCATCATTTTTGGACACTAGCAATACACTTGCACTACATTCTATATACATCCACATAGAATGCTTCATCCCTAGTGTTTTACCCCTAGTGTATGTCATGTGTATAATTATTTTTTCTGGGTCTTCAGGCTATTCAGACACATTTTCGTAATGTCCTTACCATTCTGCAATGGCGCCTACATCAGCTATGGTCTCCCGTTTACTCTTATGAGCATCCACTCAGTTCATAGGAATACTGATGTATATGATGAGGGTTAGTCCGTAATGTCTTCACCACTCTGCAATGGCGCCCACATTATGTATTCACCTTCACTCTTTTGAGTAGGTACATACTCCTGAGGAATCGATATATGAGGGCTGCAATATCGATATATATAAGGAGGGTTAAGTGATCTAGCCTTCGATTTTATTACTTCCTTAATCCGTTTTTTTTGTGGGGGCGTTTGATAACTTTAACTTCACCTTTACCCTCTTTTCCCGGTTGATTTAGCCATTCTATAATGGCGCCCGTGTTCGGCAAATGAAGCATAGCACCCTCTGTAGCCCGCATCACGTGACGGGGGTGTGTGCCGATCACGTGATTGTGGTGCGCGACGCGGGATTACCTCGGTTGGGAGGTTTAAAAGGTGCTCTTCGGCTATGACCTGGTGTTCCTGGGATGATATAACGCCCAAGTTCCGTTTTTGTCCGGTAAGGAGAGGGCACTGGGTCACGGGCTCCGCTGCTAGCCCGATTTGTGCATATCGGTTTTTATGCAGCTAAGAGGTAATTTAATATCGGCATGAATAGTCTGCCCGTTTTCAAGGTTGTGAGGACGCTAGTTACATGCGGATGGTGAGCCTGTTAGGCGATTACCCAGTTTGTCACCTTCCCCCCCACAGGTTATGAATGCAGAGTCTCTGAATTATCTATGACTGGCCTAGTAGCAGCAATCGAGGTTGTTATGCATAGATGGTCTAACACTGGGCCATAAAAGATAAAAAATAAGAATATGTATGACATGTGAATATCCTTATGGCTTACTCTATACAGACTACTAAAAATTTTGTTATAAAACATAGGTAGTCGGTCATTTTTGACACGGTTATCACTGAATGCCACCATCTAGTCTGATAACATGCTTTGACGTGGCAAAATAGAGAGGTTTTCCATCATTCTCTGTTTATGCTCTTGCTGGGGTACATATATACACACATTGGGGTGAAGCATTTGCCCCGATTGGTTTGCAGTCCATGCAAAAAACGGCATTTTTGAGAGCTGGCCAACGTAGACTCATGATATTAACTACATATAAATACCCTACAGGTTGATGTGACAACCGACTGTTCGGCGGAGTACCCTGTGTTCAGCTGGTACGAGGGAGCATAGCTGAATAAGGGTAAATTAATTTGGAAATACAATACTAACATTGAATATATTTTGTTGCTAAAAGTACAAACATTTGGGTGGTCTAGCTTATGAATTGGTCGTGATTTTAGTTTCTTATGTTTATTTTTCAACTTGGCAGCTTCCTGTTTAAAAGATGTTGGAAGGGGGTGCAGTAACAGAGTATTGACCCTGATGAATCTGCCATAAAGGTTTCTGGGCAGTGAAACATGTTGGTCACAGGTAGTGGTATGCAATTCTAAAGCTACCCTCCTTTTTATTTCAACTACATACACCTGATTCATGAATAAAAGTAGTTTAAGTGGTGTGGTTGTTGATTTTACCCTTCACTCTGTTTTGTTTGTTCAAGGAGTCACGCTCTATATCTCCTTGATATGCACTTTCTCTCTTTTCTTTTCACTTATTCACCAAAACTCTGGAATAGGAACGGCCGCCTATGATGAGAAAGGGGCCAAGTCTCTGGTAAACATCTGACCAGATTGCCCCGAGGGTGTTCGCCCGTGAGGTGCCTTCCTCTCCGCCACACATTTTTTCACTTATTATTTTGGTACATGTGTGGATCTGTGTATGGTCCTAAATAGGGCTGACATTTTTTTGGTTGCGCCGAGTTGAAAAATTACGAACCCCCCACTATCAGTGGTAACGACAGACTAAAAGTCTAGTTTAGGACGGTAAGGCATTAGAGACAACAAACACCTTAATATAGAAATAATATCGGGTGTTCATGCCCAAATTCTACTTTTGAGAATTTGAGCTGATCACAGTCGCATGCCTGCTAGATAACTACTAACACGAGTCCTGGGTTTTGGGAATTTTTTTGATTGTATTTGATGAGTGGAGGGCCTTTTCCCATAAATACCCGTAATACTCCCTCTAAGCTCCTCTTGTTATTGAATTTGTTTTAGGCTGCCCAGCATGTCTTCGTCCCTCCTGTGAAGTAAGGCTTGTTCACCATCACTCCTTGTATTCTTTCACACGTCCGAGCTTTCTATAAACAGGCCTTTACATTTTGTTCTTATCTTGTCACACTAGCTGGGCTTTTAATGATAGAGATTGAATGACAGGCTATGTATTCCAAGGGAGATTGGTGTTTACTTTTCTTTCTCTGACTTCAACGTGAGAGAATTTATGTGACAATCTTGCTGGCTACTGGGAAAAAAAAAATTCTAGCACACAACAAAAGTGTAATGTCTATAAATAAATTGAGCAAATATTTCGGAATATATCAGAATTAGTAAAGCACAAATTAAGCAAATTTTTTGTAATTCGGAAATGTGGTGGAAACAAATATTTTAATAGGATCTAAACAAATCAGTACACTAGATGATGCCATTGGCACACATTATCCTTTGTGCACTGTATAGCTTCATTAGTAAAACTGTGTGTGCAAATTTAATGGTATTTCTTTTAATTGAAGATGTTTTGTCTGTAGTGGCAGTTTGCTACCACACCACTCTAGACCACTCCACTCTACAACACTCTATGCCCCTCACTCTGTGACACTCTGCTCTACTCTACACTACGTCACACCCTCCACTCCACTCCATGCCACTCTTTGACACTTCACTCTAGGCCACTCTACTCCACTCTACAACACTCTACTCTGTGTCACTCCAGTCTACGACACTCCATGCCACTTTACTCCATGCTATGCCACTCCACTTTATGACACTTTTCTGCACTTTTCGATACTCCACTCCACTTTATGGCACTCCACTCTACTCCACGACAATGTGAGAAGTTGGCTTGGTATATGGAGTACACTTATGTAAGTGGGCACCTTGCACCAATCCAGACAACCCTAATGGTGATTTTAGTGGTCTTGGACAACTTTAGAAAGCTCTCTAAGTGGTAGATTTGGAGAGCAGCCTTCAGGCTTAGTTCAGAAGGAGTGTAAAGCAGCTTCTTTTACCAGAACATAATCTTATTGATATAGATTAAGTGAAAAAGAGCCACACAGTGTATTTATAAAAATATGTATTTAATATAAGACACTCACTAACACATACAGACATATCCTAGCCTGAGATATACACAATGCACACACTACTTTACAATAGAAACAGGTAAGTAGAACCAGTTTAAGGTTTGGTCATCAGAGGGAGACCAAACCATATACTAAATAGTAGTATGCGAACCACGACTTATGTCAAGACTATACACAGAAGACGTAAAAGTGCCAGGGACCCAAGGAACTACCTAAGAAAAGTAACCAGGAGCCCCACGGAGGCCGTGTGCAGAGTGGAAACAGGACCACTGGATGAATGCAAATCAATCTGTAAATCGAGGTTACAATTTTAAAGAAGAGGACCCTTCCCAGTGGACCCTGAAGAAACCCCATGGAAGACAGAAGGTTGGAGAGCCAACCCAAATGTGGATACCCTAGGAACCAGGATACCTACACTAGGGAAGCCGGGTGCATAGGTATGAAGTGGCATTGGAAGCTGCTGTAGAACTCAAGGAGGACTTCAGGTAGATGCCGCTGCTGGAGAAGGTAAAAGTGTCCAGAGGAACCTAAAGGTGGATTCAAGTCAAGAAGTACCTGCAAGCAGAGGGGACAGAGTCTATGTCACTTGGAAGTGACCAGGAGACCTGGAAGGTGAATGCCCACCGAAGTTGGGTGTTGCAGGAGGGATGATGGTGACCTTGGAGCTGCAGCTGTGAGGACAAGGCAACACAGTGGAAGACCAGGAGCCATTCACAAGCTGTCCCACGTGGGATATCGAGAGTTGATGGGTCGGTGTCCGGTGGGAGAACCAACAAGCCTTGGCAACTGCAAATTATATGGAAAGCGAAGAAGGCGCAGTTTCTGGACCAGCAAGGCCCAGGTGACTCACCACAAGCAGGGGAGTCAGGGCAGACCCGAGCAATCAGGGCAGCCCAAAGAATTCAAAGATGACCCTCAAGAGGACCCATAGGCCAGAGGCACTGGAGTCGCAAGAGGACTTCGAGCAGCTCACCAAAGACGCAGTCCCACGGTGCAAGTGATGTGGTGAGGAAGAAGAGCTTGGTCACTGGAGGTGCTTGAGTTGTGGGCTACTTAGAGCCCAAAGATCTTGAAGGAAGGAAACCAACAAGTCTTTCCAACAGCAAGTCGATGCAGTGCACAGGGGTTCGGTTCCACCGGCTCCGACTAGGGATACTGGTCTCAAACTTGGTGAGAGGACAGGGCAGGCCTCGAGGGATGTGTTGCTGAGCCATTCAGAATCTGTGGGAGACCAGGATCAGCAGGCCAGTCAGCTTTGTTGAGGTGCGTACAGATGCAGGGAAGTAACTCCTTCACTTCATGGGAGATTCCTTCAGGTATCTTGAATTCTCACAGGCCTTGGAAGGTTCCTGCATGGTGCACAGGCACGAATGTTGTAGCAGACGAGCAGGGCAAAGACATAAGGAGCAGCAGTCTTCCCAGTTGCAGCCTTGATGCCCAGAGCGAAGTCCAGAGTGCCCAGGCGGTAGAAGAAGTGGTGTATTGAAATGAATCTTGCCCCACGACCAATCTAGGGACTCACCCTCAGGTAAGCCCTTAAGTACCCTAAGGAAAGGGTTCGGACAATTCAGGGTTCCCTCCCAGGGGAGGGGTTGGACAGTGGGGAGGATACTCCCCTGTCCTTTGTCCAGTTTCGTGCCAGAGCTGGAGCCAACGGCTCCCTGAGCTAGTTTGAACTGGACTATGCAAGGAGGGCACCAAGTGTGCCCTTCATACAGACTGAGTGGTGCTGGCAAGCGCACCCACCCGGCCCCAATACACTAAACCCTGTCTGGGAGGTGGTCACATCTTCCTGTGAGAGGATACCTATTGTTCTGCCTTCCCCTGCTCGAGCTTGATTCCACAGCAGGAGGGCAGAATTGCGTCTTAGTTCAGCAGCAGCCATGCTGTGCTGTCCGGGTCTAGAAGACTGGTACCAGGAGCACTGAGGGCCTCCCGGAGGTGCTTTACAGTGCATGGAATCATACTTCCCACACCTTTTACGGCGTGGGGTTATGGTTCCAACATGTTTGATACCAAACATGATAGGGTATGGTACAGCCAGTTTTGAGATGGTCATCGCGTAATGACGGGGTGCCCCTCTATATGTTATATGGCTGTTTCACTTACTACACAGGAGAATGGACTCCGTAGGCTGCAGGGGTGCCCTGCTCATGAGGGCACCCTAACACTTAGAACCAAGCACCCTGCCTTCAGGATTGTAAGGCCTGTCTTAGGGGTGACTTATAGGTTTTAAGTGCAGTGACCTTAGATATAGGTAAATCTACATCTTTCGTAAGTGGTACTAGCATCAGCTTACACAGGCTGCAATGACAGGTCTGTAGTTACAAATTGAGTGGTCTCCCATGGTGGCATAATACATGCTTCAGCCCATAGGGGACCCCTGGTGTACGTATGCCCTGGGTACCTTAGTACCATATACTAGGGACTGATAAGTGTATACCAGTGTCCAATCTGGGATGTACCTAAGTACTTACCATACCAATTTAAGGGAGGAAGCACAGAGACTGGGGTCCTGATTAGCAGGATCCCAAGCAGACTAGTCGAAACAGTATTACATCAAACAAAAAGTGGGGGTAACCATGCAGAAGGATCCTACCTTCCTGCAGACACTGTACTCACTCTATGCCCCTCAAATCTATGCCCCCCCACTCTTTGCCCCTCCACTCTGACACTCTACTCCACTCTAAACCACTCCACTCTTTGACATTCTACTCTATGACACTCTACTTCACTACACAACAGTCTACAACACTCTATTCCATTCTATGCCACTTCACTAACAGTGCGTTTTTTCAAATCCGACTGCTTCTCTTCGGAAAAAAACGCACTGTTAGTGCGTTTTTCCGAAGAGAAGCAGTCGGATCGGGTCAGACTGTCTCATGCCATCGAGCTGTTGCATAAGGCATGTCCTTACCAACGCACTCCCCATCGTGGGTTTTGCTCATTGTAAGCAACTTGAAGATCACCATTGGATCTCCCATTAGACCACAGCACTTCACTGCGCAACCCAGACCGCGCACCAAGACCAGTTTTTTTCTCCTTGCTTAATCACCATCGCCAGTGAACCCGGCTGGGTTCACTGTGAGTAAATCTCTTTTACTCTTTTCACCCACATGGTTGGCACAGCACAATTTCACGTGAATAAGCATAGTGGAACTCAGATGTCCCCCACCCCTTGGTCCTAATGAGACCCCTTATCCGCAGTTGGGTCGAAAAGCCGTCGACGATCTAAGGAAACGCGCTTATGATTGTACAAAGTGGCTGTAAAACTCTCTTGTTTGCATTATATAATGGTCGCTTGCTCAAATGAACAATTGTTTTAGAAACCTTGTAAATACTTCCACCAAGTGTCACTTAACTGTTTTTTCTTGGTTCTTTATAATTACACTGGGGACACTTCGCATTGAAAAAATGTATTTTGTATATTGTATATGCTGTTACTATACTTTTTTGAACAAGAATACAATTGAAATATTTAAACTCGTTGGTGTCAGAAGCGCTCTCTCTCTCTAACATCCCCCTTAACCCTTGAACTTTGATTGCTAATATGCTTTATTTTTACCATAAAAAGTAAATGCATCCTCCCACTGGAACCACTGTTTCCCAGATATACTGTGCTGCTGCAGCGGCAACCCAAGTTGCTAGCAAGAGGATGCGGTGGCCTGCGAGGGATGCGGTGGCCTGCGAGGGAGGCCGTCCCTGTTCTTCACAACTAGCATTGGATGGCAGGAATCTTCTTCCGAGATGCGGTGCCATTGGGTAACGGCTGTAAGGATGCAAGCAGGGATAGTGATGTTTTCTGGATGGATTGCATGGTGACGTGTTGAGTTGTGATTTGTGTGCAGATACAAGTTTCCCAACTTTTTTTAGTAGCAGTTATTGCAGACCAGGTTAACGGAAACCAGCGCATCATAGTTTCCCCCTACCTTGCCTCATTTTTGCCAGCTGTTTTCAAAGCATTTCTTGTAGACCTTGTTAACGCAACAATAAAGCACTTACCTCGTAGTCAGTATTACAAGTTTGGTCATTGCATTTTGTTATCTTGATCTTCTGGTGTGATAACCAATATAGTCGATATTAGCGCCCTCTTACGTAACCCTTCCCCCACCAACCTTTCATGATGCTTAGGAAATGAGTTTCAAAGAGCCAGCGCATGCTAGATGCAACTGTTCATTTACACTTGTCATACTTCTAGGTCAGGCGCGCAACGCCCATTGGTCTTAAGGGCTTTCCCCCAACCCCCCTGTTGTGTGTGTCAGCCCAGGCTGAGACAGCTTCCCGAGCCCCCAACCCCCCTGTCGTGTGTGTCAGCCCAGGCTGAGACAGCTTCCCGAGCCCCCAACCCCCCTGTCGTGTGTGTCAGCCCAGGCTGAGACAGCTTCCCGAGCTGGCGACCGCCTTATTGCAGCACCACCCGAATACTTCACAGGTCCTTAAAAGACCATTTGCATTCTAACGAGGCTGTGTTGTGTGTTCGCCCCTTCTTAGAGCTCCTGCAGCTCCACTCTGACTATTGTTGGAAAACTTAGGCCCCCCCTGAAATTTTTATTAGCCCACCCCGAAATTTGTCTCTAGTTGTGGCTCTGCTCTTGGGTATTTACAATTGTCTGTTTTTTTTCATGGATCATTTGGCAACTGGTTGGAAATACTTTTCTATCCCTTCTCTGCTGAGATAGCTCATGGAATGGACCCTAACTTGTGTGTTCATTACCTGTGCTTGTATGTTTGGCTATGTAATTATCAGCTTTAAGAAAGACACACAGTGATTCTTTGTAAGCATTTAGGTGCCTGTGCCTGCTTTGCTAAATGTTTCTTATATTTGTACTGACTATAAGGTTAGTAGCGTAAACGAGTCTTAGACAATGCATTTTGTTTTTTATAAGTAGCTGACATTGATGGACAGTTAAACTATTATCAAAGACATCATTGTTGGAACACCACTGCAACCTCAATGCTCTGACTGTTTTGGTTGCTTATTCTAAGCGTCGCTGTAGGTACACCTCCCATTATTTAAAAAAAGAGCACTTTCCAATAATGCAAGCATTTGCAATGCAATAGGTCTCGCATTTTAGATTATTTGACTTATTGGTATTGTAAGTAACAATGCCTTGTATTCGTTGCTTCAAAACACAGAAATAAAAGACATTCGGCCAGATTCATCAAGCTTAATTGGGCTCGCAAAGGGCCAGATTCTGAGAATCTGGCCCTTTGCGAGTGCAATTTTTACATTTGGGATTCATAATCCCACATGCAAAAATCGCTATTAAAGAATTCAAACATTTGCGAGGAATTGCATTTAAGGAATCTCTATTTGAGATTCCTTAAATGCAATTCATGAACCATTTTAAAATTGCGAAATCGCAATTTTGGGCCGCTATTTACCGCGAGGTCAAACCTCGTGGTAAATAGCGAAAACCTAGAAAAATGCATTTAAATGCATTTTTCTAAGTTCCATGTTAGCTCAAGTTCAAGTTCAGGAATTTGTATAGCGCACTACTCACCCAGAGGGTCTCAAGGCGCTTGTGGGAGGGGGTGCATTATTTATCGAATAGCCAGGTTTTAAGTTCCTTTCTGAAGGAAATGTGGTTCTGTGTGAGACGGAGGTGAGTGGGGATAGAATTCCAGGTCTTGGCTGCCAAGTAGGAGAAGGATCTTCCTCCCATGGTGGGTCTGTGGATGCGTGGAACTGCGGCAAGCGCTTGATTGGAGGATCTGAGTTGGCGGGTGGGTGTGTAGAAGGACAGTCGACATGTTTGTGAGCAACACCAGTGTACATTTGCATTTCAGGGGTGCTACAGGGTGTCCTTTAGACACCCCTGGCACCCTTGAAATCACTTCCTTATTTGCGATTAGCAAATTGCTAATCGCAAATAAGGAATGACTCCCCATTCATTCCTATGGGTCTTTAGCCCATAGGAATGAATGGCGCATAGGAATGAATGGGGAGTCATTCCTTATTTGCGATTAGCAATTAACTAATCGCAAATAAGGAATCAGTGAGAATCACAAATTCAATTGCGATTCCTACATGAATCCCGTTTTGCGAGTCCTTAATAGCGAATCCTTAAAATTCGCTATTAAGGACTCGCAATTCCTTACCTTGATGAATCTGGCAGATTGTCATTTACAATGCCAATAGCTCAAAATCTCGCAATTGCGAGACCTATTGCATTGCAAATGCTTGTTTTTTTATAATGCTCCCATTCCGGTTCCCTGCTCTGAGGTATTCTGAAGATCTTTCTTGAAGTCTGCCTCTTTCAGTCGTTATTTGCTTCATTTAGTTTGCGTCCTGCTTTATTTGCACCTGTTTCTCTTCCTATCCTCCAGTGGGTCGAGAGTACTTCAGCAAGCAGATCACCTGCGCTTCCATCCCAATGTCTTTCTGCCATTCCACCGGATCAATTCCTTGGCTCTCCTGAATCTGTCCTCGTGCCTCTCGTCAATGCATCCCTGTTACCCCTGCGCTCCTCGTTAAAACCTGTGTAAAGGTGTTCTACAGACCTAAGAGTTCAGGCTCGAGCTGCGTCAAACAAACGAGCACATCAACTAAACCCAGCGCTCGCAAATCAAGTTTCAAAGGTTTTTTATTGACTGCGCAATTAATTAAAATCTTTACAGTAAAAGAGAAAGTACAAAGATCAATAATTCTAAAAATAACCTTCTAAATAAAATAAAGAGTAAAGAAGTATACCTATGCTGATTAGGATAATGGTATATAGGGGAGAGCAATGTGGGTACAGAAGAGTGCAACTCCCGCAGTCTTAGTCTCATTGATTGGGAGTTCCCAGTATTTGTATTGGTTCGGGTAAGACTTTGCGTTGTTGGTTACGATGGCGAGCTGGTGACTTTTTCGGTGGAACAACGGGTCTGGTTCTGTTCAGCTCATATCAGTTCTTGTTGTGGTGAGTATCCTAAGTTAGGGGGGGTACTCTCATTATGAGTTTTTAGTGCTATACTAATTTGATGAACAAATTTCACTGATCGCGCTAGGAACATGGTATTGGTGGTTGACAGGCACAGGGCTGATGCTTCTGAGTATGTTGTAATGCTCTGATTGAGACAGATCGGGCGCAGCAGTCGCCGACGTTCGCTCTTGAAATGAGGACAGCAGCAAAGAAGGTGCAGCCAGGATTCCCTCTTGTATGTGCAAAGCCTGCAGGATGTGGGGACCCCTTTTTGGACCCAAGCTGAGTTGAAATCAGCTATCCCGAGCGTGATCAGCCTCATGGATAGAATTTTACTTCGGGCATGTGTTGTGATGGCCTCGCTTAGATATGGTTGTGCTTTGCCCACCGTATAGGAGTTGTTTAGGGGTTCCAGATTTGGAGCTTCGACGGATGGATCTGTGATCAAGTTCAAAGGAGATTTCATTCACTTGTTTATTGATAGCTCTCTTCCAAAAGTTCAGCGGGATGTCCTGCCGCTGTAGATTTTCTTCTACTAATTTAAGGGCTTTAGTTGCTTTTCCCAGCCTAATGTGCCATGTCGATGCTGGATCTTCAAAGATGGGGCGCAGATGGTATTTTAGGGAGTTGGCCGGGGCCTTTGATATCCTTAGGTACAGTTTGATGAGCTCCCCCTGGCCGTTCACGTCTGGCCTTGCAAGGCCAAGCTCCAATCTCAGCCTAGTTCTCCTAGCGGACCTTGGGATATGTAACACCGACTTGTACGCCTTAATTTGGGCAGAAGGAGAGGAGTGCATCCAACTTCCCTGGAAATGCCAAGTGCCCGTAAGAGATTGCGGGCAGAAGTTTTGCCCTTAGAGCTATCAAAATTGGGCTAGCAGAGGGGCTGATCAGGTTCCGGTTTAGTTGTCTTAGCAGGTGTGTTACCTTATTAGCTTTTGAGGCCAGATGATTGAGATGGACAAAAGTTGTGTGAAGTTCACTTTTGTTCACTGGGTGAATTTTTAAATTTAATAAATACCTGTGGAGTTGGAGGACAATTGCTGCCTTGGGGATCTCACGATGAGCAATTAAATACAGCCACACATTTAGGGAAAATATCTACAGCATTTTCAAGGGAATTATTTAGGGCAAGGAGGCTAATGTGTATATATATATTAATTAATTAAACGGCAGGTACCATTCATTCAAAAGACGTACATAAATGGAATACATGTGTCGTTTGGAATGAGTGCAATTTTAAAACAGTAAGGGGCACACAGGGTGTATTGACCACAATTGCCATTTTAGTTTATTCATTTAAGAACACCACAGTGACTACTTTTAATACTTTTGTTTACTATTTGGGAAAAGGACAATAATCTATTATAGACATAGTACTTATAATATAATACCTCAGTTTGTTGAAAATGTTGCCTCTGGCGTGCTGTGTACCTCTTCCAAGAGAACCTGACATGCGATGGGCGGAATGGGAAGATGCTTTTAAGATATACACGCTTATCAGATGATTGAAACAGGCCACCTTATGGCATTGTTTGCGTAAGAAAGGATTAAGAATGTATCGCATTCTCCCAGGGGTGCAATCTGAAGAAGGTGGGGACAACTTGACTCTATACGTGAAAATCTAAAACAATTGGTAAATTATTTTTGGTTGCAAACTAATATTATTTTAGAACACTATAAATGATTCTGTAGAGTTAGGGAATTAATCAATCGTTTAGTAACAGCTTTAGGAGGGTTTATGGCGCATTTATTGGTAAACAATTAGTGATGCACAGGTTGAACAAAACCATTCAGGAAAAGCTTTCGGGTCCCCATTACTATACACTAATAGAAGCTTTAGGTGTAGCAAGGGGAGAAGAGATTACAACAAACTTTGCAAAATATGTCAATGAACAGAAGAAGGATAAATGTACGGTGATGAAAGTGCAGAATAATGCTTTGCTGGGTGATTGCGAAACTGTATGCTGGTTAAACACGCAAGGGTCCGATTCACACAAGTACTTACGTGTAGTAAAGTTACGAGTGTGGAGTCTCTGCGCTCGGGGCAAAATCTCTGCAGTGAGAACTGCAGAGCAGAGATTCCCGCCCGAGACCCTTTGGGAATCAGGCTCAAAGGCTACATGAGAGGTACATTTGTAATAGTTAAAAAGTTATCAATAAACCTAAAGGGAGTTGTATGAGATGCAGAAGCATCCACTGTGTGCCAGATGATGAGTTGTATGGCTGTGACTGCAAGAAAATTGACCAGTCACTCTGCTAGGATGTGTTACCATTGCAATGTGAATGTACTTTCGAAGAGTAAAGATGATGGTGAAGAGGATGATATTGATAAGTACAGTGCATTGAGTGTGGAAAAAGGAGTAAGCACGGGTTGCTGTGCAATATGGCTTAAAGTAAAGAAAGAAAAGACCTATGAGGCAGCCAACATTGACTGTGTCATATTGATTTTTTTTCTTTAAGCTACGTTGCACATCATACCACACTAAGGTGTGATATGTCTAAAAAAGTGAAACCCCAGGAGGAGCCAACCAGTAAGAAGCAAGTAAACAAGAGTGACCTCGAAGCCAACCAATGGTAAGTAATGGGCGGGCTCTAAGACCGTTTTAAGCTTTTTTTATTTGTTAACAAAAGATTTTGGGCGCACATGCAAAACCTAACTGTCCTACTAATATCTTTTGCAGGAGAAACCTCATTACATGTCCCTTTGCACTTGAGAATTCTAAGTTTTTGACAAAGAAAAGTCCCACAACATCATTTTTAAACACATTTCAGCCACAGAAGAAGTTTTGTGACAGCTCTATTAAAAGGCGGCACCTTAAACCTTGTTACACCTATTATATAACTGTAGTAGTACACAAAAAGGTTGCCACTCGAATCCATAAAAATCACAAATGAGCTTCTTTGACACTAGAATCCATTGTCATGCCGCCGCATTTCTTCCTTGTGACAGCCAAGGAGGAGGTTATGTCAAATGATTAGTTATTAACTTTACTGATAAAACATTAAGCTGATTGTAGTAAAGGATTATGCATAACTTGCTACTGCTGTGGGACAGAGAGCATGCTACACACCAATTGCATCAACTCTCAAGCTCAGAAGCAACTTTTCTTCCGGTGACCTTTAGCCCCTGTGTTTACGTTGGCTACTTGTATCCTATCTGTAAGTCCTCTTTTGCATGTCCAGGGCACCTTGCCCGGTTAAATGTGACAGCGGAACTGAGCTGGCAATCTCTAAACCAACTCACGAGAGGCAGAGAGGAGAAACCTGAAGGAAGGTCAGGTATTGGTTGCAAATTGAATATGACAAACTGCACAGCTGGAGAACTGATACCGTGTGCGGCACAGGAAAAGCAGTTTCTCTTAATTGCTCTTGAATTTTGCCAGACCTTTCCTTCATCTGGAAGGGTTACCCCCTTTACTTCAGGGCTGCGTAGAATGCCTCCTCTTAGGACCTTGTGGAAGCAATCACTATTTCTGTCAGCTGTCTGTGAGCATCATGACACCATTCATCCAGTGATATCTAAGCAAATCCTGAGAGTTTATCTATGATTGGATTACAATCTGACTCTCCTCTCACTAGTGTGCAGTCTGCTGAGGGTGGGAGTGGACGAGCCAGCAAGTTAACAGGGAGAGCCGAGCCAATGGTGGGCTCTGGCTCTAAGATTCCAGGCAAGAGGCGAGTTCTGAAATATTCAGCATATAAATCATCTAACAAAGATCATTTTAGAATATGTAGAGGTGTCTCCAAAATAGAAAAAGGTGTATTTCTTTAATTTGTGAAAACGTTAACCTCAGAACATTGTTTCAAAAGCATTTATTAAAAGTGAGAATTTTTAACTGAGAACAATTCTTGCCTCCACCCCTGATGGCAATGCTATTGGTGAACTGCGAGGCAAATCAAGGGTTCTCTGTACCCTATATGTGCCCTATATTCTTATTGTAGATGGAGCATGTGTCTACAACATTCTGCAACGCACATGCTGAACTTAAGTATTCAAAGGTGCTCTCATATGTGATAATGAACAAAAAGGAGTCTCAGTGAAATAAAGTTTATGCCTAGGATCACATCATTTCATTAAGCAAGGAAGTCTGTTTTGATCCCACAGTTTCCAGTTTCACACTGTGCAACCAAGATACTAGAGGGCTATCTCTTTCTGACATCTTCTGGCAGACCTTTGTGTTTAATTCTTGGAAAATGAGATGAGAGCTTGGGTGACAGGTAGAATCAACCTTTAATATTGGTAATTGTATGTACCACAAACCTTGCCCAAGGAGATGAGGGTGCTTCACAGCAGACATAGACTGCATTTTATTTTCATCTCAGGGAGATTTGCTTGGATTTACAGATTGCTGACTCAAAGCCAGGAATCAAACCTGATTTCACGTTACATGGCCAGCAGCTGTAGCCGCTCGGACATATCGCAGACCATGGAACCTTTACTTGCTTATGGACTCAAGGTTCCAAGATGACCTGGAACTGTGCCAGAGCCAGACGTCTGGCTCAATCTTTAAGTGGCTGGCCCTCCGCTCGCTGAGGGTAGGGTATGGTTGATACAGTGGCTTTATTGCACCTATAGCCTGTCAGGTCAGTGTTCAGTTGTAGAAGGTACTTGCCCAAAAAATAAACACGAGGTACAGCTGCATCAGTGTGTTTATGGTGAAATGTTTACATTGTGCACATTATAAACATGAATACTTTTTTAATTAAACAAAATGTACATCCCTAGATGACTCCGAGCAGATAAGTATTCAACAAGCATTGGCAGTACCAATAGGCATGACTTCTAACTGAAAGACATCAGGCGAGCCACTGGCAACTAGAGGGCAACATCTGCCAATGCGTCCACCAAATATGATTGGTCCTGGCTTCGCCAGGCCTTGATAAGTAACAGAGATTTATTAACAGGGGACGGTATTCTATACAATGGGGCACAGGGACCTATATCCTTACCCTGTGCACAATCATCCCCATTACAAATTTGCTCATGGAAAACATCTGGCTTTGCTAAAAATAAAAAGTTGCCAATCTCATTGTCGTACACTACCTGCAAATCATTCTTCTCCATGAAACATGGGCCGAGCAGTTGGTACCTATGATAGGGTACCTTGAATTTTACAAGCACACACAGAGAACCAGCTCTAGAGGCCGACCCAAAGGTGGCCTTGTGATATATATTTCATCTCTGCTCAAATTCAAGGTGGAGCAAATCGATGTTGCGCAGAACTGGCTACAAGCGGTTACAATAGAGAACGGGACGCAGGTGCGAAAACAACCACTATCTTACTCAACGTATGTATTCACCTGTGCTGCAGAGCCAGGACAACCGCAATGAAGGCTCTTGAAGAAACAGTAATTAAGTTGGTAACAGAGAATGGCACGCCCTATATAATCATATCAGGAGATTTTAATTCTAACCTGCTCCATTCCGAAATACAAATCAAGAATATATTCGCTCTGGAACATCCCAGAACAGACATCTACATCAAGAAGAAAGGGCTCTTGCTGCCTGCAGCTTGCACATTTGCTTGATGTCTACGGTTTTCACGCATTGAGGACCAGCTCCTGGCTTGGACGCATATTTCACATGTCACCGTCCATAATAAACCAGGATGCCACACCCTACCTTTCATCAAATACATCAGTAGCTTTCGGATTGATGAACGCAAAGACAGCGATCATAACATCCAGATAATAACGCTAAAACTCATCGCCGCATTCACCACCCGCCAATGTCTTCAATGCCGACTTCAGAGCACAACATCTGAGGTGGCTAAGAAGGCAAGGAAATTTGCCTAAACAACTTGGACTAGCATGCATTGCGCTGCTAGCTGAGCTGCAGCTCGCAATACGTAATGCGATAACAACACGGTAACAACATTGCAAAATGATATTAAAGAAGTTCTGTAACAGTCAGTTTTCAGTGCAAGGGGTGACTATCAAAAATAAATCTCAACCTTGGATAACCAAAGCGCTCATCAGAGCAAAGGAATCACTTGACAGAGAATTTCGTAAATTAAAAAAGAACATCATTAGCACAACTCTCCAGGGGAAAATAAGAACTATGTGCCAGAATTATAAGCGGTCTGTGTGGACAGCCCAAAAAGATCACTCAGAGAAAATCTGAGCCAACGTGATTCACACATGCAAAGCAAATAACCCTAAAGCTTTTTGGAAGATTATCAATGAAGCTGACAAGGATCCAACATCCTCCTGCAATACAAACACCACCAAAGAATTGTGAGTTCAACATTTGAGTAAACATAATCACATCATGGACCCAACACAAAACAACAATAAGGAACTTTACGTTAAATCATACAGTAGCAATGGAAATCTACAACAGCCAACCCCACTGCTGCAAAAAGAGTTTATACAGGAAGCACACAACCTAACAACTATGCCCTCAGGAGTGGCCAATGCTGACAGTCGGCCCACCCGAGCTCACTGAACAAAATCTAAGAAGCCTAGAAGACATCATTAGGAAGAGCAGGGAAGATGGGGCTCTGGCTTCCAACAGTTATCCTCTTGCACTTTATAAGTCTAACACAAAGTACTGGACAAAAACCCTTAATCTTTCATTTAATTCAGTGCTTTAGAACCAGCTGACTCCTGAGTCATGGCCTGGATCAATAATACACCCAATCTGCAAATATGGAGAGAGGTTCAAGACTGGCAAGTACTGATTGATAGCTCTACTAGACCTCGATTCGGATTTTTTGCAAGTCTAGTCCTGCAAGACCTAGTAGCATTGCCCAAGTCCCTAGACCTCATTCCGAGGAATCTATCAGGTGTTCGCACGGGGCAGGGCACGTGATCAGATCGAATTGCCCTTGACGTCTGCATTAGATCTGCCTTTGACACGAAAACCACACTTTCCACATGTTTTGTTGACTTTAAGGCGGCCTTTGACGGGGTCCCATGCGACTTACTATGGCAGAAATTAAAGCACACTGGGATCCTAACCAATAGTTTAAGAGCAATTCAACTCTTGTACACAACACATGGCTCTATGTAAAGCTGGGAGACAGCAGCACACTCTCACAAAAGATACACACAACAACGCGCTTGAAGCAGGGGTGCGTCCTCGCCCTGCTGCTGTTTAACATCTACATTTCAGACTCATCATGGGCTTTAAATGCCATAAATGGTCACCCCCAAAACTTGAAGGTCTACGCATGATGCACATATTGTAAGCTGACGACCTGTAACTCCTGAGCCTGACTCCGGAAGGATTACAGCGCCTCATGATACGCTTTTTTCTAACACACAACAGAACAAATTCGAAGTGAACCTCTCTAAAACTAAAGAGGTAAAATTCTGGAAGAAATGTAAAAGTTCAGGCGCATGGACTTTCGGCGGATCCTGTCGCAAGTGCACTTTCAGTATAACTCTCTTGGAGTGGTGTTTGACTCTAGTCTTGAGGTTTTTTCACCCTGCACATGGAGATGAAGCTAAAGGCCGCCCCCTCTGACATCAGGATTTCTGCAGCTCGCAAAAACTTTGCATGGTCCCACCCTCAGCCCTCTACAGCAGGGGATAACTGCCAAATTCCAGCCCACCATAGCTTATGGCTCTGAAATTGTAGGAGAAAAAATGGCAAAAAGTTTAGCCCTATTAATTGCCAAGACCAACCTCTCAGTTTTTAAACTCCAAATTCACATCATGCAAGCTCAGCTGCCTTTTGAATTTGGCCTCAGGAAACATAGCTGGGACCTTCAAAAGCATTCCTGAAAACGTGCCAAGCTTTATGTCGCGCCGAAAACAACACCGGGTTAGCCCTGTTTGGCAGGAAATAAACTCCTGTAACTCAAAGGAGGGGCTAAACGTCTATTTAAAGAATGTAACACACCCCCTTCGTGCAGGAATGGGAAAAATGGAGGGGATGTATCGCTGTCAAAGGTGAGATGTTAGTACTGAATTTGGGCAAAGTTGTTGATGCATAGATGTCAAAAGCGCCATGCGTCGGTTTCAGGGGGTCGATGTTAAACTGTTGGACTGAAGGTGATTCGTTGGTTTGAAGCTGCGCAGGGACAGGAACATGTTGAGGGCAAGGATAGTGCATCACAGACTTCAGTGATATAGTGTTTGAGCCTCACGCAGCAGCAGTGGTTCGAGGGCGCTGCGTCAACAAAGTCAGGGCTGCGTTGTAAGTCGAGATTATTGCATCGCACACTCCACGGATTCTGTGATGGCAGCGATGTTGAGCCGCTATCGCAGGGAAATGCACTAGTTCCAAATGACACTTCAGTGTTGATGCGTGGGTTTCTTGGGTTGCAGCACCAAACACTCACTTCCAAGGGCCCAGGACTGGTTTTGGCACTGCTTGGCACAACAGGACTCACAGGAGAGGAGCCCAAGTGCTGGTAACAAGATTCAGGTGAAGTCTTTGATTTTCCTGAGACTTCAGAAACAGGAGGTAAGCCTAACAAGTCTTTGGAGAAACTTTAGAGATACAGGTTGTAGAGAGTCAAATCTAGTCCTCTTATTCCCAGGCAAGAAGCAGCTGGCAGCAGACCAATACAGCAAAGCAATCAGCAAAGTGGCTGTCCCCCCTGGCAACACAACAGCTCTCCTTCCTGGTAGAATGTCTCAGTTCCAGAAGTGTTCTGAGTATATGGTGTCAGAGGTCCAGTACTTATACCCATTTCAGCCTTTGAAGTACAGAGACTTTAAAGAAATGGCTTTGTAGTGCACAAGACCCTGCCTTTCGTTGCCCTGGCTCCAGACACACTACAAGGGAGTATGCAACTCTTTGTATGGGGACAGATGCAGCACTATTCAGGTGCAAGTGTCAGCTCATCCCTCTCACTATAGTTCAGGAAGATCCATCAGCTTGGTAATGGGCAATCAGGATATACAGGGCACACCTCAGCTCTCTTTGTGTGTGACTGTCTAGAGGGAATGCACAAACCCCCTGTCACCCAACCCAGACATGTATTCCAGAGACAGGCTGAAGCACGGAATGTTTAAAGTAAGAAAATGTCAACATTTTTAGACCTGGAATTTAAAAACCAACTTCACTAAAAGATGTGCTTTTAAATTGTGAGTCCAGAGACACCAAACTCATTCTTCCTAACTTTTCCCAATTGGACTTTACACTTGTAAAGTGTTACAAGGCAGTTCAAATGGTAACCTATGGAAGAGAAAGGGCTTTCTGTAGTGAAAAAAGAATGTATCAGTCTTTCACTACCAGGGCATGTAAAACTCCAAAGTACATGTCCTATCTTTTAAATACACTGCACTCTGCCCTGGGTATACCTAGGGCCTAGTCTAGAGGTGACATATGTAATGAAAGGAAAGGTTTGGGCCTGGCAAGTAGGTGAACTTGACAGATCTAAATGAAAGTTTAAAACTGCACACAGAGGCTCTGCAGTGGCAGGCCTAAGACTTGAAAGGCTACTCATGTGGGTGGCACAATCTGTGCTGCAGGCCCACTAGTAGCATTTGATTTACAAGCCCTGAGCACATATAATGGACTGTACTAGGGGCTTATCAGTAAATCAAATAGGCCAATCATTGAGAAATCAAATGCCATTACATTTTAGAGACAGAACAGATGCACCTTAGCACTGGTCAGCAGTGAAAAAATGCAAGAGTCCTAAAGCCAGCAACAACTAAGTCAAAAACAGAGGAGGAAGAAGGCAACATATTTGGGCTAACCCTGCAAAAAGGGGTACTTTCAACAATATATTATCCCAATACTTTTCTATAGAGCAGCTAATCCTATTGCAGTGAATTTAACTTTTGTGGACCTTTAAGTGAAAGGACATATTTGACATTAAACATCACGTCCTTCTTTTAATGTTTTACTTTTAAATATCATGCCCCCAGCCTTATGGGAGGTAAGGCCTACTAGGGTGAACTTATTAATATTTGAAAGGAGTCAGACCTGCGAAATAGAGGTTATTTTGGCAGGTCAGCTTTGAAGTTTTAAAACTACACAAACAGGCTACAGTGCTGGGCCTGCAGGCACAGTTGCACTGTAACTGTAGTGGGTGCCACAATAGGTGCTACATTCCTTTAGGGATATTTGACTTACAGGACCTGGGTACACTTTGTCCCATATAATAAGGACTTATAAATACGTTTAAAGTGCCAATTAGGAGTATAACCAAATCCGTCACAAAACTTTCCAGAAAAAAAACGTTGGCCCCCTCAGCTACATCCTGGAAAGTTTCAGGGTGTACATCAAGTGGAGGTTGAGAAGAAAAAGGGAGTCCAAAAATGCAATTCCCCCTGCAGTTCTCCACAGTAAAATTGAACAGAGATACCACAAAAACAGCTGAACACAATGACAGCACCTTTGGCAGAAAGCTAGATCTTGGTCCAGAAACAGTGCCTTTTGTTATTGGTGTAAATCCATCCCGCATAGCTTCAGATGGGGTGTTTGAGGTGTTACAACTCCCTAATAAATGTATTTTCTAATAAATAGTTGGGTACAGGTACTTTCAGTCGAGTATGGTGATGCATCTGTTGGATTTCATCCCAGATTTTGTGCATGTACACACAGACAAAACACACTCACTCTTTCTCATCTCTGTTTTGAAAGTCCTAAAATGTTTTGATTATTTTACAAAATATTGTGGTTCTCTCACTTAGTACTCCTACCAATCTGCATTCTATAGTAAAGAGATCAATGGCCAGGATGTAGTTTCAAGTAGATTTATTAAGTTGTAGATACATGTTGTTATGTTCCTGTAAAGCAGCCCCACCCCACCCAAGTATCCAGGCACCCAAACATTCCATTCATGTCCATCACACCAACCTTCCATGCATCACATTCACACTGGCTGAGTATCTAGGAAGAAAGTAACAAGATAAATACAATACAGGTTACTACAAATCCTCCCTCCTTACAAAACACAAAATTGAAACCGTAAAGCAGTTTACTACATATCCTCCCTCCTTCCACAACACAAAATTGAGACCAAAAATTAGAAAAAGGTTCAAATGAGAAAAACACAAGAAAAAGAAATGTGTAACAGTAGAGAAAAAACAAGAAGAAAATGAACCTAAAAGAGAAAGAATCACAGCATAGATACCAAGAAAAACCGCAATGAGCATGAAAGAAAATACACAGAAGATACGCAAGAATAATTACAAGAGGAAATTAAATGGATTGTATAGAAGAAAATACAAGAGAAAGCAAATGCAAAGAAAAAATAGAAATGAAGAATTGAAAAGCATAGAGGAGATGGGTAGATAAATATACATAATATTATATCATACATCCTCCTCCTATATAAAATGTAATAAAGCATAGTCCCAAAAACCACAGGTGAGTGAATGAACCTGAAACAACAGGGGACACCCACACCGAACAAAAACATATACATAAGAGTTGGGGAAAGAATGAAAAGAAGGTTGACTGCTATCCATGCAGCCGCTATGACCTAAGAACAGAAAACAAAATGTGTGGCACATGGCGACATATACACCATACAGCAAACGTGCAGCACAGGGTGAATTCTATGTCAGGACTGGAGGCTCCGATTATACTTATCATTTCTATGCTTTATTACAGCAGCCAACAAAAAGCAATCTTTTTTTTCAATAAAACAACAAATCCCATGAAAACCAGGTGCCATACAACCATAGAGACTGTCCCTATATAAGGTCCAACAGAGGCAAACACTTCCCTTTTTCTTTGCTACTCAGCAGCCAGTTAAGTGCCTCTCCCTTACTACTTGTATCATTTCAGTAGCGTATGGGTTTTGGGTTGTTTCTCCTTACATGTATTGCCTATAATTAAGCGTGTTCGCTTAGTGTTATGTGTATGCCTAGATTCGCCTTACCATTAAATGTCTTTGTTTGCTGTCATGTAACTTGCGCGTTACTTGCGCTTTAAGCAGACATTCTCTTTCAAGTTTCAAACCGCTAGCGCGTTAGTACAGGGAGCGCTTTTCGCCTCCCAGACTGGGCGCGCTATGCCCGTGTCTCTCCTCAGGTGGAGTGGGAGTACGGTGGGGAGGACAGCGAATCGCGTGATCACGCAAGTCCTCATTCAGTGTGTACGGGCGGCCGATACCACGCATACGTGGTGGCCATTTTGGCTCTTGTTATCCGATCGGAGACACTAACGGGAGCAAATCGGGAATCGCTCCTGAATTTCAAACCAATTAGCCCGTAAACAGCCCCTGGTACGCCCGATGCTTGATTGTGCTGCGGGCTGTATAATACTGGCATAGGATCTGCCTCAAGAGGTTTTTTGGCAAGCCCTCCCTCTACCACAAAACACAATTACCATTGGCTTGACTGACTGGCTTGTCTGGGGTTGCCCCTCTCCCCCTTAATTCCTCCTGTTTATTTACCCTCTTGTATATTTGGGTGGCCTCTAACGCTGTCACCATGACCAAGTATTACTTTGAGGAGGATTATTTTGAATCTGAACCAGTGTGTCGCTGGAACAGGCCCTCGTAGAGGCCTTGGATGCTGGAGTGCAGCAGTCCGT
This sequence comes from Lissotriton vulgaris, assembly GCF_964263255.1. Classification (NCBI taxonomy): domain Eukaryota; kingdom Metazoa; phylum Chordata; class Amphibia; order Caudata; family Salamandridae; genus Lissotriton; species Lissotriton vulgaris. The sequence continues at coordinate 90,894,077 of NC_141699.1, read as the reverse complement.
GAACTCAGTGCTAGGCCATTGCGCCTCTTAAGCGACATCTCAATAATTATGCGCTGCAACAAGGGTAGCGCCCAGTCGCAAACACCCGCCCAAAAACCAAGGAAAAGAAGGCTTCTAACCCCCTTTCAGATGACTTCGCTCAGCTTTTCAGAGCTTTAGCGAATGACCATGCCTATCTGGCGCAGACAGAACAGACGGAGTCTACCGAGGGTGAGAAGGGAGACTCCTCTACTGACAGCGAGTCCGACCAGGAGGAAATTGCTAAACCAGCAAAAAAGACCAGAAAGGAACATCAAGTGGAACCTCCTCCACAACCTAAACATCTCACCTTTGAACCGACAGACATCATCCACCCTAATTCTACTGCTAGGCTCCCCTCACAGGAGGTGGGGGACTACCTTCAATCGCACCTCTGACGTCCCATCGACAAGGACGTCAGGGCACGACTTAGGTCTGAGTGCCCGAGACCAGACCTAGTCGCTCACGTGGCAGAGACCCCCTAGGTGGATCCTACTATGTTAACATACCTTAAAAAGTACTCAAAGGATCCCAAGAAGGGAATGGACCACGCCTGGCCGTCATGTCAGGATCAGCTGCTCGATCTTTCAGGGCCTTTGGCTAAAATCCTCAAGATGGGTCTCCAAGCCAAGGAGTCCGGGTCCCCAATAAATCCTGATGATCTCATCAGATGGGCGCAGCGAGCAGTATGCCAGTTGGGCAATGCCAACTGCGCCATGTCTAGCGAAAGGAGGAGGTCTATCCTCCCTAAGTTAGACCCTAAGCTGGGGGAATTATCCTCCTCCAAAACTGGACCTGTGGCCCAGGGTCTCCTCTTCGGCCAACCGTTCTTGAAAGAACTAGCCAAGTTTGTGGCCACTTTCAGTGGCCTGGATAAGGCGCAGGAATCTCTTCGGCGCACCTTCCGGACGGTTTTCGTCAGGGCCAGATGAAATCGAGGTCGGTCGGTCGGCCGAGGTCACAATCAAAGCGCCCCACGTGGCCAGCAACATCACAGGGGAGGTTATAAGGACAACTCTTCCACCCGCGCTAACTTTTACCCCTCCCGAAGTGCGAGGAACCGGTTCCACAGGGGCAGGTTTGGTGGCAACCAGGGAAACCACCAGGATTCTGGAACAACAGGTGAGACTCATCCTATGTTCAGAAGTGAGGTTGGGGGGACGCATTCAGTATTTTCTTCAAGCTTGGCACAGGCTCTCACAAGATCCTTGGATTTTAGAGATGGTGCAGGGTTACAAGCTGGAAATGTACAAAACCCCCGTCCAGAGTTCTCACTCTCCCCCCATACATTTTTCCCAACACAATCAGAATTTTATTACGGAGAGATACATTTCCTCTTGAAGAAAGGGACAATAGTTGACTCTCATTTTCACTCTCTGGGTTTTATCAGCAATGTGTTCCTAGTCCAGAAAAACGGGGGCGGGTCCAGGTTGGTTCTGAATCTCAAGGAGTTTAATGGGTGTTTCATTTACCGGCATTTTAAAGTGGAGGGCGTCCATTTCTTATGCGACCTTCTGCAATAAGGGGACTGGATGGTCTTGCTGGACCTAAAGGACGCATATTTGTCCATGCCCATCTACGCCCACACCAGCGGTTTTTTCAATTCCTCTGGCAAGGCATTTATTACGAGTACACGATCCTACCCTTCAGACTTTCGTCAGCACCATGGTACTTCATGAAACTCCTTCGGCCAGTGATGGAGTCCTTGCGCTTGCGCGGAGTGAGATTGATTGTCTATCTGGACGACGTCATTATCATGGCACGCTGTCCACAATTGGTGACAACACATGTGGAATGGTCCATCCACCTACTTCAGAGGCTCGGTTTCATTGTGAACTCTCAGAAGTCCGTTCTGGTGCCTACGCAATCTACAGAGTTTCTGGGTTTTCTGGTAGTTTCACGCAGCTGCCAGCTTCTCCTGCCCATGACCAAGTTCAGAGTGATCAAGAAAGAATTGAGGTTGATTGTGAGCAGGCAGATAGTGTCCTTGAGGTCCATAGCCCGGGTAGTTGGTTTGCTGGCCTCTTCGATCCAGGCCATTTTTCCTGGTACCCCTCACTACCACGCACTCCAATGTTTGAAGATTCAACATCTCCGCAAAGGCCTTGGATATGCCAAACAGATCCCTCTTTCAGAGGAAGCGAGGTTGGAAATGTTGTGGTGGCTAGATCCCATGGAGTTGTGGAATGGCAGGGCCATATTCGGTTCCAAACCCGAGGTAGTGATCGAGTTGGATGCCAGCCGCTAGGGCTGGGGAGCCCGCTGCGGTCCAATCTCGACTGGGGACGGTGGTCTACGGAGGAGCTCTCCCTTCATATCAATTGCCTGGAACTGCTGGCAGGCTCATTTGCGATTCACAGCCTCTCCCCACAGAAGACGGACTGTTGCATCCTATTGAGGATGGACAATGTATCAGCGGTCCGATATGTGAAGAAACACGGGGGTAGGAGGTCCCACATCCTAGTGGAGATTGCCAAAGACTTTTGCCATTATTGCCTACAACGCAAACTGTCGGTAGTCGCGGAGTATCTCCCAGGCCGCAAGAATGAGGTAGCCGACTGTCATTCCTGTTATCTATGGGACTATAGCGATTGGCGATTGCACCCACAAATTTTCGGTATGCTGGATCACTTATGGGGCCCTTGCCAGCTGGATTTGTTTGCGCCACGTCTGAACAAACAACTCCCGGATTTTTACAGTTGGCGTCCGAATCCGGAGGCTTTGGTCTGGGATGCATTTCTTCAGTCCTGGCCCCCAGTCCTTTGTTATGTTGTCCCGCCTTTTGTCATGATAACCAGGGTCCTGGCTCTAGCCAGACTTTTACGGACGGAACTGGTATTAGTTACACCATTGTGGAGAGCACAGGCATGGTTCCTGATTGTTCTGGAAATGTCTTGTGCTGTACCAATTCTCCTTCCACAGAGATGGAACCAGTTGCTGGACCCTCACAAGGTCCCTCACCCTTTGGTAGATTCAGGACAGCTGCCTCTGGTAACGTGGCGAGTTTCACGGACAGATGGCACGTTTCATGCCTTTCAACCGATGCTTCTGACTTCATCAAACAGGCATGGGCTTCTAATACCCACAAGCGGTATTCATCCACATGGAACAGGTGGTGTAGCTGGTGTGTTCAACGGGACGTCGATCCCACTACAGCTAATGTCTCCATGATCATGAATTTCCTAGCTTTTTTGGCTTCATCTGGTTTTGCGTATAGGACAGTAAATAATTTCCGGTCAGGCATTTCGGCTGGACACAGTCAGTTAGAAGGCAAACCAGTGGGAGAATATCCCTTAGTGTGTAAATTGCTTAGAGGCATCCGGATGGTCAGACCACCGTGTCCGAAATAGTCTTTTTTGTGGGACGTTACAATGATACTCCAGTTTCTGGAGACTTGGCCGGCTAACAAGTACCTGTCGCGTAAACAGCTGTCAGCCAAACTGGCTATTTTATTATGTCTTGTCTCTTGCAAGAGAGTATCTGATATTCGAGCTTTGGATGTGGCTGGTCGTTATTTTTCCCCGGAAGGGGTCACTTTTACTATTTCCAGACGTACCAAATGTACCTGTGTCTTATCCAGCTTTTCCGGATAACCCAAAAGTATGTGTTGTACAATGTGTAAAAGCGTACAAGGTGAGTATAGCTAGAATTTCGTTCAGATATGCAAGGTCAACTGTTTATTGCATTGCAAATACCCTTTCGCCCAGTGACTTCAGCTACTTTAGCGAGATGGGTGCGTTGGCTCATGAATGAAGCAGGCATTGATGTCTCTAAGTTTGGCGCTCACTCTGTTCGAGGCGCGATGGCGCCTGAGTCTTTTTCCCTAGGAGTAAGTCTAGCCGACATCATGAATACGGCTGATTGGTCAACAGAGTCTACTTTTAAATCCTTTTATTACAAACATATTGTAGATGTTGCATCAGTGGTGGTGGCTAAGCTTTAAACAAGCATAATTGAAGCCTCCGGTCCTGACATAGAATTACAAATTTGGGAACAATCGTGGCAAGAATTTTCAATTCAATTAAGGACAATGGAGGCGAGGATTATCCCACCCGGAACTTGTTTATTTGATTCAGTAAATGTGAATGTACGATTATTGCTATTATCGCATTCCGATTGCATTATATTTGATAGATGTTTCCCCCCCTGGCTATGAGCTCTTAATGATTGAATATAGTTTGGGGATAACTGTTATTACAGAATTTTTTCTTTGTTTCAGATTCCCATGGCTAGTGAGAAGTGCCTCCTTTTTCATGGTATCGTTGGGAGTGTTCTCTCCCCTTCAAGACGTGGTGATGGTTAGCCAGAATCGTCCCTCAGACCCGAAGTTTCACTGTTGGTCTTCGAGATGTTTGGTTCTGAGGTTCCGTGACGATTTGAACCCGTGTTTTCAATATTGTCGGAAATACATAATATTGGTATCAGCGAACCGCAAATGATCCATTTAGCATATCCTGGTGTTTTCGCTATGCTACGAGCAAGAGCACTCCTTTTATAAAAACATTTCTGATCTACCCACGGCATCCATCTTAGATCATGGCAGCCATTTTGTGTTTCTTGCCCTCACATACGCAATAACCTCTGATCACTTCATTTCGATTAAGGACACGTAGCCTTAGCCGGAGATTCACCTCTTTCATGACACGTGCACCTTAAACCAGATCACGCTGTAGCTGCATGACTCGACAAAGGCTGCCTCCTCTGCCCGAGGCCAGTCCTGCTAAACTGGTCTTCGTGTCCATTGTCCTGATCACGATTAGGCGGCCGAAGCCGGTAGCCTTGCCCATTTACAACCCACAAGCATCTCTTATCCCGCTTTCCTATCTTCCACACCTGGCTCCGTTCCTTTCTTTCTGAATCTTTATTAGGGGGAGGTAACGAAATTTACGATGAGGCGGTCCGGCTCTTGAATGCAATATTGACAAGGGATTGTGATGAACTAGTGGGAACCCCTCTTCGTAGTTGTTTCGTATCAGATTTTATCAACAGTTCCTGTGTACGCCAAATATTTATTGTTTATGACACAAAGGTTTTGGGAATGTACCAACATGTGAAGAATCCGCCTGAAGGCCAAAATGTAGTATATAAGGAGCAACCCTCTTTGTGCAATTTGAACAGGCTCCTAGTTACTGCCCATGCGTAGTTTCTGTGACTTCTGTGTCCCTGCAGTAATAAACCTTTGGTCTTTGACGCCACCATCGAGAAGCCCGTGTTTCTGTTCATTTGTGCACCAAGGCAGGTGGAACTCCGGGGTCTTTGGGTGTTGTTCCCTGACACCTCTGGACGGAACCAAAAAGTCCAGAACTCCAATTGGCGCCCAACGTAGGGCAACGTCATTCGGTACCGGTCCAAAAGCCTGAAGAGTTCGAGGAGCTTCGTGTGAAGATTCCTGAGGGAGGCGCCCCACTTCATCGATCCCGGCATATCGCAAAAGTGGCCCGAAGTTCTCTTCCACGAGGGTTCCCGTTCAGGACGGCTGCAGTGGGCCGTTGCCTTGACCGTCGCCCTGTCTTGGACCCGAGGTGCAGTCCTTAGTACGGCGAAACGTGACGGGTTTTCTCCTTGGTGACGTCTTCAGTGACTCAGTTAAGTATTTAGTGGTTGCTAGCTGGTTACTTCGTGAGGGTTGTTAAAATCCTTTTTGGTTCTTGGTTTGGTTTGGTTTCGTAGGATTATCTCTGGTTGTTCTGGTTACGATAATCTATTTGGTTCAGTTTGGGTATCGATACATCAGTTAGTTTTGGTAGGCCTAAGTTCTTGGTTCAGGTGCACATATCTGTTTCTCGTTTTGTTTGTTTTGTGTTCCGGACTGAAAAATGGTAAGTCGGAGAAATTTATTGTCTTGTTTTAGTTGCAACCATGACTCACGATTGGAGGACTCCTGTCTGGTTCCTCCGATTGGGACTCCCCTATATGATTTATATTGTAAGCATGGTGTGGGTCCTATATCTTATAATGAGGTATGGGTCCGTTACACTGAGAAAGATGGTGTCCTTAGTTGGCCACTGCATGGTAGTTTTGAACCCGAAATTCTCGACAATTTGGAAGCGAAATTGTTTAGGAAGAAAGCCCGGCCGGCAATGTTTGATTCTTTCCGTTACTGGCGAAAAGAATCCAAACAGAGACAAATGAAAAGGTTAAAGAAAGAACAGAAAGAGCAAGAAGAGTTGACTCTAGAGCAAGCGGCTAAGCAGCTGCAAGATAATGAGTGTGAGAAGGCCATAGACGTGGCTATTAGAGAGCATAATTTAGCGATTGACAAGTGCTATCCCGCCTTGCCATCGAAAATGGCTAAGATACTGGAGGATTCAGAAAACGATCCTCTGTTGTCTTATCTGTTACGGTCACCTCCACCGTATGCACAAGGTGCTGCGGCTCCACTTGTACCAAATGTTCAATTGCCGGTTGCTGGACAACCTGGTATTCCTGCTCCTGTCCCTCCGAATCAAGTTCCCGTACCTCCTGTGATTAATGTGAATGTTCCTACGGCTCCTCCTCTTCCTGGGTTGCCGACTTCTATACCTGTATCTGTGTCACTTGCACCTACGGTTCCACAAACTATTTTTCTCGATACTCCTACTGTTCCACTATCTATTCCTACTTCTACTGCGTTCTCTACGTCTGCGAGTGTGTTGACTCCACTTTCTGTTCGTCGAAGAATCACTGATTCTGTTACTAATATGCTGTCTCCTTTATATAAAACCTTAATTAAGACTCCTACTCCTGACTCTGTTCAGAGACGTAGTCAGCTTCCAAGTACTGAGGAACGAGGAATTTTGGATTCCATGGCTCTCAGGTGGATTTCGAAGAGTAGACGATATAGTGCGAGAGATGTGCTAGATACATTTATGCAGTGGAATGAACCAACGCAACGGTATGTCTTTGATGAGATGTGCTCGTTGTTACGTGACGAAATAGAAGAAGATGATGTTGAATCGGATTTAGAAGATTTAATTAAAGTTCAGAAAGACTTTGCTGCAGGAATGATAGTAGGCCCAAACATAAAAGAAGCGATGGAACTAATTTTAAGTTTTAGAAATGATCCATCTCTTCGTTCACCGAGAGATTTAGAGAAAGGAAAGACGAAGCTGAGTCGCCAATATCCTATGAGGGAGGTTCCTCCAATTTGGCGTGAAGCTGTGCAAGCTGATAATATTAATGGTATTGTAGCCGCTCCGGCGCAATTCCAAAGGGTGTGGATACACATTCCGTGGAAGCGAGCCGAAGTGTTAGCAGTGAAACAGGCCTTGCCAGATCCGCGTAAGAATCCTGCTGGATATTACAAGGAATTAACACAGACAGTTGAGGCTTGTATAATGAACTTAGCGGACATCGATATGTTATTTGGCAATGTAGTTCCGCAACCAATTTGGGCTAAAATTCGTAGAGAGGATCATCAAGCTGCCTTAGGTGGTGATTGGGCAGCTATCACTGCAGCGGATGGTCAGCAAATAGGTGGTGCAAAACCTGAACCCCTAATCGCTAATCTTCCAGGTAGAATAATCGATTTAATGAAGACTCTGATGCCCGCATTGCGTGTTAATTGGGACAAGTTATCCGCATGCAGACAGAAGAAAGACGAAAGTGTCTCCGACTTTTTCACGAGGTTCGAAGAGACTTTTGTAGATCATAGTGGTCAGGATATGAGCACAGAGGGAGGACAGAGACTGTTTGTCGATAAATTTGTGCATAATTTGTTACCTGAATTATGCAATAAATTAAAAGATTCAGAGAGTGCGTGGGCTGTATCTACAACTGCGCAAATACTTGCAACTGCACAGTATTACGAAAATAGGGATAAAGAAGAAAAAGAGAAATCAGACAAGAAAACGAAGGATTTAAAAACTAAAGTTCTTTTGCAGCAGGCGTATCCGCCTCGCATGAATCAATTTAATACACAGCAAGGTTCGTACCAAAAGACAGATTATAGTTCATCGAGACCTCAATATCAGTGGAATCAGTGTGCGTACTGTAAGAAAGAGGGTCACTATAAGAATGAATGTCCGATCTTAGCGCAAAATAATGCAGCAGCAGCTCAGAGAGGTCGTGGTGGTTTTGTGCAGAATTCTAGAGGTCGAGGACGAGGTGCTATGCCTCCACAGACGAACGATCGTCCTTCCAATCACTTTGATCAACGAAATGGACAGTCCACTCAGCAAAACAGATCTCAACAATATCTTGTTGAGGACTATTGTGAAGTAGATGAGGGTTTTCAGCAAAATGGGTACTAGGACAGCCATGGACAGAGAGAGGGAGTAGTATCAGTTCCAGTGGATCAGAGTGGGCCTTATGTCGCAGTAGCAACATCAGGTGTAGTCGAACCGTTTCTGTTGGATACTGGTGCCGCGAAAAGTTCTATCATTCATGCAAAACTCCCTGGCGCACCTTTGTCCGGCTTAACAAATGTTTCTGTAGGTTTTTCAGGCGCCCCTGTTTACAACCCGATATCTGGTCCTTTGTCTATTTCTGTGGGACCATGTCAATTGAAAGCACCTCTGATTTTGACGACAGGTTGTAATGAAAATCTGCTTGGTTTAGACTTGTTAAAACGACTATATGCGACATTGTACTGTTCTCCGGAAGGGGTACAGCTTACATTGGGTAAAAGAATAACCTCTCCGATGTACTTGTCAATGGATGCACTCCCACCAGAGCTACGTTCACTCCCTGATTCTCTTTGGGCGACTGGTCCTAATGATGTAGGCCTCTTAGAAATTCCACCCTATGTGGTAACCTTGAAGGCAAATGTAAAATTTCCACGAATTCCTCAATATAAAATATCTAGTGAAGGTGAACGTGCACTTTTATTGATTGTGCAAGATTTGATTAAGAAAGGTGTAGTTGAAGAAACTAGAGGAAATGTCTGTAACAGTCCTGTATTACCGATTTTGAAACGAACTGATGCCACAAAGCCTCCAGTGTACAGGTTTGTCATCGACCTTAGAGAAGTTAATAAGATTGTGGTCCCGCAGTTTCCTGTGGTTCCGGACATTACTGCCTTGCTAACATTGATTCCTGCTACAGCCACATGGTTCTCAGTCATAGACTTAAAAAATGCCTTTTTCAGCATTCCAATAGCAGAGGAAAGCAGAGATATTTTTGGCTTCTGTCTAGGAGGTCGAAGTTTCAGATTTAAACGAGCTCCACAAGGCTATTGTGAAAGTCCATCTATTTACAGTCAAGCATTAAAAAGCCAGTTAGATTCCTTTGTCCTTCCTCCAGGTTCTGCCCTAGTACAGTACGTAGATGATCTTCTAGTGGCTGCCGATGACAAGGAAACTTGCAAAGCAGCTACAATTTCCTTATTGCATCATTTGTCTAATTTGAATCACAAGGTGTCGCCTTCGAAAATGCAGTACTGCTGCCAAGAAGTGACCTACTTAGGTCATCTCTTGTCAAAGGAGGGAAGGAAGTTGACCCCAGAAAGAATAAAAGCAATTACGCAGATGAGTGTTCCGCGCACACAGAGAGAAGTACGTGCCTTTCTAGGTATTACCTCTTACTGTAGGCAGTGGATCCCAAATTTTTCTCTTTTAGCAAAACCATTGGTAGCCTTGACTGGGAAAAATGTTCCGAGTCCGGTGCCATGGTCTGATGAATGTCAAGAGAGTTTTACTGAATTACGAAAAGCATTGTGTTCAGCTCCTGTATTGGGTACACCTGATTACAGTAAGCCATTCACGCTCTACGTTCACGAGAGAGAAGGTTGCGCGTTGAGTGTTCTGACACAGAAGTTTGGTGATAAACAACGCCCTTGTGCGTATTTCTCATCAACATTAGATCCGGTAGCCAGAGCGTTGCCTAGTTGTTTGAGAGCTACAGCGGCAGCTGCAGCTTCCATTCGACAATCTGCTGGTTTGGTGATGAACAACATGCTAGTGGTCATGGTTCCTCATGCAGTGGATACACTCATGAACCGAACGAAGACACAACACCTTACCAGTGCGAGACTATCTGGTTACGAACTGACATTACTAGCGAGTCATATTCAGATCAAAAGATGTAATGTATTGAATCCAGCAACGCTGTTGCCGACTGATCAAGAGTCGAGTGATTCCGAGCCACATGATTGTTGTTTTAAAACGGAGGAAGAGACAAAAGGACGCATTGACTTGAGGGATACTCCATTATCAGATCCGGATGGTACACTGTATGTGGACGGGTCATGTTTCAAATTGGAGAATGGTGATGTGACTGCTGCTTACGCAGTAACGACTTTGAAGACGATTGTGGAGACTGCAAGAGTGAGTCAGAATTCTGCCCAAGCTGCAGAATTAATAGCTCTAACAAGAGCGTGTGTTTTAGCTAAGGGAAAGAGAGTGAATGTGTTTACAGATAGTCAGTACGCATTTGGCGTGGCCCATAGTTTTGGCCGTTTGTGGAGAGAAAGAGGTTTCATTACGTCCCATGGGACTAAGATTCAACATGGTCAGCTAGTTAACGACTTGTTGGAATCTCTAACCTTGCCGACTGAAGTTGCGATTGTAAAGTGCAGTGCTCATAAAGCAATCACGGATGATGTTGGTCGTGGGAATGCTTTTGCTGATGAAACTGCTAAACAGACAGCTAGAGACACGATGAGCAGAATGTATGTTGCTACGTCTGCAAGATGGATTGCTGAGTCTGGAATGTGTGAAGATACTATGGAAAGTGTGAAAGAGATTCAGAAAGAAGCAACTGAGGAAGAGAAACGTGTATGGAGAGAAAGTACGGGCAAGTTAGATTCGAATGGGTGCTGGATTGATTTGACAGAACAGCACCGTTGGATGTTGCCTGATGCGTATGTGCTTGCAGTAGTGACGATGGCGCATGGAGTAGCGCATATAAGCTCTAAAGGAATTTGTAAGATGTTGGCTCCAGTCTGGAAGAACGATGGGATCAGTAAATGTGCAGAGAGAGTGGTGAAAAATTGTATGGTGTGCTTGATGCATAATCCTGGCAAGGGAACTCCAACTCCTGCTGGTCATTTCGCTCCTCCTTCCTGCCCCTTTGAAGTGATTCAGTTAGACTTTATTCACATGGACCGCTGTAATAATTTAAAATATGTCCTGGTGGTGGTTTGTGCTTTCTCCAGGTGGATCGAAGCATACCCACTAAAGGACAACACTGCCCTATCAACTGCCAAAATTCTTCTCAAGGAATATTTCCCTAGGTACGGAATGCCACGGATTGTATGGTCAGATAACGGAAGTGAGTTTATAGGGAAAGTTATGCAGAGTGTGTGTGCCGGCCTAGGGCTGAAACAAAAGTTCCACAGTGCGAACCATCCCCAGTCTGCTGGTTTAGTGGAGGGTTACAATGGCACCCTCAAGCTGAAAATAGCTAAAATACAAGCATCCACAGGTTTAGCCTGGCCAGACGCACTTCCTTTGGCCTTGTTATCAACGAGAGCAACTGTACATTCTAGAGTAGGGCTTAGCCCTTATGAAATAGTCTTTGGCCGCCCGGCAAATATCTGGGGTGTGCCAAGGCCTAAAGAATTTTGTTCCATAGAATATCCTATGTTGATAGACTACCTTTACGACTTGACTGCTAAATTGAGTCTTATTCATCAACAGGTTTTCGATGCTTTACCAAAGCCTCCGGAGAGTCCAGGGCATCAGCTGAAACCGGGAGACCTCGTCGTCATCAAAAACTTCGCGAGGACGAAGAACCTTCAGCCGAGATTTGTCGGGCCCTTCCAAATCCTGCTCGCAACAAGAACAGCAGTTCGTGTGGCCGGACGCAAGCATTGGGTGCACGCGTCACATGTAAAGCGTGTACCCTTGCCACTTCCTTATGACGACTGGGTGAAGAAGGGAATTGGTTCCTCCGAATTCGAAAGTACGCCGAAGTTCATCCCTTTCAGCGATGCCGAATTGACCACTGACACTCCAAGTTCTGACTCTCCTCCTGAAAAGACTCCTTTGAACTCTGAACATTTGTCACCTACATCAGAAAAGACTCTGTCATCTGCGAACCTGAACACTGCAACAACTACCAGTGAAACGCTTTTTGCCGATCAGACAGTACCTGCGAAGCAAAGATATAACTTACGAAACCGTAAAATGGACAAATAAAGCAGGCAACTGCCCATTGTGATATTTAATATTCTGAACTTTTTGCCTTCAGCCAGGAAGTTTGCTATTGTTTTTTTGTTTTAAAAATTGCCTTGCCGTCTGGGTAGCCGTAGGGTCGTGGCTGTGTGCCTAGTTGAATCTGCAGGGGTCTGACACAAGGTCGATCTTTCTGTTGGTTCTGGGAACTCCCAGGGCTGATAGAGGCATTTTCATCTACGTACACATCATCAGTGGTCGCGAGCGGATTGTAGAAGATGGAGCTTCCTGCGCTACAACGAGAAAATGTAATTTATGTTCGCAGAAACAGACTTCATAGAATTCTTCATAGCAAATGCTTTTTGATGCAATGTGCCATCACATTCTTGATTATTTTAGCAACATTGGTGGGTGGAACTGTTTTCAGAATAAATTTGATTTTTGTGCCAGTAACCATAGTACCTCCCCTTGATCCTGCTATTTCTACTGTTTCTTCTATACACTCTTTTCACTCGTTTCTGGAACATGAGCAAGCCCGACGCTCAGAATTCATTAACAACACTTTTGTACAGCTCTTGCATCAACACCAACTGGTAGTTAACACTACAGACTGCTGGGTGTGTGGCTTGATACCCCACACTATGGATAAAGGTATTCCCTATCTGGTTTTGCCTTTCAGCTACAATGGATCATTTCAGGCCCTTCAAACCATCTTTGCTTATGCCCTTGAGACCTATCCTCCACGTCCACCGCGTTCCACTAAATATAACTCTGCCAACAAAGCTTTAGTCCAGGGAATTATTGATATGATCAAGGATGTCAATAATACTCCATCATACCCTAGAGATGAACTGCGAGTATATTTAAGTTGGAATACTTCAGAGTATCGCCTTAGTTTGGGAGAAAGCAAGCGTAAAAGCTCAACTCCAATCTGGGTCGTACCTCACCGAGGTCAAGTCTGTTTGCAAGGGAATGGGAGAAATCCGAGAGCTCGGCTAGGGAGGAGTGAGTGCGCAGAGACTTATGTGTTTCCGGCTGACTCTTCCCCTGCTTTTCTTACTGCTAGGGGTACCTACTTCATTTGTCGAGACAGAGCTTATACATGGTTGCCTGCCGACTTTTCAGGATCATGTTATATTGCTCGATTGTTGCCTCCGACATACACTGCTTCATCTGATTATCACAAGACCAGAGTAGCAAGAGGTGTCTTCAGCAAGGAAGATACTGCTGTTCAGGAAGCTGGAGACTTCTTCAAAGGCTTCCTTCTGTTCTGGGGACCTATGGCCAATAGTAGAAACATACGTCAGCTAACACGGGTAGTTGAATCTACTATTACCGAAACTGCTGGTGCCCTTAGCAATCTGACAGCTGAGCTTCAGGCGGATAGACTCATGACGTTGCAGAATCGTATGGTTCTAGACGTTATACTTGCAGATCGAGGTGGGGTATGCAGAATGATCCAATCGAGCTGCTGTGTCTTTATTCCTAATAATGCTCCAACAGTCTATGAGGCGATCTCTAAGCTACACAAAATTTCCGACTCTATACACGTAGACAAGGGAAACTGGTCCTTCATGGAGTGGGTTTGGACTCTGATATCAGCGTGGGGATGGAAGGTTCTTATGGTCATTGGTGTCATCTTAGTATTCCTATTCTCATGCTGCCTGATTATCCAGTGTGGTCCTGCTCTGTGTAGTCTTTGTGCTGCAACTTGTCTCAGAAAACCACCTGCGTTTGGAGAAAAGGCACGAGAAAGGATGATGATACAACAACATGTCACTGACCTGATGAGCATAGAGTTAGATTCTGACATAAATTGAGTAATTGCCTATGTAAGGGCAAAAGGAGGGTCTGAGGTTCCGTGACGATTTGAACCCGTGTTTTCAATATTGTCGGAAATACATAATATTGGTATCAGCGAACCGCAAATGATCCATTTAGCATATCCTGGTGTTTTCGCTATGCTACGAGCAAGAGCACTCCTTTTATAAAAACATTTCTGATCTACCCACGGCATCCATCTTAGATCATGGCAGCCATTTTGTGTTTCTTGCCCTCACATACGCAATAACCTCTGATCACTTCATTTCGATTAAGGACACGTAGCCTTAGCCGGAGATTCACCTCTTTCATGACACGTGCACCTTAAACCAGATCACGCTGTAGCTGCATGACTCGACAAAGGCTGCCTCCTCTGCCCGAGGCCAGTCCTGCTAAACTGGTCTTCGTGTCCATTGTCCTGATCATGATTAGGCGGCCGAAGCCGGTAGCCTTGCCCATTTACAACCCACAAGCATCTCTTATCCCGCTTTCCTATCTTCCACACCAGGCTCCGTTCCTTTCTTTCTGAATCTTTATTAGGGGGAGGTAACGAAATTTACGATGAGGCGGTCCGGCTCTTGAATGCAATATTGACAAGGGATTGTGATGAACTAGTGGGAACCCCTCTTCGTAGTTGTTTCGTATCAGATTTTATCAACAGTTCCTGTGTACGCCAAATATTTATTGTTTATGACACAAAGGTTTTGGGAATGTACCAACATGTGAAGAATCCGCCTGAAGGCCAAAATGTAGTATATAAGGAGCAACCCTCTTTGTGCAATTTGAACAGGCTCCTAGTTACTGCCCATGCGTAGTTTCTGTGACTTCTGTGTCCCTGCAGTAATAAACCTTTGGTCTTTGACGCCACCATCGAGAAGCCCGTGTTTCTGTTCATTTGTGCACCAAGGCAGGTGGAACTCCGGGGTCTTTGGGTGTTGTTCCCTGACACCTCTGGACGGAACCAAAAAGTCCAGAACTCCAGTTCTTACGAATGTTTTTCTCAAGGACCCAGTTCAAGATAAAGTGTTCTATTGAAGGTGTTGGACTTATCAGTTTGCAGTCTTGCAAAGAAAGAGGAAGTGTTTGCCTCTGTTGGACCTTATATATGGACAACCTCTATGGTTGTATGGCACATGGTGTTCATGGGATTTGTAGTTTTATTGAATAAAAAAGATTGTTTTTATTGGCTGCTGTAATAAAGCATAGAAATGAGAAGAATAATCCTCGCTTCCGTTGAACTTAATAGAATTTAAAAAATGTGTCACAATTGTTTGCATATTTTTAATCTCACACCGATTATCAACAAAAGTATACGTGTACCACAGGGTGACATATACCATATATATCCCAATAAAGAGTATGCAAAGAAACAAATTGCATTAATGGGACCCATACCCATACCCATTGGACACCCCTGTGTAGAGGTTGGAAGCATGAGCATGTAAGATTAGGACTGTAACCCGTATGACAAACTATGTAAATGGGACTAGCACCCATTTAGTCATATGGGACTGTGTCCCATATGACAAACTGTGTCAATGGGATTTAGTCACCCCTCTTGTAAAGGTAAAACTGTGTAAAGGGAAAGACTTCATAAAGCCATCCCTCATGTAAGGGAAATGACTGACTGTGTCGAATGGGATTACAACCCATTAACTGTGAAAAAGGGGGCGATGCCCCTTAAGCCACCCTTCAAGTAAAGGTAATGTGACTTTCTGTGTGGAAATGGGACTAAAACTCATTCCCATCCCTCAAGAAAGGGATACTGACAACTAAAATCAAACCAAAACACTAAAATGATACCGCCAAAGAGTGTGGTGTTACAAACCACGGGAATGAGTGACCACCACCCACAAAACAATAATATGACCCTCCTGTAAGGGTCAGTATGCACCTTCAACAGAATGGGTAGACAACACCCACCAACAATCCCATTTAGGATAAACTAGAACATGTAAATAATGTCAGTATGATGTCAACACAGAAAAAAGAACAAGAAGCAGGAATACAATGTCTAACATGGCCAAATGAAGATACAACCACCATTAACAACAAAATACTTCGCCGGTGAGCGAGCTCGCACCCGCGTCATGCCATAGTAGCCCACCTTTCCTCTAATGTTAATATTTATCATTTCAAATACTTCTCCCAAGTGTTAAGGAGGTGAACAATACAAGCAGAAATGTCCAGGAAAAGTGTTCATCCTTGAGCAGCTGTAGACAAGCTCTCTTAGTAGTACTAAGCATAACATAAACGGCACTCTGGAATCCATATTGATGGACCTCTTGTAGCCTAATCAGCATGTCACTGACCTGTCACTGTTAACATATGAACAAAAAAAAATCTTAAAGAGTATTTGTGAAGTGAGGAACACTGAGCCTTGTGGTGTGCATATCACCACGCTCTCGCTGTACGCAATGTGTCCTCCAAAGGTTTGTGCGCATCACCGCGCTGGATAGTGATGCAAGCAAAGATAATGCAGTACTTATGTCTTTGGCGTGTGGCACACAACTACAACAGACATGGACTGAGCATGGAATGAACCTGTGAACAGATACGTTTCACTCGGTAATCCGTTAACAAACCGTGTTAAAACTGTTCCACTGGATTATACAGAAAAGAGTTACACCTCCGGAACCACTGCGGAAAAGCTGATGTGCGCCCACAAACCGATTAACTCCAACGTTGCAGATTTCTTCCAAAAACCAGCTGGTGTATTGCATCACGGAAAACCATTTGTGTGCTGCTACCAACCCCAAGATGGCGGCACGCAGATGACACTGCGCCAGATGGCTCAAGGTGCGTCCGTGCAGCAGAGCATCCCACAGCAGCTCAGAGAGCTGCTTAGAGACACATACGTCGAAGGGTCTCCGTATGACTCCATGGAGAAGATAAGACTGCACGTACTTAGATTTGAAAAACACACAGTGATGGTTAAACAGGCCTTGCTTCGATAGAGTCATGCGAAAAAAATACAAGCTCACTACAATGATTGGCACACAGCTGATGCCACCCTTCGGCTGCCGGTACAGGGACCAATATGACTAATGGTATATTGCGTGGTTCTGTAAGTATCATGCACGTAATGTGGACAGCAAAAATAAACACCCCCATGAAACATGAGGGCAGAGACCAACCCATCAGCAGTTTTTTTGCTAGGACTCAGAGCTGATATGAACATTCAACATGTACCAAAGCAGGGTGAGCAGCCATTCTTCCTCCAGACCTAACACATAGATGACAGATAAGAATGTTAAATCCTTTAGATGAAAGAGCTTCTCCTTAAAAATTCCACTGATTCCTGTTTACAGCAACTTGCAGGAAAATTACACTGTGAAAGTGAATGCTCGGTTAGATCAGTTGGGTGGAATTGCTTTGGCTTTCATCAGTAATCCAGTTGCATGAAATCCAAGTATTGTAGGCATATGAAGCTTGTCCAGGCCGGGGCTATCTGCTGATCAAGACACTGATGGTGCTGGCAGGCCTGGTGCTCCAGTCTTGATACTTGTTTCTTAGTTTATGTAGGTTGCCTTAGATTTTTTTCTGTAAATCCAGTAGTACGCAGAGATCTGTCTCCAGATCGTCGCCAAAAATAATGTAGTAATGAGATCCATGGCCAGGATGTAGTTTCAAGTAGATTTATTAAGTTGTAGGTACATGTTGTTATGTTCCTGTCAAGCAGCCCCACCAGGAGTAGTCTCCCTGTCGCTCAGCCCATACTACAACTGGCACACTAAAGTATCCAGGCACCCAAACATTCCTTTCATGTTCATCACACCAACATTCTATGCATCACATTCACACTGGCTGAGCAGCTAGGGAGAAAGTAACAAGATAAATACAATACAGGTTACTGCACGTTCCTCTCCCTTTCCACTGCCCCTTAACACTACCTTATGTCCTACTTCTCTTATAATGTGTTTTAACAAGATTTCCCAGCATGACTATTGGGAAATCTGAAGCTCACACCCACCCACCCAGACATTCGTAATGACCAAGCTACACCCCTGGAACCCATTCCTTACTTTTTGATAAATTAAGTTTCGAAATATTTGTAGATCTGGACAGTTGGGTTCAGAAAGGCTAGTGAAATTCCTGTGATCACTAGAGTGATGTGTTTACCCCGGGGGTGGGGGTGGAGGGGTATTTTATTTCCTGTTGCCCACCTCTATCCTGAGGGAGTGGGAAACTCCCACAGGAGCTCATGCTGTGATTGGCTGTCCGCAAAATGTAACAGGGCAGGATAGGGATACATTGACCCTTACACCTTGGGGGGGTGTCCCCAGGGACTTCTTAGACATGAAAGAGTGCAGGGCTGTGCTGGCACCTGCGACAGTCTTGCGGAATTGTGAAAAAAACATTTTAAAGGGGACAGGCCTCGAGTGTTGGCAGTGAGTGGCCACACGTGAGCAGTTGGCCTTGCAGCTCAACGATGCCGTGCACAGGTCGGGACTTACAGCCAACCCCACACAGCATACGGCCTGCGGCCCTCTGCTATGGGTTTTGGCATATTTACATAGGGTAATAAAATATTACTTTAGATTAAAGAAAGGTTACAGTGACGTTATAGTTAGGTATGGTAATATCTTACTTTGTTTTAAAAAGAAACCTCAGCAATTCACTGAAAAAAACAAAGTTTCAAGTGATTTTATAGTTAGGTGAAAATATTAGTTTAAACATAACATTTTAAAGTAAAAAAGTCACAGAAATTTATTAGCTTTAGTTATTTCATTGATTGTAGCTCACGCCTTCGCTATGCACTGCTTATCACTGAGATATTACAACTCTCATGACATGTTCTAAAACATCACTGATGAGGACTGAATTGACATCACAGATGGCAACACTGTGCATGGTGGAGGCATAAGTTATAGTTACTTGAAATAACTACAAGGCTTTGCCAAACTATGAATCCAACTTTTGACCCACCTTCTGCTATTCCCATTAGTTGATCTGTTTCACTGGGGGAGAGAAAGTGGCGCTCTACTCACATTGCAAGGAACAGGAGACTAGACAGTCAAAGACCGCAAAAAATATAAAATCCACTTTTCTTTATGTACAGCATAGAGTAAATCCAAATGTAATTGTGGGATACTGATAGTTCTTTATTGGAGTTTAAAGATTTTTTTAATTGTAAATGAGAAGAACCACAATAATAAAAAAATTATATAGGATAAAATATTCTCTGCTGTATATTATAAGGATGTTGCAATTCATGTAGGAGTTCCATGGCCATACAGAATTCCTTTATAAGGTCATGGAACTCTGAGGCGACTTACAATATCCTTTTTGCATATGGCAGAGGGTATTGTATTATGTATAATACATATTCACATCATAACACTTCTAGCGAATCACTAAATGTCTTGGTAATTTACTTTTTCATATGTTAGACATAGTATGGTTTCAGACATGAAGAATAAAAGTGGAACCTTTTGCATCTAGTTAAACACATCACAAAGCACATGAGTATTTTTTGCATAAAGATATTAGAATCAGTTTAATGCAATCATATTTATAAATGCAGTTGATCAGACTATGTAGAAAAATGCCGAAAGATTCGTCCTTCCCTGTAATGAGCTACAGCATGCCCAAAATAAAACAGTTGTCATAAATATCACCTTTCTGGTGCTCAGTGTTCATTTTAGAAAAACAGAGTAGCATAAGGAAATGTCATTTCTCTGTTTCATTGTTTAAACTGCAGCTTCTATATTGCTCCATCACCTACATTTCACCTTGGCTGCTGCCTCTGCCAGGAGACATTGTAATGTCTGTGGTGTTAGGCGAAGGGCCGCCTAGGGGCTGCCTCATAAGGCCATGGTGTACATGATGGCTCCTCTTCTCTGCCTCGAGAGTGCCTGCACTGCAGCAGACTCTTGGTGCATCGATGAACGTAGGTGCCCCTTAGAAAACGCCAGTGACTGACAGGCTTGCAGAGGTGGGTGCGCCACTACAGACTCAAGCCATGTGCCTGGCTGTATCTTGGCCCAAGCTCCTCTGTGACTCTCGTTCTCAGGCCAAAATCAAGATTACTTGTAGGCTCTTCCCTCTCACGCCCTCTCACGTCATACTCTGAGCTCTCATGTACAGCGGAGGAGGTCATATGGGCATCTTGGTGTGCTCTAGATAGGCCAGGCTGTGAAGTAGTGTGGCTCACTGGTTAGAGGCGGCAGACCCGAGAGCAGAGGACGGCCCAGGACCAGGGTTCGATTCCCGGCGCGGCAGGTTTCTGGACCAGGGTCAGCGGACTCGATAATTCTCTCGCCTCGGTGCCCACTCTGATCAGCGATCACACTCGGCAACTCTGGGCATTAGCTTGCCTCATCTGCACTAACGGCCCCACCAGACCGCCGGGGATGCCTGGTCTCACCCTGGAGATACCCATTAAGGGACCATCTCTCAGGGAAGCCAGGAAGGGTTTCGCAGCGGTCGAAGCGCCTTGGGACCCTACGGGTAAGTAGTGCGCTATATAAATGCCAATACATACATACATACATACAAACAATGCAAGCATTTTCACCACTACATGCAAAACAGCATTTTGCTTGCTGAAGCACTTCCCAGGAAGCAAAATAAAACAGCTTTCAACCCTTTTGTAGTAACTTGCCATCGCCACTAAGCGGCACCCTAATGCTGAGCATTCATGAGCATATGGAAGAACTGGCCATGTAATATGCAGAAATAATCATAGTCAGGGCACTTGGAATATGCCGATGTGTGGCCCCAGTGTGTTCACATAGTTCTGCATCTGCCACTCTGGCCAAATAGTCCACCCTTTACTGCATAATTTGTAGATTGCAACAAAAAAGAGTTTCTAGCTCAACTGGCTCAAATGTTTTGCAGAATGGTTCCATGGACCATGCAAAGGGTAACCGTATACTGTCCAGATGATGCTTTATATAGGTCTTAGACTGCTACTAATGAGTTGGCAGCCATGATTAACATCCCCAACTGATGGACAGGGCAAGGGCTTTTGTCGGCATCATGAAATAAATCCTGGTATAGTTAAGTGTAATTCGGCAGGATGGAAATGCTTGCATTACCATGTTTTGCTTCCTTATTTGTATACATTCATGATACACCGCAGACAGGGTTCTCAAAACAGTACTTATTTTTGGAAGGCACTCCGAGTACAGAAAATGACATTTTACTTCTCTTTTTAAGCTCTGATGACTTTTCCATCCAAAGAGGTTTTTGTGGCATTGTTAAAAATCTCCTTAAACCCCCAGTAAATAGCTCTGTTCTAGCTCCATCGGAGGAACTCTGAATTCCTTTCCAGGTCATTGTCCGTGGTTAATTTGGTGACCTTGGAAAGGTGCAAGCAATATCTATCAGCAGTTGTATATTGGATGGAAAACAATACTCAGCCTCTATAGTGATAAAACATAGATTTCCACCTGGCCCTCTCCCTGGTTGGCATCTAAAGGCCCATAGTGCAGAGCGAAATCAGATCTAAAAGTCAGTTCTAAATCACAATTGGAATTCTCAATACGACATGGACACACATTGCATTACCTCCTCGTCCTGTCTTCCTCGCCACAGTAATTACCCATGAGCCTCCAGCTCCACACAGAACTCCAAGTATAAAACAGAAAAACGATCTAGTCTCCCTCTCCCTCCTCCAAGATGGCCCCCAGTGGCTCCAGCCAATCCCATAAAGGGATACAGATACAGTCAATCGACCTGTTCTTTTTTTCTGCACTACTCCGAGTGATGTGTTCCCTGCTGGTCAGGTGAGTGGGGCTGGGGTCTTGCTTGAGCAACCCCTTGTGCCCTTGGGTATTTGGCTGGGGGAAAGTTAGTTTTTCGAATTTGTTTGCTTTGTGCTTTCGTTTCTGTTTAATATTTTTTGTTCCCCCTTTCCAATGCCAGGTGCCTTGTCCTGCTTTAGCGGACTTGTGGTGCTTTTGCTTCTGAGAGTTCGTTTGGTGGGCTCGCTTTCTGTGGGTACGCTCCTGCGCTTCCTGCTGAGCGGGTGGTTGTGTTGTAGTGTGCCCCTTGCCGACCACGTGTCCTGTTTAATGGGATTCACGCGGTCGGCTGCAATCTTTGCCGGTTTTTGAGCTTCCATGCTGGCCATGGTGGTTGTGGACGGATGGGGTAGGCGCGCTGCTGGATTAGGGCTGCTGGGGGTCTGGAGCCTCGTTCGGTGTGGCAAGCGTGACTTCCTCGAGATTTTTCATCCTTAGGGGGCATGACATGGGTGTCTCCTTTGGTTGCCTGGCAACCTCCGGCCTTTTTTTACCGGTCGAGGATTTCTGGCCTGGTGTTTATTTCACTCGTGTATTGGGTGTCATGGAGCGTGGTTCTTCCTGTTTTGCTGATCCTGACCCCTTAGGTGGCTTCTGATTCCGGTGTGACTGTTCCTTCTATGGTATTGTTGCAGCAGATGATCAATTCTGCTGTGGCTGCTGCTTTGCTAGATACATTGCCAGTTCCTCCTGACATAAGGGCAAGGATTGATGGCGCTCCTACTGTTGACTCTAGCAATGGGGAGGAGGTTGATGTCACGGGTCGCTTTGTGCAGGGTGCTGACCTTATGGAAGTGCTGTTTCACATTCGCAGAAACTTGGTTTTTCCTGCATTGGTCATGCCTCTGGAGGATGTCTTGTTTTCACAATATCAGCTTCCTGAACCTGATTCTTTGCCTCTTCATTTTTCTGTGTTGACGGTTTTGGGGTCGGGGTGGAATGATGTGAACAATGCTCTTTTCCGCGTTTTTTGTATAAACGCTATCCTCTGCTGGACTTTGCTGATGTATTCCCATCCTCGGTTGAGGTTGATTCCTTGTTGGCCAGTTTGTCCTCTTTGGGGGCAGTTGTTTCTGGGGATTCCTCTCCTGCGGATCCTGTGGATCTTAAGGTGGATGGTGCGGTTAAGCGCACTTTTGCGGCTGTTAATTTTTATATCAGGGTTGCTGCCTATTCCTCTTACGCATTCCAATCCTTGCTTCAGTATTTTCAGTCTTTGGCTGGATTGTTGGCCCGAGGGGAGGATGTATCTGCTACTTTGTCGATGATGGAGCAGCAGGTTCGTCTGCTTTCTGATGTCTCTTTTGATTCGTTGGGGGCGGCGGCCTCTGCGACTGGGTCTTCGATCGCTGCGAGACGTCAATTGTGGCTCCGCTCCTGGAAGACTGATGCGGTGCAGAAGGGTCTCCTGATGATGATCCCGTTTTCTGGGGTCTAGTTGTTTGGGTCCCCTTTGGGGGACATGGTGATGATGGTGGCAGCTGACCGTTGGCTCCTTGCTCCTGAACGTGCTGGTCGCTTCTGAGCCTTTGGTGACCAGAGGGCTTTTTGGTCATTCTCGCGGGGGCCGTGCTGGTCAGCCCTTTCCTGGGAGGGGGCGTGGCTGGGGTGTTCCTTCCTTTGTCTAGTCCCGGTTCTCTGGTGCTTCTGCCTCCACCGCTCCCGCTTCGAAATCCTGACTGGATCGCTCCTGGAGTGGGTCCGGTTGGGGGTCGCCTCGCTTGCTTCATGGACTCTTGGCGCGAGACTGTGTCGGATCGGTGGGTGCTACAGGTGATGTCCGGAGGTGTGAGTCTTGGATTTGCCCTGTCTCCCCCTGACTGTTTCAGGTCCACTCCTTGTCCCAGAGACGCTCTGAGGCGGGTGGCTCTTTTGGAGGGTGTCGAGTCCCTTGTTCTGTAGACTGCCTTGATTCCCGTACCCGTGGTTCAGTTGGGGTTGGGGGTTTATTCCTTCCTCTTCCTGGTGACACAACGCACAGAGGATCTCAGTTCTCCAGGGGATTTTCTGACCTCCATGGACTTGGATGATGCTTTTCTGCATATGCCTGTTCACCCGGATTCTCGGAGGTTTATCCGTTTCTGCATCCTGGGTCGTCATTATCTGTTCCTGGTTTTGCCTTTTGGCCTCTGCTCTTCGCCCAGAATTTTTACTGTGGTTCTGGCTCCTCTTATTGGACGTTTACATGGGGTGGGCGTTAGTGTTTTTCCTTTTCTGGACGTTTTTCAATTTCTGCTTCTTCTCTTTTGGGGCAGAGTTGCATGTCCGGTGAGTGTGCCTTGTCCTGACGCATCATGGGTTCCTGGTGTATGTTCCGAAGTCCTCCCTGGTTCCTGCGCGGGACTTGACTTTCATTGGGGCTCTGTTCATGACTCTGTTGGGAATGGTGTTCCTGCCCCCTGCTTGGATTCTGTCACTGTTGTCTGCTGTGCGGTCCATGTTGTCGGGCCTTCTCATCCAGTGAGCATGTGGTTACGGGTTCAGGGACTGATGTCTGCATCCTTGTTGACAGTACCATGTGCTCGCCTTTACATGTATCCGGTGGTGTCCCTCGTTTGGTTGCATTGGGATCCCTGTTCCCTGGATATGTGTGTTTTGATACCTGTGTCCGCGGATGTTCGAGTGGTCCTGGATTGGTGGTTGGACGAGGGTCATCTGTCCAGGGGCCACATGTTTCTGGTTGTTCCCACCCGGGTTCTCACTACCGTTGTGGGCCTGCTGGGGCGGGGACTACTCTGGGGGATTCAACGACTCAGGGAGTTTGGCCTCGGTCTCTTTTATCTTGTTCTTCCAACTACAAGGGGCTAATGGCCATCCTTTTGGGTCTGTTGGCCTTTTCAGATCTTCTTCTGGTTCACCGTGTGCGAGTCCGGACGGACATTCAGGTGGTGTTGTCCTATGTCGACGATCAAGGGGGGTGCAGGGTTCGTTCCCTCAGTTGCCTCGGCCGTCGGACTTGTTGTTGGGTGGAGTTGATCCTGGCGTCTCTGTCTACGATTTACCTGCCGGGTCAGGAGAACACTGTGGCAGATTGTCTGAGTCAGGTGTTTTCTTCCATGGGGTCTTTGTCCCTCACATGATTGATGTTCAGGAGGTTACAGAGGATGTTTGGTTCTCCGATTGTGGTCCTGTTTGCTTCCCAGTACAATGCCAAGATCCGCTGCTTTTGCACAATTATGCCTTGCCGGGATGCCTGGTGAGTGGACGTTCTGTCGTTCCTTTGGCCAGAGGGTCTGTTGTATGCCTTTCCCCCTGTTCCCAAAGTCTTGCAGGTGCTCAAGTGGGAGGGGTCGTTTGTCCTTCTGTTTGCTTCGGGTTGGATACGTCGCCCTTGGTGTTCCCTAGTGCTGGAATTGGATGTGTCTCCGGGCTGGACGTTACCGTTCGTGCCTTGTCCTCTGTTGGGTCCTCTTCTACCTCTGCCTGTGTTCTGGTCCCTGGGTCTGAGGGCCTGGCTCTTGAGAGGGGATCGCTGATGCGTGCAGTTTGTTCTTTTGCAGTTACTGGCGTCATTCTGCAATCTCGGAGGCCTTCTACTCTTAAGTCCTACGCTAAGCATTGGGATAACTTTGCCTCTTGGTGTGTGTGTCACGAGCTGTCGTTGGATTCTTTGGACCTTGCTCGTATTCTGGATTTTTTTAATGATGGTTTCCTTTTGGGCTTGGCCGTTTCCACTCTCAGGGCTCAGTGGGCCGCCATTCGGGCATTTCATGTCCTGCCTTTGGTTCAAATTTCTCCTTTGGTGGCTCGACTTTTTAAGTCGCTTTCTTTGCAACGTCCCCGTCCTGTCTTATGTTCTCCTCCTTGGGACCTTCCTCTGGTGTTGCGTTCCTTGCAGTCGGCTCCTTTCGAGCCTTTGGGGTCGGTGGGCCTGATGTTCATGACACTCAAAGTGGTGTTTCTTGTGGCTATTGCATCTGCCAGGCGTATTGGTGTGATGGGTGCCTTCCTGCGGTCTGCTCCATTTTTGGTCATTTGTCTGATCGTGTGGTATTGCTCCCTCATCCTACGTTTATTCCTAAGGTGGATTCTTATTTTCACCGTTCTGCTGCTGTGGTTCTTCTGATTCTTTGTCCTGACCTTCCTCGACTGGGGTTTGCCTTCTCCACCTGTTGGATGTGCGTCGTGCATTGTTGGTTTATTTATCACGCACTTCTTCCTTTTGTAAGGTTGACAATTTATTTGTCAATTTTGGTTTGTCTCGTCAGGGCCTGAAGCCCTCCCTGTCCACTGTCAGTCGTTGGATTAAGGAGGCCATACTGTTGGCTTATGGTTCTGTTTCTGAACTTCCCCCTCTTCCTGGTCAGGGTCGGTCCACCAGATCTGTTTTTGTGTCGTGGGCCACTTTTAAGGGGGTGTCCTTGAAGGATGTTTGCCAGGCTGCCACTTGGTCGTCCCCCGCATACTTTCATGTCCCATTATCGCCTTCAGATTGGGGGTGGGGGTTCTGTTTCCTTTGCCTCTTCTGTACTGTCGGCTGGGATTCCTTGAGGTGTATGTTTCTGTGTAATATTTGCACCTCTTGTGATTGAAATATGTTTCTCTGCATGATTTCTGTGGAGTGTTTTCCTTGCATGAAGCTGATTGCTTTGGTATCGGCTCATGGGTAATTACTGTGGCGAGGAAGACTGGACGAGGAGGTAATGCCCCGGTTACTTACCGGTAATCTTCATTACTCCGAGCCCATGTCTTCCTCGCCACAGTATAGTTTCCCTTCCCTCCCGGCCCTGGTGGTGGCTTCATGTCTGCGGCTTGGTTTTTCAGGTCGATTGACTTTATCTGTATCCCTTTATAGGATTGGCTGGAGCCACTGGGGGCCATCTTGGAGGAGGGAGAGGGAGAATAGAGCGTTTTTCTGTTTTATACTTGGAGTTCTGTGTGGAGCCGGAGGCTCATGGGTAATTACTGTGGCGAGGAAGACATGGACTCGGAGTAATGAAGATTACCGGTTAGTAACCGGGGCATTACATTCACTGTGCTCATGCAGACTTTTTGTGTGTTATACATGCACTCTGGGAGTTAGAAGGGGCAGTGTGAATGAAATGTTGTTACTGCACTGCCAGCCACGTCTTATTCATTTTTTTGTTGTTGAATAACCTATTCAGTAGCATCAGGTGAGCAATTATATGGTTCCTTCTTAAGAAACATTTGTGTTTTGCAAGGCATTTGGATCACTTGCGAAGTGGCATGTCTTAGAATGACAAAATAGCACCATATCACTGCCACAGAATGTGCTCCATAATTAGCATAATTAAGCAGAGCTTTTCCGCATAATTTATCACTCCACTGCTTCATAATTCCCTCATCGAAGTTAGGCAGAGAATGAATGCAAGCAGATTTCATACAACCAAGAACAGCTCTACATTGAGCTTAAATGTGTGGAAGGTAATGCCACAATAGTTCCCTTTACACTGGCCTCGCTGGGTTAACAGACTGTTGCAGCCAAGATCTGAAAAACCTCAATGCATTATTGTTGAACCTGTAGTCCACTGCATGTTTCTATAAAGCTGGGCCACCCTGCCCTGGTCAATCTTTTTTATCCTGCCCAGAGTGTTACCCGAGTGCCCTCCACAATCTCTGAGCCCAGTGCAGGCGGTGCCTCTTTCAATGGGTGTCACCTTGACAGATCCTAGCTGTGTTAAAGGAAGGTAAACCCAAAGTGTACCCTCTACCCACATGAAGGTGGCTGCGCCCCTCACACCGAGCGATGTGGTGAGTGTTTGGAGGTGGAAACGGAATTATAGGCCAGGGGCACAGGTATTTACCTGCATTCATGTCCCTACTGTACCTGCTGTGTTAAGATCTGTCCAGTAACCTGTTTGCTTAGCCTAATGTGTAAACTGCATGTGTGTGTGGGGGCTGTGTGTGTGGATGCTTAACATGTATTCTGGGTGCCATTCCAACAGCACATGCATCCGGTGTACAAGGTGGTGTGTTGGAGACTGTCCTTTGTCCACAGTGGAAGCGACAGCTTGCACGTTGCTTTGCTCAGCCCCCTTGAAACTGTATTGCAGTTAGTATAGTGTTGCCATTAACTATCAGAAAGTCTCCCTTCTTTTTTTCTTGTGTGTTGGACTTGGCCCTTCTTAGGGGGATTACCCTATTTTTTTTTTTACTTTTTGTCCTTCTGGTTTTTGCCCACTCTCTTATCCAGACCCTAGGACTCTGGGCACATTTCCACTGTACTGTTGTGGGAAAGTGCCCTCGCCCTTCCTAATCATGCCAGGAAAGGGTGCTTTCTTGATTGGTATAGGTGCCGTACCTGTGAGTGTCCAGTGAAAAGGTACACCACATACTCCGGGCGTGGTCAAAACAGGTTGATGGGGGGATGCAGCGCTGATTGTGCCACCCCCCGGAATAGCCTCTAAAGAATTCAAAATGTCTCATGCTCTGGTTGGCCAGGCTTACGCTGTAGCCAACCCTGAGTTGGCTGTTCCCAGCACCACAATGGGGTAGGTGTGGGGCCAGTTAGGTACATCTGCATGTGAACTGCCGAGGTAGGGCCGAACCCAATGTGGGGTTTCCCTACCTAATTGGTCAGCTCTCTCCATGTCGGACACCTCCAGGAGGTGGCTGATTCCATTATTGTGGCTTTAGGGCCTGGGGCACTTTACCGCTGAAAGCCAGCGTGACATTCCGCAAGCCCTTCCTACACATGTTGGGAAGGGGTGCTTCTCCAAGGTTTCTAAACATGGGTCAGGGCAGGTCTGCCAGTGCAGGCCGGTGTGTGTGTGCACATGCATGTTTTAAAACCTATCTTCAGACTGCAATTGTTGGATGGGGGCGCATTTGCACCAATGTTTACCTGATTATGTGGTGGCCTGCCATTGAAGGATGGGGTGTTCACTTGCACCGATGGTGTCGCTAGGTGCTTGTCCAGTCTGCCGTTTCCTGCTGGTGTGCTCAGTGTCACCAATGGTGTTCTAAACATGCCCAGCTCGCCATTGCGGGCTGGTGTGCGCATTGGTATAGATGGTGCCTCTACATATGTGACCAGCTGTCATTGCAGACTGGTGTGTGCATTGCCCCACTGGTATTTCTAAATACGTGTTCAGCCTACCATTGTGCTGGTGGGCGCCTCGGAACCGATGGTGCTTTTAACTATGTGTCCAGCCTGCCATTGCAGACTGGTACTTTGGGCTTCAACTTTGAATTGCAGTTTTGCAGCCTCTTCATGTTTATTATTATTGGATTCACAGTGACAATCCTTTTTCAGTGGTAAAGGTGGCTTTGTAATGATTTGCATAGAAATGATACTACTAAAACATGGACAAACTCTGCTCTAAAACTCTTTTGTGTGCCTTTTTGTTTGGCCCCAGTCCACACTGGAGGTAGAAGGAGCACGTAAGGACATTCCCCAGTGACAGCTATAAAACACAGGGCATGCAACTGGATTGACAGACCTCTGTCATTTGCAGGCCCAGGTGGGGAGCTTAAAGGAAGAGGTTTGGACACTTGGCCTCCGGAGCCAGATCAAGGCCCCACTAATGAATATAATCTGCATTCCACTGCCTTATGGCTGGCAGGACTGAAATTTAGGGGAGACATCTGTGGTTCCCTGTGAAGACCCTTTGAACCACCCCCAACTTTAACGACACACTGTAGTACAACGACTCGTGCCACACTTCATCAAAGGGTGAGATATGTTTGTGGCAACATGGGACCAGAGTACTGGAACTACATGATGCGCACTGCCAAAGGACTCTTTTGTGCACAAGGTGGATTCCTGTCGTTGAAAGGGACCGCATACCCTTCCTGAGTAGTGGCTGACCTGGGCCAACTATTTGCTGCTGTGTGGCATCCTGAAGTGTGTTCTCCAAGGGATGGTTGGGCTTGCCCCTATTCTTCAGGCATCTCATGGACATCAAAGGTCTCTTTAGAGGGACCCCACCATCTACCTGTGACACCTAGAGAGCGGTGACCTCCCAAGTGCCCACATCGCCAGCTCAAATCCAGCTGGTAGCGTGGTGTGGGCATCAAACTAAGAATAGTGCCTGGAGATTGGATTGCTTAGTGTAAAGCCCCAAAGTTTTGCCTGCATCGAAGGCATGGGGACCTTAGCACACGTAAGCATTTTGTTGGTGGTAAGTGGATTCACCGGCTGCATGATCCAACGTGGCCCACTTTGTCGATCTTTTTGCATCTCTCACCTATAAGATGCTGACTGCATGCTCAATGCGTGTAGTGTCCAAATCACGGGTTGCGAACCTCGGAGGTGGCGGCGTAACTGTAGTAGTATCTTTTTCTACCTCATAAGGCATTGCTGAATTTACACCTGTGTGTGTGTGACCAGACCTGTCTGGTGTGACCAATATCAACATGCACTGGATGTTATCCCTCATTTTCAGGGAGGTCCAGAATTACGACTATTCGTTGTGTGTGACAGGAATGATCTGGTGCAGCTCGTATCCTTGCACATCCGATATTGTGCCAGGATTGTCTGGTGTGACCAATATCACTGTGCACCGGACATTGTGCCTCATTTCCAGGGAGGTGCTGATTTTGCAACTCTTCGCTGTGTGTAACTGTAATGGTCTGATGCAAACTATATCATCGCGCACCAGATGTTGTGCCCGGATTGCCCGGTTGTGCCTCTGATCGACGTGTACCTGATGGGGTACCTCTTCCTTCCAAGAGGCCTCCTTCCCCTGCTTAATTTTTCATTCCTTGATTGTTCTCTTTTTGGCACCCAGTGGGGTGGACCAACTGCCCTCTTGTGAGAGGCTGGCTTAGTATATGGTGCTCACTTTTGTAAGTGTAGCACCCTGCATTGATCCAAACAACTTTCATGGTGAATTTAGTGGTGTTACGCAACTTTAGAAAGCTCTATAAGTGGTAGCTGTAGAGAGCAGTCATCAGGCTTAGTCAAGAAGGAGTGTAAAGCAGCTTGTTTTACCAAAACTTAATCTTATTGGTTTTGGTTAAGTGAAAAAGAGCCACACAGTGTATTTATAAAAATAGGTATTTATTATAAGACACTCACTAACACATAAGCATATCTCCTACTCGGAGATATAATACAATGCACATTATACTTTGAAAATAAAACAGGTAAGTAGCACACATACATGTTGGTGTCCAGGGGAGACCAAACCATATACTAAAATAGTGGAATGCGAACTACGACTCAAGTCAAGACTGTAGTACTCAGAAGATAAAGAAGTGCTGGGTACTCAAGGAACCACCCGAGGTAAGTACCCAGGATCCCCACATAGGCTGTGTGCAGAGTGGAAATACGACAGCGTGCTCAATTTAAGTCAATGGGTAAGTTGTAGTTGCAATTTTAAAGAAGGACCCTTCCCAGTGGACCGAGAAGAAGAAATCCCATGGAAGACAGAAGGTTGGAGAGCCACTAGACCCTGTATTATCCTAGAAACCAGGAGACCTACTCCAGGTAAGCCGGGTGCATAGGTGCGAAATGGGTCAGAAACCGCTGTCAAAATGAATGTAGAACTTCAGGAAGATGTCGCTGGCGAAGAAGGTGAAAGTGTCCGGTGGACCCAAAAGGCGGATCTAGGATTAGAAGTACCCGCAGGCAGAGGCGACAGTCTATTGCACTCGGGATGAATGCCCACCGATGTCAGGTGATGCACGAAAGTTGACGATGACCTTGGAGCTTCAGCTGTGTGGGCTAGGCAATGCTGTGGAAGACCAGGAGCCATTCATGAGCTGTCCCATGTCCAGAGTTGAGGGGTCGTTGTTGGTCGGGAGCACCAACAAGCCTTGCCAACTGCAAACAACGTGGCAAGTGGAAAAGGTGCAGTGTTGAGACCAGCAAGGTCCAAGTGACTCGCTGCAAGCAGGGGAGTCAGATTAGGCCCTGAGCAATCAGGGGAGCCCACTGCAGTCAAAGAAGATCTTTGAGATGACCCACAGGCCAGAGGCACAGGAGCCCCAAGAAGACCTCGAGCAGCTCACCAAATATGCAGGCCCACGGTGCAAAGGATGTGGTGAGGACGGCTTGACTGCAAGAGATGCTTGAGGTTGGAGCTTTTTGGAGCACGAAAATCTCTGGAGGAGAGAGCCAACAGGCCTTGGTAAAGGCAAGTTGACACATGGCAGAGGAGTGCTGTACTAGCGGTTCTGATGAGGGATACTGACTTCAAACATGCTGTGAAGACAGGGCTGGCCTCAAAGGAGTTGTAGAGCCACTTCCTGTGTTGATGAATCTCTCATAGTTCGTAGGAGCTCAGGAACAGCAGAGCTTCATTGCGGTGCGTGCAGATGCAGGACAGTCCCTCATTCACTCTTAAGGTGTCTTGGATGACCACAGGCCTGGTGAAGAACCTCTATGGAACACGGGCACAGACATTTCAGAAGACCAACAGGATGACAAGACCAGAAGCAGCAGGAATCTTCTCTGGTGCAGTCTCTGTAGCCAAAGGGAAGTCCAACAAAGTCCAGAGTGTCCAGGTGGTCGAAGTTGAAGGTGGTATGTGATATGAATTTTGTCCCCCAACAAATCTAGGGACGCACCCACATGTAAGCCCTTAAGTACCATTTGGAAAGGGTTGGGACGATTCAGGGGTCCCTCCCAGAGAAGGGGCTTCACAATGGGGAGGATACTCCCATGTCCTTTGTCCAGTTTCGCACTAGAGCCGGAACCAACTGCTCCCTGAACTGGTTTGAACTGGAGTATGCAAGGAGGGCACCAAATGTGCAGCCAAGGGCGCTGGCAAGTCCTGTCTGGGAGGTGGTCACACCTCCCTGTGGCAGGACATCTTTTGTTCTATCTTCCCCTGCTCGACCTTGGCTCAGCAGTGGGAGGGCAGAATCATGTCTCTGGTCAGCAGCAGCCATAGTTTGCTGTCTGTTTCTAGAAGACTGGTACCAGGAGCCCTGAGGGCCTCCCAGAGGAGCTTTATATAGAACATGGAATCATACCTCTCACACTGGGTATGATTTCAACATGTTTGATACCAAACATGACAGGGTTTGTTACAGCCAATTTAGAGATGGACATCGCGTAATGACGCAGTGCCCTTTATATGTTATATGGCTGTCTCACTTACAACCTGGGAGAATGGACTCAGAAGGTTGTAGCGGTGCCAGGCTTATGTAGGGGCACCCTCACACTTAGAACCGAGCACCCTGCCTTAAAGATTGAAAGGCCTGCCTTAGGGGTGACTCATCATAGGTTTTAAGTGTAGTGACCTTAGAAATAAGAAAACTGATATCAGTCGTAATTGGTGCTTGCACAAGCTTACACAGGCTGCAATGGCATGCCTGGAGTCACAATGTGAGTGGTCTCTCATGGGTGGCATAATACATGCTTCAGCCCATGGGAGACCCCTGGTGTACCTATGCCCTGGGTACTGTAGTACTGGATACTAGGAACTTATCTGGGTACACCAGTAGCCAATCTGCAGTGTACTTAAGTACTCACCATGTCCAATTTAGGGAGGAATCATAGAGACTGGGATTCCGGTTAGCAGTATCCCAGTCAGACTAGTCAGAAAAACATAATGACACCAGCAAAAAGTGGAGGTCACCATGAAAGCAGATCCTACCTTCCTACAACTCCGCTCAACCTTCCTTCACCGACTACATTGTGGTGGCAGGTAGTATTTCCCAGCTAGTCCATGGGTGCTGAGTGATTGACTGGACTGGTGGAACGCTTCCGAGTACGATCAGAAGTTGGTCAAGAGTCTGTGTGACCTCCCCCCGCCTCTGTGCTTTGCAGAACTGGGCTGGTGCTGAAAGGCCAGTGTGGACCCCTTGGGTGTTACCTCTAATACCCTCAGCCCATTCCAGCTATGCATCCTGTGGGTGAACTTCTCGAGTGGCTGCCAAACCCCTTTGTCAACTTCCTCCTAATTGACCTTGCTGCCTACCCCCCACCTGCTTTCCTAGGACCCGGACTAAGAGGGACTTTAGCCGTGTGTGGCCTAGTGCCTGGGGTGAGGACTAGGTGTCTCCAATCTCAGGGGTGTAAGATAGTCAGGGTGAGTTGGAGGGTGGATGGAGGCTTGGGGCCATGGGGTCTACAGCGTGTTACTAATTGGCCTGCTAAGTATCGGTGGCACCACTTTAGGGTGGGGATGTGTGCAAGTGTGTTCCGTATAGACCTGTCTGATATCCGGAGAGAGTGTGTGTGTGGGAGTGACAGTAGTGAACCACCTGTGATTCACGACACTGGCCGGCAGTTTGATAAATACATTGTTTTCTTGCTAGGAAAGCATTACGTTTGACATTGGACTCTACCCAATCAGCTTTGGCCCGGTGTTTTGCTAAAAAGTGGTATAATTCGGTACATTTACATATTTCTGATATCGTTGTGACCAGGGGTGCACCAACTAACTGTGTGATGTTGACTTATAATAATTGCTGGCGTGTGCCTGGGTTGGACAATGTATCGCACTGCATAAGGGTGCTGGCATGGTGTAGATTCAAATCTTTCCCAAGTGTGCATATTGCTGATGGGCCTAGTATGGCTAGAAATGATTTCAATTGTGATTTATGCCCAGAAGTGCATGATGTTATCTTATGTTGATTATTATGTGTGTGTTGAACACAATTGTTATTTATATAGATCACGTGTGAAGTTTGTTTTGTGACGCTTAAGGTATTTATTGTGAGTGAGTGCTGTGCTAATGCTTTACACATTCCCTCTGTGGTAAGCCTGGCTGCTCAGTGTCAAGCTACCCAAGGGTGAGTGCAGGTTATACAGTGTGTGTAATAACCGCACCTGACAGGAGTGATAGGTTCTGCAAGGCTGGGGGTGTGCCTCAGCCAACCAGAAAGTGCCAGTTCCAACACTCTGCTAGTGTGCTAAACAATTGCATAGTCATGATATACGTTTGTACATATTACAGTTTTGTAAGGAAATTACTCTGTATACAACATGAGTACTTCCATCTTGAAGCATTGGTGTACCTCCAGTATCCTAATCTCCTGTAACCTGCAGCATCCTTAGCTTTCATCATACATGCCAAACTAGAAAGACCTACATCCCAAGCCCCAGGATCAGATGGAAGAGAAGCACC
Source organism: Lissotriton vulgaris (assembly GCF_964263255.1). Taxonomy (NCBI): domain Eukaryota; kingdom Metazoa; phylum Chordata; class Amphibia; order Caudata; family Salamandridae; genus Lissotriton; species Lissotriton vulgaris. The sequence continues at coordinate 90,859,466 of NC_141699.1, read as the reverse complement.
CCATCTCCAAAAGTCTGGATCCCAGCACCTCTAAGCAACATCTTGAGACAAGGCATCCAATAACTGATGCAAGCAAACCATGCATGGGCTCCCCAGAATCAGTATAAGGCAGTCAAATGCATAGTCTATGAGCCCCTATATTTGGAGCAGCATGCACCCAGGCCCTGTGCACCTACTCCAGATGACAAGCAGAACACAGGGTTAGGATCCCTGGAATCCGACAGGCACCCAGTGCACCAAACCATGGGCCAAGCAATACAGGGCCCCTGTAATCCTAATGATAATTCCCCTCTACTATGTTGGAGTGACCAGATTATCACTCCAAAACTAGGGCAGGCCTGGGGCACGTCTACTGCTCAATAAATCAACCAAGTCACTTATAGAGCGCACTACATACCCGCAAAGGTCTCAAGTGCCTGGGGGGGGGTGGAGGGGGGCTGCTACTGATCGAAGAGCCAGGTCTTGAGGAGTCTTCTGAAGGCCAGTAGGTTTTGGGGCTGCCGTAGATTGGTGGGGAGGGTTTTCCAGGTCTTGTCGGTGAGGTGGGAGAAGGATCTGCCTCTGGAGGTCATTCTTCAGATGTGGGGGATTGTGGCGAGGTCGAGGTCGGCAGAGTTGCTGGCGGGTGGGGGTGTAGAAGCAGAGTCGTCTGTTGAGGTATGTTGGTTAGGTGTTATGGAGAGCTTTGTGTGCGTGGATGAGGAGCTTCAAGGTTATCCTCTTGTTGACGGGGATCAGTGCAGGTCTCTCAGGTGTGGTGTGAATTGGCTTTGGTGGGGGATGTCGAGGATCAGGCATGCAGAGGCATTCTGGATACGTTGCAGCGGTCTCATGTGCTTGGCCGAAGTTCCAGCGTAGAGGGCGTTTCCGTAGTCCAGGCTGCTGGTGACGAGGGCTTGTGTGTCCGTTCTATTTGTCTTGGTGGGGATCCACTTGAAGATCCTGCGGAGCATTTGGAGGGTGTTGAAGCAGGATGAGGAGACAATATGACCTGCTTAGTTATGGAGAGGGTGGATTCGAGGATGACCCCTAGGTTGCGAGCATTGTCGGTGGGTGTTGGGGCTGTTCCCAGTGCTGTCGGCCACCAGGCGTCATCTCAGGCTGATGGTGTGGTGTCGAAGATGAGGACCTCTGTCTTGTCCGAGTTCAGTTTCATTAGATTGTTCTTCATCCATTCGGTGACGGCCTTCATTCCTTCGTGAAGGTTGGTTTTTGTGGTGTGAGGGTCATTGGTGAGGGATAGGATCAGCTGGGTGTCGTCGGCATAGGAGATAATGTTGAGGTCGTGCTGTCGGGCGACGTGGGCGAGGGGTGCCTTGTAGATGTTGAACAGCGTCGGGCTGAGGGAGGAGCCCTGGGGTACGCCGCAGATGATCTCGTGGCACTGGATCGGAATGGTGGGAGGCAGACACTCTGAGTTCTGCCAGAGAGGAAGGATATGGTCCAATCCAGGCATTTCTCTTGGATTCCGGCATCGTTTAGGTGTGTTTGTAGTGTGCAGTGGCAGATCATTTCGAAGGCAGCTGACAGGTCCAGGAGGATGAGGGCCGATGTATCTCCGTTGTCTAGCAGTGTCCTGATGTCGTCGGTGGCGGAAATGAGGGCGGTTTTGGTGCTGTGGTTGCTGCGAAACCCAGACCGGGACAAGTCCAGGATGTTGTTTTCCTCGAGGTAGCAGGTCAGTTGTTTGTTGATGATTTTCTCGGTGATCTTCGCCGGAAACGGGAGCAGGGAGATGGGTCGGAAGTTCTTGAGGTCCTTGGGGTCCGCCTTGGGTTTCTTGAATAAGGCATTGATCTCTGCGTTCTTCCAGCTCTCCGGGAAGGTTGCTGTCCCAAAGGAGATGTTGATTACTTTCCGGAGGTGGGGTGCAATGGTTGTGCTGGCTCTGTTGAAGATGTGGTGAGGACATGGGTCTAACGGTGATCCGGAGTGGATGATGTTCATGATGTCGCAGGTGTCGTCATCGTTGATGCTGGTCCAAGAGAGCAGGCGGTTGGTTCAGGTGGTGGTCGTCAGGGCGATCATGAAGTTGAATCTGTCGTGGATGTCGGCGATTTTGCAGTGAAAGAAGGTGGCCAGTGAGTCCCACAGGTCTTGTGAAGGCGGGATGTTGTTGCAGTTGGGGTTGGAGAGTTCCTTCACGATGTTGAAGAGCTCTTTGCTGTTGTGTGTGTTGTGGTCTAGGCGGTCCTTGAATGAGGCCCTCTTGGCGGCTCTGATGAGTTGATGGTATCTGCGAGTGGTGTTCTTGTGGGCTGTGTAGGTGTCCGGGGATTGTTCGCGGAGCTAGTTCTTCTCCAGTTTCCGCCATGTTCTTTTGGAGGCCTGGAGGTCTTTGTCAAACCAGGTGGCTTTCTTGCTGGCGTGGTTGTTGGAGGGTGTCCTGAGCGGGCGAGGGTATTGGTGCAGTCGTCGATCCACTGTCTGAGGTTGCGGGTGGCGGTGTCAGGGTTGGTGGGGTCGGCGGGCGGCCTCTGGTCGAGGGTGGTGGTTAGCTGGTCTTTGGGGACTTTGTACCAGCAGCGACTGGGCATCTGCTGGGTGCGGTGGTGCGTGGTGGGATTCCTGAGGGTGAAATGGATGCAGCGCTGGTCTGTCCAATGGGGTTCAAAGGTGTGGCTGAAGGAGACTTGGGGGCATGCGGAGAAGTTGGGGTCAAGCGTGTGGCCTGCAGCGTGGGTGGGTGTTGCCACGAGCTGTCTGAGTCCAAGGTTGGCGAGGTTAGCGATCAGGGTGGTGGAGTTGGTGTCGTTGTTGTTCCCGAGGTGGAAGTTCAGGTCCCCGAGGAGGACGTAGTCCGTGGAGGCGAGGGCATGTGTGCTGATGAAGTCAGCGATGGAGTCGCTGAACTGTGGTCTGGGTCCGGGGGGTCTGTAGATGAGGGTTCCTCTGAGGGTGGTGTTGGCAATGAGCACTGACAAGGCACATGGCACTGCCACAAATAAGAGTGTGAGCCCTTATTAGGAGGATTGCCAAAGCTAGCTCATGAACTAGGCAGCACTGCGGTACCTTTAATGTGGCATTACCTGGAACATCTGGATATTGCTTATATGTTTTTAATATATGCAGAGAAGAATACTAAAGATGCTATATTTAATGGGCCATTGCCATTTATAGGGATCAGATTCTGGTTTATAATTCAATACTGATAGATTTTTAAAGTAATAGCAAAGAGGCCAATGATTGAATGTTTATGGAGTCTGGTATGTCCATTTAAACTGATCACCATGTTACCCATAGTGGTGTTAAATACACAGTTCCACTGGAACTATGCAATTCTCCAACCGCTGCATTTTTCACATATTTATGGCCTTGAAGCATTTTCCACATAACCCATCATCTTCTTACAAAAAAACATAGTTTCTAGGTCAAACAGATCAAAAGTTACTGAAAATGTGCCGATGTGTTCCCTCACAGCAGAAGGCCTTTAGCAAAGGTTGGTCGGTCATCTTTCGTTTGCCTAATCAGTGTCTGTCTGGTAAACTGGTACTAATGAGGTGAAATCGTTGCCAAACTGTGGTACCATGAGTAAAAATTACAAAATAATGAAGTAATGCTATTACAAATGTGCTGTATTATGTTGCATAGATTGCCTTTTCTTGTTGCGCAATTTAGTCACCCCTTGCAGCATAATTTGGTCCTCCACTGCTCCATAATTCCAGTGGCCCTGAGCATACAAGACAGAATCTGATCTCAGCCAAGAGATTTATTGTTGCTTGAGCATTGAATATCAGCCCCCCTTTAGACTCCTGAGTATGTGTCACCGGTGCAGAATGATTTCACAGACACCATGAAGGTACAGCCAGCCACAGTACAGATGCCCCTTGAGCAAAGCACAGGGGCCTATCATGAAAAGCTGTGCTGACTCCGCACAGAGCTAAGCGCCTGAGTTTGAGTGGTGTAAAGTCCATACATATAACCCTGCATTTCTACGAGTGACTGCATGAACTTTAGACAGCACAAGTTGGAAACAGAGAGAGGCAATCTACTGGCTGTGCCTGGCGTGTCCTGTCTGCATTTTAGAAACTAACTAGGAGAAATTCTGAGTTATATGTATGAACTTTAGACACCTTAGTCACGTTTCTCTCCTGCACCCAACACAGGCAGAAGCACTGCAGTCTTTCCAGACTCAGAGAGCTACAGGGGCAGCTGTTCAAACTTTCATGACACACGAAACAGATAAGCACAGCCAGCTCAGAGGGGGTGCATTCAGAGGGAAATGTCAAAAAACATGGAGGACAGAGGGCCCCATGTGCATACCTAGGTCGAAACAACTGTCAACAGAAGACAACACAATTAGGGGGCCAAAGAGACATAAGCTTAACGTCCGACAGTGTTACCACGTTACTCTGATACCTGTGAGCCTCCAACTCAAAGCAGAAGCCTCCATGGTACAAGGTGGCGCCATTTTGAAAAGAGCAATCCGATCAACACGAGTCTGCTTGCAGACACCTCCCATGTGCTGCCTCCGCACCTTTTCTGAGAGTCGCTCTTCTCTTCCTGCCTTTAGACATTGATTCACAAAGGTAAATTACACTTTTGAGTAAGTTTACACTTAAGAGTAAGTTTAATACATCTGTAATTCAGAAATTCAAAGTGTAAGTTTGCTACAAAAGTGTAAGTTGCATGTCTCCACTACAAACGAATGCAGTTGGCTTATGTTAGAAACGGGTAGCGTGGTGCAGAGCTGGCGGGTTAAAGTCCGGAGGAAATGTGTAAAGCATCTGGGCAGCACATTCAGGCGACACACCAGGCACACTACAAAAAGAGACTCCACACCAGGTTGCATGAAAAATAACTTGTATATTTATAAAAGTACATTAGACTGCAAAACACAGGTGTGAACACAGCGTCAACTGGCACCAGGTAGCCATATACAGGGGATTATTTACAGGGCAGGGGCAATCGGGCCGCTGCCAACATCATCACCAAGAACACAGATAAAGTGAAAGTCCATGAGCAGTAAACGTATAACAGCCGGTAGTTACTGGCCACACCATGCCCTTAGTAGAAATCCGCATTAGGCCCATCAGCACAACCACAGTTATGAACACATTTGTATAAATCATTTTAGCATGAGGCATAACCTGGAACATCAAAACCTGACATTATGCAACTTCATATGCATTACGCATCAGTAGGCATGGAAACCACCACAGCAGGAAGTGGGCATAAAGCCCTATTAGCATAGGTATAAATCATGAACATGGGATGAGGCACACTATGCATAACCATAGGCACAAAACATATGAGTATGGAGGGATAAGCATATTTGCATAAATCACTCTAGGCATATACTAAGTAGGCCTTGGGCATAGAATATCATGCATTGCATCAGTAAGCAGGAAATCATTAGCATGGGTGCAATTTACACAAACCCCACTTACACCCAGGATCAACAGCGGCAACCTTTCGGAAAAAGATATTAGGCAGGATCACAGCACCTCCTAGGGCGCGAAAACACAAAGTGCAGACCTTCAGCCTCTTATTGGCATGAACCTCGTTGGTAGTGGGTGAATAATGAAAACATCATAATATGACATTAGGCCTAGAAACCCCTTAGGCCTTACACTAGGCATGAAAACAGTAGGCATGAAAACCTCGTTAGGCATAAAAGCATTAGGCATGAATTACTTTTGTAGGAGGCATCATCAGTAGCATACAGCCCACAGTAGGCCTGCCAATTATACTCTGCACCAATCCTAGGATATAAACATATTATCATGTGGCACCTCTTTCGCAGGAACACAATAGGCCTAAAATCAGCACTGCAAACCGGAGGGAGAAGCATTAGGTATCATCCTAGGTACAAATGCATTATGCAACAATATTATGCAATAAATCATATCGGGCAATAGGCCTCGCCAGCAAAAACACAGTATGCTCCAATCGGGGGCACAACACTCTGGAACTGGCCCCAGTCCAACTGGCCTCTCTCTGGGGCTCAAATGCCCTATGTCCCGCAAAGTCAGGGCTGGCTGCAAAAAACAGCAAAAGCAAAGTGCGCAAAGCGCTGGGGCAGGGCAGGAGTGTCTCTCACTCCTCTCTTTCTACTCCTGAAAAGTACAATGCCCCTCAATACGTTGCAGCTGTCTGCACACTCGCATGGCTGCAAAAAACAGCAAAAGCAAAGTGCGGAAAGCGCTGGGGCAGGGCAGGAGTGTCTCTCACTCCTCTCTCTCTACTCCTGAAAAGTACAATGCCCCTCAATACATTGCAGCTGCCTGCATACTCGCAGGGCAGCTGGGAGTCAGGCCCAAAAACAAGCACTGGCACAACTGCGCAGTTGGGAGCCCAACTCCTGGACCACTGAAATTCACAGTGCTCCCTAGGGTTGCAGCTGCCAACTGTCAGACGGGCTGCTGTAAGGTCAGCACGGACACCACGGTGCCCTCAGAGCGGCACCAGGGGGAGGCGAGCACCGCCAATGTGCCCGACACCACCCCCACCAATCTGGGATTGAGCCCTACTCACCGGGCTCTCTGTAGTCCGTGCTCAATCTCTGGGCACCGGCATTGTGCCCCGATAGGCCCCTTCCTGCTGGCAGACCTTGGGGGCAGCCAGAATGGAGCCAGCAGGGCTCTCTCTGGCAATAACGTGGGGAGTCCCACAGGCCTTCTCCTTGGCAAGGGGTTGACATATAGCACACAGGAAAGTAGCGCCCACGCTCCTCACCTCCTTCTGGGGCACAGCTGTAGCGCTCACGAGGCGCTAGAGTCCTCCCAAGTCCAGGGTCCCCCAGAATAAAGAAGCGCTCTGGCAGCACAGGGCTGCAGGCGTCAGCTCCTCACCTCCTTGAAGTACAGACCACCAAATATAGCGCTTTGACAGCACAGCGCTGTATTGACAATAACCAGCTCTCCCTGGCAGCACGCGCAGCAGGTCCCACGCACCTTCTTCTCCTGGGCAGGTGCTGGAGGCATCGCTCACCAGGTGCTAGAGAGGCCCAACAGCTCCAGGGACAACAGACAGTGCTCCTCTTCTCTGGCAATGTAGGCAATAGAAGCATTAATGTCCTTGGGGGCTGGGAAAGTACTGCAGCCCGCACAAGGCACTAGACAGCAGGAGGAGCAGAGTCACTTGAAATGTAGCGCTCATGAGGCACTAGGGGCCAGGAGACAGTTAATGCAGGGCAAGATCAGCAAGCAGCAGGGCAGTTCACCCAAAAATGAAGCAGTAGTTCCTGGGAATAGTCAGCCTCCATTATGATGGCAATCCTGCTAGCAGAGCAGTCTCCACTCCAGCAGAGTCTCTCAGTGGCCCTGTGGACAGCAGAGGGAAACAGTTGGGCACAGGGGCCAGCACACAGGCCATTGCAGCAGTACCTCCTGGCTGTAGGTCCCCTCTCATTCAAGTCCACGCTCAGTCTGAGCACATGGCATCTCTACTGCTCTACATATACCCCCCTTCTCCCACCTTCCAGAAAAGGCTGGGAGCTTCTAGAAGGTCCCTGGCAGTTCCAGCCTCAACTGTCACTGTGGGGGGAGTGTAGAGCACCTTGTCACTTCAAACACTAGACCGCCAGCCCACCTCAGCGGCACAAGCAGACAGAAATGGCGTCCATTTTAAAATTGACATTTTAGAAAGGTGCATTTCTACAATGGTGGAAATAAAGGTGCGTACACCATTGCACAACATTTATTATTTTCAGTTCAGACACATCATGTCAGTAAAAAGGCTAGGAGGAAAAGCGAAAAATGTTTGGACAAAAAGGGCCAAGTCCAACAGCTTACTCTTGTGTGGGTGGATGACATCCCACCCTAAACCCCTTCCTGATCCTACCTAAGCCCCTCCCTGGCCCAACCCCCAACCTAAGTCCCTCTTACTTCTCCCTAATCCCATCCCCTTTAGTAGTAAGTCTGCCCCTTTTCGCACCCACTCCCTTGCATCTGTATCACAGTTACTAACAAAATCTAGACTTACATGTGCGGAGATTCCTTTATTGCGGCAGAGAATTCTGCACATATGACTACTGGAAAAACATACACTTTGTAGCATGTTTTGTAGAACTACAAAATGCACTACAAAGTGCAGTTTGTGTATCAGGCCCACAGAGTGCAGTCATTCTCTCCTTCCCACTCTTTCATCACCTGGTTGCTTAAGCGTAGTAGCAGGAATGCCGTCTACTAAGAGCATGCTCCATTGGCTCCTGGCTGGGGAGATTTGTTGACGGGCTGATCCACCCTCAAACGGCTTGAAGTCAGAAGGGAGTCTGACGGGGTGCTGATGTCCTGGCTCATGGCTGCTGAAGAGTAACAGGGTATGTAGGTGAGTATGGCGGATGTATGATGATACAACGCTTGCCTTCACAATGCGGTATGTTACATCGCGCTCTTGACAATGCAAGTCGTTATATTGGCTTCTGCTGGAGGACGCTGGATTTAGGAATAGTGTGAATTACTATTACAACTCCAGTTTACTTACAGTATGGAAGGTGTTTGAATAGTAATTGTAATGATTTCATGGTAAAGGATGTCTCCCGAGTATGGCAGACCACTTTTGTCCTGCGGGCAGATGCTGCACTGCATACATGAGACCATAGCCGCCAGATCCTGGAACAAGGTTCACTAATGTCTTCAAGAATCTAGTGGAATAAGTGTTTGCACCTTTTTAACCGTACAGCAGATATTTATTCAAGCCTATTCAATCTGAAAGACATGAAAGCTGCTCTTCTCAGGCAGCCCAGTAAACACTGTGGGTGTGAGGAGCAGAAGGCCAGTGTTCATCTTAGGGCCTCAAACAAAGTCTGCCGGACCTCAAGGGCCTCTGGCACCTCAGGGCAATAGTAGTAGTAGTAGTAATATAGCAGTAGTAGTAGTAGTATAACTGTATTAAATTTCTTTATAAAAACATAAAAGTGCACACAGAAACGTAAAAATAAACATGAAAAAAGTGTCTAGATCTTTGCATCAAAAAACAAGGTGCATCCACAAAAATACAGCTTTAAACAAAATGTGTACAGAAAAGTGAGAAAGAGAAGAAAGCAGAACATTGCTGAACCTTATACCCGTCAAGCAACGGCACTGTTCAAAATGCAGTTCTTTTCTTCCAGTTCTAATTCAATGACAATAACACATTCCATTGAAAGATCCTGTGGCGAAGCTAATTTCTAATCCTCAAGCATGATACTGGTAGCTCCATCTAAAGATCCAGTGGAAAAGATAAACTCCAATCCTCAAGCATGACGATGGTAGCTCCATTTAAATATCCATTGGAGAAGCTAAACTCCAATACTCAAGCATGACGGTGGTAGCTCCATTTAAAGATCCATCAGGGAAACTTAACTCCAGACATCAAGCATGACGCTGGTGGCTCCATCTAAAGATCCGGTGGAAAAGATAAACTCCAATCCTCAAGCATGATGGTGGTAGCTCCATTTAAAGAATATGTGGAGAAACTAAACTCCAGACCTCAAGCATGACGCTGGTAGCTCCATTTAAAGATCCAGTGAAGAAGCTAAACTCCAGACCTCAAGCATGACGCTGGTAGCTCCATTTAAAGAGCCAGTGGAGAAGGTAAACTACAATACTCAAGCATGACGGTGGTAGCTCCATTTAAAGATCCATCAGGGAAATTTAACTCCAGACATCAAGCATGACGCTGGTAGCTGCATCTAAAGATCCGGTGGAAAAGATAAACTCCAATCCTCAAGCATGATGGTGGTAGCTCCAGTTAAAGATCCAGTGGAGAAGCTAAACTCCAGACCTCAAGCATGACACTGGTAGCTCCATTTAAAGAATATGTGGAGAAACTAAACTCCAGACCTCAAGCATGACGCTGGTAGCTCCATTTAAAAATCCAGTGAAGAAGCTAAACTCCAGACCTCAAGCATGACGGTGGTAGCTCCAGTTAAAGATCCAGTGGAGAAGCTAAACTCCAGACCTCAAGCATGATGGTGGTAGCTCCAGTTAAAGATCCAGTGAAGAAGCTAAACTCCAATCCTCAAGCATGATGGTGGTAGCTCCAGTTAAAGATCCAGTGGAGAAGCTAAACTCCAGACCTCAAGCATGACGGTGGTAGCTCCAGTTAAAGATCCAGTGGAGAAGCTAAACTCCAGACCTCAAGCATGACGCTGGTAGCTCCATTTAAAGATCCAGTGAAGAAGCTAAACTCCAATCCTCAAGCATGACGGTGGTAGCTCCAGTTAAAGATCCAGTGGAGAAGCTAAACTCCAGACCTCAAGCATGACACTGGTAGGTCAATTTAAAGAATATGTGGAGAAACTAAACTCCAGACCTCAAGCATGACGCTGGTAGCTCCATTTAAAGATCCAGTGAAGAAGCTAAACTCCAGACCTCAAGCATGACGGTGGTAGCTCCATTTAAAGATCCAGTGGAGAAGCTAAACTCTAAACCACAAGCATGACCCTGGTAACTCCATTTAAAGGTCCAAGGGAGAAGCTAAACTCCAGACCTCAAGCATGACGGTGGTAGCTCCATTTAAATATCCAGTGGAGAATGTAAACTCCAATCCTCAAGCATGATTGTGGTAGCTCCATTTAAAGATCCAGTGGTGAAGCTAAACTCCAGACCTCAAGCATGACACTGGTAGCTCAACAATTCGTAACTCCTACAGTTCCTCCTCACATCATAGCACATAGCACCTCCATCAGGTCTTGTCATGAATGAATGCGACTTTGCAGAGAATCATTACAGTGTAAAACTAAACAATGATTGATAAATCCAAAAGGTCTGTAGGTACTTTTATGTAATGAGCCCTTGTATAAAGGTTTTAATGAAGAAGGAAGTAACATATATATAATGATGCATGTTGGCATTGTTATGACAAGCACAGAAAGAGTTGTAAAATAACATTATTTTTAATGCAATATATATGAAAAGTAGCAGACTTGAATACACTTTGAGTAAAAGTAAGCTGGCATGTAGTTAGCATGTGTGAACATTTTTATGGGAGCCCTCTATGTTATGTAGTAAACAATGGTTTATGTGTTTTACCATAAAGTATTCATTTGTACGTGGAAAGTGGATTTGTCAATTCAAAATGAAAATATTTTGCTGATGTAGATATTTGAAAGACGTGTACAAACTTAAGAAGTTCAGGGAAGACATGGCTTTGCAGTTCCCATGAGATACAGGGTCGAGACTGATTTGCATATAGCTGGGTCTGAACTGAGGTGGCAAAGTGAGCTAAAGAATGATGATGGATTCAGTCAACACAGATCTGTGACTAGGGGTGAGTGTCTGAAAAGTTTCAGCGCTCCGTCTATCCTCTCCTTGTGTTTGCTTTGTTTGCCCTAAGTTGGCAGGGTATGCCCTGACTTGGGTACCTTGCTCACTTTGCCTCTGGTTTCAACCTAGCCTGGCTGATGGAGGGTGTTAGCCACAAACCGGTCCCAGGATTTTTGTTTCCGGTTCAGGGAAGACCTGTCTTGGCAGTTCGGGCTGGACTGTTCCCATGAGGCACAAGGTCAAGACTGATTTGCATATTGCTGGGTCTGAACTGATGTGGCGAAGTGAGCTAAAGAATGATGATGGATTCAACCCAGATCTGTGACTGGGGGTGAGTGTCTGAACAGTTTCAGCGCTCCATCCATCATCTCCTTGTGTTTGCTTCAAACTTAAGAAATACACAGAAAAGTGGTGCATGGGCAGCACTGCTGATGCTTGCTGTTTCTCACTGGGAAGCTTTCACTGCAGCTGAACTTGCTGTGACCAAGCTGTGGGTGTGATGAAGTATGCACTGTTGGTGCTGCTGTCTGACATCTGTGTAATTGCGTTTCGTCTTCGGGAAGATTGCACTGCTTGAAAAAGCGGCATTAGTCTTGTATGATAATGAAGCTTGGTGAACATTTTTAACTATAGAAAGCCAAATCTATTCAGTCTGTGTAGGGGTGAGAAAGTGCGGAGATGAAAGGAGTGATGTTCACAAGGTCCAATGGGGAACCCAGAGTTAAAGTGGGAGCCCAAAGCTGCATGTGAGGAACGTAGGGTGTTTTCAGCTGCAAGCTTCCTCGGCACACAGAACAAGTACCGCACGTGCAGCAGTGCATCCCCTCTGACACGCACAGAATAGGTTCAACAGTGCAGACTGCCTTCACATGTATCCAGAACAGGCACCACGCAGAAACCTTTCTATCAGGCCCATCCAATATTGTACACTGAGAACACAAACCACGTGGGCAATTGCATTGCAATCATCCTTTGTACACACAGAAGGAACCATGTGGGCATTGAAAATACAAGCCTAACTTGCACACACCCGAAATGTACAAAGGCACAAGTGTGCAAGCATTCCTCGCCCATAACAACTAAAGCAGAAGCAGTGCAGACATCATTCACACAGAACAAGTGCAGCAGAAGCGGCAGCAGTGCAGTCAGCCCTCACACATAACAGGTGCAGCAGAAGCCACAGCAGTGCAGTCATCCCTCACACATAACAGGTGCAGCAGAAGCCGCAACAGTGCAGTCATCCCTCACACATAACAGGTGCAGCAGAAGCCGCAACAGTGCAGTCATCCCTCACACATAACAGGTACAGCCGAAGCTGCAGCAGTGCAGTCATCCCTCACACATAACAGGTACAGCTGAAGCTGCAGCAGTGCAGTCATCCCTCACACATAACAGGTACAGCTGAAGCTGCAGCAGTGCAGTCATCCCTCACACATAACAGGTACAGCCGAAGCTGCAGCAGTGCAGTCATCCCTCACACATAACAGGTACAGCCAAAGCTGCAGCAGTGCAGTCATCCCTCACACATAACAGGTGCAGCAGAAGCAGCAGCAGAAGCAGCAGCAGTGCAGCGATCACTCACACAGAACAAGTGAAGCAGAAGCCGGAGCAGTACAGTCATTCCTCACACATAACAGATTCAGCCGAAGCTGCAGCTCTGCAGTCGTCTCTCACACAGAACAACTACAGCGGAAGCAGCAGCTGTGCAGAAATCACTCACGTAGAACACGTGCAGGAGAAGCAGCAGCAGTGCAGTCAGCCCTCACACAGATCAAGAGCAGCAGAAGCAGAGGTGTGCTGAACTAGATAAAAGAACCTATAAAACGCAACTGAATAAGTAACTTGCACACACCCGAAATGTACATAGGCACAAGTGTGCAAGCATTCCTCGCCCAGAACAACTACAGCAGAAGCAGCAGCAGTGCAGACATCATTCACACAGAACAAGTGCAGCAGAAGCGGCAGCAGTGCAGTCATCCCTCACACATAACAGGTGCAGCAGAAGCCACAGCAGTGCAGTCATCCCTCACACATAACAGGTGCAGCAGAAGCCACAGCAGTGCAGTCATCCCTCACACATAACAGGTGCAGCAGAAGCCACAGCAGTGCAGTCATCCCTCACACATAGCAGGTGCAGCAGAAGCCACAGCAGTGCAGTCATCCCTCACACATAACAGGTGCAGCAGAAGCCGCAGCAGTGCCGTCATCCCTCACACATAACAGGTACACCCAAAGCTGCAGCAGTGCAGCTATCCCTCGCACATAACAGGTGCAGCAGAAGCTGCAGCAGTGCAGTCATCCCTCACACATAACAGGTACAGCCGAAGCTGCAGCAGTGCACTCATCCCTCACACATAACAGGTGCAGCAGAAGCCACAGCAGTGCAGTCATCCCTCACACATAACAGGTGCTGCAGATTCCACAGCAGTGCAGTCACCCCTCACACATAACAGGTACAGCCGTGTTAGACCTGTCTGGCTTTTTGACGTAGTCCCTCCTCATTATTATATATTTTGTCCCCTTTTTGCCCCTCATACCCTTAATAATTTTTGTCCACTGACTTTTTATAGGTGTTGGCCAAGGGGATAGGTGTTCTTTTGTCCCTCATAGTTTTTTACCTCAGGCCCAGGGGCCTGTTCTGACAGAAAACTCCTGTATTCACAAAATGGAGGGCCCTAACTGTTTCCAACTGCCACACCTTAGTCAGCCCCATAGGATAACCTTAGGCCTTCCAGAACCTTCTGGACCCTACTGGACTCTGTGGGGGTTGTCTATATAAGGGCAGAGGTTAGGAGGCCATTTTGTGCTGACTAGAGAGTGGAGGAGTGAGGCAGTGGTGAGAGGAGGAGGACGCACTGGGAGCAGTTAGTTTGTCCTTGTGACAGACAGCCACTACAGGGAGACGTTCCCCCTTCAACCCCTGACCAATCCCTCCCAACCACCTTCTTCTACTGAAGAGTGTAGTCCTCTGCCCAGCATAGGATCCCAAAAGAGACTGTTCCAGTTTAAGGATCCCAGTGAGGTTGTTGCAGCAAGGGTTCCAAACGAAGTGAGGCTAATCCTGGTGCCCCTTCCCCTTACCCGGTTCATTAATTGGACGCAGTCCGACTGCTGGAAACCCCCTCTCCCCTAGCGCCACATCGCCATCGTATCCCTCTTCCTACCTGTGGTGGAGGAGGCAGTGAAGTGACAGGCTGGATTGCCCTAACTGGCGCGAGTCAAGCGGCGCCGTGCGGAGCATTGGCTGGATCCGGAGTAGAGGAGCCGTCCTGTAGTGGTTTCCCCGGTCCCCGGAGGTGAGGAGAGTGAGGGGAGGCGCTGACGCGAGTGCGCGATCTCCAGGGAGGAGACGCTGCTTCCTCGCGCATGCCCAAGCGCTTTAGTGTCCCGGGCGCAGGAGGGGCCTAGGATCGAGCAGGCCGGGTGGACGCCTCCTTCCTGGTTGCGTAGGCGGAGTGTAGCAGCATCAGGGCGAGCGCTACTGCGCAGGTCCGCGAGGGTAGTGGCCCCGCCGAGCATCACAGAGGAGCGCCGGCCGCCTCAGGAAACCCAGAGAGAGTCCCGCCTTCTCCCTTTGCTCGCGCGCCACGCAGAGGAGCTGGCCGAGCAGGGAGGGGGAAGCTGAAAGGCCCGATAGCGGCCTGTGGGCAATTGGAAATTGGCATACCTTCCACTCGAGCGCCACGCAGAGGAGCTGGCCCGAGTGGGGAGGAAGGAGCGGGGGAGTGAGCATTGTGGAGCGTTGTGAGGCGAGAGGGCCTCCCCAGCCTCAGCTCCTCGACCCCCTTCATTGCTGTTCTTCTTATAAGCCTGGTGCAGGACGACCCCAACTCTTTGAATCAAAAGTAAGGAGAGTGGGGGTGTGGGAAAACGGATGCCAGGGAGCCTTTTTCAGGCAGAAAGAGTTACTGATACCAGAGGTGATTCCCAAAACCCTCACAGTTAACGACAAGGGTTTTAGGTTGACAGAAATCTGAAGAGCCTAATATTAAGGTGTTGGAGGAGTGAATCCAGCTATTCTTCTTTGTGATATCATTGGAATTGACTACCGGGAGGAGGCCTACTTTGTGTATACTCTGGCCAGGGTGATCTAGCTTAACTGAGGTTATAAACCTACCCCCCTTTAGTCAATTGCTCAGTAGTTGAACCCTCTTAGTTTGACTGTAATATACTGAATTGTGATTCCTAATGAAACTGATATGTATTGGACTGTGATTCCAACTGAAGCTGAATTGTTGCACTTAATCAATTGTTTGACAAAAGAAAGGAGTACTTGCTAAAGGTGACTGAATAATAAGATCAAGAGTACTGAAGAAGATAATTTAGTAGTTTACTTAACAGTCTTAGAAATGTGACTGCCGATACTAAGATAACTTGAAATGTCTTACACTGTATAATTTGAAACTGAAGAGTATATTATTTTTATAAAACAGCACTTATTTTTCCACATTTTTGGTGTAGCGTTTTCTTTTTGAGTGCTATTGCGTGGTTTTACTGTTGGGTGGTCTGCAACCTTTACACTGTGCCTCTGAATGTTAGTCTTGCCCTAGGCCAGGCTACCCCAGTTCCAACATATTGGTGCCAAGCGGTGGGATACTGACTTGGTTGCAGCTACTCAATAGTAATTCGACGTAATACACTAAACCTACACCAGGAGTTTTCTCCTTGCGGCCCTCCCAATTTGTCTTTTTGATTTTTCCAAATTTGTTCCTGGTGGTGGGTGGAGGTGGCTTTAGGTTGCCCTTGCAACTCTGAAATTTCTGGTGTGTTCTATAGGTTTGCCTGACTCACAATGGAGTTCGCTATGGAAAACCTAGAAGTCTATTCTGTGTCACAGTTGAAAATGTTCTGTCAGCAAATGGGGGTATTTTTCAAACATGGTGCCAGGAAGGGGGAGCTCCAGACCAGTCTTAGGGCTTGGGTGGAGGCACACCAAGAAAAGAAGGAGGAGGATGAAGAGGCCGACCAGGACACGGTGGGGGGGGTAGAAGGTTTATTCCGCTCTGAAGGGGAAAACTTACTCCCAGGACCAGTGTCCTACTCCAGAAGGGGCAGTAGCTTCTCTGGGGGAAGCTTAACGGAAGCCGAGCTCACCGATAGGAGGGAGAAAAGACAGTTGAGGTGGGAGTTGGCTAAGTTGGAGCAGGAGAAAGAGGAGAGGAGGATGGCCCACGAGTTCAGACTGAAGGAACTGGAGCTCCAAAGTCTGCGACGGGGGTCCTCTCCTGAAAGGAATGGTGGCAGCGAACCAAAGGAGACAGCCAGGGAGACCAAACCCTATTTACCAAAAGACCTGATAGCGAGCTTCAGTCAGGGGGAACGATATAGCTAAGTGGCTGGCTGCTTATGAGGTTTCTCTGAGGGTTCATGGGGTGCAGGAGAAGCACTGGGGGGGTAGTTTGTATAAGTACATGCCTCCTGCTGGTCGGGACACCTTGCTGGCCCTGGAACCAGAGGAACAAACAAACTACCCCACCATGAAGCTGGCGTTGTTAAGGAAGTTCGGGCTTACCCCAGAAAGGTACCGACAGAAGTTCAGGGGGAGCCACAAATTAAGCACTCAGAACTGGGTGGACTTCCTTGACTACGCCAGAAAAGCCTAAGAGGGTTGGGTCAAGGGCAGTGAGGTAAAAGATTATGAGGGGCTGTACGATCTATTTTTGAGAGAACACCTCCTCGAGAAATGTTTTCCCGAGCTGCGCCAACACCTGGTGGACAGCAAGCTGACCAATCCCCGGAAGCTTGCAGAGGAGGCGGACATCTGGGCGAGTACCCGGGTGTCCTCCAAGGGGACTGGAGGGGAATCTCAAAAAGCCGGACAGGGCGCCCCCCAGAAGAAGGAGGGGGCAGAGAAAAAGAAAGAGTTCTCTAAAGGTCCCCAAAATAACTTCCAAGGGAAGGGAGCAGGTTTCACCCCTAGGGCAAACCCGCCCAGAAACCCTAATCCTGGCCAAAGCCAGCAGCCAAGGGTTCTCCACTGTTTTGAATGTGGTGGTGTTGAACATTATAAGGGGGATGTCAGATGCCCAAAGAGACCACCCCCTCCCACCGGAGGAAAGTCACCGGGAGTAGCTAGTGTAGCGCTCGGGGAGGAGTTGCCCTTAGATAAGGGGGGTGAGTGGGCGGGTGTCACCTTAGTGTCCCTGGGAGAGCGGGAGATGGTGCCAAAGATCCAGGTGCCCCCAAATACTACAAAGTATGGGCAATGGGTTACCATCAATGGCCAGAGAGGGGAGGCTCTGAGAGATACAGGAGCCAGTATGACTATGGTGAGAAGTCAGCTGGTGTCTCCAGAGCAGGTTGTTCCTAATGTACTCCACCCCGCCGCGATGGCTGACGGCAGAATGGGCCACTATCCAGTGGCTGAGGTTCCCTTTGAGTGGGAGGGGGTTGCAGGTTCACTTCGAGTTGCCGTAAGCCCCGCCGTGCCAGTCGATTGTCTGTTGGGGAATGACATGGAACACAACACTTGGAGTGAGGTGGAATACCGGACGCATTCTGCGATGCTGGGTACACCTGACTGGGCCTGTGTCAGCACACGGTCTGCGACTGCCCGGAGAGGGAGTTCGCCTGGGTTGGAGCCTGGAACAATGGCCCAACCCGCTGCTAAGAAGGGACAGACCCGGAGACAGAGAAAGCCTGCTCCGGCTTCCACACCCCATGTGACAGATCGGCCACCTGCGGTGGTGGACCAGGAGTCCGTGGAAGGGGAAGTAGACTCTCTGGAGGATTTACCCATCCCTGCGGAGTGGCATGTGGAGGGAGGTCCTACCAGAGAGGAATTCTGTAAGGGGAAGAGGGAGTGCCCCACCCTTGAGGGACTGAGGCGACAGGCTGAAGCCCAAGCAGCAGGTGATGTTACGGTTCATTACCATATTTACTGGGAGGATGGACTCCTCTACAGTGAACCCAAGGTACCCTTGCCTGGTTCATCAAGGGCCTTGGTAGTCCCGCAACAGTACCGAGCCTTTCTTTTGGAATTGGCTCATGCCATACCCCTGGCAGGACACTTAGGCCAGAACAAGACCTTTGCACGGCTTGTCCTCCACTTTTACTGGCCTCAGATGAAAGTGGCGTCCAACACTTACTGTCGGACATGTGTAACCTGCCAGGCCAGTGGGAAAACAGGGGTGAAGCTAAAGGCTCCCCTGGAACCACTTCCAGTCATTAGCACACCCTTTGAGAGGGTGGGCATCGACATTGTAGGGCCTTTAGATCCGCCAACCACAGCTGGTCACAGGTTTATCCTGGTACTGGTGGATCATGCCACACGGTACCCAGAGGCAATACCTCTGAGGACAGTCACTGCACCTGTAGTGGCAAGAGCCCTAATGGGAATCTTTACCTGAGTGGGATTTCCCAAGGAAGTTGTGTCTGACAGGGGGACCAACTTCATGTCAGCTTACATGCGGGCAATGTAGAAGGAGCGTGGAGTGACCTACCGGTTCACCACTCCTTATCACCCCCAGTCGAATGGACTGGTTGAGAGGTTTAATAAGACCTTGAAGGGCATGATCAGAAGTCTGCCCGAAAGCCTGCGGAGGAAATGGGACGTCCTCCTACCCTGTTTACTCTTTTCCTACAGGGAAGTGCCCCAGAAGGGAGTGGGCTTCAGCCCCTTTGAGCTTCTGTATGGGCACCCTGTACGCGGTCCTCTCAGCCTGGTGAAGGATGGTTGGGAGAAGTCTCCCAGGAAACCCCCCCCAGGATGTGGTGAGCTACATGCTGGCCTTCAGGAGCCAAATGGCGAAGTTGTGGAAGCAAGCTTCTGACAACTTGGAGGCCAGCCAGGCAGTCATGAAGGAGTGGTATGACCACAATGCTCACCAGGTGGAATTGGAGCCTGGACAGAAAGTGTGGGTGATGGAGCCTGGAGAGCTTAGCGCCCTCCAGGATCGCTGGACAGGCCCCTTTGAGGTGTTGGAGAAGAAGGGTAAGGCCACATACCTGGTGGACCTTAAGACCCCTCGACAGCCCCTACGGGTGCTGCATGCCAACCGTCTCAAGCCCCACCATGAGAGGCCCGAAGTCATGTTGATGATGGTGACTGACGGGGAGGAGGAAGCGGAAAGCGAACCTCTCCCCGATCTCTTTTCGTCTCAAGAGAAGGATGGGTCAGTGGAGGGAGTGATTCTCTCTCCTACTCTAACTCCTGAGCAGCGGGAGGACTGCCGCCAGATCCTGGAGCAGTACTCTTCGTTGTTCTCCCTTGTCCCGGGAAGGACTCACCTGTGTACCCATGACGTGGACACAGGAGACAGCCCACCAGTGAAGTCGAAGACCTACCGGCTGTCTGACAAGGTGAAGGCTAGCATCCATGGAGAGGTTGCCAAGATGCTAGAGCTGGGAGTAATTGAACCTTCCAACAGCCCTTGGTCCAGTCCGGTGGTGCTCGTGCCAAAAGCCGCACCACCAGGCACCACACCTGAACTGAGGTTCTGTGTGGATTACCGAGGACTGAACTCAGTGACTAAGACTGATGCTCATCCGATCCCTAGGGCGGATGAATTGATTGACCGGCTAGGAGCTGCCCAATATCTGAGTACCTTTGACCTTACTTCAGGGTACTGGCAGATCTCCTTGACAGATGGAGCAAGGGAAAGGTCAGCCTTCTCCACGCCTGAGGGACACTACCAGTTCTGTGTGATGCCCTTTGGGCTCAAGAACGCCCCTGCCACATTTCAGCGGCTGGTGAACCAGGTCCTCTCTGGATTGGAGAGTTTCTCTGCTGCTTACTTGGATGACATTGCTGTCTTCAGTAGCAGTTGGGAGGACCATCTGCAGCATTTGCAGGCAGTTCTCCAGGCCCTGAGACAAGCTGGATTGACAATCAAGGCCAGCAAATGCCAGATTGGGCAGGGGTCGGTTGTGTACCTTGGACACTTGGTGGGTAGGGGGACTGTGCAGCCCCTGCAGGCGAAGATTGAGGCAATCATTGCCTGGGAACCCCCCAAGACACAGACTGAGGTCCGAGCTTTCCTGGGCCTCACAGGCTACTACCGTCGCTTTGTGAAGGGGTATGGCACTATTGTAGCGCCCCTCACAGAGCTCACCTCCAAGAAACAACCTCGACGGGTAGTTTGGACGGGAGCTTGTCAGCAAGCTTTCGAGAAGTTGAAACAGGCAATGTGTGCGGCACCGGTCCTGAGGGCCCCAGACTTCTCCAAGGAGTTCATTGTCCAAACAGATGCATCAGAACATGGCATTGGGGCAGTGTTATCGCAACTGAATGAAGAGGGCCTGGATCAACCTGTAGTCTTCTTATCCAGGAGACTGCTTCCCCGGGAACAGAAGTGGAGTGCCATTGAGAGGGAAGCTTTTGCGGTGGTGTGGGCTCTGAAGAAGCTACGGCCATACCTCTTTGGCTCGCACTTCCTGGTTCAGACTGACCACCGACCCCTTCGTTGGCTGATGCAAATGAAGGGGGAAAATCCCAAGTTGTTGAGGTGGTCCATCTCCCTACAAGGAATGGACTTCCGGGTGGAACATTGGCCTGGAGTGGACCACGCCAATGCAGACGGTCTCTCCAGGTATTTCCGCCTTAGTGATGAGGACTCCCAAGGGGTTGGGTAGTTCTCCCCACTTTCAGCTGGGGGGGACGCGTGTTAGACCTGTCTGGCTTTTTGACGTAGTCCCTCCTCATTATTATTTATTTTGTCCCCTTTTTGCCCCTCATACCCTTAATAATTTTTGTCCACTGACTTTTTATAGGTGTTGGCCAAGGGGATAGGTGTTCTTTTGTCCCTCATAGTTTTTTACCTCAGGCCCAGGGGCCTGTTCTGACAGAAAACTCCTGTATTCACAAAATGGAGGGCCCTAACTGTTTCCAACTGCCACACCTTAGTCAGCCCCATAGGATAACCTTAGGCCTTCCAGAACCTTCTGGACCCTACTGGACTCTGTGGGGGTTGTCTATATAAGGGCAGAGGTTAGGAGGCCATTTTGTGCTGACCAGAGAGTGGAGGAGTGAGGCAGTGGTGAGAGGAGGAGGACGCACTGGGAGCAGTTAGTTTGTCCTTGTGACAGACAGCCACTACAGGGAGACGTTCCCCCTTCAACCCCTGACCAATCCCTCCCAACCACCTTCTTCTACTGAAGAGTGTAGTCCTCTGCCCAGCATAGGATCCCAAAAGAGACTGTTGCAGTTTAAGGATCCCAGTGAGGTTGTTGCAGCAAGGGTTCCAAATGAAGTGAGGCTAATCCTGGTGCCCCTTACCCGGTTCATTAATTGGACGCAGTCCGACTGCTGGAAACCCCCTCTCCCCTAGCGCCACATCGCCATCGTGTCCCTCTTCCTACCTGTGGTGGAGGAGGCAGTGAAGTGACAGGCTGGATTGCCCTAACTGGCGCGAGTCAAGCGGCGCCGTGCGGAGCATTGGCTGGATCCGGAGGTGAGGAGCCGTCCTGTAGTGGTTTCCCCGGTCCCCGGAGGTGAGGAGAGTGAGGGGAGGCGCTGGCGCGAGTGCGCGATCTCCAGGGAGGAGACGCTGCTTCCTCGCGCATGCCCCAGCGCTGTAGTGTCCCGGGCGCAGGAGGGGCCTAGGATCGAGCAGGCCCGGGTGGACGCCTCCTTCCTGGTTGCGTAGGCGGAGTGTAGCAGCATCAGGGCGAGTGCTACTGCGCAGGTCCGCGATGGTAGTGGCCCCGCCGAGCATCACAGAGGAGCGCCGGCCACCTCAGGAAACCCAGAGAGAGTCCCGCCTTCTCCCTTTGCTCGCACGCCACGCAGAGGAGCTGACCGAGCAGGGAGGGGGAAGCTAAAAGGCCCGATAGTGGCCTGTGGGCAATTGGAAATTGGCATACCTTCCACTCGAGCGCCACGCAGAGGAGCTGGCCCGAGTGGGGAGGAAGGAGCGGGGGAGTGAAAATTGTGGAGCATTGTGGAGCGTTGTGAGGCGGGAGGGCCTCCCCAGCCTCAGCTCCTCGACCCCCTTCATTGCTGTTCTTCTTATAAGCCTGGGGCCTCATTTATGAGGCCTTGCGTCAGTTTTGCGCTGCGGATGCGTCACTTTTTGTGACGCATCTGCGGCGTAAAACATGCGCCTTGTTGCGCCATATTTAAAAAGTGACGCATCTAGGTAGATGCGTCACTTTTTAAACCCCCGCGCCACATTATACCTGCGTCAGGTATAATGTATGCAGAGGGGGCGTTCCCCCGCAAAAAGCCTCGTAATAGTGACGCAGTGAAATCTATGAGATTTCACTGCGTCACTTTTAGGATGCGGTTGCGTCAAAATCTTGTGCCTGCCTCACAGCAGGCGTAAGACTGACGCAAGCCCTTTCACATGGGGCTTTCCCCATGTGAAAGGACGCATTGCTGGAGATGCGTCACTTTTGTGACACACTCCAGCAATGCGTCACTTTTGCGCTTACAGATGCGTCAGAAATACTGACGTATCTGTAAGTCCTTGCGACGTGATGCGTCATACATTAAATATGACGCATCATTGGTGTCGCAAGGAGTGCGCAGTGAAAAGTGACGCGTCACTTTTCATAAATGAGGCCCCTGGTGCAGGACGACCCCAACTCTTTGAATCAAAAGTAAGGAGAGTGGGGGTGTGGGAAAACGGATGCCAGGGAGCCTTTTTCAGGCAGAAAGAGTTACTGATACCAGAGGTGATTCCCAAAACCCTCACAGTTAACGACAAGGGTTTTAGGTTGACAGAAATCTGAAGAGCCTAATATTAAGGTGTTGGAGGAGTGAATCCAGCTATTCTTCTTTGTGATATCATTGGAATTGACTACCGGGAGGAGGCCTACTTTGTGTATACTCTGGCCAGGGTGATCTAGCTTAACTGAGGTTATAAACCTACCCCCCTTTAGTCAATTGCTCAGTAGTTGAACCCTCTTAGTTTGACTGTAATATACTGAATTGTGATTCCTAATGAAACTGATATGTATTGAACTGTGATTCCAACTGAAGCTGAATTGTTGCACTTAATCAATTGTTTGACAAAAGAAAGGAGTACTTGCTAAAGGTGACTGAATAATAAGATCAAGAGTACTGAAGAAGATAATTTAGTAGTTTACTTAACAGTCTTAGAAATGTGACTGCCGATACTAAGATAACTTGAAATGTCTTACACTGTATAATTTGAAACTGAAGAGTATATTATTTTTATAAAGCAGCACTTATTTTTCCACATTTTTGGTGTAGCGTTTTCTTTTTGAGTGCTATTGCGTGGTTTTACTGTTGGGTGGTCTGCAACCTTTACACTGTGCCTCTGAATGTTAGTCTTGCCCTAGGCCAGGCTACCCCAGTTCCAACAAGCCGAAGCTGCAGCAGTGCAGTCATCCCTCACACATAACAGGTGCAGCAGAAGCAGTAGCAGTGCAGCCATCCCTCACACATAACAGGTGCAGCAGAAGCCGCAACAGTGCAGTCATCCCTCACACATAACAGGTACACCCGAAGCTGCAGCAGTGCAGTCATCCCTCACACATAACAGGTACAGCCGAAGCTGCAGCAGTGCAGTCATCCCTCACACATAACAGGTGCAGCAGAAGCCACAGCAGTGCAGTCATCCCTCACACATAACAGGTGCAGCAGAAGCCACAGCAGTGCAGTCATCCCTCACACATAGCAGGTGCAGCAGAAGCCACAGCAGTGCAGTCATCCCTCACACATAACAGGTGCAGCAGAAGCCGCAACAGTGCAGTCATCCCTCACACATAACAGGTACACCCGAAGCTGCAGCAGTGCAGTCATCCCTCACACATAACAGGTGCAGCCGAAGCTGCAGCAGTGCAGTCATCCCTCACACATAACAGGTACAGCCGAAGCTGCAACAGTGCAGTCATCCCTCACACATAACAGGTACAGCCGAAGCTGCAGCAGTGCAGTCATCCCTCACACATAACAGGTACAGCCAAAGCTGCAGCAGTGCAGTCATCCCTCACACATAACAGGTGCAGCAGAAGCAGCAGCAGAAGCAGCAGCAGTGCAGCGATCACTCACACAGAACAAGTGAAGCAGAAGCCGGAGCAGTACAGTCATTCCTCACACATAACAGATTCAGCCGAAGCTGCAGCTCTGCAGTCGTCTCTCACACAGAACAACTACAGCAGAAGCAGCAGCTGTGCAGAGATCACTCACACAGAACAAGTGCAGCAGAAGCAGCAGCAGTGCAGTCAGCCCTCACTCAGATCAAGTGCAGCAGAAGCAGAGGTGTGCTGAACTAGATAAAAGAACCTATAAAACGCAACTGAATAAGTATAAGGAAGCAATTGCAAGAGCAAAGGCCGATTATTATGAAAAAACTATCCTGGAAGCACCGAATAAGGCTGGAACTATCTTTAACATAGTAAAGGATCTATCTAAACCGGCCTATGTAAGTAATAAGATCATAGCTACCAGGGCCGGACTAGCAACCAAAACCAGCCCTGGCAAAGTGCTCGGCCGTCCCCCCCCCAAGCCCTCCCCCCGGGGGTTGGGGGTGCCTCCGAGCTCTTTGCCAAGGCCGGTTTTCGGCTGATTTTGTTAAAGAGCCGAATTTGCAGCAATGCTGCAAAAAAGGCTCAGTAACCAAATCGGCCCCCAGGGGCCTAAAACCGGCCCGACCCATGCGGTGTACCGGGGGATTGCCCAGTGCCCGCTACGGCCAGTCCAGCCCTGATAGCTACGCAGAAGCTATGCATCGATCTGGCAATTTATTTTGATGAAAAGATCAATAAAATCATTGGTGGCCTTAACCAAAAAAAACATACTGGAGTGGATGATGAAAACAATCCACCTGGTAAGGAGGAGAATGACCTACTAGCGACAATGGCACTAGAGATACAAGACTAGAGCATAGACAGTGACCGTCAGCCTACTCTGAAGTGGTTTCAAACTCCCACCGAGGAAGTGTTCACTAATAAAGCTCTGACTGTCTCTTCTGGGTCACCACTGGACCCCCTCCCACTTAGGATTTGGAAGGAATTCAAGCTGGAACTCTTTCCCTTGTTACGCCAAATCTGCTGCCAGTCACTGATTAACTGTGAGGTCCCAGAATGCTGGAAACAAGCAATAGTGACCCTGTTACTCAAAAATCCAACACTTGATTCTCTCTGTCCATCTAGCTATAGACCCATCTCTCTGTTACCCTACCAGGTAAAAATCCTTGAGCAAATAGTCAGTAAATCCCTGTCCAGGATAATCATCTACTGGATGAACTGCAATTTGATTCCGTCCTGAGCACGGAGCCAAAACAGCCCTAGTGACTTTGTTTGATGATTTGAGAATGCGAGCAGACAATGGGCAATCGGTCATATTTGTACTGATAGATATGTCAGCAGCATTTGATAGGGTGAACCATGGCATTCTGCTAAAAAGACTTGAACTTGTTTCAGTCCTACCTATCAGATAGGACCCAGGCAGTGAGTATACAACGTTTCAAATCTCCAAAGACTTCTATCCAACATGGGGTGCCGCAGGGTTCAGCAATCAGCCAGATCTTATTCACTATATACCCGCATCCCCTTATTCCTATCATCAAGTCCTTTAGAGTAGAACTAGTCAACTATGCTGATGACACACAGTTTGTGTTTTTGCTGGAAGGGAATCAAACAATTCTCATGGATAAATTTCATAAATGCATGAAAAGTACTACAAACTGGCTCAGAAACAACTTTCTCCAATTCAATGGAGACAAAGCAGAAGTCGTATATTGCACTACGAGCAAAATAGCTCGTCCCCTTCCTGTTGACTTCCGGATCACCCCCACAGATACTTGCTAACTATATGCCAAAAAAGTACGCAATCTGGGGGTGCTGATGGATTATAACCTTCAATTGGACTCACGGATAAACAAAACAGTTGGCACCTGCTTTTCCTTGATTAGAGCACTATGAAAGATTCTCCCGCTATTGTCAGTCCTTGCCAGAATACAAGTAGTAAGGAGTGTTATTCCGAGCAGGCTGGGTTATTGTAACTCCCTGTATCTTGGAGCTCCAAATTCCTTTGTTGCAAAGTTACAAAGAATCCAAACAATAGCATCAAAGCTAGTTCTAAACCGGCAGCACAGGTCCTCTGAATCTCTGGCCCTAAGAGATCCTCATTGGCTGCCGATTCGGCAGAGGATACATTTTAAATATCTCTACATCGTTTTCAAGGCAGTACATGGTTTGGGTCCCAGACCACTGCAGAGAAAATTAACGTGGTATACTCCCCTAAGAAACCTCCGCTCATCGACAGCAAATTTGGTTAACACTACAAAATTTAAAAGAACTAGGACTGGAGGGAGAGCCTATAGCTCCGTGGCCTCACAGATGTGGAATGAACTTCCAAATGACATTAGGCAAATCAAGAACTTAATGCGATTCAGGGAGAAGCTGAAGACTTGGCTGTTCTCGAGGGAGAAATAATATATAGATGTAGAGTTACCGACTCACCCAGCTGTCTTACTCTGTTTCCTTCCCGCCCTCATTGTGTTGCATGTTTCATCAAAAGGAGGATGATTAACTATGCCATATAACAACAGCGTAAACTCTCGTTGGGTGACAGTGCGCTATACAAATTCTGCTTACATTACATTACATTACACTGCAGTGGTTCCTCACACAGAACAAGTGCAGCAGAAACAGCAGCAGTACATCGGCGATCACACAGTACACGTGCAGCAGAAGCAGCAGCAGTGCAGTCATTCCTCACACAGAACAAGTGCAGCAGAAACAGCAGCAGTACATCGGCGATCACACAGTACACGTGCAGCAGAAGCAGCAGCAGTGCAGTCATTCCTCACACAGAACAAGTGCAGCAGTGCAGTCCTCCGTCACACATAACTGCAGCACAAGCAGCAGAAGTGCAGTCAGCACTCACACAGAACAGGTGAAGCAGAAGCAGTGCAGTGCAGTCATCCCTCACACAGAACAAGCGCAGCAGCAGAACAGCTATCCCTCATACAGAACAACTGCAGCAGAAGCAGCAGCAGTGCAGACATCTCTCTCATAGAACAAGTGCAGCAGCAGCACAGCTGTCCCTCACACAGAACAAGTGCAGCACCAATGAACTTTTCTCACACACAACACGTGCAGCAGAGGTGCAGTCATCCTTCTCACAGAATAAGTGCAGCACAAGAAGCAGTAGTGCAGTCATCCCTCACACAGAACAAGTGCAGGAGTAGTAGAAGTGCAGTCGTTCTTCACACAGAGCAGCTGAAACAGCAGTATTGCAGTCGTCCCTCACACAGAGCAAGTGCAGCAGAAGCAGCAGCAGTGCCCTTGTTTCTCACACAGAACAACTACAGCAGAAGCAGCAGCAGCAGCAGGTCACTTGTCTCTCCCACACAAGGGTATCAGAAGAAGCAGCAATGCAGTCATCCCTCACACAGAACAAGTGCAGCAGCAGCACAGCTGGGCACAAGAGCAGCAGTAGTGCAGACATCCGTCTTACAGAATAAGTGCAGCACAAGCAGCAGCAGTGCAGTCGTTCCTCACACAGAACAAGTGTATCAGAAGCAGCAGCAATGCACTTGCCTCTCACACACAAGTGTATCAGAAGCAGCAGAAGTGCAGTCGTCCCTCACACAGAACAAGTGCAGCAGAAGCAACAGCAGTGCACTTCTCCCACACAGAACAAGTGCAGCAATAGCAGCAGCTGTGCATGTGTCACTCACTCACAAGTGCATTTGAAGCTGCAGTAGTGCACTAGTCTCACACACAAGTGCAACAGCAGCAGGGCAGTTGGCCCTCACACAGAACAAGTGTAGCAAAAGTAGCAGTATTTCAGTCAGTCATCCCTCACACAGAACAGCACGTATAGCAGAAGCAGCAGCAGCACAGTCCTCCCTCACACAAGGCAAGTGCAGCAAAACCAGCAGCAGTGCAGTCATTCCTCACACAGAGCAAGTGCAGCTGAAACAGCAGCAGTGCATCAGCGATCACACGGTACAAGTGCAGCAGAAGCAGCAGCAGTGCCGTCATCCCTCACCCAGAACAAGTACAGCAATTCAATCATTCCTCACATAGAACAACTGCAGCACAAGCAGCAGAAGTGCAGTCAGTGCTCACATAAAACAAGTGAAGCAGAAGCAGTGTAGTGCAGCCATCCCTTACACATAACAGCTGCAGCAGAAGCAGCAGAAGTGCAGTCATCCTCACACAGAACAAGTGCAGCAGCAGTGCGGTCATCCTCACACAGAACACGTGAGCAGCAATTCACTTGTCTCTCACACACAACACGAGCAGCAGCAATGCAGTCATCCCTCTCACAGAACTAGTGCAGAAGAAGCAGCAGAAGTGCAGTTGTTCCTCACACAAAACAAGTGCAGCTAAAACAGTAGAAGTGCAGTTGTCCCTCACACAGAACAAATGCATCAGAAGCAGCAACAGGCATTGCTCTCTCACACTGATCAAGTGCAGCAGAAGCAGCAGTAGTGCACTTGTTTCTCACACAGATCAAGTGCAGAAGAAGCAGAAGCAGCATCTGTGCACTTGTCTATCACAAAGAACAAGTGCATCAGAAGCAGCAACTGCGCATTGTTCTCCCACACAGCTCAAGTGCAGCAGAAGCAGCAGCAGTGAACTTGTCTCTCACACACAAGTGTATCACAAGCAGCAGCAGCAGTTCAGTCGGCGCTCACACAGAACAAGTGCAGCAGAAGCAACAGCAGTGCAGTCGTCATTCAACACAGAACAAGAACAGCAGAAGCAGCAGCAGTGCACTTGTCTCTTACACAGAACAAGTGCAGCAGAAGATGCAGCAGTGCACTTGTCTGTCACACACAAGCGCAGCAACAGCAGGGCAGTCAGCTGTCACACAGAACAAGTGCAGCAGTGCACTTGTCTCTCACAAACAAGTGTACCAGAAGCAGTGCAGTCGTCACTCACACAGAACAAGAACAGCAGAAGCAGCAGCAGTGCACTTGTCTCTCACACAGAACACGTGCAGCAGAAGCAGCAGCAGTGCATGTGTCTCTCACACACAAGTGCATTGGAAGCTGCAGCAGTGCATGTGTCTCTCACACACAAGTGCAGCAGCAGCAGGACAGTCGGCTGTCACACAGAACAAGTGCAGCAGCAGCAGTGCACTTGTCTCTCACACACAAGTGTATCAGAAGCAGTGCAGTCGTCACTCACACAGAACAAGTGTAGCAGAAGCAGCAGAAGTGCACTTGTCTCTCACACAGAACGTGTGCAGCAGAAGCAGCAGCAGTGCATGTGTCACACACAAGTGCAATAGAAGCTGCAGCAGTGCACTTGTCTCTCACACACAAGTGCAGCAGCAGGGCAGTCAGCCCTCACACAGAACAAGTGCAGCAGAAGCAGCAGCTGTGTAGAGATCACTCACATAGAACACGTGCAGCAAAAGCAGCAGCAGTGCAGTCATACCTCACACAGAACAAGGGCAGCCGCAGTGCAGTCATCCCTCTCACAGGATAAGTGTAGCACAATCAGCAGTAGTGCAGTCATCCCTCACACAGAAGATATGCAGAAGAAGCAGCAGAAGTGCAGTCGTTCCTCACAGAGAACAAATGCAGCTGAAACAGCAGGAGTGCAGTCGTCCCTCACACAGAACAAGTGCATCAGAAGCAGCAACAGTGCATTGCTCTCTCACAAAGATCAAGTGCAACAGAAGCAGCAGCAGTGCACTTGTATCTCACACACAAGTGTATCAAACCAGCAGCAGTGCACGTGTCTCTCACACACAAGTGTATCAGAAACAGCAGCAGTGCAGTCGTCCCTCACACAGAAAAAGTGCTGCAGCAATTATCTTTCACACAGATCAAGTGCCGCAGAAGCAGCAGCAGTGCATGTGCCAGGCTCACACAGAACAAGTGCAGCAGCAGCAGAAGCAGCAGCAGTGCACTTGTCTCTCACACACAAGTGTATAACAAGCAGCAGCAGCAGTGGAGTCGTCCCTCAAACAGAACAAGTGTAGCAGAAGCAGCAGCAGTGCAGTCGTCATTCACACAGAAAAAGTGCAGCAGAAGCAGCAGCAGTAGACTTGTCTTTCACACAGAACAAGTGCAGCAGCAGCAGAAGCAGCAACAGTGCACTTGTCTCACACACAAGTGTATCAGAAGCAGCAACATCAGTGCAGTCATCCCTCACACAGAACAAGTGCAGCAGAAGCAGCAGCAGTACAGTCGTCATTCACACAAAACAAGTGCAGCAGAAGCAGCAGCAGTGGACTTATCAAGCAAAATTAGACAGTTGCTTTTTGTGTCCCGTAAACGGAAAGATCACAACAGGAAAGAGAAAACATGGTTTGATAAGGGATTTAGTGATGCCCATAAAAATCTAAAAAGAGTCTTGAAAACCAAGCCAAAAGTCATGGAAGAAATTAATCAGGCCAGACTGGCATATAGACGGGCTCAACAGAAGAGAAAACTGGAACTAAGAGAAGAAGCAGGGCAGAATTTACGCAAGGCCAGTGAAAACAAAGACAATACAGAGTTTTGGCATATAGTCAATGCACCTTTCCTATCTATGCGCGACACCAACATAATCGATGTGGCAATAGAAGAGGAGAGGTGGGTGCAATATTTTAGTGGTCTTTATAATGACAGCCAATGCAATGAAGATATGGTAAATATGGTGGAGATGGAAGGTGAGGCAATAGGTGAATCATGGCCTGTGACATTTGACGGGAGAATGCAAGAAAATATCTTCCCATTAAAAAGTTCCTTGACCTTGGATGAAGTGATAAAAGCCATTGAAGATAGTGCGGCAGGTAAAGCCCCTGGCCCAGATGGCACACCAGTAGATATTTACAAATATAATATTGAGCTATGGGCTCCGCTTTTAACAAACCTACTTATGAAGTGTATGCACCATGGGTTAATCGCTACTTGGTCGGACTCTATAATTATCCCAATTTTTAAAAAAGGGGATCGAAATGACCCGCTATGTTACCAACCCATCTCTCTGCTAGATTCCCTTCTAAAAGTGGCTGAAAGGGTAATCCTGAATAAGCTACAAACTTGGGCTGATGAGAGGGGAGTGCTAACTAAGCTACAATATGGCTTCCGAGCAGGCCTAGGAACAGTTGAACAGGGCCTGAATTTGAGTTTGATTGTTGACAAATATACAGTGGCAAAAAGTGGTAATATATTTTTAACATTCGTTGACCTCAGTTCAGCTTTCGATTGTGTAATACATGATAAACTGTGGGCCATTTTAACGGACATTGGTGTCGATGATAGCATACTGCTGTTTTTAAAAGAGTTATATAGGGATGCTGGTGCAAGAGTTAGGTATGGGAAAGAGGGGGACTGTACCAAAAGATTTAATATAAGTAAAGGAGTGAGACAAGGGTGCGTTCTCGCCCCATTTCTTTTTACCCTCTATATAAATAGTGTGGGAAAATATCTGGCGGAGCACCCAAATGATTACCCAGTGATTGATGGTTGTCCCATACCTATCTTATTATATGCGGACGACGCAGTTTTAATGTCTAGGACACAAAATGGGCAACAAAGAACACTTACAAAGGGGGCGCTACGTGGTGCACAAGTAAGATGGCCGCACTTCTGTGAGGCTCCTACAGCCCGGTTAATTGATTCTGCAGGTATCCTGAATTCATGACCTTCTCTACACCTGAATCGCTACTGATGTGAAGGAGATCCCCCCTAGCACACTCGGTGTAATTTTCGGAGCAATCGGACTGCGGAAACCCGAGTTACTGTGCTCTGAAATCCCGACCGAGGAGCTGAGCAGGGCTGCGGTGGAGCGTGGAGCAGCCGCTGTGGTTACCCGACGCCGTGGATGCTCTGGCACGGACTGGGCCGCGGGGCAACAAGGACATGCCGGATTCACCTTTGATGTCATGGCCCGGTGCTGCATTTGAATCTGAGAGACGCCGGGAGGCAGCGGCACCCGTAGAGAGGTCTCTGACCAGCAGTGGGGACACTACGAGGACAGGTGGAGCAGCGGCAGTCTAGCTGCGACGGTGCTTCGGGCAGTGGGCTGGTGAGTGCGCCTTCTCGCGCGGCCCCTGCAGTGCCGATTTTGGTGCCCCGGTGGGTCTGTAAAGCTGACACCCTGCACTTGCGTGCATTCTCAGCTGGAGTGCATTGAGGAGCAGAGGTTGTGTGCTTCCTGTCGGCCCTGGCTAGGCCTGTTTTTATATCTGAGGATGACTACTGGGCTCTCTCCCCTGAATGGAGCACTGTGATGCACTGCCGGTCCCCACTGATAATTGTTACGAGGCGTGGAGGCACAGAATTTTGGTAGGCTGTGTGCTTGGCTTACGGAAGGAGAACTTGTCGGTGGGCCCCCGCCGAGTTGGCGCCATCTTCAGTCTGTGCTTCCTCTGAGCTGCCATCTTGCGTCGCAGGAGAGGGGACAGAGTACTTTGGGAGCCAGAGGACATGAAATACTCCCATAACACCTGATTCCTGCTCTGCCTGCAGAGGGGGCTTTGAGTTGTGCTCTTTGAGACCTCGCTCAACTTCTTATTGTGGTTCACTGAGGGTTGCCTTGTGGGAACACCAGATGACGGATGAGGACTTGTGCTGGGACACCTAGGAGAGACCAGTGACGACACGCTGCAGACCGGCATTGGTTGGGGCGAACGTTATACAATCCCGTGGCTGTCCCTGCTGATTGCGGCTACTGCTTGGTCCCATACTGAGAGGGACAACTGCAAGGCACCTATCTGATTGGTTTCCAGAGAGGCTGTACTGAACCCTGATGCAAAAATGGGGAAACCAGACACAAGGCAACCGAAGCTGAACTTCGACGCTGCCAAAAAAAGTGCACGTAATGTACAGGAGGACTGTAACCTGGTGGAAGGAAGGGAGGCGCGAGGAGAACCGGCCACACAGCAGCGATGTACAGACCATTCTGCAAGAGGTCCGGCAGCGATTTGCCACCATCGTGGATAAAGTTGATCGTATGTCATCGCGAATGGATGCTATAGCACATAAGCTGGAGGGGCATGAAGACCGAATAAAAGAAACAGAGAGACGCATCTCGGACACTGAGGATGTGACGGCCCGGAATGCCACTCAACTCGCCCACATGGATAAGCTTTTAAAAATCGTCGCAGCAAAGAATGAGGACTTGGAAGCGCGCAGCAGGCGCAATAACATACGCGTGATGGGTATTCCAGAGTCGACCAACACTGGAAGAATGGAGGAGTACGTTGGAAGAATGCTGGTGGCTGCGATTGGGGCTGAATCCTTTTCCAGTCAGTTTATTGTGGAAAGGGCACACAGATCTCTTGGACCTCGTCCCCCGCCGGGCGTCCCATCATAGCGAGGCTTCTCAATTATAGGGACCGAGATGTTGCATTGCGAGCAGCAAGAATGTAGGAAGGTACATCCTGACTATGGTTGCCCCCAACTTTTTGCCTGTGTTTTAGCTGGTTTTTGGACATAGTCGACCTGGGACCCTGCCAATCAGGACCCCAGGCCTACTGCTCTCTCTTTAAAATGGATTCCATGTACCCTAGGTGCATTTCCAATTGGTACTGGGCCACCTTATCAGACCCTGTAACTCAGGGCATAGGTGTACCCAGGGCCGCCAGGGGCTGCAGCATGTATTATGCCACCCCTGGCTGGCCTCCTAAATTTGACACAACTGGCTGCATGACAGCTGGGGCAAAGTCGTGTAATCACCCTTTGCTTTAGATATAGTAGCCCTATATCTAACCCTCCAATGGACACCCGAGTTCCTATCAGTCACTCCTATGGCAGGCCTTGACAATCCTGAAGGCAGAGTGCATGGGCTCGTGTGAACTAAGCTCTGGCCCGAGCCGAGCCCGGTTGCAGCTTGCGGAATCAAGACCCAATGGCTGTTCCATGATAACGCGTACCATATCGGTAACTTCGGTGTCGCGTTATCAAGACATGTCGAGTAAGGTGTCATACGAATCGGGATACTGCCCTCTCACCCACTCTGGCGACGAGGTTAGCATTCCGCCCTTCTAGAGGGACACGACATGTACGTAACTGTGAACCCCGGTTAAAGTTAACGAAAGCCTCAGCTCCACAAAATGGATGCTGCCACCACAGACACGAGTCTGACCTCCTGCCGCTGGGAGTCCTTCCAGCGAGGAGCACTTGGACAAAGGGTTTCCTGTCAAGGGCGGTGTTCGCACCGTCCCAGACAGGGTTTGTGTATTCTGGGTAGGTAGGGCTTTTGCGAGAAGGTGACTGCGGAGTGGCACCCCGGTGCTCACTACGCATCTGCCGGTTAGAACCAGTTCCAGGGGCGACAGCCCTGGCCTGGGGAAAGTCCGGCAGGGGAGAGGGGCGTAACTACCCCCCTTCCTGGTCCCACCCTTAGGGCAGGACCTAGTCATGTACCCACCCCTTTCTTTAGAATAAAGGCCGGAGCGGGGACCCTTCCAAATTAGATCATCTTTGAATCAAGAATACTTTCTACGAAAGGACTTCAAGACTCTTCTCAAGATTTCTCCCTTGTGGCTAAGGAGTAGTCACCCTGCATCAGCGGGCACCATCTAAGAACTCTGCGGTTTGCTGTAAGTCCTTCCTCAAGGAATCCGACGGCCCAGCTCGACGAGAACCGGCTTCCCTGGCACCTCTGACCTCTACCCACGTCATCAGCTCAGCTGTGATCTGTGGGTGCGACGAGACCTCGAGGGACCGGCCATCATCAGAACCTGCACGCTCTTAAAAACCAGCACGACCATCGAGGTAACTCTCTGGTGAGTGCTCTGGGGTCCGAGAAGCCCCGACCCTGAGTCGCTCCAGCACCGAAGTGCAGTCTCCCAGCATCTCCACGATCTGCGTGGGGCCCTTCTGCTCGCTGCTCAGCACGTTGTCTGGTCACTCGCCGCTGGCTTGTGTCCTTCTGTGACGACATCCGAGAATCATCACTGCCGGTCTGGTTGCTCCAGACTGGCCCTTGCTTCCATCTTTTCGAGAAGCACCCCGGACCCTCCTGGTCCACTCAAGACGCCGACAGCGACATCCGTCGTGGGACAGCTCGCACCTCCACCGTGGTCGCCGACAACGCCTCCTGGTCCGAGAGACTGCAGAGCCTAGCGTCGCCCACTCACCTGGTCGAGGTGACGGCCAACGGGTGCCTTCCTGGTACCCTCTGACTACTGGCTAGTAGTACGAACTTGGTCCCCTCTGCTTTCAGGTTTCATCAATCTCCGATCCAGGCTTGGATCTCTACGAACTATTCAGCACTGGTCGCCGGCCAGCAACTCCTTTTTCTTCCGGCTCCTGGCTCGTCAGCGAAGACCCCGACGCCTGTAAGACTTGTGCAGCCGCAGCCCTCGTGGCTAGGTAACTCTGCATTTCAGTGCCTGCATAGCCTCCTTACTCTAGGGTCCCGAGTCCCTCGCTTCCGACTTGCCTTAATCTTTCCGTGTCTCCGGACACTTGTTTTAAACTGTGCACTTGAAGTATTTACTAAAGAGATTTGGTTTGTGCTTAGTACCCTGTCCTCATAAAGAGTACAGGGCTGTTGTGATTCTTAATAAATATACTGTTTATTTTCATAACACTTGTGTGGTGTCCTTTCACTGGGTGTTCAAGGGGTACATGTGTGGTAAACAGCTGGCTTAACACGCCCTCTCGAGTCTTTAGCCTTAGACTGCTCGTATCCACGCTACTAGGATAGCTGGTCTATAGGTTGACTTACAACCAAACACCATAAGGGTCGTTGGAACGATACATAGCGGTCGCTAGAATAGCGAACGTTGCATATCGGGCCAACTTCTCACATTGGTGAGCAGCGGTTGGGATTTGAGCTTGCTGTTGTTTTACCACACGTATCCTAAGAATATCTTGTTGAAAGATCGCACAAGTACTGTTAGTACATATAACTAAAGCTTAGAATACTCTGAGTTCTACTGAACCAGCTGTTGTAGCTCCTCAAGGCTTAGCACACCTTGGCTACAACTCTTAGCAAGGGTACAGTAGGAAAACACATAGTGTAGGTAGGTGCATCACTTACACCACACTAGAAACAGTATGTCGGGCCAAGGAGGAAACTCTGAGTCTCCCCTTGTGTCAGTTGACCCTCCACAGGTCATCCCTTCAGGATATACTGTGCTGAGCTTCAAGGAGTTAAGACGATTGTGTCACTCCCGGAAGATTCAGCAGGGGTCTAACCCCACAACGTCCTTTCTGATTGGTCTCTTGGAGACTTATGATGCCAGAAGAGCTGAGAAACTTCGTAGCTCTTCTAATCCAGAAGGAGACATGCCTCCCCTCGAGGGAACCCGGGACGATCCTGACCTCATTCACCTCGCAACCGAGAACGAGGATGTGGAGGAGGATGAGGATGAGGATCTCTCTGGGGACGAGGCAGATAAGGGACAGGTAGAAGTCGTCAGACTAACACGGTCCAACTTAAGCAGACACGATAGTGGTACGGGGGGAACCCCGGCGCTACTGTCGGTTCCGCTTAACCTGGGGAATGGACGAGCCCGATCTCTGTCAAGAGACTCTGGCAGATCCCTTCATACCAACGGCTCTCACAACTCTTCTCAAAGAGGGATGACGTCCCCTCAGAGGAGAGTGTACGAAGCGAAGGAAAGGGCAGCTAATCTGCGGATCGAAAGGGAAGAACTTGCCCTGGCCAAGGAAAAGCTTGCTTTTGCTAGAGAGCAACAGTTAAGTGGGGCAATCCCCACTGGTGGCAGCAATGTACCTAGTAATAGGGAAAAGAGTTTCGATACGAAACACCTTGGGAAGATAGTGCCCCCCTTTAAACAAGGGGACGACATCCACAAATGGATCACTGCTTTGGAGAGGGCCTGCACTGTGCAGGGTGTTCCCCAGAGTCAGTGGGCAGCTATCTTGTGGCTCTCCTTTGAAGGAAAAGGAAGAGACAAGCTCCTCACCACAAGGGTGGAGGACGCTAACAATTACCAAGTCTTGAAGAATACACTGGTTGAAGGGTTTGGCCTAACCACTGAGCAGTACAGGGTGCTGTTCAGGGATACCCCGAAAACTCAGTCTCAAGATTGGACTGACTTTGTTGATTGTGCCACTAAGGCTTTGGAAGGCTGGCTACTGGGTAGTAAGGTTACTGATTTTAAAGGATTGTATAATCTAATTATGAGAGAGCAAATCTTAAATAATTGTCAGAACCAATTATTACATCAGCACCTGGTAGACTCTGATCTGACCTCTCCACAGGAATTGGGTAAGAGGGCAGACAAATGGGTCAGAACCAGGGTCAGGCCTAAAAACCAGGGTGGTGACCAGAAAAAGGAATCAACCAAGCCTCAAGAGAAGGGTGGGGATAAATCCACAGAGAAGACTTCCCAAGGGCCCCAAAACTCCAACAAGGGTGGTGGGTCCCAGAACACTCCTTCCGAACAGAAGAAACCTTATTGCCATACCTGTAAACAGGTGGGCCATTACAAAAGTGATGCCAAGTGCCCTAAAAATAGCAATAAGGAAAACATACCCCCAAGTAACACTCCCAGACCTCCTGTTACCACTAGTGGTAATCCCCCAGGTGGTGGGAGTGCCCCCAAGAATGTGGTGGGCATTACTTTGGGCAATCAGGAGGACTATGGCTTAGCCAGGTTCCCTGACCACACTCTTGTCTGTGAGACTGGCATGGGGTTTGCCAACTTCACTACTGGACCCCACATTTTGGGAAAGTATAGACAAGAAGTCTTATTGAATGGTCAGAAAGTTGAGGCGTTCAGAGACACCGGGGCCAGCCTCACCATGGTGAGTGACCATCTGGTCCCCTCTGCTCAACTGACCCCTGGTTTTACTTATCAGGTGACGGACATTCATGGAATGAAGAGAAGGCATCCCATGGCAGTAGTCAAGCTCAGCTGGGGTAATGTCACAGGGCCTATGAGAGTGGCAGTGACAGATAACCTACCTGTGGATTGCTTACTGGGGAATGACCTGGAACTCTCAGCATGGGCTGAGGTGGAGCAAGAAGCTCATTCCAGAATGATAGGCCTATCCAGACAGGTTAGTGGGGCAGTAATAGCTACAGCCCCAGTCCAAGCACCATTCCTCCCTGAGAAGGTTGGAAGAGCAGTGGTAGCCACTGCCCAGGCTCAGACCGACTTTACCGAACAGGATAGGAGGGCTGTGACAGTCACAGCCCAAACCCAAACTGAGTGCCCTCCTGAAAAGGTTGGCAAGGCTGAAATGGTCTCAGCCTCTACTCAAACCGATAGTGAGGTTGTGAAGCCTGAAACAATGGATCACTCCACTCAAACAGAGAGCATTGAGGAGGAAGAAGAGTCTTCCCCCTCCCAGACACTAGGTGAGAGCCAGCCTCCTCAGGGAACTGACTCTACCCCTGTTGAAGAAACTGCCCCAGAGGTAGTCAGGCCTAGCCTGGCCGAGCCCCTGATGGTAGTGGACCCTTCCCAGGTGGGACCCAGTCTGGAGCAGGTAACCTGCACCTCTCTACCCTGCCTCAGTCAGCCCAGGGCTGAAGAGGACAGGGAGGCCAGTGGTGGACCCCAAAGGGCCCCCTGTCCAAAAGAACCCCTTAATCAAAAGATTAGGATCACTGAAGCTGGTAAACCTAGCCAAGTGAAAATGAAACAGACTCCTGAGGGATCCCCCTTAAAAATAGTTAGGGACCTCCCACAGCTGGACACTGTTGGGCACAGCCAAACATGGGGCCTAAAAACCCCAGACCTGACCTGTCCCTCCAGTAAGCCAAACAGAGGGACTCAGCCTCCAGCTTTAGGTAGCCAGAGGCTGACCCTGAGAGCTCAGTGCATCTCAGCTAAAGGAAGGAAGGCACACATGATGGATGGTGATTGGAGGAAGTTGAGCCCAAAGGTAGAGGAGCCTCACTTCAGTACTCCATCCCAGCATCAGCCTTCTTCTTTCCCAAGACACACCAGAGACAGAGATTCCCTATGGTGGAGACCCTCAGATGCCCTTAGGGTGAGGGGTTGCCTAGTGGACCATGACACAGGGGGAAACCAAGCCAGAGCTGGTCCTTCCTTATATGGCCACTTAGGTAATAGAGGCTTACCTGGACAAGGATAGCCTTATCTCCTTTCGTTTGGGGGGGGGTTGTGTAGGAAGGTACATCCTGACTATGGTTGCCCCCAACTTTTTGCCTGTGTTTTAGCTGGTTTTTGGACATAGTCAACCTGGGACCCTGCCAATCAGGACCCCAGGCCTACTGCTCTCTCTTTAAAATGGATTCCATGTACCCTAGGTGCATTTCCAATTGGTACTGGGCCACCTTATCAGACCCTGTAACTCAGGGCATAGGTGTACCCAGGGCCGCCAGGGGCTGCAGCATGTATTATGCCACCCCTGGCTGGCCTCCTAAATTTGACACAACTGGCTGCATGACAGCTGGGGCAAAGTCGTGTAATCACCCTTTGCTTTAGATATAGTAGCCCTATATCTAACCCTCCAATGGACACCCGAGTTCCTATCAGTCACTCCTATGGCAGGCCTTGACAATCCTGAAGGCAGAGTGCATGGGCTCGTGTGAACTAAGCTCTGGCCCGAGCCGAGCCAGGTTGCAGCTTGCGGAATCAAGACCCAATGGCTGTTCCATGATAACGCGTACCATATCGGTAACTTCGGTGTCGCGTTATCAAGACATGTCGAGTAAGGTGTCATACGAATCGGGATACTGCCCTCTCACCCACTCTGGCGACGAGGTTAGCATTCCGCCCTTCTAGAGGGACACGACATGTACGTAACTGTGAACCCCGGTTAAAGTTAACGAAAGCCTCAGCTCCACAAAATGGATGCTGCCACCACAGACACGAGTCTGACCTCCTGCCGCTGGGAGTCCTTCCAGCGAGGAGCACTTGGACAAAGGGTTTCCTGTCAAGGGCGGTGTTCGCACCGTCCCAGACAGGGTTTGTGTATTCTGGGTAGGTAGGGCTTTTGCGAGAAGGTGACTGCGGAGTGGCACCCCGGTGCTCACTACGCATCTGCCGGTTAGAACCAGTTCCAGGGGCGACAGCCCTGGCCTGGGGAAAGTCCGGCAGGGGAGAGGGGCGTAACTACCCCCCTTCCTGGTCCCACCCTTAGGGCAGGACCTAGTCATGTACCCACCCCTTTCTTTAGAATAAAGGCCGGAGCGGGGACCCTTCCAAATTAGATCATCTTTGAAACAAGAATACTTTCTACGAAAGGACTTCAAGACTCTTCTCAAGATTTCTCCCTTGTGGCTAAGGAGTAGTCACCCTGCATCAGCGGGCACCATCTAAGAACTCTGCGGTTTGCTGTAAGTCCTTCCTCAAGGAATCCGACGGCCCAGCTCGACGAGAACCGGCTTCCCTGGCACCTCTGACCTCTACCCACGTCATCAGCTCAGCTGTGATCTGTGGGTGCGACGAGACCTCGAGGGACCGGCCATCATCAGAACCTGCACGCTCTTAAAAACCAGCACGA
Organism: Lissotriton vulgaris; assembly: GCF_964263255.1. Classification (NCBI taxonomy): domain Eukaryota; kingdom Metazoa; phylum Chordata; class Amphibia; order Caudata; family Salamandridae; genus Lissotriton; species Lissotriton vulgaris. The sequence continues at coordinate 90,819,007 of NC_141699.1, read as the reverse complement.
CCATCGAGGTAACTCTCTGGTGAGTGCTCTGGGGTCCGAGAAGCCCCGACCCTGAGTCGCTCCAGCACCGAAGTGCAGTCTCCCAGCATCTCCACGATCTGCGTGGGGCCCTTCTGCTCGCTGCTCAGCACGTTGTCTGGTCACTCGCCGCTGGCTTGTGTCCTTCTGTGACGACATCCGAGAATCATCACTGCCGGTCTGGTTGCTCCAGACTGGCCCTTGCTTCCATCTTTTCGAGAAGCACCCCGGACCCTCCTGGTCCACTCAAGACGCCGACAGCGACATCCGTCGTGGGACAGCTCGCACCTCCACCGTGGTCGCCGACAACGCCTCCTGGTCCGAGAGACTGCAGAGCCTAGCGTCGCCCACTCACCTGGTCGAGGTGACGGCCAACGGGTGCCTTCCTGGTACCCTCTGACTACTGGCTAGTAGTACGAACTTGGTCCCCTCTGCTTTCAGGTTTCATCAATCTCCGATCCAGGCTTGGATCTCTACGAACTATTCAGCACTGGTCGCCGGCCAGCAACTCCTTTTTCTTCCGGCTCCTGGCTCGTCAGCGAAGACCCCGACGCCTGTAAGACTTGTGCAGCCGCAGCCCTCGTGGCTAGGTAACTCGGCATTTCAGTGCCTGCATAGCCTCCTTACTCTAGGGTCCCGAGTCCCTCGCTTCCGACTTGCCTTAATCTTTCCGTGTCTCCGGACACTTGTTTTAAACTGTGCACTTGAAGTATTTACTAAAGAGATTTGGTTTGTGCTTAGTACCCTGTCCTCATAAAGAGTACAGGGCTGTTGTGATTCTTAATAAATATACTGTTTATTTTCATAACACTTGTGTGGTGTCCTTTCACTGGGTGTTCAAGGGGTACATGTGTGGTAAACAGCTGGCTTAACACGCCCTCTCGAGTCTTTAGCCTTAGACTGCTCGTATCCACGCTACTAGGATAGCTGGTCTATAGGTTGACTTACAACCAAACACCATAAGGGTCGTTGGAACGATACATAGCGGTCGCTAGAATAGCGAACGTTGCATATCGGGCCAACTTCTCACAGCAAACACACCCTGTTGTACGATGGGAATACCTTTTCCTTATACCCGGATTTTACGCCAATAAGGCAGGAAGAGAGGCAGAAATTTCTGGACGTTAAAGCCAAGCTGCAAAAAGCGCAAATTGATTATGCCTTGCTGTAAACGGCGCAGCTGCGGTTTACACATCAGGGCAAGTAGCGCTTCTTCACAAAACCACAGCAGGTGGAAGATTTCCTCAAGCATATAAGGCATACACCACACACGGACAGTGACATGGTGGCGTCCCAACAGTCAGTATCGACTGGAGCTGAAGAAGACTCGCATTGAACTCCTCCTAGCCACGTTTGCAGACTGTTGAGTAAGATGGGACACATTGCTTATTGTGTGCTCACGTAAGAGATCTGTATGAGGAGGTACATTGAATGTCGTATGCACCGTCCAATGATCCAAAGTTGCACCCCAGCATACCCTGCCAACTTATGGCAAACAAAGCGGTACAAAAGGGGGTGGTGATGGACGGAGCATCTGAACCAATCAAACACTCACACCCAGTCCACAGATCTGGGTTTAATCCATCACCGTTCTTTATCCCACTCTTCCACCCCAGTTCAGACATGGCCATATGCAAATCAGTCTGACCCTGTGCCTCATGGGAACAGTCCAGCCCGAACTGCCAAGCCATGCCTTCCCTGGACCGGAAACAAGCTTCCTTGGGACCTCTCCTTGGTGTTGGGTGTTTTGCAGTCCTCTGCTTTTGAGCCTTTGGAGTCTGTGGACCTTCAGTTCCTGTCTTACAAAGTGGCGTTTCTGGTTGCTATTACTTCTGCGAGATGGCTGGGGGAACTTACGGCCTTGCGTTGTTCTCCCCCGTTTTTGCGGTTTCTGGATGACGCTGTGGTTCTCTCTTTGGATCCCGGTTTTCTCCACAAAATCCGCTCTCGTTTTCATTCCTCTCAGGAACTGGTTCTTCCTTCTTTGTGTCCTTCTCCTTCTTCTCCTTCTGAGCTCTTACTTCATTCTTTGGATCTGAAGCGTGCCTTGTCAGTTTATGTGGCTCGGTCTGCGGTGTTTCGGTACTCTGACTCCCTCTTTGTGACCTTTGGTTTGGCTGGTCGGGGTAAGGCTGCCTCCCGGCTTGCTTTGGGTTGCTGGATAAAAGCGGTCATCTCTCTGGCTTATCTCGGTGCTGGTTTGCCTTGTCCTGCTGGGGTTCAGGCGCGTTCCACTCGGGCATGTCTGTCTCTTGGGCTGCTTTTCATGGTGTTTCTCTTGATGAAATCTGTTGAGCTGGGACTTGGGCCTCCGAATCCACTTTTGTGAGGCACTACCGGTTGAATTGTGCACTTCCTTTTTTGAAAACAAATTTTATTTTTTAAATGAGGTCACATATTGTGCACAGCTCCATCACCCGAAGGCTAATGCCACCATCAATGTATCTGCAAAAATCTTCAGGTACATTTAAAACATAAGAAACAATTGAATCCCTTCCAGGAAAAATGTCGAACACAGAATGTAGTCAATATGTAAACCTCCTTCCCTCCCCCCTCCCGTGCCCTCCCTGCGTGCCTGCTCCCCACCTAACGCATAAGATAACAGTGCAGAACTATGCCATGTACAGTCCGAACCAGCTGCAATTGTTCATATCGCATGTCCTCATATCATCGGGAGGGTAGCCTCCTCTGGTGGCGGGTCTAGGTCCAGGCCCAGGTAGTCCACCCACCGTTTCCAAATTTTGAAATGCTTCCTGGGACAGCCCCTTGCTAAAAACACAGGTTGTTCTATGCCCATACAAAAGTCCATGCCATTCTTCCACGCCGTGAGTGATGGGGCCTGGGGGGCTTTCCATGCTTTCGCTATATCTCGTTTCGCCAGAGTGAATCCTAACAGCATTAGATGGTGCTTATACCTGTTTCCTCCAACCCCAGCCATGACATGTAGCAACGCAAGTTTAGGGTCCCTCTGTACCTCCCAGGCCAGAACCTCAGCCAGGCAACGATGAACCCCATCCCAAAACCTTTGCAGCGATGCACAGCCCCAGACCGTGTGTATCAGTGTGCCCACTTCCTGCCCGCAACGGAGGCAGTCGGGGGACGCTACTAGTCCTGCCCTCCACAGCCGCCGTCTGGTGTAATAGGTGCGATGCAAGTAGAAGAACTGAATTAGTCGCAGGCGCGTGGATATGGCTGCCCCCCTGGGACTCTCACGGGCCTCGAACAAGTATTCGTCATCTATCAATCAATCAGGAGTTTGTTAAAGCGCGACTACTCACCCGTAAGGGTCTCAAGGCGCTAGGGGTGGGGGGGGGTGGGGGGGTGCAGGTTCCATTCCATCAAGGAGGGGGTCTGTCGAAGAGCCAGGTTTTGAGGTTTCTTGCGAAGATGGGGAGCGATGTTGTCTGTCTGAGGTGGAGCGGAAGGGCGTTCCATGCTTTGGCCGCGAGGAAGGAGAAGGAGCGGCCTCCCGATCTGGTCTTTCTGGTGCGGGGGACCACGGCGTGGGAAAGCTGGGCTGATCGTAGGGTCCTTTGGGGTGCGTGGAATTTGAGTCGGCTGTTCAGGTATGCTGGTCCGGTGCCGTGGAGGGCCTTGTGTACGTGGGTGAGCATCTTAAAGGTGATTCTCGCCTCGACGGGGAGCCAGTGGAGTGTGCGCAGGTGCTGGGAGATGTGGCAGTGTTTTGGCAGGTTGAGGACCAGTCTTGCGGCGGCGTTCTGGATGTTCTGTAGCTTGCGGATGAGGTTTTTGTTTATTCCGGCGTAGAGTGCGTTGCCGTAGTCGAGTCTGCTGGTGACCAGGGCGTGAGTGACTGTCTTTCGGTGTTCGAGGGGGATCCATTTGAAGGTCTTACGAAGGAGGCGGAGGGTGTGGAAGCAGGAAGATGAGACAGAGTTGATCTGGCGGTCCATTTTGAGCTCGGAGTCCAGGATGATTCCCAGGTTGCGTGCGTGGTCTGTGGGGGTTGGCGGGTTTCGCTCCAGGCGTCGGGGTTTGGGTCCTAGCTCCCCAATGTCTCGCTCCCAGTGGGCCTTAAGGCCACTCAAGTCCGAGGAGCAATGCCGCACCAGCATCTAATAAATACGTGATAGCTTCTTGCCTGGCAGTTCTCCCATGAAAATTTTTGCTTCAATGGGACTGAATTCGGGGATTTGTTCCAGACCGACTAGGGGGGGGGGGGCTCCAGGGCATGGCGAAATTGGAGGTATCGATGGAACTGGGTGCGGGGCATCCCGAAGTCCTCCTGCAGGTCCATGAAGGATTTAAGGGTATCTCCAGACAGAACGTCGCCCAGGGTCGAGATGCCTATGGCGTCCCAGCCCCTGAAGCCCGTCAGGGCATCCAACTGCGGGAGCCTTCCATTGCGCCAGAGGGGGGGTCTCCTGCGTAAGGACATTCCACCATTCAGTCCGCCTCAGTGCCTGCCTCCACACCAGAAAGACCACCTGTGTGACCGATGGGAGGGACCTCCGAAGGGGAGCCGCATACAACAACGTGTGCAAGGACGCCGAGCTCATTAAGTGTCTCTCGACGGCGTAGGCCGGGTCCCCCTGGTGAATTGTGCCCTTTTTGACCGGACCAATTTTGCCCCCTCGCTCTGAGTCTGTGTGTTTATTACACTTTCACTGCTGCACTCCTTTGTGTGTGGTCTGTGTTTGCTGTGTTGGGTGTGGCAAAGGCCTTATTGGGCGTTGCTTTGGTATGCCTCATGAGTGATGACTGGGTCGAGGACGAGGGACGTAGAGGTAATGCTATGATTACTTTTGGTAATCCCCATTACTCTTAGTCCTACTCGTCCTCGACCAAGTCATATTTCCCACCCTCCCTCCCTGTCCAGGCCTTTGTTGCTTGGTGTGTCAGGATGTGCTTCTAGTGGTTGGGAGTAATATAGCACCTGGCAGGAGGGGGGGTGGAGCCTAAAAGCGTTTCCTGTTTTAATTCCTGTCTTGTGGGATACCTCATGAGTGATGACTGGGTCGAGGACGAGTAGGACTAAGAGTAATGGGGATTACCGAAAGTAATCATAGCAATAATGCCCTTATGTACCTGCAACGTATGGATAGTGAGATATGTATTAGCGTGATGGTGTCTTACTCGAAAAACTGTAATAAGATCTAGAAATACAATCCAGGGAAATTACCACTTGAATGAACTAAGGTGACGTAATAAAAACTGTGGACACTGTTAATAGCAATGAGATTGAATAAACCAAAGGGGATAATTGTTATAGGCTCAGATTAATTGACATTATATTGCGACTTATAATGTTTTTTATTAATATTTATTAATATCAATATTTGTTTTTAATGTCAATCTGTGGAATTTGATGAAATAGATGTAGTTGTGTTTGCTCTGCAAATGTATAATTATGTTTTTTATTGTGCTTTTATGGTTTTTCACCACATAAATCGAATAAAGCTATATTTGATTTGATTTGACTTGTCTCTCACACAGAACAAGTGCAGCAGAAGCAGCAGCAGTGCATGTGTCTCTCACAAACAAGTGTAGCAGAAGCAGCAGCAGTGCATGTGTCTCTCACACACAAGTGAGGCAGCAGCATGGCAGTAGGCCCTCACACAGAATAAGTGCAGCACAATTAGCCGTACTGCAGTCAGTCAGTCAGATAACTTTATTTCAGCATCCTGGGTTCCATAAAAGTGCAAATGCAGATAAAAATACATAATAGAGGAGGAGCTTCGCGGGCAACCAAGATGGCCGCGTAAGCTCGGAGCTCCACGGACCTTCCGATCCTCCTCATATATCCTGTCTGAAATCCTGATCCACGAGGGTGGATTCTTATTGCTGATGGTCTACTAAGGCGGGAGCTGCCTTCCACCTTCGAATCGGTGGTTCCTACGCTGAGCTACGTCGAGTTGAACTCCGTGCCGGGGCTGTGCCATTGTCTCTCCGGTCTCCGCCACTCTGCATGATTGGACTGCGTAGTGACTGGCTGCTGTCCCTACTGGCGGAGTGCTAGTGCCTACAGTGCGCTCTTTCATCGGTCTGGTCTAACTGTCTAGCTCGGATTCTCTTCTTGGCTCGCGGGGCTCGGGCTTGGCCGGTGCAGCCCTTTGTCCTCATCGGAACCAACATGGCTGGCAGAGGGGACCCCGACAAGACATCGAACAAAGGCGTCCGCGGGAAAGCTCAGTCACAACAGAGCAGAATTGAGCGTTATGTCCAGCCGAAGGCGCCGCCTGCCACGGGACCTTCTGCCAAGAACCTTGCAGCTACGGGCTCGCCTGACGGCTCCGAGCCTACCCTGAGTGACATTATGGGGGCCATCACCAGTTTTCGGGCTGACATGCAGCAGCAGCATGAGATTTTGACCCACAAGGTGGACACTATGGCTGTTGATCTGACTCTCATTAGAGCCGACCTGGGCAAAACTAATGATCGAGTGAAGTCGCTGGACATTAAGACCTCTAGCCTAATGGCCGACGTCTCGGACCTGCAAACCGAGGTCCGGAACCTGCGGATGACTGCTGACCAATTCTCCAGGAGGCTGGAGGACTTTGAGGGACGTGCCAGGCGACAGAACGTCCGCATTGTTGGTGTCCCGGAGGGGTCGGAGGAAGCGGCGACGGACCTCTTTGTGGAGGACCTGATAAAGACCCATTTGGCACCATCTGGTCTTAGTAACTTTTTCTCTGTAGAGCGTGCCCATCGAATGCCGGGCGGCCCGCCGAAGTCGGGCGTGGCGCCTAGACCCATCGTAGCACGGCTTCTCAACTTTCGTGACCGAGATGCGGTCCTGCAGGCGTCCAGACGGCATGGCCCACTCAAGTACCAGAACGCTGAAATACATTTTTACCCGGACTTTACCAGGGCTGTTCAGCGACAGCGCCAGAGTTATGCGGTAGTAAAGCGACAACTGCGAGACATGGGATATAAGTACTCTATGATGTTCCCTGCCAAGCTCCGGGTTGAGCATGAGGGCCGTGCCCTGTTCTTTGACTTTGCCGAAAATGTGAGTGAATGGTTGGACACTCTGTCGCCTCGTCGGGACGCTCAAGATGAACGAGATGGAGGTGCAGCTGGTGGCTCGGATCTATGAGACTTGGCTCTACTGTGTAACACCGGCGTTTGGTGACCCCGCTTCATGAGACTGTCGGTATTGTTTTTAAGTGACCCTGCTGACTTTCCTGTCTTTACATGGAGGGTGGCGGGAGGTGTTCGTGGAGATTCCTTACTCCTCTGGGACTTTTTGTAGAGTAGTTTATGGGGCGACAGGCACACTGCTGGTTGGGGGGGCTTTTTAGTCTGATGCAGGGGTGCAGGGTGGGGGGTGCAATTATACAAGTTTATTTGTTTGTTCGTTCTTTCTCTCTTCTTTCCTTTAGGCAATGGACCATGTTTGCTACTGTTTTTCACTTGAAGGCTGGGTTGGCTGAGGCGGGGTGGGACGGGTTGTGGGACGATGGGGGGTAGGAAATTGAAAGTGATCAGTTGGAATGTTAACGGGTTGGGTGACCGAGTTAAGAGAGGGGTGGTGATTCAACTGCTTAAGAGACATATGCCCGACATTCTGCTCCTACAAGAGACGCATTTGATCGGAAACTCTTGCAAGGCTCTTAATCGTAAGGGTTACAAGATGGTGGCCCACTCTGGGTTCTCTTCGGGCTCCCGGGGGGCGGGAATCCTGGTGCGTGCATCCCTTCCCCTTGAGATAGACGTCACTGTGATTGATGAGAGGGGGCGCTATGCTGCGGTCGCAGGGAGATGGGAGGGGCGTTCCCTCGCGCTACTTTCGGTTTATGTTCCCCCAGGCCTACAATCTAGTACTTTCCAGGACCTTGGTGGCGCCATTTTGTCCTTGCCTGATGGTCTATTGATAGTGGGGGGTGACTTCAACTCAGTCTGCTCTGGCTCCCTAGACCGCCAACCGCCGAGAGATCTCCGCAGTTCCCAATTGTGGTTGCCTTCCTTTCTAGACTCCATGGGTTTGGTGGACAGTTGGAGACTTCTGCATCCCGCGCTCCGCCATTTCTCCTTCCTTTCGAGTGCCCATGGTAGTCTCTCTCGTATAGACTACGTTTTTACCTTAGCTGCACATGCGTCTGCCGTGTCTGAGGCCCGTTTTTTGGCACGGGGTATCTCCGACCACTCCCCGTTGTGGGTCTCGTTTGATTTTAACATCGTCCTGTCTGACCGGCCGGTGACGGTTAACCCCTGGTACTTCCGTACTCTCAAGACCCGTACACTCCTTGCTAAGGCCATCGACCTCTACTTCTTGAAGAATGTGGGCTCGGTTGGTTCAGCTGTTACCTTGTGGGAAGCATTTAAAACTGTGTTAAGGGGGGAGGCTCTTGCTCTCATTGCAGAGGCCAGGCGAGTCAGGGATGCCGCCCTCACGTGTGTTGAAGATGAGGTTTTGCGCCTCGAGTCCCGACTGGGACCTGAGCCCGATCCCTCTCTCTTACATGCCCTTTCCCTTAAACAGACGGAATATCATGATCTTGCCACAAATGCTGCCCTTACCCTTGCCAAGGAACAGCAGGGGTGTATTTACGATGTTGGGGATAAGGCTGGGAAACTGCTGGCTTGGTTGGACAGGCGCGAGATGGCTAGCCGCGTCGTGCCTGAGATCTTGGGCGACGACGGGGTCGCCGTCACGGACCCGAGTGCTATTGCCGAGTCCTTTGCTGATTATTTCCGGGGTGTCTACACTTCCAACTCAGACCGCTCCGAGGCTGACTCGGCTGCGTTCCTCTCAGCGATTGACCTTCCCTGTCTTTCTGAAGAGGACCGTGCTGATTTAGATCGAGACATATCCGCGGACGAGATCGCCACGGCGATCCGTGCACTGAGGTCGGGTAAGGCGACTGGCCCCAATGGTATTCCGGTCGAGTTATACAAGATCCGACCGGATGTGGTGTCCCCGCACCTGCGAACTATGTTTCTGAAGGCATTGGACGAGGGCTTCCTCCCCTTGGACCAGAGGCTGGCCACCATCGTGGTCATTCACAAAGAGGGAAAACCTAGAGACGTGTGCCGTTCCTATCGTCCTATTTCTCTCCTCAATGTGGAGCCTAAGATCCTAGCCAAACTGCTTGCCAACCGATTGGTTGGAGTCATCAGTGATTTGGTGCACCCGGACCAATCGGGTTTCATTCCCCGTCGTAACACTGCCCTTAACCTGCGTCGGCTCCATGGTGTTATGGCCAGAGCCCACACCCTCGAGGAACCGGCGGTGCTTGCTTCTCTCGACGCCACGATGGCTTTTGACTCGCTTGAGTGGAGTTACCTCTGGGCGGTTCTGGCGAAGCTTGGATTTGGACCGGTCTTCATGAGTTGGGTGCAGCTCCTTTATGCTGGCCCGCTGGCTAATGTCACTGTCAATGGCCGCGTGTCGGCGTCCTTTGCCCTACACCGAGGGACCAGGCAGGGTTGCCCCCTGTCACCTCTCCTGTTTGCCCTGGCTCTTGAGCCGCTTGCGGCCATGCTACGTACACACCCGGACCTACATGGCATAACTTGGGCCCCGGGCTTTGAAGATAGAGTTTCCCTGTACGCGGATGATATTCTGCTCTATCTTACTTCCCCCTGCAAGTCGCTCATTGTGGCATGCGATGTGCTCAGGCTTTTTGGACGCCACTCTGGCCTGTCATTAATTGGGCCAAGTCTTCTCTTTACGTTCTGAAAAGGGACACACCACGCCTCGTCAGAGGCTGCAATATCCAGATGGCCGGGCACGGCTTTAAGTACCTGGGAATATACATTTCCGGTAGTTCTAGGGCGCGATACGACCACAATCTGCTCCCCCCCCCCAGCGGTTGCGGAGGGACGTGGATAGTTGGCGTAGGCTCCCGCTCTCTCTCCTGGGTCGGGCAGCATTATTCAAAATGATGTCCTTGCCTAGGTTCCTGTATGCATTGCAGAACACTCAGGACCCGGTCCCGGCCCGTTATTTTCGGGAGATTGAGAGTTTGCAACGGGCCTTGCTCTGGGATGGTCGACCTCGTGTCGCCATCCAGAAGCTCACGTTACCGTGGTACGACGGAGGCATAGCCCTACCGGATGTACGTCGATACTATTGGTCCTCTCAGCTCACTGCCATCAACCACGGTTTCTACGGCCCTGCTGATAGCCCGGGCTACGCAATGGATAGGTGGCTCTTCCGCGGCAGCAACTATTATCGTGCCCTGTACTCTAGGTCCTTTGATCAGCGCCTATCAGGCCCGACCAAGGCAGCGGTTCACATCTGGCGGACGGTCACTAAAGCGCAGGGGTGGCAGGGCAGACTGACTAGGTTTACCCCACTGTACGATTCAGACATCTTGGGCAGGTTATGGCACACCAAGGGCTTTGACAAATGGGATCTCATAGGCATCTCCAGGGTGGGCGATATGGTTATTAAGGGCGAAGTCAAGACCTTTCCTCAACTACAGGCCGAATTCCGTTTAGGCGATTCAGAGTTTTTCCGCTACGCCCAGCTGAGGCACGCATTGCTCTCTGCCAAGCCGCCGGAAGGAGAGATCCCCGAAAGCTCCCCCTTGGAGGACAGGATACTGGATGGCCATATGCCTGACAGTGCTATTTCCCTGTCCTATAAGAAATTGATTAATGTTCGAACTGATCTCCTCCTGTGCTTGCGAGACCAATGGACGGCGGACGGCCTGGAGCTTGACGACGAGGACTGGCAGAGTGCAGTGTCCTCCCCTAAGGAGGTCGCTATATCCTCACGTCTCCGACTGGTACCATTCAAAACCCTTCACCGGGTATATGTCACCGGCCCCCGGCTCATGCATATGGGATTCTCGCCGGATGGCCTTTGTCGTCGAGGTTGTGGTGCTCTAGCAACCTTCTTACATATTCTTTGGGAGTGTCCCGTCATTGCCCCCTACTGGGCGAGATTGCACCGGATCATGGGGGAGGTGACTGGTGTGGTGTTGGCTGCGGAGGCGCGGAGGTGTCTCCTTAACGTTTGGGAACCGACTGACCACAATACGGCGCAGACTCGTTGGGTGACATTGGGCAATATGGTTGCTAAGCGTGATATTGCTCAAAAGTGGGGTGCTGCTACAGCCCCCCTGGTGGTGCAATGGAAAGCCAACATGGATTGGTGTATGCTCCGAGAAAAGACGGTCTATGTAGCCAGGGGGAGGCCTCAGACATGGAATAAAGTGTGGGGGGCATGGAATGCGTACAGGGGCGATGTGTGCTTGCCGCCGGAACCTGTCCCTCTGGACGAACACTTATCACCGTAACCTGTGACACCAACTGTTTTATGTTGTTTATACTTCTCCTGCTTTTTCCTCCCCCCCCCCTTCATATCCTACCACTCATTCTTTTATTGATTCACCGCCTGTCCTTCCCCGGCCTTTTGCCGACTCCTTGACATCTTTACTGCTCCATTGCCACTCTCTTGCGCCTTTTGGCGTTTCTTTTCTTGGTTTAGTTTTCTTTCTTAAAAAACAATAAAACAACCTGCAATGTTCTGATGTGAATCACCTTGCACTTTTCTCCTCCTGATTCTATGCTGCCTTGCCTCCGGGATGTTAGGCTGAATAGCTGTGTGCTCTTTTATAATAAAGGTTTTAAAAAATAAAAGAAATAAAAAAATACATAATAAATAGAAAAAACTGTACATTTTGGCATAACAGAGACATAATTTGTGTAGGTTGGTGCCGATAGTAATACAATAAAAGTTGAAAAATATCCATTGTCAGAAGTTGACCTGGCATATGATGTCCACTATTCTAGTGGGCACCTTTCACCAGTCCAAACGACCCTTATTGATGGTAGGTTTAAGACAACCTTTATAGAAAGCTATCCTAGTGATAGTTGTGGAGAGCACCTTCAGGCTAAGTCTTGAAGGAATGTAAAGCAGCTTATTTTACCAGTCTATAATCTCTTGAATGATCAAATGAAAGAGCACCACACCAGGTAGATATATATATAAAATATATGTATTTATTCTAAACACAACCCCTCTAGTCTCTTTATGAGGCTAGAGGCAAAAGTACAATTCAAGAAATTAAATAGCAAACAGTAAATTAGCACAGTACATGTATTGCCCTAGAGACCTCACAAACCATATACTAAGAAAGTGGTATAAGAACCACGTGAGGGATAGAAGTTAGGCCTAGGGACTGTTGTACCGCTGGGGCGACCAGGAGCTACCCAAGGTAGGGACGCAGGAGACCCACGGGGCGCGTGCAGTGTCTAAACACAGCAGCAAATCACTATTGACTTCTATGGCGAAAGTTAAAGTTACAAAGTTACAGCTTAAGGATACTTAGGAGTGGACTACGGTAAAACCCTTTTAGTACTGGACACTTCGAGAGTCAAGACACACGGAAGCACCAAAGTACTCCTGTTACCTCACCCAAGGAAGCCGGGTGCATAGGTGTCTTTTCGTGTCGGGTTTCGTCGTTGATTCCAATTGAGAGCTGCAAATAAGTGCTGCATGCGTCCAGGAGAAGAGTGACCAGATGGATCCAAGGGTGGATCGGAGGTCTGAAGAACCTGAAAGCAGAGGGGACAGAGTCTGGGTCACTAGCCAGTGACCAGGATGGCGACAGGAAGATGGCAGCCAATATCGGGTGCTTTCAAGTGAAGTAGGTGAAGCTTGACTCTTCAGCCACGAGGTCCTGGAGGTGTCGACAGATCAGACCTTCATCATTCAATTGTGACTTTATTCACCAACCTTTGAAATATGGCAGGTGCCTTTTTCAGACCAACCGGCATCACCACAAATTGATAATGTCCACTAGGGGTTGAAAATGCTGTTTTTGGCTTTGCATCATCAGCTAGCCTGATCTGCCAGAAGCCAGCTGTTAGATCAAATGTGCTCAGAAATTTGGCAGATGCCAACATGTCTATGAGCTCATCTGCTCTAGGAATTAGATGGGCATCAGCCCTAGTGACTGCATTGAGACCTCTGTAGTCTACACAAAACCTCATCTCTCTCTTACCACCCTGGGTGTGAGCTTTGGGTACTAGGACTACTGGACTAGCCCAAGGGCTATCTGAAGGTTCAATCACTCCAAGATCCAACATTTTCTGCACTTCAGTCCTGATACAGTCTCTGACATGATCAGATTGCCTGTAAATCATATTTTTAACAGGCAGACTGTCCCCAGTGTCCACTTCATGAGTGCACCAGGTAGTCTGACTTGGAGTCAGTGAAAACATATGTCTAAACTGATTTAGAACTTGTCTGCAATCAGTTTGCTGCTGATCAGTGAGGCTGCCTGCCAAGGCTACTCCATCAACTGATCCATCATCAGGGTTCTGGGAGAGCAGGTCTGGGAGAGGGTCACTCTCTTCCGCTTGTCCTTCATCAGTAGCCATGAGCAAGCCCATGTCTGCCCTGTCAACATACGGTTTCAATCTGTTGGCATGAAGCACCGTATGGGGGCTCCTGGGAGTTCCAAGATCTACCAAATAGGTGACCTCTCCCTTCTGTTCAACAATAGTGTGGGGCCCACTCCACTTGTCTTTGAGAGCTGCTGGTGCCACAGGTTCCAACACCCACACTTTCTGTCCTGGCTGGTAAACAGTCAGTACAGCCTTTCGGTCATGCCAGGCTTTCTGTAATTCTTGGCTAGCCTCAAGGTTTTTAGTTGCCTTTTTTATTTACTCAGCCATCATAGAGCAGAGACCAAGTACATAGTCCACAATATCCTGTTTAGGGCGTTTGAGAGGTAACCCCCATCCCTCCATCACCAGACAAAATGGTCCTCGGACAGGGTGCCCAAACAGACGTTCAAATGGGCTGTAGCCAACCCCCTTCTGTGGAACCTCCCTGTATGCAAACAAAAGGTAGGGTAGCAGGATATCCCATCTCTGCCTGAGCTTTTCTGGGAGACTCTTAATCATACCCTTTAAGGTTTTGTTGAATCTCTCAACTAAACCATTGCATTGTGGATGATAGGGTGTGGTGAACTTGTAGTTCACTTCACACTCCTTCCACATTGCTGTCAAATAGCTAGACATAAAGTTTGCACCTCTGTCAGATACTACCTACTCTTGAGAAAACTCCCAAGAGGGCTCTTGCCACAACAGGTGCTGTAGTGGTCCTGAGGGGAATTGCCTCTGGGTACCTAGTTGCATGACCCACTACCACTAGGATAAAACTGTGCTCAGATGCAGTTTGGGGATCCATTGGTCCAACAATGTCAATCCCTACTCTTTCAAAGGGAATCCCCACCACAGGTAGTGGTATTAGGGGGGCCTTTGTAGTGCCACCTACCTTACCACTGGCTTGACAGGTTACACAGGAGCGACAACACTTCCTGGTGTCTTCAGACATGTGGGGCCAGTGAAAGTGAGGGACAATTCTGTCCCAAGTCTTGTTCTGGCCCAGGTGTCCTGCTAAGGGAATATCATGGGCTAGTGTAAATAGGAAGCCCATGAATGCCAAAGGTATTACCAACCTCCTGGCTGCACCAGGCTTGGGGTCTCTACTCTCTGAATACAGGAGTTTATCATCCTAGTAAATCTTATGGGCGGCACTAGCATTCCCAGCAGCCTCAGCAGCAGCTTGCTGTCTGAGGGGTTCAAGAGAAGAGCAGCTCAACTGTGCCTGACTCAGATCTGCCCTGGAAGGGCCCCTTGTCCCTACGAACTCTAACCTGATCAAGCTCAAGCTCCTCTGGGACAGTTCCTTATTCAGGCTCATAATCAGCTTCCTCGGAAGGCTGATCCTCACTCTGAGTCGGGGGGAAGGCACTGCCTTAACCCTACTGCTCCTTTTCTTGGTGGGCAACTGGTCTATTATTCCAGAATCCAGTGCCTGTCCAGTGTTAGACTTTCTGACCTGTGACCTAGTCACAGCAAACACATGTTTAGGAATTCCAAGCATTGCTGCATGGGTCCTCAACTCCACTTCAGACCAGGCTGAAGTCTATAAATCATTACCAAGCAAGCATTCTACAGGGAGGTCTTCACTGATCACAACCTTTTTAAGGCCAGGTACCCCTCCCCAGGAGAAATCAATAACTGCCATGACATGGGTAGTCCTGACATTGCTGGCATTGATTACTTGGTAAGTCTCACCAAGTATGACTTGTCCAGGGTTCACAAAGTCTGGTGTCACCATTGTGACACTTGCCCCTGTGCCCCTGTAGGCATCAGCCTTTTTCTCATTAATTAAATGTGTTTGTCTGTACTAGCCCAGATCACTGGGACTCACAGAGGAGGTCATATCCAAGCCTCCAACACGGACCAAAACAGCTTGAGTTGGCATTCTTAAGTAAGTAAGTAAGTAATTTATTGTGCAGTTAATTAAAACCATTACAATGATTGACCCACTATTATAAACAATAAAACCTCAATTTTCTTTATAAAAAAGCTGATAGCCATAGTTAAACAAAAACATGCGTTAAGATTGGGAAGAAAATCCACACCCCCGGCCTCTGTAGTCCATAATCTTGTTTCTTCACTTCGGCCGGCGAATATCAGTGGCAGTCCGTGAGATAAAAGTACCCCCCTTATTAAAATCTTGACTTCAGAACGATGACAGACCGGGATGCGCCGATTTAAAGTGCATAGTGCTACCTCGGCTTCCGTTGGTTTGTGCAAAGTGTGTCGTATAGTTAGCCTTTCAATGGTTTCCTTTGAGGTTTGGGTGTGGAGAAAGAAACTTGACATTGTATGCTTGACACACTGTTATGGTTGTGTGCACTTTTTTTTTTAAAATGTAGGTCAGCTGCAATTAAAAACTTTACCAGACAGCAGCTTAGTTGAGTATCTTGGCCAGAGAAGCTTGCAAGCACCGCTTGTCTGCATGACCGTATTTGGTTTTTGTTGAAAATTGGTCTGAGTAGTTGCCGGCGCTCCTGCATCAGCTCGCGGCAAATGGCTATAATGTGGACTATGTCCTCCTCTCCTTCCCCACAAAGGCGGCACACTGCTGGCTTTGGAGGGCGCAGCCAAGGGGGCAGGTGGTATGCTGTCGGCAGCAGGCCTAACCGAAATTTCAAAAACTTCTCTTTGATGGTTCTGGAGAAGTTAGAGAGGAGGTAAGCTTGAGGAGTCGCTTTGCTATAAGATTGTATAGTTAGCCAGCCATGCGAACGTTCAGTCAAGGCCGCTTTGTCCTGTAAGATTGACTCTTTTTTAACAGTGTTATTTACGATTTTCTTGAAGCTTGCCATGGTCCCAGGCGTTGCCCAGAGTTGCCGTAAGCCCAACTGGTCCAGTGCAGTGTCCAAGAACAGTCTGGCTGGGCAAGTTACTTTCGTTTCTACTTCTCTCCACAAATAGAAATTTAAAGTTTCTGGTTGCCCTTTTTTGATCTTAAACCAGGTTTTAACAAAGGCTCCTTTCCTGTCCAGCTCCTGTTTTTGTATACCAAATTCCAGCCTCATTTGCGCTGGAGATGTATATCCAGGCAGCCCGTATATAATTCTTAGCGCTCTGGCGATGGTGCCATTTAATGTTTCCGCATCCCTCCCTCTCATGGCTTCGCTTCCATAGGTGATAGATGGTATGAGTTTGGCCTGTATCACCTTGGTCAGAGGGAGGAAGCTCGGGCCCGCGGTTATGTTCTTCAGGTTTCTTAGTGCTACTGCTGTCATAAGCCCCCTCTTTTTTATTGCCTCAAATTGTACTTTGTAATTGCCTTTGCTATCGATCATAACCCCCAGATATTTGTAGTCTTGTACGACTTCAAGCTTGCATTTTGCCAAGTGCCAGTTATGTTTTGTTTTTGTTTTCCGGTAATTTATACACATGACTTTTGTTTTGTCTTGGTTGATGCTTAGTTTGTTAGTATCCGAGTATTGAGATGTAATGTCCAGCAGACGTTGTAAACCTATGGGTGTCCGACTGATAAGTACTAAATCGTCTGCATATAGGCGATTAGATAGCTGGTGACCACCAAGCTTTGGTGCATGCGCGTTGCTCCCATTGAGTTGAACTGAGAGCTCAGCCATAAATAGATTGAATAGTGTGGGGGCTAATACACACCCTTGTTTTAGTCCTGAGGTTGTATTCATCTTTTTCGATAGATGGTCACCTGCCCCCAACTTTACTTGTATCCAGGTGTTACTGTGCAGAAGGGTTAGTTGTTTTAGGAGCAATGATGGAATACCTAATGTTTTTAATTTTTGCCACAGAATATTTCGGTTTATGTGGTCAAATGCTGAACTGTAGTCGATAAAGCAGATGTACAGAGGCTGTTTAATTGTAAGTGCTGCGTCTATCATTAGTGAGAGGGCAGAGATGTTAGTGGCAGTGCCCATGTCCCTACAGAAGCCAGTTTGATTGTAGGGTATTGCTTTAATTTCCGTGGCCCATGTTGTTAATTCTTGGAGAAGTACCCCAGCATAATATTTGGCCTCGTTATCCAAAAGAGCTACCAGCCGATAGCTCTTGGGATCGTTCCTGTTGCCTTTTTTGTATATAGGGGAGATTATTGAGCCTCTCCATGATGATGGTAATGTTGACGTCTGCAGGATTCTTTCAAATATTGGTTTTAGAGCTGTAGCCCAATATGCAGGATCTTGTTTGAATAATATGGGCGGAATCCCATTGGGGCCAGGAGCTCCTTCTCGTCTGCCTTTCAAGATTCTTTTGTGAACTTGGATGTGTGTGATTGTGATTGTGGAGTTCTGTCCAAGACATGCATTGAGATTTTCATGGAGCGGTCGAAGTTCCATATTAGGCTCATGGATATTAACACCGATTTGGGGGGTCTGATCTTTGTTAAAATGGGATTCGAGGTGGGTTATCCATGCTTCTTCTGTAGCATTGGAGCTGATGCGCTGACCTAGCGGATTTGATAGGGCATTTATCTTCTTCCAAAATTGTGCACTATTATTGTTCTTGGCATCATACAGAAGTCTGGCCCACAGGGTTTCTTCAGTTTCCTTTTTGTTTTGCCAAATCAGTTTTTTGCGGGTGGCTTTTAGCAACCTCAACTCTTGTAAGGCCGAGGGATCTTTCTTCAGCCTCCGCAGTGTAAGATTTATCCGAGTTTTTAGCTTTTTTAATTTGGCTCTGTTCCGTGGATTGGAGCCAGACTGTGGATTTTGCTGGGACGTTGTTCTCCCCTTTCCAGAGTGGATCTTTGTATCTCCGTAACTTTTACGTAGGGCGTTTGTAAATGCCTCCCAGCCTCCGATTATGTCGGGGGTAACTGCTTTCCCTTCTTCCCAGAGTTGTTTTGCTCGAGCTAGTAGTCCTTCAGGGTCGTTGGTGCTACATTTTACTCTTCTCTCGTTGTTGGTGTATTCTGAGCAGATTATATTTACTGGGGGCAGTTTGTGTAATGATGGCTCGTCTACCGTGATTTCCTGGGGTAAGTGGTCGCTGCATTCTTCGCTCCCAATGCAGTAGTTTTTTACTTTTGTGAACATGCAGCGAGAGCAGAAGGTGTAGTCAATTGTTGACCTCATTGCTGCATTATTAAATGTCGCTGTTTGCGGGCGGTCTCCGGGGAATCTGCCGTTTAATGCACGTGCACCCAGTTGCTCTAAGAATGACAGTAGACTTTTTGAGGTGTTTGTGAGTCTTCCGTCTGTATTAATGTCTTGGGGCGTCTCCTCCCATGCAAATGGGTCCTCCTCTGTGTTGATGTCATCAGTTTGTCTCCTCAGCATGTTTAAGTTGAAATCTCCTGTGATTATCCAATTATTTGTTTCCTCATCTGTTATTATTTTCATCAACTCCTCCTTTAGTTGTTGACTCCCTTTATTTTTATCGCGTGGGTGTAGATAGAGGTTTACCAATATTATGTATTCCTTGCTTCTCTTCCCCTGCAGGGTGATTCGGCATACTTGCATTTCGTTTGGTGGCGCTAAATTGTATGATAAAAGTTCTGTTGCGTATATGCTGCTTGTGGAGGTATATATGACTAATCCTCCCTTGTTGTGGCCAAATTTGGAGCTTCTGATTGCAGGTAGGTAGAGCATGTTAAAGCCGTGCAGTGCCGTTGGTAGTGCACTCCATGTTTCCTGGAGTGAGATTATATCAAATTTCTGCAGATAAGTTAGCAGTTCAGGGTCCGAGGTCTTATCTCCCAGTCCATTGATGTTCCAGGAACAGATTTTCAAAAAGGTCTTTTTTGGTGGTATATTATGCTTAAAAGGTCATGGTATTCCACTTTTGATTTTTATTGTCCTGGTTACCCTGCTCCACTCCAGCATGGATCTACTTATCTCCACGTGAGCCCTAGGTGCATTATATTCTCCGTTACCCCTATACTCTATGCTGTTGCTACGAGCCCCTCGCAGTACCGAGAATAATCGCGGGCTCAGTTGTTCATGGCCACGTTTTTCTTCTTGACGCTTTGACTCGACCAGTAGTGGGTCAGGATACCTTGGTTTTGCTATTGGCTGAAGTTTAATGCCCCATTCGTTGAACCGTTTCTGTTCTTTTAAGACTCTCTCGGCCAGGTCTAGTGTGGCCCATACTGTTTTCGTTAGCTCTAAGCCTGGGCAATCGGGTGAGTCTTTAAACTCAACTGACTCCAGGTCGGGGGTTTTGATATTTTTTAGCGTGTTAATAGACCTCAGTAAACGCAAGATGTTACCCCTGTTTAGAGTATCAGCCCGTCCCTTTGATATATACTCTGGGTGAAACATGATTGCTGTTGTAGCGCCCGAGTACCCTGATTGTTGGTCCAGGGTGTCCTCTGTCGCTGTTGAGTTCTCCATTAATAATGATGGCGATGGTATAATCAAGCCAAGTAGCTGGCTGTTACTTACTGCAGCTTTCTCCATATTCGGCGCTAATGTTTTAGTTGTCTCCCCGACCATGCTGCTTTGTGAGATTATTTTTTCTCCTGCTGGCTCCCTCGACCCATTGATTAATGGGGTGGCAGGGCATGATTTTGCCTTATTAAGTGCCCAGACATTTGTTAGTATCGGTGGTTCCCCAAAGGGGGTCCCGCTATTGTTCCCCGGTTTCTGCTCCAGTCTATCCATAGTCAATTCTTTGGCGGTTGTTCGCACAATGATTTCTGGTCCTTTTTCCTGGGTCAGGCTCTTTTTCTCTCCCCGACCCGGGGCCATATCTTCTTCCTCCCTACATGAGTAGACTAGTTGGACATCCCTTGGATCATCCCTGGTTCTGTGGATTCCTTCCTTGTTGTCTGGCAATGCCTGCAAGGTTTTTTGGTTTCTCCCCTTTCTCCTTTGTTTTCTCCGCTGTTTGGAGGATAATTGTGCCCCTTTAAGCGGAGTCTGATTTTCCAGGAGATTACTAGGTTTAGTGAAATTGCTCTTCAGGGCTACTGTTGCTCCTTCAATTAATACACTGATGTTTGGCCCTGATAGGGGTGAGCCCTCGTCATCGCAAGACTGTTTGTTCTCTGATGTCTGTGCCACGCTTGCAGTTTGCTTAGCCTGTGCTTTGGGTCTTTCGACTTTACTTAGCTTAGTCGTTTGTTGTCCACTAATACTGGAGTGGACCACACCTAGCGTTGGTTGGGCTGGCACTGCTTTCCTTATGTCGACAAGGAGATTATCCAATGCTGATGGTAATGTTGCTAGCTTGTCCACAATTGTTATGCAGGTGCAGCTAGCCTGAGCGAGTTTTGTGTCTGACTGTGCCCTCTTGATCAAATTGTTGAGGTCGGCCAGCTTGTCATCTATGCCGGAAACAAAAATGGAGAGTGAGTTGAGGACTGACAGCTGGAGGTCCATCTTGTCTGATTGATACTGCAATGCATTCACAGACATTTGCATTGTGTGCAGTAAAGTGGACCAGATGTCATCTTTGTCCTGTGATTTATCCTTTTCATTGTTTAGTTTTGGAGAGCTGTTATTCCTTCCATCTGACTCGCCTCCGGTGACGTTGGAATAGGACGCGACTAGTTCCTCCCATTCTTCAGGTGTAAGATACGATGTCTCTGGTTCGGTTTCCTTAGGCATTAGCGATTGTTTTAAATTACAGTCAGGTTGGACTGTGGCAAGGCTGAGGCTGTGTTGGATGTTTGTTTTTGCCCGTCTTGGTTGAACTTGCTCATCTTGTGCTGTTGGAGGTTTTTTGTCCTCTGTTTTTTTTCTCATTGTTTTGGAGTTTATGCTATCTGTTTTACTCATATTAGCTGTGCTCAGATTAGCTGTGCGTACCTCCGGATGCTTGCATGTCCCAGGTATCTCTGATGTATCCTGTCCAAGAGTACCCATAATGGGAGGGATGTAATTGGGGTTGGGATTGTCTTCTTTTTTGGCCTGCAGCGGCGTGACTGGTTGCCGTATAGAATCGAGAGAACCCCAATTGAGAGGGTTATCTTTGGGATTAGATTTGTCTTCTTTTTTGGCCTGCGGCGGCGTGTCTAGTCGCTGTGTGGAGCCATGAGAAGCTAGGCTAAGCTTCTTAGTTTCAGAAGCCTCCATCTCTTCTCCCAGTTGCTGTGGAAACATTTGGATCAATGAACCATCCTTGATGTGCTCATAGGGGGTGCTGTTATTGGTGATTTCCCCCTTTTTTTCCTCCCCGCCTTCGATTCCTCCCTCTGTCGTTGTTGCTCTGCCACTCACCGCTAGGTCAGACATATTGAGCCTACGTTCATTGCCTTTTACTTTATTTGTAGGCTGGGGTTTCTCCAATTGATTCATGTCATCGTACCCTAGTTGATTTTCTTCATTGAATCTCTGGGTCCTTGCCTCCTTAGTTATGGTTGATGCATCTTTTCCCTCTTTAGGGCTTGCGCCGCCACTAACATAGTTTTTGCATCTTGCTGATAGGCTACTACTGTCTAACCCCTGTTGCTGACCTTGCTGCCAATGCTGCTGCTGCTGCTCGTGCACCAATTGATGTTGATGTTCCGTTTGGTGTACATTGAGAGGTTGGAGCGGCTCCGGGAGGTTAGTTACTTTACTACTGTTTAAGCACAGTACCGGCCCAGCATCTTTTAGAAATGAAAATTTTGTGTAAATTTTTGGTTGGTATGTTGGCTTAGGCATGTTAAGGCCGCCGCTTGAGCTGCTTGGACTGCTTGTAATACATGCCATCCCGCTTAACGAGAGTTCAGGTCTAGTAAGAAGTGGAGAGATTAAGTTGTGGGCATCATCTTTCGCCCTCACTTGCATTTCAGGACTGTCTTTGTCTATTGACTTCTTATTTGCTCTCTTTGCTCTTTTGGCGGGGTTTGCTGATTCCTGTTGCCTTGTCTTTCCGGACCGCATTATTGCGAGCGGGCCGGTTTAGGTTAATGTGGCTGCCTAGGCTGGCTGCTGTGGCCGCAAAATGATCCTAGTGTCACGTTTTTTTCAAAATTGATGTTTAACTCCCGCTCTCAGTGAGCCTCTCTGGGCGCACCTCCTTACAGGTCAAGAGAGGGGGAGGTGTTCCCGGGATGTAGTAGAGTCTGGTGGACCAGGTAACAGTGACAGAAGGAAGTAAAGAGAAGCAGAAAATCGTCCTCAAGACCGGAGGGGGCTATAGGTTTGTAGAGGCACACGCAAAAATGACAATCAGTAAGTCAGTTAGTCAATTAATCAGTTGGTCAAGTGGCCTCACCTTACGCACCTTACGCCGTGAAGCCTGCTATGTCCTGAGTGCCGTCCTCCGATCAACTTTTCCCCGTTCTCAGTTCTCTTCATTCACCAGCACCTCCTCTGCTATCCTCAGGTGTCCCCAAGTATCCGTGAGCGCACAGCCACTAACTGTTTTCAGAATATCCTCGGTAAATTAGGATTTGATTTGCCAAGTTGAGGTTTCAGCAGCAGCAGGGGAGTTGCTCAGCTCTGCTCTGCTCTGCTCGATCTCACTGCCCTCAGATGCCACGCCTTGGCTTAACTTGTGGCTCAATTGAGGCTCCTACCCCTGTCGTGACACAGAGGTGCAAGAAGTGCAGGGGGGCTGAAGCCCTGATGGAAAGTGGGGGGGGGAGGGCCGGGGCAGGGAGGGGCAGGGAGGGCCAGGGAGGGGTGAGTCCTTCCTATGCGCTGCCGGTAATGGAGGCGACCGGCCACAGCCTCTCCCTGCCAGTCACCCACTCCCCTTCTCTGAACTCCTGGCCTGCGACAGATGCAGGCTGCTGCTCTCTGCTCGCGTCCGGTATGTGTTGCAGCGGTGCTGTACTGGGTGGAGGGATCGTGGTGCTCCAGAGATGGCCACATAGATGGCCACACCACACCGGACCGCTTCTGCTGTTTTCCGCCGCCTGCCCGCCGCCACCTCAAACACCGTCGTGGACTGTGGTGTATGCGCTGCGGGCTGTAGATCGCGGGTCATAGAGCTCCTGCCGAGCCGCCACTGCTGCCTGCTCTCCCGCGCCTGACACCCCCGCAGTTCTCTGCGCAGATGAGGGGGGCCACAGGGGGACCACAGACGGAATGTGGTTGCAAAAGCTGCCGCGGGACCGAGGTCTGGTGCAGCCGGCGTCCTCCTCGCGTCCTCTCGTTTTCGCGCGCCCTGGGTCTCAGCGTGAAAACCCGGAGTTGGCATTCTGACTAGGCCAGAGTCCATCTCAGATCCCAGGGTTAACCCTACTACACCCTTCTGCTGGGAACGACTACTTGGAGCTGAACTAGGGGGAACAGTTGCCTTAGGGGCAATGCTGGCTGGAGCTGTCTCCTATTTGGTGCAATCACTAGTCCAGTGGCTATTATTCTTACAAACTTTGCAACATGGTTTCTTTGGGCCTTCTTTCTTTTTGGATGGGGGACCCCCAACATTAGAAGCTTTTTGGGGACCTTGTGAAGACTTCTGGTCTTTACCTTTCTCACAACCCTTTTTATCTTGCTACTTTTGGTCGCCACCTTGGTTCTGTACCGTCTGCTTCACCCTGGTTCTGACCCATTTGTATGCCTTCTTTCCCAATTCTTGGGGAGAGGTCAGATCAGAGTCTACCAGGTGCTGATGCAACAGCTTGTTCTGACAGTTATTAAGAATTTGTTCTCTCATGATCAGATTATACAATCCTTATAGTCACACACTTTAATGCCCAGTAACCAGCCCTCCAGTAGCACAATCTACAAAGTCAACCTAGTCCTGAGTCTGTGCCTTCTGGGTGTCTCTGAACTCTATCCTGTACTGTTCAATGGTTAAGCCAAACCCATCTATCAGAGCACTATTCAGGACCTTGTAAGAATCAGCATACTCTTCTCTTACAGTGAGGAGCTTATCTCTACCTTTGTCTTAAAATGAGAGCCACAAGATTGCTGCCCACTGCTCCTGGGGTACCTTCTGTACTTTGCAGGCCCTTTCCAGTGCTGTAAATCATTTGTGGATGTCATCCCCATTCTGATTGGGAGGGACAATCTTGTTTAAGTTTCTATGGTCATAAGACCTATCCCTACCACTAGGGAAATTGCTGCAACCATGGGGCTCTACTCCCATTTTTTCCCTCTATTTCAAGAGCTAGGGTCTCCTTTTCTAAGGCTACTTCTTGTCTCCTTATTCTCAGCTGGGCTTCTTTCATCCCGTAGCATGATGCTCCCTCTTCTCAAGTGAGGTACCCCTCCTATGAGCAGAGTCAGAAGATCCTACAGATGCACTAGAATGATTAGACTCCTGTGAAGGAGACCTTTCTCTTCTAGGCCCACCACCAATTCTACCTGGTGGGACAAAGAGGGGGCCTCTTTGGCCTTCTTCATCTCCAGGCAGATCTGGATTCCCCAGGTTTAGGTCAGTGTCACCTACCTGGTCCACATCACCATCAGAGTCCTGGTGAGATAACTCATTAGTGTTCTCTTCTTCTGATGTGCCCACCCAATTGCCTACTCTTGCAGGATCTGATGCTTTCATAAAGTCATCAAGCAACAACACCTCTGTAAGGCGTTGGGTATTGGGATTCTGCCTGGCTTCAATTTTCTCATGGCACACAAAGTCCATAACTCCTGGAAAGGAAATGTGTCATACTTAGATGTATGTCCTTGACTGGCATCTGGAACAGACCCACTGGGTCCCTCCTTTGAAGACATGACTAGTGAGGTGTGTTGTATGCACTAACCTACACTATTTGGTTTCCTACTAAACCTCTCTTAAGTTGTAGAAAGGGTGTGCTAGGCCCTTGGCACACAACTCAAAGTTCATACTGTATTCTAAGCTTATATTATATGTACCTATGGTACCTTTAGTGATTTTTTCAAATGATATTCTCAAGATTATCTGGTCTATTTTATCTACCGCTGCCACCAATGTGAGAAGTTGGCCTGGCATATGATGTCCACTATTCTAATAGGCACCTTGTACCAGTCCAAATGACCCTTATTGATGGTAGGTTTAAGACCACCTTTATAGAAAGCTATCCTAGTGGTAGCTGTGGATAGCAGGCTTCAGGCTAACTCTTGAAGGAATGTAAAGCAGCTTGTATTAACAGTCTATAATCTCTTGAATGATCAAATGAAAGAGCACCACACCAGGTGTATATATGAAATATATGCATTTATTCTAAACACAACCATTCTAGTCTCTTTATGAGGCTAGAGGCAAAATTACAAGACAAGAACTTAAATAGCCCACAGTAAATTAGCATAGTATACGTTTTGCCCTAGGGGCCTCACAAACCATATACTAAGAAAGTGGTATAAAAACCACTTGAGGGATAGACGTTAGGCCTAGGGCCTGTAGAACCACTGGGGCGACCAGGAACGACCCAAGGTAGGGACGCAGGAGACCCACGGGGGACGCGTGCAGTGTCTAAACACAGCTGCGAATCACCATTGACTTCTATGGCGAAAGTTAAAGTTACAAAGTTACAGTTTAAGGATACTTAGGAGTGGACTACGGTAAAACCCTTTTAGTACTGGACACTTCGAGAGTCAATACCCATGGGAGAACCGAAGTACTCGTGTTACCTCACTCAGGGAAGCCTGGTGCATAGGTGTCTTTTCGTGTCTGGTTTCGTTGTCGATTCCAATGGAGAGCTGCAAAGAAGTGCTGCAGGCGTCCAGGAGAAGAGTGTCCGGCTGGATCCAAGGGTAGATCATAGATCTGAAGAACTTGAAAGCAGAGGTGACAGATTCTGGGTCACTAGCCTGTGACCTGGATGGCGACAGGAAGATGCCAGCCGATTTCGGGTGCTTTTAAGTGAAGTAGGTGGAGCTGGACTCTTCAGCCACGAGGTCCAGGAGGCGTCAACGACAACCAGGAGCTGGATTCCAGCTGTCCCACATTAGATGTCGAGTGCTGTAGCATGGGTATCCGGATTGGACCCAACAAGTCTTGGCAACAGCAACCCACGCAAGATGACAAGATTGGCTTTGGTGCAGACCAGCAAGGTCTTGGGGACTCACCCTTTGGGGGAGAGTCAGGTCACGTCTGGAGCAACCAAGAAAACCCAAGAAACAAAGGATTGTCCTTCGTGGGGAGTCGGGACCCACCCGTCGACGGACTAGGGATCGCAAAGGAGTGTCGAGCTGAAATGCTGAAAGGGGCCCACGGAACACTTGTGGAGTGTAGGCCCACAATCTTCAGTGCAAAAGGTGCTCAGGGCTTACAAGTAGCCCAATGCACATCTTTGGGAAAGCTCAGGAAGTTTATACACTATCAAATGTGCAGGATGTCCAGGAATTCTGGTCCCACGTCTCTCGTGATAGCTACAGGTTTCAGTTTCGCTGGGGACTAGTGTCAGCCTCGGAGATGTCTGGAAGTCTGTGTCCTGTGTCGCAGATTCTTCGGGATCCATCGGAAGCCTTGAAAATGCAGACCGGAAAGATCCTTCTTTAGTGCCTGTTTGAACAGGGGAGTCACTCCTTGACCCCAAGGTAGATTTTTTCCATCTTCAAGTCCATATGGAAGGTCGAAGGTCAAAGATTTCTGTATCAGAGTTTCGTCCAGGGTAATCTAAAGTCTCAGTGACTGGGTTCATATACTTATACCAAGTTTAGTGGTTGGACCAACTCTAGGGTCCCACCTATGGGAGGACCTGGGGAAGGGGTGATTACACCCCTTCCCCTTTGTCCAGTTTTGCACCAGAGCTGGGGCAGAGTTCCCCAGCAACCAGTTTGAACTGGGAAATGCATGGGACACCTTGTGTGCCCGAGGCAGAGTCTGAAAAGCATTCACTGAATGCAACCCACCCTGCCCCAATACACTAAAGCCCATCTGGAGAGGTGCTGGGAACCTATTGTCCAGGCCTACCCTGCCGGAGTTTCGTCCAGCAGCAGGAAGTCAGACTTGTGTCTGTGGCAGCAGCATCCATTTTGTGATGCTGAGGCTCTTGTAAACATTTACCGGGTAAGTAAGTGTGTACATGTCTTCTCCCTCTAGAAGGGTGGAATTCTACCCCTGCCATAGGAGTGACTAATAGGTTAATATGTGTCTATATATATAGCTAGATATAGGTATACTATATCAAAGTAAGGGGTGCTTACACCACCTTACCCAGACTGCAAGTGCAGACCTGTGGTGCCATTTTGGAAGGCTTCCCAAGGGTGGCATAATACATGCTTCAGCCCCTGGTAGGCCTCTGGGGTACCTATACCCTTGGTACCTAAGGTACCACATACTAGGGGCTCACAAGGGTAACCCAGTAACCAATCTGGAGTGTACCTAATGTACAGGTAACCAATTTAGAGAGAGAACAGCTAGGCTGTAGTCCTGATTATCAGGGCCACAGCCAGACTAAAGTCGAAAAAACCAGTGAAACACAGCAAAAAGTGAGGGTAACAATAGGAAGCAGATCCTACTCTCCTACATCCTTTACAGATACAGAGAACAAAAGTACAGGGGAGCCGTTAGTGTTACAGACTTTTGCAAATTAAAAGCTAAATGGAAACATGATAATCAGTGTGGTGTTGCATGGGGAGCAACACCTTCCTGCAAAGTATTTACATGGTGCCCAAGAACCTGGCTACCGGAATGCCAACATTTGGGCTGCAGTCTGACCTCGGAACACGAAGGGCAGCGGAGTGGCTACGGACACCTAGGCGGCTGCATGTGGGAGCTAGCCAGGTTCTACGGGGTGGCACAGGCTGCGTAGGCAAAGAATAAAAGCACAACGCTGTAGAAGTACAAAGAAGGAATGCATCAGTGGCCCCACAAGACCATTGAGATGTAAACGCTCTCAGCAGAAGAGTGTCCACTCTCAACTGGAAGTATACAATAACTAGCAGCCCGCCCCAGTGTTGCCTGGGGCAGAATGGGGCTGGGGGCAGTACACCTGCTCCCGCCTCGACCCCCTCCCTCACCGACTCCCTCCCGCCCGACTCACTCGCGCCCCCCTCCCGCCCAGACTCACTCGCGCCCCCCTCCTGCCCAGACTCACACGCGCCCCCCTCCCGCCCAGACTCACTCGCGCCCGCCCAGACTTACTCGTGCCCCCCTCCCGCCCAGACTTACTCGCGCCCCCCTCCCGCCCAGACTCACTCGCGCCCCTACCTCCTCCGAAACTGCTGCCTCCACACCTTTCCTCGGGCCCGCAACCTTCGGCAGCTCCGAGCCGCGTTCAGTGCGCTCAAGTTCAGACCCTCCGCTCAACCGCACTCCCAGTTGTCGCCATCTCGCACACAGCTCGCTGCAGAGCCGTAGTCATAGAAGAGAGACACGGCCCTGACAGACTGCAATCGAGGCATTACTGCACCGCCCTCCTCCTTGTCGTCATGACGCACGTCGCGTCGTGGCCAGCGCTAGGAACCCGGCCAGGGCTACTTTCTGGGGGGGACTACTTTGTTTACAAACGTAATTTTTTTTATTTACTTTTTTTTGTAATTTATATAGCCTATGTTCATCTACACACCCTGACATTTTCATAGATGTATCGGGTGTGTAGATTGGCACTGTAGTTCCTGAGTTTACCTTGCCAAAAGGTGCAAGTTCTCTCTTTATAATAGTAGTATAGATATCGATGTTTAAATATCGAAGGTACAGAATATAGAAGGTAAGTAATATCGAATTTTTTAATATCGATGGGACAGAATTTTGAAGGTAAGTAATATCTATTTTGTTAATATCAATGTTAGTAATATCGATGTTAGTAATATCGATGTTACTAATATCGATGTTAGTATTATCGATGTTACTAATATCGATTTTTATATGATTTTTATGTATATTATTATGTATATATTATGTATTTTTTTAATGTAATTTAATAACATTGTGTATTTTAGTACTGTAGCGGGTTGTGGGTTTATAGGGGAATAGGTTGGGAAGTAATTTAATTATACTAAATTAATTATTAATTTTTAGGAATTATAAAATAATTTATTTAATTGGTGATTAATTTTTATTAATTGGTAATTCATTTAAATTAATTGATTAATTGGTAATTATGTTCTGTAGCGGGATGTGGGTTTATAGGGGAATAGGGTGGGAAGTAATTTAATTATACTGAATCAATTTTTAATTTTTATGAATTATAATTTTTTTTATTAATTGGTAATTAATTTGTATTAATCAGTAATTATTTAAAATGAATTGATTAATTGATCATTATGTTCTGTAGCGGGTTATGGGTTTATAGGGGAATAGGGTGGGAAGTAATTTAAATGTAATTAAGTAATAATGTATTTTAATTAATTGTTTTTGTTAATTATATTATTGTTAAGTAATTAATAATTGCTTATTAATTTGTATTAATTGATTAATTGATAATTATGTTCTGTAGCGTATTATGAGTTTATAAAGGAGTAGGGGGGAAGTAATTTAAATGTAATTAAGTAATAATTTATTTTAATTAATTGTGTTTGTTAATTATATTTTTGGTGATTAATTATTAATTGATTATTAATTATTATTAATTGGTATTTATTATTAATGTATTTTTACTTAATTATTCATTGGTAATTATGTTTTTAATAATTATGTATTGGTATTTGTAAATAGTTTAGATTTATTTAATGATTAATTTTTTTTATATTTTAAAATATTAATATATTTATAAGTATGTTATTTTTAACTTGTAGGCTATCCAACACTTTCCCTACTATTGCACTCTCTGGAGTGGGAATAGTAATTTTTACCCCTACGTTATCCAACACTTTCCCTACTGTTGCACTCTCTAGAGTTGGAATAGTCATTTTTACCCCTACGCTATCCTACACTTTCCCTACTGTTGCACTCTCTGGAATGGGAATAGTAATTTTTACCCCTACGCTATCCAACACTTTCCCTACTGTTGCACTCTTTGGAGTGGGAATAGTAATTTTTACCCCTACATTATCCAACACTTTCCCTACTGTTGCACTCTCTGGAGTGGGAATAGTATTTTTTACCCCTGCGCTATCCTACTGTTGCACTCTCGGGAGTGGGAATAGTAATTTTTACCCCTACGATATCCAACACTTTCCCTACTGTTGCACTCTCTGGAGTGGGAATAGTAATTTTTACCCCTACGCTATCCAAAACTTTCCCAACTGTTGCACTCTCTGGAGAGGGAATAGTAATTGTTACCCCTATGCTATCCAACACTTTCCCTACTGTTGCACTCTCTGGAGTGGGAATAGTAATTTTTACCTCTACGCTATCCAACACTTTCTCTACTGTTGCACTCTCTGGAGTGGGAATAGTAATTTTTACCCCTACGCTATCCAACACTTTCCCTACTGTTGCACTCTCTGGAGTGGGAATAGTAATTTTTACCCCTACGCTATCCAACACTTTCCCTACTGTTGCACTCTCTGGAGTGGGAATAGTAATTTTTACCTGTACGGAATCCAACACTTTCCCTACTGTTAAACTCTCTGGAGTGGGAATAGTAATTTTTACCCCTACGCTATCCAACACTTTCCCTACTGTTACACTCCTTGGAGTGGGAATAATAATTTTTACTCCTATGCTATCTTACATTTTATTTATTTATTTTATTTATTTTATTTATTTATTTTGAAAGTTTTATATAGCGCGAACAAGATCTTTGCAGATATCAGAGCGCTTTACAGACGAAAAGAACAACGTGTGAGCAAATAGTATTGGGGTGGGGAAGGTACATGTGGGAGCATAGTCAGCCAGATACATCAATAATGATACAAGTACAAATACAAGTACAAATAATTGATAGCGTAAACACTCAGGCAGGTCATGAACACGAGTCATACAAAAATGCAAAAAAAGGTCAGTAAAACTGAATGATGCAGCGTTTGTAAATATCATCCCCAGTAATAATTCAAGTGTTTTTAGCCATGAGGATAGCTTTTACTTCATTCTTAAAAAGTATGGTAGAGGAGATGAGCCTGATTTCAGGGGGGAGTGAGTTCCAGATCCTGGGTGCCATTCCAGAGAAGGAGCGTTTATACGTTTTTTCCTTATGGAATCTTTGGGGCTTTAGCAGGAGATTGTTTTTGCCTCTAGTGATTCTAGAGCCTCCGGAAATCGACAGCTTTTGGGCGAGGTATCCGGGTGAGCTCAGGTGGACAGCCTTGTGCGTGATGCAGGCGATTTTCAGATGAATTCTCGCTTCAAAAGGTAGCCAGTTCAGGGCTCTCAGGTCAGGGGAAATGTGTGAGTGTTTTCTTGATCCGGTGATGAGTCTCGCTGCAGCATTTAGAGAAGCTCTTATGGGTGCCGTGGTAGTTAGGGGGAGACCGCAGAGGGCGATGCTGCCGTAATCTATTCGAGGGATGACTAAAGCTTGTACCGCAGTTTGGAAATCTTTGGCTGGAAGGAAGGGTTTGAGTTTCCTTAAGGTATTGATCTGGTAGTTCGCCCCTTTAGTTGCTTTGTTGATGTGTTCCTGCATGTTGAGGTTGGTGTCAAGTGTTGTGCCTAGAGATTTTGCTGAGTCTACAATGGTGGGATGAACATTGAGTGCGGTTAAGTGTTTAAGCCAGATTTGAGTGGTAGTGATCTTCGCAGGAGGTGAGATCAAGAGGAACTCTGTTTTAAGAGCATTGAGCTTGAGATGATTAGCGGCCAACCATGATTGGGTGCTTCTAATCGTTGAATTCAAGAGCATAATGTCTTTGGGTGATTGTACTTTGAGATAAAGTTGGGTGTCATCGGCATACATGTGGAATTGAACATTGGATGCCTGTAGCAAGGTGGTGAGAGGTTCCATAACTAGGTTAAACAAAGTTGGGGATAGGGAGGATCCTTGTGGGACGCCTAGCGATACCGGTATTGGAGAAGACATCAAGTTGTTACTCTTGAATTTCTGCGTTCTGTTGTGTAGGAAGGACGTGAACCACTTGAGCACAGTTCCAGATATACCCATTCTTGTGTTTAATAGCTCGAGTAGGTTCTCATGTTTGACGGTGTCGAATGCAGAGGAGAGATCCAGAAGGATAAGGAGGCAGGTATCGTTTTGATCTAGGATTTGGAGGGCGTCGTCAATTATGTGTATCATAGCAGTTTCTGTACTGTGGTCCGCTCTGAAGCCTGATTGATGAGTGTTGAGTAGATCAAACTGATTAATGTGATTAGTCAATTGGGTTTGTGCGCATTTTTCCAGTAGTCTGGCAAGAGTCGGAATATTGGTAATGGGACGGTAATTATTTAGATCAGAGGGGTCGGCTGTGGGTTTCTTTAGTAGAGGTGTGACTCGTCCAACTTTGAAGGAGTCGGGAATGGTCCCTTGTTGAAGAGAGCTGTTGATGATTTTAGTCCAAAGTGGAAGGAGCGACGGGGTAAGGTCTTTGACAACGTTGGGAGGAAGGGGGTCCGAGAGGTGATTGGCTGGTTTCACAGTGCTGAGCAGTCTACCAATCTCTTCTTCCGAGTAGGTGGCAAAGGATGACCATGTCGCATTGTTTTTTGGTTCAGCGGGTGCTGTGCAGAGCGGTTTGGGGTAGAGACTTACGTCAATGAGGAGATCGATCTTTGTTGTCTGTTTTTTGGATGAAGAAAGAAGCGAAGTCTTCACAGGAGGGTGCTTCGCACAGAGTACTGAGTGGTTGGGGTTGTTCCTTGGATTGTGTTCTGATTAGCTCAAACCGCTTTCTCGGACGATTTTTGGCTTGGTCAAGCTGACGGCTGAAGAAATCTTATTGTGTGCGTTTTATTTTCCTGAAGTAGGCATTTCTCTTTTTCTTCAGCATTTTTAAGTGCAGTGCGGAGGGAGCTGATCTCCAGGTGCGCTCTGCCATTCGCATGGCCCGTCTATCGTCATTGAGACTCCCGTTGTACCAAGGATTGGACATTTTTGTGGATGCTCTTTTTAGCTGCATAGGTGCTGCTTCATTAACTAAAGAGTGTGAGAAGTTGGCCCGATATGCAACGTTCGCTATTCTAGCGACCGCTATGTATCGTTCCAACGACCCTTATGGTGTTTGGTTGTAAGTCAACCTATAGACCAGCTATCCTAGTAGCGTGGATACGAGCAGTCTAAGGCTAAAGACTCGAGAGGGCGCGTTAAGCCAGCTGTTTACCACACATGTACCCCTTGAACACCCAGTGAAAGGACACCACACAAGTGTTATGAAAATAAACAATATATTTATTAAGAATCACAACAGCCCTGTACTCTTTATGAGGACAGGGTACTAAGCACAAACCAAATCTCTTTAGCAAATACTTCAAGTGCACAGTTTAAAGACACGTGTCCGGAGACACGGAAAGGTTAAGGCAAGTCGGAAGCGAGGGACTCGGGACCCTAGAGTAAAGAGGCTATGCAGGCACCGAAATGCCGAGTTACCTAGCCACGAGGGCTGCGGCTGCACAAGTCTTACAGGCGTCGGGGTCTTCGCTGACGAGCCAGGAGCCGGAAGAAAAGGAGTTGCTGGCCGGCGACCAGTGATGTATAGTTCGTAGATATTGATGAAACCTGAAAGCAGAGGGGACCAAGTTCGTACTACTAGCCAGTAGTCAGAGGGTACCAGGAAGGCACCGGTTGGCCGTCACCTCGACCAGGTGAGTGGGCGACGCTAGGCTCTGCAGTCTCTCGGACCAGGAGGCGTTGTCGGCGACCACGGTGGAGGTGCGAGCTGTCCCACGACGGATGTCGCTGTCGGCGTCTGGGGTGGACCAGGAGGGTCCGGGGTGCTTCTCGAAAAGATGGAAGCAAGGGCCAGTCTGGAGCAACCAGACCGGCAGTGTTGATTCTCGGATGTCGTCACAGGAGGGCACAAGCCAGCGGCTAGTGACCGGACAACGTGCTGAGCAGCGAGCAGAAGGGCCCCACGCAGATCGTGGAGATGCTGGGAGACTGCACTTCGGTGCTGGAGCGGCTCAGGGTCGGGGCTTCTCGGACCCCAGAGCACTCACCAGAGAGTTACCTCGATGGTCGTGCTGGTTTTTAAGAGCGTGCAGGTTCTGATGATGGCCGGTCCCTCGAGGTCTCGTCGCACCCACAGATCACAGCTGAGCTGATGACGTGGGTAGAGGTCAGAGGTGCCAGGGAAGCCGGTTCTCGTCGAGCTGGGCCGTCGGATTCCTTGAGGAAGGACTTACAGCAAACCGCAGAGTTCTTAGATGGTGCCCGCTGATGCAGGGTGACTACTCCTTAGCCACAAGGGAGAAATCTTGAGAAGAGTCTTGAAGGTCCTTTCGTAGAAAGTAGTTCTTGATTCAAAGATGATCTAATTTGGAAGGGTCCCCGCTCCGGCCTTTATCCTAAAGAAAGGGGTGGGTACATGACTAGGTCCTGCCCTAAGGGTGGGACCAGGAAGGGGGGTAGTTACACCCCTCTCCCCTGCCGGACTTTCCCCAGGCCAGGGCTGTCGCCCCTGGAACTGGTTCTAACCGGCAGATGCGTAGTGAGCACCGGGGTGCCACTCCGCAGTCACCTTCTTTCAAAAGCCCTACCTACCCAGAATACACAAACCCTGTCTGGGACGGTGCGAACACCGCCCTCGACAGGAAACCCTTTGTCCAAGCGCTCCTCGCTGGAAGGACTCCCAGCAGCAGGAGGTCAGACTTGTGTCTGTGGTGGCAGCATCCATTTTGTGGAGCTGAGGCCTTCGTTAACTTTAACCGGGGTTCACAGTTACGTACATGTCGTGTCCCTCTAGAAGGGCGGAATGCTAACCTCGTCGCCAGGGTTGGTGAGAGGGCAGCATCCCGATTCGTATGACACCTTACTCGACATGTCTTGATAACGCGACACCGAAGTTACCGATATGGTACGCGTTATCATGGAACAGCCATTGGGTCTTGATTCCGCAAGCTGCAACCGGGCTCGGCTCGGGCCAGAGCTTAGTTCACACGAGCCCACGCACTCTGCCTTCAGGATTGTCAAGGCCTGCCATAGGAGTGACTGATAGGAACTCGGGTGTCCATTGTGGTTAGATATAGGACTACTATATCTAAAGCAAAGGGTGATTACACGACTTCGCCCCAGCTGTCATGCAGCCAGTTGTGTCAAATTTAGGAGGCCAGCCAGGGGTGGCATAATACATGCTGCAGCCCCGGGCGGCCCTGGGTACACCTATGCCCTGAGTTACAGGGTCTGATAAGGTGGCCCAGTACCAATTGGTAAATGCACCTAGGGTACATATCGTAATTTTAGAGAGAGAACAGCCAGGCTGCGGGTCTGATTGGCAGGCCCGCAGCCAGAGAAAGTCGTAAACCAGTGAAACAAAAGCAAAAAATCTGGGTGATCATAGGATTGCAGACCCTACTCTCCTACATGACCCCCCCCCCAAACGTCGGAACAACTAGCTAACCTTGACCAGGTGAGTCTTCTTGTTCTAAGTGGAAATATCTGGAGAGCCCATCGGCATTGCCATGATCAGTACCAGGTCTATGTTCCACTGTGAAGTCCATCCCCTGTAGGGAAATGGACCACCTAAGTAGTTTGGGGTTTTCACCCTTCATCTGATTTAGCCACAAGAGGGGCTTATGGTCGGTCTGAATCTTGAAGTGAGTGCCAAACAAGTATGGCCTCAGCTTCTTCAGGGCCCACACCACAGCAAAGGCCTCCCTCTCAATAGCTGACCAATTTTTCTCTCTAGGGGTCAGCCGTCTGCTTATAAAAGCAATGGGCTGGTCTTGACCATCAAAATTCAGTTGAGAAAGAACAGCTCCCACACCCAACTCAGAAGCATCTGTTTGGACAATGAATGGTTTGGAGTAGTCCGGACTCTTGAGGATAGGCGCCGTGCACATGGCCTGCTTTAGGTCATCGAATGCTTTTTGACAGCTCGCTGTCCACTGAACCTTTTTTGGCATTTTCTTACTTGTCAGTTCATTTAATGGTGTCACGATGGAACCATAGTTCCTGACAAACTTCCTGTAGTAACCAGTCAGGCCCAAGAAAGCTCGAACCTGAGTCTGGGTGGTTGGAGGAGCCCAGTCCCTGATTGACTGTATCTTGCTCTCCAGTGGCTGAACCTGACCTCCACCTACAAGGTGGCCCAGGTATACAACCTGTGTCTGCCCTATCTGGCACTTGGTGGCCTTGATAGTGAGGCCTGCTGCTTGCAGCGCCTCCAATGTCTTCCGCAGGTGGACCAGGTGATCCTCCCAGGTGGAGCTAAAGACAGCGATATCGTCAAGATACGCCGCACAGAAGTCATCCAGCCCAGTAAGGACGTGATTCACCAACCGTTGGAAGGTGGCAGGTGCATTTTTCAGACCAAAGGGCATCACCACGAACTGATAATGCCCACCAGGGGTTGAAAACGCGGTTTTAGGCTTGGCGTCCTCAGCTAACCTGATTTGCCAATACCCAGCGGTCAGGTCAAACGTACTTAAGTAGTTGGCCGAAGCCAGCCTATCAATAAGCTCGTCTGCCCTTGGTATTGGGTGGGCGTCAGTCTTAGTGACTGCATTGAGACCCCTGTAGTCTACGCAGAACCTCATCTCTCTCTTACCACCCTGGGTGTGAGGTTTCGGCACTAGAACTACGGGACTAGCCCAAGGGCTATCCGAAGGTTCAATGACTCCCAGCTCCAACATTTTCTGCACTTCACTTTTGATGCAGTCTCTAACGTGATCAGGCTGCCTGTAGATTTTACTCTTTACGGGCAAGCTGTCACCAGTGTCGACCTCATGGGTGCACCAATCGGTCTGACTGGGTGTCAGAGAAAACAGATGTCGGAACGACTGAAGAACCTGTTTACAGTCGCTCTGTTGATGTTCGGAGAGGCTGCCACAAAAGACAACACCATCTACCGAGCCATCGTCAGGATTCTGAGAGAGCAGGTCGGGGAGAGGGTCACTCTCCTCTTCCTGTCCCTCATCTAGGGCCATGAGCAAACTCATGTCCTTCCTGTCGACATATGCTTTTAGCCTGTTGACATGAAGCACCCTGTGGGGGCTCCGGGGAGTTCCCAGGTCAACCAGGTAGGTGACCTCTCCCTTTTTCTCCAGGATGGTGTGGGGCCCGGACCATTTGTCCTTGAGTGCTGCTGGGGCCACTGGCTCCAACACCCACACCTTCTGTCCGGGCTGATAAACAGTCAAGACAGCCTTTTGGTCATGCCAAGTTTTTTGGAGTTCTTGGCTGGCCTTAAGGTTTTCGGATGCCTTCTCCATGTATTCAGCCATCCGTGAGCGGAGGCCGAGCACATAGTCCACTATGTTGGTTGCAGGCTTTTTGAGAGGTCTCTCCCATCCTTCCTTCACCAAACACAGGGGTCCTCTTACAGGATGCCCGTACAAAAGTTCAAAAGGGCTGTAGCCAACCCCCTTCTGTGGGACTTCTCTGTAGGCGAACAAGAGGCAGGGGATCAGGACGTCCCATCTACGCCGAAGCTTTTCCGGTAGTCCATGAATCATCCCTTTTAGGGTCCTGTTGAATCTCTCAACAAGCCCATTGCATTTTGGATGATAGGGTGTAGTGAACTTGTAGTTGACACCACATTCCTTCCACATAGCAGTTAAGTAGCTCGACATAAAGTTTGCACCTCTGTCGGAGACGACCTCCTTAGGGAAGCCCACTCTGGAGAATACTCCAACTAGGGCTCTTGCCACAACAGGTGCTGTAGTGGTCCTAAGGGGAATAGCTTCAGGATACCTGGTGGCATGATCCACTACCACCAGTATAAACTTGTGCCCTGACGCTGTCGGTGGTTCCATGGGACCGACGATGTCGATCCCCACCCGTTCAAAGGGCACCCCCACCACAGGCATTGGTATAAGGGGGGCCTTTGTCGTGCCACCTGACTTACCACTGGCTTGGCAAGTGACACAGGAGCGGCAAAACTCCTTGGTATCTTCGTTCATGTGAGGCCAGTGAAAGTGCGAGACAAGCCTGTCCCACGTTTTCGTCTGGCCTAAGTGGCCTGCTAAGGGAATCTCATGGGCCAAGGTAAGTAGGAAACCACGCTGAGACAAGGGGACGACCAGCCTCCTGGTCATGCCAGGCTTGGGGTCTCTCGACTCAGTGTACAGGAGTCCATCTTCCCAGTATACCTTGTGGGTACCTGTGGCGTTCCCAGCAGCCTCAGCAGCGGCTTGCTGTCTGAGGGGTTCAAGAGAAGGGCAGTCTAACTGGTCCTTCCCCAGATCTTCCCTTGAGGGTCCCCCTGAGCCCAAGAATTCAACTTGATCAAGTTCGAACTCCCTCGGCTCAGTTTCCCTCAATTCCTGTAGGTCAGCCTCCTCTGAGACTTGATCCTCGACCTGGGGCAAGGGGGAAGGCGCAGCCTTAACCCTACTGCTCTTTTTCTTGGGAGGTGTCTGGTCCGTTGTTCCAGGATCCAGCACCTGTTCAGTGGGGCATTTCCTGACCTGTGACCTAGTCACAGCGAACACATGTGCTGGCAAACCTAACATTTCCATGTGAGTCCGGTGCTCCACTTCTGACCATTGTGACGACTCCAAATCATTGCCCAACAAACAATCCACTGGGAGGTCTGGACTAACTACAACCTTCTTTTGGCCAGTTACCCCTCCCCAGGAGAAAGCTACAATTGCCATACTGTGATTGGTAGTGACATTGCTTGCATTGGTCACCAGGAATTCTGTACCTGGCATGATCTGTCCAGGGTCCACAAAGTTAGGCGTCACCATGGTGACGCTGGCACAAGTGTCCCTATAGGCCTGAGCCATCTTTCCATTTATGAAAGGCGTCTGTCTGTATTTGCCCAAGGTATTGGGGCTTACGTCAGGGGACACGTCCACGTCCCCTGTACTGACAAGGACAGCCTGAGTGAGTGTGCCAACTAAGTTGTCACGCCCCTCAGAACCCAGGGTTAACCCTACTAAACCCTTGGGAGGCGCACTACCACTGCTGGCTGTACTAGGGGGCACAGGTGCCTTAGGGGCTGCAGTGGCAGGAGTCTGCCCTCCTCCTTTCTTGGTGCACTCACTAAACCAGTGAGATTTACTTTTACAGTACTGGCACCATCGTTTGGATTGGCCTTCTTTCTTCTTTTGGGGAGCCTGACCCCCACCCTCTTTGGGTTGTTGGGGACCTGTCGAAGACTTCTGGTCATTTTGTTCCCCCTTAGAATCTTTACCCTTCTGGTCTGCTTTCTTCTGACCACCTTGATTCTGGCCCTGGTTCTGTTTAACTCTCGTACGAACCCATTTGTCTGCCTTCTGCCCCAATTCTTGAGGAGAGGTCAGATCCGAGTCGACAAGATGCTGATGCAACAACTGGTTCTGACAATTGTTTAAAATTTGTTCTCT
Organism: Lissotriton vulgaris; assembly: GCF_964263255.1. Lineage (NCBI taxonomy): Eukaryota > Metazoa > Chordata > Amphibia > Caudata > Salamandridae > Lissotriton > Lissotriton vulgaris. Next base: position 90,779,683 of record NC_141699.1, on the reverse strand, counting down.
CATCATCAAATTATACAATCCTTTGTAATCAGTAACCTTACTGCCCAGCAACCAGCCCTCAAAAGCCTTAGTGGCACAATCGACAAAATCAGACCAATCTTGAGACTGCGTTTTCTGGGTATCCCTGAACAGCACCCTGTACTGTTCAGTGGTTAGGCCGAACCCTTCAACGAGTGTATTCTTCAAGACTTGGTAATTGTTAGCGTCCTCTACCCTTGTGGTGAGGAGCTTGTCTCTTCCTTTACCTTCAAAGGAGAGCCACAAGATAGCCGCCCACTGACTCTGGGGAACACCTTGCACAGTGCAGGCCCTCTCCAAAGCAGTAATCCATTTGTGGATGTCGTCCCCTTGTTTAAAGGGGGGCACTATCTTCCCAAGGTGTTTCGTATCGAAACTCTTTTCCCTATTACTAGGTACATTGCTGCCACCAGTGGGGACTGCCCCACTTAACTGTTGCTCTCTAGCAAAGGCAAGCTTTTCTTTGGCCAGGGCAAGTTCTTCCCTTTCGATCCTCAGATTAGCTGCCCTTTCCTTAGCTTCGTACACTCTCCTCTGAGGGGACGTCATCCCTCTTTGAGAAGAGTTGTGAGAGCCATTGGTTCGAAAGGATCTGTTAGAGCCTCTGGATAGAGACCTAACTCGTCCATTCCCAATGTTAAGCGTACCTGACAGTAGCGCCGGGGGTCCCCCAGTACCAGGCAAGTCGGAAGCGAGGGACTCGGGACCCTAGAGTAAAGAGGCTATGCAGGCACCGAAATGCCGAGTTACCTAGCCACGAGGGCTGCGGCTGCACAAGTCTTACAGGCGTCGGGGTCTTCGCTGACGAGCCAGGAGCCGGAAGAAAAGGAGTTGCTGGCCGGCGACCAGTGATGTATAGTTCGTAGATATTGATGAAACCTGAAAGCAGAGGGGACCAAGTTCGTACTACTAGCCAGTAGTCAGAGGGTACCAGGAAGGCACCGGTTGGCCGTCACCTCGACCAGGTGAGTGGGCGACGCTAGGCTCTGCAGTCTCTCGGACCAGGAGGCGTTGTCGGCGACCACGGTGGAGGTGCGAGCTGTCCCACGACGGATGTCGCTGTCGGCGTCAGGGGTGGACCAGGAGGGTCCGGGGTGCTTCTCGAAAAGATGGAAGCAAGGGCCAGTCTGGAGCAACCAGACCGGCAGTGTTGATTCTCGGATGTCGTCACAGGAGGGCACAAGCCAGCGGCTAGTGACCGGACAACGTGCTGAGCAGCGAGCAGAAGGGCCCCACGCAGATCGTGGAGATGCTGGGAGACTGCACTTCGGTGCTGGAGCGGCTCAGGGTCGGGGCTTCTCGGACCCCAGAGCACTCACCAGAGAGTTACCTCGATGGTCGTGCTGATTTTTAAGAGCGTGCAGGTTCTGATGATGGCCGGTCCCTCGAGGTCTCGTCGCACCCACAGATCACAGCTGAGCTGATGACGTGGGTAGAGGTCAGAGGTGCCAGGGAAGCCGGTTCTCGTCGAGCTGGGCCGTCGGATTCCTTGAGGAAGGACTTACAGCAAACCGCAGAGTTCTTAGATGGTGCCCGCTGATGCAGGGTGACTACTCCTTAGCCACAAGGGAGAAATCTTGAGAAGAGTCTTGAAGGTCCTTTCGTAGAAAGTAGTTCTTGATTCAAAGATGATCTAATTTGGAAGGGTCCCCGCTCCGGCCTTTATCCTAAAGAAAGGGGTGGGTACATGACTAGGTCCTGCCCTAAGGGTGGGACCAGGAAGGGGGGTAGTTACACCCCTCTCCCCTGCCGGACTTTCCCCAGGCCAGGGCTGTCGCCCCTGGAACTGGTTCTAACCGGCAGATGCGTAGTGAGCACCGGGGTGCCACTCCGCAGTCACCTTCTTTCAAAAGCCCTACCTACCCAGAATACACAAACCCTGTCTGGGACGGTGCGAACACCGCCCTCGACAGGAAACCCTTTGTCCAAGCGCTCCTCGCTGGAAGGACTCCCAGCAGCAGGAGGTCAGACTTGTGTCTGTGGTGGCAGCATCCATTTTGTGGAGCTGAGGCCTTCGTTAACTTTAACCGGGGTTCACAGTTACGTACATGTCGTGTCCCTCTAGAAGGGCGGAATGCTAACCTCGTCGCCAGGGTTGGTGAGAGGGCAGCATCCCGATTCGTATGACACCTTACTCGACATGTCTTGATAACGCGACACCGAAGTTACCGATATGGTACGCGTTATCATGGAACAGCCATTGGGTCTTGATTCCGCAAGCTGCAACCGGGCTCGGCTCGGGCCAGAGCTTAGTTCACACGAGCCCACGCACTCTGCCTTCAGGATTGTCAAGGCCTGCCATAGGAGTGACTGATAGGAACTCGGGTGTCCATTGTGGTTAGATATAGGACTACTATATCTAAAGCAAAGGGTGATTACACGACTTCGCCCCAGCTGTCATGCAGCCAGTTGTGTCAAATTTAGGAGGCCAGCCAGGGGTGGCATAATACATGCTGCAGCCCCGGGCGGCCCTGGGTACACCTATGCCCTGAGTTACAGGGTCTGATAAGGTGGCCCAGTACCAATTGGTAAATGCACCTAGGGTACATATCGTAATTTTAGAGAGAGAACAGCCAGGCTGCGGGTCTGATTGGCAGGCCCGCAGCCAGAGAAAGTCGTAAACCAGTGAAACAAAAGCAAAAAATCTGGGTGATCATAGGATTGCAGATCCTACTCTCCTACAAAGAGGTCATAGCGTTGAGATAGTGATCCGTCAAGGCTTGGACATCCGCAACGCCAGTGGGAGGGAGTAATATATTGCAGCTGTTGGGGGGTAGCGAGTTTGGGTTGAGTTTTTTCAAGTCTCTTTTCCAGACTTTGAGTTTGAAGGATTGAACCGGGTTAACTTTGACTTTTTCGTTGATGAAGAACGTGACAATGTGATGATCTGACCAGTCACAGGGTTTGATAGATTCGAGCTGGATAGAGTCTTCTTTGGAGACTATAAGGTCGATGATAGAGCCGTTCTCGTGGGTCGGGCTATTGCAAATTTGGGTGAGGTCAAGGGCGTCGAGGAAGTTTTTAAGACTATTTACCACCGCGTCATTATGATCGTTCCAGTGGAGGTTGAAGTCACCAAGGTATATTTGTGTGAGTTGTCGCCCCGAATTGGTGGTGATCAAATCCATAATTTGTTGCGCGAAGGTAAAGTTGTCCCCTGGTGGATGGTAAATGCCGTGGATAGAGCATATCGGTTTGCCCTCACTGATAATATCAAGGCAAATGTATTCACAGGAGGTTGGGGAGGATAGGGAGGGAGAGGTTACTTTCATGACAGAGAGGTTACTCCTGTGTATACATGCGATTCCCCCACCTTTTTGACCAACCCTGTCTAATCTGGTGATGTGGTAGTTGGGGGGAACCAGTATGTCCAATATGGGTGTAGAAGATTCAGTTAGCCAGGTTTCAGTCATGATGATGAGGTCAAGGTCCAGTGATAGGATGAGATCAGCGATTGCGGAGGAGTGCCTAGAGGCCGATCTGCAGTTGAGGAGGGTGCATTTGAGACGGGGTGTGTCGAGGGTGGAAGGGGGTTCTAGAGAGAGGGGGACTTTTCTCAGGTTACTAAGGATAGAGATTCTGTTGTTTTGCGTGGGGGGTCTAAGGGGATTTGGATGAATCGTTGGAATGGCGCGGAGGGTGGAGGGTATGTTGTTAAGGGGAGCTGGGTCGTAGGAGCGGAGGAGGGTGACCGTGTCGAGGTCCGATAGTGTGTTGCGGGTGCGATGGGGGCGGTTTTCCCGATTGCGAACAGGGATGGAGATCCAGTGCGGGGGGCGTTGAGTGCGAGAGTCAGCCGCCCGAGTGGAGGTCCTGTTAGGAAGGGTGGTGCTGGTGAAGGCGGGTGAGGGGTGTCCGGGATGTGTGCAGAGTAATTGTTTGATGATGTGAATGTCTTGTTTGAGATTGAGGAGGGTGGTGGGTGAGGAGTGACTGGAATGCGAGCAGAGTAGTTGTTTGATGTTGTGAATGTCTTCTTTGAGCTGGAGGAGGGAGGCCATAACGTGGTCTAGTGTGGGATTTGTGTTGGTGATGGGTATTGGAGGGATGAGGGAGGATGACATAGAATGGAGGAGGGTATTGGTGGTAGGTGGAGAGTGCATAGTGGAGGATGGGCGTATGTTAGTTGTGATGGGGCGCATGTGGGGTAATGGGGGGTGAGAATCGGGGGGGGAGTGTCATTGTATGTGGTTATTTTTTGCCGAGGCGGAGTTGAAGTGATAGTGGTGTGCTCAGAGTGATTAGTTGATGTGTGGAAGTGGGGGCTTCGAGTTGGGGGGGATACAGGGTGGGGATTGTCTGTGTGCGTGTCGGTCTGGTGCTGAACTCGGTTGGGCGGATTGTGGGTGGAAGCTGTGTTGTCATGGGTGAAAAGAATGGGAATGTGGGCTGGTGACAGGGGGGAGGGGGTACGGTTGGTGTATATGGGTGACAAATCTATGTCTATGGTTGAGGTGTGTGAGGTAACTACCGTAGGTGGGTGTATGACTAAGGTGATGATGGTAGAGGAGAGGTGCATGTCCTTTTGGGGCTGAGGTAAGGTAGAGGCGTGGTAGTTGGGGGTTGTGGTGTCAGGGGAGAAAGGAATGTGAGTGGTATGAGTGGAGGTCAGGGTGTTGGTGGGACGGGAGGGGGTGCGGCTGGTGTATTTCGGGGAGAGATCTAAGTCTGTGATTGAGGAGTGTGAGGTGGTTACCGTGGGTGGGTGGATGACGACGATGCCGGTGGTGGAGGAGAGGTGTGTGTCGTTTGGGACTGAGCTGGGTTAGCATCGTTATGGTCGGGGGCTGTGAAGTCAAGGGTGATCGGACTGAGTGGGGTCCGCGGATTGGAAAGGTGCTGTAAGAAAATATGGCACAGGTTGTCTAGTAGTTCCAGGTTCCTGTCTGTGGATTGGATTAGGACAATCCCGTTGTTGTAGATAGTGATGGAGATTCTGCCTGGGAAGAGTTGGGATGGTGTGATGGAGAGTGTTTGGCCATGAGCGGATTTCGTGGAATTGGATACGGTGAGTAAAGAGAGGAACGTTTTTCTCCATTGGGCTCTGCGTGCTGTGTGGAAGATGATATCAATGTTTACGGCACCATTAACCGGTGAGTAGTAGGTGTCTGCAAAGGGTATTTCAGGTTGGGACCTCAGTAGGTTGTGTTTAAAGCGTTTAGCGGCTTTTTTGGTGAGTGTGGGTGGGTAGTTGATTCTGTATGTGTGCTTGCCGATGAGCTCCATGTTGGGGTGACGGAGTCAGTAGGTGTGGGAGGGTGCTCAGTAATCGCTGGTTGCATGGAATGAAAGTGACACTAGTGGGCAGCCAAAGTGTATGCGGTGGTAGTCAATGCAAACAGGGATAAGATCTGTAGTGGGTGCGTATTGCGCCGATGTAGGGTGCACAGTAATGATAAACTGGTGCAGAATACAAACACATACACTAATACCCCAATGCATGTAACAACAGGTGCACAGATGTAGAGTGCACAATAATGATAAACTGGTGCAGAATACAAACACATACCCTAAAACCCACTTGCATGTGACAGCAGGTCAATATGAGCAATGAATCAGTGCATTACAGTGAGGTCGTAGTGGATTACAAACATATACAGCATGGACTATAGGTTTAATACTGATGATAAACTAGGCTGAAATACCCATGCAGATAATAAAATACCTGAATCAAAAGTGACATGCAGATAATAAAATACCTGAATCAAAAGTGACAATAGTGATTAGACAAAAATGTGTGTTTCCAAATAACTGAGGTGCAAGAATCAGTAGCAAGATAGAGTTGCACCAAAAATTATATGCTATATAACAATAGTGAGTAGTCAAAAATAAATGAGGTATATGAGTCAGTAGCAAAATCCCATAACACCCAAAAAATTATATGAGACCTAAAGTGACACTAGTGAGCAACCCAAATATATGAGGCAGCATTTGGTGCATAGGGTGAAGGAAAAGTGGGATGTGCAATATACCATTAGGATTATAGACATATAATACCACCGTAGAAGGCAAAGATGGGTGTTTCCAAATAGATGAGGTGCATTACTTACTGTTGTTTTTTTTTTAGTTATAATAGTATTTTATTTACTCTGTTATGTAATATAGTTTGTATAGTTTTACCTAATGTAGTATATAATTCATTTAAAAAAAATTAAAAGTAAATAATTTTTTTAAAATTTGTTTTGCATAATTTTTTTTTTATTTATGTTAATATTTTATGTGTATAGATGAATTTGTAATTTATAATATTTGTAATTATTTATAATTTATTTAAATAATTATTAAAACTGATTATTAAGTAAGTATGTATATTTTATATTATATGTATATGTTTATTATATTTGTAAGTATTATTTAATTTATTTTGCATATTTTTTAAAATGTAAATAACAATATTTTTTTTAAACAATATTTTTGACATCAATATTTTTTTCTCGATATTTTTGTACTTACCTTGTTGGAGATAGGATGTCGATATTGTTGACATCGATATTAATGCTCCGATATTTTTGTACCTCGATATTATGTCTTTCTATATTTTGTCAGACATCCGTGCAGTCATCTCTCACACAGAACAATTGCAGTAGAAGCAGCCGTAGTACAGGTGTTCCTCACATAGAGTAACTGCAGCAGCAGCAGTGCAGTCATCCCTCACACAGAACAAGTGCAGAAGAAGCCGCAGAAGTGCAGTTTTTCCTTACACAGAACAAGTGCATCAGAAGCAGCAACCGTGCATTGATCTCTCACACAGATCAAGTGCGGCAGCAGCAGTGCAGTCATCCCTCACATCGGACAAGGTCAGCAGAAGCAGCAGCAGTGCAGAAGGCCTCACACATACAGAGTACCAAAGTCCCTCACACAGCACAGGTACACTACAGGCAGGCCTTTAAGTGAGGGAGGGTCCTGACACTGCTCAGACCAGGCTGTAATTAAAACTTACCTTTGAAGTGGGTCACTGCTTGGCCCTATATTCATGTTTACAGGCAAAGCAATGTGTAGAGTTCTCAACAGTGACTCCAGGTAATCCATGTCAGGGATGCAGCCCTGTTTACAGGCACACCTTTCACTTCACAATGCATTCCTTAGGAGTTTGCTTTCTCCAGATGTCTTTTTAGGTTTCGTTTTAATGTAACATGTGGCTCTTGTATGTGGAGCGTTGTGACCTGAGATGCCTGTAGATGCCTGGGTACGTTCTGATTAGGGTGGGTGTCCATGAGGGGCATGATGGAGAGCTCTGGAGTTGAGGCTGAAGGCAGTGCTTCTGGCAGCTCCTGAAAGTGACTCATAAAAGCTTTCGACAACATGCTCATTCCTTCCGTGGCCTCTCTGCAGGGCTCACAGAGTGAATGTCACATATGTGCCAACTGCAGCTGTGTCACAAAGAAGTAGATGCAAATGGACAGAAAGAAAAACAGTGACGAAGAGAAAAGAGATGTTCCCATGGAGGCTTTCAGAAAGATTGAGTTTGAAAAGGGGCGTATGTGCCTTATAGAGTGAGACATTCCAAAGGAAGCTGTGTAAAGGGGACGCCGGACTGACTGAGGCACTTCGAGTACAAATATCCCTCCCACAGCCCTTAGCTATCTTTAACTCACAGATTTGAAATACTTTCAATGCTAAGTATTGGCAATGTTACTCATTTACCAAATATTAGCTTTAGCTTCATTTAGACGTGTTCATTGTTGACGCAATAACAGAAGAACAGTCACACAGCAGCACCCAAAGGCTGTACTATGTGCACAATGTGTCAATCAAAGGAGCAGGTCTAACCTCTAGTTCAAATGTTTTGGGCCAAACCCTTAGTTACATATGCTATGAATCTTGGAAAGGATTCCTAATTATGCTTTGTGGGTCACACCCTTTGTAGAGACAACCCCCCCTCCCCACCCAGCCCTTTCAGCCCACTCAAAGCACTTACCTGGGGTGGAGCTCGGTCAGTAAGATTGGGGGATGCAAGGTTCAGATTTTCAACACTCATGCTGGCATAGCTTGTTAAAATACATTATGAGAAGCAGGACACGAGGGGGGCTTAAGAGGCGGTGGAAAGACTAAAGAGAGAGGAGTGTGGATTGTGAGGGGAACTTAAAACAATAGTTTTCAAACGAATTAGTTTTTAGGTAGAGACGAAAGAAAGAGTCTGTGGCTGTGTGTGTGTGTGTGGGTGTTTTGTCTGTATGTGAATGCAAAAATTCAACAGACCCTCAACATACCCGAATGACAGCACTGGCACCCAAGTATTCACTACGAAATACATTTTCTAGGGCGTGTAACACCCCAGACAACCCCCCTCCCGAAGCTACGCCCCTGACAATTACGCCTCCCCTACATTCTATCATTCTTTCACTCTGCCGCCTTTGAAACTAAATTATAACTTTTGTTACATATCTCATACATTTCACGGGTTCCAATTTCAAGAATTCTCGTTCTTGCTTGTATTTCGCTCGGGTCTAAGAGGAGATAAGGCGAACAGTGTTTCCCAGAAATAATGAATGTGCAGAAGATGGCAGCTCGCCACCGCTCCTAATGTCCCTCGGTCAGCCAGCACAAGTGTAGCGCGCCTTATGTAAGTCACAGCCCATTTCACAACTCAGGGCGTTAATCATCTGAAGAATTGCAATGAGGATAGACGTATATGGAGTGTTTTGGACACCAACCAGATTCTTGGTTCCCGCTTCAAGGTCACTGGCAGCAGGAGGTTATCTGAGTGCACAACGACTGTAAGGAAGATTTTCTCACAATAAATATAATTCTGCTTGGGAGGGATTCGAAATTGTAAACTGAAGGCGCATGTGTTGATGTGCTATCTTGCAGCTCTCAGTATGTGTACGTGTCTATGTGCTGTCCTGCAGCTCTCAGTATGTGCATATGTTGATGTGCTATCTTACAGCTCTCAATTAGTTTTGTGTCACCATGCTGCCTTGAAGCTTTCAGTTAGCGCTATATTGTTGTGCTAACTTGCAGCTCTCAGTATGTGCATTTGCGGGATGCACGAGGTCCCTGCAGGGGACCCCATAGGAGGGCAAACCCCGTAGTAGGGCGTGGGGAACCGTAGGCCAGTCCAGTGGAAGGAGGTGGGGCAGGGGGCGGGGTCACCCAAGGGAAGGCCGCCCCCCTTTTGGGACATGATATAGGGGAGCCCCTCCCTCCTGGCGCCCTCTTTGCTCCTGCCCACCCTCACTAGTCGGTCGTGCCAGGCTGCTCCTCGCCAGCCTTAGGTCCATTAGGCCCCCAGCCCCCCTCTCATTCCCCCCCACCCCCCCGACGTCGGACGCGAGGCCCGCGCATTCAGCTCAATTTGAGGTAAGCGGATTAACAGGCCTCCCCCTGGGCCCCGTCTTCGGGTAAAATCCGAGTCGACAGGGCTCCGTGGCTCTGCCAAGGGGGGGGCCAGGAGATCCATTGTCTTACGTCGTACGGCGACTGTTGTTCGGGCCTGGGGACAGAGGATGTCGCATGGCGTCCGGGCGGGGATTAGAGCTAGTGTTAAATTATCAGCCGGCTAAGGCACGGGGTGCGTGTGGTGCGTGTAATTTGTTTAGTAGGGAGATCCGCAGAGTTGCATCCTTTTTGTTGGGCACTCAGGTCTGTGAGGCGGTGGTAAACGTAGGCGGTGGCCGGCAGAACGGGGAGGTGGCGTGGCTTTGTATCGGCATCGCCGCTACCTCGCGCCGGAACAAGGGCATCGGCAGAACAGAGCATGCACGCGACCGACAGCGAGGTCGAAGGGGCGGGTCGTGTTCAGCGGCTCCGCTGGCGCCTACAAATGTTAGCGGTGACTTTATAGCTCAGTGGGCAGCGAGGTCGGGGTGGCGGGGAGCGGCTTGTGGCTCCGCCGACGCCTCGAGGGGCATCAAGAGCATTGTGGCGCATAATTCACTGGTTTTACCACTGTCGTATCTAGATTATCGTGCCTTGCTTAGTTATGGGTAATACCACGTTATGGGTAAATAACAACAGCATGCTCAAGATCACAGCATTCGCAGTGTTGGTTTACCTCCTTTATTATGCATTATATCGCCTTGCTTAGTTAGGTGTTAAATCGGAGAAGTAAGGGTTAGCGGGGACGGGGTGGCGGGGATTGACGTGTGGGTTCACTGCCACTGCGTACGACAGTGAGGCATAGGGGCTGGTTGCCTAGGCGGTCCCACCGGCACCCGCAGTTCCACCAACATTTTAAGTTACTGGGCAGTGAGGTTGGGGCGGCGGGGAGCGGCATGTGGCTCCAACGGCACCGCAACCGCACTGCGAGTGTCAGCGAGGATAAGGGGCAGGTTGCCTTAGGCGGCCCTGCATGCTCCCGTAATGGCAGGAATGTTAATTACTGGGCAGCGAGGTCGGGGCGGCGGGGAGCGGCATGTGGCTCCATCGGCACCGTGAGCGACAGCGAAGAGAAGGGGCGGGTTGAAGTTAAGGAGTGTGTGGCCTTAAGCGGCTTCGCCGGCACCCGCAGTTTCACAGATTTATAATGATTGTGCAGCGAGGTCAGGGTGGCGGGGAGCGGCATGTGGCTCCACCGGCGCACTCTGCACTCCTGAAATAAAAGACGGGTGTTAAGGGAGCCTTGCGGTCAGAACCCGGTCTTGCCGGAAATGCCTGCAGCTTTGACCGGATGCTGCCTTTCGATCTTGCCCTGTAATTGCGGAACCGCCTGCCCGTAATTGCGGAACCGCTTACCGTCTCGTATGGAAGCCCCCTTTTCCCGAAGCGCTTTCTTGCCCTGTAATTGCGGAACCGCTTGCCCGTAATTGCGGAACCGCTTGCCGTCTCGTCCGGAAGCCCCCTTTTCCGGAAGCGAATGTGTTCAGAGGACATGTAATTTTATGGAAGCAAGGGTGCAGTTTGGGCACACCAACTGATCCGTAAAGCCAAGAAAACAGCATTCAAAGATCGACTTGACAACAACGCCCACAACAGCAAGGAACTTTTCAACATCGTCAAGGAATTCTCCAACCCCTCGGCCAACTCCAACGACATCACCCCCTCTCAAACCCTCTGCGATTCCCTAGCCTCTTTTTTCCACAACAAGATTGCTGACATCCACAACAGCTTTGACAACCAACCCGGAAGCCAACCCACCCCACCATCAGCTGACCATCTTCCCCCCGTTAACACCCTTAACGCCTGGAACCCAATCTCCACTGAAGACACCATCCGCCTGATGAATTCCATCCACTCTGGATCCCCCACAGACCCATGCCCTCACCACATCTTCAACAAAGCAGACTCCGTCATAGCTCCTCACCTCCGAGACGTCATCAACTGCTCCTTCAACTCCGCCACCTTCCCAGAAGACTGGAAACACGCTGAACTCACCGCCCTTCTGAAAAAACCAACAGCAGACCCCACCGAACTCAAAAACTACCGCCCCATCTCGCTCCTCCCATTCCCGGCCAAAGTCATCGAGAAAGCTGTCAACAACCAGCTCGCCGCCTTCCTCGAAGCCAACAAATCACTCGACTCCTCACAATCTGGCTTCCGAGCCAAACACAGCACTGAGACCGCCCTCATCGCAGCAACAGACGACATTCGAACTCTACTGGACAATGGAGATACAGTCGCCCTCATCCTCCTCGACCTCTCTGCAGCCTTCGACACAGTCTGCCATAGCACCCTTTTACAACGCCTCAGAAACATCGGAATCCAAGGAAAGGCACTGGAATGGATCACCTCGTTCCTCACTGGAAGAACCCAGAGAGTCCGCCTCCCACCATTCAAGTCAGAGGCCTCAGAAATCATCTGCGGCGTACCACAAGGATCCTCACTCAGTCCCACCCTCTTCAACGTATACATGAGCCCCCTCGCGGCCATCGCACGCCAACACAACCTCAACATCATCTCTTACGCGGATGACACTCAACTGATCCTATCTCTCACCAAGGACCCCAGCACCGCCAAAACTAACCTACACGAGGGAATGAAAGAAGTCGCCGAATGGATGAAACAAAGCCGTCTGAAACTAAACTCAGACAAAACAGAAGTCCTCATCCTAGGCAAATCCCCTTCCGCATGGGACGACTCTTGGTGGCCGGAAGCCCTCGGAAAAGCACCCATCCCGACAGACCACGCACGGAACCTAGGCGTCATCCTGGATTCTTCACTATCAATGAACAGACAAGTCAACGCCGTATCCTCTTCCTGCTTTAACATTCTTCGCATGCTCAGAAAAACATTTAGCTGGATACCCTCCGAAACAAGGAAAATAGTCACCCACGCTCTGGTCACGAGCCGACTGGACTACGGAAACACCCTCTACGCAGGTACTACCGCAAAACTCCAGAAGAAACTACAACGAATCCAAAACGCCTCAGCCAGGCTCATATTAGACATCCCACGCAACAAACACATCTCTGGTCACCTTAAAGACCTCCACTGGCTACCCGTCAATAAGAGGATTACTTTCCGACTGCTTACCCACGCACACAAATCACTCTACGACATCGGACCAGAGTGCCTCAACTCTCGACTGTCCTTTTACACCCCCTCCCGCCAACTTCGCTCTTCCAGCCAAGCCTTCGCCACTGTACCTCGCATCAACAAGACCACCATGGGAGGCAGATCCTTCTCCTACCTGGCTGCCAAAACATGGAACTCACTCCCCGCTTACCTTCGCCTCACCCAGAATCACCTAGCGTTCAGAAAGCAGCTTAAAACGTGGATATTCGACAATTAATCCTACCCCCCTTCCTAGCGCCTTGAAACCCTCTGGGTATGTAGTGCGCTATATAAATGTTATGACTTGACTTGACTTGACTATAATGTTATACCATGCGCACGTTTTCAGGTGTCCATAATTTTAAATTATGCTAGTAGCGTTCCTAAGGGCACATTCACTTTCCTAGGCATGGGGGAGTTACGTTACTTGCCACAGTTAGCTAGATTGTATTGTGAGTAATCCACAATAGGACAGACCCTTTTTTTACAACAAAAATTTTGTGCATTTTGATAAAATATTGACGTTATTAATTACGCAACAGAACAAGCCATGTGGTGCACTTGCATAGCTCAACAGTAAAATGTTTGAGGACAGTACTAAAACTATTGGAATGCTATTGATTCCGGTAGGACTTGCTACATAGGACTGGAATATAATATGACTTCATGGTTGCGTCTTCTTGCTGCATGTTGTAATGCGTGTTCCTCAATTTTAGACAAATAAGGATTGCAACATAAAGCAGCGAGAGCACAGTGCCACCCCCTCAATTGGAAGGTAAGAACCAAGAAGGTAGGGGGTTTGCAGGTGAAGAGGTTCATTACTGCAACCAGGGGGGCCGGTGTTCATGGTCTGGTCCCACTGGGTCTACGGTATGGTAGGGACAGTGGGTTGGGCCCTTGACCGGGGGACCGGTGTTTATGGTCTGGTCTCCCTGGGTCTTCGGTTTATCAAGGCATTGGGTAGGGCTAAGCCAAAATGATGTTTATATCCACCAATACAGGACCGTGGCACACAACCGACGTTGCCGCACCGTATTCGTGGAATAGCGAGGTCCCCCCTTTTTAAGAGTCTGCGAATTTCAAAATAAGTATTAGAATGATCAAGAGAATGCTACTTTTAAGAGTAAGGCTAAGGATCCATGAGGGGAAATCGCCCGGTAGTCACGACAATTTTTCTTGCAGGGAGCGAGACCACACAAGATGGCAGAAATGAGACCAGCTGGCGCAGGATCAAGGGCGGTTTCTGAAGCTCAAGCAGCACATGCGTCGATTTTCCTACAACTAGTGGAGACGAACGGTGTGGCATGAGCTACCATTTTGCTGAAGGGCACCACGGCGAACCCCTGTGTGAACAATGACATCATTGCATTGGATGATGAGGATACAAGTAGTACAGGACACGCTAGAGCGTCTAAAAGAGTAAGGGTGCCTACGAACAAAGACTTCCCGCCGCCGTCTAAAAAGAAAGGCAGTGTTAAATTCACGGTTGCAGTAGTACATGATGTTTCTGGTACTTCAAATTTGTCGGCAGTGGTTCAGGAGTTGCCTGGCCCATCAAACTTGCCTGCTAACGGGCAACCAACAATGGAATACGCCACTAGAAGCGATCTGGGTAAGATCATGTCCACATTGGAAGTATTTATGAGGGAGATGAGGGAGAGTGTGACGCCTGGTGCTAATGGTGGGGTAGTACCATCCAATGTGTGGGGAAACGGCGCTGCGATTCCTGGCGTATCTGGAGCAACAGGGGGAGGGCCAGAGGGTACTGCCACTTGCCCCTCCGGCACCCGGGCCAGCACTACCTGCATTACCCCCTGCACCGCACATGCCGCCTGCTATTCCAGCACTGCCAGCCCCTCCGGCACCACAGCCACCGAACTCTGTGCCCCCGCCCTTGGCGGTGCCATCGCCCCCTTCGAATACAGCGATTCCTGCTCCCACGTTACCAGCTCCTTCTCCAGCGCTGCCAAACGATGAGGAAGAAGTGGTGCTTGATGCTCCTTTGCTGTCAGGCCGTTCTTCCTTGACCTGGGAGGTTCCGCTGGCAGCTAAGGAATTAATATGGAAACGAGAATTTATAGATATTTTCTCATTACTCATGTTAGGACAACAAGGTGCTGATGTATGCAAGGCAGGGCTAAAAGAAGGTTAGATTTCAGCCCTGGCCAGAAAAGAACATTGACACATGGTTGGAAGCCTTTGCTATACTGTCCTCTGTTATCATGGAGAAGTTTGCCGATCAAGGACCGGCGTTAGTTCAGTACGGGAGACTCATTCATAAAGAAGCGAAGAAGTGGGGAGGTGTAGGTTGGTTAGAGTATGATAGGGAATTCAGGAAGAAAATGTCGAGATCTCCCAAGATGAGCTGGGATCACAAAGAGGTACAGCTGTGGATGGACCATATGAGGTCCAGGGCGCTCCAAGGCATAACTATAAACAGTAAAGTGCAAGAAACGCAGGTGGTGTCTAATGATAAAAGCAGCACTACGGCCCAGGCAGAACAAAGGATGCCGCCCTTTCGGGGGGGCCAGAGGGGGAGAGGTCAAAAGAGGGGAGGCGGGAGGTCATCTCCAGGGTCTTGCAGATTATTTAACAGCGGTCACTGCCATTGGGGGAGATTCTGCAAATTCATGCATACATGTAGCAATTGTGGAGGGCAGCACCAGGCAGGAACGTGTAGGACGAACAAAGGACAAAAGCAAGGTAGTTATCATGGGGGGAGGGGCAGGTCCTGGCAGAATAAGTAACCCGTCTACATCCCACACTCCCTCATCACCCCCCCTGCCACCGCCCCCCTGCGCCCCGCTGTCTAACAAGCCACCCCCAGCCTGTATTGCGCAAGCATTGTCACCAAATCTGCTAGAGTTAGGCGCAGTAAAAGGGCCCTCACCGATAAAGTTGGAACGACTGGTTGCACTGCTGAACAAATATCCCAACAGTTTGGATGGGAGATTGCTACTGGGGGGGTTTGCTGAAGGTTTTGTTATACCATACATAGGGGTTCCTGCCGTGAGAGATGCAGACAATCTGAAATCAGCAAGGGACAATCCTGAGGTGGTGAGAGCGAAAGTTGGTAAGAAACTTGAGCTGGGGAGGGAGCTGGCCCATTTTCACGACCACCACTAGACAACTTCGTGGTATCCCCACTGGGGATAGTACCAAAAAAGAGCCCAGGGCGTTCAGGCTGATACACCACCTGTCCTGCCCTGAAGGAGAGTCAGTCAATCACAACCTTGAGGAAGGGGTGTGCTCTGTCTCGTATTGTTCATTTGATGTGGCCATGGACCTCGTACGACGAGCTGGCAAAGGGGCCTGGCTGGCAAAAGCTGATATCGAGTCTGCTTTTCGCCTCCTGCCAGTGCATCATAGCAGCCAAAACTTACTGGGTTTCAGGCTGGGCAATGAATATTACTATGACAGATGCATGCCCATGAGTTGCTCCATCTCCTGCGCATTCTTCAAAGTCTTTAGCACCTTCTTGCAATGGGTACTTCAAGACGTGGAAGGGGTTGAGAACGTGACCCATTATCTGGATGACTTCCTTTTTGTAGGCAAAGCGGAAACTGTAAATTGTGCAGAGGCGCTGGCAAAATTTCAAAAAATGACAAAGTATCTGGGAGTGCCACTGGCTCCGGGGAAGACTGTGGGTACAGCGCAGGCTTTAGTTTTCTTAGGCATAGAAATAGACACGGTAGCGGGTGAGGCCAGGCTCCCAGCAGACAAGGTCGCCGAGCTAGCAGCCCAGATCAAACTGGTTCTGGGGCAGGATAAGGTGTCATTTGACGACATACAGAGCCTTCAGGGAAGACTAAGCTTCGCCCCGAAAGTGATTCCAGCTGGTAGGGCTTTTGCGGGCAGGTTGGCCAGGACAGCAGCAAAGATAAAGCGCAGGCATCATCAAGTGAGGTTGAGTTTTGGGGTCAAAGAGGACCTTAAGTTGTGGGGGCACTTCCTCGAACAGTTTAATGCCTCCATGATATGGAGGGAACCCTGGACCAGCAGCCAGGAGCTGACGTTGTTTACGGACGCGTCGGGCAGGGAAGGCTATGGAGCAATCCTTGACAGGGACTGGTGCGCGGCTGAGTGGCCCAATGCATGGAGGAAGAAAAAGATCACCAACAACATAACGGTTTTAGAACTGTTCCCAATTGTTGTGGCTTTCCACCTTTGGCCTGCCTTGCTGTCTGCAAAAAGAGTGGTTCTACGGTCTGACAACATGGCGGTAGTCCAGGCCATCAACACCCAGTCGGCCTCTTGTGCACTTTTTTTATGCTTACTCAGAGAACTTGTCAAAGTATGTTTATACAATAATGTGGAATGTAAGGCTAGGCACATCCCGGGAGTTCAAAACATGGCTGCTGACGCACTTTCACGTTTCCATTGGCAGCGGTTTTGAGAGGCTTGGCAGAGAGCGAGCGAAGAGATGACGCCTTTCCCGGCTCGGCTTTGGCATCTGCTGGGGTTGCGCAGCGTATCAGAGAACTAGGCGAGATGTCCTTGGCACCTTGGACTATGAGGAGATACCAGACTTGTGTAAAAACATTCTGCGAAATCATGGGCCCATGGGAGAGGGAGGCTTCGAGACAAGTTGAAAAAGTGCAGGCATTCATGGTCTGGGCGAAGGATGAGGGGAAGAGCAACTCATGGATGGCCGGGCACTTGTCTGCCATCGGGCACCATGCCCGGCTCTTAGGTCAGAAGGACCCAACGACGTTATTTCCAACAAGGGCAGCACTCAAAGGCTGGGCAAGAGTGATGCCCAAACTAGCAGATCAAAGGGCCCCCATAGATTACGAGACTTTAAAAAACATGCTAGACGCCCTGCCTGCGGTCACACATTCCGCCTATGAGGCAGCCCTCTTTGCAGTGACTTTTAGCTTAGCATTTTTCGGAGTATTTAGGATAGGCAAATTGGTAGCTCGGTCCAAAAAAGAGAGCAACTCCAGGGCCCTTTTGATGAAGGACGTTCGTTTGACAGCGGATTCAGCAGAGATCCTCTTACAATCCTCCAAGACAGACCAGACAGGCAAGGGTAGGAACATTTTGTTACAGCGGCTGGGCAACGACAATTACTGCCCGGTGGCTCTGCTGGCCGCTTTCCTGTCCTGCCGCCCACATATAGAAGGCTTACTACTTATACACTCTGACGGCTCCCCGGTCACAAAGTATCAGGTGGAGCATGTGATGCAGGGGTGCCTATTCCTGGCAGGATACACAACAAAAGGGGCCAAGTTTAGCTCCCATTCCTTCAGGATAGGTGCGGCTACCACTGCCTTTAGGATAGGTCTCCCAGCCGAAGCAATTAAAAAAGTAGGTCGATGGGAATCCAACTGCCACAGAAGATATGTGAGACCAATGAGTGTAATACGCCCTTTGAGCAGACATATGGTTGACGACGTGTAAATAAAGAAAAATAATTTGTAAGCCATGACAGGATTAATACGATGTGTGTTTCAAATTTCAGTTGCCACTGGTTGTTGTTTGTCTTTACAGTGCTTTTAAGTGTGTCAATAAACTAGAATCTTACAACATATTGTGTTTCATTGCAGGGACAGAGGTATGGGTGATGGGGTACTCTTATGTCACGAGACTGGCGAGATGGGTGAATGCCAACACCTGGAAGCACGGCTTTAACAACACTAACATATCGTGGTTTGGCTTCCCTGGGATGCATTGGGCGGCTCTGATAGGGGCGCTGCGTAGATTATTGAGGGAGAACAGGCGAATGCCAAACATCCTTGTGGTGCACCTAGGGGGGAACGACCTTGTGACATTAGGCAAGAGGCGATTGTTAGACGCAATGAGGAAAGATTTGAGCATCTTGAGCGGCGAATTGGGACAGTGCAACATATATTGGTCAGAAATATCCCCTAGACCGATTTGGCATGGGGCAACTTTGCAGGAGGCATTAGAAGTCACTCGCAGGCGCGTAAACGAAGCAATGCGCAAATTCAGCGAACAGAGAGGTGTAGGTTTCATCAGACATGGCTTGCTGCACGCCAAATCCATTGGCTGCTGGGAATCTGACGGGGTACACTTGTCCAAAGTAGGCATGGCGATTTTCCTATTAGATCTAGGGGAGGCGCTAGAAACAGCCGGATGCTGATAAGAGAGAACTAAGGGCTAGGTAGTGGGGGCTCTGGGCGCAGCGGGTGCCACGCCCAGGGCTGTGGAAAAGATACAAGGCTATCCCCATAGAGGACAGGCGCAGGAACAGGACCTGAAGCCCAGGTGCGAAACGCACCGTACTGAGTCATACATAATCCAAGGGGCCCTTCTTGGGGACTTGGTTCGACGGCACCCCGTTAGTCCTTAGGGCGGTTGTAAGCCTGAGCAACCGGGGGTTTGCCAATAACGCCCCGCCTGGCTGGGCAAGGTGTGAGTTGACTCTCCCTTGTCCGGAGGGTGGGGCAGGTGGACGATAGGTCCGCCGGTGGGAGGTTTTCCTCCCAAGTTCCACACCGGGATATGGCCACTGGTGTCCGCTTCTTTGGCTCAACTTCAGGCGCCCTGCAGCAAGGGGTTGCGGGGTATAGGGGGTCGCCTGTCAGTTAACCCGTTCTGTTATTTGTATCACAAATAAACCTGCAACTTCTTCATCCCAGCATGCTTGTCTGTGTATCATTTGGGTGGTGAGGGTTGTGGGACGAGGTGTACCGATGCAACTATTATGCGGGATGCACGAGGTCCCTGCAGAGGACCCCATAGGAGGGCAAACCCCGTAGTAGGGCGTGGGGAACCGTAGGCCAGTCCAGTGGAGGGAGGTGGGGCAGGGGGCGGGGTCACCCAAGGGAAGGCCGCCCCCCCTTTTGGGACATGATATAGGGGAGCCCCTCCCTCCTGGCGCCCTTTTTGCTGCTGCCCACCCTCACTAGTCGGTCGTGCCAGGCTGCTCATCGCCAGCCTTAGGTCCATTAGGCCCCCAGCCCCCCTCTCATTTCCCCCCCGACGTCAGACGCGAGGCCCGCGCATTCAGCTCCCCTCCCTACTGCTCACCCGCTGAAAGGGGGGAAGTGGGGAGGGGGGAATATTAATGATGTATTTGTGTTTTCTAGGTTGCAGGAGGAGTCAAGGCGATCCCCATACAGGACAGGCGCAGAAACAGGACCTGAAGCCCCGGTGCGAAGCGCACCGTGCTGAGTCATACATAATCCAAGGGGCTCTTCTTGGGGACTTGGTTCGACGGCACCCGGTTAGTCCTTAGGGCGGTTGTAAGCCTGAGCAACCGGGGGTTTGCCAATAACGCCCCGCCTGGCTGGGCAAGGTGTGAGTTGACTCTCCCTTGTCCGGAGGGTGGGGCAGGTGGACGATAGGTCCGCCGGTGGGAGGTTTTCCTCCCAAGTTCCACACCGGGCTATGGCCACTGGTATCCGCTTCTTTGGCTCAACTTCAGGCGCCCTGCAACAAGGGGTTGCGGGGTATAGGGGGTCGCCTGTCAGTAAACCCGTTCTGTTATTTGTATCACAAATAAACCTGCAACTTCTTCATCCCAACATGCTTGTCTGTGTATCATTTGGGTGGTGAGGGTTGTGGGACGAGGTGTACCGATGCAACTACTATCACTGTGCTATCTTGCAGCTCTCGGTGTGTGCTATATCGCTGTGTTTTCTTGAAGCTCTCGGTTTGCTCATGTGTCACTGCGATATCTTGAAGGTTTGAGTATTTACATGTGTTGATGTGTTGTATTGCAGCTCTCAGTACATGCTTGTGTTGATGTGCTGTCTTGCAGCTCTCAGTATGTGCATGTGTCGATTGTTATTTTGCACCACTCAGTATGTGCATGTGTGGATGTGTAAATGTAAATGTAGTGTGTAGGAGAGTAGGGTCTGCAATCCTATGATCACCCAGATTTTTTGCTTTTGTTTCACTGGTTTACGACTTTCTCTGGCTGTGGGCCTGCCAATCAGACCCACAGCCTGGCTGTTCTCTCTCTAAATTACAACATGTACCCTAGGTGCATTTACCAATTGGTTCTGGGCCACCTTATCAGACCCTGTAACTCAGGGCATAGGTGTACCCAGGGCCTACCAGAGGCTGAAGCATGTATTATGCCACCCCTGGCTGGCCTCCTAAATTTGACACAACTGGCTGCATGACAGCTGGGGCAAAGTCGTGTAATCACCCTTTGCTGTAGATATAGTATACCTATATCTAACCCTAAAATGGACACACAGATTCCTATCAGTCACTCCTATGGCAGGCCTTAACAATCCTGAAGGCAGAGTGCTTGGAATCGTGTGAGATGGTGCTCTGGCATGAGCTGAGCCTGTCTGCAGCTTGCGGAATCAAGTCCTAATAGCTGTTCCATGATATCGCATACCATATACTCTTAAGTGCATTATAATCCTCGCGGTTAAATGCTAACTTTGGTATTGCTTTATCAAAACATGTCGAGTAAGGTGTCATACGAATTGGAATACTAACCCCTCGCCAATTCTGGCGACGGGGTTAGCATTCCACCCTGCTAGAGGGACACGACATGTATGTAACTGTGAACCCCGGTTAAAGTTAAACGAAGCTTCAGCTCCACAAAATGGATGCTGCCACCACAGACACGAGTCTGACCCCCTGCAGCTGGGAGTCCTTCCAGCGAGGGGAGCCTGGACAAAGGGTTTCCTGTCAGGGGCGGTGCTAGCACCGTCCCAGACATGGTTTTGTGTATCCTGGGTAGGCAGGGCTTTACAGGAAGGTGACTGCTGAGTGGCACCCCGGTGCTCACTACGCATAGGCCAGTCTGAACCAGTTCCAGGGGCACACCAGCCCCTGGCCTGGGGAAGTCCGGCGTGGGAGAGGGGTGTAACCACCCCCCTCCTAGTCCCACCCATAGGCAGGACCTAGTCACCGGGTCAGCCCCCTTTTTTAGTATAAAGATAGGAGCGGGCCCCCTGTTCAAATTAGATCATCTTTGGAATCAAGACACGACTTTCTGCGAAAGACATCAAGATTTCCTTCTTCAAGATTCTCCCTTGTGGCTAAGGAGTAGTCACCCTGCATCAAGCGGGCACCATCCTAAGAACACTGCGGTCTGCTGCAAGTCCTTCTTCACGAATCCGACGACCCGGCTCGACGAGACCCGGCTTCCCTGGCACCTCTGACCTCTACTCACCTCTACAGCAAAGCTGAGAACTGTGAGTGCGACGAGACCTTGAGGGACCGACGATCGCCAAGACTGCACGACTTCTTTGCAACAAGCCCACCGTGTGCTCCACTGGTGAGTGCTTTGGGGTCCGAGAAGCCCCAACCCTGAGCAGCTCCAGCACCGAAGATCAGCCCTCCAGCATCTCCACGATCTGCGTGGGGCCCTTCTGCTTTTGCGTGCTCACCGCGCTGTGTGGCTACTAGCCGGCTGGCTTGTGGCCTTCTACACGACGCCCGACGACATCACTGCTGCTGGTCTGGTTGCTCCAGACTGGCCCTTGCTTCCTTCTTCAAGAGAGGCACCCCGGACCCTCCTGGTCCACTCCAGACGCCATTTTGAGTCCACCGCGTGGGCTTGAATTTGCCAAGGCTTTGTTGCCCAATCCTGGGTCCAGCGACGCCGACAGCTTCAATCTTCGTGGGACAGCTCGCTCCTCCATCCTGGTCGCCGACAACGCCTCCTGGTCCGTGAGATCTGCGAGCACAGCGTCACCCACTCACCTAGTCGAGGTGACTACCATCCGGTGCCCTCCTGGTGCCACCTGACTACTGGCTAGTAGTCTCGAACTTGGTCCCCTCTGCTTTCAGGTGTCATCTTCCTTCGATCCAGGCTTGGATCCATCGAACTTTCTTCACTGGTCGCCTGCCAGCAACTTCTTTCTTCCAGGCTCCTGGTCCGTCTACGAGGATTCCCGACGTCTTTTGAGACCAATGCAGCTGCAGCCCCTGGGCTAGGTAACTTCGGCATTTCGGTGCCCCAGCATAGCCTCACTAGCCAAGGGTCAGAATCCACTTTCGTTTTCCTCCTACCAGGTCGGGTTCGCCCGAGAACACTAACTTTGTCATTACTAGCTACCATAGACTTTGTCCCGCATCCCGCGTGAGAGTGCACACTCTGCACCCGAGTCCCCTGGGTCTCCTAGAAGTAATCTGAAGATTCTATAGTCAAGATCTAGCGATTCCAAAGCCTATTAGTACTGTACTTACCTGCTAGTAATTTCGCATTCCACTTCCAGAGTATATGGTTTTCCGTGCCCCTCGGGCATTTGTATATACTGTGCTAACTTAAGTATTTTCGTAAGAGTTTTGTTTTGTGCTTAGTACCCTGTCCTCATAAAGAGTACAGGGCTGTTGTGAATCTTAATAAATAACTTGTTTATTTTCATAACACTTGTGTGGTGTCCTTTCACTGGGTATTCAAGGGGTATATGTGTGGTAAACAGCTGGCTTAACACGCCCTCTCGAGTCTTTAGCCTTAGACTGCTCGTATCCACGCTACTAGGATAGCTGGTCTATAAGGTTGACTTACAACCAATCATCAATAAGGGTTGCTGGACTGATACATAGTGTTCACTAGAATAGTGAGCACTGCATATCAGGCCACCTTCTCAAATTGGTGAGCAGCGGATGGGATTTGAGCTTGCT
Organism: Lissotriton vulgaris; assembly: GCF_964263255.1. Taxonomy (NCBI): domain Eukaryota; kingdom Metazoa; phylum Chordata; class Amphibia; order Caudata; family Salamandridae; genus Lissotriton; species Lissotriton vulgaris. The sequence goes on along the minus strand of NC_141699.1, from coordinate 90,756,670 downwards.
GTTGTTTTACCACACGTATCCTAAGAATATCTTGTTGAAAGATCACATAAGTACTGTTAGGTACATATAACTTAGCTTAGAATACTCTGAGTTCTACTGAACCAGCTGTTGCAGCTCCTCAAGGCTTAGCACACCTTGGCTGCAACTCTTAGCAAGGGATCAGTAGGCAAACACATAGTGTAGGTAGGTGCATCACTTACACCACACTAGAAGCATGTCTGACCACGGAGAGTCTACTGAGACCCCTCAGGTGGTTGAGGACCCTCCACAGGGCTCTTCTAGATATGCAGGTCTTAGCTTCCAGGAGATGAGACAACTCTGTACATCCAGGAAGATAAGACAGGGGTCTAACCCCACACTCCCATTCCTGATTGGTCTCTTAGAGACTTATGATGCCAGAAGGGCTGGTAACCCAGACCCCTCTAATCCAGGTGGGAGCATGCCCCCCTTACAGGGTCCCTTTGGTAACCATGAACATCCCCTCCAGGAGGCAGATGATGCTGAGGATGAGGATGAGGATGTGTTATCAGGGGATGAGGCAGACAAGGGACAGGTAGAAGTCAGCAAACTAACCAGGTCCAACTTAAGCAGGCATGAGAATGGTACTAGGGGACCCCTGGGGCCTCTCTCAGGCCAGCTTAACATTGGGAATGGACGAGTCAGGTCTCTATCAAGAGGCTCTGGCAGATCCATTCAAACCAATGGCTCTCAGAATTCTGCTGTGAGGAGGATGACTTCCCCTCAGAGAAGAATCTATGAAGCTAAGGAAAGGGAAGTCAATCTGAGGATTGAAAGGGAAGAACTTGCCCTGGCCAAAGAGAGGCTTGCCTTTGCTAGAGAGCAACAGTTAAGTGGGGTAGTCCCCACTGGTGGCAGCAATACACCTAGCAATAGGGAAAGGAGTTTTGATACAAAGCACCTGAATAAGATAGTGCCCCCCTTTAAGCAAGGGGATGACATCCACAAATGGATTACTGCTCTGGAGAGGGCCTGCACTGTGCAGGGTATTCCCCAGAGTCAGTGGGCAGCTATCCTGTGGCTCTCCTTTGAAGGTAAAGGTAGAGATAAGCTCCTCACTACTAGAGTGGAGGATGCTAACAATTACCAAGTCTTGAAAAACACACTGGTTGATGGGTTTGGCCTAACCACTGAGCAGTACAGGGTGCTGTTCAGGGATACCCAGAAAACTCAGTCTCAAGATTGGTCTGACTTTGTCGATTGTGCCACTAAGGCTTTTGAGGGCTGGTTGCTGGGCAGTAAGGTTACTGATTTTACAGGATTGTACAATTTGATGATGAGAGAACAAATTTTAAACAATTGTCAGAACCAGTTGTTGCATCAGCATCTTGTTGACTCAGATCTGACCTCTCCCCAAGAATTGGGAAAGAAGGCAGACAGATGGGTCAGAACAAGAGTTAAACAGAACCAGGGCCAGAATCAAGGTGGTCAGAAGAAAGCAGACCAGAAGGGTAAAGATTCTAAGGGGGAACAAAATGACCAGAAGTCTTCGACAGGTCCCCAACAACCCAAAGAGGGTGGGGGGTCAGGCTCCCCAGAAGAAGAAAGAAGGCCAATCTAAAAGGTGGTGCCAATACTGCAAAAGTAAAACTCACTGGTTTAGTGAGTGCACCAAGAAAGGAGGAGGGCAGACTCCTGCCACTGCAGCCCCAAAGGCACCTGTGCCCCCTAGTACAGTCAGCAGTGGTAGTGCACCTCCCAAGGGTTTAGTAGGGTTAACCCTGGGTTCTGAGGGGTATGACAACTTAGTTGGCACACTCACTCAGGCTGTCCTTGTTTGTACAGGGGATGTGGATATGTCCCCTGACATAAGTCCCAATACTTTGGGCAAATACAGACAGACACCTTTCATTAATGGAAAAATGGTCAGGCCTATAGGGACACTTGTGCCAGTGTCACAATGGTGACACCTAACTTTGTGGACCCTGGACAGATCATGCCAGGTACAGAATTCCTGGTGACCAATGCAAACAATGTCACTACCAATCACTGTATGGCAATTGTAGCTTTCTCCTGGGGAGGGGTAACTGGCCAAAAGAAGGTTGTAGTTAGTTCAGACCTCCCAGTGGATTGTTTGTTGGGCAATGATTTGGAGTTATCACAATGGTCAGAAGTGGAGCAGAGGACTCACATGGAAATGTTAGGCTTGCCAGCACATGTGTTTGCTGTGACCAGGTCACAGGTCAGGAAATGCCCCACTGAACAGGTGCTGGATCCTGGAACAATGGACCAGACACCTTCCAAGAAGAAGAGCAGTAGGGTTAAGGCTGTGCCTTCCCCCTTGCCCCAGGTTGTGGATCAAGTCTCAGAGGAGGCTGACCTACAGGAATTGAGGGAAACTGAGCCTAGAGAGTTTGAACTTGATCAAGTTGAATTCTTGGGTTCAGGGGGACCCTCAAGGGAAGACCTGGGGAAGGACCAGTTAGACTGCCCTTCTCTTGAACCCCTCAGACAGCAGGCTGCTGCTGAGGCTGCTGGGAACGCCACAGGTACCCACAAGGTATACTGGGAAGATGGACTCCTGTATACTGAGGCAAGAGACCCCAAGCCTGGCATGACCAGGAGGCTGGTTGTACCCTTGTCACAGAGAGGTTTCCTCCTTACCTTGGCCCATGAGATTCCCTTAGCAGGTCACTTAGGCCAGACAAAGACTTGGGACAGGCTTGTCTCACACTTTCACTGGCCTCACATGAATGAGGATACCAAGGAGTTTTGTCGCTCCTGTGTCACTTGCCAAGCCAGTGGTAAGTCAGGTGGCACAACAAAGGCCCCCCTTATACCAATGCCTGTGGTGGAGGTGCCCTTTGAAAGAGTGGGGATTGACATTGTTGGTCTAATGGAACCCCAGACAGCATCAGGGCACAAGTTTATACTGGTGGTAGTGGATCATGCCACCAGGTATCCTGAAGCTATTCCACTTAGGACCACCACAGCACCTGTGGTGGCAAGGGCCCTAGTTGGAGTGTTCTCCAGAGTGGGCTTCCCTAAGGAGGTTGTCTCTGACAGAGGTGCGAACTTCATGTCAAGCTACTTAACTGCTATGTGGAAGGAATGTGGTGTCAACTACAAGTTCACTACACCCTATCATCCACAATGCAATGGGCTTGTTGAAAGGTTCAACAGGACCCTAAAAGGGATGATTCATGGACTACCTGAAAAGCTCAGGCGTAGATGGGATGTCCTGATTCCCTGCCTTCTGTTTGCTTACAGAGAGGTCCCACAAAAGGGGGTTGGCTACAGCCGATTTGAACTTTTGTATGGGCATCCTGTGAGAGGCCCCCTGTGTTTGGTGAAGGAAGGATGGGAGAGACCTCTCAAAAAGCCTGCAACCAACATAGTGGACTATGTACTTGGTCTCCGCTCCAGGATGCCTGAGTATATGGAGAAGGCATCTGAAAACCTTAAGGCCAGTCAAGAACTTCAAAAAGCTTGGCATGACCAAAAGGCTGTCCTGACTGTTTACCAGCCTGGACAGAAGGTGTGGGTGTTGGAGCCAGTGGCCCCAGCAGCACTCAAAGACAAATGGTCTGGGCCCCACACAATTCTTGAGCAAAAGGGAGAGGTCACCTACCTGGTGGACCTTGGAACTCCCAGGAGCCCCCACAGGGTACTCCATGTCAACAGGCTCAAAGCATATGTCGACAGGAAGGACATGAGCTTGCTCATGGCCATAGATGAGGGACAGGAGGAAGAGAGTGACCCTCTCCCAGACCTGCTCACTCAGAATCCTGATGATGGGTCAGTAGATGGTGTTGTCTTTTGTGGCAGCCTCTCTGGGCATCAGCAGAAAGACTGTAAACAGGTTCTTCAGTCTTTCAGACATATGTTCTCTCTGACACCCAGTCAGACCAATTGGTGTACCCATGAGGTTGACACTGGTGACAGCCTGCCAGTAAAGAGTAAAATCTACAGGCAGCCTGATCATGTTAGAAACTGCATAAAAACTGAAGTGCAGAAAATGTTGGAGTTGGGAGTTATTGAACCCTCAGATAGCCCTTGGGCTAGTCCAGTAGTTCTAGTGCCAAAACCTCACACCCAAGATGGTAAGAGAGAGATGAGGTTCTGCGTAGACTACAGGGGTCTCAATGCAGTCACTAAGACTGATGCCCACCCAATACCAAGGGCAGATGAACTTATAGATAGATTGGCTTCTGCCAACTACTTAAGTACATTTGACCTGACAGCTGGGTATTGGCAAATCAGGTTAGCTGAGGATGCCAAGCCCAAGACAGCATTTTCAACCCCTGGTGGGCATTATCAATTTGTGGTAATGCCCTTCGGTCTGAAAAATGCACCTGCCACCTTCCAAAGGTTGGTGAATCAAGTCCTCACGGGGCTGGATGACTTCTGTGCAGCATATCTAGATGATATTGCTGTCTTTAGCTCCACCTGGGAGGATCACCTGGTCCACCTGAGGAAAGTGTTGGAGGCTCTGCAAGCAGCAGGCCTCACTATCAAGGCCACCAAGTGCCAGATAGGGCAGACACAGGTTGTATACCTGGGCCACCTTGTAGGTGGAGGCCAGGTTCAGCCACTGGAGAGCAAAATACAGTCAATCAGGGACTGGGCTCCTCCAACCACCCAGACTCAGGTTCGAGCTTTCTTGGGCCTGACTGACAAGTAAGAAAATGCCAAAAACGGTTCAGTGGACAGCAGGCTATCAAAAAGCATTCGATGACCTAAAGCAGGCCATGTGCACAGCACCTATCCTTAAGAGTCCAGACTACTCCAAACCATTCATTGTCCAAACAGATGCTTCTGAGTTGGGTGTGGGAGCTGTTCTATCTCAACTGAATTTTGATGGTCAAGACCAGCCCATTGCTTTCATAAGCAGGAGGCTGACCCCCAGAGAGAAGAATTGGTCAGCTATTGAGAGGGAGGCCTTTGCTGTGGGTTGGGCCCTGAAGAAGCTGAGGCCATACTTGTTTGGCACTCACTTCAAGATTCAGACCGACCATAAGCCCCTCTTGTGGCTAAATCAGATGAAGGGTGAAAACCCCAAACTGCTTAGGTGGTCCATTTCCCTACAGGGGATGGACTTTACAGTGGAACATAGACCTGGTACTGATCATGGCAATGCCGATGGGCTCTCCAGATATTTCCACTTAGAACAAGAAGACTCACCTGGTCAAGGTTAGCTTATTGTCCCAAAGTTTGGGGGGGGGGGGTCATGTAGGAGAGTAGGGTCTGCAATCCTATGATCACCCAGATTTTTTGCAACTTCTTCATCCCAACATGCTTGTCTGTGTATCATTTGGGTGGTGAGGGTTGTGGGACGAGGTGTACCGATGCAACTACTATCACTGTGCTATCTTGCAGCTCTCGGTGTGTGCTATATCGCTGTGTTTTCTTGAAGCTCTCGGTTTGCTCATGTGTCACTGCGATATCTTGAAGGTTTGAGTATTTACATGTGTTGATGTGTTGTATTGCAGCTCTCAGTACATGCTTGTGTTGATGTGCTGTCTTGCAGCTCTCAGTATGTGCATGTGTCGATTGTTATTTTGCACCACTCAGTATGTGCATGTGTGGATGTGTAAATGTAAATGTAGTGTGTAGGAGAGTAGGGTCTGCAATCCTATGATCACCCAGATTTTTTGCTTTTGTTTCACTGGTTTACGACTTTCTCTGGCTGTGGGCCTGCCAATCAGACCCACAGCCTGGCTGTTCTCTCTCTAAATTACAACATGTACCCTAGGTGCATTTACCAATTGGTTCTGGGCCACCTTATCAGACCCTGTAACTCAGGGCATAGGTGTACCCAGGGCCTACCAGAGGCTGAAGCATGTATTATGCCACCCCTGGCTGGCCTCCTAAATTTGACACAACTGGCTGCATGACAGCTGGGGCAAAGTCGTGTAATCACCCTTTGCTGTAGATATAGTATACCTATATCTAACCCTAAAATGGACACACAGATTCCTATCAGTCACTCCTATGGCAGGCCTTAACAATCCTGAAGGCAGAGTGCTTGGAATCGTGTGAGATGGTGCTTTGGCATGAGCTGAGCCTGTCTGCAGCTTGCGGAATCAAGTCCTAATAGCTGTTCCATGATATCGCATACCATATACTCTTAAGTGCATTATAATCCTCGCGGTTAAATGCTAACTTTGGTATTGCTTTATCAAAACATGTCGAGTAAGGTGTCGTACGAATTGGAATACTAACCCCTCGCCAATTCTGGCGACGGGGTTAGCATTCCACCCTTCTAGAGGGACACGACATGTATGTAACTGTGAACCCCGGTTAAAGTTAAACGAAGCCTCAGCTCCACAAAATGGATGCTGCCACCACAGACACGAGTCTGACCCCCTGCAGCTGGGAGTCCTTCCAGCGAGGGGAGCCTGGACAAAGGGTTTCCTGTCAGGGGCGGTGCTAGCACCGTCCCAGACATGGTTTTGTGTATCCTGGGTAGGCAGGGCTTTACAGGAAGGTGACTGCTGAGTGGCACCCCAGTGCTCACTACGCATAGGCCAGTCTGAACCAGTTCCAGGGGCACACCAGCCCCTGGCCTGGGGAAGTCCGGCATGGGAGAGGGGTGTAACCACCCCCCTCCTAGTCCCACCCATAGGCAGGACCTAGTCACCGGGTCAGCCCCCTTTTTTAGTATAAAGATAGGAGCGGGCCCCCTGTTCAAATTAGATCATCTTTGGAATCAAGACACGACTTTCTGCGAAAGACATCAAGATTTCCTTCTTCAAGATTCTCCCTTGTGGCTAAGGAGTACTCACCCTGCATCAAGCGGGCACCATCCTAAGAACACTGCGGTCTGCTGCAAGTCCTTCTTCACGAATCCGACGACCCAGCTCGACGAGACCCGGCTTCCCTGGCACCTCTGACCTCTACTCACCTCTACAGCAAAGCTGAGAACTGTGAGTGCGACGAGACCTCGAGGGACCGACGATCGCCAAGACTGCACGACTTCTTTGCAACAAGCCCACCGTGTGCTCCACTGGTGAGTGCTTTGGGGTCCGAGAAGCCCCAACCCTGAGCACCTCCAGCACCGAAGATCGGCCCTCCAGCATCTCCACGATCTGCGTGGGGCCCTTCTGCTTTTGCGTGCTCACCGCGCTGTGTGGCTACTAGCCGGCTGGCTTGTGGCCTTCTACACGACGCCCGACGACATCACTGCTGCTGGTCTGGTTGCTCCAGACTGGCCCTTGCTTCCTTCTTCAAGAGAGGCACCCCGGACCCTCCTGGTCCACTCCAGACGCCATTTTGAGTCCACCGCGTGGGCTTGAATTTGCCAAGGCTTTGTTGCCCAATCCTGGGTCCAGCGACGCCGACAGCTTCAATCTTCGTGGGACAGCTCGCTCCTCCATCCTGGTCGCCGACAACGCCTCCTGGTCCGTGAGATCTGCGAGCACAGCGTCACCCACTCACCTAGTCGAGGTGACTACCATCCGGTGCCCTCCTGGTGCCACCTGACTACTGGCTAGTAGTCTCGAACTTGGTCCCCTCTGCTTCCAGGTGTCATCTTCCTTCGATCCAGGCTTGGATCCATCGAACTTTCTTCACTGGTCGCCTGCCAGCAACTTCTTTCTTCCAGGCTCCTGGTCCGTCTACGAGGATTCCCGACGTCTTTTGAGACCAATGCAGCTGCAGCCCCTGGGCTAGGTAACTTCGGCATTTCGGTGCCCCAGCATAGCCTCACTATCCAAGGGTCAGAATCCACTTTCGTTTTCCTCCTACCAAGTCGGGTTCGCCCGAGAACACTAACTTTGTCATTACTAGCTACCATAGACTTTGTCCCGCATCCCGCGTAAGAGTGCACACTCTGCACCCGAGTCCCTTGGGTCTCCTAGAAGTAATCTGAAGATTCTATAGTCAAGATCTAGCGATTCCAAAGCCTATTAGTACTGTACTTACCTGCTAGTAATTTCGCATTCCACTTCCAGAGTATATGGTTTTCCGTGCCCCTCGGGCATTTGTATATACTGTGCTAACTTAAGTATTTTCGTAAGAGTTTTGTTTTGTGCTTAGTACCCTGTCCTCATAAAGAGTACAGGGCTGTTGTGAATCTTAATAAATAACTTGTTTATTTTCATAACACTTGTGTGGTGTCCTTTCACTGGGTATTCAAGGGGTATATGTGTGGTAAACAGCTGGCTTAACACGCCCTCTCGAGTCTTTAGCCTTAGACTGCTCGTATCCACGCTACTAGGATAGCTGGTCTATAAGGTTGACTTACAACCAATCATCAATAAGGGTTGCTGGACTGATACATAGTGTTCACTAGAATAGTGAGCACTGCATATCAGGCCACCTTCTCACATAGTGTATTTTGTAAAGCGCGCAGCTGCCCCAACGGGGTGTCCCGGCGCTGTATAACGCTGTGGAACCCTTCCTGGCTCTCCCTGTGAGATGCCCCTCCTGGGCACCCCAAGGTGAAGCCAGGCATCCCAGTGTTGTAGGGGCCGTTGTGGAGATTAAGCAAGCTATTGCCCAGAGTTGCAGCGTGGGACCCATGATTAGAGTAGGCGCAGAGGCGAGAATTATCGAGTCCGCAGACATTGAGTTCAAGACCCTGCCGCGTCGGGACTTGAACCCTGGTCCCGGGCCCGATCTCTGCTTCAGAGTCTGCCGCTCTAACCAGTGAGCCACACTTCTCCACGATGTGCTGTCCTGCAGGTTTCAGTATGTGTATGTATTGATGTGCTGTCCGGCTGCTTTCAGTGTGTGCATGCTGTCCTGCAGCCCTCAGTATGTGCATGTGTCGATATGCTGTCTTGCATCTCTCAGTAGGCCCTTGTACCAATGTCCTTCCTTGCAGCCCTCAGTATGTGCATGTGTCAATGTGCTGTCCTGCAGGTCTCTGAATGTACATGTTTTGATTTGCTGGCTTGCAGCTGTCAGTTTATGCATGTGTCAATGTGCTGTCCTGTAACTCTTAGTACATGCATGTGTTGATGTGCTGTATTGCAGCTCTTAGTGTGTGCATTTGTTGATGTGCTGTCCTGCAGCCCTCAGTATGTGCATGTGTCAATGTGTTGTCCTGCAGCTCTCAGAACATGCTTGTGTTGATGTGCTGACCTGCAGCTCTCAGTATGCGCATGTGTTGATGTGTTGTCTTGCAGCCCTCAGAATGTGCATTTGCCGATGTGCTATCTTGCAGTTCTCAGTATGTTCATGTGTCAATATGCTGTCCTGCATCTCCCAGTATGTGCATATGTTGATGTGCTGTCTTCCAGATGTTGGTTCATGCATGAGTTGATGTGCTGTCCTGTTTTGTTCAATATGTGCATTTGTTGATGTGCTGTCCTGAAGCTCTCAGGATGTGCATGTGTCAATGTGCTGTCCTCCAGCTCGCAGTATGTGCATGTGTCAATGTACTGTCCTGCAGCTCTCAGTATGTACATGTTTGCAGCTGTTGGTGTATGTATGTGTTAGTGTGCTGTCCTACAGCTCTCAGTATCTACATGTGTCGATGTGCTGTCCTACTGCTCTCAGAATGTGCATGTGTTGATGCACTGCCCTGAAGCTCTCAGTATGTGCACGTGTTGATGTACTGTCCTGCAGCTCTCAGTATGGGCATGTGTTGATGTGCTTTCCTGAAGCTCTCAGTATGTGCATGTGTTGATGTGCTGTCCTGCTGCTCTTAGTATGTGCATGTGTTGATGTGCTGTCTTGCAGCTCTCAGTATGTGCATATATTGGTTAGTGTTGTGTTACCATGCTGTCTTGAAGCTTTCAGTTAGCGCTGTATTGTCGTGCTAACTTGCAGCTCTCAGTATGTGCATGTCTCCGTGATATCTTGCAGCTCTCGGGTTATGCATGTGCCTGTGCTGTCTTGCAGCTCTCGGTTTGTGCTATATCGCTGTGTTTTCTTGAAGCTCTTGGCTCGCTCATGTGTCATTGTGATATCTTGAAGGTCTGGGTATGTGCATGTGTCGATGTGTTATCTTGCAGCTCTCAGTGTGTGCATGTGTTGATGTGCTGTCCTGCAGCTCTCAGTGTGTGCATGTGTTGATGTGCTGTCTTGCAGGTCTTAGTATGTGCATGTGTCAATTTGTTATCTTGCACCACTCAGTATGTGCATGTGTTGATGTGCTGTCTTGCAGGTCTCAGTATGTGCATGTGTCAATTTGTTATCTTGCACCACTCAGTATGTGCATGTGTCGATGTGCTATCCTGCAACTCTCAGAATGTGCATGTGTCGATGTGTTGTCCTGCAGCTCTCAGTATGTGCATGTGTCAATTTGTTATTTTGCACCACTCAGTATGTGCATGTGTTGATGTGCTGTCCTGCAGCCCTCAGTATGTGCATGTTTTGATGTGCTGTCCTGCAGCTCTCAGTATGTGCACGTGTGGATGTGGTGTTCTGCAGCTTTCAGCATTTGTATGCATTGATGTGCTGTCCTGCTGCTTTCAGTATGTGCATGCTGTCCTGCAGCCCTCAGTATGTGCATGTGTCGATATGTTGTCTTGCAGCTCTCAGTAGGCGCGTGTGTCAATGTGCTGTCCTGTAGTTCTCCGTATGTACATGTGTTGATTTGCTGTCTTGCAGCTGTCAGTTTATACATGTGTCAATATTCTGTCCTGGAGATCTTAGTCCCTGCATGTGTTGATATGCTGTCCTGCAACCCTCAGTATGTGCATGTGTCAATGTGTTGTCTTGCAGCTCTCAGTACATGCGTGTGTTGATGTGCTGTCCTGCAGCTCTCAGTATGCGAATGTGTCGATATGTTGTCTTGCAGCCCTCAGAATGTGCATTTGTCGATGTGTTATCTTGCAGCTCTTGGTATGTGCATGTGTCGATGTGCTGTCTTGCAGTTCTCAGTATGTACATGTGTCAATGTGCTGTCCTGTATCTCCCAGTATGTGCATATGTTGTTGTACTATCTTGCAGATGTCGGTTCATGCATGAGTTGATGTGCTGTCCTGTAGTTTTCAGTATGTGCATTTGTTGATGTGCTGTCCTGCAGCTCTCAGAATGTGCATGTGTCAATGTGCTGACCTGCAGCTCTCAGTATGTGCCTGTGTCAATGTGCTGTCCTGCAGCTCTCAGTATATACATTGTTTGCAGCTGTCGGTGTATGTGTGTGTCAGTGTGCTGTCTTGCAGCTATTAGTATGTGCATATGTTGATGTGCTGTACTGCAGTATGTCAATGTGTCGATGTGCTGTCCTACAGCTCTCAGTATGTGCATGTGTCGGTGTGCTGTTCTGCGACACAGCAGAAACGAGAGCTGCAAGAAAGCGCAAGGACACAGCACAAACCAAAAGCTTAAAGATAGCACAGTTGACCAGCACAACCCGAGACCTACAATATAGCAAAGACACATGCACAAAGAGCTGCAAGATTTCACAGTTACATACCACTAACATAGAGCTGTGAGACAGCACAGTAACATAGCACTAACTAAGAGCTGCAAGCGAGCATGGTGACACACCTCTAACTAAGAGCTGGAAGGCAGCACATCAACACATGCACATACAGAGAGCTGCAAGATAGCATAGTGACACAGCACAAACCCAGAGAAGCAAGATAGTAAAGTGACACAGCACAAACTGAGAGCTACAAGGTACCATAGCAATATAGCACACACCGAGAGCTGCAAGACATAACATTGACACATGGACATACTCAGAACTTCAAGATATCACAATGACACATGAGCCAACCGAGAGCTTCAAGAAAGCAGAGAGATATAGCACAAACCAAGAGCTGCAAGACAGCACATTCACATACCCAACCCAAGAGCTGCAAGATAGCACAGCGACATGCACATACCGAGAGCTGCAAGTTAGCACTATAATACAGCGCTAAGTGAAAGCTTCAAGACAGCATGGTGACACAACAGTAGTTGAGAGCTGTAAGATAGCACATTACATATGCACATACTGAGAGCAGCAGGACAGCACATCAACACATGCGCATACTAAGAGCAGCAGGACAGCACATCGACACATGCACATACTGAGAGTATCAGGACAGCACATGAACACATGCACATACTGAGAGCTTCAGGACAGCACATCGACATGTACACATGCTGAGAGCTGCAGGACAGCACATCGACACATGCACATACTGAGAGCAGCAGGACAGCACATCGACACATGCACATACTGCAGTACACCACATCAACATATGCATGTACTAATAGCTGCAAGACAGCACACTGACACATACATACCCCCATAGCTGCAAACATGTACATACTGAGAGCTGCAGGACAGCACATTGGCACATGCACATACTGAGAGCAGCAGGACAGCACATCGACACATGCACATACTGAGAGCTGCAGGGCAGCACATTGACACATGCACATACTGAGAGCAGCAGGACAGCACATCAACACATGCACATACTGAGAGCTGCAGGACAGCACAACTACACATGCACATACTGAGAGCAGCAGGACAGCACATCGACACATGCACATACTTCAGTACAGCACATCAACATAAGCACATACTAATAGCTGCAAGACAGCACACTGACACATACATACACCGACAGCTGCAAACATTTACATACTGAGAGCTGCAGGACAGCACATTGACACATGCACATACTGAGAGCTGCAGGATAGCACATTGACACATGCACATCCTGAGAGCTGCAGGGCAGCACATCAACAAATGCACATACTGAAAACCATGCAGCTCTCAATGCACTCATTTGTCGCTGTGCTATCGTGCAGCTCTCAATTTACTCATGTGTCACTGTGCTATCTTGCAGCTCTCAATTTACTCATGTGTCACTGTGCTATCTTGCAGCTCTCGGTTTGCTCATGTGCTACTGTGCTATCTTGCAGCTTTCAATATGTCCACATATCGATGTGCGGTCTTGCAGCTCTCAGTATGTCCATGTGTCGATGTGCTATCTTGCAGCTCTCAGTATGTCCACGTGTCGATGTGCGGTCTTGCAGCTCTCAGTATGTCCATGTGTCGATGTGCTGTCTTGCAGCTCTCAATTTGTGCTGTGTCGCCATGCTGACTTGCAGCTCTCAGTTAGTGCTTGTTGCGCTTTGCTGCCAGAAACTTGGACTGGCTCGAATGAGGGACACCTCGACGTAGCATATATTGTAGGATGGTGCTTAGTTGACGCCTGGCTACCGGATGGCCTAATGTAAATCTATGTCAAAAGAGACCAGTAGGAGCCTGAGACAAACATTTACAGACAGACATTGACTAGAAAGACGAGTTCTAAGGTTTTTTTCTGGAATTGGAGGGACAAACTATAGATTTGACCTGCAGTGAAAGATCGTTCCAGAGTTTGAAAGCCAAGTAAGAAAGAGAAAGGGACTTAAAATGCTTAGCATAGGTGGAGTGAAGAGAACGCAAACATATGTGTGACTCCTCCAGCCTACCTTAATGTTTGTCAAATATTAAGAGGAGGTGATCTCCTAAAATCGTTACTATGATCAGCAGTATGGGGATGGAGGAACTGAATGCTGTTATACCACAATTATTAAATGACTTAAAGGATTTGTCTTGTTTTCTGTACATCTAAACATTATTTTGACCATTCACATCAACTGTCAAGTCAAGTCAAAAGTAAGTTTATTATGACCTTAGTCTTTAAACAGGTGCAAGAGGCAGTATCACAAGTTTAAAATATTCACATAAAGACGTTTAAAACATTATAAAATTTATCCAATATTGGTAAAAACTCTTACATGCCCTTATTCTTTTGCCAACGCCAATAAAATTGCATTTAAGATAAAATTTTGCATTTGCGATTAAAACCCATTCATTTCCCTTATTCGAGAATAATTTCATTAAATTAAAATTCATACAGTCCTACAGATTATTCCTGGTTTCTTAAATCACTCAGTACTACTTTTATGTATTTCCCAAGAGCAATTGCAATATCAATAGTGGGAATTTCAGTTAATAGGTTAGCTGCCTGCGCCCTAGAACTTATATCATATTTTAGGAACACGGGCCGTAGCCACCGTTTCCGCTGTTCCAGTAATGTCAAGCAATCGAGAAGGATATGTGCCAGTGGCCTCATTTATGAAAAGTGACGCATCGCTGTGTGAAAACAGCGATGCGTCACTTTTCACTGCGCACTCCTTGCGACACCACTGATGCATCATATTTAATGTATGACGCATCATGTCGCAAGGACTTACAGAGACATCAGTATTTCTGACGCATCTGTAAGCGCAAAAGTGACGCATTGCTGGAGTGTGTCACAAAAGTGACGCAACTCCAGCAATGCGTCCTTTCACATGGGGAAAGCCCCATGTGAAAGGGCTTGCGTCAGTCTTACGCCTGCTGTAAGGCAGGCGCAAGATTTTGACGCAACAGCATCCTAAAAGTGACGCAGTGAAATCTCATAGATTTCACTGCGTCACTATTACGAGGCTTTTTGTGGGGGAACGCCCCCTCTGCATACATTATACCTGACGCAGGTATAATGTGGCGCAGGGGTGTAAAAAGTGACGCATCTACCTAGATGCGTCACTTTTTAAATATGGCACAACAAGGCGCATTTTGTACGCCGCTGGTGCGTCACAAAAAGTGGCGCACCGGCGGTGCAAAACTGACGCAAGGCCTCATAAATAAGGGCCCAGGTCTGCTTTGCATCCCAGGTTACACCTGCAGCACCCTTTCTGATCTAACATTTTCGCTTTCAGGTCTTTATTTGTTAACAATGGGTTAATTCCAACCCGCAGCATTAAGATCTCCTGCCTAAAGCCGCGGTTGGGTAGGATGTCTAGATAAGGGAACCAATTTTAATTTGACCAAGCGCTCATCATGTGTGTTACTGATTTCTTTTTCGCTAAGTATCCCATATCATTCATTCCAGATATTTCCTTCCCCTTTAGTTTCAGCTCACTCCTAGTACAAAGTAATTGATGCATTTCTTGGTTCACCTCTACCTTTAGTCTTTTACAAATTTGGGTCACTCTTTCCGTACATGCTTTTGCCCATTTTAGGTTACTCGTTTGGATTTCCTTCCTGCACCATTGTGCTACTTTTTCCCCATCTGGATCTTCCAATCGTTTCCAAAGTCTGAGTATTGCCATTTGCGTTTGTATCTCCCAGGACTTTGTGCCTATTTGTCTTCTTATAGCTTGTACCATAGATGATTGTGGAAGAGAAAGGAGGCCTTTGAGGCATTTGCCCTCCACCAAGTCCCAGGCTCCCTTACCTCTCAAATAAAGGATTTCTGCCCCGTACAGAACTTGGGGGGGGGATCATTGCCTCAAAGGCTCTTAGCATTGGTCG
The DNA here is from genome assembly GCF_964263255.1 of Lissotriton vulgaris. Taxonomy (NCBI): domain Eukaryota; kingdom Metazoa; phylum Chordata; class Amphibia; order Caudata; family Salamandridae; genus Lissotriton; species Lissotriton vulgaris. The sequence continues at coordinate 90,741,465 of NC_141699.1, read as the reverse complement.
GTGTGACATCTCTCCATAATCCCTATTGAACATTTTTAGGCCACATATTGAAGTGTGTGCTTTAGCTTTTTGTGTTTCCAGATACCTATCCCAGTTTAGTCTCTTGTCAAACCATACACCTAGGTAGCGATACTCATTAACCGTCTCCAGTTTAAGCTCACCTAGGTACCAGTTAAATCTGCTTATTTTTTTCCCAAAGCAAAGGACTTTTGTTTTATCTAGATTGACGGTTAGAAATTTACTAGCACAGTATGCATTGAAGGCATTAAGCTTTCTTTGGAGGCCTCTCTCGGTCTGGTCTACTATTACCAGATCGTCAGCATATAGTAGGCAGGGCACCTTATTTCCATCCATTCTAGGGCTTGCACTACCCTCAACCTCTAAGTGGGCCGGGAGGTCTGACAGGAATATGGAGAATAACTGTGGGGCTAAAACACAACCCTGTCTTAGACCATTGTCTATGGGTATTTTTTGCGTCAAAGAACTCACAGTATCCTTGATGACTTGCGCCCAGTTCCCACTGTGTAGTTCCTTTATTATAGTCAGAAGGTCGCTGGGAATATTTACCTTCAATAGTGTTTCCCATAGGCATGCACGATCGACTGAATCGAAGGCTGCTCGGAAGTCAACGTTGACGCCTGGCTACCGGGTGGCCTAATGTAAAGCTATGTCAAAAGAGACCAGTAGGAGCCTGAGACAAAGATTTACAGACAGACATTGACTAGAAAGACGAGTTCTACGTTTTTTTCAGGAATTGGAGGGACAAACTATAGATTTGACCTGCAGTGAAAGATCGTTCCAGAGTTTGAAAGCCAAGTAAGAAAGAGAAAGGGACTTAAAATGCTTGGCATAGGTGGAGTGAAGAGAACGCAAACAAATGTGTGACTCCTCCAGCCTACCTTAATGTTTGTCAAATATTAAGAGGAGGTGATCTCCTAAAATCGTTACTATGATCAGGAGTATGGGGATGGAGGAACTGAATGCTGTTATACCACAATTATTAAATGACTTAAAGGATTTGTCTTTTTTTCTGTACATCTAAACATTATTTTGACCATTCACATCAACTGGTCAAAGATGGTGAAAGAGTAAGGAGACAAAAAAGTGAACTAGAATATTCTCTTTTAATGTTAAATGAAACATAAGAGGGTTTATCAATATGATAGTGTGACTAGTGTTCACACCACCGTACAACCAGAAGGAAGAAGGATGCCAGGGGTTTTGATTATTTGGAGACAAGGTAAAAGAACTCTTTAGTATCCTGAAGATAAAGGGGTAAAATGATGTTAGACTAATATTGGAGTTTACTAAATAGATATTTATTTTTTAATCATTCTAAAAATGGCTCATACTGTTCCAGATGAAGGGCTAATTTCTAAAATACATTGAGCAAAATTAGCATTATTACCAATGTTGAAAATGAATGGAAGAATATTCTGTCGTTAATGGAATTCATGAAAAATTTAATTTACCAGTATGTACTAAACGAATGTTTTAAAGTAAAATATGGCAATTTGGTAAAATTACTTTCTTGGACTGCACCAATTAACAAGTTATATTTTCTTAAGCTGACAGTAGTTGCTGGAATCTGTCCGTTAATTGCAGGTGGGATTTGTGGGTAAAGATATGGACGTGGAATTTCTCTATGGTGTTAACGTCTTCAAATTACTTCCAGTGAATTCTGAATTTTCACATTGCAGCATGGTTCAAACCTTGCTTTCACAACGGGAAAAACAATTCATTCTTTTGTCAAAGAAAAAGCATGTGTTGATCCCGTATTTTATCCTGAGAAGTCAATTTCTTGAAAGAAAAGCTTCAGTGGTCCACAATATCCGACTGCGTCACATGTAAAACCAGCTGTACGAAATGTAACAAAAAAAGTCCCTTCCTTTGTGGAACCATCTCACTGCTTGACTAATAAAGTTACAACATTCCATTCATGTAATGGAAAAAAGTACTTATGTAATAAATGGAAATATCAGTGGCGGCTGGTAGAGAACTGTGGCAGGGTGGGAGGGTGGTGAGAAGTGTGGGGTAGAAATAAAATATATATAAAAAATAAGAAAACTTACCTGCTGGTCGCGTCGCCAGCTGCTGTCTCGCCTCCATTGCAGGAAGCCCCTGGGCTCCCAGACTCCCTAAGCCAATGACAGCGCTGCACTGCAGCATTGTGGTTGGTTCCTTTAAGCCAATGACAATGCCGCAATGCAGCGTTGTGATTGGTCTGAGCGCCGTAGTCCAGAGCTCAGATGGGGACAGAGAGCCTGTGCATGTTCCCCACCAGGCTGTATTACACAGCCATGTGGGGAACATGCAAAGTGAGCGTGACTGTTTGTCCGGCTGACATTTGCGTTGCAGCGCGCGCAATGTAATTCGTTTCATTTATTTAGTTATGCACCTACCTCCGGACGGCGTATGCCGGAGTTTACTATCCCCTGCCCTGCCCCTTTCTCGCCCTGCCCACCACCCCGCAACACTCCCACTACGAGCTGCTACTGTTCAGAATTCTCCGCTTATAGTAGATAAAATTAGCTCTGTGACAAAACATAGGCTATATCAGGCAAAGATTTACTGTTTAGGTGTCAACTACCAGACAATGTAAGCTGTCTGATTGCGAAAGAACTATTATGAGCTTACAGTGGGCTTACAGCCCACCCATTGCTTACCATTGGTTGGTTGTAGTGTAACTCATCTGCTTGCTTCTTATTCAATTGCTGTCTTCCTCTTCTTGTGTTTGAGTCTCTATTGGAGCATAACTTCTGTACAATCCTACTTATTGGCTGGTTTGTAGCCTTTCACGGCTCACTTTTAGGGAGCTGCTTTTTTCATTTTGTTTAAGCACTCCAAGAGAGTGCATGAGTCTTCCTACTCTCTCACGCTTGTGCTTCTCACCCCATCCCCTCCGCTCCATTTTCCCCTCTCCCCCCCACCCCAGCATTCTCCCCTAGCCCTCCTTGTTGCTGTCTCCCTTGCTTTTCCCCTCCTCTTGGCTTTATTTTTGTTTTATTCCTTCCTCTTCTTTTGTTACCCTCACCCCATCCATGTGGACCTTTTTTTAGTTAAATGTTTATTTTTCTAGCAGGGCCAAACAGCAGGTTGGCCCCACCCCCATCTTAAAATAGTTTTGTGCTTCTTCAAATACATTTTTTTTACCAATCTATGTCATCCAACATGCGTGAATCAGTCAATCAATCAAGGGTTGGTAAAGGGTAACTATTCACCCGTGAGGGGCTTAAGGGGTGGTGGGTGACAAGTAGTGTGCTGACATCATCTAAAGAGCCAAGTTTTGAGGTCCTTCCTGAACTGTGTAAATGTGGGAGATTGCCGGAGGTGGATGAGTAGGGTGTTCCAAGCTTTGGCTGAGAGGTTGGCGGAGGACTTTCATCCCGTTCTAGTCTTGTTGATATGAGGGACGGTAGCCAGAGAGAGCTGGGCTGATCGCAGGTGTCTTATGAGTGTGTGGAAGGAGTATCCACTCATTCTTTTTTCTACTTGAAGCCAGTGGGAATTGCGCAGGTTTTGGGTGATGTGACTGCGACGTTGGTTGTCGAGAATCAACCTGGCTGCAGCTTTCTGGACAATCTGAAGTTTGCAAAGGAGTTTCTTATTAATTACTGCGTAGTGATCGTTGCCATAGTACATTCTGCTGCTGATGAGTGCATGCATGATGGCTTTTCTGGATTCCTTGGAATCCATCTGAAAGTCTTTTAGAACATGCGGAGGGTGTTGAAGCAGGTCGAGGATACGGCATTGATTTGGCATTTTAATGTGACCGAAGAGTCTAGTATGATGCTGAGGTTTCGAGTGTGGTCCATCGGGGTGGGGGGATTGCTGAGGGCAGAAGGCCACCAGGGGTGATTCCATGTGGAGGGGGTAGAGCCAAGGATGAGGACTTCTGTCTTTTCTGAGTTGAGTTACAGGCAGCTGTTATTCATCCAGGTGGCAAATTATATCATACTTTCTTGGAAGTTGTCTTTGGGGAGGTTCAGTTTGTTGTTGAGGGAGATGATCAGCTGGGTGTCGTTGGCGTAAGAGACGATGTTGAGCCTGTGGTCCTGATTATGGATTGCGAGGGGGGCCATATACACATTGAAGAGGGTGGGGCTGAGGTGGGATCCCTGGGGCCTTCTGCAGTTGATCTCTGGTGGTTCCGATAGGTAGGGAGGTGGTCTAACCCACTGAGCTCTGCTGGTGAGGAAGGAACGTATCCAGTTGAGGGCCTTTCTGTGGATGCCGGTGTCATGGAGTCTGATGGCTAGGGTGCAGTGGGAGAGGGTGTTGAATGCCGCTGAGATGTCAAGGAGGATGAGGGCTGCCATTCCGCCCTAGTTGAGGAGGGAGCAGATGTCGTCGTGGTGGCAAGTAGGACAGTCTCAGTGCTGTGGTTGCTTCAAAATCCGGATTGGGATATGTCCAGGAAGTTGTTAGCTTTGATTAGGTTTGCTAGGTGGGTGTTGACCGCCTTTTCAATGACCTTGTCTGTGAAAGGAAGCAGAGATGGGCCTGAAGTTCTTGAGGTCCGTCGGGTCCACAGAGGGTTTTTTCAGGAGGAGGTTGACTTCAGCTTGTTCCATGTCAACGGGGAAGGTGGCGGTCTTGAAGGAGCAGTTGATCGTCCAATGTAGTTTGGGTGCAATGGCAGAGGCAGCTCTATAGAATATGTGGTGCGCGCAGGGGTCTGATGGTGCCCCGGAGTGGATGCTTTTGATGGTGCCCCGGAGTGGATGCTTTTAATGGTATTCAAGGTGTCTTCTGTCATGAGCAGGATCCATTTGAGCAGGGTATGTTGGGTGACGTTGCATGAGGTGGGATCTGGTTTGGTGAGATGGTCTTGGTTGTTGAAGTTGTCGTAGATTATCTATAAAATGGCATGCCTGCCAGTAGTGGCCCTGTCATCACGCCTTTTATTTAATTTTTTTGTTTGTCTATTGTCCTTGCTGCACAGTATCACCCAGAGGCATCTGCAAATTCAAAAGGTCCCAAAAGCAAGACTTGTTGACTTTGCCAGTGTTTGTTTTCAGCTTACGTAGTATCACTCCCTTGTGCCTCCACATCCAGCCCTCCTCTCCTATTTCCAGATCTTAAATAATTTGTTTGGTAAATTATTTTAATGGTTAGACATTTCACTTTTTATATTAATTTATGTTTTTCTAGTTTGCATTAAAAGACAAGCATTTACAATGCAATGGTCTCGGCATCATTAAAGGAAGAGCTATTGGCATTGCTCATGACATTTCTTTTTTTTTCTTTAAATCATAAACAAATGACATTGTCATTTACATTGCCAATACACAGCGCTCTGCACTCAACAGCACACACCGCTCTGCACCTGCGCTCACAACTCTGCACACTCAACTCTGCATTCTGCGCTCACAACTCTGCGCTCGCAACTCTGCATTCTGCGCTCACAACTCTGCGCTCGCAACTCTGCATTCTGCGCTCACAACTCTGCGCTCGCAACTCTGCATTCTGCGCTCACAACTCTGCGCTCGCAACTCTGCATTCTGCGCTCACAACTCTGCGCTCGCAACTCTGCATTCTGCACTCACCACTCTGCACTCACCACTCTGCACTCACCACTCTGCACTCACCACTCTGCACTCACCACTCTGCACTCACCACTCTGCACTCACCACTCTGCACTCACCACTCTGCACTCACCACTCTGCACTCACCACTCTGCACTCACCACTCTGCACTCACCACTCTGCACTCACCACTCTGCACTCACCACTCTGCACTCACCACTCTGCACTCACCACTCTGCACTCACCACTCTGCACTCACCACTCTGCACTCACCACTCTGCACTCACCACTCTGCACTCACCACTCTGCACTCACCACTCTGCACTCACCACTCTGCACTCACCACTCTGCACTCACCACTCTGCACTCACCACTCTGCACTCACCACTCTGCACTCACCACTCTGCACTCACCACTCTGCACTCACCACTCTGCACTCACCACTCTGCACTCACCACTCTGCACTCACCACTCTGCACTCACCACTCTGCACTCACCACTCTGCACTCACCACTCTGCACTCACCACTCTGCACTCACCACTCTGCACTCACCACTCTGCACTCACCACTCTGCACTCACCACTCTGCACTCACCACTCTGCACTCTGCACTCTGCACTCTGCACTCTGCACTCACTACTCTGCACTCACTACTCTGCACTCACTACTCTGCACTCACTACTCTGCACTCACTACTCTGCACTCACTACTCTGCACTCACTACTCTGCACTCACTACTCTGCACTCACTACTCTGCACTCACTACTCTGCACTCGGCACTCACTACTCTGCACTCACTACTCTGCACTCACTACTCTGCACTCACTACTCTGCACTCACTACTCTGCACTCACTACTCTGCACTCACTACTCTGCACTCGGCACTCACTACTCGGCACTCACTACTCTGCACTCACTACTCTGCACTCACTACTCTGCACTCACTACTCTGCACTCACTACTCTGCACTCACTACTCTGCACTCACTACTCTGCACTCACTACTCTGCACTCACTACTCTGCACTCACTACTCTGCACTCACTACTCTGCACTCACTACCCTGCACTCACTACCCTGCACTCACTACCCTGCACTCTCACTACTCTACACACTCACTACTCTACACACTCACTACTCTGCACACTCACTACTCTGCACACTCACTACTCTGCACACTCACTACTCTGCACACTCACTACTCTGCACACTCACTACTCTGCACACTCACTACTCTGCACACTCACTACTCTGCACACTCACTACTCTGCACTCTGCACACTCACTCTGCACACTCACTCTGCACACTCACTCTGCACACTCACTCTGCACTCACTACTTCGCACTCTGCGCACTCTGCACTCACACTCACCTTCTGCCTCACAGAGGGATGAAGTGAGCGCCGTTCTACTGGGCAGACCTGGGGTCGGGCGGGAGGGTCACCAGGGGCGCGCACGGCTTATAGAGCTATACCGATCAACACAATATTCTCCGGAGTGCCATCCATCTACCGCAGTAGCAGAAATTAGTTTGAAAGCATTGTCGAAGAATGCCAAAAAGCGCCTCATTTAGAAGCGGTGAACAGAATTCAATTTTTAGAGCTCCCATGATGTGAAAACAATTTACAATGTACTGTGAACAAACTATTTACGAAGATAAAATATTAGTGAGATAGGTAGTAATCCTTATGCATATTGCCAGATAAGCAGGTGCACCAATGGTCCTCTACACTGGAAAGTCATTTTGAGGATGTAAACACTTCTCAGAAGACAATCTCCTTGACTACAGCGGACCTGCAACAGTGTGCAAAATGTCATGACATTTTGTGTTTACGTACTCTGCTGTATAGATATTTATTGCCCTAATTTTTTTTCAGTATTAGAGGATATCTTTGAAAATACAAGCCTATTATGAAAGTGGATAGAAATGATTATGATCATCGTGGCTAACACAAAGGTGCAGTGAGGAAAGTGAGTGGCAGATATCGCCACCTCATGGTAACTGAGTATAGTGGGTCCAGTGGTAGCTTGCACAGCCACGTTCTTTCACTCCGTGTCCAGACTTTGACACTGTGGAATGGGGTTCAAGTCCCAGCGTCGGCTCTCCCAGAGATTACAAAAAAACATGCTGATCGAAAGAAATAAAATTAAACAATACCGATTGGCGTGACGAGGATAAATCCATGTGCAGTGCACTGCCCCCTTGCCTTGTAGACACCGCAGCCCAAGAAAACATGATTGACGGAGCAAAACGGTGGTCTAATTGTCCATAGCCAAAGTATATAACAAGCTGAGGATCAACAAACGTGAAAACAGCGTGGTGGGCGCGCACGTGACGCAGCGTGGGCGTGCACATCAGCTGAAGGATCGCCGGAGAAGACACGAGTTTGCCTGCTGCCATGACTGACCAACTGCAGAGGGAAAGAGCCCGGTGAGTGTGGGTAGAGGGGGGGCGGCAGAGAGGGAGTGGGCAGAGAGGGATGGGGTGTGTGTGTGCGTGCGTGTGTGCGTGTGTCTGTTTCTGTGTGTGTCTGTGTGTGCACGGCCATGCCTGCCTGTGTGTGTGCGCGTTCACGGACCCTGGTCGGCGTGTTCACAGCTCTAGGTCCCTTCAGAGCGAACTCCATAACAATAGGTCTCGATGCCGAGACCTAAAAAAAAGACAGACATCTAACAGTAGGGTTAAAATCTACAGCATTTCAACACAGCGTTTGTAGGTCTGTATCCACCAGGTGGCAGTATAAGAACAGCAATGCTTGCGTCGGCAGCGTGGCTTCAAATTTCACAGCAAGCATCAATTGTCAGAAATTTTGCTTACCAAACATGAGCCACTCAGTGTGAACTCAATCTGACTGGCCACTTGTTTAAAAATAGCGCTGAGTAGCTCTACGTCAGATGATTAAGAAGCAGCTTGTTATTTAGAGTTTAGAAAGGTAGGAGGAGGCCAGCAGCCAGGCGACAGTCAGAGGGAACAGCACATTCTATACGTTTATTGGAAAGACTTGCCAGGCACCCAATCAAAGCAGCACTTAGGAGCTTCAATTGTACCACAAAGCAGGGAGGTCACAGGGGGAGGGCATCCAGAGCTCTCTGCCCCAAAGCTTGCGCGTCATGAGTCATGCGTCCCCATCCTGCTGTCACAACACACTTTGAAGCAGTAAGAAACAAAGGTCTGACCTGCCCGTCCTTCTTGTTGCTGTTAGAACACAGCTAGACGAGGACATGGCGGTGTTTTCTCTTTCCCCAGCCTCCTTCATATCTGTGTTATGAGCTGCACCTTGACTCAGAGAGGCGGGCCCTGCACAAGCTTCTGACATCCTCACCCCTGTGCTACAAATCTCTAGCTCACCAGCTCTGAAGGTGTTTTCTTTGCAATCTGGGCCTCTTGTGCTGTTTTTTTGTAGTGATCATCTAAAGGGATGGAGGGGGGCGGGGGGGGGGGGGAGTCAGGGCAGTCAGTTCAGTCCTCCTGCCAATACTACTGAGCACCAACGAACTGACTGCCTCTCCGAAAGGACAAACACACAGACAGCAGACTAAAATGGAAACCACAATAGTTAAAGGAGGAAAGCCCTCACCCACTCCATGGGTGACATGCTTCATCATCGCCCCCCCCCCCCCTAGCACCCATCCAAGGGGATCCCATCGTGCAAGCTACCACCCAAATGGTATACTCCGTGCAACAACCCTCTGTAAGATACGGTTCTGGTCTCTTTAGCGGGTAGTCTTTTGCTATTTTTAGAGTTATCAGAGTATCATCTCTTGCACACATTACACTACAGTTCCTAGTAATCCGTGAAGGAGAATACTATGGAGTTCTGAATATATCATATGCAGTTTCAAAACATAACAAATTAAAAGATATCTCGTCACGTGGTGTCTGGTTGGTTGTGCCCACGGTTGCTGTAACTACAATTCCAAGTACACCTAGTGGCAGAGCACCACAGCATTGTGACATCATTACGTCAAGTGCTGTGTTTATTTAGACAGGTTCACACTTTATTTATTTATTTTTTATTGAAATTTTCAAAATTACAACAAACAGAAAAAAAAGAGATCTTATTGTTAAAAGGGGTTCAAAGACAACCAGTAACCAAAGACCCCTTTTTGTTGCCCGGCGGTGTCGCCTCTATGACCCACCAATATTAATCAATGAAGAAGCAGGCGCTGGAGACTGGAAGGCAGGAAACGAGGATTTTATTCTCTCCAGAGGAGAACACATCAATTCAGACAGCAAGTATCGTCACGAGGTGCTCTAACCACATCTCTGAGGCCTGGCCTCTTATACTAGGGTTTATGACCTTTATTGCACGTAACACATTCTCGCAACACTTTGATATTTGAAAGAACATCCTCGGAATCTCCCCTTCAGGCCCGTTCCCACATACATTTACAGTTGAATTCCCCACCCCGGTCACAACAGGTGATGATTGTCGCGCAGCAGGGCATTCCACCGATTCACGGAATGCGTGGAGTTGATCGGATCTCATAGGGTGGGGGCTTTGATCGGCTCGAGGGTCTTTTGATGGGGAGGGAAAGCTTCCTACTGTACGGGGTAATAAACAGTATCCGCAGGGCCAGGTGGCGGCCTGGGAACAAGGAAGACAAACGGGGACACAGGGAAAGGGGGTTCGCATCAAAAGGATCTGAGACCATGAAAGGAATGAGGGGAGGTGTCGCGCTGGGAACAGGATGGGATTCTGTGGCGGAGCTGCGCTGAAGAGGGGTTTATGATCCAAGGCATGAGAGAGCGGGGGTTGTCAGCGTGCGGGGGATGCTTGCGAGGTTAGGAGAGAGAGAGAGACGCGCTGGCTATCAGCGAGGGGCAGGGAGGCCATGGTGTTTAAAATGGCTGCTGCTTATGCGCAAGGCATGTGAGAGTGGGAATGACCGGTGCGTGGGGGTCTTTCGTGAGGGTGATTCTGATCGTAACGGCTAAAATATGGCGGATGTGCATGACGAAAAGTGTGGCATCGGAAAAAGGCAAGATGGCGTAGATAATGTTCACCAAACTGTATTAATTTTCCACAGTCCTCCCTTTAACATTTCCAAGACATCTTGCTGGCCTATTTCCTATCTATACCTATTGCAGCGGTCATAAGTAAGGGAGAGGGGACTTAGGCAAAAGAACTGTACATAAACATCACATTATAAACATCACATTGAAAAATCTCATCATCTAGTAGGCGGGTTCATCGTTAAGTTGGTTGCAGAAAAAGTCATAGTACTGCAATATCAGACTAGAATTATGTAGCGAGGGCGTTGGGTACAGATCATAGATACTTATAGTCATTTGGAATAGGAACTGGTAAGTTATCATATAAGTAAGTCCTTTTTGTACTCGGCGGGAGCATAGTCAGTCCAATGGTGGTTGGGAGAGAAATGAGATATAATAAAAATAAAAATCAGAGTTCTCAGTGTCTTTGCCGTCTTCTGTTGGCACTGTTAAGCACCTGGATTACAATTTGTTCTGTCAACAGGAATGTTCATGTGGATTGAGTCGTTGGAGGTCTGCGGGCAGGGGTACATTTTGTTTTGTTTCGCCAGACCTCATAGGAGAAATGCGTTACGGTTTTGGAGCAGGTGCATTTTCTTCCGTAACCCAGAGCATAGTTATTAGGAGGCAGAAAAAGGATTGTGATGAAAAGTGCAATTGTCTTTGAGTTGTGGGGTCTGTTTGTTTCTTGAGTCTCTGTGGTGGGTATTTCCTGTTGCTTCCATCATCATCGAGGCGTTCAGCAGCGGGTAGAACCACATACTTCGTTCATCTTCTCTTTAGGGGCGACCCTTGGTGGAGTTCTAGGTCACCGTTCTGAGATTAACATAGTTCGTGGTCTACTTAGTCGGAGCTCCCTCCCTTTTGACGCAGGGAATACCCTTCTCTGGATAGCTCAGTAGGATTTGGAGGAACTTGGAAGTTCAGGTGGAAAGGTGTGTGTGTGAACAGTCCTTATGGTAGGTCGGAGGAGGAGGGGATGGAGCAGGGCCAAGTCGGGAACAGATCAGGGGGACAGAGAATTTGAGACAGGCGGGTCCATAACCAGGTTCAGAGAGCGGGGACTTTGTTGGCACACGTCGATCATAGAGCAGGGGCTTCAGGTCAGCCCTTTCCTTAGCTTTGTCTGAAACAGTGCCTCATCCTGCGACTCCTTACTGCTGTGGTCTCGCCTTGGCCTCCGTCGCTGAGGTTCCACGATCCGCAGTCAGGCCGCGTGCTCCCACATCCGGTCTCTTTCTCCTCCGACAGTGGTACCCTTAAATGAGTTCGAAAAGACAGTCTTTAGAGATTTTGCAGAAGAAGGTAATTACATAAACCTATTTCTCTCCCAACACCAAGCAACTGGGGTAAACATCCGCTACATTGAGATTTGCAGCCAACGTATAAACAATTGATGATGGGTTTGCTGGATTTCCTACAACTTCCCTTTGTGGCTAATTCTTTGGCGTTTTGTTGGTTATTACATTCATTTGTCGTGGTACGAGGTCTGGTACCCATTCATTGCATTCGTCTATTACAGTAGATATCAGTTCTTCTGGTAGAGACCCATTTCCCTAGTACGAGTCTTGCAAGGCTAGGCCGGTCTTCAGGGCTTTGTATCTTACGGAAAAGTGCAACGTGCTATTCACCATAGTCTGATAGGCATCCTTCTGAGGGATGAACATAGGCTAAACGACTCTCCATTACATCAATGCGTCCTATCTTTTAGCTAAACATCCTATTTTCAACAAGGTTTACTGCAACGAGTTCTTTCAGTTTTCGATCTAATTTTAACTTTGCACACATCTTTCTAACTTTCTATATAGTTTCTCGCAACCTGGCTACTACAAAAACTCGGGGGGGCTTGCGATAATTATTAAACTTATCCTTGGGGTGGGTGGGATCTTATGGAAAACAACTAGGAACACAGCGAATTGGAGCAAGGGGCGTTTTTCAGATTCTCGTTCAGGGCAGCTGATACCAAACTGGGGGCATTTTGGGAAGACGGGGGTGTCTCGATCATTTCTTACTGCTTGGGGTATGGAGACAATTTGGAATGGGGAAGGTCGCATTACCACAGACATTTTTTTTTTTTTTTTTTATCATAGAAGCCACTGACAAATAGTTCCCTGGCTGTGGGTCAAATTTAGGGAACCTTAGTCGTCTTACCTGTCCCTTTCCTTTTGGCCAATTTAATTTTCATCCATATTTAGCAGAAAAGGAGAGGTAGTAACGTGGTATCGATACAATTTTATTTAGGACGAATTTGTGCAAATACTTGTGGTATTTTGGGGCCAATCAGGAGGTGCACCAGGTTCGCCAATTAGGTGCCAGTCGCTAGGAAGAGGGAAAGTGTGGAGGGGTGAAAGAGAGAGAGAGAGAGAGAGAGAGAGAGAGAGAGAGAGAGAGAGTAACAATAGGCCAAATAGTACACGTGTGACATGGAGAATGACCGTGTATTGTTTGGGCTATTCAGTGCATTACCCAACGTTAGACGTTTCGGGTCTGTGTTAGGATGTAGAAAGCATGCAGTTTTGGGACGGAAGAGCATTAGGTCAGGTACAAAAAGGTCGCGCATTGAGTAGGGCGTCTTTTTGTGTCGTCTTGAAGCGTTAGTCCGTTTTCATGCATCGGGCGTGACGTGGCTCCAGATCCTTTACGATACCCTAATCGGGACTCCAATGTAACCTGCAGAGGGAAAAAGGAGGAAAAAGGGAGGGGGAACAACATTCGAGCACATCAAATGTACGGGCACGAAAGTCCTTTACTTACCACATACTCGTACTTATCTCCTCGGGATATAATCCCTAGGGTCTTGGTTTCTGAAGTCAAGGGGGGCGGGCAGTGTGATAGGTGGTTCATGGGGGGTTCGAGGGTGGCATTATGGATCGTGTGTAGGGAAACGCTAAAAAAAGAGGAATCAGAGGTGCCTAGCGCGAGGTACCTGGTTTTGTAGATGTATCTGGCCATCGGGATCCTTAAATCATTCCCAAAGCTGTGATGTTCTAAGGCATATCAGTTCTTCGGTCAGCCCTGTCCCTTAGTACCTTCGACCACCATACCTTTATAACATTCTATCAATCACACCGCTTTACTTTACCCATTCTCAGAAGTCGAGGTCCTTCTTCATACGTTAGTTCCTGAGCTTAGTCGCATATTTTGGAGGCAGCGTATCATACCTTTGATTCGATCATCAATCCAGGGCCGAACAACCATTTTTCAGATAACCTTAAAAAAAGAGCAGAACGGTTGCGCACAGAAAAAGCCCTCCCACCAATTCCCACATTTACAAAAGTATGTGATGCCTATTCATAGTTTGGAAAACCTTTATTTGCATAATCGTTCAGTACGTAAAATGTGAGAGTGCAATCATATTTTGGCCGGACATGTCGACGAGGGAAGCACATACAGTAGGGGGGTTATTTTGCGGCACAAGAACATGTTAGAAAGGCCTAATTAATTATTTGCAAGTAACTAAAAACGTTTCATTGCGTGATGAGGGATCAGGGGCATTTCAGTTCATAAATGGAAACACAGTCAAGCTCATTGTAATCATATTTCCTAGATGTATACCGTGGGTGTGCATCATAAGCGACGTTATGTACCAGTTACAATAAATATCAAAATAAATCGTTCATTGAAATCAACATTTTTACGGGACACCTTTCAAATGTTCGTCAAGTGAACCCTCCTCCCTTTTTCATCAAGTGCGCAAAGGTTCGTATATAAATCTTAGTACATCTAGTTTCATTAGCTAAGGAACACCACGAGGCATCCGTTAGTTGCTATTGATACCGGCGCCATTTTGGGCGAGGCCGGTTTAGTCCGGAAGTAGCATCAGGGGCAAAAAATGTCTCCCACGATTGGCGGTTGGACCAGGGTCCCTTTCGGCAGTTCAAAAAACCTGTGCTAACAGAGGGGCTGGTGGTGTGGACCGTCAATCAAGAGAGGGAGGGAGGTAGAGTCTTTCTTACCGGGTCATGTTGATGTTCAGCCGGAACTTACTCGAGTTTGTTAGCCCATAATGTTCCTGGGTGGTTCAGACTGAAGCTGGTGCAGACACGAGAGCACCGCCATCTTGCTGCTGTGTCGTGGTTATTTCATTAGTGATCAATGCAGCTGCTCCCCACCGGAAGCCTGAAGGGGCCGAGGGCTCTTGGGACTTTGGTAGAATCTTCAAAGTCGAGGGGATGTTTGTCGATGGTGGGGGCTTGCGCCCAGGTGGGCAAGTGCCCGAGTTGCAATTTCGGACAAAGTTACTCCAGCGGCCTAGACCCGCCTTCCGAGGGCCCAGACGCCATTTTGAGACCCTGCGGCAGCCGCCCTCCGTCGTATCTTTCAGGAGTGGAAGAAACTTCTTGTGGCGACAAAGACAGAACATCATGCTGTTGGAGCAGGACATTTTGGTTCGGGGCGCCAGGGTGCAGCAGTGGAGCCTTCATCTGGGGAGGTGAGGGAGGCTCGTCCGTGCCGCCTCCCTCTCCCGGCGCATCCCACGCCGTCCCTTTGAATCAGGGGTGCACATGATGACCACCCTACACCCCTGATTCCGACTCTTGGGGGACCATTGTACGTCCGGTGCTGCGCAAGTATGCCCGTCGGACATTGTATGTCCTGTGCTGCGGAAATATATGTGTGTCGGACATTGTAAGTTCTGTGCTGCGCAGGTATATGGCCGTCGCCTGGCTGGAGGACATCGGCGCCGGGCCAGGGCTGGGAAACCTCCTACCTGCGGAGGCGGGAGAGGCTCGTCCGCGTCGCCTCTCCCTCCCTGCCCACCCTGCATCAGTTCGATGGAGGAATTCGTGATGGCCGGACCAGGAGATACGAGGGAGGGGGTCATTTGCATCCGCCCCCTCCCTACTCGTGGCCCGGGGGACGCCATCCCTGGAAGGGTAGTATGGGAAGACCATTTCATTGCCTGCTTTGAGGAGCCTCCTGTACCTTCTCGCCGGCGATCTCTTTTGGTCTATGGCTGTTGGCAGGCCCCGCCCCACACGTGCTATGTGTTTCGGGTGGGCGGGACCGTCGAACTGTTACATTTCGAGGACTTCCGGAGCGAGCGTAATATGTTTTGTATTTCTCCTATTAGTACAGTTTGCTTTAGAGAGTGTTCTACTAGTTATTCTATTTACCGTTGGTTGTGTGTTATCTTTACCGTAATTAAATCCTAAGTTATATAACAGATGCTTGGCTTCCTTGAGTCCTTTCTCTAACGGGGGTTGTTTACACTGGCCTGTAATTGTGTTTGTTTTTCAGAGTGGGGGAGCAACAGAGAGCAGTCAGTCCCAGAACTCTAACATGTCGTTAAAATTGGTCTGACGAAATCTGTGCCATCGAGCATAATCAAACGGGGTGGTTCTATCTGTTCTGTCTGCACTAGTCTGATTGGTTTTTATCTCGCGCCTTTTCCCTTTCTGTCGGCCTGTTCTTTCTGTCGACCCTCCGTTCTTACCTATGCTCTGTAGAGTCGGGCATTGGGCTTTCCAGTGCCCGAGACATCTACAGAAAGCACATTGGTTTTGTTTTAAATCTGTTCGTCCCGTGCATAGTGTCGGGGGATTACTTTCGGGTCGTTGTGTCCCGGGGTTGTCCTGTCGGCACATCCCTTTACACCGTTCCCTTTTCATGTCTACTCCTCGGAACTGTGCCATCGCTGGCCCTTCCCTTTGCCTACTAGACGTTTGGATGGTTGTCCGTCGTGTCTCTTCACCCTTTCTGACTTCATCGCTTTCCTTTCGTCGTGTGGCTTCTTTGCGCCACATACCGAGACTATCGAGCATAATAGGTGTTGTTTCATTCCTACGAAGGGTTATTTCTACCGTTTCTATTTTGTCAAGATCGAAGGATCCTATCAGTGGCCACTGACTTTCTCGATCCCTTTTCGTATATTTATGCCACAGCTCGCTATAGGCTATAGCGATCAATCCATGCTTCATGAACATGTCCTTATTAGGGGTGCCTTCCAGCGGAGCCGGATGGTTCATCTCTAATAAGCGGTCCGGGCTAAACAGGCTACTAACCAGTGGGGAGAAGACAGGCATGACGGATCACAATGGGGATAATAGTCAGCACTACCTATCTTATCACTGCGTGCAAAGACTAGACAGAATATTTCTATTCTACGTTGTTTGCAGGCAGTGAATACCTCATGAACCAATCTTGAGCACTCAATGTTAGGTCAAAAATAAAAAATCAATATGGTCAATGGGGAGAATAAGTAGGCTCGCAAAGGTCCGCGTCACCTACCCTTTCACTATCTGCAAAGAGGGGACCTATTCTTCCCTGTTTGCAGACAGAGAATCTCCAGAAAACAATCTATAACAGTTAATCAATGGGGGAGGGGCAATTGTTCAGTGGGGGAGAAAGATAGGTCCGACGGATGCGTACCTATCCTTCACTGTTTATAAAGGGAGAGCCTGTTGTTTCTCCGTTTGCAGACAGTGAATCTCCAAATAAATTAACAAAAAGTAATACTAGTATTTTCTCATCAATTATCAATCACTTTCGCAATTCGTCGTATTTACACGACCTTACCCGGACCGCATGGACAGTTTCTTGTCTTCCGAATCCAGCGCCCGATCGTTCTCTTCTCTTCGTACTCCTTGTGACACTCCTGATGGTTCCCAGTCAGGACCGCAGATCACTCGAGAGAGGTCTGTTCGGAACCAGTGAAGTTCGGATGATCGGCTGTCAGACGAGGGTCTATCGGACAGGGTACCTTCCGATCGTTGCAGTCGTTCACTCTGTCGTCAGGACCTCTCCCACTGGATCCACGAGTCGCTGATGGGCCCCACGCTTGGGACGCCAATTGTTAAAAGGGGTTCAAAGACAACCAGTAACCAAAGACCCCTTTTTGTTGCCCGGCGGTGTCGCCTCTATGACCCACCAATATTAATCAATGAAGAAGCAGGCGCTGGAGACTGGAAGGCAGGAAACGAGGATTTTATTCTCTCCGGAGGAGAACACATCAATTCAGACAGCAAGTATCGTCACGAGGTGCTCTAACCACATCTCTGAGGCCTGGCCTCTTATACTAGGGTTTATGACCTTTATTGCACGTAACACATTCTCGCAACACTTTGATATTTGAAAGAACATCCTCGGAATCTCCCCTTCAGGCCCGTTCCCACATACATTTACAGTTGAATTCCCCACCCCGGTCACAACAGGTGATGATTGTCGCGCAGCAGGGCATTCCGCCGATTCACGGAATGCGTGGAGTTGATCGGATCTCATAGGGTGGGGGCTTTGATCGGCTCGAGGGTCTTTTGATGGGGAGGGAAAGCTTCCTACTGTACGGGGTAATAAACAGTATCCGCAGGGCCAGGTGGCGGCCTGGGAACAAGGAAGACAAACGGGGACACAGGGAAAGGGGGTTCGCATCAAAAGGATCTGAGACCATGAAAGGAATGAGGGGAGGTGTCGCGCTGGGAACAGGATGGGATTCTGTGGCGGAGCTGCGCTGAAGAGGGGTTTATGATCCAAGGCATGAGAGAGCGGGGGTTGTCAGCGTGCGGGGGATGCTTGCGAGGTTAGGAGAGAGAGAGAGACGCGCTGGCTATCAGCGAGGGGCAGGGAGGCCATGGTGTTTAAAATGGCTGCTGCTTATGCGCAAGGCATGTGAGAGTGGGAATGACCGGTGCGTGGGGGTCTTTCGTGAGGGTGATTCTGATCATAACGGCTAAAATATGGCGGATGTGCATGACGAAAAGTGTGGCATCGGAAAAAGGCAAGATGGCGTAGATAATGTTCACCAAACTGTATTAATTTTCCACATTAGCATTACAGTGCAGTGACAAGGATAAAACATGCATAACAGCAGAGTACAGCAAAGTAGGATTTTGTCTTAAGTCTGTCTTAAGTCTGTCTTAAGACAAACTTAAGAAAAAATCCTAACTTCTGTGAATACCAAAAGTAGTAAATTTAGGAATTTGTTTTAAATTAGCAGGGCCGTTTCTAGGTTTTGCCACCCTAGGCGAAAATCGAAAAATGACGCCCCCTCCCTTTTACTACCATCACTGTGTTCCCCTGGTATGAATGAACTTGAAGGATAACATTAATCTACAGGATTTCCAAGAAAAGGGGGGTGACTAAGGGCCAATTTTGACTAGGTCCAGCATACAAGCCCAAATGCAATCCAAAACAAAATGGTATGCCGTTCCTACTGTGTGGTACAGGTGAGTAGTAAATGAAGCAAGCACTCGTAGCGTGCTCACTATGGCAGGAGAAAGATATCCTCCTTTTAGAAAGGGACCCTCACACACCCAAAAAGCTAGGTGTCTTGCTTCATCATTGGGTCTGCTCCTCGTCGGGTAGGCGCTGCAATACTCAATCGACACCATTGATGGGGCCTTTTAATGGAGATCTTTTTTCCTGGCCATTGGGTCCAGTGCGAGTGAGGGCCGTAGTGAGTGTAGGTGTGGAAAATTGTGAGTTTAAAACAGGAGTTAGGGATCCACTTAGAACTATTTTAATGAATGCGACCCCTATCCTGATTAAAAACAATAGTGTGCGGCCCCTGCTCTAAGGTTACAGGGTATTGCGCTTTGAAATTAGACCAACATGTTTCTTGCCTTATGTCAAATGGACAGCAATTCTTCAGGGCAGATGTAAGATCTATCTACACTTTTTGGTGGTGGTCTAGAATGTCAAACTCAATTGACCACCCATACAGCACCCTAAAAAATGTTACCTGTAGATCTACAACATCACTTGTAAAGGAGAAAATCTCAAACGGATTACTACGTCATTATCCAACAGTTTACAGTGTATATACATTAGTGCAGCACTCCAAACAAAGGTCATGGAAGCATGCATCACACTAAAGTGTCTGCTTGTGTGTGAGGAATATAAACCTAAAACGACATATATAGCTGGGAATGCTGTGTGTGTTCTCACACGTTTAAGAACTCACCCAAGTCGGGTCTGCAGTGTGTAGCAACGTGTACCGGCAAGTGTAGACACTGGATAGCACAGTGTCCTAATAAAAAGGCAGTAAATGGAAGCAGGAGTCTGGCTGGAGTGAGGGATGGCCCCAATCGGTATAGACCCTCTTTCCCAAACAATCAGCAACTTAGTATGTGAATGCAAGTGCCCCTATGTATATCTGCCACGAGGTCCAAAGAGGGGTTCTACACAGTATGCCTCCTCAACTCCACCCAGCCCCAGCAATGAGTGTCAGGTAGGGAGGAGCAGGCACACCGCAGAACCGACACTAAAGGTCACACAGAGCTTCAAATAGCACATAGGTCATTGCATAAATAAAAGCTCTCATAAAGAGTCCATGTGAGTCACTGGCCAGGACTAGCGCACTTCTGTTCCCACCGGGTATAACCAGTAGCCCATCATGCTTGATGTCTCTTAATAAAGGGTCATGTTAGACGGGGCAGGGTAAAGAAGTTCGCCGCCCACCACAGCTAACCAAACGGCGCCCTCTTTCAGGTGCTGTTAACCCACCAGATACTATGTTGAGTTGAAGGGGTTAGGGCTATACAGGTGTATCGGTTAAAAACAGCCCACGCGTTGTGTACTTACGTACTGGACTCTGTGTCTGCTGTGGGTCACCTACCCCTCACCTTGCCGGTCCCGGATGATGGCTGGCGATGTTGTGGAGGAGGGAATTCTGGTTTCTGGCTACAGGGAGCCAGCGCGCCAACCCAAAACACATTGGGTGCCATCTTGGAAGTACATTCTGATCATCTCAGAGTTACCCCTGTATGCATAGTTGGGGAGGCAGAACTTCCGGTTTCTGGCTCCAGGGAGCTAGCGTGTTGCCCTAGAAAACAGTGGATCCCATATTGAAAGTACGTGCTGCGTGTTCCCTGTGTGTTAGCTCATGCGTCGTAGTAGTCTTAAGTTCAAGGTAAGTAAGCCAAATGAATTGTGTTTAAGATTGGATGCTAGGTATCTATACTTGTTAGTGTCTCACATACATCATGGGCAGAGTAATACTTCAATGTGCAGTTCACAAAGAGGGGGGGTCGGGGTGCACTCATTGAGATGTTATATTAATAAAGTTCAACTGAGAATGTAATACAGGTCAAAGTGTGTTGTGGGAACATCTCTAGATCTGGTCATGTCCCGGTGCTGGCGATTGAAGATATTAGAAGGTACCTTCACGCACTGCGTGTCCCTTATAAAAGCAGTGGGTGTGAAGATTCCATGTTATCAAGGAGGAGATGCCCCATTCTCCATATCAGGTTGTAAGGCTAGAGAAATCAGATGTGGTTGATTGTCTACATGCTGTAACATGATCTCTGGTGATCAAGTCAACAGGCTCGAGGGGATCTCTTCTTTCAATCCCTCCTTGTCAGAGGCTAGTCTCAGTACCCATCTCTGTTCGATGGGGAACAGTGAGTTCTTGTTTATACCAGGGTGTGCTTCAAGATTGTTCCAACTGATTGAGTTGGGTGAATGTTTTTGATGTTCGAAACGTGTTGTCATCTTGGTGTTTAGTTTTATGACTTCTGAAATTACTCCTGTGTTCTATGATATGGGTTTTTACCGGCCTCGTGGTCATCCCCATGTATAGGAGTCCACACAGGCAAGTTAATACATGGATACAGTTAGGGGTGTTGCAGTTTGTATGTTTCTTACAATGCCAAGTGACCCCATCTCTTTTGTGACATGGTGAAAGGACTCGCTAAATAAGATCCACAGGGGTGGTGTCCTACAGCTGGTGGTAGATCACACAACGACCTTTGTGTAGTGATCTGTTGGTTCTTAGGTCTTGTGTGTATGAGCACATCTTTTAGGTTGTTTGTGTGTTTAAACGCAAACCTAGGTACAGGGAACATTAATCTACACCCACATATTTTTTTTGGGGGTGGGGAGCAAATATTGAGCCAAATGAAGGACTATTTTACTCTTAAATGCTCCTATACTATTCCTGTCTTACTTTGGCTTATTCTAACACCAAACAGTATTCGTAGTTTTCATCTGGAACAAATGAGTAAGCAAGGAGAGCTCTAAGAGTAAGTCACACCTACACATATCAACATCTTGGTAAATCAGATCCAAAATAACTCAACCTATACATTGCAAACACCCTGGAATGAATGCTCTGAACTCTTCAGACACATCACACTCTGTTTTCACAGTAGCGGATATCTCAGGGAAGGGTATGGTGGCTGAATGAACCTCGTGGAACAAATATTGCCTGCATTATGCCTCAGAACATGTCAACAAAAACATCTCCAGGCATAAAAATTGTGTCCTGACCGTTTACAAAAATATTGTCGCATTCAAGTTGAAAATAGAAAACCAACTCATCGTGGCACTAGTTCTGTAGACAATATTTAGGCCACACTATATGTAAGGAAAGATTTTTGTGAACACATTTTGGCATAGAAAGCAGATTTTATCAGAAATAACACAACTGTCAGTTTATTTAAAAAAAAAACATGTCAGCTATAAACCTAGTAACTCTATTTTGTCCTGTACACTGTTGGGGACATTGTGTTGTTGCGTCGCAGTGAAAGGGAGGGATGATAAATATATGTCATCTAAGTTGTGTAGGTGATTGCCAATTCATCTGATTGAAAACAATGACGTGCCGTGTATATTTAGAAAACAGGTAAACAGAAATCATGGAGAACTAATTACTTTTTGGAGTTTTGTAGCTCGCATTCCTAATCCGACTCCAAAGCTCTCTATATAAACAGAAAATGCACTACGGAAACTGAAACCTAGAGAATAAATGTTTTCCACTGATATATTTCTCACCTTACATCCGCCTCTCCGCCGTCCCAATTAGCATTTTGTACAAAATTATGCAAATATCAGCATTGATTAGAAACAGCAGAAATCACCAGCACTGTACATATTCCATCAATTGAGCCTTGGCAAGCTCGCACCTTTCCCCTGATGGTTGGTATAATGTGCTGATAGCACTTGGTTATTTGTAATCCTGAAATTTTTTTATTTTCGAGTTACCATCATTATGAACTCCTAGTCTTGCCTAGTGGAAGAAACGGCCCTGTAACTTAGTTCTGTGAGGCAGGCCCTATGGGCCTAGCAGCCGGCGGCTGCAGTAGTGCATAGGTGTTACTCATGGTATTACAATATATCAAACTATGAAGCCATGCATTGAGTGTGGGCGACTGTGTGCAGGCCCATTTGATAACCACCTCATGCTTAGCGATAGGAAGCGCAAAGGCAAAAAAACGGTGCTTGGATTTGGGAAGAACATGAACGTACCCCAACAATGCCATCAAGGGCGACGGCGCAACATCAACCTCTACCATCTTAGATATTTCCCCAAAGACCGAACTCCAATAGCTCCCTATTCGAGTGCAAGTCAACTTTATGCGTGCAAAGTCGGCCTCTGGAGAGTGACACCTCGGGCATATCTGTGGACAAGAGGGGTCCATACAATGTAGTTTACTGGGGGTCATGTATGCCCTCCACAGAAATTTAAAATGTAACAATGTATGCCGATGGTTAGTCATAATTTCTTGTGTGGAGTGGATCTGCACACCAGTTGTCAAATGTAAAGTAGGACTATGTGGATTTTTAAGAAGTCTTAGCGTGCTTACTAGTATGAGGGTTTTGTGCCTAACTCCCTCCTGAGTAACAGCGTTTCAAATATTAGCCTAGGGGAACCCCAGGCTGCTAGAAGCACAGCCGATGGGCATTCAGCCTCTGTAGATTTAATGGAGTCTTAACACAATTATACAAACTTCAAAGTTTTCCTTTAAATTTTACTCTTGCGTGTTAGTCATAAGAAATACGTTTGTACATGTTTCAAAAACATTCGTGATCAATATCAACATATAAACACATAAAAATATTAACAAAACATATTTTCAATGCATATCAAGTAATGTAAACAGTTCATCAGTGTTTGAAAATCAAAAATAATAATAATAGCCAACATCCCAATGCATTTCGGGTTACAAACGGAACCCTTCTTCAGGGGATAAACAATATACGGTCAAAAGTTCAATCTTCTTTGAGTGCTTGGTCTCTCAAAGTGCAAATTCGACAGGATCTAAAAAACAACAACAACAAACCGAGCTCTTTTGAGTTGTCTCATGAATTCAGTTCTATGTTCAAGAAAGAGCATACTGAAGTGAACACTGAGGGAAAAAACCAAGGGACACGCCAAAAAGAATAACACCCATGTATTGTGAGACATTAGGAAGGTGTAAAAATAACGAATCGGCTGATCAACCAGTTCAAGGAAAGAGATAGAGTGAAATGTGCTTCACTTTCACAAGTGAAAAGAGCGGAACCCAAGAGTGCCAAAGTACATTCATGCACATGATGAAAACACCAATGGTCATTCTAACATTAAAGTGTCTGCCAAAAAAGAAAAATCCACTGAAATACACAAATACATACACCCGTTCGAACAGAGTAACGTTCTTCCGGTATATTATCCAACGTGAATAGTCCTATCTAGCACGAGCCTACATGACAAAATGATAGAAACCTATTACTCTTCCGGACTACCGTGTTTTCAATACCCTTAAGTGACTAACTGAGAAACAAGTCTTACCGCCTCCTTGAAGACGGGACAATGCGCTGCTCACTTTGGTCGCCCAACAAGAATCTATATGTTAAAGAAAAACTCGCGGTAAGTTCAAAACCGTAGGACATGCTGTCCTTCCCAAAAGGAACCACTGTTCCCGTGTGGAGTTACTAACCTGCCGCTTCCTGCTACGGTGTCCTAAATCAATCTCTCGGAACGAGTCCGCCCTCCCGATCACGTGGTGCGGAACTCGTCCGAGACATATAGCATTAATCGACACAGAAAATGGACTGTAGTCGTTCAACTATGTGAGTCTACTCTAATCATGGCGGCAGAAAAACGCCGGCATCTCTAACATGAACAACAATAGATGCCTTTGTGCAGAGAACCAGTTTGAAATGTACTTAAAGGGTCTGGTTTTAACTCCATTATCCCAGGAGGAGTTAGTAGTGAAATACACTGGAATCTAACGTTATACACATAAATAACGTGAAGCAGTCTAAATATTCACCTGTTTCATCCTTAACTAAAGCTATTTGTATATTCCTTCGCTAAGTGCTGCTGTGTAAGGGAATACTAAAGGAGATAAAATAAAGAATAAAAAATAAAAATGAGTGGGAAAAATATACAAACGGTCATGTGACACACTAGAATAAGTTATAGAGGATTAGAAAACAGGATGAGTTAAAGGAAAAGTAAAAGTGAATGCCAGGACTCAGTGTTCCCCCTTACAATCTGAAATACGAAATCATGTGAAGTTCAGAGAAAACACAAAAGTTCATAATGATCATTTAAACCATTTGGATCAACAGTTCCTAAGAATTTTATCCAATGTGTTTCCCTTCTTGCTAGAAGTGTGTGCAAGTCCAATCCTGGGGAGCGTTCTATACGTTCTAGGACTGTGTACCTGAGTTGAGGAATTGTGTGATTGGCTTCTACCCAGTGTCTGGCTAGTGGAGAAGTAGTAGTGTGATTCCTGATTCGACTTTTATGCTCTATTATTCGAGTCTTTATTTTCCGACTAGTACGTCCCACGTAGACTAGCCCACAGGGGCACTTAATCGCATATACAACACCTTCCGTGTTGCAATCAGCGTTATGTCTTAATTTGATGTTCACTCCTGAGTGTGGGTGAGTGAATTGATCACCGGTGATAACGTTCCCGCATTGTCCGCAGTTATAGCATTTCATCATACCCCTTTCTCTTTGTCTAGCTGTTAGCTTTTGAGGTTTCAAAAATTCCCTTAAGTTCTTAGTTCTGGTGTGTGCAAAAAGGGGACTACCTTGAAATACTGTTGTAAAATCAGGTTCACTTTCAATAAGTTCCCAACGTTTCCTGATTATTGTCTTGATCTGTGTGGCTTGTGTGGAGTTCTTGAGAACAAATACCTCACGATGTGTCGGTATTTTCTCCTTTGGTGTCAAGAGTTCATCACGGGTCTTTCTCAACGTGATCTGAGCAGCTTCTTTAAGTATTTGGTCTGGATACCCTCGCTCTTTATATTGTTGCATCTGTTTTGTGATCTCTTCTTGACTTCGCACATCATCTGATGTAATCCGCTTGATTCGCATCATCTGCGAAATGGGTAAGTGTTTTTTTAAACTGTACGGATGTGCGCTCGTAAACAGTAATGCATTGTTAACATCTGTGGGCTTCCTGTATACTGATGTAGATAACCCTTGGGGAGTTTTGCTTATTTCAATATCTAAGAAATGAATCTTCTGTTTTTCAATATTGTGGGTAAACTGGATGCGAGGGTTCTGTTCATTTAGTTTGCCAATACTCGTTTCCAGTTCATCTCTGGTACCTGTCCAGATGACTAGAATGTCATCAATGTACCTCAGGAACACAGCTGCATGTCTTGTCCACATCATGTCTGACAGTATATGTTGATCCTCGAAACGGGCCATGTAGGTATTGGCGTATGATGGCGCTCCGGGAAAACCCATAGCTGTACCCGTACGCTGTATGAAGAAATTGTCCTTCCACACAAAGTAATTGTTGTACAGAGCAAAATGTAGTAGTTCTAAAAGAAAAACTGCTTTGTTGTGATCTATTTCTGACTGTAACAGTCGCCATTCTATTGCCTCTAGTCCTTCCTCATGTGCTATTGAGGTGTATAGTGCGACTACATCAATTGTACAAAGCCAGATGTCATTCAAAAAGAGGTGTTTTTGTGATTCCAATTTCAGTAAACAGTCAGTGGTGTCTTTAACGTATGTCTTCCAGGATTGGACCAGCGGTTGTAGATAGAAGTCAAGGTAGTATCCCAGAGACTCGTGGATCGAACCGCACCCTGCTACTATAGGCCGAAATGGTGGTTTGGTTTTGTGCTTATGCACCTTTGGTAGCATGTATAAGTTTGGAATTTTGGGTGCAGAGTTGAAAAGGAATTTCTTTGTGTTCTCATCTATGATGCCGGAATCTAGGGCTTTTGACAAGAATTCATCCAGTAGTTTCAGTAGTTCATTAGTTGGATCTTGTTCTAAAGGAAGATAAGTGTCTCTGTCTTGAATGTGTTCCATTACACTCTCGTTGTAAAAGTCGGTGTCAAGCACCACTAGAGCTCCTCCTTTATCTGCTGGATGGAATGTTACTGAGGAGTCTTGTCTCAGCTTGTTTAGAATGCGTCGTTCTTTAGGGTTCAAGTTTTGATGTTGTGTTGAGCCGTATTTGATTGTCTCTAAGTCCTTTTTGACCAAAGACTCAAAGGTGTCAAGAGTCTTGTGCGAAATTGGGGATAAAAATTTGCTCTTAGGTTTGAATTTTTTCTGTTCCATCGTAGGATCTTGTTGACTAGGGTTAATTGTAAAAAACCACCTTAACCTAAGTTTACGCATGAATTTAAAAAGGGCTACCTCCGTCTCTAGTGCGTTGGATGTGTAGGATGGAACAAAGGAGGTTCCTTTATTGAGTACCTTAATCTCTTCCGTTGTCAACTGTCTTGATGAGATATTGATTACCAGAGAATTTACTTCTTCACTGTTCTCTGTGGCCTTCCTTGCTCTTTTTGCACCTTTGGTTTTTCCACGCCTTGTGTTTCGTCTTGTGATGTCGACGTTTTGTCTGGTGGAGTTTTGGTCAAGGGGCCCTCCCCTAAAAAAGGTCCACTGCTTGTTGAGGTAGTCGCTGTCGTTTGCAAATTTGGTGCTGTAAGATGTGTCACAACGGCGGGAGGTCTCTGCATCGTTAAGTCCTCGTCTTGTACTATGCTTTCTTCCGACGATGCCGCATCTGGTTTTTTAAAGACCCTCTTTTGTGCGTATTTTTCGGCCCAAGTATAAACTTCGTCCAGTTTATAGTCGATCGTGTCCCTGCGGAACTTGCGTATCTTCCTTTCATGTACTTCCTTTGCATGCGTGTCAAGATTCCTGTTTATCTTCTCAAGTACTTGATTCCAATTCTCTTTCTCCATCTGATTGCTTATTTCATTTTTTAATTTGTTGATATCAAACAAAAGTTCTCCTAGTAGTGACGAGATCTCTTCTATTATAAGCAAAATCAAATCAAGCGAACATTTATTCAAAATTGCATTCCAACGGGCCATAAAGGATTTATTGTATTTAAAGAGCATTGGGCGTAGGGCAACCCTTAAGCCTCGAGGTATACGCTTGACTTTATGATATTCTATCAGTGTGGTTGCGTGTAATCTTTGATTCACTTCTTTTTTCATTAAGTATTCCAATTGTTTAAGTTGCTGCGTAGTAGTTCCTGTAGATGTTCCGAATTCCCTCACTCCCTTCACTAAAGCGTAAATGATTTCCGCTTCTTCTGGTGAATAAACTTTTGTATCTGCCTGATTCGTGGTCAAATTTGAAATGTCCTGCCAGGACATGGTTATTCTTGGGTGCTGTTCCACAAGTTGGCACTGTGGGTAAAGAATTTCTTGTGTGGAGTGGATCTGCACACCAGTTGTCAAATGTAAAGTAGGACTATGTGGATTTTTAAGAAGTCTTAGCGTGCTTACTAGTATGAGGGTTTTGTGCCTAACTCCCTCCTGAGTAACAGCGTTTCAAATATTAGCCTAGGGGAACCCCAGGCTGCTAGAAGCACAGCCGATGGGCATTCAGCCTCTGTAGATTTAATGGAGTCTTAACACAATTATACAAACTTCAAAGTTTTCCTTTAAATTTTACTCTTGCGTGTTAGTCATAAGAAATACGTTTGTACATGTTTCAAAAACATTTGTGATCAATATCAACATATAAACACATGAAAATATTAACAAAACATATTTTCAATGCATATCAAGTAATGTAAACAGTTCATCAGTGTTTGAAAATCAAAAATAATAATAATAGCCAACATCCCAATGCATTTCGGGTTACAAACGGAACCCTTCTTCAGGGGATAAACAATATACGGTCAAAAGTTCAATCTTCTTTGAGTGCTTGGTCTCTCAAAGTGCAAATTCGACAGGATCTAAAAAACAACAACAACAAACCGAGCTCTTTTGAGTTGTCTCATGAATACAGTTCTATGTTCAAGAAAGAGCATACTGAAGTGAACACTGAGGGAAAAAACCAAGGGACACGCCAAAAAGAATAACACCCATGTATTGTGAGACATTAGGAAGGTGTAAAAATAACGAATCGGCTGATCAACCAGTTCAAGGAAAGAGATAGAGTGAAATGTGCTTCACTTTCACAAGTGAAAAGAGCGGAACCCAAGAGTGCCAAAGTACATTCATGCACATGATGAAAACACCAATGGTCATTCTAACATTAAAGTGTCTGCCAAAAAAGAAAAATCCACTGAAATACACAAATACATACACCCGTTCGAACAGAGTAACGTTCTTCCGGTATATTATCCAACGTGAATAGTCCTATCTAGCACGAGCCTACATGACAAAATGATAGAAACCTATATGTCTCGGACGAGTTCCGCACCACGTGATCGGGAGGGCGGACTCGTTCCGAGAGATTGATTTAGGACACCGTAGCAGGAAGCGGCAGGTTAGTAACTCCACACGGGAACAGTGGTTCCTTTTGGGAAGGACAGCATGTCCTACGGTTTTGAACTTACCGCGAGTTTTTCTTTAACATATAGATTCTTGTTGGGCGACCAAAGTGAGCAGCGCATTGTCCCGTCTTCAAGGAGGCGGTAAGACTTGTTTCTCAGTTAGTCACTTAAGGGTATTGAATACACGGTAGTCCGGAAGAGTAATAGGTTTCTATCATTTTGTCATGTAGGCTCGTGCTAGAAAGGACTATTCACGTTGGATAATATACCGGAAGAACGTTACTCTGTTCGAACGGGTGTATGTATTTGTGTATTTCAGTGGATTTTTCTTTTTTGGCAGACACTTTAATGTTAGAATGACCATTGGTGTTTTCATCATGTGCATGAATGTACTTTGGCACTCTTGGGTTCCGCTCTTTTCACTTGTGAAAGTGAAGCACATTTCACTCTATCTCTTTCCTTGAACTGGTTGATCAGCCGATTCGTTATTTTTACACCTTCCTAATGTCTCACAATACATGGGTGTTATTCTTTTTGGCGTGTCCCTTGGTTTTTTCCCTCAGTGTTCACTTCAGTATGCTCTTTCTTGAACATAGAACTGTATTCATGAGACAACTCAAAAGAGCTCGGTTTGTTGTTGTTGTTTTTTAGATCCTGTCGAATTTGCACTTTGAGAGACCAAGCACTCAAAGAAGATTGAACTTTTGACCGTATATTGTTTATCCCCTGAAGAAGGGTTCCGTTTGTAACCCGAAATGCATTGGGATGTTGGCTATTATTATTATTTTTGATTTTCAAACACTGATGAACTGTTTACATTACTTGATATGCATTGAAAATATGTTTTGTTAATATTTTCATGTGTTTATATGTTGATATTGATCACGAATGTTTTTGAAACATGTACAAACGTATTTCTTATGACTAACACGCAAGAGTAAAATTTAAAGGAAAACTTTGAAGTTTGTATAATTGTGTTAAGACTCCATTAAATCTACAGAGGCTGAATGCCCATCGGCTGTGCTTCTAGCAGCCTGGGGTTCCCCTAGGCTAATATTTGAAACGCTGTTACTCAGGAGGGAGTTAGGCACAAAACCCTCATACTAGTAAGCACGCTAAGACTTCTTAAAAATCCACATAGTCCTACTTTACATTTGACAACTGGTGTGCAGATCCACTCCACACAAGAAATTCTTTACCCACAGTGCCAACTTGTGGAACAGCACCCAAGAATAACCATGTCCTGGCAGGACATTTCAAATTTGACCACGAATCAGGCAGATACAAAAGTTTATTCACCAGAAGAAGCGGAAATCATTTACGCTTTAGTGAAGGGAGTGAGGGAATTCGGAACATCTACAGGAACTACTACGCAGCAACTTAAACAATTGGAATACTTAATGAAAAAAGAAGTGAATCAAAGATTACACGCAACCACACTGATAGAATATCATAAAGTCAAGCGTATACCTCGAGGCTTAAGGGTTGCCCTACGCCCAATGCTCTTTAAATACAATAAATCCTTTATGGCCCGTTGGAATGCAATTTTGAATAAATGTTCGCTTGATTTGATTTTGCTTATAATAGAAGAGATCTCGTCACTACTAGGAGAACTTTTGTTTGATATCAACAAATTAAAAAATGAAATAAGCAATCAGATGGAGAAAGAGAATTGGAATCAAGTACTTGAGAAGATAAACAGGAATCTTGACACGCATGCAAAGGAAGTACATGAAAGGAAGATACGCAAGTTCCGCAGGGACACGATCGACTATAAACTGGACGAAGTTTATACTTGGGCCGAAAAATACGCACAAAAGAGGGTCTTTAAAAAACCAGATGCGGCATCGTCGGAAGAAAGCATAGTACAAGACGAGGACTTAACGATGCAGAGACCTCCCGCCGTTGTGACACATCTTACAGCACCAAATTTGCAAACGACAGCGACTACCTCAACAAGCAGTGGACCTTTTTTAGGGGAGGGCCCCTTGACCAAAACTCCACCAGACAAAACGTCGACATCACAAGACGAAACACAAGGCGTGGAAAAACCAAAGGTGCAAAAAGAGCAAGGAAGGCCACAGAGAACAGTGAAGAAGTAAATTCTCTGGTAATCAATATCTCATCAAGACAGTTGACAACGGAAGAGATTAAGGTACTCAATAAAGGAACCTCCTTTGTTCCATCCTACACATCCAACGCACTAGAGACGGAGGTAGCCCTTTTTAAATTCATGCGTAAACTTAGGTTAAGGTGTTTTTTTACAATTAACCCTAGTCAACAAGATCCTACGATGGAACAGAAAAAATTCAAACCTAAGAGCAAATTTTTATCCCCAATTTCGCACAAGACTCTTGACACCTTTGAGTCTTTGGTCAAAAAGGACTTAGAGACAATCAAATACGGCTCAACACAACATCAAAACTTGAACCCTAAAGAACGACGCATTCTAAACAAGCTGAGACAAGACTCCTCAGTAACATTCCATCCAGCAGATAAAGGAGGAGCTCTAGTGGTGCTTGACACCGACTTTTACAACGAGAGTGTAATGGAACACATTCAAGACAGAGACACTTATCTTCCTTTAGAACAAGATCCAACTAATGAACTACTGAAACTACTGGATGAATTCTTGTCAAAAGCCCTAGATTCCGGCATCATAGATGAGAACACAAAGAAATTCCTTTTCAACTCTGCACCCAAAATTCCAAACTTATACATGCTACCAAAGGTG
This sequence comes from Lissotriton vulgaris, assembly GCF_964263255.1. Lineage (NCBI taxonomy): Eukaryota > Metazoa > Chordata > Amphibia > Caudata > Salamandridae > Lissotriton > Lissotriton vulgaris. The sequence goes on along the minus strand of NC_141699.1, from coordinate 90,709,785 downwards.
CATAAGCACAAAACCAAACCACCATTTCGGCCTATAGTAGCAGGGTGCGGTTCGATCCACGAGTCTCTGGGATACTACCTTGACTTCTATCTACAACCGCTGGTCCAATCCTGGAAGACATACGTTAAAGACACCACTGACTGTTTACTGAAATTGGAATCACAAAAACACCTCTTTTTGAATGACATCTGGCTTTGTACAATTGATGTAGTCGCACTATACACCTCAATAGCACATGAGGAAGGACTAGAGGCAATAGAATGGCGACTGTTACAGTCAGAAATAGATCACAACAAAGCAGTTTTTCTTTTAGAACTACTACATTTTGCTCTGTACAACAATTACTTTGTGTGGAAGGACAATTTCTTCATACAGCGTACGGGTACAGCTATGGGTTTTCCCGGAGCGCCATCATACGCCAATACCTACATGGCCCGTTTCGAGGATCAACATATACTGTCAGACATGATGTGGACAAGACATGCAGCTGTGTTCCTGAGGTACATTGATGACATTCTAGTCATCTGGACAGGTACCAGAGATGAACTGGAAACGAGTATTGGCAAACTAAATGAACAGAACCCTCGCATCCAGTTTACCCACAATATTGAAAAACAGAAGATTCATTTCTTAGATATTGAAATAAGCAAAACTCCCCAAGGGTTATCTACATCAGTATACAGGAAGCCCACAGATGTTAACAATGCATTACTGTTTACGAGCGCACATCCGTACAGTTTAAAAAAACACTTACCCATTTCGCAGATGATGCGAATCAAGCGGATTACATCAGATGATGTGCGAAGTCAAGAAGAGATCACAAAACAGATGCAACAATATAAAGAGCGAGGGTATCCAGACCAAATACTTAAAGAAGCTGCTCAGATCACGTTGAGAAAGACCCGTGATGAACTCTTGACACCAAAGGAGAAAATACCGACACATCGTGAGGTATTTGTTCTCAAGAACTCCACACAAGCCACACAGATCAAGACAATAATCAGGAAACGTTGGGAACTTATTGAAAGTGAACCTGATTTTACAACAGTATTTCAAGGTAGTCCCCTTTTTGCACACACCAGAACTAAGAACTTAAGGGAATTTTTGAAACCTCAAAAGCTAACAGCTAGACAAAGAGAAAGGGGTATGATGAAATGCTATAACTGCGGACAATGCGGGAACGTTATCACCGGTGATCAATTCACTCACCCACACTCAGGAGTGAACATCAAATTAAGACATAACGCTGATTGCAACACGGAAGGTGTTGTATATGCGATTAAGTGCCCCTGTGGGCTAGTCTACGTGGGACGTACTAGTCGGAAAATAAAGACTCGAATAATAGAGCATAAAAGTCGAATCAGGAATCACACTACTACTTCTCCACTAGCCAGACACTGGGTAGAAGCCAATCACACAATTCCTCAACTCAGGTACACAGTCCTAGAACGTATAGAACGCTCCCCAGGATTGGACTTGCACACACTTCTAGCAAGAAGGGAAACACATTGGATAAAATTCTTAGGAACTGTTGATCCAAATGGTTTAAATGATCATTATGAACTTTTGTGTTTTCTCTGAACTTCACATGATTTCGTATTTCAGATTGTAAGGGGGAACACTGAGTCCTGGCATTCACTTTTACTTTTCCTTTAACTCATCCTGTTTTCTAATCCTCTATAACTTATTCTAGTGTGTCACATGACCGTTTGTATATTTTTCCCACTCATTTTTATTTTTTATTCTTTATTTTATCTCCTTTAGTATTCCCTTACACAGCAGCACTTAGCGAAGGAATATACAAATAGCTTTAGTTAAGGATGAAACAGGTGAATATTTAGACTGCTTCACGTTATTTATGTGTATAACGTTAGATTCCAGTGTATTTCACTACTAACTCCTCCTGGGATAATGGAGTTAAAACCAGACCCTTTAAGTACATTTCAAACTGGTTCTCTGCACAAAGGCATCTATTGTTGTTCATGTTAGAGATGCCGGCGTTTTTCTGCCGCCATGATTAGAGTAGACTCACATAGTTGAACGACTACAGTCCATTTTCTGTGTCGATTAATGCTATATGTCTCGGACGAGTTCCGCACCACGTGATCGGGAGGGCGGACTCGTTCCGAGAGATTGATTTAGGACACCGTAGCAGGAAGCGGCAGGTTAGTAACTCCACACGGGAACAGTGGTTCCTTTTGGGAAGGACAGCATGTCCTACGGTTTTGAACTTACCGCGAGTTTTTCTTTAACATATAGATTCTTGTTGGGCGACCAAAGTGAGCAGCGCATTGTCCCGTCTTCAAGGAGGCGGTAAGACTTGTTTCTCAGTTAGTCACTTAAGGGTATTGAATACACGGTAGTCCGGAAGAGTAATAGGTTTCTATCATTTTGTCATGTAGGCTCGTGCTAGAAAGGACTATTCACGTTGGATAATATACCGGAAGAACGTTACTCTGTTCGAACGGGTGTATGTATTTGTGTATTTCAGTGGATTTTTCTTTTTTGGCAGACACTTTAATGTTAGAATGACCATTGGTGTTTTCATCATGTGCATGAATGTACTTTGGCACTCTTGGGTTCCGCTCTTTTCACTTGTGAAAGTGAAGCACATTTCACTCTATCTCTTTCCTTGAACTGGTTGATCAGCCGATTCGTTATTTTTACACCTTCCTAATGTCTCACAATACATGGGTGTTATTCTTTTTGGCGTGTCCCTTGGTTTTTTCCCTCAGTGTTCACTTCAGTATGCTCTTTCTTGAACATAGAACTGTATTCATGAGACAACTCAAAAGAGCTCGGTTTGTTGTTGTTGTTTTTTAGATCCTGTCGAATTTGCACTTTGAGAGACCAAGCACTCAAAGAAGATTGAACTTTTGACCGTATATTGTTTATCCCCTGAAGAAGGGTTCCGTTTGTAACCCGAAATGCATTGGGATGTTGGCTATTATTATTATTTTTGATTTTCAAACACTGATGAACTGTTTACATTACTTGATATGCATTGAAAATATGTTTTGTTAATATTTTCATGTGTTTATATGTTGATATTGATCACGAATGTTTTTGAAACATGTACAAACGTATTTCTTATGACTAACACGCAAGAGTAAAATTTAAAGGAAAACTTTGAAGTTTGTATAATTGTGTTAAGACTCCATTAAATCTACAGAGGCTGAATGCCCATCGGCTGTGCTTCTAGCAGCCTGGGGTTCCCCTTTTATCTAATATTTGAAACGATGGTTAGTCATAAGTCATAAGTCATAAGTCAAATGCTTTTGTATAGCGCGCAATTCACCAAAAAGGTCTCAGGGCGCTTTGCAGAGAAAAAATGACAGCATCCTTGACGAAGTTAAAGGGACTGAGGAGGAGATGTTAATTAGGGAAGAGCCAGGTTTTAAGATTTTTACGAAATTCCTGGTGATTGGAAAGGGACAGAAGATGATGGGGCAATTTGTTCCAGAGTAGTGGAGCTATATAGGAAAAGGACCGTCATCCATTTCGTGATGTCCGAGCCCGTGGCTGAACTAGAAGGGATTTGGAATTTATGCAAGATCCCTAAGCATACACGAGTTACTTGATTGATGTGCGTTTTCATGGAGAGAGAGCTGTCAATCATAATTCCCAGGTCGCGCACCACTTCTTTAGGTTCTGGGCAAGTTCCTAGTTCACGAGACCACCAATCTTGTGACCAGACTTTCTTGGCTTTGCCAAACAGCATGATATCTGTTTTGCTGTTATTGAGTTGGAGTTTATTGTCACACATCCATTTGCTGATGTTGATCATGCACTGTTTGAATCTAGTACTGGTTTTAAGGAAATCAGAGCCACAGGTAATGAGCACCTGAGTGTCGTCGGCATATGATACTGTTGTGAAGCCATAAGATTTTATGATGTTTGCCAGCGGAGTAAGGTATAGATTAAATAGCATGGGACTGAGAATTGACCCTTGTGGGACTCCCACGGTGAGAGGAGTACTACTGGATACAAGAGTATTGACCTTGATGTAAGTAAGGCGGTCTGCGAGATAGTTCTCAAACCAGAATAGGGCCTTGCCTCTGACACCAATCTCCCACAGCCGATGTTTGAGATTGCTGTGGGATATGGTGTCAAAGGCCGCCGATAGGCCCAATAGGATCAGAACTGCGGATTCGCCTTTATCTAAAGTCAGTCGGATATTGTCCACTATCTCAATTACTGCTGTTTCGGTACCATGGGCAGCGCGAAAACCCGACTGAGAGGGGCCCAAAAGCGCATGCGTTTCAATGTAGGTGGTTATGCGTTTATTCACTAAGTGTTCCAGTACCTTCCCAAAGTAGGGCAGTAGAGAGATCGGTCTGTAGTTGGACGGAATGGTGGGGTCACTAGTGGCCTTTTTGAGAATTGGTTTAACCTGAGCCTGCTTCCAACTAATGGGTACAGATGCTTGCTAAAAGGAGGTATTAAAGATGTTAGTAAGAGAGGTAGCCAGTAGCGGGAGTATCTCATTGTACTTCCGTGGGAACAGCAGATCAGTGGGGGAGCCCGATTTTATTTTCCTGAGGGCTTCTAGTACTTCAGCAGTCGTGGTGGGCTCAAATTCTGTAAGAAGCGGTGTTCCTATGGTTTCAGTAATAGTGAAATTGGGAGGGGGTGCCTCACTATATTTGGGTGCAAATCAGCCTCAGGTATATAGTATGGGATCCAATGTCTGCACAATACCAGTGTCCAGCAAAGCTCGCATGCTCTACCAGTAGGAGACACCCGGTGTGTTTGTGCACAGCACCGACCCCACTGCACATCTGTCAACGGGTAACCAAATTCACATTTCCATGCTGCCGCAACACCCGTATTGTGGCATAGAAGCAGTGCCACTGCCGCCTTGTGCATCTGTGCCACCAAAAGGCTCCCATCCCCGCCCTTGATAACCTCAGTTAAGATTGAAAATTCAGGGGGTTCCAAAGGATAACTATCCAAGCATGCGTACAACGCCCTCTGCACTCTTACCAGTACAAAGTGGTCCATTATAGTAGCAGTTCTAAAATGGGGGTCTTCGGTGTGCGAAAAAATATGTCCTCCAGGAAACAAATCACTAAATGTTATCAACTGATATTTCACCAATGTGCGCTTCACTAAGGTCTCCTGCAAGATGGGAATCCAACCATTTCCCGCAAGCGGTAGCAGGGGTGAGTATAATACATGAGCACCTGTTACAGGCAGTAGCTTATGCCATGCCCAGCTGGTTGTGGACACTGTCTGGATGTCATGCGGGTCCAGAGGGAACCCACATGGCAGCAGAGTATTGAGTGGTGCCGGCAGCACCAAATCAGCCTCAGGTCTATAGTATGGGATCCAATGTCTGCACAATACCAGTGTCCAGCAAAGCTCGCATGCGCTACCATATAATCGATCTGAAAGTTTGGTACACCAAACATCCCCCTCTCATACAGCAGTATTAAGGTTTCCCAGCCAATGCAGGGCCGTTTACCACCCCACACCAGCCTTATCAAAATGGTATGTAGATTAGAAAATACATTGTTGTATAATGGTATAAGAATGTTTAGAAAGAGATACAAAAATTGTGGGAGTACCACCATCTTAATTATAGTTATCCTTCCAGCCGTTGACAAGGGCAGTTTCAACCAGCGTTCAATGTTGCGGCCCAGTTTCTCGAGCACCGAGCAATAGTTCAGCTGGAGGATACAATCCTTATTTCTATCGATGTGGACTCCTAGGTACTTCACAGAGTCATCACACCAGGTCAGTGGGTAATCCACTATCTATAACAGGTTGCCTCGGTCAATTGGAGGCCCTCCAACTCCTCCCAATTTCTATGCAGACCCAACTTGGTACCGTATCTCGTCACTTCCCGGAGCAATGGCGTTAAATTATCCTCAAGTCCGTGCTGCAGTGCTTTGGAATTCTCTTCCCCCGGCGATCCGCACCCTCAGGGATCTGCTTTCTTTTCGCCGTGCTGTTAAAACCTTCTTGTTCACTTAGTACTCTGTTTTTTCGGTTCTGTGTTGCTTAGTTGTGTTGTGCTGCTGCCTTGTCGGGCGCCAGGACGCTCCTTCGCTGGAGCATCTGTGCGCTTAATAAATACGCATAACATAAAATAACATAACATAACAGGTGCCGTACATATAGAATAATATAATCGGCATAGAGTGTGAGTAATAAGGGCCCACTGTTAAATTGTAATCCCCGGTGACTATGCCTTTCTAGCAATTATAAATAACAAGGGGGATAAAGGGCATCACTGTCGCTTTCCCCGTGTAAGTGGAAACGCTTTGGGTAACGTGCCATTCAGTCGAATATGTGCCGTAGGCAAAGTGTACAACAGCCGAACCACTGCGAGGAACCTTTCCGGCACCCCCAGTCTCTCCATGGTGACATACAAAAAGGGCTACTCAAGCGAGTCAAATACTTTCTCAGCATCGAGGATGACAGAGGCTCCCGGGACCGTCGGCAAGATCCTATTCAGTGTGGCGAAGAGCGTGTGAGTGTTGAGGGCTGTGGATTATGGGGAATGAACCCTGATTGCGTTGGTGAGATCAAGTTCTCCACAATCAATACAATCCTTGTCGCCAGCATTTTAGCTAGAATTTTATTATCAAAATTTACATATCCTGATACATATCGATAAGATGGGAAATAAGGAGGCTTTTATATTTCTTATAACAACAACCTGTGAATCCGTACAGCCCTGGTGCTTTAGAGCCATCCAATGCATTGATGAGCTCCGTTCCTTCTTCTTCTGAGAAGGGCTCCGCCTGGAATTCCTGGAGAGCCTTGTCCATCCTGGCAAGTGAGACCTCATCAAGGTAGTCACTGTAGTCTGAAGGGAGTTCAGTAGTTCTGGAGGGATATAATGTTATGTAATACTTAAGTATCTCCCTCAGTATTCCTACATTACCAGTGATCCGCTCTCCATCATTTCCACTTAGTTCAGCTATGTAGGTGGGTCTACGGTTTTCTTGCATCAGTCTAGCTAGCGTTCTACTGGGTCTTTCACCCTCCCTATACCACCTAGCCACAGCACATTTAGCTAAAAAATGTGCCTCACGTTCCGCGGTTTCTTGAAATTTGTCAGCAGTGCTGCACGTCTTTGTGAATCAGGGGGACCAATGTTAGCTGCGCTACGATCCAACTCACTAAGCTGTGATTCTATCTGCGCAAGCATATGGCACAGATCTTTAAGTACCCCAGCGTTTTTTCGAGATACACACCCCTCCTTAATAGGCTTTAAAAGCCTCCCATAGGGTAGCCTTAAAATCTATTGACCCAACATTTATCGTGAACTATTCAACAATTGCTTCCGCAAGTTCTGCTGCAAGGACAGCATCCCTCAAAGGTCGCTCTACCCCCCTGCTCTGGGGATTTGCAATTTTACCAACACAGGAGAGTGATCAGATAAGGTGCGCGTCAGGTGGGTCACCGCATCAACACATACCGCCACCCCAGTAGATAGGCACCAGTAGTCCAAGCGTGTCCAAGTATTATGAGGAGCAGAATGATGAGTGTACCCCTCACGGTCTGTGCAGTGATATCTCCATGCATCGACCAACCCAAGCCTTTCTATAGTGTCCAGCACCACACGTCTCGCCCATGGTTTTGTGGCTATCGTATGTGCTGTGCTTTCACGTTCCGGATCAAGCAGCAAATTAAAGTCCCCGCCAAATAAATACAGTCAGCCCCCATGCGTTCAATGTGGGTGTGGACAGTGACAAAAAACTCGGGGTCATCAACATTCGGGGCATATACATTGACAAATAGCACAGAATGTTCAAGCACAGAGCCCTTAACCAATAAATAATGACCCCCCGCATCCCGATAGACCTCCTCCTCCCGAAATGGCACCCGTTTATGTATCAACACTGCGACCCCTCTGGCATAAGAACTATATCCTGCAAAATATTTATGTGCACCCCAGCTCGATGCCAATGATGTCTTAACATTTGCTGAGAGGTGAGTCTCTAGTAGAAAGGCAATGTCTACTTGATATCGCTGCATATAGCTGGTCACCTGCTTACACTTATGGGCATTATTTAAGCCTCTGACATTCCAAGACATCAGTACCACACTGGCCTCTGCCACAACTTTATTAACCATAATCTATATTCTGTATTTTTGACCAATTGGCACTCGGACCACTCGTGCTACTGTAAATGACAACTGCAAGAACAGCGGATTGCAAACATTAGCCTGCAAACCTTGTTCCTCCTTTACTTAACTTTAGGGGGAAGTCCCCAAGGCTTATAAACATGGTCAAATAATTATGCAGACAAAAATAAATAACACTATAATCCTGCATCAACTGAGACGTGCTTCCGCACTGGAGGGGTGGCAACACCCCGCCGCTTCCCCTGATCTTGGCATATAGTGCCTGCATACTTGCATTATAAGGGTGGGCGTAAAATCCGTTTCGTGGGCGAATTTGCGGATTTTCCGCGATTTCGCGATCCGCGAATCTCGCGAAATCGCGGTAAAATCCGCGAATCAGCGGGGACGAATTTTCAGCCAAGCAAGGGTTACAGCAGCAGGTGCAAAAGTTGAACCTAATTTCTTTGTAACCTTTTACAAAAGGGTTACAAACAAATTAACTTCAACTTGGACACCTGCTGCTAATTGCTTCCTGGCGCCTCGTTGCCTACTTGCAACTATTCTCTGACCCTGCTTTGACCCTTGAAGCAGGGTCAGAGAATAGTTACAAGTAGGCAACGAGGCACCTGCCCAAGGAATTAAACCTCATCAGGAAGCACTTAAAGATATAAAAAACAGGAAGAAGGGAGAGGATGGCAAATACACCCATTTTGAGTTGTCCGGAGGGGTTAAACTAAAAGAGACCTTTACAGCACAATTTTCATATGCATTTTGCTAAAAATAAAAAGCTGTATGTTCTGTAGGGGCAACTCAGGAATCTGGCCCTTCAGAGATCCGGCCTCTATTTCTTTCTCTCGTTCTCTCTCTCCCTCTCTCATTCCCTCTCTTTCTCTCTCTTTCTATCTATCTATATATCTATCTATCTATCTATCTATCTATCTATCTATCTATCTATCTATCTCTCTCTCCCTCTCCCATAAACGACTGCATGGGTAACTTCGCTATGCAAGCGGCTCGCGAAGATGCAAAATGCCCCGCGATCACGCAAAAAACCCCGCGAACACGAAAAAAACCAAAAATCCGCAAATTCGCGAATTTTGCAGATCGTGAATTCGCAAATCCGCAAATTCTCGGATCGCGAATTCGCAAAATTTGCCCATGTTCTAACATGCCATAGGCACGAGTCCATAGCGGTGCAGTTCAAGGACTATGAAATGAGACATCATAGAGCTTTTGCTTTAAAGACGAGTTCTAAGTAACTAACTGGTGGTGAAAAGGTCCGCACTTGCACCGGAGTCCAGTATGTCCTGTGTCTGATGTGGTGATGCCTTGCCCCGTTTCTTCACAGCGTTGGAGTATTTCTGGCAGAACACTTGGGCATCATGGGGGAAGTCGAATATTTGGGACCGCCCATCAACATCAACCTTCAGCCGTGCTGGATATAGCATTCCATATCGTAGCCCCATCTTCCGATGGGCCGGCTTTACCCCTGCGTATTTTCTGTATGCTTCCTGGGCCGTAACAGTGAAGTCCAGGTACAGGGAGATTCTACCCTCTGCCACAGTCAGACACCCTTCCTGCTGATCCAACCGGGCCCCATTGGAGCACAACCTCTTGTTGAGGGCATCAAAGCGAGTGTCCGGTGCCCTGAAGCCTGCCTTAATTACATCAACAAACTGTCGGGCCCAGCTACCTCCGTTGCGTGCGTCACTCTTCCCTCCGCCATGCCGATCTGCTGTTCAGCAGTGCTGGTGCTTTGAAGGACAGGGTGCTTTGCTTGGGGTCTTTACGCCCCATACGCATCATTGTTGATTTGCGGCGGTCTAGGTCGTGCCTATGGCCCCTTATTGAACAACCTATAGATCAATGATGAATGGGCCCCACCTGTGGATAGGCTGCGCACCAGCACAGTTCCATTCAGGTCCACCGTCCTCTCACTCCATTCATTTAAGCCAAACAGGCTATCAGCATGGTAGCGCCACCGTAGATATTTATCCACATCTGCAGAGGTGCCCTTTACGTGCCCTTTACGTGCCCCATGCGTGCTCCAGGCTGAACAAGGCCTTGCCAGCAGTAAGGTAATTGTAGTAGGCCATGGAGGAACTCTCCAGCCTTCCAACCTGGTGCCCAGGAGGATAACACCGGTGCAGTTCAGGGAGATAGCTGCCTGCGCACTGGTCATTGCTCACAATGCGCCCCTACGGTGTGGCTCTTCTCAGGCCGGATGGGCCCTGCCATTGCCATGTGTTCCATAGTAGTGCATAGGGGCGGGTCTCAGTACCTCGGTGCAAGAAGAAGAGGGGTATCGCAGCCGAGGGGGAGGAGCACTCGCAGACAACACAGCATCTGGCTGAACCGACGGTCCCCAAGCCCGCCCATGGCCCCTGACACCGCAGGGCTTCCAGGGAATGTCTGTGCCTCACCACCAGCATCATGAAGCTTCTAGCCCCCACTGCGACGACTTACCTCAGCATGCCTGCCACCCGGTCTCAGTTCTCGGCAGTTCCACAATCCGCGCCTCAGCTCCGGCTGGCACGCTACTCAAGTCCCCGGCGTCCCTCATGGCAGAAGGTCACACCACGCTCAGCACAACAGGTCAGTGCCGATCTGCGTGGTGAGCCGTAATCAGGCAAATTTTACCAGCAAGAGCCACACCATCTTCTCCTACGCCTCCCGCCGTGTCGCGGAGTGCAGCATCGCTGTCATTGCCGCCATAACAAGTGTGGAGCAGCGAAGCTACAAGCCTACTCGGCCATCATGGTTGGCGGCTTGGCCACACACCCTTAAACAGGTTCAAACTTACTATTGCGTTTCCCTCAGTGTGTGGAAAGAGGCCAACGCGTAGTGGCACAAATTCAAGCAGGTACGAGAAGGTCTTGATAGGATTTAGGGGGATTCCATGTTCTATCTTCTAAGGGTTCCCATTGAAGGATGTTGCATTATTGTTAGTAACAATAGCGAAGAAAAGTAGATTTATCATGATGGCAGTATGAACATGGTGCAGTGATATACACCCACTGTTGTGGACTGTTGTTCAATAGCAGCTCTTGTAGTTCCACACTTGTGCTACTTTGCTGTTCCTTACCAGTTCACACCTTGCACGCGCACAGTGAATGGCAGCACTGGGGTCCAGTGCCGGATTAAACCCTGTGGAGGCCCCTAGGCAGTCGAAATTTCGGAGCCCCATGCAAATTATCTTCTGATACGTTTTTAATTTTACCAACTAACAATTTTAATAAACCAATTTTTTTACACAAAAATAAACATTATCAAATATCACTGGTATTAAACAAAAAATAAATGTTTTTCATTTTAATAAACCAACAAAATTATAAATATTCAACATTAATATAGTATTTTCTCTATAGAGTCTTTAATGTAAAGTTTTAGTTTTATTGAGTGTATTATTTTTTTTCTATCTTTTGGAAACAATTTAATAAAACTTGATTGTAATTTTCTTTCAAGATCAAATCAATATTATTTTGATCCATTGTTGTGGGGTCCCTAAAAGGAGTGGGGCCCATAGGCCGGGGCCTACTTTGCCTATTTGGTAATCCAGAACTGCTGGGATCCAATTCAGTTAGTTATATTGCAGACTCTATGCTGCCATTAACAGTGTGGGTGTGTTGACCATGGGACTTTGTGAGTGCTTTGCCTGGCTGACACTTCTAGGTTCTGAAAATGAACGGTGCTGACTACTGCACTATGTAAAAGGCAGCATTGCTAAACTCTGCATCATCTGTATCATGTACAAGGCTGGACTCTACGTCCAAGAGATACCTGCTGACAACTAGTGAGCTACTGGTACCTCCCAAGCTACCGTTGGAGACCCCTGAACTAGGAAAAGTAGCTAAAGGCCTACTTACTGTTATAAAAAAAAGATAAATAATCACACTGATATCTGGTATTCATAAACAAACACAGTTGATGTGGATTTTTCATATATTTATTTCAGGAGACATCTCTCTTCAAGCAGGGGCACTCGAGCAACTGTCCCAGTTGGAATTCCCTGCTCCATGACATCAACTCATTCTTATATTATTCCATTCTGTGGCTGACATCACCACACACTCCCTTTTAACAAAACAAAGTATAATACTATTATTGTTCTAATAATTATTCTAATACTCATCATCCCCCTTCCCAATGAAACAATAAGAAAAAGATAGAAAAGAAGAAAGAAAGAAAAAAAACAATTGAAGAAAAATACATAAGAAATGTAATATAAAAACAGAGAAAATCAAATCTAAACAAAATCAACACCAATATGTTGCCAAGGTTTCACAGGAAAAGGATTGATTGATTGAGTTTGAGGTTCAGTAATTTGAACTTTATCACTGAGTTTACAATTGGTACAATTAGATACAAATTCCTCAATGTCAGAATCCATGTGTGGCCACCAAAATCTTTCTCTGATCTTTTTCTTAGTCATCATGGAACCCAAATGACTAAGTTAATTAAACGCTGATGTAAACAGAGAGGAGCTACTAATTTGTCTCCTCAAACTAAAATGTCACATTCAAGGGACAATTCATCTTTTACTTTCCAAAATATTTGAAGTTCATGTTGTAATACATTTTCTTTGGGCCATTTAGATTTCACAAATGTGATGACTTGATTAAGAATAGGATCAGATTAAATCCCAGAAATCCAGTCTTTTTCGCAAACAGAGGCATCCCCAATGTAAGCAATAAAACACTCTTCTATTTCATTTTCCCATTCTTGATTTTCAGATTCATCAATGGGAAGTCTGGAGTTGACAGTCTGCATGGGAATTTTTTCCATCGGGGATATATTGGATAGAAAACTTGAATTCTAAAAGTTTAGAACGCAATCTTTAAATGTGAGCTGTAGTACGTTTAATGTTTTTGCCAGAAAGTATATTCACCAAGGAACAATGATCAGTTTTGAGTACGAACGGTCTTCCCCATACATAAGCTTTAAATTTTTCTACGCTCCAGACGCAAGCTAAAAGATCTTTCTCGATTACTGAATATTTACGTTCAGTGGGTCTGGGAGTTCTAGATGCAAATCCTATAGTAAATTCACGTCAATTATCCATTTGAGTGAGAACAGCTCCAATACCATATTCACATGCATCAACAGTTATGATGGTGGATCTACCTTCAAGAAAAGGTTGTAGAGCAGGAACATTCACAATTCTCTCTTTGATTTCCTTAAAAGATTGTTCACAAGACTCTGACCATACAAAATCTGCATTCTTCTTTAACAATGATCTGAAACACTCTGTTAAATTAGCAAAATGTTTTTAAAATTTTGCATAAAACTCACACATGCCTAAAAATAAAGTAATTGTTCTTTGTTTTTTGGAGCTGGAGCATCTGTTATACTTTTGACAAGACAAGGATTAGGTTTAATCCCTTGGTTTGAAAACACATGTCCTAAATATTCAATTTCTCTGGCTTTAAAAATGGATTTGTCTTTTCTCAATGTTGCGCCCCTAGATTGAAGTATATTCAGAACTTTTGTTATCAAAAGATCATGTTCAGATTCATCTTTGGTGAAAAGTAGAATGTCATCTTGAAAAACAGCCACTTGAGAAATACCAAAGTACATTTCAGACATTAATCGTTGAAAAACAGCTGCAGCTGAAGCTATGCCGAATGGCATTCTGCAAAATTGAAAAGTTCCATCAGGTGTGACAAAGGCTGTAAGATGACTCGAAGCTTTGTCCAATTCCACCTGGAGGTAAGCAGATCTGAGCTCAAGTTTTGTAAACCCATTAGATTGTCCAATTTTTGTTATTAAGTCTTCAATCCTGGGCAAAGGAAAATTATCTAACCAGATACCGTCATTGACACTCCTTAAGTCAACTCACATTTTAAGTTCACCTGTCTTTTTTTTATCTAAAACTATGGGAGAAAGCCATAAAGTACCTTCTACTTTTTTGATAATCCCTTGCATACACATGCCTTCAAAAGCCACGGTAGTGACATCAGGAGATAGTAAGTGTTGAGAGCCTCAAAGTTGTTCATATTTGATATGGTCTATGATAGTAATGCGAGCTCCAGTGTCTGTTAGAAGCATAATGGGTATATCATTAAACAACACTTCAATTTCTGGATCAGCAATGGGAGAAATTTGATCTTGTTTGATGCATCTAACACCTAAGGATAATTCTTTAACTAAGGTGTCATCAATGTTGTCATCAGTATTATGGTCATGGTCATCATTTATTACACAACGTACAGGATTAGAATTACTGAACCTACTTCCAGTACTAAACTTTTCACTCCTGCAGGCTTTAGAAAAATTACCCACTTTACCACATTTTTTACATTGTTGCCAAGTGCAGGACCATATTTAAAATTAGAGACATGGTTTGGTGAACCACATCTGAAATAGAACATTTTCTGAGAAAAAGAATGAGTAGGTTGAGTATATTGAGTTGTAGATTTAAAAACTGTTTTGTTATTTTTGACATCATTTTTATCAAAGTTAGAAATATTTTTATTGACAACAGCACCAGAAATAGCAGTATTGTTGAGTGAGTCCTCTAAAAACTTTACATCTTGACATGAACCTTCTATACTTTTAGCTATATCAACAGCTTTATCTTGCACGTGAGAAGGCGTTCTTGTATTTTCTTCGAATTACATCTAGCAACCAATTGATCTCTTATTAACTGGGAAGTAAAATCTTCGAATGCACAAGTTGCAGCTAACACTTTTAAAGCAGTGACATAAGAGTCTATGCTTTCTGAACACGTGTGAAAAATTTAAACCTATGGACAACAAGATTTTTTGATTTTGAGAAATACTTATCTAATTGAGCTGTAGCAAGCTGGTATTAATCAAGGTCAGTTTCATCAATGTCAGGATAATCGGGCAAATGATCAAAAATATTTTGCCCTTCTACCCGGAGATGATAATACATCAGACCTTTTTTTCTATCAGGTTTAAATTTCGTAGCATCAATAGTTATTAAATAAGCATTAAATGAACGAATCCACAATTTCCATTCTAATAAAGGTTGACTCGGTTCTTGCAGAAAAGGTGCTGGAGGTGAGATACTCTGCATTTTTTTTATATATTAAATATCCATAACACAAAATTATAAAATATTTCAGAAGTGTTGTGTACATCACATGAAAAAAAATAATATGCAAATAAATGGAAATACTTTCTAAATCACAAAATGCACATAAATATAACTAGTGAGTAAATCACTGAAGAAATTTCTTCTGAAAATATTATGTAAATTACTGGACTTGTAATTTTTTGAAAGTTTGCACTTGAAATAAATATTGTGTGCAAATCACAGAAATGACTGTCTTTGAAATTAGTTTGCAAATCACGGAAGGTTTGACTTGCACAAGAACTTGCATAAATACTTGAATACATATTGTGTGCAAATAACGGTTTGAATTTCTGGTGTTTAATGTGAAGTTCCACAAAAGACCACACGATGGCAGTATTGGACGAAGAACAGTGTGAGGTACACTTTATGGCACAGTTCTTCAAACTGTGGGGTGCGCCCCCCTGGGGGGCGTGGATGGGTTCCCAGGGAGGGCACAAAGGCCTCTGCCAGCACATGTAAATGATGACGCCTGGAAGTGCAGCGATGTTTATTTGCTGCATTTTCAGGCTGTTTTCATTTACTCCGAAGCCCTAAGAGTGCCATGGGGCCAGAGGTCAGTGGGGGCTCGGTAGTGTCTGGAGTCTTATTAAGACTCCAGCACAGCCGAGTTTTTCACAGGTCTTTAAAGACCATTTACATACATTTGGAAACTGGTTACCTAAGCTTAGTTTTTTTTTCTTTTTCCAGTACTCCCGGGGCCTCGACTCTGCCTATTCCATACATTTGCATTTTAAACTTACTGCTGAAGTGTGAAAGTGTATTTCATGAAAAGGAATACAAAAAAGGGTTGCCAATAGAAAAAATGCCAGCCATGTATGCTTAAAGAGCCTGCAAAGACCTGGCTTTGACACTAAATAGGTTCTTAAATAAAAAAGTATGTATTCATTTGTAATGTGACTTTCTGTCTGTTCCTTTTATTTTCAGTCATGAATCATTCAGGCGGCCCTAGAACACATTTAAAAGTACTTTATATTTGCTTTTCGAAGGGGCTTTAGGTGACTGTTTATTTTTGTGCCGTATGCAACATCAAAATAATGAGCTGGCAACCCTAATCATAAGACTGGAAGTTTGTTGCAGGATCAGCACATTATTTATTTCCTTCACCCTCGATTCCCTGATTAATTCCATAATAGCAATAGTTTAACTTATACCTGAAACCCTACACCCCGTCAATAACACGCTGATTAACTTCAAGTGTCTGGGAATTCACCCTGCATTCAGACAACTCACTCCTCATTCTCACCCTTCACCTTCACGCTCACCCTGCACTCAAAGCGCATAGTTATGGTTTTCCCGCATTTGCCACATAATCCATCGTCTGCTGCATAATTTGCAGATTAAAAAATGCAGCAACACATGTTACCTCACAGTGGAAGGCCCTTTCTAAAAGTTGACTGGTCACCTTTCTGTTGCTTATTGCTATATGTGGGTGTTAATGTGGTACTTATGAGGGGCAATAAAGGCCAGGACAATGTTAACAAGTGTAAAAATAGCAAAATAGTGCAGTAATGCTTTCACAAAATATGCAGCATAATTCGCATTTGCTTGCTGCAGAATTTAGTCAACCATGCTGCATAATTTGGCCTTCTCCTGCCGCATAATTCCAATGGCCCTGTTTATAGTGCTATTTAATACCAGCCTGTGGCAGAAAGCACTGTGAATATGTAAGTCAAAACAGTATTTACATACTCTAAGCTAGACTGCTGCAAAATGATGCAGTGATTGAGATAAAACAAGTTCTTTCAAAATATACTTTTTAGTAATAAGTAATCAAACTGTATCTAATGCAGACATTTTTGTAATTGTCACCACTATTCCAGATCCCAACTGATAACTCTGTTACATTACATCTTAAAAAGAATAGATCTTCGCCACCATAAAGCTTTAAGCAGATCCACTGGAATTATTCAGCAGAAAAGAACAAAATTATGCGGCAGGTTTGACTAAATTATCCAGCAAGAAAAGGCAAATTATGCGACACAATGCGCCACATTGGCATCAATTCATTATTCTGTCATTTTAACTCACGGTAACGCTGTCAGGGGAAATATTTCACCTCATTAGTACCAGTTTAACACCCAAATACAGCAGTAAGCAAATACAAGATTACCAGTCTTTGGAGGGACTTCCACTGCTCCGGAAACACTTTGCTACGCTTTAAGTAACTTTTGTTCCGTTTGAGCTAGAATCAAGTTTTTTGTTATTGAAATCTGGAGATTATGTAGCAAATGTAGTAAACTGATAATTATGTGGAAAGCGCTGCTGCTGCAGAAACTCATAATTCCAGAGGCCCTGGCTTTAAGTGACTCAATCAATTAATGGCTGTTAAGAAGGCAGTTTCTTTTTTACCTTTCTGCACTACCACCACCCACTTCGATTTCAGGCACAGGCATGTCCAAAGTCAGTATTAAACATTCAGGGGAAGTTTTTTGTGGGAAACATCCTTTACAACGAAACTTTTACAAATCAGTGCTATTACAACGCAGGTTTTACGACGAAAACCATTACAACGCATTGCGCTGGGGGGCGCTCTAGGATAGGGAATAGATTTAATTTACTATCCAACACCTTCCCTAGTGTCCACGGGGACTGGAGTTGGAATAGTAAATTAAATTATTCACTATCCAGCACCCCAAAGAGCTACGCGTTGTAAAGGTTTGCGTTGTAAAACTGGTGTTGTAACAGCATTCGTGGTAAAAGCATGCATTGTAACGTCATACATGAGTCCATGGGGTGGCTGGTAGAAGGCCAGCAGGGGTGCATTCAGATGTAGAGCCCTAATCCTCTCGATCCTTGGGGCCTCACAGAAATGGTCTAGGAGACAGAGGAAAGGGTCGAGATTCATAGATATTGTCAAAGAGAAGGCCCAGAATAGCGAGCACTCTATGCAAAATCATTTTTTGGTTTACAAATGGCCAGAGACAGCTTATTTAGAGAGCTACCGGAAAGAAGGGGACGATATAAGTGTTTTTTTTTTTTAAAGGGACATTAGTGAAGCTGGTACTGCTGCCAAGTGTGTAAGTGGCCACTGCTGGTTATCATAAAGGAGTAGATGCAGATGCAGAAGGGCTTGGGCCCAGGAATTTGGGGGGCCCACTGCATTACAATTATGACTGTCTACCTTTAGAAAAAAGGGGCATCCGAGCGTATTGTCCTTTCAAGCATTAGGACAGAGGTGATGATCCATCATGGTGGGGAAGAGGTAAAAGAGGCAGAGGAGATAGCCTGCTACTCAGGACTGCAGTTATCATTAGTGCACCAAGTATAGTTGCATTGGGGTCAAAGAGTGTGAGGGGCTCACAATACCCCAATTATGGGGATCAGTTTGTTTGGGATATCTATTTTTGTTTGATGCATTTGCTGTTTTATAAGTTTCATATTTGGTGCGGTTCATAAGTTATAGAAAAAGTATTCCTGAAATTATCTCATAAGCCCCACTCCCTGCACGCAGCCATGTCCCTCCCGCTCCCCCAATCCTAGCCATATAGTTTTGGAGGGGGGCCCGACCTCAAAACATTTTGCTTAGGGGGGGCTCGGAGTAAAAAAGTTTGAAGACCTCTGCTCTATGGTAACAACTTGATGGTTGGATTGCAGCAATGAAGAAATGTTCCCAGCGAGAATTCAACTGCAAGTCACAGCAGTGAAAAGTTGTTCCCAACGAGGAATTCAAAATGACACAGGTAATTCCTTGTTCGCGCTATGTTTTTGATGGGCTCAAATGACGTTTCACTGTGCAAATGCTTAAAACAATGTACGCGTTAGTGCTTCAGCTTAATAGAGTGCTCGCGCTTCTTTCAACACGTACTCAGTTTAGTTTAGAATCTTCACGTGCGCACAGCTCGCGCTTGATCTTGCTCGAGGTCAGTATTTTTGTTAACTTGCTTGCGCCTGCAAGATGCGATAACGAGATTATTGGGCTTAAATTTAGGCTTAAATTCAGAGAAACACGCTCCGCACAACAAAAAATTCAATGCTTGCGTGCCTCCTAAGGTTGGAAGTCAGTGCCTGCCAAAAATTGCCCACAGTCAATCGATAATGATGACGCTCGAGTCCAGTAATAAATAGATAATATGCACGCTGATAAATCAAAATCATCCCAGAACATCGCCAGTACGGTATTCATAAACAAACACAGTTGATGTGGAATTTTCATATATTTATTTCAGGAGACATCTCTCTTCAAGCAGGGGCACTCGAGCAACTGTCCCAGTTGGAATTCCCTGCTCCATGAAATAAACACATTCTTATAACATTCCATTCTGTGGCTGACATCACCACACAATACCATTCCAGGGGTTGCAAGGCAGTCGAGAAAGTTTGTGAATAGCACCATACAGAGCTCTCAAGTTTCCCAATTAGGTGTGGTAGCATCTCATCGAGCCCAGTCTTTTTATTTGGATTCTGAAGAACCTGAATGCTAAAAAAAACACTGTACTGTACTCATTTTGTTGATCACTCATGAAATCAGGAATTTTGAGAACTCCATGGGCAGGGATTGCATGCTGATTGCCCCAGGACTGTGCCCTTGATGTCAACTTTCCTAGATTTATTAATCTTAATCTGCAGTGCCCAACTGTTCCTCAGCTATTTTGACTGGTCCCAAGAGCACATGCCTGACTACACAAGCAAAGCAAGATATTCTGCCTCCGTGTAACTGATCATGAATTGCATTCACGGCTCAAGTCCAATGTCCAGTAACAATACCACAAAATGAGCTTTAATAGCCTCACAAGCCTTGCACCCCTACTGATTGTCAGGACACTTGTCTGCTACTGATGATGTGTGTTACTGGCTTTAGGACTGGCAGGTGTAACATGGGGTATTCCATTAAAAAGGTGCTATGTATTTGGTCTCTTTATCTGCAGTTGACTTGCACCTCTTCAGTAAGGGGCGCCTGGTGTTTATTTTTGAGATACTCCACAAAATAGAGGTATGTAGTGCTAAAGGAACTCCTATGTTTTGAAACCGTGTGATGACCTTTGACTACCATTATTTTAATTGTCTTTTTGTGGTTTATTTTACCCTAGCCTGAATGTATGACATCATTTTTCCCTGCATGTGCATGTTTCCTTGACGAGGTATTTCGTGTAATCCTGTAGTTTTAAAGTGGGAGAGCTTTCACAGAGTAGAACAGCCTTGCCAGGAACAGAACGTGTTGGAAGTGCATTTGAAAGCATAAAAAGAGAGAGAGGTGTGGAATGTACTTCTTGGTCTCGGAGTGCAGTAGGCAGTGGTGCTCAAATGTGCACTGTGTTGTACTTAAGAAGTATTATGAAGTATTATGAAGTTCTTACTATTGGCTATGACATGCTCTCATGTCATCTTGATTCTGACTGTCTTGCTTGAGGTTTTTGCGCGCACAGGAGGGCCCCTAGATAACTCGAGTTGTTTAGGATATTCACGTTCAAGATTGTTTTGTTTTCTGTGCTTTGGGAGATTGTTGAATGTACTGCCGGAGACTTTCGTAAGCTTTGTTAAGATAAAGGCTGGAACATGTGGAAGTGCAGAAGGAACTTGAGAACTCCTATGCCTTTGGAATGCTTGCATGGAAAGTGGCCAACTCGACTAAGTTTCCTTGGCGCAAGGGAGGGCCTCTTGGAACCTTCTAGTATGTTTTGAGATTGTAAAGCTGGGTTTAGTTGACTTGGAGACTGGCATTTGTTTGGCCTGAACGATGGACGTATCTGCTATGCAGTAGCTCCCGGTTTTGCTGAGTCTCTTGATCCCAGCTGTGAATCCCCCAGTCTGGAGTGGGCCAAGATGAATTTACAGCTGGTGATGTATTTTGTTTTTGATTATTGCCATTGTGATGTGTGAGTGTCTGTGTGCACATTCAAGTCTCCAGTGGCTTAATCATCTGAGGTGTTTTCTTTGAGTATTGACTTGGCAGCTATGTGAGTTCATACCAGCCCAGGAAGGACCCGGACCAGTACTCTGCTCCGACTACACTCCTGGAGGAGCGTGGTTAACACAGATGCATGCCTGTGTATGAGTGTGAAGCAAACACAAGGAGATGATGGATGGAGCACTGAAACTTTTCAGACAATCACCCCCAGTCACAGATTTGGGTTGAATCCATCTTCGTTCTAAATTTTCAGTGCTCCGTCCATCATCTCCTTATGTTTGCTTTGTTCACCCTAATTTGGTAGGGTATGCCCAGATGTAGGTCTCTTGCTCACTTTGCCACTGGATTCTAGCTAGTCTGACTGATGAGGGGTATTACCCCGAAACCGGTCCCAGGCATTGTTCTCAGTAAGCTGCGCGCATGGGCGTGCGTGCACCGGTCTCTCCTCGAGCACGCAGTGTGGCATTTGAAGCGCGCACAACAGCAAGTTACTCCAGCAGCAAGTGTCTCCTGCACTTGCTACATTTCTTTTGTTGAAAGGTCGCGGCTGCAGGAGAGATTGTAAGCCTTTGTGAGAGTACTCATGTTAATCGCAGCGCCCATCATGCGCTACAATTAACATGGTTACTCTAACAAAGGCACACAATCTGCCCTGCAGCTGTGTCTTTTCAACAAAAGAAATGCATAGAAGTCTACAATCGCGACTTGTGCTTTCAGAATTACCTGAAGGCACACGTCATGCTTGTAGACTTGCTGAATTAATTTTACTAATAGAGCAGGGCAGATTGTGTGCTGAGTTCTATCAACAAATGAAATGAGCAAGACTACAAGCTTTGAATCAAAGGATGTTGAGCCAACGTGAGGATAAATGCTGCTTTCTCAGCTCGAAAGACGGCAGCTTTAGCCTTAGCACAACCTCACCCACAAGTACAGAAGAATGTTTAATTGTATTTACACTGAAGTCATACCTATTTCTTATTTATCTTATACAATTTACAACCATTGACAAAGGCAACAGCCCTGGCTGGTTGTAGGTATAATGTTACTCGTTGTGTTATATATTTATATATCTGGATGAATGGACAGATGCAGCAAAATACCAGTGGGGCAGCACACTATGCTAAGTACAGATTTTCAGCTTAAGTATTTCAACCTATGCCCTTCATTACATTAGCCCCTATGAGAGACCCCCATATTTTTTCATCCCACTTAAAGCCTTGACTACAAGCATGACGTGCTTTGATCTGCCATCACGTGGTGTCAACAGACTTCCTTCATGCCTGTGACTCGCTGCACCAGAGAGCAGACAGACACAGAAAGTAACCCCAAACCCAGGGCTTTAAGTGGGCCCGGTCAGACACCAAAAGTAACCCCAGGCTTTAAGTGGACCGGGTCCTGCCGGCGGTGCGCCGCAGGTGCCGAGACGCAGGGGCACAACTAGACCTGAACTTCGGGGTGGGGGCTAACACTCCCAGCCAGGGCTACCCCTAGCACTGGTCGCACATGGTGCAACAGTCTTTTTTGGTGCCCCATTTCCTCCTTCATGAATTCCCTCGTTACCACTCACCAGCAATGCACCTCATCTCGCTATAGCACCTTTCTGACCAACATTTAATTTTTTTATTGCGCTACTCATAGTTTACTCGCACTCAGTTCTGTGATCTGTACGGTACACATTCTTTGTAGCAGGCACATTACCCTCTGCGCTATGTGGGTGGCAGGTATGCCAATGTGAGTGCACGGTGAGCGATGTGACAGTGTGAAAGTAGGGTAAGACCAGTGACTGCAGGTTGAGTGAGGTGACCAGATGAATTTGGGTGCGGATGTAAGTGCAGAGTGGGACGAATGAATGCATGGTTATTGATGGGCTTGTTTGAGTAAGATTGCAGATTGAGCAGTGAGGGGGACAGGTCAGTGAAGTGTCATATGAGTGCAGGGTGAGTAGTGTGCTCATGTGACTGCAGGGTGGGGTACAAGGTGAACAGCACAAGTGCATTTTGAGTATAGAGTGATCACTGTGAGTGCAGGGTGAGCAGGTGAATGGTGTGAGTGTTTTGTGATCGCTATGAGTGCAGGGTGGGCATGAAAGGGAAAGGCGAGAATGAGTAGTGTGTTGTTTGAATGCAGGGTGCATTCCTAGACACTTGAAGTAACTCATAATGTTATTGATGGCGAAGTAGAGTTTCAGATGCAAGTTAAACTATTGCTATTATGGCATTAATCAGGGATCGAGGCTGGAGGAAATTAATAATGTTCTGACCCTGCAACAAACTTTCACTCATATGATTAGGGTTGCCAGCTCATTATTTTGATGTCCCAGATGGTACAAAAATAAACAGCCACCTAAAGCCGTATCTTCAGCACTTATCTGTGCATACTTCAAACAGCAAAAATAAATAGAAAACACTTTTAATTGTGTTCTAGAGCTAAACAACACATGGCTGGCATTTTACTTTTGGCAACCCTTCTTTATATTCCTCTTCAGGAAATGCATTCTCACACTATGCCACTAAATGTAAAATACAAATGAAAGGAATAGGCGGAGTGGGGACCCTGGGGGAACTGGAATCAGAAAAAAAAGGAAGCCTCAGTAACCAGTTTAAAAAAATGTATGTAAATATGCAAATGGTCTTTAAAGACCTGTGAAAAACGTGTGCGTGCCGGCGAGAAGAATCCAGACACTTCCCAGCCTAACCCACAGCAGCTCGAGCTGCACCATCCCGGGTTGTATCACAGGACGTGTGGGGGGATGAATTCCCTTTAGCTCTATGGCTGCCAAAACAGGTCCCTATCGGGCTCTCCATTTTTCCCCTCACCCTCAAGGTGAAAAAAACAAAAATCTTAACTCTGCGGCAGTACCACCCTTCACTACCTTTTATGTAACTACAAAGAGACTTGTTACAGTTCTTTCAATGTCATCATGTTAGACCTGAAGCATTTGAAAAAGTGCAAATAAATCCAAGAGGTGGAAATTTTGCCAAAACCTTCAATATCCGCGAATGCAAGTGGATCCACATTTTTGATATTGTAAATAAGGGCTTGAACGAACATGAGGAGATCAGTAAACAGATAGGCATTCTTAATACCGGCTAGTTTGACCAGATATCTGTATACATGTCCCTTAAGTCCCTGTCATAGATCTTGGAGATGGGAATTGACATTAGGGTTCCCGATTTAGGAGGAGACCTGTGAATGTGAAACTCTCAATGTGACCAGAGACTTCTGTGTATGTTCTCCGTCATCGATACCAGTTCCACAAAGAAGCAGCTGTATATTGTATATTTTAAGTTTTAATCGACGTAATGTTTATATGTGGTTATGTGTAATAAGTGTGAATGTGGACCCAAACCATTTTCAATACCTGTTGTTTTTTTGATATGTAGTTTTCTGACAAATGCCTGTACATTAGATGCAACCCGCCATCCCACTGACCCCTTTCTTTTTATTTTTGCTGGCTCAAGTACAATTGTGACCGCTCGACTCTGGGCAGTTTGTCACTTTATGTATCTTATCATGCTTGTAATGGGTCCAACATATGAATCTTCTTGAATACCTCACCGTAATTTCACCGAGTGAGTAGTCTGTTCTCTGTGTCAACTCACGTTACTGCAACAGCGGTCGGTTGTCTACGTGCACGCTGATTTCAAACCAGTCAGAACCGCCGCTTGCTCTCTCCTTTGGCAGCGAGACTGACGGATGCGGCTCGTGTACAGCAGTGGATCTAGGATTTATCTAAGGTAATTCCTGCGACTAAGGGGAGCTTGCAACATTCTTTTAGCATCACATGGAGGGGCACTGACTCTACCCTCTCCGTTTCCTTTTATTAACAGCTTACACCACCACTGCTCATGCCGGACTAATAGGAGAGCACGGACACTACCATTCTTGGAGCGTCTTTTATCGTTAGAGACAGGTATTTATCGATGGGGCCCTTTTGAGTTATGATATTCACTATGACTTTAGCAGCAGTACAAATATTTCGGCAATCTTTTTGGCAGATTGATGATATCTACTAAACTAGATGGTATTACCCAAACGCCCACGAGCAGATCCCCGCATTGTCGGTAAGTCACTTTCAACCATCTGCGTCTAATTGTTCTTTATGTATGGTGCAACCTAATTGTCCTATGTTTATTTGTAGCACTGGGCTTTTCTTCCTGATACGTCTACAGGACTATCGAACTATCGATTCATATATGATTTGTTCTTGGTCAGTCATCTGACAATTCCCATGGTGAGCATAATCATCATATAAAGTTTTAGTCTTCTAGGCACCTTGAACTGGGTTTATTGACAGACTCCCTTTAGTACAGCCATGCTAATAGTGTCATGGTTATTTTCAGATACTCCCTACCCCTGTCCTGAAGAAGACCCACCGCTGAGGTCTACACTAACCCTTAAGCACCTGGTTCGAAACGTTGACGCCCCTGAGATAGGCCTACACCCTCCCCCTGATTCCCCATTGTTTGATAAACAAAAGACATTGCACTGTGGAAAGAACAGCTTGAAATTTAGCGCGGGGACACACTGTTCCTAGTGTAACCAGGCGCTATATAAAAGGTGTTATTATTATTATTATTAAATGCTCCATGTTATATTGTTTGTATAGGGGTAGGCCTCAACAGTAATGAGAGACAGGATTGTAAATTACATTGGATCTCATATGTAAAAAAAATATATATATGTTTAATAATCTCTGTTTCCTACCTTTCCGTAACCCTCTATCCTTTTTTCACATGAGCACTGATTCTTTACATAATCACTTCCTGTCTGATGATGATAACCATGCGCTAAAAATGGTATGCTTTGCTTGTTGAAATAATACTTCATTTGATTGAATAAACTATGTTATCAATCAACATCATAGTGGCTCTGAATTGAAATGTATTTTTGTAGATACTGTTGGTGCCTTATCAGTATATATATATATATATATATATATATATGTATGTATATATATATATATATATATATTATTATTATTTTTTTTTTGCAAAGGCGAAACGCGTCTGTAATGTAAGGGGTGAAGGGGGGACTTTGGTGTATTAAATCGTTGAAACTGGATACCAGTGTGCCAGCCTTCTTTTTCTGAGACCTTCATGGACAACAGAAACGTGCAGCTATATATATATATATATATATATATTTATATATATATATATATATATATATCCTCTAGCTATGTTTTGCTGATAAATCAATACGACGTTAGTCTAGGACCACTTGTATTCTATAATGTCAGTATGAATGACATGTCTCTCCTATACCTTGCAGTCCTCTGCCATATGTAACATTTCTTATACACTGATTTACATATCTATGATTGATTGTCTCTGTTTAATATGTGTGCAATGTAAAGTACACAATACACTGGTATGAGAGACGTTATAAAACAAATTAAATACATCTCAGAGAGAGTGGTAATGGAGACATTGAGGGGCACTGTTACAGGGTAATAGTGAGGGAATCACTGGCGGGAGTGATCATTGGGGTGCGCCAACAAACATTGTCACACAGGGAGCCACCAGCGGGGCATATTGTGTGCCTCTGAAAAAGTTTTCATGGTACTTGCACCACATGACTGGCACTGAGATTAACATGAATACTCACACAATCTGCACTGATATTTGTCGCTGCAACCACACGTGCGGTCGGGTTACTGGTGCACATAGCCTTGGCTGCATCGCACAGAGACCTTACAGTGCCACACACAGAGGGGAAAAATTAGAGGGAACATTGGTCCCAGGATGCTTGTTTCCAGTCCAGGGAAGACCTGGCTTGGCATTTCAGCTGGGCTGCACCCACGAGGCACAGGTTTAAGACTGATTTGCATATAGCTGGGTCTGAACTGAGGTGGCAAAGTGAGCTAAAGAACGATATTGGATTTAACCCAGATCTGTGACTGGGGGTGAGTGTCTGAAAAGTGTCCACGCCCTGTCCATCATCTCCTTGTGTTTGCTGTGTATGAGGGTGGCCACACCAGCTGGTAGGGGCACCCAGTGCAAGAAGAGAAGTTCCCAAATAGAGAATGGTGATCAAGTGTAAGCTACTGTGGGAGATACAGGAGCGAGAGCAAGAGAGGAACTCCGCTAAAGGAAACAGTAATGTTTTTGTTGCTTTAGTTGCGTTGTTGGCAGGATTTGCCTTATTTAATTGACTAGATAGTGAGCTCAGAAAAAGGCAGAACACAGTAGAAGGAGCCTAAGCTAAAAAAGAGAAAAGTTTGGAAAGACAAGTGAGATTGGCCAGAAAATAGTTAGGAAAGATTATTACTATTTTTTAGTAAAGCTACCACTAGAGAAAGAAGCACTTCCATTTTTAGGAAGGAAAGGAAATACCCCGATACAAGAAAATATAAAAAGCAAAGCTGAGGAGTATAAAACTCGGCAGAGACAATTACCTTATAGAAGTTCTTTGTTCTTCTGTGGGTGGGAAGCTCCACAAACGGCCCATCCACGTAGTCCTGGAGAGAAGGGAGAAGATAACGAGTTAGAAGGACCGAGCCCAAGAACTACACAGGAAGCTTACTATCACTTCAGAACAGTGGCGGCTGGTGACATTTGAAAGTGGTAAGGCGTAAAATTAATGGTGGTGCACAAAATTAGCGACGGTGCACACGGTGCGAGCGAGCGAGCCCGAACCACCTGAAAAATTAGTAGGCAAATGGTGCATTTTCAAGACTTTCAGAAGCCACTGTGTTAAAGAGAAACAGGCCACTGCCTACACTTAAAAAATGACATGAAAAAATGTTCTTTTTTAAAATGCATCCCATTTTCCTTTAAGGAGAATGTGCTGCATTTTAAAAACAAACTGCTTTATTTAAAAACAATCCCAGACATGGAGGTCTGCTGAGCCCAGCAGGCCACCATACCTGGGAGAGTCAAACGGAGTTGTAAATTTCGAGTTCCTCAATAATATTCATGAGACATGCAATTTGCAACCCCATTAGGAATCGCTAACTGTGTATCAGACACTGTTGTACATGGCATTTAGTGACTTGCAAATCCTGACTTGCAATTGAGCGCAATTTGCAAGTTGCTAAATGCCATGGTCGAACATCTGGCCTCAAATCTGCTTAGGGTGACCCGCAATTTTACTAGCCATGGTAGACTACCAGCACAGTCCGATTCATCAAAGCAGCATAACTCTATGGAACCTGAGGGAGAAACACAAAAATACAATATCTAATGCCTGTTTTTTTGTCAGAGCTAAGAGATGTGCGCATAGCAATCAACAGCTAAACAGGAAATCCCGAAAAGGCAGGCCAAGCTCCAATACTAAAATACATATTCAACATTGAACAAGAACCTAGAAAGCCAAATGCTGGAAGGCGTTTTAGAGCCCAATTCACAATATAATTTAATCAGAGAAATCAACATACTCAATGGATGAACGAACCTGGGAGGTTTACCTATTAAACCTCTACCATGAGCGATCATTAACACACAATAGAGAAAGTTTCCCTGCCATCACCAAACCAGGCTCTTTCCACAAATGTGTTATAACTTTATTATACTACTAACCTAGCATCTGTGACTGAGAATGAGCCCCAAATAAAAGGAGTAAATGAGGAGCATAGCGCGCTACGTAACTCTGTAAACTCAGCATTAGCATGCCGTGTGCATTTAGGTAGCGCCAACTCAGATAGCCAAGAGTCTTCAGCCGCTAAGTATGAGGTGAAATAAACTCAGATGGGTTGGTCAGATAAATCAGACAGATAAATGTACGATGCAGTTTTTAGCAGTTTGTGTGCCTGTTTCTTTCATGTTTATTTCCCCGATTTTAACACAAGCGCGGCCTGCAGCAAGCTCAAATCCATGCAGTCTTTAGTCCTATGCCTTGCAGCTCATCTATACGAGTTCAAGGCTCATCTGATTTCCAATCTGGTTTGCTAATGGGGTGGGTGGGGGCACTTACGTTGATGCTCGCCTTCCATGTGCAGAGAGAAAGTGCAAACATAGCGATAGGAGCAGAGAGAAAAAACACACAGGAGAAGGGAGGGTGTGGGTCAACGTTCAGTTAGGGTAGTGTGTTGGCGATGGTTATCGAGTGAAAAGGGAGAGATAGGAGGCGCAAGAAGAATGGGATGTAGGCCTTGTGGTGAGACTGGAGTGGGAAGGGGAAAGTGAGTCCAGTAAGAGAGAAAAGCACGTAACAAAATACCGCAGTGGAAATACCAGGGGAGAAAAAAGAAAAGACACAAGTAAAAGAATACAGTACTAATGTATAAGTCGACATGATTACATCACAGACATTGGCAAACAGTACAAAGGCAGAAACAGCCAGTAGTGAAATGGCATAGGTAGAGAGAAAGGAAGGAGGAGACAAAGAAAAGGAAAAGAAAAAGAGAGCACACATTAAAGAACAGGTCAACAAGATGTAGGGGGTCTGAAAAATGTCAACATAATGCATATCAAAGATGGTCACAACCAGGTTGAATGAATGTGCAAAGATATAATATATGAACAAACGTAGAAAAATATACTGTACAAAATGTATGTGTCAACATGATATCATCACATACGGCGGCAGACAGAACAAAGGCAAAGACAGCCGGTAGGGAAATGGCATGAGTAGAAAGAAAAAGGAGAGAGCGCGCGCACATTAAGGAACATGTTAAAAGTTGTAGGTGATGTAACACTGGCAACATAATGTATATCAAAAATGGTCACAAGTCAGGTAGATTGGGCGTGCGAAGACATAATATATGGTGTACGTTGATTCAACCAAAGCGCGGCATATAGTCAAACAAGTGTAGCCAGGTAGAGTAAGCGTGCAAAGACATACTAAATGTTATACGGTAATGTAAAGTAGAACAAAAGTGTGGCACATGATCAAACACAAGTGTAACCGATTCGAAGGTGACAGTGGTAGAAAAAAGGAAGGAAGGTGCGCACGTAAAGTCCAGGTTCCCACACATTGGGAATCACAGAGATGGCAAGATAGTGCATTACACATGTGGTCAAAGACCAGGTTTGATTGCTGAGGTATGTGAAGGATGCACCCTCAAGGGCCTGAAGGCTGACCACCATCTTGCTTATATTGGCCAAGTGCAGGGTCGCCATACGCCCCACTATTTAAACACTGACTGAGAGATGAAGCATTCTGTCAGCCAGGAGCAACTTTTAGGAGCTGATGCCTTAGTGATCCATAACAAAGGATATTTGGACTCCCCTGATCACCTATCTTGCTGAGCTACAGAAGGCTGGACTGCATCAAGAGACTAATCTTACTATTAATATTTATTTAGAGAGAAGATAGAAGACGCCCTCGGGGACTAGAAACACCCACTGCTTTCCGCAGTGTTTGACCAGAGTTATGAATCCACCCCAGGCCCTCCCACTCCACCCTAAATACATGCACATTCCGCAGTCTTTGACCAGAGTTATAAATACACCCCAGGCCCTCCCACTCCACCCCAAATACATGCACTTTCCGTAGTGTTTGACTAGAGTTTGAAAACATGATGAAAACATGACTTCTTTGCAAACCAAGATGGAGTCAGAGCCCAATGAACGCCTAGTTTGGGTAATGGCAAGACAAACTTAGTTCTGTACATTGCAGCATTATCGTATCAAAAGCAAAATGTTCATTTTACTAAGTAAATATGATTTTAACCAAAAATAACTCCAACAACGATTATAGACAACTGGGAACAACAAGGTCAACTGAGGTACCCTACGGGTTGTCGCCTTTGTGTTTGCAGAGCCGGGCTCCAGCCGGGGGTTGCTCAGGGGCAAGAAAGCTGTAAACTCCCGAACAGAGGGGGGTCTTTTCCTGGAATGTCCACTGAGACAGAGGGTGGTGGGATACTGTGATGTAGCAACAGTAGCAGAGGGAATGAAAGGACCAGGCCCTTGGCTGGCTGGTCAGACCCTCCCAGTGATGCAATGCAAACAAGGTCTACACGCCTGAGCTGACCTCAGTCCGACTGATGTAGGACCATTATTTATAACATTTGCATGGGGTGCATGGGCAATGACAAGGCACATGTTACTGATGTGTCCTGAGTCTGTCATCTGCGTCCTGGCTTCCCTCGACCACCTCATCCTGAAACCCTTTTCAATCCTTACCTCTTACCTTTGTCATCTAATTTCATTTTCTGTCAAGTGAGACATCTTTCATCTTTGTCTCCTATATAATATTTTAAATTGTACTTGTAATAACTGTGTGGTCATAAATTTTTGAATGCATATCAACCATTGAAAATCAGCATTATGCTGATCAGGCATAGCTGTAGGAAAGACATTGTGTGTGTCAAATCTTGACAAGCACAGGATACTGTCCATGCTTATGATATAAAGGAATCGAGCATTAATAAGGCTTGTACATGGAGCTTTCCTTAACGTCCACCATTGAACCTGAAGAAGAGATTCATCTGACTGTCCGAAGGCTCTGCCTTCTTTAATGTTCTGTACACACAGTCATGTACCGATCATCAACTTCCAGCTCAGCTAATTTATTAATTTGCACATAATGTGGGACATCTTCAATTATTGCCCACTTCTTTCTACCGATTATTGATTAGCATCCGTTTGTATCTTCTTTGTTCAGTCCCACCTGCCCTTCCATCTGTTAATCCCCCTTCTGTCACATCAGGTGCCCCTAAAGATGGGTAAAAAAAATAAATTATTTTGAGCCTCTCTCAGCTCCACTGTAGACTCCAGAGAATAATTGTGCGCTGGGCGCCACATAGAAAACCACCTCTGGAAATATATTTTAAAATTGACGCCTATGGCATTATGTGCAATGTGCTGCATACTCGGTCATCTGGTATATCCCAAAAAGATATTGCTTTCTGTCCTGCTGTCTGCTTCCCCTCCCACCGTGTATCAATTCAAATTAAAAGTGTCTGCTAATGCTATTGAGGAGTGTACTGATTGTGTAAGACATTTTTTTTATGGAAACCCCCTTCACCTAGGATCGCTGCTATTTGTATGTAGTTTGTCAAAAGCAAAAAGTATCATTAAAAATAAAAACAAGGGCCATCTGATCCTTCCAATAACCTTGGAGTATGCCAAGCCAGGAATAATTCATTTAAAAATAAGTGCATCTATGTGATCAGGGGCCGCTGCTTTACTAACCGTTTTCAATTCCTTGTGTTACCCAGCTTCTTGTTAACCTGCAGTAAAGAACTTCTCTGCCTGCCGCTGCCTCTCTTATTTTTGCCACGTGCAACAGGTTTCTGTCAGCACATCTTCATTGATAAAGTACCGGCCCAGGATAATTATCTTGATTAGCCTGAACATTGTTGGTTCTTTGGTTAAGAACGAAGAGGTGGATTCACCAGTGCTCACTGTTAGACTCATGCATCGCCTGCCGTCCTCTCTGCAGTGTAGTCGATGCTCACACGACAGGGCCTGTCGTGTGAGCATCTACTGCACTGCAGCGAACAAAGTGACACAAAGTTAGCTTTGCAATGAACAAATCCCCTTATCCGGTGACTAATCTGGTCCTGTCGAGCCCCCCCACATCCTTTGGGGCAGCTTTGGAGGCTCGAGCTCTGGTATTACCTAGCGCTGCGCTGTGAGAAAGGACAGGTTCTGGACACAGGGGCCGGACGTGGACACCTCAGGAGGACGGGACGGAGGAGGAAGTTGGCCGTCTGGCCGGTGGGGGCTCCTCCTGGGGTACAATGAGTGTCCTTATCTGTCACTGTGGTGGTCTGACTCCAGATTACATACAGCATTAAGAGACAGGGTTGGGTTCACGTGGTGGCGGCGCTTTTCAGCAACAGTGCCCATTTCAGAATGGTGGTAGCAATAGCAACTTCAAAAAAATGCCCGCCTGGGCCTTACCTGGGCAGAGGCTCGCTTTTGCCTTCTGGTAAACTGCCGTAGACCTCCGACTACTCTACTGAGACGAGTGAGTCACAGTCTCACTCTCAATCAATCGGGGAAGTGGGGAACTCCACTCCGACTGTGCTAATCCTCCTTCCAGAAAGTTCCACCACAGGTTACGGTGGAAGGGTCCTGCCTCACCCCTTTCCCAACTCGTCACAGGGTGGGTGGGTCCCACCACGCCCTGTAATGAGTTGGGAAAGGTCTCCACTCTCTGATTGAAGTGAAGGGTTAGAGATACCGGGCTTGGACATAAAACGCCCGGGGCTATCTTAACCTCCACGCCATCAGGGGGTGGAGACTGGGCCCTGAAGCTAGATCTTTGCCGAGCTGATAATATCACAGCCTTCAGGGCTGTGAGGTTGTCGGCCCGGCAAAAATGAAGCTTCTTTGGGACCGCAAGGGGGAGAATCACGTGACGTGAGTGAGTGACATGCCTCCAGGCAGCCAGCAGCCACCACAACGAACGGCCACTCACTGTCACGGCCGGCGAGGCGGCAATATAGACTCCATCGACTTACAGCAGTACTAGTCTGTGATTCATTTTACTGATTTACTAAAATAGATTTTAAACTTAGCATGGCACTTTTGGTAACGTGGGCGGAGCCCCGACGCCCTCGGGGAGAAACCGCCACTGCTTCAGAAGAGGAATCACAATAACCCAGGATGAGAAACAACTAAGTCATACTTTTTGTTTTGAAGGTACCTTGCTACTGAAATTTTTTTTTTCTGTTCTATCATATTTTCCCTGTTCCTGAAGTCACTACAGCAAAACCCACAATAGGTGTTTGTGTGTGTGTGTGTGTGTGCCTGTGTGTTTGTGTGTGTGCATGCACTCTCACTCTGTGACAGCGCAGGTGAGAGAGATGGAGAGAGAAGGAGAGAAGTGGCATTAAAGCAAGAGAGACAGTGTGAGAGAAAGGGCTCGTGGGATATTAGAAAGAAAGCTTTCCAATATATGAAAATCTAATATACTCCCCAGAGTGGAAGCAATTCGTTTCAAGGAAGCAACGTCTATGTATGTATCAGATTAAGCATCATTGCATCATCATCGTCGCCATGCAAACCCTCCATCTGCTGCTAGGGGTGCCACTTTTCCAAGAGGAAAATACTGGCCATTTGTTATTGTTTTTAAAGTCTGCAAAAGCCCAGACAGGCTACCAAATAGAACACCAAACAAAAGCATATGTGTTCATTTGTAACATGGCTTTTCTGCCTTGGTTTACTTCATAGTAATGGTTCATTAACGCAGGCCCAGAGCACATTTAAAAGTGCTTTCTATTTATATTTGCTGTTTGAAGTATGGAGAGATTAGGACTAAAAATATCCCCTTTAGGTATTTTGCTTGTTTTTAAACTGTAAAGAAAGATACCGGTGGTGCCGGTAGAACCCCGACCAGGTGGCAGCCCTGTGACGGGCCGGCTGTTGAGATGGACCTCAGTTAATGATTCCGGAGTATAATTGCCAATCATGGCAGCCAGGAGTGTAGGTGAAGTCACGTGCTCTCCATCCCCAGCTCTCGGCACCGTCCGGCTCCCGCCTTTTCCTCCGCACGTGATGACAGGGCTGTAAATCGCTGACCGAGGTCCTCGTCAGCTCTTGGCCGCCGCAGGCCTGAAGTCAGCAGATCCAGGGAAACGAGCAGCTAGCTGGTGCTGAGGACAAGACTGAGTCACCCCCCCCCCCCCCCCCGGAGATCAGAGGGCGAGGGCGGGAGCCCAGTCACGGGGGGTTTGATCTCGAGGCCGTGCTCCAGGCCTGTCGCTTTCAGCCTGCCCCTGTTATTAGTGGAGTTGTCTGACTCTGCGTCGCTGCTAATCTCACAGCTCCCGACTCATCACACCACAGGTGCACATTTGTCTTGGAAGTTCTAATGTTAGTCATTAGGAGTGCTGGTGTCACAGGGTGTCCGCCGACACTGTCTGACATGAAAATACATTACGTAATGAACCTGCCATTTACATACGGAGGCCTTCTGTTGCCAAATCTGATAATCAATTCCTCTTAACGGGAGAACATCAGAGCCTGTTGGCAGATTACAAGTGTTTTCTTCTAAAACAAGCATGCTTCAAGATTCTCGCCATGCTGCCTCTACCTCCTTTCAGACGAAAGAACTCACCACCCCCTCCAGGAATTCTATCCACTTCCTCTTCAGTGTTTGGGAGACAGAGGTATATTCTTGCAACTTTATGTTTGTAGCTCTAATTTGGCACCAGATTCCAAATTAGGTGAGGTTCCAAGGGCCCATGAGTCAATCTGGCCATATCCGAACTCGGAAAACAAGCCTGTGGGGTTCTCTGTATTTCGTCCAAGACCACTAACTTGCCTGTTTCACCTCCACAAAGTTCGCAATAGTACAGAAAACAAGAGTTGCGCTATAGACTAGCCTCATGATTTGAGGGGTGCACAGGAATTAACATCTGTCATCCAGGAATAAAGCATTTTTTGTTTGGAAGTAATATATTTGAGGAGTGTCAAGTGTAGATTGGCATGTTAGATATTGTGGTAAAAGTCTAGAAATTCATTCCTGATCTCATGATTCATGTCTAATGTTTATTTGGATTCAGAATACTTCTTCCTTACCCAGGTTGTCACTGTTTTAAATTGAACACCCAGGCAAGATTACGGCCACTTTTTGCATCAATCAATCAATCAATCAATAACATTTATAGAGCGTGCTACTCACCTGTGAGGGTCTCAAGGCGCTGTTGGGGGGGTGCTGCTACTGCTCAAAAAGCCAAGTCTTGAGATGTTTCCTGAAAGTGAGGTGGTCCTGGGTCAGTCATAGGTGTGCGGGGAGGGAATTCCATGTTTTGGCTGGCAGGTAGGAGAATGAACTTCCTCCGGCTGTACTTCTGTGAGTCCGTGGGACGGTGGCGAGGGCCAGGCTGGCGGATCGGAGCTGAAGGGTGGGAGTGTAGAACGAGAGGCGGTTGTTGAGGTATTCGGGGCCCATGCCGTGGAGGGCTTTGTGTGCGTGGGTAAGGAGCCTGAATGTGATCCTCTTGTTGACGGGGATCCAGTGCAGGTTTCTCAGGTGGGCAGGTATGTGGCTGTGGCGAGGGATGTCGAGGATTAGTCGAGCCGAGGCGTTTTGTACGTGTTGTTGTCGTTTCTGAAGTTTGGCAGTGGACCCTGCGTATAGGGCGTTTCCGTAGTCCAGTCGGCTGGTGACGAGGGCCTGGGTGACCGTCTTTCTGGTTTTGGTGGGGATCCATCGGAAGATCTTTCGGAGCATGCGCAGGGTGTTGAAGCATGATGACGAGACGGCGTTGACTTGTTTGGTCATCGTGAGGGAGGAGTCCAGGATGAATCCCAGGTTGCGTGCGTGGTCCGATGGTGTCGGCGCGGAGCCCAGTGCTGAGGGCCACCAGGAGTCGTCCCAGATGGATGGGAATTGTCCGAGGATGAGGACCTCCATCTTCTCTGAGTTCAGCTTCAGGTGGCTGAGCTTCATCCATTCTACGACGTCTTTCATTCCCTCCTGTAGGTTGGTTTTGGCGGTGGCTGGGTCTTTGGTGAGGGAGATTATCAGTTGGGTGTCGTCGGCGTAGGATATGATGTTGATGTTGTGTTTGCGTGCGATGGTGGCGAGGGGGCTCATGTAGATGTTGAAGAGGGTTGGGCTGAGCGAGGAACCTTGAGGTACGCCGCAGATGATCTTGGTGGCTTCTGAGCGGAAGGGAGGGAGACGGGCTCTCTGGGTTCTGTTGGAAAGGAACGAGGTGATCCATCCATGGCCTTTCCTTGGATCCCAGTGTTGAAGAGGCGGGTTATTAGGGTGCGATGGCATATGGCATTGAAGGCTGCTGAGAGATCCAGGAGGATGAGGGCGTTTGTTTCTCTGTTGTCCATCAGGGTCCTGATGTCGTCGGTGGCCGGGATGAGGGCAGTCTCGTGCTGTGGTTGGCTCGAAATCCGGACTGGGATGGGTCGAGCAAGTTGTTTGTCTCGAGGAGGGCAGTCAGCTGTTTATTGACGGTCTTCTCGATGACTTTGGCCGGGAAGGGGAGGAGAGAGATGGGGCGGAAGTTCTTGAGGTCTTTGGGGTCCGCTGTGGGTTTTTTCAGCAGGGCATTGATTTCTGCGTACTTCCAGCTCTCGGGGAAGGCGGCTGACGCGAATGAGCTGTTTATGATGTTCCGGAGATGGGGTGCGATGAGGGTGTCGGCTTTGTTGAAGATATGATGGGGCAAGGGTCCGAGGGGGAGCCGGAGTGGATGGAGTTCATGACGTTGGTGGTGTCTTCAGTGCTGATGGGGGTCCAGGCGCTGAGGGTGGTGGTGGGGGTTGCTGGTTCGGTGAGTGGAGGCGGAGTCATCTTGCTCCATTTTAGTTGAAGCCACCACTTCCCATTTCTTGGAGGTCAATGTCTGAGTTTTAGTCCTAAAAAGGGCTTTAGTTGTGGTAACTGGTTGCCTATCTGCTGTTAGATGGTCTAGCCTCATTTGATTTGAACACCTCTTCCAGATGGACAAGTTCTGCTTTCTCTTTGTAGCAGTTGTCAATGCCCTCTGTTAAACCTCCACTAATGTAGGTTTGTAGGCATCCCATGCTCCTGAGGGCTCCGCTCTTTTATTAATCTCTGTACATACGTAGGTAGCTTTATTCGACCGTTCCTGTTGGAGTTCACCCAGGTTCTTGAATTCCCAGACTCAACGGTCAAACACCCAGAACGCTGAATTGCTTTCTTTTTTAAAGACATGCCTAAACTGGCTGTTGAGTAATCAGACAAGAGTCTGGCGGTTGTATTTTTTATTATTATTTCTTTATTTGCATTTCAGCTGACAAAAAAGCAGCTATGATCTTATACAGGTCACATCATCAAGGAGGAGAAAGGTGTTCACAGCAGTCAACACAAAGCGTCAAACATTAAGCAAATTTGGGGTGAGCGCCCCCCTGCAAACGCAGCAGTTCTTCTCTTTATAATCAAGTATAATGTGTCCACTTCAGGAACTTAGATCAGTGATGACATGACATTTCTTTTGCAAATTAAAATACTATAACCCCCACAAAACTCCCCCCTCCAACTCCAACCCCTTCTGTAGCTTTCCCTTGTCAACTTCTACACTTGATTATTGTACTGTGAGGCGAATCAGAGAGGTGGACACATGGTTTAATCTCACCTCTAATGAACATAAGTAAGCATGTGAATATTGCCCGGACCGCCTCATTGTAAAAATAATTGTCTTTAATTAAAGAGTTTTGACTATACAACTATCTAAAATATTTCGTTTTCTTGTCAGCCCATTCAGTGCTTGCCTTGATTTTTGATTGCGAATGTGCGTAAACTTAATAGTCTGATCTAGTGCAGGGTCGAGAGCAACACTGAAGTCCATGCCGAGCTAAGGTAACTTCGGAGGCTTGAATCGACTCAGGTTCCTCGTGTTTGGCCCCCAATATCAGCCACATATATAATTACATTATTATTCATGGTGCACTTTACATGGATCCATCTGCCCTGAGTATCAGCTTCAATATATGTGAAACATACGAAAAAGCAACTCTCACCAAACTTCCTCTCCCCATGTAACTCAGTGGAGGATGGTCTGAAAACCTGGTCCATCCAATCTGCCTTGAGCATACTTTGAGCTTCCTGTTTCCCTAAATGTAGCAATGGTTTGCAACCACCATTGCAGTTGTAAACCACTATTGGGATCCCAGCACCTGAAGCAGGTGCTATTCCATCTGCACTGCAAGAGACAGCTTCCACTCTCTGTGTATGGCTTGCTGGAATTCTCCTGCTCACCGCATACACCTTAGCTTCATGCCATTGTTGTCGTTGCACCACCAGTCCCTTCATTGGACAGACATTGCATTGTTGGCATTCCAAGCGAAACTGGTACCTCATTAATATACATGAGGTAGAATTTCTGCGCATTGCTCTGAATGCTCTTTTGTGCACTGCTACTGATTAGTACATCCGTCACATCCAAGATAAGGAGGGGTGTGCATCGTAGCGCTGTGCGAAAACAGCAACACCCCTGTCGCCCTTTACTCAGTGCATCGGGTCCTTCGTCCTGATGGCGCTTCCAGGCTGAAAATGGGAAGGCTCACGACATAGAAGAGGTGGGCATTTGTTGTGACGGGATAGGAGGAACAGTCACACCGTTGGCCTCCATCTGGTTGGCCACCTGTATAAGGTAGCGTATTCCTATAAACTGAGTTGGACACCTCAACAACTGGTGGCACTGCTACTTTCCACCACCAGCTACCCTCCACGTTTAGTTACCACAAGGAGCTGCCAACTACCCTCCCCGTTTAGTTACCACGAGGAGCCGCCAACTACCCTCCCTGTTTAGTTACCACGAGGAGCCGCCAACTACCCCCCCTGTTTAGTTACCACGAGCAGCCGCCAACTACCCTCCCTGTTTAGTTACCACGAGGAGCCGCCAACTACCCTCCCTGCTTAGTTACCACGAGGAGCCGCCAACTACCCTCCCTGTTAGTTACCACAAGGAGCCGCCAACTACCCTCCCCGTTTAGTTACCACGAGGAGCCACCAACTACCCTCCCTGTTTAGTTACCATGAGGAGCCGCCAACTACCCTCCCTGTTTAGTTACCACGAGGAGCCGCCAACTACCCTCCCTGTTTAGTTACCACGAGGAGCCGCCAACTACCCTCCCCGTTTAGTTACCACGAGGAGCCGCCAACTACCCTCCCCGTTTAGTTACCACGAGGAGCCGCCAACTACCCTCCCCGTTTAGTTACCACGAGGAGCCGCCAACTACCCTCCCTGTTTAGTTACCATGAGGAGCCGCCAACTACCCTCCCTGTTTAGTTACCATGAGGAGCCGCCAACTACCCTCCCTGTTTAGTTACCACGAGGAGCCACCAACTACCCTCCCCGTTTAGTTACCACGAGGAGCCGCCAACTACCCTCCCCGTTTAGTTACCACGAGGAGCCGCCAACTACCCTCCCTGTTTAGTTACCACGAGGAGCCACCAACTACCCTCCCCGTTTAGTTACCACGAGGAGCCGCCAACTACCCTCCCCATTTAGTTACCACGAGGAGCCGCCAACTACCCTCCCCGTTTAGTTACCACGAGGAGCCACCAACTACCCTCCCTGTTTAGTTACCATGAGGAGCCGCCAACTACCCTCCCTGTTTAGTTACCACGAGGAGCCGCCAACTACCCTCCCCGTTTAGTTACCACGAGGAGCCACCAACTACCCTCCCTGTTTAGTTACCATGAGGAGCCGCCAACTACCCTCCCTGTTTAGTTACCACGAGGAGCCGCCAACTACCCTCCCCGTTTAGTTACCACGAGGAGCCGCCAACTACCCTCCCCGTTTAGTTACCACGAGGAGCCACCAACTACCCTCCCCGTTTAGTTACCATGAGGAGCCGCCAACTACCCTCCCTGTTTAGTTACCACGAGGAGCCACCAACTACCCTCCCCGTTTAGTTACCATGAGGAGCCGCCAACTACCCTCCCCGTTTAGTTACCACGAGGAGCCGCCAACTACCCTCCCCGTTTAGTTACCACGAGGAGCCACCAACTACCCTCCCCGTTTAGTTACCACGAGGAGCCGCCAACTACCCTCCCCATTTAGTTACCACGAGGAGCCGCCAACTACCCTCCCCGTTTAGTTACCACGAGGAGCCACCAACTACCCTCCCTGTTTAGTTACCATGAGGAGCCGCCAACTACCCTCCCTGTTTAGTTACCACGAGGAGCCGCCAACTACCCTCCCCGTTTAGTTACCACGAGGAGCCGCCAACTACCCTCCCTGTTTAGTTACCATGAGGAGCCGCCAACTACCCTCCCTGTTTAGTTACCATGAGGAGCCGCCAACTACCCTCCCTGTTTAGTTACCACGAGGAGCCACCAACTACCCTCCCCGTTTAGTTACCACGAGGAGCCGCCAACTACCCTCCCCGTTTAGTTACCACGAGGAGCCGCCAACTACCCTCCCTGTTTAGTTACCACGAGGAGCCACCAACTACCCTCCCCGTTTAGTTACCACGAGGAGCCACCAACTACCCTCCCCGTTTAGTTACCACGAGGAGCCGCCAACTACCCTCCCTGTTTAGTTACCATGAGGAGCCGCCAACTACCCTCCCCGTTTAGTTACCACGAGGAGCCACCAACTACCCTCCCTGTTTAGTTACCATGAGGAGCCGCCAACTACCCTCCCTGTTTAGTTACCACGAGGAGCCACCAACTACCCTCCCCGTTTAGTTACCACGAGGAGCCACCAACTACCCTCCCCGTTTAGTTACCACGAGGAGCCGCCAACTACCCTCCCCGTTTAGTTACCACGAGGAGCCGCCAACTACCCTCCCCGTTTAGTTACCACGAGGAGCCGCCAACTACCCTCCCCGTTTAGTTACCACGAGGACCCACCAACTACCCTCCCCGTTTAGTTACCACGAGGACCCACCAACTACCCTCCCTGTTTAGTTACCACGAGGAGCCACCAACTACCCTCCCCGTTTAGTTACCATGAGGAGCCGCCAACTACCCTCCCCGTTTAGTTACCACGAGGAGCCGCCAACTACCCTCCCCGTTTAGTTACCACGAGGAGCCACCAACTACCCTCCCCGTTTAGTTACCACGAGGAGCCGCCAACTACCCTCCCCATTTAGTTACCACGAGGAGCCGCCAACTACCCTCCCCGTTTAGTTACCACGAGGAGCCACCAACTACCCTCCCTGTTTAGTTACCATGAGGAGCCGCCAACTACCCTCCCTGTTTAGTTACCACGAGGAGCCGCCAACTACCCTCCCCGTTTAGTTACCACGAGGAGCCGCCAACTACCCTCCCTGTTTAGTTACCATGAGGAGCCGCCAACTACCCTCCCTGTTTAGTTACCATGAGGAGCCGCCAACTACCCTCCCTGTTTAGTTACCACGAGGAGCCACCAACTACCCTCCCCGTTTAGTTACCACGAGGAGCCGCCAACTACCCTCCCCGTTTAGTTACCACGAGGAGCCGCCAACTACCCTCCCTGTTTAGTTACCA
Organism: Lissotriton vulgaris; assembly: GCF_964263255.1. Classification (NCBI taxonomy): domain Eukaryota; kingdom Metazoa; phylum Chordata; class Amphibia; order Caudata; family Salamandridae; genus Lissotriton; species Lissotriton vulgaris. The sequence goes on along the minus strand of NC_141699.1, from coordinate 90,667,946 downwards.
CGAGGAGCCACCAACTACCCTCCCCGTTTAGTTACCACGAGGAGCCACCAACTACCCTCCCCGTTTAGTTACCACGAGGAGCCGCCAACTACCCTCCCTGTTTAGTGACCATGAGGAGCCGCCAACTACCCTCCCCGTTTAGTTACCACGAGGAGCCACCAACTACCCTCCCTGTTTAGTTACCATGAGGAGCCGCCAACTACCCTCCCTGTTTAGTTACCACGAGGAGCCACCAACTACCCTCCCCGTTTAGTTACCACGAGGAGCCACCAACTACCCTCCCCGTTTAGTTACCACGAGGAGCCGCCAACTACCCTCCCCGTTTAGTTACCACGAGGAGCCGCCAACTACCCTCCCCGTTTAGTTACCACGAGGAGCCGCCAACTACCCTCCCCGTTTAGTTACCACGAGGAGCCGCCAACTACCCTCCCCGTTTAGTTACCACGAGGACCCGCCAACTACCCTCCCCGTTTAGTTACCACGAGGACCCACCAACTACCCTCCCCGTTTAGTTACCACGAGGACCCACCAACTACCCTCCCTGTTTAGTTACCACGAGGAGCCACCAACTACCCTCCCTGTTTAGTTACCACGAGGAGCCACCAACTACCCTCCCCGTTTAGTTACCACGAGGAGCCACCAACTACCCTCCCTGTTTAGTTACCACGAGGTAACAGGCAAGGGACAAACTGGGCCTGACAACTTAAGTTACATAACAGTCGGATACCAATGAGCAGAGGTCCTCTAGGCAAGAGAGGTGGGTTACAAGGGGGGGGCGGGGGGTCCTCTGCAGCCCAGGTATGAGCCGCCAGCGCCTATCACACCGATATGGTGCACAGAGGCCAGCAAGTGAAAACTGTTAGCCAGATTGGGGGCCCTTTGAAGAAAAGAGAAGCACCAAGGCATGAGGGGTGCACCCCCATAATAAAAACAAAGATAAGGAAAATGTGGAAAGCAGAAACCTACATCTACATTGGAGTCACAATTCGTTGGGATAAAACGGCTCTTCCTCAGGGAACACCACGTCTAGAGTGCGCGTGTCCCACAGTGAATTATCAACAAATAGAGGATTGTAGAGCAAGCTGCCCCCTTCGAGTCTAGTTGGCATGAAAGGTTTCCATCTGAGGTAACCAGGCTCCTGTCCTGAAATGCCAGTGGCTACCAAAGAGGCAAACATTTAGCCAAAGGAACATGTTGCAGTTAACCATGGCATTGGGCAGACGCGGCCCGTGCAGGTAAGAGCGGTGAGGCCGGGTTGGGGGAGGATTCAACAGACGACTACGAGGGGAAATTAAACACATAATTTCCCATCAAATTGTTTTTTGAAATCTCCATCCACCCGGCACCACCGCTCTTACCTGCACGGGCCGCGCCTGGCATTGGTATTTTTCATTGCACTTGATCATGAAGGAAATGAAATTCTTTACATTCAGTTGAAAAATATCCCTGTCAAGAGACGTATAAGGGGATCGGACGCCACCGTGGGTACATTGTAGTGAAATGGACTCTACTCCCAGTTTTTCTCCAGAGTGGACACACGGCCTTTCTTGAAATGCAATGGTCTTGGCGGACGGGCCTTCGTGGCAATGGTAAAGCGAGAAAAATACATGCCAACCTGCCACCATGCACAGGTTACAGCCCTAACCCTGTAGTCACTTGGCCACTCAGTGCCTTCTGTCTGTACCAATGGATTACTGCAGGTGCTTTTCAAATCAAATCAAAAAGAGCTTTATTCGGTTTGCCAGAAACCATGAAAGCTTACAGTAAAACACAGATAATGGTAATTAAAAATATAAAATGACATTCATGCAATATACAATACAATAATCATAAAAATATAACTAACAGGTGCTTTTCATGTTCAGTGTTTAATTACCACTAACATATCTGTTACTTGTTAAGTGGTTATCTCGCTGTTGCGGTGAATAGTGAAGTGCATCTAATAATGTCTCACGAGCTCTGTGTTACTAACAGTGTGTCCACCTCCATCCAGGTCATGACAGACGAGAGGTGGGCGAGCCACTGAACGCACGAGCCAGGCTCGGGCCAGAGGCCCGGCTCTGGCTCAGCTCGGGGTGCTGTTGGAACCTGAAGCCCAAAATGAGTCATATTTCAGGTGTCTTCTGTCAACTTTGATGTTAAAAAAAACAAAGAAACTACACATTGAGGGGATGAATTGCACAACGTGAAACGAGAACACCTGGGATCAACCCCAGCTTCCCTACTTGACCAAATTGTGTGATCCTAAGCAAATATTTTGTTTCAGTGAGCCTCGATTTTTTTTATTTTCACATGAAAACAACTTCAATGATGTGAGTTCAGGACGTGCGCCCTGCAAAGGCTGCGTGTGTGTGAGTTAATAGACTGTGTCTGTATGTTGCTTTATCAAAGACAAGAATCTGCGCCACACACACAGGGTACACATGACAACGGACTTGCCTCTTAGGTCACTAATGGCATTAACAGCGGGGGCGGGAGGGTTCCTACCTTCATGTTAACAAAATGATCACTTTCAATAAATACCGCTCCCTGGAGTGATATAATCTGAAGTATTAGAGTGAAATGCATCTTAAAGGAATACACTTTTTGAATTTTTAAAAGACGTTTTCGTATTTTTACATGATGTTTGTTTCATGATTTCAACGGCTTGGCTCGTCGTGCACGGCCTCTTCGAGCCAAGACATTATCTCGGCTCGGCTCGGCTCTGGCTCAGCTGTCCATCTTAATTTCTTGACTTGTTTACCTCTATGACCGCCGCTGTGAACAGTCCTCGACTTTCATGTGATCACAAAAGGAGTTCTGGGAGTTGTAGTTTTGCTTTTGAACTAATTAGACTAACAGAGCTGAAAACAACGCGTTGTAGGTGGGAAGGTCAGAGTCGGAGAGGGTATCTACCCTTAACGCCCTGGGGAGAGGCTGCCACCGCAGTCATTACAGCCCCGTGCCAGCACGTGCGGTAACTGCAGTTTTACGGCGCTAGTGGCTGCCAGAGCATGGCCCTACTGCTAGGTCTGTTGTTACCCCTCCTAGTTTTAAGTTGTGGGAATCTGGCCACCCTGATAAACTTTGGCATCGTTTTGTGCCGCGGCAAAGACCTTATGTGACATCACAGTTTCCCCTCGGACATCAAACATTCTCAAAAATGATTTTGTGTCTCTTCCTGCAAAGAGAACCAGAGCTGCCTCTCGAGGACACGAACTTTGTGATGACAATGCCTCTCTGTTTTTGTATGTACTGAAGTTGCTGAAAAAAACGAGATAAACAGATTCCGCTGCCTCGTTTGATTTCTGACCGCAGACCCTGCTCCCCATTACCGAGGCCAGCGGAAAAAAGCAGTTGTTTGCTAAATGATGGAGTAGGAACTTAGAAATGCTTCTTTCATAAGCCCAGTTTTCTATAAATATCCCGCCAGGCCGCTCGGACCCGTAAGCGGTGTCACGGCAGCGCGAGCGCCGGGGCTCATCTGGTTCCGCTTTGAAAACCATTTTTAAAAAGTTAATCTCCGAGCGCTGCATATCAAGGGAAAGCGGAGGAGCCGCGGAGGACGGGTCCCAGATGGGTTCAAGGGGCCTGGAAGCGAGACAAGCGCGGATTGTCCGAGTTTCCGAAATTACCGGAAGATCTGAAGGATGGGAGGACGGGGACGAAGCGCTTTCATGTACTTTTCATGAGCAGTCCGCCAACCCTCGCGTGCACATGTAGAGCACTGTGAAAACCGCACCTCCCTCCAGGCCGAGATGACCCCAGCCCTCCCTCTCTCACCTACCTCCCTCTCCAGGCCGGGATGACCCCAGCCCTCCCTCACTCACCTCCCTCCCTCCAGGCCGGTATGTCCCCAACCCTCCCTCACTCACCTCCCTCCAGGCCATCATGCCCCCCAGCCCTCCCTCACTCACCTCCCTCCAGGCCAGCATGACTCTAGCCCTCACTCGCTCACCTCCCTTCAGGCCAGCATGACCCTAGCCCTCCCTCATTCACTGCGCTTCAGACCATCATGACCCCAGCCCTCACTCACTCACCGCCCCCCGGGCCGGCATGACACCAGCCCTCACTCACTCACTGCCTGTGAGAAGTTGGCCTGGCATATGATGTCCACTATTCTAGTGGGCACTTTGCACCAGTCCAAACAACCCTTATTGATGGTAGGTTTAAGACAACCTTTATAGAAAGCTATCCTAGTGGTAGCTGTGGAGAGCAACCTTCAAGCTAAGTCTTGAAGGAATGTCAATCAATGACATTTATAGAGCACACTGCATACCCGTAGGGTCTCAAGGCGCTGGGGGTGGGGGGGGGGGGGGGGGGGGGGGGTGCCGCTACTGCTCGAACAGCCAGGTCTTCAGCTTCTTCCTGAAGGAGAGGTGGTCTTGGGTCAGGCGCAGGTCGGGAGGGAGGGAGTTCCAGGTCTTGGCGGCCAGGTAGGAGAAGGACCTTCCTCCTGTAGTCGCTCTTCGGATGCGGGGGACGGCGGCGAGGGCGTGGTTGGCTGATCGGAGGTGGCGTTTGGGAGCGTAGAAGTTGATTCGGCTGTTGAGGTAGCTCGGGCCTTGGTCGTGTAGGGCTTTGTGTGCGTGGGTGAGGAGGCGGAAGGTGATTCTTGTATGAAAGCAGCTTCTTTTACCAGTCTATAATCTCTTGAATGATCAAAGGAAAGAGCACCACACCAGGTGTATATATATATAAAATATATGTATTTATTCTAAACACAACCCCTCTAGTCTCTTTATGACGCTAGAGGCAAAAGTACAATACAAGAACTTAAATAGCACACAATAAATTAGCACAGTATATGTTTTGCCCTAGGGGCCTCACATACCATATACTAAGAAAGTGGTATAAGAACCAGGTGAAGTATAGAAGTTAGGCCTAGGGCCTGTAGAACTGCTGGGGCAACCAGGAACCACCCAAGGTAGGGACGCAGGAGACCCACGGGGGACGCAAGCAGTGTCTAAACACAGCTGCGAATCACCATTGACTTCTATGGCGAAAGTTAAAGTTAGAAAATTAAAGTTTAAGGACACTTAGAAGTGGACTACGGTGAAACCCTTTCCGTACAGGACACTTCGAGAGTCAAGACCCACGGGAGCACCAAAGAACTCGTGTTACCTCACCCAGGCAAGCCTGGTGCATAGGTGTCTTTTTCATGTCGGGTTTCGCCGTCGATTCCAATGGAGAGCTGCAAAGAAGTGCTGCAGGCGTCCAGGAGAAGAGTGTCCGGATGGATTTAAGGGTGGATCAGAGATCTGAAGTACCTGAAAGCAGAGGTGAGTCTGGGTCACTAGCCAGTGACCAGGATGGCGACAGGAAGATGCCAGCCGATGTTGGGTGCTTTCAGGTGATGCAGGTGAAGCTTGACTCTTCAGCCTCGAGGTCCAGGAGGCGTCAACTACAACCAGGAGCTGGATTCGAGCTGTCCCACATAGGATGTCAAGTGCTGCCATGTCGGTATCCGGAATGGGCCCAACAAGCCTTGGCAACAGCAAACTACGCAAGATGACAAGATTGGCTTCGAAGCAGACCAGCAAGGTCTGAGGGAGTCACCCTTTGGAGGGGAGTCAGGGCACATCTGGAGCACCAGGGAATCCAGAAAACAAAGTAGAAAACAAAGTAGATTCCTTCGTGGGGACCCTCTAGTCAACAGACTAGGGATCACGAAGGCGCCTCAAGCTGAAATGCTGAAAGCGAGCCCACGGAACACTTGTGTAGTGTAGGCCCACAATCCTCAATGCAAAAGATGCTCAGGGCTTGGACTACAAGTAGCCCAATGCACAACTTCGGGAAAGCTGGGGCAGTCAATGCACTTGCAAATGTACAGGATGTTAAGGAGTTACGTTCCCACGTCTCTCGTGATAGCTACAGGTCTCAGCTTCACTGGGAACTCGTGTCAGCCTCGGAGATGTCTGGAAGTCTATGTCCTGTGTCACAGATTCTTCAGGATCCGGTGGGTGCCTCGAAAATGCAGATCGGCAAGATGCTTCTTTGTTGCCTGTTTGAACAGGGGAGTCACTCTTCGACCCAAGATGAGATTTCTTCCGTCTTCCAGTTGATATAGAATGCCGAAGGTCCAAGATTTATGTTTCAGAGTTCGTCCAGGGTAATCTAAAGTCCTAGTGACTAGGATCCTATACTTATACCAAGTTTAGGGGTTGGACTAACTCTAGGGTCCCACCTATGGGAGGACCTGGGGAGGGGGTGGTTACACCCCTTCCCCTTTCTCCAGTTTCACACCAGAGCTGGGGCTGAGTGTCCCAGCTGCCGGTTTGAAGTGGGAAATGCATGGGAAACCATGTGTGCCCAAGGCAGTGTCTGAAAAACATTCACTGAATGCAACCCACCCTGCCCCAATACACTAAAGCCTGTCTGGGGAGGTGCTGGCACCTCCCTGGACAAGAAACCTATTGTCCAGGCCTCCCCTTACGGAGTTTCGTCCAGCAGCAGGAAGTCAGACTCGTGTCTGTGGCAGCAGCATCCATATGGTTGTATGCTATAAGTTGCCAAGGTTAGCTGGTGCTGGATCACAGTGCTTTTCTTAATTTCCATTACAGCTCTTAAGTATTCTAAGTGTGACAGGCATAACAATTTAAAGTCCTTCCTGGAAATGGAGTTCATAGTATCAGGATGAATATAATAATCAAGTCTATCCAAATCTGTTTAACATTTTTTGATATAGTTCAGCCAAGTGATCTTATTTGCATAGCAAAGACTCATGGCGTCTCCAATGATTTCCCTACTCAACCCTGTATTTGTGGACGTCCCGACTCTATGCCATAATAGCAGAAGTTGCATTTTAATCATGTCAGAAATATAGGGGATCCCTAATTCATTGTGCAATTAAAAACTGAAGAACTCTGCGGAACTGCTAAAATAAACCTTAACAATATATTTTCCACAATTGGTATTGGGGATATATTGTGGTAACCCCAGACTCCTGCCCCATGCATCGTGACACCCAAATATTTAGCCTGGTCCGGTACTGAGTAACAGCACTTTTATATGTTGAAAGGGAAAGTACCGGCACTTCGCTAGAGAAATTTAATACTTTTAATTGGAGAATACCAGCACTTCTATTGTCCATTTCAAGCACTGCTAAGGAGCAGCAGGACGAAGGGGGCACAGCCCTTTTCCCTTTATTAACAAAACGAGCTGACATTGGTCAGTATGCTTCCCCCTGTACCTTAGAAAATTCCATCCAGGTTAGCATGCCCCCTCCCCATCCTCCACACTCCTCCCTCCAAATCAGCATGCCCCACTCCCTGTCCCCCACACTCTTCCCTCCAGGTGAGCATAACCCACTCCTGTCCCTCAGACTCCTCTCTCCAGGTCAGCATGCCCCCTCCCGGTCCCTCACACTCCTCCCTCCAGGTCAGCATGCCTCACTTCCTGTCCCTCACACTCCCCCCTCCAGGTCAGCATGCCTCACTCGCTGTCCCTCACACTCCTCCCTCCAGGTCAGCATGGCTCACTCTCTGTCCCTCACACTCCTCCCTCCAGGTCAGCATGCCTCACTTCCTGTCCCTCACACTCCCCCCTCCAGGTCAGCATGCCTCACTCGCTGTCCCTCACACTCCTCCCTCCAGGTCAGCATGCCCCCTCCCTGTTCCTCACACTTCCCCCTCCAGGTCAGCATGGCTCACTCTCTGTCCCTCACACTCCTCCCTCCAGGTCAGCATGCCACTCCCTGTACCTCACACTCCTCCCTCCAGGTCAGTATGCCCCCCCCTGTCCCTCACACTCCCCCCTCCAGGTCAGCATGCCCCCTCCCTGTTCCTCACACTTCCCCCTCCAGGTCAGCATGGCTCACTCTCTGTCCCTCACACTCCTCCCTCCAGGTCAGCGCACCACTCCCTGTACCTCACACTCCTCCCTCCAGGTCAGCATGCCCCTCCCTGTCCTCACACTCCTCCCTCCAGTTCAGCATGCCCCTCCCTGTCCTCACACTCCTCCCTCCAGGTCAGTATGCCCACTCCCTGTCCCTCACACTTGATGAAGCAAGGTGGAAACAAACATTTTTGTATACCCCTTGTGATATTAACTTTCCATAACAGTAATAAGTACTAAAAGCGTGGGTTTGAAATTAACCAACATAGAATAGAATGCACATACACAAATACACGTGGGATACTAATTTGCATGGATTTGCAAAGCATAATTTACTAATTTGTCGGATATTGTGTAATAAAGAGTACGCATTTGTCATAATCTAATTGAGAATTGCATGAATGTGCTTTTATCTGTTTATTTGTGGCATAAAGCATGAAGATTGGTAAGTCAAACAATGCATATATGTTGCTTAAACCTAGGTAAATGCTAATCAGGATATCATTAGAAAGGGGGAGGTAAACAGAAAGGGCTTTATTTCGTAAATTTCCATTTATTTATGTTTGTTTCTGTAATAGTTTCTAAATTGAGGCCTATTGGACCCAATAAAGATGGATGCTGACTGAAATTCCGAGATGGCGGTAAAAGTGCGCAGGTGCCAAATCGGAGATGCGAGCTGCTTGTGTCTGAGCAGTATGGGTCAAGGACAGCATGGTCATTTCATGGGGCCTAAGCCAAGTTTAGTGAAGTCAGCATGTTGGTTTGTGGGAAAAGTACATCAACTAACAATTTAAAGGGCACTTTGAAGGATGTAAAAAGTTAGGACAATGGCCCCCCAGTTTACCGCGACGTAAGGATGACTCCGCACAAAATTGAACTGTAAAATGATGAGGTGATGCTCATCCGATTCAAAATTGACCAATCACAGACATTCTAGGACTTAAGAGTTACAAATTTAGACAGATAAGTTAGTGAAAAAGGGTATAAAGGAAGACGTTTGGGACATTGAAAGTAGCTCGCTTTTTGACCTGATCTTTGCACCCCGAGATGCTGTCGGTCTGCGCAATTTTTCCTATGGCGCAGGGACTTTGACATTTTTCTGAACTTTAACTTTTGAATGGGTGTGAAGTTCTGAGAGAGAGAGACAGAGAGACAGAGAGGTTTTAGTTTGGAAGTATTACTTTCTATGCTAATGTCTTCGCTTCTATATCTGTGTAATATGCCTCTAACTTATTTTTCAAAGCTGTCATGCTTATAAATGAATGTTATTGAAATTTAACTTTTCTTTAAGGATTTATTGCATAACTGAATTACTTTCATTTTAGTAAAATGTATAGATCATGCTAGGAGATTTTATCTCTAAATAAAAATTAAATAAATGGAGAATTAAGCAGGTTATGTTGTGCTTTAGTTAACTTTTACTAGCAGATCCATTAAATAAACGAATAGTGGGGTGTTTTAAAAAATTCTTCTTTTAGAAAACCATGGTATTAGAAATAAAACTGCAGTTGTAAATAATGTATAAGGTTTAGTTTAGGCACTCCGCTATAGCACCACAACTCCTCTTTTGGATCCTTACTGAATCCTTGGAGCAGAGTAAATGTGTGAATGAATGCAAGGTAGGTATGATTGGCCCAGTTGTGAGAAAATAGTAAGTAACTCCGTGGGCTAAGGTGATGGTTTATGAAGATTGTTTGGAGCCGCGCTGCACCAGTAATACTTGGTACCAGAGCATAGGTTACTATAGGTTACCTAGGATATATGATGTGTAGAATAGAATATATAGAATCATGATGTAAAGAATTTTGGACTAACATCTGTTGAGTTCGTATTGCGTTATATGTAGTCTTAAAAAGGCTTCCGGATAGTGTGGGAAGCTGGTCACTTTGTCTGCAGGCAGAGGAAGTGTGGCAAATGAAGTCGCACATCGCATAGTGTGTTTCAAAGTGGTGACATCGTCGTCTGTTACAAGTTTAGGGACCTTTACGTGTACAATTGGTGAATGGATAGCGAGGGGCAACCTGTGAAATCTTGGGTCTGAGTACAGGGATCATTGCGTATTCTGTCTTAAAACTCTACTTGAGCAGAGTAACAAAATTTAACCTACGCTTGAGAGAAGGGTAAGGTAGAGGGAAGTGCTACTTTATCGACAAAAGTAAAAAAAAATTGGTAGAGAAGAGGTAAGTGCTGTCTACTGAAAATACAGAATTCTTGTGTGATTGAAGAACTATCCCTTTGGTTTTAGCGAAACAGATCAAGGGAGATGTTTTATGTAGTTACTAACCGATTTTGCTGTATAAAAAGTGTAAATACAGTGTGCCGATAAATTTTGTAAAGAAGGGGGCAGTTGAAGCTGCAGTAGCTAGATCAGGGCTGACGTCAAAAGTGTTGCGCTGGGATTGTTCCGTGTGACAAAGACAGAGTAAGGGCTGATTGGTGCATCAGCAAAAGCAGCAAAATAATTGGTCGAACACTAGTGAAACGTATCTTTTTCTAATTGGTGCAATAGTGTGAACGGCGCTGCGATAGGCTGGTGTCACAAAGCAGTGTACGGAAGTGTGTGCGATCTTTTGAAAAGACAGGAGAATAATAAAATGGAATTTTATTTCGGAATGGAGAAAGAGAAACCTTCATGGTTTCAAAAATTGAAAAATGTATTAAAAAAAGACAAAGTAATTGAAACTAGAGAGGGAAAAATAATTCCTCCACCGAAAACGCCTGCATCATACATGATGACAAAATATGGCTACCATTCATGTATATGGTTAGAGAATTGGGCAAGGTATATCAGAAATGATGGTGCGTTAGCTTTCCCAGAAGAAGGATCTTTTAGTCCCGCGATATTGAGAAACTTGAGAGACAAGATGATGAACCTTAAACTAAGACCTAGACCAACTCAATTTGAAGCTTTGGCCGAGTGGGAAGATGAAATGCATGATTTAGAGCAAGAAAGGTTTGGAGACTACCTAGGACCAAGGAATAGAGGTCGTAGATTTTGGAAAGAAACGCATGAGACTAGAATGAGAAGATGGAGAGATGCGAACATGTGTGATGGAATGTATCCGGTTAGATTGGTAGATGAGGAAAAAGGGCACAAATGTACTGAAAAGAGGAATAATATAGACACTGGAAAGAGGAGTTATGAGGATTGTAGGTCTGAGGATGCAGTATTGGAAGATATCCTAAATAGGAGACCACCGCCATATCAAGCAAATTCTATGGGTACAACTCCAAGTGCTCCACAGTTAGAGGATAGAATAGCAGAAACTCCAAAACGATTCTCAAATTTTAGAGATCTCCCAGACAGAGTAGAATTGAGATACAAACCAGATGTTCCATTAATCAGAACAAGATATACAGGGACACCTAAATATGGAAATTGAATGGACAGTATGGGAAATAGTGTAGAACAACAAGTTGAAGCACAACAGAGTACTGGTGAATATATACGTTCAACAAATGAATTAGCTGAAAAGACACAGGAGCTTACTAAAAATATAGAAGCTGTAACTGTTCCGGTAACAAAAGGTCCTGTAATCCGGTTGTGTTGGAAAATCAGAAAATAAAAGAGCCATCTTTACCTATTCCTTTAAATCAGAGATACATAAAGTAAAAGAAAATGTTTATCCAGATTTGTCAGAAATTAAACGTACCAACCAAATGACACTGCCAGATGTGACTTTTAATCAGAGTTTTCCGTATAAATTCCCATCAGGAGCAGAGTCAGATCAGGGGTGGGGGAATCATATTGCCCGACGCCCGAACCATGTTGATTTTTATGATGGGCAAGAACATTTAATGTCTATTTTGTCCGACGGACTAGTAGACATTAAATCACATAAATAATGTCCGATCTGTGGGGATTCTGGAGCTCACAGCCAATCAAAAATGATTGCTGAAAGCCAGAGAACTTTTGGAGGCCTCTGATTGGCTAGAGGCCAATGACTGGACTCTAGCCTGTGATTGGCTGTGAGAGTAAAACAGCGGAGTCTGTGTTACTGGCGGGCTTGGCTGGCCCGGCAGCTCTCTGCTGTTTGCCGGCACTTCAGAAGTCTTCCGTTCTGTAGACCAAGCAATGACCAGAAGGAGCCGCTCTCTACAATGCAGCTGAAGTCATCACGTAAAACCCGGGAGCAGTTGGAGAACGGTGGAGCAGGGTTTCTGCAATCTGATGCTCCTCCTACTGTTAAAACCTAGACTGCAGTGTCAACATTATCGGCGCCATCTTGCCCCCTTTTCAAGCCCATTCGTGCGCGTAAGCGGCAGCCATTTTAAATACCATGGCCTCTCTGCCCATCGCCGACAGCCAGCGCGTCTCTCTCTCTCTCTCCTGACCTCGCAAGCATCCCTCGCGCGCTGACAGCCCCCGCTCCCACATGCCTTGGGCCATAAACCCCTCTTCAGCACAACTCTGCCTCGGAACCCCATCCTGTTCCCAGCTCAACACCTCCCTTCATTCCTTTCATGATCCCAGGTCCTTTGATAAAACCCCCTTTCCTCTGTGCCCATTTGTCTTACTTGTTCCCAGGCCGCCACCTGGCCCTGCGGATGCTGTTTATTGCCCCCCCCGTACAGTAGGAAGCTTCTCCCATCAAAGGATCCACGAGTTGATCAAAGCCCCCACCCCATGAGATCCGATCAACCACATACATTCCGTGAATCGGCGGAATGACCAGCTGCACGACAATCATCACCTGTTGTGACCGGGGTGGGGACTTCAACTGTAAATGTGTGTGGGAACGGGCCTGAAGCGGGGATTCCGAGGATGTCCTTTCATACTTCAATGCATTTGCAGGAATGTGCCACATGCAATAAACTGTAATAAAGATCGTAAACCTGTGTATAAGAGGCCAGGCCTCAGAGATGCGGTTAGAGCACCTCAAGAAGATACCCTGTTGTCTGATTTGATGTGTTCTGCTCCGTCGGAATAAAACTTCTGTTTTCTGCCTTCCAGTCTCCAGCGCCTGCCTCTTTGTTTGGTAACTTGAGTGGTAATAGAGGCGGTTAACGCCGGGCAACTCTGAAAAAGGTGATCGGCCCTACCTTTTTCCACAATTGGCGCCCAATGTGGGGCCTATCAGCGACCAGTGGATCCAGTGGGAGAGGTCCTGATGACAGAGTGAACGACTGCAACGATTGGGAGAGCTCCTGTCCGAACTTCACTGGTTCCGAACAGACCTCTCTCGAGTGATCTACGGTCCTGACTGGGAACCATCAGGAGTGCCGCGAAGATCACGAAGAATAGAGGACGATCGGGCGCTGGATTCGGAAGACAAGAAACTGTCCATGCGGTCCGGGTAAGGTCGTGTAATCGCGACGAAGTGCGAAATGATTGTTTGATTTGGATAATACTAGTATTACTCTTTTGTTGGTTTGTTTGGAGATTCACCGTCTGCAAACGGAGAAACAACAGGCTCTCTCTTTGCAAGCAGTGAAGGATAGGTAACGCAGACTTTTGTCCCCGTTGTAATCCGTCGTGCCTATCTTCCTCCCCCACTGATTGATTGTTTGGCCTGAACTGTTGTTCGCGGATTGTTTTCTGGAGATTCTCTGTCTGCAAACAGGGAAGAACAGGTTCTCTCTTTGCAGGTAGTGAAAGGGTAGGTAACGCAGACTTTTGTCCCCGTTGTAACCCGTCGTGCCTACTTATTCTCCCCATTGATTGTTTGATTGACCGAACATTGACTGTTCGATATTAGTTCTTTTGAGGTATTCACCGCCTGCAAACAACGAAGAATAGAAATATTCTGTCTAGTCTTTGCACGCAGTGATAAGATAGGTAGTGCAGACTTTTGTCCCCGTTGTAATCCGTCATGCCTATCTTCTCCCCACTGATTGGTAGCCTGTTTAGCCCGGACCGCTTATTAGAGATGAACCATCCGGCTCCACTGGAAGGCACCCCTAATAAGGACATGTTTATGAAGCATGGATTGATCTCTATAGCTTATAGCAAGCTGTAGCATAAATATACGAAGAAGGATCGGGAAAGTCAGTGGCCACTGATAGGATCCTTCAACGTGAATAAAATAAGCGCGCTAGAAACAGCCCTTGAGAAACAAAAGACAACGCCCACTATGCTTGATAGTCTCGGCATGTGGCGCAAAGAAACCGAACAGCGTAAAAAGAGAAACGAGAGTAGGTTGGGAAAAGAGCTGCGAAAGGCAGCCCACCTAGCTGCTAAGAAATTAGAAGAAGAGATTAAGGAAAGAGAAGAAGCCAAACAGAAACTAGAGGTAGAGACATCAAGCCAGTGTCCTGTTAGAATGCCCTCTACGCTCTATCCTGAATTGCCCTTGAAACAGCGAGCCAACGATGATCTTTTGTTAGGTCCCCCGATCATCTACATGCCCCCTCCATATGCCCCTTCCCAAACCTTTTAGAAAAGGGGGTGGTGATGAACAGAGTGTCTGAGTTAAACAGACCACTCTTACCCAGTCCAAAGATCAGGGCTTGATCCATCACCGTTATTTATCTCACTGCCCCATCCCAGCTCAGAACCTGGCTATATGCAAATCAGTCTGTCCCTGGCCCAGTGCATCATGGGAACAGGGCAGACTAAACTACCAAGCCAATTCTTCACCAGAAAGGAGACAAGCTACCGGGGACCGGTTTCTGGCATTTCAGCCTTCTTCGGCCCGGCTTGCTTGAATCCTGATGGAGCAGTGAGAAAGGGACTCATGTCTGAGTATACCCTGCCACACCTATAGTGGCCAAAAACGATTTAGAAAAGGGGGTGGTGATGAACAGAGTGTCTGAGTTAAACAGACCACTCTTACCCAGTCCAAAGATCAGGGCTTGATCCATCACCGTTATTTATCTCACTGCCCCATCCCAGCTCAGAACCTGGCTATATGCAAATCAGTCTGTCCCTGGCCCAGTGCATCATGGGAACAGGGCAGACTAAACTACCAAGCCAATTCTTCACCAGAAAGGAGACAAGCTACCGGGGATCGGTTTCTGGCATTTCAGCCTTCTTCGGCCCGGCTTGCTTGAATCCTGATGGAGCAGTGAGAAAGGGACTCATGTCTGAGTATACCCTGCCACACCTATAGTGGCCAAAAACGATTTAGAAAAGGGGGTGGTGATGAACAGAGTGTCTGAGTTAAACAGACCACTCTTACCCAGTCCAAAGATCAGGGCTTGATCCATCACCGTTATTTATCTCACTGCCCCATCCCAGCTCAGAACCTGGCTATATGCAAATCAGTCTGTCCCTGGCCCAGTGCATCATGGGAACAGGGCAGACTAAACTACCAAGCCAATTCTTCACCAGAAAGGAGACAAGCTACCGGGGACCGGTTTCTGGCATTTCAGCCTTCTTCGGCCCGGCTTGCTTGAATCCTGATGGAGCAGTGAGAAAGGGACTCATGTCTGAGTATACCCTGCCACACCTATAGTGGCCAAAAACGATTTAGAAAAGGGGGTGGTGATGAACAGAGTGTCTGAGTTAAACAGACCACTCTTACCCAGTCCAAAGATCAGGGCTTGATCCATCACCGTTATTTATCTCACTGCCCCATCCCAGCTCAGAACCTGGCTATATGCAAATCAGTCTGTCCCTGGCCCAGTGCATCATGGGAACAGGGCAGACTAAACTACCAAGCCAATTCTTCACCAGAAAGGAGACAAGCTACCGGGGACCGGTTTCTGGCATTTCAGCCTTCTTCGGCCCGGCTTGCTTGAATCCTGATGGAGCATGTGGCGCAAAGAAACCGAACAGCGTAAAAAGAGAAACGAGAGTAGGTTGGGAAAAGAGCTGCGAAAGGCAGCCCACCTAGCTGCTAAGAAATTAGAAGAAGAGATTAAGGAAAGAGAAGAAGCCAAACAGAAACTAGAGGTAGAGACATCAAGCCAGTGTCCTGTTAGAACGCCCTCTACGCTCTATCCTGAATTGCCCTTGAAACAGCGAGCCAACGATGATCTTTTGTTAGGTCCCCCGATCATCTACATGCCCCCTCCATATGCCCCTTCCCAAACCTTAGCACAACACCCGCTATCCCCAAGTACAGACGAGAATGGTACCAGAGCTTCGGTCCCTATGGCCTCCGCGCAGGCCGAACCCCTTGTACTAGATACAGCACAAGCGACAGTGTTAGATGACCCAGAGACCCGAAAGGCTGATTCCGCAAGAACAAACAGATTAAGCAAGGATGAGCGAGCAGGGATTGACAAGATAGTGAGGACACTGGTAGAAAGAAAGGAAAGTGAAGAGCACATCACGGATATGTTCAACTCATATGCAGGGAGCCACAGACGACATTTTGCCGTACGACTGTGTTATCATGCCCTGAATGCGTATGAGGACCGATATCGAGACAAAGGTCCCGAGAGCCTAACGACTCTGTATAGGAAGGTCGATATCGGGGATGAGGGCGAGTGTGATGTGACGGACCTCCTTACGCGTACGCTTGAAGTTTTCCGCCACCTCACTGAACAGGAATCAGAAGCTAAACCCACGACACCCGTAGCAACCGAAACACGAACTGAGCGAGCTAGCACCATGATGCCAATAAGAGAAGCTGCCCCCTAATGGGTTCCTCCACGAGGTCTAGGAACCCACGATGACGTCAACCACCAAGATGCAAGAGGGAGGGTAGTGTACAACTGGGTCTACCAGCCATGGGATCGGCAAGATATTCTGACGTTCCGGAAATCTCTGCCCGATTTACGTAAAAACCCCACTGCCTTCTATACTGAATTAGGTACGGCCCTAGGTTCAACGATCATGACCCTGGCTGACATCGACTTGTTTTTCGGGTTATGTCTGCCAGCTGATGTGTGGAAGCAAATCCGGAAAGTCGACCACCTTGAGCTGTTCGGACATACCTGGTCACAACTCGATGGCATAGATAGGCAGCGAGAACCTGGACAGAAGCCTTTGAAATCCATTTTAGACCTCCCAGACAAAATTGTACAGAAATTGAAAACCCTGATCCCAGAAAAGAAAGTGGACTGGTCGATAGTAACGGCTTGTCGTCAGAAACCCCAGGAAGACGTATCGGACTACTTCTCCCGGTTTGAAACGGTGTTCTCCGATTACAGCGGCCAGGACATGACCACTGCAACCGGACACCATCTGTTTGTCCAGAATTATGTTAAGGGTTTGTCGCCGGAGGCCTCTCAGAAACTGCAGGCCAGTGAGAGTAGTTGGGCGGCCTCCAAACCTGCGGCTATCCTTCAGATGGCCCAATATTACGAACACGAAAATGAAAACGATAGAGCATCAGAGAAAAAGAAGAAAGACTTAAAAGAGAGGGTGATGATTGCGCAGTTGCAAGGGGTGACTATAGGACAAGAGCAATACAAAGGAAACTACCAGACAAATGTCCCTAGGAACGCACCTCCTAAAGACCGCACCTCAACACCCCACATTGGACGTACAGACATTAGCGGGGACCAGTGTGCCTTCTGCAAAGGATTCGGCCATTGGAAATCCCAGTGCCCGGTCCTGTTGGAGATGATTAGAAATAGGGACCCCAAGGACATAGCGGGTGGACCGAGAAATAGAGGACAGCAACGGGGGCCCGCAAATGACACGACTAACGATAAATCAAACAGACCAAATACATTTGACCGACCCAGACAGAATCAGTACCAGCAGTCTGACTGCGACGATGCCCACAACTTCGCATAGGACTGCCAAGGACAAGGGAGGGATCCAGTCGAGCTCTATGTTGACCAGCAAGGTCCTTATGTCACTGCTAAGGTCCTGGGTACAAAGTCTCCATTTCTGGTAGACACTGGCGCGACACGTAGTGCGTTATCTAAACGACTGATTCCAAGGGCACCCTTGTCTGGCTCACTTGTGACATCGATAGGTTTCGATGGAACGCCCTCCACTAACCCTTTGTCCACTCCGATCCCCTTTGACTTAGAGAACAATACAACTGACACAACGTTTTTGCTTTCCGCCAATACTCCTGACGCCATTATGGGACTTGACTTACTGAAGCATTTCCGAGCAACTATTAGATGTTCCCAAGACGGAGTTCGAGTTTTCCTGTACGACAACCCCATTCTGCTTAGACATTGCCCTTCCCGACGCATGTTTTCTATCACTGACGCTGACTCGTCCCTACTTGACACTCTGCCTCCGTATCTGTGGGCCAAAACAGATTCGGACGTAGGACGCATGATGATTGACCCAGTGCACATCACTGTTCGACCAGACGCAATACTCCCAAAACTTCCACCATATCGGATATCGCCCGAGGGCGAGAAGGCATTGGTAAAGATTTTTCAGTCACTGATAGACGCAGGAGTGGTAGAGGAAGTGGTTAGCAACGTTTGCAACAGCCCTATCTTGCCCATCATCAAGAAACACGGAGAGGGAGATGAGAAAGCATACCGCTTCATCATTGACCTTCGAGAGATCAACAAAGTGGTTGTACCCCAGTACCCCGTGGTCTCAGACATCACCACTATCCTGACTTTGATTCCTTCTACTGCCACCACCTTCACTGTCATTGACCTCAAAAACGCTTTTTTCTCTATCCCCATCCACCCAGACAGCCGATATCTCTTCGGCTTCACCCTAAAAGCCCGCTCATATAGATTCTGTCGAGCACCCCAAGGCTACACAGAAAGCCCCAGCATCTACAGTCAGGCCCTCAAGAGACAACTGGATGAGGTCCAGTTACCCGATGGAGTGGTGTTGATACAATACGTCGATGACATCCTTTTGGCGGCCGACACCACTCCACTAGCAGTCACAGCCACCATTCAACTCCTGCACTTCCTTGCGGAAAATGGCCACAAGGTCTCCAAGAAGAAGTTGCAATTCTGCCAACCCCAGGTCACTTATGTAGGCCACCTTTTGTCCAAAGACGGAAGGAAACTTACTCCCGACCGGATCCAAACCATTCTTGACACTCCTGTCCCTAAGACTCAGAAACAGGTCCGCTCCCTACTAGGCCTCACCTCCTTCTGTCGGCAGTGGTTACCAAACTTCAGCCTCATTGTGAAACCGCTGCTTTCTATGCTAGCCAAAGATGTCCCCTTCCCCCTCCCTTGGACTCCTGAATGCCAATCCTCCTTCATAGAGCTACGAGATGCCCTTTGTTCGGCCCCGTCCTAGGAACACCCGACTACACGAAGCCCTTCTCCCTCTACACTCACGAAAGGGAGGGGTGTGCTTTATCTGTCATGACCCAGCCAATTGGCCCAAAGCAACGACCATGCGCTTACTTCTCTGCCACTCTTGACCCCGTAGCCAGAGCCTTGCCTGCCTGCCTTTGAGCTGTAGCTGCCGCTGCTATCTCTATCCGACAGAGCGAGGGGATCGTGCTCTCGAATTCCCTCACGGTATTAGTACCCCATGCAGTTGACACCCTCCTGAACCAAACCAAGACGCAACACCTGACGAGTGCACGACTAACTGGATACGAACTGACTCTGCTCGCACCCCACATCACCCTGAAAAGATGCACCACACTGAACCCGGCAACTTTGTTGCCCCTACCGGAGAACGATCCCAATGTGCCCCCTGTACATGACTGTGTGACCCTCACGGACGAACAGACTAGAAGTAGGGTTGACCTCAGAGACGCAGCTTTTCCTGACCCTGACGGAGAGCTGTGGGTGGACGGCTCTTGCATCAAACTCCCCGATGGCACCACTTCAGCTGCTTATGCAGTCACCACGGCCCGAACTGTAGTAGAGACAGCCCGCATCACACAACGATCTGCACAGGCCGCGGAACTGATTGCCCTGACACGAGCATGCATCCTAGCAGCAGGAACCACAGCGAACATTTACACCGACAGCCAGTATGCCTTCGGGGTGGTTCACCATTTTGGGCTCCTTTGGAAGGAAAGGGGATTCTTGACCTCGCACGGCACCCCCATCTTACATGGAGATCTAGTCTCCGCCCTGATCGAAGCTGTCCTTCTCCCCAAAAGACTTGCGGTTATCAAATGCCAGGCACACAAGAAAGTGACAGACATTATTGGACAGGGAAATGCACTAGCCGATGTCACTGCTCGAACCACAGCTGAAAATAGGACGACGACACGCATGTACATGACCAGGTCACAAGTAGAGAAATGGACCGACGCTAGGGACACTATTAGGGACATTCAAATGGCTAGCACACAACACGAATTGACTGAATGGGCACGGGTGGGACTGAAAGACGACGAAGGCTGCTGGCGGACAAAGGACACGAACAAATGGTTGCTACCTGACTCATACCTGATTCCCATACTGACTATAGCACACTCCCCTGCCCACATAGGATCAGCCGCCATGATTGAACTTGTCTCCAGAGTTTGGCACAACGACAAAATCACAGACTCCGCCAAACGTCTGGTCCAACAATGCTTGATATGCCTGCAACATAACCCCGGGAAAGGAACTGTGGTACCCCAGGGAGGGTTTGGGGTTCCCAATCACCCGTTTGAAGTCCTGCAGATGGACTACATCCAACTAGACAGATGCCAAGGCCTGAAATACGTACTTGTTGTGGTGTGCGCATTCAGCAAATGGGTGGAAGCATACCCAACCCGTGATAACACTGCTATGGCCACTGCAAAAGTACTGTTAAAAGAATTTTTCCCTCGCTACGGCCTTTGTCGAATTTTATGGAGCGACAATGGCCCCCACTTCGTAGCCGAAGTTATCCAGCTCATCTTAAAGGCGCTGGGTATCAAACAGAAGTTCCACGCAGTCTTCCACCCCCAGTCTGCTGGACTTGTTGAGCGACACAATGCCACACTAAAACTAAAGCTAGCCAAGATAGTGGCTACCATAGGACTGAAATGGCCAGACGCTCTTCCACTGGCATTGCTATCAATGCGTTCCACCCCCACCAAACACCACTTGACACCTTACGAGGTCGTTTTCGGCCGACCCATGAGCGTCTGGTCTGCACCAAAACCGACTTCCATTCATGATGTCCCGGACGTCTTAATGTCTGATTACTTGTATAAATTAACTGAAACTCTGTCTGTCATTCACCAACAGGTGCTGCATGCCATCCCTGATGCTTCCAGGGGTCCCGGACACAACCTGCAACCCGGGGATTTCATTCTGATCAAGAACTTCCAGCGCGCCAAGAGTCTGGAACCCTGGTGGGCGGGCCCCTGGCAAGTCCTCCTCACCACCCGAACAGCTCTTCGAGTGGAAGGAAAGCGGACCTGGGTGCATGCGCACCATTGTAAAAGGATTCCCCCGACCCTGATGACAACTGAAGACGTGACCACCCAGCAAGAGCTCCTGAACAAAGACCGACCATCGCTGAATTGCTACCCAGACACAGAGACACTTGAACTTGCAAAGATTCCTGACCCTACCGTGCCATCCAAAGAAGGGTATAACCTGCGACGAAAGGAGAGAGTTTCGGCTAAGCAGACCATTGACTAAGTCATAATTCTCAGATCGGTGGCCTAACACTACAAAGGCTGTCAGGAGAGAAAGCCAGACTAGGTCTTTGGTTCTGCCCGCTACCGAGCTCCCTCGAAGATGATGGAAGCGCCCGATAAGAAGATGATGGAAGCGCCCGATAAGAAGGTGATGGAAGCGCCCGATAAGAAGGTGATGGAAGCGCCCGATAAGAAGGTGATGGAAGCAACCGGACATCCGAAAATTTGCTACAGAAACCCAAAGACAGACAGAATCCACAGCTCAAAGACAATTGCACTTTTTATCACAATCCTTTTCTGCCTTCTCCTCATGACCACGCTCTGGATTGTGGAAGAAAATGCACCTGCTCATGAAACATTCCTGACCACTGCACAGCCTACCACCATGAAGGAACATTATTTGATCTCTCTCTCTCCCCAACTCATAGAAAGGCGAAAGGAGTTTTGGAATAACTCCTTTGTGCAGCTGCTGCACCAGCACAATCTTGCCACCAATGCCACCAACTGCTGGATCTGTGGGTTGCTACCCCACGCCACTGGACATTCGATACCTTTCATCCCTTCATCCTTCTCAATTCACGGCTCCTGCCTTGCTTGGCTGATCCTCCTGCAAGAGAGCTATAAGGACAATGCCACCTCCAGCAAAACCATGACGCATTTCTTTCATGAGGTCTGGCGAAACAAAACAAAGACACATTTCTGCCCGCAGACCTCCAACGACTCTATCCACATGGACATCCCTGCTAAAGAACGAATTGAAATGCAGGTGTTCAACAATCAAACCAGACCCACCTTCTCCTACCTACGGAAGCGAACAGCTGCCACTCTGACTGTGGCTCTATCTGTCATCAACGTCACAGGCCATATGTGCATAGAAGGGCTTGGGACACAGCTGGTGGGCCGCAGTGCTTGCCGTTTCACCATAACTTTGGACTCTACCGATCCACCTTCCTTCGTATCCTCTCCAAACATGTACTTTGTTTGCGGCACAAAGGCTTACACCTGGCTCCCCAAAGGCTGGGGGGGCACTTGTTTTATCTCCTTCATCCTTCCTCCGACCTATGTGGCTCCAGCGAATCACCATAAACAAAAACGAAACAAGGACATTGAACAAGCCGACTCAACAGGAGCACAGTTCCTCGATGCTATGAAGGGACCCGATGGCAAACAGCCGTGCCATCCGACATCTGACTCAGGCAGTCGAGACAACAATGAACATCACAGCTGGTATCCTTGCAAACAACACAGCCGAGCTTCAAGCGGTCCGCCTGGTGGCTCTCCAGAACCGCCTTGTTCTAGATGTGGTTCTAGCGGACCGTGGTGGAGCATGCCGCATTATTGGATCCAGCTGCTGTACATATATACCGGACAATTCACCCTCATTGTACAAGGTCATCGAACACCTCCACAGACTGTCCTCAGATGTTCACCAGGAGCAGGAAGAATGGTCGCTTGGTGGATGGTTTTGGAATACCATTAAGAACTGGGGCTGGAGACTGTTTACCCTTATCCTGATTCCTGTGGTTGTAATATGTGGGTTCTGCTTAGGAATTCAATGCCTGCCGCCTCTGTGTTCAATATGTGCAAATTGTATTTGCCCTAAGACTGTGGACTTTGGAAAGGAACGCATGGGAGCACTGTATGATGCTGAGGTTAGGAATTTAATGCAGATAGACCTGGAGTAGACAAGCTGGCTAGATATGTTGAAAAGGGAGGACTGTTAAAACCTAGACTGCAGTGTCAACATTATCGGCGCCATCTTGCCCCCTTTTCAAGCCCATTCGTGCGCGTAAGCGGCAGCCATTTTAAGTACCATGGCCTCTCTGCCCATCGCCGACAGCCAGCACGTCTCTCTCTCTCCTGACCTCGCAAGCATCCCCCGCGAACTGACAGCCCCCGCTCCCACATGCCTTGGGCCATAAACCCCTCTTCAGCACAACTCTGCCTCGAAACCCCATCCTGTTCCCAGCTCAACACCTCGCTTCATTCCTTTCATGATCCCAGGTCCTTTGATAAAACCCCCTTTCCTCTGTGCCCGTTTGTCTTACTCGTTCTCAGGCCGCCACCTGGCCCTGCGGATGCTGTTTATTGCCCCGCCCCCCGTACAGTAGGAAGCTTCTCCCATCAAAGGATCCACGAGTTGATCAAAGCCCCCACCCCATGAGATCCGATCAACCACATACATTCCGTGAATCGGCGGAATGTCCAGCTGCGCGACAATCATCACCTGTTGTGACCGGGGTGGGGACTTCAACTGTAAATGTGTGTGGGAACGGGCCTGAAGCGGGGATTCTGAGGATGTCCTTTCATACTTCAAAGCATTTGCAGGAATGTGCCACATGCAATAAACTGTAATAAAGATCGTAAACCTGTGTATAAGAGGCCAGGCCTCAGAGATGCGGTTAGAGCACCTCGAGAAGATACCCTGTTGTCTGATTTGATGTGTTCTGCTCCGTCGAAATAAAACTTCTGTTTCCTGCCTTCCAGTCTCCAGCGCCTGCCTCTTTGTTTGGTAACTTGAGTGGTAATAGAGGCGGTTAACGCCGGGCAACTCTGAAAAAGGTGATCCGCCCTACCTTTTTCCACACTACGAGAGGAGAATGTAAGGCCATCGGAAGGGGACAAGGGAGACTGAAATCCGGCATAAGGAAGATGGAAATGTGGCACTGATTTGCCCGCCTTGAACCGAGGATCTAGACCGCAGCTTTCGATTGAGGATTTGTTTACTCTGACTGGTGGCCAGAACCAACTCCTGGCTGGTGCTGGTGTTGAGAGCGCACCTCTCCCCAGCAACCCTTGAGACCGGCAACCTGGTCAGTCTACGGGTCAGCCCGGAGCAGGTGTTACATTCACAGAGAATATCCAGGGATTCACATTGGGGAAGCACCAAGCAGCACGCAATGCATCACTAAAGCAGGGACGCAGCAAAGTGAGCCACCCTGTCTTCGCTCCTCTACATGCAAGTTTCAGGTCAGTGTGTATTTTGTTGTGATGGCCCCTCATGTTATTACTACCACTTCTAATCCTGGCTCAATCACATTGCATTATACAGATGCGCGTGCACGATGCTCTTCCACCCATAATTATAACCGCTTTAGCTAGGTCAGACTATATAGTCTTGGGCTTTGAGGTGGGGCAAAACTCATATTTATATGCAGTCAATGGCTTGCCTAATAAGATGATGTCAGTTTTACTGTTCCCTACTATGTGTATCGCTAAGCTCGGCAGTGACTCAGCAGGAATTTTCCTTCTGGCTTACAGGAAATGAACTGTAAGGATACTACAGTTGGGCTTAACGGCATGCGCGCAAGCGGGTTTTCCCGCTGCGCGCTGAAATTTGAAAATCGCGGCTTTCGTGACAAAGCCAGCTCGTCATGCGCGCAGCGCAGGTAACGCCCATGACGAGCTGGCTTTGTCATCCGCATCGAAGGGGTTAAAGTACTGATGATGCTCTTGATTGTGGGGATGTTTTTTCCCGTTATCTGATGTTTCAGAGGCTTCAGGGTCCGAAGATGAAGACAGTTGCAAGCTCTCCAGTCTCAGAGAATAGCAGCAGTAGCTCCTCGGAGGATATGAACACCACGGTTAAACAGTCAGTCCATTGTAAGGGGGATAAACATTTGAAATCTACTAACAGGCCAAGCAGGAAGCCAGCAGCGTCTGCACTTAAGTGGGTTTATTCGGGTAGCAACAAGTCCATACTGAGCCACCCCAGACCACCTTAATTGATTTCATTCCACTATAATCAAACCTGCAAAAAGCGGCGAAAGTGTGCATTATATTATATTATACTCCTGTACTATGATCAGCAATTTTCAGTAAATGTACACAAAATATGCAGGTATTTCACATTTTCAATTTCAGGTTGCTTTTTCTGTCATTTCACCCAGAATACTCAAGTCTAGATCGTGTCTGGTCCCCTGTGATTATTGACTGTGTTGATTTCGAGGTAATTTGCCTTAAATTTATCCAGGTTATTTAGTTTTATGTTATTGAAGCCCCCTTTTTTGTCTTCCCTATTTATTCTGCTTTCCTCAGCCTCCCAAGGTGTTGGCCTACTGCTGTCAGGGGTGAAAGATGCTTCTATAAACCACAATGTTGGGGGTTAATCCAGAATGTTCTTTCTGCCTGGAATAAACCGTCCCCCTGACTACTTGTCAAGGAAGGTGAACCCATAATCTTACAGATCCTGCCTCCTCATTCTAACGCCTCCCTTTTGTCTTGGATCTTTCAGTTGCTTATGGCTATAGTCCCTTCTGGCTATCACATCTTTCCTTCTGCCGCTCACTTCCTGCTTAGTGCCTCAACTCCTGAGCTACAAACCTGTCCACCTCTCTTTCCAGCATCCTCATTGCACACTTCCTTGCATTCCTGTACACTACTTCACCACTGTAGCCGACCCATCTCCAACTCGGATCCTACTTATTTCCACTCTGAACTCACTGCAACCACTATCTGTCTCACTTCCCCCGGCGAGTAAGTCCACCATCAGTGTCTTTTTTTGCTACATGCTCACGAGCCACAGCACTGCTCTCTCCCGAGGGGCATAGAACATGTAGTGAGTTGGAGGCAGAGGGACCAAGCATGAAACCTGTATTCTGTGTAGTGGAAGAAGGGGCATGGAGCCTGTAGCCTGTAATGAGAGCGAGGAGGAAAAACACTATTCAGTCTGTACTGAGAGAAATGGGGAAGGGGATAAAACACATAGTGTGAAAGAACAGAAGAAAGAGCGATGAAGCCTATGATGAGTCAGTGGAAGGGTTGTGGACTGCAAATAAGAGGAAAGGGGACGGGTTTAGAATTTATGGTGAGAGGAAATGTGGAAGCTTATAGGTTGCTGTAAGGGAATTTGCGTGGTTACTTACTACTGATGGACGGAAGCAGAGGGCAAGTTTACTTAGGAGACTGTAGCCAATTAATAAAAGCCTCATCTAAATGATTAGGTAGTGAAGGGGACAAGTGGATTTCATTACAGGACAAGAAGATTTCTGTAGCAATTTGTCCCTTGGGCAAGTACATTTTTCAAAAATTCCACACCCCTGCAGATTCTGTAACTCCAGAGAAAAGTGTAGAGAAAATTGATTTAACACAAACTCCAGTAGGGCCAACATAGCAAGAATTAAGTGATTGGATCAAAACCTTAAAACTGAAAGAAACAGAATCAAAATTGCTAGATGTAGCCAGGTTAAAAGTTAATATGGAAGAACTAATAATTGTAACAATTGGTACAGATAGATTGAAAAATTATCAGGATGATGAGATCACATTTATGTGCAAGAGTATTACATGGAAAACAAAAAGCATGCATGAGAGATTTGAAAGCCTAGCAAGTGAAATGGATGTGGATTTTAAAATATACAAAATTCTGCAGAAACCGTATAGAGTGGATTTTACTGACAAAGATATAGAAAACATGAATAAAGCAGGGAGAATTACTCTAATAAAAGAATTATTGTGTTCCTGAGAAAATGGGGAGATATGGATAAGAGGAAAATGATTTGGACAAAGAAAAGAGAGGAAAGCAGCGACAAATCCACATTAGCATTCCCGGTAAGAGAAAAGGAAGAGGTTGGAAAAGAATTTCCTATGAGAGAAATACCTGGAGGTGGATATGTACATGTACCTTGGAGCCGACAAGATATTTTATCATTCACAAATGATTTTCCCAGATTGAGAGAGAGAATCCAGTAGAATGGTATAGACAAGTAGATCGATTTGTGAAAGTTTCAAATGTTTTATGGGAAGATTTAGATGGAATGTTTGACATAGTAGTACCAGCAGATTTATGGTCCGAATGTAAGATTACGATGAATTGGCCAAAAGAAGAATATCCACGAGATAAAGTGGCATGTGCTCCTGGACCTGAAGTGATGCGAAAATATGAGCAAGTGATAGTGTTTCTGAAAAATGCAATTCCACCAAGAGACAGATTGGGTAAAAATAGACTGGACAATACAAGAAGCCAAAGAGTCAGTTCATGCGTTCTATGAAAGACTGTTATTAGTATTTAAACAGTACAGTGGATATGAGGAATTGAATTAAAAATATAAGAGTCACTTTGTATACCGCTTTGTGTTTGGATTGAAACCAGAAATAGGGGATACGATTAAGCATAATTTGATGGGATGGCAGTCATGTTCCGAGGGCGAAGTCCTGAGACATGCAAAATTTTGTAGTGATGAAATTGAGGTAAAACAAAGAAAACTCAAAGAGAAAGCAATGTGGGCACAAGTAAAGGTTGCAGAACATCAAGTAGCTCAGTTAGAAAATAAGAATGCAGAAGGTAACCAAAATAGAATAAAAGGAAATTTTAGCAAGCCAAAATTAACTGGAAATATAGAAGAATTAAAGAAAAAATATCCATGTCATAATTGCGGTAGGATGGTACATTGGAGGAAAGAGTGTAAGTATCCACGAAAGTTAATCCGGAAAATACATCATTGAATCCACAGGTGCAGAATGAGATAATTCAGCAACCATCGCCACCGCAACAGGTAGTTAATCCACAGTGTCAGGTGCCACAACCTCCACTTCCTCACAATGTAAACCTACAGAGATAAAGTACAGAGACAGGATTCTGCGCAGGAGACCAGGTAACAAGAAATAATAGAGTGCATGTGAGTCTGCAATATTGGCTGAAAGAAGAAGGAAGCGAGTCGGATGGTAGTTTCTGATGGTGCCTGAGAGAGGGAGAAGAGTGCATGCTTGGCACTACTCTAGAGGTAGATCAGTGTGGTCCATATGTGAATGGAAAGGTGAATGATGTAGATGTGACATTCCTAGTGGACACATGTGCTACCCGTTCTACTGTTAGATCAGGGGAAATTCAAAATCTTCTTCTCTCAGGTGAACACATTCAAATGGTAGGTGTAGCAAATCAGCAGATTAAAACTTCCTTAACAAAACCAATTGAAATAGAGATTGGAAATGTCAAAGACATGCATCGATTTGTTGTGTGTGACAGTCAAGTCAAGTCAAGTCATAAAATTTGTATAGCGCACTACATACCCAGAGGGTTTCAAGGTGCTTAGGAAGGGGAGGAGGATTATTTATCAAATATCCACGTTTTAAGCAGCTTTCTGAACGCTAGGTGGTTCTGGGTGAGGCGAAGGTAAGCGGGGAGTGAGTTCCATGTTTTAGCAGCCAGGTATGAAAAGGATCTGCCTCCCATGGTGGTCTTGTTGATGCGAGGTACAGTGGCGAAGGCTTGGCTGGAAGAGCGGAGTTGGCGGGAGGGAGTAGTCCTGTAAATCTCCTTGGAAGGGACACACTGTGTAAAATGAACTGTGCCGTTTATTGCTCATCAGATGGCATTGAGCTCCAAACTTCAGATGAGGATAGTCTGTATAAAATGACAATGACACTAATGGAAGAACAAAAGAATAAAATGTTTCCTGTGTTTGATCGAGAGAAAATACCCGAAGAACTGACAGAGGTAGTCAAAGAACAAGTGTGGAAATTTACAGGAGAGGATATTGGTTTGATGAAAAATGTATATCCTGTAAAAGTTTTTGAAAAAGACGTAGTAAGTTATCCGAATATTCCTCAATACAAAATGACAGCTGAAACAATTGAAGGGATAACGCCATTGATAGAAAAAATGATTGAGCAAGGGATTTTGAGAGAAATAGAAAGCAGTCCTTGTACTTTACCGGTAATGGGATTGGAAAAACCTAATGGAATGTTCAGAATAGTAGAGGACCTGAGAAAGGTAAATAAAATAGTTGTTCCATGTTGTCCAATTGTGTCAAACCCAGCAGTAATTCTATACCAAATTCCACATGATGCAGAATGGTATACAGTCATTGATCCTTGTAATGCGTTCTTTACAGTTCCATTACACCCTGAAAGCCAACCAATATTTGCGTTCCAATTCAAAAAACGTATTTTAGCATGGTGTCGAATTCCTATGGGTATACTGAAAGTCCCTCAATCTTTAATCAATTATTAAAGAAATCATTAGAAGATCTGAGTCTACCTCAGTTCTAGTGCAGTACATTTATGACCTGTTATTGGCATCGAAAACAAAAGAAGCATGTGTTTCAGACACTGTTACCTTGTTAAATACTTTGGCAGATGAAGGCCATAAAGTGTCACCGTCAAAATTTCAGTTTTGTCAAAAAGAAGTACAATATTTGGCCACAAGATTGCAAAGAGAATCAGACAGGTAACTTTAGAAAGAATCAAAATGATACAGGGAATGAAACCTCCAAAAACACAGAGAAAAGTGAGAATGTTTCCTGGAATGGTCGGATACTGTCGGCCATGGATTAGTGGGTTTTCACTAATAGCTAAACCTTTGCAGAGATTGACGAAAGCAGATGTAACAGACCCAATAACTCTGAATAAGGCAGAACTGGAAGCTTTTGAGCAGCTAAAAACAAGTCTATGTGAAGCACCAGCTTTAGGAATGCCAGATTATAAAAAGAGTTTTAGCTATACTGCAGTGAGAGGGAAGGATGTGCTTTGTCAGTTTTAATACAGAGATATGGAAAACTAAGAAAGCCAATTGCATACTTTTCTACTGTTCTGGATCCCGTTGCAAAGGCATTGCCAGGATGTTTAAAGGCAGTAGCTGCTACAAGCATGAGTATTGAACAAAGTGAAGGTATAGTGATGGGATTTCCTTTGAGAGTGTATGTACCTCACTCAGTGGAGATTATCCTCACTAGAACTAAGACACAGTACCTTACCTATAACAGAATGACAAAATATGAGAAGGCAATTCTAGGTGCAGACAATATTACAATTTCAAGATGCGTAAATGTGAATCCATCTACATTATTGCCTGATGCCATGAATGTGGAAGTAAGAGATGAAGTGGATCCCAAATGCCTGGATGAACTAGAATATTACACCAAACCAAGTTCTGACATCAAAGATGTACCTTTACCTGAATCTGACTATGTAATGTTTGTGGATGGATCATGTCTGAGAAAAGATGAGGGTGTACTGAGCGCTGCATATGCTGTTTGCACAGTAGCAGATGTCTTGGAAGCATCTTGTCTGAAATGAATTAGTTCAGCTCAAATTGCAGAATTGATTGCTTTGATTCGAGCAAGTGAGTTGGGAAAATAAATAAGGATCACCATAGTGACTGACAGTCAATATGGATTTGGGGTTTTCCATGACTATGGTCAACTGTGGTCCCAAAGAGGTTATATTACTTTGGCAGGATCCCCCATTAGAAATTCTGAATTTGTGAAAATTTTGATTGATGCCGTACAATTGCCAGATAAGGTAGCTGTAGTTAAATGTGCAGCTCATAAAAAGGGAGATGACTACATAACACGTGGTAATAAATATGTTGATTCAATTGCAAAATACTGTCCAAAAATCAAGCATCTATTAATCAGGATAGACAAACTGAACATGTTTCAAGTCCTTTGATGCTAACAACTGTAGTGGAGACATGGCAGGAGGAAAAACAAATGCAGGAAGAAGCTAGTGAAGAAGAAAAGGATAACTGGTTAAAGGCAGGATGTAGACAAAGAGAAGAGGATGAAATTTGGGTTTACAAAGATGAAAGGCCAGTAATGCCAGATAACATGATCTCAAATATGGCCCGAATGTATCATGGTCAAGCTCAAATTGGAAGAGACGCTATGATTAGATTGTTTAGACAGACATGGTATAATCCAAAATTTAGGATGATTGCTGAGAGCCTTTGTCAAAGATGCCTTGTGTGTCAACAACTGAACTCAAGAAGAAAAACTGTTGTGAGTCTGGGAACCATAGGATGGGATGGAGGTCCATTCACCAGAATGCAGTTAGACTTCATTGAGCTTCCTCCATGTAACAGACTTAGGTATGTACTTGTGATCATTTGTCTATTCTCACGATGGGTTGAAGCATTTCCCACTAGGAGGAATGATGGAGTGACTGTTGCCAAGCTCCTGTTACGCAAGATAATACCACGCTACGGTTTCCCAGTAACTACTGAAACAGATCGTGGATCTCACTTTCACAATGAGCTAATGTCAGTCAGTCAGTCAGTCAGAAGTCTTTATTTCGATAAAAACATATCATAAAAGCTTCACATTATAAAAACACATTTGGAATTAAAAGCTGAAAATAATCTATTTACACCAAAGTTTTACAATCAATAATTACAAGTTAAAAACAACATTTTAAGCAATTGATTAAAAATCAGATTAAACATTTCATTTAAGCCTTTTGTTTCTAACATGACATGCCCATGATAAAAATGTAGAGAGGCCACAAGCATACAATGGCCGTGAATCTGCCATTAAAATGCGCAGAGCCTCAATGTGAGACCTAGTGCCTAACAACCGACACAGAGGTTTGAGCACCTATTTCTTGGCTGCATGTACGCCAGGCATTCAAACATAAAGTGCGCTATAGTTTCTGGTCTGCTATTGTTTGAGCCGGGGGTTTCCAGCGACCTGTTAAGGCACGCACTGAGAGAGCCCCGACCCTAAACCTGAATATCCTCTGTCGCAAGAGGCTCATATGCGCAATTAAAATCTCCTGCGACCAGGAATTGCATGCCATCATTACAATCTCTGAGCTCACTTTCAAGGATGGTTACTATTGGAGACAGAGAGCCATTTTTTGTGTCCCTAGCACAGATGTTAAATAGCTTGAGGGTTCGCCCCATATTGGGACCCCTCAACGAAATTCTAAGAATATCTGGGGAGTTGCACTGCTTTTGCGTAATATGGCAACCCAGGGAAATGCTTACCCAAATAAGAAGCCTCCCTGAAGGACGGCCCTTCCCAGTGATTGGGGGTACTGCAGGTAGAAAATAGGTAGCATAGCCTGCTCTGTGGATGGGTTTCAGGCTCCGCGTCTCCTGAAAAATACAAATCTTGTGCGCCTCCACCAAGGTGTTCCAATCTGGTGAGCCTAATTTCCTGTGAATACCTGCTATATTCCAGCTGATAACCTTAAGTGTTCCAGTAGCATCTAATACTTGATTCATTGGGGATTCCAGTCGTGCTCTGGGGG
This sequence comes from Lissotriton vulgaris, assembly GCF_964263255.1. Taxonomy (NCBI): domain Eukaryota; kingdom Metazoa; phylum Chordata; class Amphibia; order Caudata; family Salamandridae; genus Lissotriton; species Lissotriton vulgaris. The sequence goes on along the minus strand of NC_141699.1, from coordinate 90,635,799 downwards.
GGGTTAGGTTCTGTACTGTCTGGATCAATAGCCGGGGTAGGCCGGGGGGGATGTGCCCAAAACCGGGGCATCTCCCTGGTCAATTGGATGTACTGCTAGGGTCAAAGGGTCACTTATAGGGCTATCTGCTAGATTAGAAAAAGGGGAATCGATATGTCAGTACCCTAAATCAGGGCCATAATGTTCTTGCCTATTACCAAAGTTTAAAGTGGGATGGGTACAGTAATCAATAGGAAACGCTCCCCAGGATTGATGTCCATGATTCTGCCATAGGGTCTGAGGCACTTGTTGCGGGTAGAAATGCCTCCCCAGACAGTTCGGAAGACTGCCGGGAGACACCGACGGACAGAGCGGTGCTCCTCTAAACCTGAGCTGTAGCCAGGTGGGGTGAAGCGCAACAACCACAACAAATGGTATGTGGTTGTACTAACAACCTGGATGTTTCAGGTGATATGACTTTTTATCTTTCACACAAAAAGCAGTAGTTATGTTACAACGGGTCCTGAAGAAGGCATGAAAAATGTTCGTTGATATGCTGAAACATGTTGACCACTACTGTTCACGGATATTTTGTTAAATCTGTGTTTGCACTGAGTTTTTAGAGTTGGAAGTCTGGGGGATACCAATAAATCATTTATATCCACCTAGCCTATCTAATTTTAAGTATTGCACCTTTCACTTTTTTCACTCACTTTCACACTGCTTTTTCATTAGCCACACCAACACTGTAAACTTTTACATAACCTCCCTTTATAAGTATACTTTATGCACATTTGAATACGGCTAAGATAACAACTAGCCGTTTGTTGTGTTTTGTTATGTCTCCTGGGCAAGGAGTACCCAAATGATGCAAAAGAGGGCGGTATAGTGTGGTTTCTGATGGGAATTTTTCCCTATGCCCTTGAGTTTTAACTCAAATATCATCACACTTAGTTCACATTGTTAGTTCCCACTATGTTGTCTGTATGGTGTTGGGGCTGTATCCACAGTTGAGTGGTCTTTTCGACCTTTAGGTACTCTTTTGTGTATTGCGGGTAGAAATGCCCCAAACCAAATGCTCTTATTCCACTATTGCCAGACTCGTTATGATGGTTGCAAATGAACTTTACGGCACGCATATCCCGAAAATTAACTAGGATACAATCGCCTGGGACATCCTTTACTCTGCTGCCCACCCAGCCAACTCTTCTAGCGAACAGAACCTTTCCATCTATTTGCTTTGGCAAAGGCCTGTTATTGTTTAACCAATATGCAGTTTTGTTTTTGAGATCAGAGTATGATTCTGCTTTACCAGGCAGTGGCTGAGGAACTCCTGCTAAAACAACTGCATAGGGCATACTTGCAGGAGGCAGGTCAATATGGGGAGAGCTAGGCCGTTCGCTGTCTGTTTCACCCGATCTATGGGCCGGATTTGTCCTCTCATTTGCTACATTACTGGGAATATTTTTATCTTTCTGAGTCTGCGTGGATACAGCAGTACTACCCTCCTTGCCTTCTATAGTTGCTACATTACTGGGGGCATTTTTGTCTGCTTGGGGTTGGGAGGGTTCCCTATCTCTACGCCCCTTATCCCTTTTTGCTGTCGGATGTTTACTTAATGTACTCCCCTTTTTTATGGTTGGTACTGAGGGATTATTACTACCTGTTATCCCAGGGAAACCATTTTGGTTTGGAGAAGCAATGATACATGTCTGCGACGGATCTTGCAGCTTCTGTTCGTCAAAAGCAGAGCTATTCTTTGAGTGTAGCTTAATTAGTGACTTTACTGAAAAGAAGTTATCAAGGGTCCCTTGTTCAAAGCTATCGAACCTTTTTGATAGAGCCTTTAACCTCTCAAGTACCGGCAGTATAAGGGACTTCATTATCTGTTCAATATGGACAATGAGAGGAATGTCTTTAGGAGGACTTGGTGAGCTTTCTAGGTTTAAACTTTCACCAGACAGCGGAACAGTAATAGTATTAGCAGTTCCACTGTTGGTTTGGGCAGAGGGTTTCTCCAACAGGACCTCCAGTCTTTGCAAGAGGAGTTCGCCAGTTATTGGACCTCCAGTTTCAGCTAATGTAATTACAGGGTCAGATACATAGCTACTATTATTCTTTTCCTGTGGTGCTTTTTGTTTTTCAGCTCCATTCTGTTTCTTTTTCCTGTTGTCTCCTGCACTCCCCTTAGTCTTTTGGGCAAAAAGGTTTTCTCTGGAAACAAGTTCGGACCTAAGCCTAGCCAGCTGTCCTCTGGTAGTTACATACGGACTATTTGAACTTTGGTCTCCCTCAGAAATCGAGGTCGAACTTTCACAGTTCTCGCTGTTTTTAGGGTCATCTGGCTGGGATAAGGGGGTGGTCGGGGTCTCGGACAACCTATCATGTGTGGGGATAAAGGTAGTATCACAAAGGGCACATTACTATTCACAGGAGATAGAACTTGAGCCGGCGTGACCTGTCGAATACCTGGAAGAGAAACATAGGAAGGTGCCAAGAATTAATCTTGGGAATTGGTGGTAAACATTGATGTATTAAAGGGGGGCAAGGGAGGGAGAAAGCGCACAGGCAGTGGCAGACGACGTTCTGTACTGTCTTTCTATGGCATTTGCCACCACACCAATTGTTTTTTGCAGCATACGATCTATCGCTGTCAAGCTAGGAAGCTGAGAGTTAGCGGCTGCATTTTGCTTGGGTGCAGGGAAAGATCTCGAGGTGCATTCTTAAGCAATATTAATGAAAAGTACAAATATAGGTAGTAGATGTAAAATTAGCACTTGCCAAAACCACCCTAGGTATAGCAGAGTGTAATACACTAGAGGAGTAAAAGTTCTTCTAGCAGGTGTTTCTATATATGCCTTCAGCCCTTAACTAATAACAACTCGCAGTCGTACAACTAACAGGTAACAAGATCATAAAACAACCTGTATAGGTACTGAGGCACAGGACCACAGGACCTAGAGGGATGGCCCAGCCCAGCCTCTCCCGGCCACTAGCGGCTGCAAACGGTCCCGCCCTTGTCCCGGGACGCTCCCGTGCGCTCCCACGCAGCGGCTAGATGTACTCGCTATATACCACGTGTGGGTGCCGGTGGGCGGGGCTGGGTGCAGAGCGCTGGAGCAGGTGTCAACAATCAGCGCAGGGACTCCTGGAACAGCGAGTCCCTGCCAGCGTCCAGTGCGCGCTCCGCCTGCTCTCGGCCCCAGGTGACAGGCAACAGCAAAGCCCAGGTCAGGGTCCTCCTCTCGATCGAATCCGCGACGCGGCACCCGCGACACGGCACCCGCGAAGCGGATGCGGCTAGCAGTAGCCCTCAAGCCTCTCCAAGGCAGCGGGAAAGTACAACAAAATCCTCACTTCAGCACAGCAGACGCCCAATTGCAGGGGGAAAGTCAGGGCTTTAAGAACCCGATGAATGCCGACGGGTGGGGCTGGGTGCAGAGAGCTGGAGCAGGTGTCAACAATCAGCGCAGGGACTCCTGGAACAGCGAGTCCCTGCCAGCGTCCAGTGCGCGCTCCGTCTGCTCTCGGCCCCCGGTGACAGGCAACAGCAAAGCTCAGGTCAGGGTCCTCCTCTCGATCGAATCCACGACACGGCACCCGCAAAGCGGGTGCGGCTAGCAGTAGACCTCAAGCCTCTCCAAGGCAGCGGGAAAGTACAACAAAATCCTCACTTCAGCACAGCAGTCGCCCAATTGCAGGGGGAAAGTCAGGGCTTTAAGAACCCGATGAATGCCGGCGGGCAGGGCTGGGTGCAGAGCGCTGGAGCAGGTGTCAACAATCAGCGCAGGGACTCCTGGAACAGCGAGTCCCTGCCAGCGTCCAGTGCGCGCTCCGTCTGCTCTCGGCCCCCGGTGACAGGCAACAGCAAAGCCCAGGTCAGGGTCCTCCTCTCGATCGAATCCGCGACACGGCACCCGCAAAGCGGGTGCAGCTAGCGGTAGACCTCAAGCCTCTCCAAGGCAGCGGGAAAGTACAACAAAATCCTCACTTCAGCACAGCAGTCTCCCAATTACAGGGGGAAAGTCAGGGCTTTTAGAACCTGATGAGTGCCGGCGGGCGGTGCTGGGTGCAGAGCGCTGGAGCACGTGTGAACAATCAGTGCAGGGACTCCTGAACAGCAAGTCCCTGCCAGCATCCAGTGCGCGCTCTGCCTGCTCTCGGCCCCAGGTGACAGGCAACAGCAAAGCCCAGGTCAGGGTCCTCCTCTCGATCGAATCCACGACGAGGCACCCGCGAAGCGGGTGTGGCTAGCAGTAGACCTCAAGCCTCTCCAAGGCAGCTGGAAAGTACAACAAAATCCTCACTTCAGCACAGTAGTCGCAAATGCTTTGTGAAGAACTGGACATTCATCAAAAGTTGCATAGTGCTTACAGACCAGAACCTTCAGGGTTGGTTGAACAAGTAAATGGAACAATAAAAAACAGAATTGCCAAAATATGTTTGGCCACAGGACTGAAATGGCCCAATGCACTGCCACGTGTTCTAATGACCCTGAGGAGTACTCCTGACAAAAGAACAGGATTGAGCCCACATGAGATTTTGATGGGAAGAGTAATGAGACAAGCATTTGTACCAGTTGATAAACTGTTGAGCATAAATGATGATATCATACTGGATTACTGCAAAAATCTGTCTGACGCAGTAACTTTTGTGTTCCATCAGGTGGGAACTGAGTCACAAACGAAAGAAAAACATCCAGCTCATGATCTAGTCCCTGGAGATTGGGTATGGATAAAGGTTCACAGGAGAAGTAATTATCTGGTGCCTCGATGGCAAAGAAGACAACAAGTCATTCTTGTCAGTACCACTGCATTTAAGTGTGCTGGACTCAAAAGATGGGTGCACACCAGTCACACTATTCATGTGCCAGAGCCTGAAAATTTGCAGGAGGAGAGTGAAAGCACCACTGATTCAGACACTGAAGGTGAACCAGAAAGAGATCAAGATATTGAAGCTCGACCTGTTCATCGACATCTGGAGATATCAGATACTAGCTCTGCATCAGAAGGAGAAAATGAAATTATTGAAATACCAAATATTGAAGATCGACCTGTAAGTCGAAATTAGTTAGAAAATGATACTAGCAAGGACACTGACCAGAGTGAAAAGAAAGCTGGTAATTCAGAAAATACTGAAGGACAGTCTGAAAGCTCTGAAAGCCTTAACCGAAATCTCGAAACTGGTGAAAAGGAAATAACTCGCGATGAGGATGAGCTTCCAGGTACCAGCTATGGAGAAGTTCCTAACAGAGTGAAAGAACTAACCAGAGACAATTTAAATTCCGAAAAAGAATTAGATCCTGTGAAAATTCATTTTAAATGAAACTATAGAAAGATCTGAAACAGAGACAGATGACAGTGATGACGAAGCTGATTTGAGGAGAAGTTCGAGAAAACGAACTTGGGGAGTGGAGCGAAACACTACTGAACCTGAAATAAAAAGAGTAAGAAACTGAGATATTTGGCCTAAAGAAATTGATGGACTGAAAATTAAACTGGTTAATAAAGCAAAAGTGCAAGAGGATCAAGTAAATGAAATAACCAGTCAAAAGGAGTTGTTGGGAAAGAAAACAGAAGTTGTGCGAACGCCAAAAAGAGTGAAAAGACCAAATCAAAAGTATATATCACCTGAGTGGACCTACATGGTGTTGCCTCCAATAAGAGAAGTAAACAGCAGCCAAGAGAACTTGCATAGCCATGGTGTTGAAAAGGAAAGTGAGTAAACTGTAACATAAAGAAAGCAAAAGGATTTTTCCTGTGTACAGTGAAAAGAAAGGGATATATATATATATATCCAAACGAAAGCTGTAATTGAATTGGAAGGAACATTGTAAGTGAAAACAAGGTTGAAAAGAGACAATTGAAAGTAAAAAGATTGAGATATTTGCTGTGTAAAAAAAATGGCTACTAATGAAGTGACTAAATCCAAATGTTCTATTTTTAGAAAATGGTGTAGAATGTGGCTAATTTGTACTTTAATATTGATTTTAATATGGTTAATTCTTGCTATTTCTATTCCTTTTACTCCTGACATTGAAAAACTGAAAACAAATAAGAGTTTGAAAGATGAAAAGAATGATTTGAAAAATGAAAAATTACATCTATATCGGCCTGAAATCCATCAAGATAATTCGCTCAGTGATTTTTCTAAAAACACCTTTTCAAAATGATTGTCTGAATATGTGAGGACAATGGATGCCAGCGATTGCTATGTTTGTGTAAAGCTGCCTGCGACTGTGTTAGAAGGTGTTACCCATCACAATTTGCCGTTGACATATGGTGTGACCTGTAGTGTTATATCAAGTCTATTTTATAGATCGGGAAAATTGGAATACTACTATTCGTATTCAGATGATGTGTTTGCGAAGTTGAAAATTGTAGCAGAACTAAATTAAATTAAGCCTGCTAAAGGTTTTGGTGAATATTTCTTAGAAACACAAGAATTGAAACATGATATTGCTTTTAAACATTATTTGACTTGTAAAATGAGAAATGAAGAAAAAGTTTTTCTGAATATGGTAGAAGAAAGCAGACAACAATATAAGAGACGAGAAAAAGTAAACAAGACTAAATCCACAAAATGGGTATTTTCAGATGATAATATTGAAGGACATAATGTAAATGTGGCTATACATATAGATACACCAATGTTAGGGAAATTATGGATTCAAAGAGATAACACTGTGTATGACAATTACTTTGTGGGTGCGAGTCAATGTGAAGATACATATGTTATCAAAGGGGGATGGGGATTTAAAGGTGGAAATGACCCAGTTTTCCGGGAATTTATTTTCCCTGTGGGAGCAAATCATATTATAGGTTACCTGACCACTGGTATGGGTCCTGCTATATTGGATTGGTCTTTACAAAAAATGTCCATGTTGACAGAGGTACAAATGGAATTCATGTAATAGGTAAATCCCTAAGTCGTAGAGAAAGAGAGAGTGTAATTGAAATAATAGGTGATGTTTTTGGAGAACTGATACCAGCAGTAGGTATATCATTTAATGCAAATCGAATGAGAAAATTGTCAACAATAGTAGATAGACTGTCAACAGATACAGCTGGAGGATTTTTAATGGTTAACACGGAAATGTTTGCTATGAGAAGTATGGTAATGTAAAATCGACTAGCTTTAGATATAATCTTGACAAAAGAAGGAGTCGTCTGTGGAATTTTAAAAGTCCAACACTGTTGCACGTGCATTCCTGATAAGAGTCAGAACATTGAGAGATACATTACAAATATTACACAATTGCATAAAGAAATAGAACCACTAGAAGTAGAAGGTGTTCTTGAGAAACTTGGTAGAAGGATATCAGCAGTTAGAAATTGGTTTTATGAAATAAGTAGATCTATAATAGGTAAAATACTAATACCAGTACCTGTAATAATAGTAGTGATCTTAATTTTGAGATTAAGTTGTCAATGTAGGCAGAGAAGAAATGTCAAAAGGTCTTTGAAGAAAAAAGATTGAAGAAAAACATGACGGGGAAAGAGAAAAAGGTGATATTGATATGGAACAATTTAAAGAAAAGTTTTATCAGGATACAAAGAAATTAGAAGAAACAGAAATGTAACAAGTACTAACTAAAAGAATTTGAAACATGTTGAGTTAAAAATGTTCTACATTTTGGGAGGTATTTGGTGATAAAGTCACCAAAGGGGGAAGTTGATGGAGTAAGGTGGAAACAAACATTTTTGTATACCCCTTGTGATATTAACTTTCCATAACAATAATACGTACTAAAAGTATGGGTTTGAAATTAACCAACATAGAATAGAATGCACATACAAAAATACACGTGGGATACTAATTTGCATGGATTTGCAAAGCATAATTTACTAATTTGTGGTATATTGTGTCATAAAGAGTACACATTTGTCATAATCTAATTGAGAATTACATGAATGTGCTGTTATCTGTTTATTTGTGGCATAAATCATGAAGATTGGTAAGTCAAACCATGCATACATGTTGCTTAAAGCTAGGTTAATACTAACTGGGATATCATTAGACGGCGGTAGAAGTGCACAGGCGCCAGATCAGAGATGCAAGCTGCTTGTGACTAAGCAGTATGGGTCAACGACAGCGTGGCCATTTCATGGGGCCTAAGCCAAGTTTAGTGAAGTCAACATGTTGGTTTGTGGGAAAAGTACATCAACTAATAATTTAAAGAACACTTTGAAGGAAGTAAAATGTTAGGACAATGGCACCCCAGTTTACCGCGACGTAATGATGACTCTGCACAAAAGCGAACTGTAAAATGATGAGGTGATGCTCATCCGATTCTAAATTGACCAATCACAGACACTCTAGGACTTAAGAGTTACGAATTTAGATAGATAAGTTAGTGAAAAGGTATATAAAAGAGGACATTTGGGACAATGAAAGAAGCTCGCTTTTTGACCTGATCTTTGCACCCCAAGATGCTGTCGGTCTGCACAATATTTCCTATGGCGCAGGGACTGAAATTTTTCTGAACTTTAACTTTTGAATGGGTGCGAAGTTCTGAGAGAGAGAGCGAGACAGAGAGGTTTTCGTTTGGAACTATTACTTTCTATGCTGATGTCTTCGCTTCTATATCTGGGTAATATGCCTCTAACTTATTTTTCAAAGCTGTCATGCTAATAAATGAATGTTATTGAAATGTAACTTTTCTTTCAGGATTTATTGCATAACTGAATTATTTTCATTTTAGTAAAATGTATAGATCATGCTAGGAGATTTAATATCTTAATAAAAATTAAATAAATGGAGAATTAAGCAGGTCTTGTTGTCCTTTAGTTAACTTTTACTAGCAGATCGATTAAATAAACGAAAAGTGGGGTGTTTTAAAAATTCTTCTTTTAGAAAACCATGGTATTAGAAATAAAAGTGCAGTTATAATAATGTATAAGGTTTAGTTTAGGCACTCCTCTTTTGGATCCTTACTGAATCCTTGAAGCAGAGTAAATGTGTGAATGAATGCAAGGTAGGGATGATGGGCCCAGTTGTGAGAAAATAGTGTGTAGCTCTGCGGGTTAAGGTGATGGTTTATGAAGAATTTTTGGAGCTGCGCTGCACCACACTCCTCCCTCCAGGTTAGTATGCCCACTCCCTGTTCCTCACATTCCTCCCTCCCAGCCAGCAAGCCTACTCCCTGTCCCTCACATTCCTCCCTCGAGGTCACCATGCACACTCCCTGTCCCTCACACTCCTCCCTCCAGGGCAGCATGCCCACTCCCTGTCCCTCACACTCCTCCCTCCAGGTCAGCATGACCTCTCCCTGTCCCTCACACTCTTCCCTCCAGGTCAGGATGCCCCCTCTCTGTCCCTCACACACCTCCCTCCAGGTCAGCATGCCCCCTCCCAGTCCCTCACACTCCTCCCTCCAGGTCAGAATGCCTCACTCTCTGTCCCTCACACTCCTCCCTCCAGGTCAGCATGCCTCACTCCCTGCCCGTCACACTCCTCCCTCCAGGTCAGCATGCCCCCTCCCTGTCCGTCACACTCCTCCCTCCAGGTCAGCATGCCTCACTCCCTGTCCCTCACACTCCTCTCCTCCATCTCAGCCTGCTACCTCCCTGTCCCTCACACTCCTCCCTCCATCTCAGCATGCCCCCTCCCGGTCCCTCACACTCCTCCCTCCAGGTCAGCATGCCTCACTTCCTGTCCCTCAAACTCCCCCCTCCAGGTCAGCATGCATCACTCTCTGTCCCTCACACTCCTCCCTCCAGGTCAGCATGCCTCACTTCCTGTCCCTCACACTCCCCCCTCCAAGTCAGCATGCCTCACTCTCTGTCCCTCACAATCCTCCCTCCAGGTCAGCATAACCCACTCCCTGTCCCTCACACTCCTCCCTCCATCTCAGCCTGCTCCCTCCCTGTCCCTCACACTCCTCCCTCCAGGTCAGCATGTCCACTCCCTGTCGATCACACTTCTCCCTCTGGGTCAGCATGCCTCACTTCCTGTCCCTCACACTCCTCCCTCCAGGTCAGCATGTCCACTCCCTGCCCCTCACACTCCTCCCTCCAGGTCAGCATGCCTCACTCCCTGTCCCTCACACTCCTCCCTCTGGGTCAGCATGCCTCACTCCCTGTCCCTCACACTCCTCCCTCCATCTCAGCCTGCTCCCTCCCTGTCCCTCACACTCCACCCTCCAGGTCAGCATGCCTCACTCTCTGTCCCTCACACTCCTCGCTCCAGGTCAGCATGCCTCACTCCCTGCCCGTCACACTCCTCCCTCCAGGTCAGCATGCCTCACTCCCTGTCCCTCACACTCCTCCCTCCATCTCAGCCTGCTCCCTCCCTGTCCCTCACACTCCTCTCTTCATCTCAGCCTGCTCCCTCCCGGTCCCTCACACTCCTCCCTCCAGGTCAGCATGCCCCCTCCCGGTCCCTCACACTCCTCCCTCCAGGTCAGCATGCCTCACTTCCTGTCCCTCACACTCCCCCCTCCAGGTCAGTATGCCTCACTCTCTGTCCCTCACACTCCTCCCTCCAGCTCAGCATGCCTCACTTCCTGTCCCTCACGCTCCGCCCCCCAGGTCAGCATGCCTCACTCTCTGTCCCTCACACTCCTCCCTCCAGCTCAGCATGCCTCATTTCCTGTCCCTCACACTCCTCCCTCCAGGTCAGCATGCCTCACTTCCTGTCCCTCACACTCCGCCCTCCAGGTCAGCATGCCTCACTCCCTGTCCCTCTCACTCCTCCCTCCAGGTCAGCATGCCTCTCTCCCTGTCCCTCACACTCCACCCTCCAGGTCAGCATGCCCCCGGCCCTCCCGGTCCCTCACACTCCTCCCTCCAGGTCAGCATGGCCTCTCCCTGTCCCTCACACTCCACCCTCCATGTCAGCATGACCTCTCCCTGTCCCTCACACTCCTCCCTCCAGGTCAGCATGGCCTCTCCCTGTCCCTCACACTCCACCCTCCAGGTCAGCATTCTTTCCGGACCGTGACCATCGAACTCTCTGTCCATTATGTGTAAATTCATTCTGGCGGGAAGGAGCGGTGGGGGTTATTTATCAAGTAAGATCACACAAAGTTTGTTTCAAAGCACAAAAAGCAATGCCTCCCAAAAGTGCGTAAATCATTGCCCACTCCTTGATTCAGTTCTTTTGAGAGAGGTCCAGCCTGGAACTCCAAGCCAACTTCTTTTAAACTCTTCAACCCGACACTGCACTAAGCCATGGAGATTTACTCCACGCAGGGCCCTCGCTGGCGCCCCTAGAATGACCTGTCTGTGCGATAAGCACCCCTCAGTCCATGACTGCTCCGGCTGATTACACTGACTCTCAGCATAATAGTGCTTAATTTGTAAAAGTATAATTGCCGGGGCCCTAAGTACGGCTCAGAAGCCCTTGTCCGGCGAAGTTTAAAACCAGGGATCAGGGATGTCAAGAACGCCTGAATGGTGGAGGGAGGCGCGAAAGGAGGGGGGGGGGGGTGTTCGTACCAACAAAATAACCGGCAGAGCCCCCGCACCAGCAGAGCGCAGGGTGGGCTCTAGCTCTAAGACCCCATGCACCAGCCAAACTTTGAAAATATATGGAATGTAAATCATGCAACAAACATTGTTAGAATATGGCAAGATGTGTCAAAATTCAAAAAAGCATACTTCTTTAACACAAAAAGGGTTTATCCTCGGTTCACCGGTTCATCAGGTTGTGTCTCTGCAGAGAGAAGAATTTATTAAAAGTGAGGGTTTTTAAATGCAAAACTAAATCAATCTTGCCCCACCATGAAGTTAACGAGTGAAGTGAGAGGCAAGTCAGTTGTCATGTGTGCCCTATATGTGTCCTTTGATTCTTATTATGCAAAGCAACATTATAGGTCATTATGGACATTAAATAATTTATTAAACACTAGAGTATTTTTTACACCGCACATCCTGATCTCACATAGTTGAAGGTGGTCTAATATGTGATAATGAGCAAAAAGACTGCTCATTTACAATGTATTTGCACAGGATCACTCGAATGGTCAATCAAGTAAGCTGGGATTGATGACAGTCTCTCTAGTTTCACACCGTGCAATTCCACCACGACATGGGTATCTCTTTCTGACACCAAAGGTTGATGCTTTGTCCTTAATGCTTAGAAGAGGAGATTAGCAGGTGGTGATAGGCAAAATCCACATTTTTTTTAAATAATAATAATAATAATCTTTATTTGAATATAAAATATCCTTAAAAGAACACCACAATAATTCTGACAACAGTACACATTATTAAGAAAAAGACGAACCTGTAAAACAACAATAGTTAAATGAAAATCTACCAAATAACATTATGCGGGTTCTTATTACATATGAGTGATTAAAAAGCACAATCAACGTAGCTTTAAACAGAACGTTAAAACAGGTTTGTGATAACGACAGTTGGCAATGTTAGGCTTGTAAAAGCAATCTAATGTTCATCAAATAGCTGCAGGTTATAAAAAAATATAAAATCAGATAAAACTCAGCAGCAACACATCTATAGCAGCAGATTGTGGAAAAATGCAGTCAGATAAAAACAGTCTTAGCAGCTTAGAGATAAAGTGCAATTTGATTTAAACTTTTGCTTATGAGAAGAGGCATGCACAAAGGAACGATATGCAGCAGAGCGTATATATGTTGTGAGGCCTATATTTAAGGCTATGTTTTCATGGTTTAGTGCTGCAATAATTGCCTGTCTACAGGTCCGAATACCCAACCTGTTCCACTCCGTTTTCAATTTGTGTCTGCGCTGAGACATAAGGGCGGGGCAAAGGCAGACCACGTGCTCCAAGGTTTCAGCCGTCTTGTCGCACCCTCTGCACAGTAAAACTTCTGACAAGCGACGCCAAGAGGGCAAATCTTTTAGAAATTGCCAGTCGCCCAGTCTAATAGCCATAAAGCTAAGGGGCATATTACCAACAACTAGCGATAATTTTTGTCTCTAACTTGTTTAGAGACAAAAATTATCGCCGCACATCGGCGATTTTTATCGCAGATAAACCTTGCTATTATCAAGGTTTATCGCAAATGCGATAAAAAAACGGCCGCAATGCATGGATATCGCTGAAAAGTCAGCGATATTCATGCATTATCGAGCTAATGCTCTTAGCCATGTTATCCACCTCCCATTGGATAACATGGCTAAGAACTGCTCAGGGCAGGTGTTAGCTTTTGGAGATATTCGCGCTTAGCGCGAATATCTCCAAAAGTTGGTAATAGGAGATAGCGATGTTAGCGACTGTTTCCAGTCTCTAACATCTTGGCACGCCCACTTTGCATCTCATTAGTGATAAATATCACTGACATGCAAAGCGGGGCCCAAGATGGTCGCTATCTCCTTTTAGCTGTCACTAACTGGTGTTAGCGACAGCTTGGTAATAGGGAGATAATTTTATCTCCGCTTTCTTGGCTTTTAAAGCCAAAAAAGCAGAGATAAACCCCCTTGATAATATGCCCCTAAGTTTTAAATAGAGGGAGTAAGTGCAGGACAGATAGATAGCGGGAGATAACCTCCCATAAGACTTCATAACTGCCCATGCATGTCTGCGTTTGGCAAAATGGGCTTTGTCGGTAATAAGGGAGCTCATTCTGACACATTTCTTAATGCAGGATTTGAATGCAGTAGTGCTGGGGTTGAGGGCCCATAGGTCGCCCGCAGACACTTCGCGGATGGAGTCCTTAAAAAGGCGTCCATAAGAGCCCCCTGGGTTTTTCTCTGAGATGTTTAGCCAAACTAGTGACTCTATTGAGGCTGTGTCTGCTAGTCTAAGTTTATGGCAGAGGTTTAAATACGAGCCGATGTTAGAGACTTCATAATTTAATAAGCCCAGTTCTAATCTGATCTGGGAGGCAGATGCATTTTTTGGCAATTGGAGGACTTTTTAAAGAAATTTTAGTCACGTGTTGGTTTAGGGTGGTGTTTAAGTTACCCCTGAAAATCTCAATGCCATATGACAAGTACGGCCCAATTTTTGCTCTCATGACTTCTAATAAAGGTGATAGACTTGGGCCAGACACATTTTTTGAGAGCTTAGGGTCACCTGTAAGATCATGGCTTTTACTGATAACTCACTACGCTGTTTGACAAAGTTGCCCCTAGAGTCAAAATTAACTCCTAAGTATTTGTAGGTGCCTCCTGTCGTAAAGCTCATATTGTTATACGACCAGCCAGTGCCGACGTTGCGTTTTCTACCAAAGGTTACCACTTTGGTTTTCTTTAGGTTAACCTCTAATTGATTCGTGGTGGTGTAATTGTATACTTTATCCAAGAGCCTTTGCAACCCCACCCGTGTAAAACTAAAGAGAACCAAGTCGCAGGCGTACAGAAGATTGCTTATTGGCGAACCACCCAACTTGGGTGGATGACTATTTGTTTCATTTAGAGCAGCCGACAAGTCTGCTATGAACAGATTAAAAAGAAGAGGGGCCAGAACACATCCCTGTTTGACACCCCTAGTTGTCATGATTTTCCGGGAGAGATGTGTGCCGGACCCCAACTTCACTTGAACCCATGTACTGTAATTGAACAATCGCCTCCAACAGTTTTTCCGGGATCCCCCATTTTTTTAGCTTTTCCCATAGGACAGCCCTGGGAACCCGGTCAAAGGCGGCTTTAAAATCAACAAAACAACAAAAAACAGCCCTGGATGTGGAACATGCTTTGTCAACAATTATGGACAATGCCAATAAGTTAGTCAGAGTGCCAGATTTGGCGGTAAAACCGGTTTGATTCACTGGAATCAGGTTGTTCTGTTCCGCCCATGATCTCAGCTCCTTCAAAAGAATGCCTGCATAGTGCTTAGCCTCTATGTCCAAGAGAGTAATTAGTCTGTAATTGTTTGGAGAGGAGTGTGAGCCTGATTTGTAGATTGTATGAATTATTGCGCCACGCCAAGAGTCCGGAATGTTTGAGGTTCTTGAAGCAAAGTTGAAAAGGTTAGTTAGGTGTCCCGACCAAAGGTCTATATTTGATTTAAAAAGGGTCTGTGGTAGGCCATTTGGGCCCGGAGCTCCGTCCGATCTTGCTTTTAACAAAACTTTTGTGACTGTTTCTTGGGTAATCTGCAAGACATCGCTGCGGGGGTCTAAACAACCAGTGGGCCTACTCCAGCTCTTACTCTGGCTTGTTCCCGTCTAGTTGAGGGCGCACATTTCTAAGGACACTATTCCCTCTGGAGACCTAATGTGGTCTTTAAGGAAGGCAGACCAGTCGGCTTCTTGAAATCCACATTTTGTTTTTAGCAGCGTCACACAGCACAAATCTTTCTCCCTGAAACATAGGCACTTCACAACAGTCACAGACTATTTTTCACGGTTTTTAATGACACATGGAGATTTACAGGATTTAAAGATGTAGAACCCAGACCGGATTCAAACCGGGCTCCTCGTGTATTATGGTGGCTCGTTTTGAGCTTGTTGTGTGTACTCTGTATGTGGCCCTAAATTCTCATTATACGCAGAGGAATATTATAGTTTATAATTTGTTTAGTAAATCAAACACAAGAGAGGTTTTTGCATAGCACATATTTGATGGTGCTCTAATATAGCCTTATACCCCGCCGTAGCGGGCTATACCGGCTATTAAAGGCCCGCTCCCACATTAAAGACCTGAGCCAAAGGAATGGGACTTTAACAAGGGACGGGACTTTAATAGCCGGTATATCCCTGCTAGGAAGTGCTATAAGGCCATCAGAACATTCTGCCACTAGAGGGCAGAATGTTCTAACAAATAAAACAAAGTCTTCTTGAAGCTCGAGGGGATTTAAATCCCCTCAAGCTTCGAGAGGCCTTTGTAAAACATTGGAATGTTGCTCTGCGGGCCTTTACCTGCCCGTAGAAGCAGGAAGAACTCCATTGTCTTCAATGGAGCTCCCAACATTCCAATGTTCTAATATATTATAATGAACAAAAAAATTGCTCAGAGCCAAAGTGTTTGCCAAGGATCACAGAGCTGGTCAATCAGGGAAGCCGTGATTGATGCCAGCCTTTCCACTTTTACGCTGTGCAAATCAGACACTAGATGGAGATCTGTTACTGACATCAAAGGTTAATGCTGTGTCCTTAATTCTTATAAGAGAAGATTAGTGGATGGTTAACAGGCAGAATCTACATTTTATTTTTAGCAGCATGGTAAAAAATTGGCACTTAACAACAGACACAGGCTACTTTGCGTGTTTTTTTTTTTAGAGATTTCCCGGACTTATAGGACGCAGAGCCCAGAACTGAGTTGAGCCTGGTTCCTTTGTGGAGAAGTGTGGCTCACTGGTTAGAAGCAGCAGACTCTGAAGCAGAGATCAGGCCCGGGACCAGGGTTCAAGTCCCGACGCGGCAGGGTCTTGGGCTCAATGTCCGCGGACTCGATAATTCTTGCCTCAGCGCCTACTCTAATCATGGGTCCCACGCTGCAACTGTGGGCAATAGCTTGCTTAATCTCCACAACGGCCCCAACAACACTGGGATGCCGGGCTTCACCTTGGGGGTGCCCAGGAGGGGCATCTCACAGGGAGAGCCAGGAAGGGTTCCACAGCGTTATACAGCGCCGGGACGCCCCGAGATGGGGCAGCTGTGCGCTTTACAAGTATACTACATTTACATTTCTTACGTTTCAGTCCGGGCCTCGAGCTGATTCAGAGCCAAGAATCTGGCTCCAGCCTGGCTCGAGCTTTCAGTGGCCCGCCCACTACCAAGACTGTGTAGTCTTCATTCCACCTCCTGCCTCTTTCATTCACCACAAGAGCCTCCCTTTCCCTTTATCTTACTCCTTCAGGTTCATTTTCATCTTTGCTTTTTAGGTCTCGCTCGAGACCTATTGTGATTAAGTCGGCTCTCAAGTGACGTTGGCAGGGTCACGCGCGGCGATTTACCAGCGTGGACGCGCATGCCCCGCCCCCCGAGCCGTGCACATCACCAGAAGCCGATTGCCAGGGTCAGCCATGCCTCTCCAGTCACACGCGCACACACACTGCATACACGCACGCGCACACACACACACTGCATACACACACGCTGACACACAGGCGCCAAGCCCCCCAAGCCCCACTTACCGCCTGAGCCGCCTCTCCTGACTTCTGCTGCCATCCACTTTGTGAGAGTGGGCGCGGGCTTCTCCAAAAGACGGAAGTCCCGCCCCACGACTGCCGTGAGCGTGCACATCCCGAGACCGGAAGTTCGAGAGAGTGCACGCTCACGGCTTGTGTTCCACTGTGGCGGACGCACAGACCTCTCGCAGGATGCTGCCCTTGTTATAAGTGCGTGCGTACATCTTGTTTACTAATGTGATGCCTGCTGCTTGTTATATTTTAGCACGGCTGCCGCTTTATACAAAAAAATCGTGGATACTGCACACCTCTCGGGATGACACATTCAGCGTCTGCAGAGATAACAAGGGTCCCTGTCAGATAATCCTGCCTCCCCTATTGTGTAATGGCTTCGGGAGCAAGGGGAGGAGAGAGATTTAGCTCGCTGCCGGGGTAACGGCTACCAACGATCACACATTTTGCACGCGGAATACCATGTCTAAAAACCTGTGTTCCGCCACCGGATCCACCATGTGCATTTTTAAATGCGTGAGCTCGTACAAACTGTGCTAGCAAATGCTCCGAAGCCTAGAATAAGGGGGCTGGGGGGTATTGTCGTCTGGCTTTAAGCCTTCCATAAAAATCAACTGTAAAAAGGCGTAATTTGAAAACCTCAAAACATTACACAACGTCAGGGAGAGTTTGCAGAAGCGGCCTGCATATCTAAATTAGGCGCTGCATTAGTTTTCCAGCACGTCCCAAAATATGGACACGGCCTGCTTTCAAACTTCCAAGTGCTCCCCCCTGCCGGTCAATCACGTCTCCTCCACATCTGCAAGTGCAGTCGGCTTCCTTTGTTAATTCACACCTCTCCAGTTGACATTACGACTTCAGAAACAAATACGCTTTTGGCACTGATACACTTGCACACGCTGTCCCCTCCGCCCCTATCTTTGCTGCAAGGACTGCATTCTGCATGCGGAAAGCAAAACAGGGTGATTCCTAGCATGTCTAGTGAGTATCTCTGAACGGGATCTCCGCGGCCCTCCACACACGTCACTGAAGCAGGGCCACAGGGCCAAACACACAGCAGCATCGGTAGGGAGGCAATTAGTTAAAAGCATTTAAATAGTTACAGCAGCAACGGGCCATGCCGAGAATAGTCCAGAATTACATGTCAGCTAACACAAGTTAATACATGTCAAGGAGAAGTTCGTGTTTACATGACTAAATAAGATGTTTCTTTTAGTAAGTCTGCAACTGTTTGAGACAAAATGAGCAGATTTGATTTCAGCTCAGATTTAAAAGAGATCGCCACGTTTCACATCCGAGGGGCACAACAAACAACACACAGGTCTCTAGCTTGAAATCAGGGGTTGCCTCCGAGGCACCGGGAACAATGCTTTGGGGGCTATGACGTGTAACTTTGACAGCCTGGTTCGGGGCACTTTCAAATACATGGGAGGGAAACATTGAGAAACGAGTGAGAGAAATCTCCATCAAACATGTCAGGGATATCTGGTGTGCGAAGTGAGAGGACACATAAATGATTTGTAAGGGTAGTGATGGTTGAGAAGTGAGGGAACATTTCAGGGGCAAGAAAGGGAAACTGAGGGCTTGTGAGGAGAAACTTAGGGAAGTGAGGGGAGCATAAGCATAACGAGACTTGTGGACCAAACCTTAGCATACAAGTGATGTAAATCTAAAAAGTCAGGTACAGAAAACGTAAACGAAAGTGCGACATACATAATAATAGTCTTCGCTTTGAAGCCCTGCACAATGGTGCCGGGCTTTCCACGGCACGTCAAAGCGCCCTCCAAGCCCCGAAGGAGAAGCCGAGATCTAGTGGTTTCATAGCGATGACAGAAGCGGATGGCCCGGGCTACCCAAGGATGAGATGAAGATAAGCGTGAATATGGTATGAGGGTGAACATGACGAGTCCAGCCTGTTCCACAGCACCTTCCCCGTCTGTGTGTGATTCTTCTTTTTCCCGTGCCAAGGACATGCACTGGCTTTGATGTCAGAGTCCAATGCCATCCCACATCTGGCCACCCATGCTCTACGGGTCCTTTCCTTGCCCTTAGTGCCCACCACTGACTAGTTTGTGCCACCCTCTCTTCGCCACCCCACCTGTAGCCACCCTTGCTCCAAGGGCCCTTTCCTCTTACTCCCCACCACCGACTAGTATGTTTTTGTATCGTGCGTTAAAGCTGAAAATGTAGATTTATAAATAAGTGTGCCCCTCTTGTATAGATCTGTTCCGCTCTGTTTTCTATTTGCGGTAAAACGATAGAAATTGTCCAATTGTATAAAAGGATGAAGTTGTTTGGCGTCGTCTGAGAGTCCAGGTTCTTCACGGCTAGGAAAGGGTGAAAAATTGACTTGTTGTTGCCACTTTTTTTTCTTCTTGATCTGCAAAACCTCTGCTAATCTTCTTCCCTTCCCAGCTGCCGGTCTTTTGTTCCCTGAGAATGGAGCCAAAGCGTTTTTCTCCCCCACCAGAGGCAAGCAGGGGAACCCCTCACGCGCTGGGGTGGGCTTCACAGCTTTCATTGCACCGCTCTTACCAGAGACGGATATGAGTGCGTCCATGGAAATACACACATTTGTAGTTAGTAAGATATAATTGATTATAAGGACTGATGGTTACATGTTTTACTTGGAGGCTTCCGCTTTTAGAAAACTCTTAGACGAGTACAGTTATGGCATTGCATATTCTTGTAAATCGGCCGTAGTTTTATATTTTAAAAACCGTAAGTTCGAAACAGTTCTTTTATTTGTATTGTTGCATTGGTACTTAAATGCGTTTGTTGGAATTCTTAAAAATAATTAAGAACATATTGCACTATGATTACGACTAACTGTACGCTTACCTATGGGTGATGTTCTAAAGAAGTGTACATTTCCCACTGGCGGCATCAATTCAAAAGAGGTGTGTATTTTTACTGGCGACATACATTTTTCCCCTTTCCTTCCTAAGGAAATGTTAATGCTTCCAGAATTTGTTTAGCAGCAGGCTGATTTGGAATAAGATTTTTCCACTCCCAAAAATATCTGGAAATTCGATACACTCATGTGGCGTTCACACATGGTTTTCCATTTTTTTTGCGCGACATGTTACCATTTTGTATATCTGCCCCCCTGTATTTTAATCTCGTTTCTTACATTTGAATAGTATTCTTCAAGCTTGTGTTCACAATAGTGGACATTTATTGATGTGACATTGACATTTGCGGGATTGTGTTTCATGTAGCGAGTTATTAATCTTAAGAAAAAATCAAGTCCGCAGCTTTTCGGATTATTTCTCAGGAATCCTGTGCACTACAGTACATTCGGTCCACTTGTTCGCTCCAATCGTGCTCTTATTTTAAAGTGCTGCACTTCTGCCTCACTGCCTGACCAGGCTCCTTTGCAGTCATGGGTTCTGTATTGGATCATCACTTGCTTGAGTTATCGATTACACCAAAGCACATTTTTTAGTGGGTGCAGAGTGAGTGCAGAGTAAGTGTGACTGCAGAGTGAGTGTGACTGCAGTGTGAGTGCAGAGTGAGTGCAGAGTGAGTGCGAGTGCAGAGTGAGTGTGACTGCAGTGTGAGTGCAGAGTGAGTGCAGAGTGAGTGCGAGTGCAGAGTGAGTGCAGTGTGAATGCAGAGTGAGTTTGAGTGCAAAGTGAGTGCAGAGTGAGTGCAGAGTGAGTGCAGAGTGAGTGCAGAGTGAGTGCAGTGTGAGTGCAGTGTGAGTGCAGTGTGAGTGTGACTGCAGAGTGAGTGTGACTGCAGAGTGAGTGTGACTGCAGAGTGAGTGTGACTGCAGAGTGAGTGACTGCAGAGTGAATGACTGCAGAGTGAATGACTGCAGAGTGAACAGCGACGGCTCGTGGAGGGAGTTACGGTGGGGCAGGAGG
The DNA here is from genome assembly GCF_964263255.1 of Lissotriton vulgaris. Taxonomy (NCBI): domain Eukaryota; kingdom Metazoa; phylum Chordata; class Amphibia; order Caudata; family Salamandridae; genus Lissotriton; species Lissotriton vulgaris. Next base: position 90,614,935 of record NC_141699.1, on the reverse strand, counting down.
GCGGGGAGGGGGAGGGGCAGGGTGGAGGTTGCTAAAAACCGGCATATGGATAATTGCAGGTAAGTAAACAATTTAATTAATAAAACGAATTTCGTAGTGCGCCTTGCATCGCAAAATACAATGCAGTGCGAGCTACGAAATTCGTTTTATTAATTAAATTGTTTACTTACCTGCAATTATCCATATGCCTGTTTTTAGCAACCTCCACCCTGCCCCTCCCCCTCCCCGCCCTCCTGCCCCACCGTAACTCCCTCCACGAGCCGTCGCTGAGAGTGAATGACTGCAGAGGGAATGACTGCATTGTGAGAGTGACTGGAGAGTGACTGCAGAGTGAGAGTGACTGCAGAGTGAGAGTGACTGCAGAGTGAGAGTGACTGCAGAGTGAGAGTGACTGCAGAGTGAGAGTGACTGCAGAGTGAGAGTGACTGCAGAGTGAGTGACTGCAGAGTGAGTGACTGCAGAGTGAGAGTGACTGCAGAGTGACTGCAGAGTGAGAGTGACTGCAGAGTGAGAGTGACTGCAGAGTGAGAGTGACTGCAGAGTGCGAGTGACTGCAGAGTGACTGCAGAGTGACTGCAGAGTGACTGCAGAGTGCGAGTGACTGCAGAGTGCAAGTGACTGCAGAGTGACTGCAGAGTGCAAGTGACTGCAGAGTGACTGCAGAGTGCAAGTGACTGCAGAGTGACTGCAGAGTGCAAGTGACTGCAGAGTGACTGCAGAGTGCAAGTGACTGCAGAGTGACTGCAGAGTGCAAGTGACTGCAGAGTGCGAGTGACTGCAGAGTGACTGCAGAGTGCGAGTGACTGCAGAGTGACTGCAGAGTGCGAGTGACTGCAGAGTGACTGCAGAGTGCGAGTGACTGCAGAGTGCGAGTGACTGCAGACTGACTGCAGAGTGCGAGTGACTGCAGACTGACTGCAGAGTGTGAGTGACTGCAGACTGACTGCAGAGTGTGAGTGACTGCAGACTGACTGCAGAGTGCGAGTGACTGCAGAGTGACTGCAGAGTGCGAGTGACTCAGCAGTGTGAGTGTTCCAGAGAGAGCAGGTTATGCTAGTGCGCTTACACGGTGCACTGACACACAGGAGCTAAAACAAAGAACAGCTGAACACGTGTCTTGGGAGCTTCATTGAGGCAGCCGGCCCTCTGTGAGGGGAGCAGCAAAGAGTGGACGCCCCAACCAATGAAGCGCAACTACTCACTACCTACTGTACGATTACAACACAGGCCGAAGGGCAGAGCTAGTTTTAGACTTGTAAGTAACACACACTTAGGTCTACTCTGGTCTAGGACAAGAATACATCTTCCTTCCATTAACATGATAAACTATGGTTGATTCCCACACAGGTCACACTCACATCCCAAAACAATGCAAGGGCAAAGAATATAACGCTGAATCGTTCTATCCCTGGGTCCTCTTCTATTTTACTGCCCCTTTAAGTGCATCCCACATGGACCAAACAACAAGGCATCGCCCTTCCAACAAAGCGTAATCTGCGGGTACATAGCAGTCCTAGACACATTTCAACGAGCCTTACCAGGTATCAGCCGGATCCCCCGGCTCCCGGTTGTTCTGTGTGATGCTGTTTAAGGCAAATGCCCGTCCACCTTGTGATGGGAAAAGTAGCATAGACATGGCCGAGCGTGGCCCTGCGGGGGCGAACGATACGATTTGTTTCCTGGGAAGGATTCTCATTATACAGTGCATAATAATTGGATCTACATTGCAGATCGTGCCCCAGGGCCAAATGTTGATGTTCTCTAGCCGACGCCTCTTTGTGGCTCTGCATCAATGTGTAATCTTGTTTAAATCAGCATGCTTATAAGCAACAGCTAACCATTCACAAACAATGTTTATATACCAATTGCAAATAAAATAAAAAAATGAATGCAAAGCATTGTCATCTGTGAGCCCGTGCCTGAGGTGCATCATCAGAGCTGTGTGAATAATAACTGCGTCAGCCCCATGCGTAAGGTGCATCATCAGAGCTGTGTGATTAATAACAGCTGTGAGCCCCGTGCCTGAGGTGCATCATCAGAGCTGTGTGAATAATAACTGTGTTAACCCCCCGCGTGAGGTGCATCATCCACATTGCTCAGGTTACCCAAATTCCTGCACTCTCTACCACACTGCTTTCAAGAACAGCATACTCTTGCACACACTCTCACTGCTCACCAATTCAAAGTTTGCTAAACATTTTATGCAACGGCATTGTCATACACAATGCCAATAACTCAAACTTTAATGCTGCGAGACCTATTGCATTGTAAATGCTTGGTTTCTTTGCCACCAGTTGCGGCCGCCACAATAAAGAGGTGGTGGGGTGAGTCGAAGGGGCGTTAGGGAGCGCGGGAGGGGGAGCTCGCTCGGGGGGGAGTTATAACAAAAAAGAAATGAAAAAGAAAAACATACCTGGTGCTGTCTCCCGCGTCGCACTCGGCATAGTCCTTCCAGGTCCCAGCAAGCACTGGGGTCACGTCACAGACTCCCTGCAATCCCCGACCTGCCCTCATGGAAGAGCAGCGTGGGGATTGGTCTGAGAGGGCAGGAAAGACTCCCTGCTCAGACCAGGGAGTCTGTTGGGTTTCTCTAGCTCGGCTGGTCAAACACATATGCACACTTAAGGAGTGCACATAGCACTCCTCCTCCCCATACCTCGCCCCTACCTTCGCAAGCTGGCTCAGAGCCGGAAAATGAAAAATAAGGAGATGACAATGTTTTATTTTTCATTTACTGGCTCTGAACCAGGCTGTGGGGCAATGCTCCGCCTTTATCTTTCTCTTCTCCCATCTTTCTCCCTTTTGTGCCTTTCTCTCTCTTGCTCTTGGCTAAAGTCTAAAGTGTTTAAATACGCGCTGGTCGACAAAAAGAAGTGCTGGTGAGCCCCAACTGCAACCATTGCTTAAATTAAGCACTGTCTGCGTGACGTTTGCAAATGTATTGTATTGTAATGGAATTTAAAAAATGCATGCGCCTTGCAAGGTATGAAGCTCTTTCATTTATTGACATTTGGATAACCCAGATCTTAATTTAGTCTTGGGTGGAAAGTAAAATCCTCCATTTTCCTTCCGTCCCCTTATTGTGTACTTCCATACTTCCATACAATTCTAATTGCTGTAGATACCGCTCTGTTACTAAATATAATGATACTCAGTTTAAGAAAATCGGATTGAAATCTGACTTGGTATTGTTAGGAGATATCATCAGTGGGCATTAAGTTACTGCAGCAGCTTACCAGCTACCCATCGTCTCATAGGCTTGCAAAGGCAGTTAATCTGTAGCTGCTGAACATATTTGAAGGATAATCTAGTAGAAGTTTTATTATTTCTCCCAATGCCCTCCTCAATATGCTATAAATGGTGTGCGCCCTCCTACAACCCCAGTTCATCAAGACTGATGACATTTCTCCTAACTTAGTTTCAGAAGAAACATTTTAAGGCATGGGCAAAGGGGGCTCTGGCCCAGGGCCCCAGACTTCTGGGGGATGGGGGGGCAGATAAAGCCAGCTCTGTTCTGCACAAAGTCTTGACCTGGTGACCTTGAATGTAGTTTTTTTACAGATTCTAGAAAATAGCGTTTTTCCATGATTTATTTTTAATGTGTGAGAGTATATTAGAGACATTTTGCATACAAAATATGTTTATGTTTCATGCAACATCCATATAAAAAGTTTCTTTTAGATCAATACAGAACCTCACATATGAGAAATGGGAGGGTGTCACTGAGATTATATGCAGTAATATTAGTGAGCTGCTGCTGTGTTACAATACTGAAAACACACATCTCTATCCCTGAATATAAGATGTACACACATTTAGAATTTGACCAAAGAGGGCATGAAAGAGCTGAAACTGGATCATAAAATCGAAGCTGTTCCGAACAGGATCCTCCAAAATGCATTTGGCCAAGTGCCCCTAAAATCCTTAAAATGTCCCTGAGTTTCAGTACTGCACACATGTATTAGATATCATGGGTGTATCCCTCTATGCACCCCCACTCTGCTAGAGTACATTAGGGGTGATGTGGTTTCCCTGTTGCACTTCACTAGTGTAAGCGTGCATTAGATGACACAGGGGTACCTCCTATCCCAGTACTCTAATAGTACTGGGATAGGAGGTACTAAGGGTTATTGAGGAGTGCCTGATGTAATTCCAGTAGCGTAAGAGTACATTAGCGGTCATACACTAACCCACATGCACTCTCAGTACTATAAGAGTACCTTAGGTATTTTGGAGTCGATCCTTAGGGCTCACAGGGGTTATAGAAAAAACATCAAACATTGACATTGTCAATGGAGATGTACCTGTTTTCCTTTCTGCCAGGAAGTGGAGGTAAAATTACTGTTCTTGTACCCTGCACGCCAAGCACAGGAACTGGAGCACGATATGAGGGACCAATCTCCTTCTTGTTTGCGACCTTTTCTTGGACCAGTTCACCAACTCGGGGTAGCCAGCCAACTACCGGGATCTGCAACGCAGCATCAGTTGTGGAGGGCAAATGTGTCTCTGGTCTGTAAAACATTAGAATGTTCATCTACGTCAAAGGATGCGGCCGACACCGCCATGTCTAGACCCTCAAGGTCCGTAAAAAACATTTTGATGCCAAAGAGCATTTAGTATGGGGTCCGCCCACCCAGATACCTTGTAGGGAGATTTTAAGTGCACGCTGAATGCTATTGAGGTGGGCTAGCCAGTTCCGACCTGTACCTAAAATTCTAGCTGTCAAAGATTGCTTTAAATCACAGTTCATCCGCTCCACAACGCTATTGCTCTCAGGCCGATATGGAGACGAAAATTTGACTTGGACCCCGAATGAATGCATGTCATCCTTGTATGCCTTAGAGGCAAACTCTTGACCCTGGTCCGAATGGAAGGTACCTCATGCATAAATTCCCACAAAGACATGCAAACCCCTTATGACAATTCGAGAATCAGCACTCCTTTCTGGCCATGACCACACAAAGCGTGTGCACGAATCAACTGCAACTAAGATGTACTTATACGCAGTATCAGAGGAAAAAGGACTGCAGTGATCCAAATAAACACACGTGAGTGGTTTATTGGATATGTACAACTGCGTCTGGGGCGTGCGTGCAGCAGTAGAAGGCTTAATCTGCTGATAAATGTCACAGTGAAGGACATAATCACATGTCTGTTTGTACAATCCCATCCACCAGTAACTTTGCTGTAGGAGTGATACAGTAGCTGACACGCCGGCATGCGCTTAGGCCATCCCCTTGTGAGCAGCAGTAATCAAAGTCTGCCTGCGCTCCGCGTTGGGAATCAACCTGTCACCAACGTTGTCAATTTTCACATAAGGAACTTTATCAGGACTTAAATGATAAGATTATTAAGAAGGGAAACCTTTCAGGTAATTACCTCCCTTCTCTGTTGCGGCAATAGCTGCCATGATGTCATCATCAATCTTACTTTTGGAACGTGTAACTGCTGCTACTGAATATGTTGCAACTGCTGTCTTCACCGCCTCATCGGCAAGACTATTGCCAACAGCGTGAACTCCTACACGCCGGTGACCAAGAGTATGAATCACAAACATGAGTGGAGTCGTTCTTTTAGTTCAGCCACTAGAACTTAGATAATTTTATGTTTTATTGTGCAACCTTTGGAATCATTTGAAGTCCAAAAGTGTAAATTGTCATTGTATGATTGAGCACAGTAGTAAGAGTCACTTACGACAAGAGTAGTCACACTAAGATCTGCATACTCCAATGCAAGCATCAGGGCACAAAGCTCTGCCAATTGGGCGGTACAGTCCCCTAAAGTCTGTGTATGCACAACATCGGACTTGAATTTACCTTCCACCATTGTACCAACCACAATCGCGCAGACTGAAACCTAGGCATGTCTAGAATCCGTGGCCGGTTGCACAGAACCGTCAGTGTAAATGATACAAAGGAAATCCTCCAATGGCCGCATGCTCAGAGGAGCAGGATGAACAAATTCATACTGCAAAAACTCTTAAGTCTGCAGAGAGGAATCAAAAATGAACGTGACATCCGGAGATGTCAATGGCGTAGCCCATTGTATCCACTGTAGGTGCAAAGCCTTTGAATTGGGTACACTGGCTTTCGTCACTGCCTCCAAGGCAGGATACAGAGTAACAGCCAAAATGCGCTTTCCCTGCACCATTTGCACTGCTGTCAAAACTTTCTCCACAGTGGAAAACCTCAACTCAGCTGAAGTGTATAAGTGTGACTTGTCAGGGATAGGGACTGTGTCACCCTCATTAAAAGTCAGGTACGTGAAACCCACCGCCCCAGGTACGATTCTTATTACCAGGTTGGTGTGGTTATCACGAGTCAGCAAGAACCAAGAATCTAGAAGATCAGCCTGCAAAGATTGCAAGATGGCTGAATGTGTTGACAGTCAGCAAGATTTGGAGAAAGTAAGTTGTACCAAAGCGTAAAGAGGCTTGATATGCTGGGCATAATCGGGAATGTAAGTACGCCCAAAATTTAAAAAACCCAGTAAAGATTGTAGTTTTTTCAGTGTTGAGGGAGCGCGCAGCTTTGCGCATTTCTCCAGGAAGAGAGGAGCCAAACCTCGGCCTTCATTGTTGAGCTCGTTGCCCAGGAACAACACTGTGTACTCTGCAATGTGCGACTTTGCAAAGTTGAATTTATAGCCAAAATCCGCAAAATTTCAAATTATGCAGTCAACGCAACACAGATGCAGCATTAATTCATCTTCTGTGAGATAAATGTCATCCACATACGAACTTGCATCTGAATTGAGTCCCTCTAAAAGAGAGACAATGCGGGTGGCAAAGTCACCTGGACTGTTTTTTAGCCCATAGCCAAACGACGGAATTGGCGATGTTTGCCACCACTGGTAAAAGCTGTCCATTGACCACAAATAGAGGACAGGTTATGGGTAAAAAAGCCATTCGATATGTCAAGTGGGGTCTTAAACCTTTTGTACATGAGACTATCCACAAGAGCGGAACTGTGAGTATTCTCTACCCCACAAGTACGACAATGGGAGTTTAAGTGGCGGTAATCCAATACCAAACGGTCCGAGCCATCCGGCTTGGTTACTGTAAAAAGAGGGTTATTCATCGGAGACACACACGTTTCAATTACACCTTGATATTCTAACTGTGCAAGGATTCTTGCCCGGAAGCTTTCGCTTCACGCCGCATGGAGTATTGGGGTTGAGGCTGTGGCATAGACCGCAAGGGAATCTCATGTCTGGGGGAAAATGTGTCCCAACCACAGTGAGTACGGTACAAAGCCGGCGCAAGCGCCTTAGCCCAATCTTCTGCAAAATGCAGAGCCTGCTCCGTCGGCACTGTGTGAGCGAAACTCGGGAGGATCACTTCCTCCCCCCGCAGAGCTGGTAAAACAAAAGGTGGGGGCCAGTCGACCTCCGCCACCAAAATGTCATAAGTAGTTGTTAGATTTTCCCAAAATGCCCATTTTACAATCTGTTGTATGTCACCTTCAATTAAAAGGACAATTTCAAGGGGGGGCGTGGCTACGAGCCGACTGCAATGGCGGCGTAGTGCGAGAGCTCTGCGGCTGAACCAGCTCTAACTTCACTGATCCGACTATTTATCCGGCATATTGCACCTTTTGGAAGCTGGACCGGAGTGCTGAGGCTGGGAGGCACTGTCCGCCCCTGTTCCGGGTAAATTTGAGTGCCGCCAGGCGGACATAGACCGAGGGGAAGGATCTGGCCCTGCCGGAAGGTACCGCTAGCTGACTGCGGACCGCGTCGCAGCCCAACCTGAGTGAGAGCGGGGGTGGCCTGCCTCATCTGATCAACTGCCCAGCGGCGCTGCTGCCCACATAGGCGGAATACCCAGAACTCCAACAACGAAGCGCCCGCTGAGCCCGGGGCGCCCCTGTTTTCGAGTAGGCCCGCGATCTCCTGCCCCAGCGGAGTGTGCCGGCGGCACCTGTCCACACCTCCCCCCCTGGATGCAAAAATCTTCAGCTGATCGATGTGGGGGCTCGGGTGCGGCCGAACGTAGTGACCGGGAGTGGATATTGCTGCCCTTTAGGACTCCGGACCTGTGTGCCACCGGACCTACAGTGCTCGGTGAGACGGAGTTGCAATACCGTCTGATAGGCGGTTGGGGAGTGTCGGTGGCCGCCGGAGGAGCGAAAACCTGTGAATCTGTGATGGAGGGGGTGACAATACCTCGGCGCCTACTTCCTGCGTTCACCAATAACCTGGCCCCACTAGTATCGGGCGTGGGGCACTGAGAGGCGACTCCACTGTGGACATTTCATCACCCCGGCCCGCAACAGTGATAACGGCGACATACTGCGTACAGCGACACAGGTGCAGACGGTGAAACGACAACCCACATTGATGGCGGGAAGGGGCACAGGAATACTAAGGCGCAGTCGAAGCTGGAGAAATATGCCTTCGACAAATCCGCAGTGCAGCACCTGGAGGGCCGCCCATCCACGGGGAAGAGTCCAGAGAGTGAAGCCCCCAAAAAGGTGACGCTAGAGGATCTGATGAAGATGCTCACCAGCGTCCAGGCAATGGTGGTCTCTATCTCAACGGACGTTGGCCTCCTACGGGCCGATTTCCACAAGATGGCGGAGCGTGTGGAGCAGGTGGAAGTAGTAACCAAATCCTTAGTGGAAGAAACCTCGGAACTACAGCTCGCTGCGGAGTGCATGGAGGCGGTCACCAGAAAGCTACAGAAACGACTGGATGATCAGGAGGGACGCGCACGGAGGAACAACGTCCGAATTCTGGGCATTCCGGAGTCAGAAGGCAAGCAGGCGATGGATTTATATGTGGAGGACTTAATCAAGACGAAACTGCAACCGAAGGGCCTCTCCCACTTCTTCTCCGTCGAAAGGGCGCATAGAGTTCCTGAAGGGGCGCCGAAGCCGGGAGCGGCGCCGCGACCAGTGCTGGCCAGACTTTTCAATTTCCGCGATAGGGATGCCATACTTCAAACAGCCAGGATCTCGGCACCTATAAAAATATTGAACTCCACTGTAGCCTTCTTCCCAGACTATAAGGCTGAGGTAGCCCGGCGCCGGAAAACCTTCACTGACATCAAAAAAGCCTTGCGGGCCAAGGATTTACCCTACTCCATGCTTTTTCCGGCAAGACTGAGAGTCGTAGACAATCATAAAGCATGGTTTTTCGACAGCCCGGAAGGCGGCGACGGACTGGCTGGATGGTTGGAGACGTACTGAGGCCCCGCGTCGAACCGGTAGGAGTCAACGCGACCAAAAGACATCCACTCAGGAGAAGCACCAGGCATCGCAAGGACACAGTCAGAACTTATTCTCTGAATCTGGTCTGGAGGAGGACGAGCCTCCGTTGGAGTAAAACGCCGGGCTCGAGACCGCTAATCGAACCCGCTACAGAATTCTGACTGTGAGCCCCTTGATGTTGACTCCCTGTCCGGCAGATGGGGTCACACAGAGCTGGACGTGTGGTCGCAGTGCAGTTCCCCCTACAAGCAAGTACAATGGGTTGGGATGGGACTAAGCGCTCTGCTCAGTTGGGGTGGCGGGCGGTTTCAGGCCCGTGCAGCAGGGAGGCAGGGTGGGGGTTGGGGGGGGATTGGTTGAATGTTTTAGTTTTAGTTTTTGTGCAACATGGCGAAACACGATATGTCCTACACAACACAAAGGAGACAAGTTTCTTGGGGAAGGTGCGCGACGAGGCCTGTCCCCTATTGATCTGCATAAACTCTCACATACAGCTATATGGCAGCACACGTGATGGATACACCTGAGAATCCTACACCACACTCCTCCCACACATCGACTTTAACAATCCTAACATGGAATGTCAGGGGACTTGGCGACAGGGTGAAGAGGGGATTAGTGCTACAATACCTGAGGCGCTGCAAACCGGCGATAGTTCTATTGCAGGAGACTCACCTGGTTGGCTCAGCCTCGAAAGCGATGGATAGATGGGGGTATAGGTTCCTTGCACACGCAGACTTCTCCTCCGGCTCTAGAGGGACGGGGATACTTATTCGTAAGAACTTTCATATGGTGTGTCAGCAGACAAAAGTGGACAGTCAGGGACGCTTTGCGGCGGCAACGATACAGTGGGAGGGACAATTGTTCAACTTTGTGTCCGTGTATGTCCCTCCTGGTTGCATGCCACAGCACATACGGCCCTTGCTACCTTTCTCCTGTCGTTACTGGCAGCAACTCTAGTGATAGGAGGTGACTTCAATGATGTTCTGTATCATGGGATTGATAGACACCCCCATACCACAACGGTGCGGGGAGGCGGGCGACTTGCCGGACTGCTGGATGCCCTGGGTCTGACGGACTGCTGGCGACATAAACATCCCTATGACAGGGAGTACACTTATTACTCGATGGCACACCACTGCCTATCATGTATAGATTACATTTTAATGTCTGGAGATGGGCTACATGGCATCGAGGACGTAGATATCCGCCCCAGGGGAATCTCAGATCATGCTCCACTACGACTCACATACACGAATCACCGCTCCTGTAGAAGCCGCATTTTCCCTCTTCACGCAGGCTATCTGCAGAGCGCCCCTTTGCGGAAAACCCTTTCCACCACTGCCAAACACTATTTTCAGGAGAACTCGGGCTCTGTGGGCTCCCATAGTACTCTATGGGAAGCATATAAAACGGTCATACGCGGGCAGGCAATCGCGTCCATAATCAGATATAGGCGTGCACAGAATCAAGAACTTAGCACCCTTGAGGACGCTCTTAGGGACGCCATTTCTGACCAAGAGACCCGCCCGTCACCGGGAACCGCTCAGACAGTCCGACTGCGGCAAGTTGAGTGGAAGGAGTATCAAAGAGAAATGGTGCAGACTACAATTTAGGCCTCCAGTCATAGGGTGTACGAGTTGGGCGATAAGGCTGGGAAGATGCTGGCTTGGCTCGACAAAAAAGAAAAAGCTGGTAGGGTCATTGCGCAACTGACGCTTCCCCAGGGTAAGTCGATCTCGGACCCTGGAGTAATAGTCGAACTACTGGCTGATCATTTTGAGATGATCCATGCCCCTCAGGCAACATGCTCGACAGAGGAAGCTTATGATTATATTAAAGACCTGACTATCCCCTGCCTCTCACCTGAGGCAGTACTACTGTTGGAGGCTGACGTCACCATGGAGGAAATTGGTGAGGCGATTAACGCCCTAGCGTCCGGCAAAGCTCTGGGACCCAATGGACTCCCAGTAGAACTGTATAAGCAAACAGCTTCCATAACAGCCCCTCATTTACTCAAGATGTTCAAAGATAGCCTGAAAGTGGGAGAGCTCCCTCGCGACCAACGCCTTGCCACGATCATCCCGATCCATAAACCTGGCAAGGCACCGGAGGCATGCGGCTCCTACCGCCCCATCTCCTTACTAAACGCCGGACCCAAAATCCGTGCCAAATTACTATCGCAGCATCTGGCCCCCCACCTTGCCGCCTTGGTACACCCGGACCAATCTGGATTTATGCCAGATCGTAATACCTCACATAATTTGCGACGTCTGCAGGCGGTGCTGGCTCGCCGGGACAACATACAGGAACCGGCGGTACTTCTCTCCCTTGACGCCACTATGGCCCTATCTGTTTGCGGTGCTTCGTCACATGGGCTTCGGCCCTAAGTTCTGCGCGTGGGTCCGCCTGCTTTACTCCAGGCCATTGGCACAAATAGCGGCGAATGGCCATATCTCCAGGGATTTCCCGCTTGGCCGTGGGACACGGCAGGGCTGCCCGCTGTCCCCCTTATTGTTCACGCTGGTCCTTGAGCTGTTGGCGATTTGGATTCGGTGGGAGCCGGCCATCAAGGGTATCAGATGGTCGCCGTCATGGGAGGATCGAATTTCTCTCTATGCGGACAACATCCTGCTTTATCTCACCTCCCCTAAAAAATCAATCCTAGAACTACTTAATGTCTGCAAAAAGTTCGGTAGAGTCTCGGGATATAGAATTAACTGGACTAAGTCGGTCCTGTACGTCCTGGCTGGCTGTCTGCCCCCACTCCCGGTGGACTGTCCGTTACGTTACACTGACACCCCTTTTAGGTATCTGGGTATCCAAGTGTCATCCAAACCAGACGATTTTCACGCCCTAAATTTGAAATCCCCACTGGAACGGTTCAGTCGAGATGTAAAGGTGTGGCGTTCTCTTCCTCTCACCCTTCTGGGCAAAGCCGCGTTGTTCAAAATGATGGCACTGCCCCGTTTTCTTTACCTCCTTGAGAACACGGTGTTCCTGGTCCCCCCCTCTTACTTCAAAGCCATCGTCGCTGCGGTTTCTACCTTGCTGTGGGACGGGAAGCTGGCGCGGATTGCGCAGAGCAAACTTGTGAAGGACTGGTATGATGGGGGCATAGCGCTCCCCAATGTTGAACTGTATTACTGGGCTGCCCACCTTAAGCAAATCAATTACTGGCCACACGCCCCACAGTCAGAACCCGCTTTCTTGGTGGACAGGCAGGGTATTGAGTCCAGGGGACTGTTAAGAAACCTCTATAGTCGTAGTGCCCTCTCTGACCTTGTAGGTCCGACCCGTCACACAGTTCAGCTCTGGTATAATACACGTAGGCACCTTCGGTGCACCAACATGGTTACACAAATGACACCCCTGTGGGACTCACACAAATTGGGCTTCATGGGTAATAGCAAAGGGTTCCAGGCGTGGGACTCCATAAGTATATCAGTAGTGGGGGATCTCTGGAAGAAAAACACCATAGTGGACTTCACCTATCTGCAAACCAAGCACAATATACGGCCCAGTTAGAGTACTTCCGGTACTTGCAGATACGTTATGCTCTTCTATCAGCCATTCCGGCGGGAACGAAAGTACAGGAGTCCACCCCTCTATAGGACAGGCTACTAACAGAGCATATGCCCCACAAAGCGACTTCCTTCACATACCGGAAGCTAGTCAACAACCTACCTGACATGCTGTCCAAATTACGCCTCACCTGGGTGGGCGATATTGGTGACCTCGAAGGTTCGGAATGGCAGGAGGCTCTCGCGTCGCCCCGAGAATCAGCGATTCCTTCTAGACTTAAACTGGTGCAGTTAAAAATATTACACCGTACATACTACACTAGAACGGTCCTTCACAAGATAGGAGAGCCTCCCACGAATATTGCCTCCGCGGATGCGGATAGAGAGGAACGTTCCTCCATACCATTTGGGACTGTAGCCGGGTGGCCAGGTATTGGGCTGCGGTAATGCGAACCATTTCCCAAGTCATAACTGTTTCCCTGATACCCAACCCACGTCGCTGCCTGTTAAACATCTGGGACGCAGAGGACTTGACCCATCGTCAACAGGACTGGGCTGTATTGGGAATGTTGGTGGCGAAACGTAATATTGCTAAACTGTGGGGCTCAAACGTGCTGCCTACACTGAGAGACTGGTGCAGAGACATGGATGAAGCAATGGTGGCCGAGAAGGCAGTATTTGTGCACCGGGGATGCCCTGGAAAGTGGGGGAAGATCTGGGGGGCCTGGAACAAATGTAGGGGGGACATATGTGAGCCGATCTGTGCTGATCCTGATGAGTGTCTTTCAGATTGAGAATTAGGCATGAAAGCTATAGGTGTAAATGTGCAACTCTCCGGCTGTGCGGAACTCCGTCCTGCCGCTTAGAGACTATCATATTGTGGGGGAGGGAACGGCGGGTGGTCTGCCAATATTGGCTATGGAGCGCATTTGAATATTGTTTGGCCGCCTGTGGGGACCTGACAGTTATTAACGTGTACTTAGCCTAATGCACGGTTTTGTTACTTGTTTAAAAAATACAAAATTATAGGCCTAAACCATCTCGTCTAATTATATTGTCTGCTTTAAAGTACAACATGTTCTCCTTTGCCGCCGGGCCCCTGGGTTATCGGCTACACGTCTGTATAATTCTGCTGACGTTACTTTGAATGCATTCTTGTTGCGGCCGGCCCAGGAGGTTGTAGGCCCTGCATTGTGATATACTGAAATGTACAATAAAGGTCTTTAAAAAAAAAGGACAATTTCAAAAAGTCTCTCTGGGGGTGCCACTCTGGTGTCAGCTGTCTCAACTACAACAAACGTGTCAGTCGCTGTCACCTTCAGTAGTGGACGAAGCGCCTCTCAAACAATGGTAATCTCCACCGCGCTGTCCAACAGCGTCAGCGCCCATGTCAGATTCCGAAGCTGCGTTCTCACTATCTGTGGCATATCTCGCTGTAAAAGCAGCAACTTTCTTTTTCTGAAACTGGGGTCTCTGACGTGGAGTGTCGTCCTGCTTGCCTTTACAGTCTGTCTTTCGGGGCTGCTCTTGCTTTGCACCCTGTCCTTTGCCGCCTTCTCCTCCACCAGCGGTAGATGAGACCGATGTATCCTGCAAAGAGCGAGGAGAACGTTGATCAGGAATCTGAAAATTATCAGGTGACTTAATCGTAGCGCTGTCACGCAATTCATAAGTGCGCTCAGTAGACACAGGTATTGGGGAACCCTGATTCTGTTGCTTTTCCCCCTGTTTCTTATTTTTAGTCCAATTTTGTTTTCGACCTGGGGGTCGATCATCTTTGCAAGACTTCGCCTCCTGTGTTTGTTTTTGCGCTGCCTTGGCAAAAGGCTTAACACCTAAACTATTACGACCAATGGTCTTATAAGCTGCCATAATTATTTTCGCAAACTGACGGGGTTTCTCTGCATCGGGGACATCACGCAAAGCATTAGAAACCTGAAAGCTTACCACATCTCCCTTAACATTAGCAAGGACTAGATCCGAAACTACGTCAAACACTCCCACGAGTTTCATTCCCAATTCAACAGCTGCCTCCGGCCTGTGCTCATCCTGAACACGCTTAATGACGGAGGGTAGGACAGACATTGACGGGATGCCGAAGCATCTCGTATAGACTGGCGCAAAAATCATACCCCAAGTGGTACAGTCAGTAACTTCAGGCACTAAGTCTTTCTGCAAACTAAAGGTAAGGATCCTGTGTTTTTCCACAGGAGTCGTATTAGGAAACACTGCCTCCAGTTGGTCAAATTTCTGGGCAAGCCAAAAAGGCATTTCATCCTTATCTTGGGGATGCTTGCCCATAACCGCATTAACCATAACTGGACTAAGCTTCAACCCGTTCGGCCCAACTGGATGCGCCGCAACACCAGGGCCCCCACCTGGCATGTTGCGGGAAATGTAATGTAGCAAAGCCCAAATAACCGCTACTGCAGAGGCATAAAGGGGCCTTAATTCAAGTAAGGGACATTCCCCTGCATGCGGATGCAGGGTAAATCCAGCCAAAACAGGCCAAGACGCATCTGGAATGGACAAAGGACCTAATCTAACAGCCGTTAGAGTATGAGGAAGGGCGCCATCAAACCAAACGTGGTGCTGCCAAGCAGAAATCAGAATCTCTTGTGTCCTATAATGAGTCTACTCCGCAGGCACGACAGTGAGAGTATATGTATGAAACACATTAGTAACCCCATTAACTGCCGGAAAAGAACCCAAGAGTAGAAAAGTTCAAACGGGTATGCTGCGTCAACAAAAACGGCTGCCATGCCTTCCAAGGCGACGTTGTAACCCTGCAAATAATTGCACACAGCCAATTGACTGTGCTGCGGGATATCAATGGCAGCCATAACGACACAGTAAAAATACAGACAATACAATGTAATGCAGCACAACTGGGTAGTAATTCAATAAAACCTGTTTTAGAATTTCAAGCTTGAAAATACCTATTTAACTATAGGTAGGTTTATCCATCAACACTGTCAACCGGGAACAATAGTGAGGGGGTCGTGGACTGATACAAGCACTACTCGAGAGTATCACAATATGACCACAACGTTAGGTGCGCCATGTCGCAAGGATTCTGCTCATACACAGAACTGTGCACAGAGACCCAGGACCTCAGTGAATTGTGGTGTACCAAAAAACTCACCTCAGTGTCTAGAAACCCTAACCAGCTAGTATCAGTGTCAAATTGGCTCTTCGTCCTATAGCAAAGGAACCAATGATTAGACAACCAAGAACATGCGTCAGGAATGGTGGGAAATAAGCAAGAACACTCTTTGGTTATACTCTCACACCAGTCCACAACAGGAGTAAAAAAGAGACACAGTAAGGTTAAAATATTTATTTTAACGACGTGCTCTCAGATGCAGTATATTTGCTAACATAAGCAGACATATGATTAGAAATAATATGATCAGCACTGTTACAATTCCATAAAACACAAAAGGAGAAATTATATAACAATGATGTTGAAAATAGGTCCTATAGTGCCTAGTAATTCACCCTCCCTAGGTAGGAATTATGTTTTATAAAATATAGAAGGTCTCTTAGGCTTGTTTGGGGGACCCCATACCTCTAAGATCAGCAGTAGTGTATCACATCAGGATCTGCAAACCTCTGTCTGTCTGGAAAAACGGGCTTCTTCCAAGTGTGTCAAATCATGCCTACAGTGTGATATTAAAGGTGCCAGAATCACGTTGGCTGCAGCTGCATTTGTGTTATGTCTAGAAACGTGAGCCGATCAGCTTCGAACAACAGCTACCTTGTTATGATGGCCTTGGAGCTTTCGAACTCAGTGTGCAGACTAGAGTCTTGAATGCAAGTCTAGGGATGCTGAAAACAAGCCATTCTCATGTGAAGCATTTTACGCAGCCTAACCTACAACAACAGTTATATGCAGTGTTGTGAGCTAAAGCGCAAAAAGGTAAAATGGCGTTTAAACTTCTAATAAGCCTATGCTAACTTAACAATGTGCACAACAAGGCCCAGCCCACACTAAAATACAAGGAAGCAGCAAAATACCATCAAGCTGTACAACTGTTGCAGCCAATTAAAGTAATGCTTTTTCAGGCAATCTCAACTACACAAAAAAGGTATCTGATCTAAATGCCTGTCATTGCAATGACGTTTCAACCCGTCAGTGACCATAGGTTCATCATCAGTATGCTAAAGCATTCAGAGAGTAAGTATAAAGTTCTGTAAAAGTAACTACAGAAAAAATTACTAAAGATCATTGAAAACCAAAAAAAGTAATGTAAGCTGCTCTGCTGCTTGCATGAAAACGTACATACAGGATGGACAGTGTCGTGACCTGGACAGTGGGCACTGGGACCTTAAGTCATGAGTGTGGGAGGGGGCCGAAAACGGACACCACTTCCGGTCAAGACAGCATTCTCGGGCACACAGACAGGAACGTAGCAAGGGGCAGGACGTATAATGAGTGGGGCTGCAATGAAACAATAAAGATAAACCTGAGTGTAATCGATGGTCTCCTGTCGTGATTGAGGCTCGACGACACGACAACTGGCAACGAAGGAGGTAAAAGAGCACACGTGTGTCTGGTGCACGATACAGCTGAAAAGCGAAGCCAGGAGCCCACCCTGGTTCGCATGAGCAGGAGAAGTAACGGCGCGGGAGCCAACCCCGACCGCAACAGGAGCAGCGAAGCGTGAAGCCTGGCAGCATCGAGACGCCGGTAAGCAAGCCCCGACATCCCCGAGTGAGCTCGTCGAGCGCAAGGAACTGGGAAACATAGCGCGAGCTCTCGAGAGAGAAAGAGTGGCCATCTTAGAGGCAGGTGGTTTGGCCAATCAGCGTTGCAGAAGACCGGGCGGCCATTTTAAGATCAGGCAACGCCCGGATTGGCCCCGAAATCGCGCGAGATTTTGGCGGCCATCTTAAAGTCAGGAAAATAAAAAAATAAGGGAGCTAGAAGAGTCCGGCGGCCATCTTAAAGCCAGGAAATTAAAAAAATAAGGGAGCTAGAAGAGTCCGGCGGCCATCTTAAAGTCAGGAAAAGATCGAAAATTGAAGAAAAGTGCCAATAAGAGCACAGAAGAAAGAAAATAAGCACCAGCAACTGCAAAGAAAAGCAAGAGGAAGTAAAGGATCAGAAAGGAAAGAATAATTCAGAACAAAAGAAGCTAATAACAAAAAGAGAAGCAAACAAAAAAAACAAGCACAAGTGCCAATAAGAACACAGAAGAAAGAAAATAAGCACAAGCAACTGCAAAGAAAAGCAGGAAGAAATCAAACGAAGGAAAGGAAAGAGGAAATAAATGAATGTGAAAGAAGCAAACAATAGAGAGAAGAAGGGCAACAAGCAAGTAATATCTGAAGAAGCATCGAAGAGGAGCTGCAAGCACAAAGATGACTGATCAAAGGAGCGAGAAGCAGAGCACCCAATACCGCAGACCTTTCCCATTCAATCTATCAGAACCGCAAGTAGGGATCAGATGGGAGCGATGGATTAGAAAATTCGAGCGGTACATGCGCGCCACGGATGTAACAGAGGCCAAACAAATGGATCTGTTTCTAAATCTGGTCGGCGTTGAAGTAGACGACCTACTAGTAACACTACCAGCAGAAGAGACATCGACATACAAAGGGCCAATAAAGTGCCTCTCAAGCAAATTCGATCCACAGAGAAATATTGACTTTGAGAGATATACTTTCACAATAGCATTTCAACATACGGATGAAACGCTGGATGGCTTTGCGACCCGATTGCGCAAGCTAGTGACACACTGTGAATTCAACAAGTTTGACAATGAACAAGCGATTCGCCTGCGCATCATTGAAGGATGTCGTGACACAGACTTACGTGCGAGGATTCTGAAGGAACCAACCTCGCTGGAGAAAATCTTGTCATTGGCAAGGGCCGAGGCAAGGGCAACGGTGCAAGCGAAGCAAATGGAGCGGGGCAAGGAACGGTGAATAGAGCAGGAACACCGCATGGCGGAGAACAACCGCACAAACAATTGGAAGAAAGGACACAATGAACAGGTGACAAAGAAGCAACCTGAACTGACCTGTTACAGATGCGGACTTGAATTCCCACACAAATGCGTGTCCCCTGCAATGGGCCAGACATGCAGGAAATGCAATAGGAGCAATCACTTTGCCAGCGCATGCCTGGGACTGCAGTTCAGAAGTGAGAGAGGAAGACCGGGAAGACCGAGAAAGACAACGAGCAGGCATGTCAGACAAGTGGAAACAACAAACAGAAGCTCATCAGCTGATTCAGGAGAAGACGAGGACGCTGTTGCCATGCCCACCGAAGAAGACACGAGTCGAGAAAGCATCCACCTGGTGAACAAAAATGAAGTAAAGAAAACAGGGCCCGTACCATAGGCGTGGAACCACACAAAACACGGTTTATGCTAGACAGCGGAGCAACATGTAACATCATGTGTGTATGGGAATATGAGAAGATGGAAGTAAAACCAGTGTTGATGCCATCCAGAGTCGATGTATTCACGTCGGGATCAAGAAAACCAGTGATGAACATGGGAAAGTTCACAGAGAACTTGACATATAAAGGCCAAACAATAAAAGAAGAGATACATGTACTGAAGGGTGACATTCCGGCACCGTGCCTATTGAGCAATGTCACAGCTCAGGTAATGGGCCTCCTCGAAATGACATACCACATGTCGGAGAAGAAAAGCATCCTGCGAGAATATGCTAGACTCCTCCAGGGACTAGGGAAGCTAAAAGGACGACAAATAACACTGCACATCAATGAAGCAGTAAAACCAGTGGCTCAACATCACCGGCGAGTACCAATACACCTACAACCCCAAGTAGAGGAAGAAATTGAAGCGTTGCTAAGTCAGGACATCATAGAGCCAGCCGAGGAACCGACGCCATGGGTGTCGCCAATAGTGGCAGTGCCCAAGAAGAACACATCCAAAATTCGCATCTGTGTTGACATGAGAATACCGAACACAGCAATTGAACGTGAAAGACACCCTGTACCTCACCTCGATGAAATGATCAGCTGCCTGATAGGCACACGACGTTTCTCGAAACTAGACCTGTGCAAAGGATATCATAAGCTAGAACTTG
This sequence comes from Lissotriton vulgaris, assembly GCF_964263255.1. Lineage (NCBI taxonomy): Eukaryota > Metazoa > Chordata > Amphibia > Caudata > Salamandridae > Lissotriton > Lissotriton vulgaris. The sequence goes on along the minus strand of NC_141699.1, from coordinate 90,595,131 downwards.
ACCCTCAGTCCAGATACATCACGACATTTTCCACTTACCTGGGTCTTTTCCGATTCAAGCGTTTGAGTTTTGGAATATCATCGGCTGCTGAAATATTCCAAGAGACAATACGGCAAATAATAAGGCTGGTAAAAAACAGTCTGAACTACAGTGACGACATTCTGGTGCTCGGTAAGCCAGATGATGAACATGACAAAGCACTGCAAGATGTTTCCTCCCAGCAGGAACAAGCAGGGATGACGCTAAATGAGGACAAGTGTGCACTGGGGCGAGACAAATTGGTGTTCTTTGGACACATTTTCTCTAAAAAAGGGATGTGACCAGATCGCAGCAAAGTGGACACGCTAGAAAAAGCAAAACATCCAAGCGATGTTGCAGAAGTCAGGTCATTCCTCGACCTTGCTAGCTACTGCGCACGATACATAAAAGACTTTGCCACAGTGAGCACGCCACTGAGGGAACTAAGCAAACAAGGCCAGACCTTCATGTGGACAGAAGAGTGCAGCAAAGCATTTAAAGCGATCAGACAAGCAGTGACAGCAGTAGACCACCTTGCATATTTTGAACTGCTGCTTTGCACAGAATTGACGGTGGACGCCAGCCCAGTGGGGTTGGGAGCGATACTAGCACAACACAGACCAGGCAAAGTAACCAAGGTGCATAGTAGCCTACGGAAGCAAGAGCCTGTACGACATTGAGAGGGCATACTCTCAGCCGGAGAAAGAGAGTCTGGTAGTAGTATGGGCATGTGAGCACTACCAAATGTTCATATATGGGAAACCATTCACAATAATAACAGATCACCAGGCACTGGTAACGATCTATGGAAACTCCAATGCAAAAATACCACCCTGAATAGCGAGGTGAGGAATAAGACTCATGGACTACAACTTCAAGATCATACACAAACCAGGAAAAGAGCACAACCCGGCGGACTACATGTCAAGACACCCACTGTCGCACGCACTTGAGGCAACATCAATGACAGAAGAATACCTGAACTTTGTACTAAAACATAACACTCCGGCATCGATAAAGATGGAAGAATTGGAACAAGAAACAAAACGGGATCCAACAATGCAAGCGATCAAGACGGTGACAAGACAACAGAGGTGGAGGCATGTCAACAACAACAGCATCATGGAAAAAGGAGTGATCATGAGGCACAGGGTCAGACTGATTTGCATATGGCCATGTCTGAACTGGGGTGGTGGAGTGAGCTAAAGAACGGTGATGGATTAAACCCAGATCAGTTTACTGGGGGTGAGTGTTTGTATTGTCAACGCTCCGTCCATCATCCCCGTTGGTTTTTCTTTGTTCGCCCTAAGTTGTCAGGGTATGCTCAGACGTGAGTCCCTTGCTCGCTTTGCCACTGGATTCAAGCAAGCCCGGCTGAAGACGGCTGTAATGCCAGAAACCGGTCCTGGGAAGCTTGATTCCGGTCCAGGGAAGACATGGCTTGGCAGTTCGGGCTGGACTCTTCCCATGAGGCACAGGGTCAGACTGATTTGCATATGGCCATGTCTGAACTCATAAAAACATACTGAACATCATAATTTTAAAGAAGGGGACAAGTTAAAAAGAGACAAGTTAAAAAGGGTTTTTTGTAGATAGTGTAAACAGAGTGCAGGTATGACAAAGGGCCCCACATGACCTTTTAGTTTCATCCCATTTCATCCGACATTGTCAGCCCCTTGTGTTTCTTAGTTTAAACACAATTTTCAGAAAACTCATGATCGTACACAAAGTACGCATTTCAGTAGCTCTTTGCAGAAACAATAAGGCAGATTTGGCATGGATAATGTTTGAGTCCTTTAAAATGTCCACCAAGAATCTTTGACGAGGTTTTTTATAAAAAGGACACAGTAATACAAAATGAAGGGTGTCCTGCGGAGACCTATTGTCGCAGCCGCAGGCACCCTTCTGCTCAACTGTTTGCGTAAAACCAGACGGATAAGCTAAAATGTTGTGCAGCAAATTGAGCCTAAAACGAGTCATTAAAAACCTCTTGTGTGGGCTATACATTAAAAAGAGATACGGTTCCATGCCCGCTTCATTGCAAACAAGCGAATGAGCAACTACCGAGGGTTTAATAGAGTCAAGCTCCCTCCTCCTACAATCATACTTTTCCTGTAGTTGCTTTTGTACAAAATGTCTGCAATATATGTCCACAGTTGAGGGGTCCAGAAATAACCTTTGTTGGCCAATGTCCCCCAATGTGTCTTTGATGTATTTCAACCAGGGAATTTGGAGCCATCTATCTTTCCGCAGGCAATCCTGGATGATCTGTCTGGACAATTCCGCATTGGGGTTTGACCAAATTTTGAGCCAGGCCAGTATTGGTCTCAGTCTGATCAGGTCGGATATGTATGGGGTACCCAACTCTTCGTGTGTTATCGCTGCTGGGATGCTTAACGGAAGCTTTAACAGTTTTTTAAAGAATTTGTCTTCCTCTCTTTGTATCAGTTGTGCATCCCTAAAACCCCACACTTCAGCTCCATAGATGGTTTTTGAGATGCTAACCGATCTGTACAATGTCATCACCTGCTCTGGGGACCAGCGTCCCATTCGTCGGGCAAAGTTTAGAATGGCCCCATTTGCTGAGACTAGTCTCCTTGACATCTCCTCTATCAAAGGGGCAAACTTGAACTTTTCGTCAAATAGAAGACCCAAATACGGAAATGAGTTGACATTGTCCAAGACATGATCCCCTAATTTGAAAACAAATTTCTTATGTGGTTTCTTCCCCATTACCATAATAAAGGATTTTGTCAGGTTGACGGAGAGGTCCAAATTCCTCATGAAGTCAGAGAAGCCTTTAATTAAGAGCTGCAGACCAATTGCTGTTCGCGCAAGGAGGACCGCGTCATCAGCGTACAAAAGTACCGGCAGATGATGCAAGCCTACCTTTGGACAGTCAGTCCCCAGTGCTATCAGGGCACTCTCCAGGCCATTTATGTAGAGGGAGAACAAGAACTGTGCCAGGATACACCCCTGCCTCACCCCGCCAGAGCACGGGAAGGGATCGGTACTCACCCCCCCCGCACTATAGCGGACCTTGGCAGTGGTGTTCCAGTGCAACTCCCTAAGAATGTTAATAAGATCTGGGTCAATTCCCAAGTCATACATGAGTGTCCATAGTTTGGCTCTATTGACATTATCAAAAGCCGCTGCTAAGTCCATGAATCCCATGTACATGGTCCCATCAGTCGTCTTGGTGTATTTAGCCGTAAGGAGGTATAGGTTGAGGCATTGGTCACTAGTTGGCCTGCCTGTTCGGAACCCGTACTGGGTGTCCACCAGGATGTTATGAGTGTCAGTCCAATCTATTAAGCGGTTGAGGAGCGCCCTCCCGAGTACTTTGGCAGATACGTCAATCAACGAGATGGGTCTGTAACACTGCGGGCTGTCCCTACAGCCTTTCTTATATATAGGGACAATCACCGCAGTGGACCATGATCTCGGAAGGCCTGATTTGATTGCTGCATTAAGTACTCTCGTTACCACTGGTGCCCATAAATCGGTGTTACTAAGGAATAGATCTGGTGGGGTACCATCCGGGCCTGGGGCTTTGTTTCGTGTCAGCCCTCGGATTGCTTTAAGGACTTCCTCCAGGGATAATTCTAGTTGTTCTGCCCTTGGCCCCCTCCATATTCCATCTCCAATGTCTACCTCCTGCTGGTTATACAAGGATTTGAAATGGGTGATCCATTGTTCTGGTAATATGTTAGAGCTAATGACTGGGGAGCTTGAGTCATGGAAGCATGGTCTATTTATGATTTTCCAAAACTGTGTGTAGTCCCTGTTTTCCCCAGCCTCCCTAAGATCTGCCCAAACTTCTTTTTGGAGAGCACTCTTTCTTATCTTTACCTGGGTTTTGTAGTTCTGTCTACAACGGGCAATTTCAGTCTTGACCCTCGGAGCCTTTTTTAGACTCTGCTTTAGTTCTCTTAGAGCCCTTGAGCAGTTTATGTCAAACCACCTTGGAGAGGATGACTGTTTTACGGGCTTCTTAGTTTTCAATAATCCTTCAACAATTTTGGTTAAAGATTCGAAAGCCACTACCACTTCTCTGCCCTCTATTGAAAGATCTAAGCAGGTCTCAATATGATCTTTCCCTTCGCCCACTAGTTTACAGTAAAACTCTTGCGGATTAATCATTGACCACCTTATGCGTCTCCCTTGATCTGTTGGTTGGATTTGGGTTTCCTTAACCACCCCTGGGTTTTTTCTAATTAAGTCTTTCTGATTAATTTCTATTGTGATGGGGTTGTGATCACTAAAGGGGCCCCACTCTGTACTTGTTTTTAGAATCTGATCTCTAGCGCAGGCAGAGATCATTATATAATCTATTATGGACCCACCTTCTCTCCCTTTGAATGTGGGTGTTGGGGATTCCCCTACTTTAAGTGCAGCTAAATCCATAACATGGGTGAGCGCAAAGTTATCTAATAGCTTCATCAAAGCGGTGCCCTCTTTATTGTGTGCAAAATGGGGACCCTTTTCTAGTGGGCAGGCTGACCAGTCGGCAGATATGGGGAATAGCTTGGGGCATAGATGACAATTAAAGTCCCCCATCAACAGGACAGTTGGTTCTGGCCCCTTCATCCTTAAATCCAAATCCTCATTTAATCTACTCTCCAACTCTGCTAGTATAGGAAAATTCCCCTCCACCGGCCCAGAGTTATAAAAATTTAGAAAAAGTAGACTCTCCCTGTGATATTGTAGTGAGACTACTTATATGTTGTCTGACAACCAGTCTGGGTGTGACCAGGTGCCGTTCAGGTCTAAATCTACGTATATTGCTAGGCCTCCCTTAGCTCTCCCCGCATTCGTCCCTTGGGCAGGTCTAAAAAAACACTTATAGCCCTCCAATTGACAAAAGTCCGAATCCCGTGCCCATGTTTTTTGGAGCGCTATAACATGAAAGCACCTTATATATTCTATCCACTCCTTACTTTTTAGTTTGGCTTCCAGGCCTGCAATATTCCAGGATAAGACGGTCAGTCCAGCCCTATTCTCTTTGCCACTAGCTGTAATAATTTCATTTGTTCTCAACTCCCCCACTATTGGTGCATCTTTGAGGTTTACATTTTTGTCCCCCTGGCTCAAGTGTGATTCTGGCCTCCCGGTTTGTGTATTCTCCACACTCCCACGTTCAACCCCTATTTCTGGGCCTGAGCGTCCATTAGTTGCTAGACTTGATATAGAGTTATTTTCTAGTGGAATGAGTCAGTCGATGTCCTCGAGTGATTGAATTGGGGCAAATCTGTTTCTCCATTGGGAGTAGTCTCGTGGAGGAAAGGACTGGTTGGGGTGGCTTACTGGTCTTGGTCTATGTGTACGTTGTGGTCTTCCAAGAATCCACCCACCCTCATCATCCGCACGATTAATGTTCCGACTCCTTGGGTAAAAATACCCGAGTGGGAGTGCACAAATCGTGCTGGTTTGATTCCTATTGACATTCTTCAGGATGTAGTCAACCAATCTGGTATCCCTAAAATTTGCGACTATGCAGTCCCCTTTTATGTCTTTATTTCTCCCACCAATCCAGTTTACTCTTCTAACGTGCACTATCTCTCCTTTCCTCACACATTATTTTGTCCACCTTGCTTATAATGGGCTTTAACTGTGCAACAATAAAGGATTCTAGGTGTTTTTTAAGATCTACGACTATTGTCTCAACCCACCCTGGTGGAATAGTTTCTGCTTGGGAATTATTTTCTACCAGTATATACTCTTGTGTGCGTGTTGAGGGATTGCCTCTCACTGATGCTTTCCTTTGTCTCTGCAGCCCCTTGGTCCTCTCCTGTCGCTTCCTTTTTTTCTGGTGGATCGACTCATTGCACCCAGAAGTTTCTTGGCCCGGGGTTTGTGCACAGGGGACATCCTCAGTGTCATTGTTTGATTGGGTCACATTTCCATGCATATTTGGGCTATCTACTATTGGTGGGTCTCTGGGGGGTGTTTGGGTGATTACATTGAGGTTGGGTGAAGAGGATAAACTCCGTTCCATACGTTCTATTTCCCCCGTGACTTTTTTTAACATTAAGTCAATTGCTGTGGGTTTGTTCCCCTTCGGGAGGGCACACTCCTTCGTTGCCGCTCGTGTTTGCTTAGGGGTCTCTCTCTTGTTAGTTTTATTCACAGCCGAACGTGTGTTGGGATGATTGGACATTTTTCCTTTTGATCTCCAACTAGATCACTCTAGTGACCACAAAAACCAGTTAGGGTAACCTGCATTAATTGGAAGTCCCACAATTTGACGGATAGCTACCCGGCTTGTTTCTCTAGTGGTTCTCTTTGTGCGGCCGTTAAGTTAGTCTAGTTAAAGGGCTTCAAGAAAGTTTAAGTATTCCAGAATCTCAAAATGCAGTACCTGGCTCAGTTGTTAAGAGTCTGCTGGGGCCAAGGGGGGTGGCCCGTCCCGTCCCTCGTCGTCCCCGGACGGCCACAGACGGCCCGCCCTCTGCCCGGGCTCCGCCCGGCCCGTCCCGCGAAGCGGGAGACAGCACGCAGATTTAAAGCACCTCCGGGCGCGTTTGTGGGCGTGACCTTCCCGAGTGCTGCTGGGGCTTGTGGTTCGCAGCCTCCCCTCTCGGCGGCTGCTCCCGGTGTACTACGGAGCAGGCGGCGGGGGGAAGCGTCAGTGAGGCAGGTGGAAGCCCCGGTCACTCCTATGCTCCCAGGTTCGTGGCAGAAGGTCAGTAGGTCTGCTGGACAACCCACTCGATTGAAGACAGCACGCAGATTTAAAGCGCCTCCGGGCGCGTTTGTGGGCGTGACCTTCCCGAGTGCTGCTGGGGCTTGTGGTTCGCAGCCTCCCCCTCTCGGCAGCAGCTCCCGGTGTACTACGGAGCAGGCGGCGGGGGGAAGCGTCAGTGAGGCAGGTGGAAGCCCCGGTCACTCCTATGCTCCCAGGTTCGTGGCAGAAGGTCAGTAGGTCTGCTGGACAACCCACTCGACCGAAGACAGCACGCACATTTAAAGCGCCTCCGGGCACGTTTGTGGGCGTGACCTTCCCGAGTGCTGCTGGGGCTTGTGGTTCGCAGCCTCCCCCTCTCGGCGGCCGCTCCCGGTGTACTACGGAGCAGGCGGCGGGGGGAAGCGTCAGTGAGGCAGGTGGAAGCCCCGGTCACTCCTATGCTCCCAGGTTTGTGGCAGAAGGTCAGTAGGTCTGCTGGACAACCCTGTGGACTGGCTGAGATCATATGAGAGCCAGTATGAGAGATCATATGAGAAGCAGGCAGTGTGTTTTCTTTCCCGTTGGTTCACTTTGCAACATTAGCACATGTTTTTATATACACAACGTGACGATAGTCACAAAAACATATTGTGTGCCCACAAGCATTGTGAAATTAAACATATTAGAAACGTGTGCTTACTCTTTTCTTTCTCTTCCCTTTAACCAGACTGAGCCACAGCAAAGCGTGGCAGGGTACAGCTAGTATATAAATAAAAATGTAAATCTTCATTTGTTCAAAATCGCAAATCTCCGAAAGTTCTTCACTGATTACTCTGAAATTTTGACACAACGTTGGATTGGAATTGGGGCGTGTTTTTATATACACAATGTTGGATTCCAATATGCGCGTGTCGAATACACGCGTGTTTTTAATCGAAAGCCCGAACAGACACATAAAAATGTCAATCTTCAATTGTTTAAAATCTTACATCTCCAAAAGGTCTTCACCGATTGATTTTAAATTTTGACACAAGGTTGGATTTGATTAAGCACGTGTTTATATATACACAACGTGGCATTAAAATACGCGTGTGTCCAATACACGCATGTTTTTATTAGAAAAGGGCGAACAGACCCTATCGATTTGGTTGCTGCGCAAAAACTACAAGGGACGCATAGAGACAATAGTCTACATATATTAGGATGGAAAGCTGGTGTCAGGATGGCAGACCAGGAAGTGGGTGGAGGCAGGGGGGGAGGATTTGGTTTACTTTGCAACATTAAGAAAGGACGCATAGAGATAATAGTCTACATATATTAGGATGGACAGTTGGTGTCAGGATTGCAGACCGGGTAGTGGGTGGAGGGAGGGGGGAGGAGTTGGTTCACTTTGTGACATTAGCGCGTGTTTATAGATACAGAAACGTTGGGTTTGAATAATTGTGTGTACAATACGGGCATGTTTTTAATCGAAAGACCGAAGAGACCCTATTGATTTCCTTGCTGCTTAACAACTACAAGGGACGCATAGAGACAATAGCCACAAAAACATATTGTATGCCCACAAACATTGTGAAATTAAACATATTAGAAATGTGCGCTTACTCTTTTCTTTCCCTGCCATTTAACCAGTTTGACACAACATTGGATTCGAATACGCACATGTCCAATACGCGCGTGTTTTTAATCAAAAGGGCGAGCAGACCCTATCGATTTCGTTGCTACGCAACAACTAAAAGGGACGCATAGAGATAATAGTCTACATATATTAGGATGGACTGTTGGTGTCAGGATGGCAGACCAGGAAGTGGGTTTAGGGAGGGGGGAGGAGTTGATTCACTTTGCAACATCAGCGCATGTTTATATATACACAACGTTGGATTTGAATGCGCGCATGTCCAATACGCGCGTGTTTTTAAGCGAAAGGCCGAACAGACCCTATTGATTTGGTTTCTGCGCAACAACTACAAGGGACGCATAGAGACAATAGTCTACATATATTAGGATGGACAGTTGGTGTCAGGATGGCAGACCGGGAAGTGGGTGGAGGGAAGGGGGAGGATTTGGTTCACTTTGCAACATTAACAAAGGACGCATAGAGACAATAGTCTACATATATGAGGATGGACAGTTGGTGTCAGGATGGCAGACCAGGAAGTGGGTGGGGGAGGGGGAGGGGGAGGAGTTGGTTCACTTTGCAACATTAGCCCGTGTTTATAGATACACAACGTTGGATTTGAATACGCACGTGTACAATACGCGCGTGTTTTTAATCGAAAGGCCGAACAGACCCTATTGATTTGCTTGCTGCTTAACAACTACAAAGGATGCATAGAGACAATAGTCACAAAAACATATTGTATACCCACAAGCATTGTGAAATTAAACATATTAGAAATGTGTGCTTACTCTTTTCTTTCTCTGGCATTTAACCAGACTGAGCAACATCAACGCGTGGCCGGGTACAGCTAGTAAGATATATATATATATATATATGTGTGTGTATATTTTTTTTTTAAAAGATGCCCAGATATGAAGCCGCACTCCGTGTTCCGGTAGGTAACAACCTTTTATTTAACACATACTGCTTCCCTTTCGGTAATTGTCCCGTGGCCTGATGCTTTTCAGGGAGTCATTCCCTTTCCTCAGAGGCCAACATAAGTAACTCTTTCCGTATAACTGTACTGTTCCCTGCATGCTAATTCAATAAAATTGGCCTCCTGTGTGCCACTTAATTTATGTATTTTTACGCTGCATGCTGGATTGAACTGCAGGTTCCAGCATGCAGCGTAAAAATAAATAAATTTAAAAGGTTGTTACCTACCTGAACACGGCGTGCGGCTTCATATCTTTGGCATCTTTTGAAAAAAAAAATATATATACACACACAGTATAAAATAAGCCACACAGAATTCTATTCTCATTTGTTTACAAAAATTAGGCTCAATGCATAAAACAATTTGGTGGGCACACCCATGTGGTATGCAAGTTTGCAACTGAAACCAGTGACTGGAAATAAGCGCCACAAGCAATCATCCCTTCATGGCCGCCAAAAAACAGAGTGACATGAAGTACGACTGGCCTAGTTAACATTCATTAGACATGCAATTGTGTGAGCCCGTTTCTGTACAATTTGCAGAGCTACTTATTAGTACATAGGTTGCATCACAAATTGCATGCCCATTTGCAAACCAGTTCGTCCGTAAATTATCCATCCTGGTTTACAAATGGATTTGTGTGCTCCAAGCACCACCACTGATTGTAGACTGTGTAGATATGACAGTTTCATGCCTCTAACTCCAAGTAAACTATTAGTCATCATCAGTATTAAACATTTCATTTTACAATACCTAAGAATGCTAGATTTTCTGTTGATAGACATTGGGCGGTAAATGCCTTGTTCACCCCCCCCCCCCCGACCCTTGCCCCCAAGTAGACCTGATTCCTAAGATCCCCATAAAATAAGACACAGCAACGTATGGTTTCTAAAAAACATTACTCTGATGTGGCCCGGGCAGAGCACCGCTGGGCGAGCACAACAACCTCCATGTTAAAAAGTGAAAACAAGCATTGCTGTGTTAAAACACAATGATCCTCAAACTCAAGAGCGAGCCGCTTTCTGCTTGGGTATATTTCGGATACAGTGAAAGTGCAGGTTTTTTCAACTATATTTGAAAATAAAACAGCCACATCTCTTGACACCATTACCTAATAATGCAAGAATACATGGACGTCAATCTGGACAATGCTATAGGGCCTTATTACGAGTACAGCAGTTCGGGGACCGCTGTACTCGCAGTGGTGGTCCAACCACGACCACTCGTCTGCCCTATTAAGACCACCATAAGACTGCCACCTCCGCCGGGATCAAGGATCCCTCTGCAGCGGTGGTCTTCAAAGGGCCGGAATATACTGGTGGTGCCAAAGCCGGCACCGCCAAGCATATTACGACCTGCATAGCCAACGTCTTTTTCATGGGGGTGACACCACCATGAAAAGGGTGGCAGAAATGTAGGTAAGGGGGCCCTAACAGGGTCCCTGGCCAAATCTGGACCTGGGGGTGCATGCAGGGGGGCACATGTTGTGCTTCCCCTAGAGCTGCACTCTTGTTCCTGCGTGGTGTGCTGTGCCACATCATGCAAAAAAGTGCTGCAGGCTCTCTTGCAGCAATGGTATTCTTGTTAGGCTCTCCTATGAGCCTAACGTACCACTGCCTAAGACTGCCACAGCGCACCCTGCTCACCCTGGATTAAAGTCAGAATCTGGCAGGCAGGTGCAGCCCTGGCTTGGTGGTCTTCCTGGAACTGTAGTGGTCCCAGCCAGAAACCTTCAAACTCATAATAAAGTCCATAGATTAGTTCACTATTGTTATTCTTTCATTTCATCATCCAATGCAATAGAAGATAAATACAAAATAACCTAAGATGGTCCAGATTGGCCTGATCTCCAAGGAACAGCCAAGCGAGAGGGGGAGGGGATGGGAACTACATCTTGATGTATTGGCAAAACAGAGTGGTAGGTGGTAGGTTCATTGCAGAAATGTCCTGGCAGAGTAATACCATACCTGCATGACCATGCAGGCACATCCAACGTGACAGGCACTAGCAGTTATTATAAGCCGGAGCCGGAGAAAAAAGTGCTGCTATCCGGAAGCCGATATCGCAGTGTTGTACGGGTGGCCGATGGAGCGCTGCCGACAAGGCGATCCGAAGGAAGCCTGGGAGAAGGTGCTCTTCTGATTCACCAGATACTGCAAGCCAAGTGAGATGAATAAACAGGAATAAGCCTGTGCTAAAGCACAAATGAGATGCAGGTCAAGTGGGGACATGGAGTCCCTCCTCCCTGAGTAGTGACAAAATATATGAAGGAGACAAGGAGGGGCCTTCGCATTATAATGACAAATTTAAACACACATGGAAGAGGGTTGCAGGAGGCACCCTTTACCCGCATACATATATATTAACTATCGGTGTTTGCAGTAAATGTTGGTGGGGAAGGCGGGAGTAGCTGTAAAATGGGTAACATTTACAAATAAAGGACAGGGAATTTAGAGAATACGAGGAGTTAAGGAGAGTAAGTTAAGGGTTCAGGGAGGGAAATGAACCCACCCACAAAAGAGTGAGCCCACTCCTATACACAAAAATTCTATAATTGCTGCTGATAAAAAAAGACCAAAAACAAGTTGTAAATGTACTCCAACTCAGAGCTAGAGTAAGTCCAGCACCACACATGGCAAATCACTGCTACTACAACACCCTCCCGTTGAAAATAATGGTGGTAAGGACTTAAAATAGACACCCCCCTATAGGAAATAAAGTCAAATCAATGTATTTAAAGTAGGTATGGATTTAAATACTTTGAATAATTCTAATTCAATGTTAGAAAATAGTTGGTATGTCTAAAAACGGGGTAAAATACCGGAAAAACCTAGCTGTGATGGGTTAGGAATCCCTAGTACACGTCAACATGTTTCGAGCATTCCCCAGAGCTCTTCGTCAGGACTACACAGGGTCCAGCTCTGTGTACGCCACTCCAGAATGAACCAAATTGAGGTAATTAGTCAAAAGAAAATGAAAATACACTGTAACTAATAAGCATGCATTATTACATACGATAAACCATTGTCATGTAGTATTTATATGTGAGCAAAATTGTGCCCCATGGTCTTGGGGGGATGAGGGTTCTCGCATTCTAATTTTGACAGGAGTTCCCCTCACGGTGTGTTACCTACTTAGTTCCCCTCCAGACCAAGATGCGGTCTGGAGGGGAACTAACTAGGTGACACACTGTGGCAATGGTTTATTGTACCAACTAGGAGCAAGAATAAAGTATTTCGCCCACTAGCTAGCTATTTTTAACTCACCGCTGTCCACTCCACAACACCAATGCACCACAAATATCCTTCACTAAAGTGCTCCTACGTAATTTCACAAGTCGCAGCACACCTCAGTTTGTAGCGGACTGAGATGGCCCCTGTGATGAAGCATGTCACCAAGGGGAAACCCTGGTGAGTGAGGGGACTCAAGAAAGAAAGTTTTATTTCCTGCTGATTTTCTGGCTCAGATTGAGCAAAAATCCTTTCCTTTTGCTAGGTTCTTTACCCAACATCTCCGATTTTTACAGGTCTATTATTATGTATGCAGTCATGCTTGTTGAAATGCCAATAAAAACAATTTTTATAAAATAGGGAGGCTCCTCAGTAGGAGCAGAGATCTACGTATAGTAAAGTATAGGGAAAGGAAAAAAGTTTATTTAACTTGAAATACTTTTGCAGGTAATTTCAGGTCAACCTGTTTTACCAGTTTAGATGGTTGCCAAGAAGGGCTGAACTGCTGTGCGGGTTCTTACTTACAAACTTGAGTGTCACTTCTGAATGCCAACGTGGCTCACAGAAGCAAGTTTTAAGGGGCTCTGTCACAGATCATTTATCCAAAAGTGGTCTTCTTGGCCGAAGTCCAGATAATGTCTTGCTGTTTTTATATAAGAATGGAACTCACCTTTGTTTGTTACATAAATACATGCGAACCATGCAGTGCTTGATTTGTAAAAGAAAGAGTGCCGGTGCCCCAAGCTGTACTCAGAAGCCAACAGCCAATGCTAATAAAAGTCAGTGTGTTGAATAACAAGGATGAGTAGTCTTAAATTCGCCCAGGGCCTATTTAATCCTCTGCCAGACACTTCCTTCCCCCATTACCTCACTCCAGCAGGTCCCTGCTGTCTCCCTTTGTGACAGTTTACCATCTTTCTCCTTTTTTCCCTTTTGTTTGCTTTCCCTCTCTTGCTCTCTGGAAATGTCTTAAGAGGAAAAATAAGTGCTGGTCCCAAAAAAGTAGTGCCAGTGGCTGACACCGGCAGACACCAGCTCATATTTAGCACTGACACCGTAAAAGAGGAACCTACTTCCGAACAGATAACTTCCCCATCAGATCTGGTTACAAACTTCGTACTCCAGCACAGGCAGGGTTTGGAACATATGCACCCGGAAATGGCTTATCATGGAGATGTGTCTTGCAATACAGTTACCTTGGAAGGACATGTGTGGAGGCCTTCATCCTTACTGATACTGTGAGTGTTTTTGTGCCCTGTCCTTTTTCTGTTGATATTTAAAAGGGTGCTCCTACACAATGTGCCCAGAATTTTAGAGCAGAATGTGCATTTTAGTGTGCCACAAAGTATGTTTGATCTTGCTAAAGAATATATACATTGAAGTGGCATTGAATATATTAATTATGGTGAGAAATAGGTCACATATCGAACGACCTAGTGTTCCTATATGCCGGATGTCCTTCTAATATAGGACTGAGCAGCTATGTGCAGCGTAAGCAGTGGGTGGAGAAATGTCATCATCTCTCCACTCCTCTTTATCTTTAAGTTTAGGACTTCAAGATGCCTAACACAGAACAGACCCATACAATTTCAATAATTAGAGGGAGCGGTCCATACTTCTTGAAAATATCACAGGGCCAATGAATGTTGATTCCCAACTTTATTGTTCACGTTTGAAACACCAACTGACGACAGCTTCTTCAATCAGTTTCAACAAATAATTAATCCAAATTTCACTCAAAACATCAGACAGCCGATGCGTTTCGTCCTGTGAAGGACATCATCAGGGTTGTTAAAATATAAATCAAACAAAAAACGTATATTACACTTTTTGAAGTTACATTAAACCAATGCTGCAATATTGTCATGAAAACACAGTCATTTACCCTTAACGTCCATCATCCTGCCTATTTAACAGTCTGAGGCATTACACAAGTTATTTTCCACATTACAGCGCTTATACACCATTGCAAATTCACAGATGCTGTATACTTCAACCCCTGCCTATTTGGCAGTCTGAAGTATTCAATTGAACTTAAAAGATCTATTATCCCAGCCTCACAGAATCAACACCTACTATGGTGTAACCCAAAACCAACGAAACGCCTACCTTTCAAAATGATCAGTTTTGTGCGATATATCTTTCTAGTCCACGTTAGCAATAAATGTTTGATCGTAATTCAATATCTGCAATAAAAACATCCCAATGATATACATGGTACATGTGATGAAGAGTTAATTATTGCTGAGCATTACTTTCATGTCCCCTGACCTTGGTTCAACTAGTGTCTCACCTTTTAAGTGAATAATATTCCAAGTCAGGACCTCAACTTCCCTTTATTTACTCCACGTCTTCTGCTAAAGTCTTTGTAAGACATAACATAATGTCTGCCCATTCTCTATCCATACACATTCACTATTTCCATGTACCATAGAGGCTCCCACTCCAAGTCCCAAATCGTTACTTCTTTCTCCTGTAGTACCTAATGCACAGAAAAATATAACCAAAAGTACAGCTCTCAGTCTCTACCTTTTCTAAATTTAAAACTATCCAAACAAATCCAATAATCCCTCTATTTACCTTATTTCAATATCAAGAGTATTCAAGATCCGGGAAGTCTCGGTCCGTGGCGACGGTCATATCTTCAATCCTCCGTGCAAATAACTCTCTATCCTTCCAGATATCTGGAAAGTAGAGACTGAGAGCTGTACTTTTGGTTATATTTTTCTGTGCATTAGGTACTACAGGAGAAAGAAGTAACGAGGTGAGGGGATGGTTAGCCCTATTAGCAATATTGGTGTTGAAATAGTAAGCATGTCCTTGGAAATTTATATATATATATTTACATGTGTTTTTTTAGGTTTGAATAACAGAAATAGAGAGGTGTGATTGGATGAAACGCTAAAAGGAATTATGGATATTTCAATGGTAAGTTCAGATTTGGGACTTGGAGTGGGAGCCTCTATGGTACATGGAAATAGTGAATGTGTATGGATAGAGAATGGGCAGACATTATGTTATGTCTTACAGAGACTTTAGCAGAAGACGTGGAGTAAATAAAGGGAAGTTGAGGTCCTGACTTGGAATATTATTCACTTAAAAGGTGAGACACTAGTTGAACCAAGGTCAGGGGACATGAAAGTAATGCTCAGCAATAATTAACTCTTCATCACATGTACCATGTATATTATTGGGATGTTTTTATTGCAGATATTGAATTACGATCAAACATTTATTGCTAACGTGGACTAGAAAGATATATCGCACAAAACTGATCATTTTGAAAGGTAGGCGTTTCGTTGGTTTTGGGTTACACCATAGTAGGTGTTAATTCTGTGAGGCTGGGATAATAGATCTTTTAAGTTCAATTGAATACTTCAGACTACCAAATAGGCAGGGGTTGAAGTATACAACATCTGTGAATTTGCAATGGTATATAAGCGCTGTAATGTAGAAAATAACTTTTGTAATGCCTCAGACTGCTAAATAGGCAGGATGATGGACGTTAAGTGTAAATGACTGTGTTTTCATGACAATATTGCAGCATTGGTTTAATGTAACTTCAAAAAGTGTAATATACGTTTTTTGTTTGATTTATATTTTAACAGCCCTGATGATGTCCTTCACAGGACGAAACGCGTCGGCTGTCTGATGTTTTGAGTGAAATTTGGATTAATCATTTGTTGAAACTGATTGAAGAAGCTGTTGTCAGTTGGTGTTTCAAACGTGAACAATAAAGTTGGGAATCAACATTCATTGGCCCTGTGATATTTTCAAGAAGTATGGACCGCTCGCTCTAATTATTGAAATTGTATTGGACATTTTTTGGATCTTAGGACGGTGGATCCGTTTGGAGGTTTCAGAGCGGATACTACATTAGAATTGACATTTGTGTTATTTCTATTACAAATTTGGGTTATTTTCTGTGCTACAGTGTGTGTTGCCCTCACCGTTGCTTCTTTTGAGTATTACAGACCAGGCCCATACTTTGTGGCATACATCTGCTGCGAATCCCAAGCAGGGGCCAGGACACAAACCATTGGATACAATGGCCTCCCTCCAAACCAGGCGCTGGTGACCATTGGCCTTTACACTACTCCCCACACACAGGCCTCCAAACCAGCTAACAAAGGGGAGGGCATCCCAAAAGTGACCTAAACCACCTGGTAACTTAATGCTGTTGTAAGCCATACAATTGTCACAATCTGCACTACTGCTGCAGGACCTTTGTAATGCAGTGGACAGGGTGGAAGGCACAGAGGACACAGGTTCTGGAACACCACATGGAAGAGGCAGAGAATCGCACACAGAGGAACACCCTGCACTTTATTGGTTTCCCAGAGGGCTTGGAGGGGGCAAGCGGCTCATGTCCTGGGTCCTGGCAGAGAAACTCCTGTCCTGCTTTGTGGTTGAATCAGCATAAAGGTTGCTTACAGCTAAAACCCCACCAGTCACTCCCCAGTGCCCTATTATTGTGAAAGTACTCAACTACAGAGACAGGTACCTGATCCTAAAGGTGGAGAGGGAGAAAGGTGAACTAACCAGTCATGTATGTGGGTGGCTGTGTTTGTGGGTGGCTGTGTGTGTGGATGGCTGTGTGTGGGTGGCTGTGTGTGTGGGTGGCTCTGTGTGTGTGTGGGTGGCTCTCTCTGTGTGTGTTTGGGTGGCTCTCTGTGTGTATGTGTGGGCGGCTCTCTCTGTGTGTGAGTGGGTGGCTCTCTGTGTGTGGGTGGGTGGCTCTGTGTGTGTGTGTGGGTGGCTCTGTGTGTGTGTGTGGGGGGGGCTCTGTGTGTGTGTTTGGGTGGCTCTCTGTGTGTGTGTGTGGGTGGCTCTCTCTGTGTGTGGGTGGGTGGCTCTCTGTGTCTGGGTGGGTGGCTCTGTGTGTGTGTGTGGGTGGCTCTGTGTGTGTGGGTGTGTGTGTGTGTGTGTGTGTGTTTGTGGCTCTGTGAATACTCTCTACTACTCTCTAATGCTCACCTATTGCCATTGTAAATGACAATACCATTTATTTATGTTTTAAAATAAATGAAAAAAAATGTCATGAGCAATGCCAATAGCTCTACCTTTAATAATGCCGAGACCATTGCATTGTAAATGCTTGTTTCAAAAGATGCCCAGATATGAAGCCGCACTCCGTGTTCCGGTAGGTAACAACCTTTTATTTAACACATACTGCTTCCCATTCCGTAATTGTCCCGTGGCCTGACGCCTTTCAGGGAATCATTCCCTTTCCTCAGAGGCCAACACAAGTAACTCTTTCCGTATAACTGTACTGTTCCCTGCATGCTAATTCAATAAAACTCCTGTGTGCCACTTAATTTATTTATTTTTACGCTGCATGCTAGATTGAACTGCAGGTTCCAGCATGCAGCGTAAAAATAAATAAATTAAAAAGGTTGTTACCTACCTGAACACGGCGTGCGGCATCATATCTTTGGCATCTTTTGAAAAAATAAAAATATATATATATATACACACAGTATAAAATAAGCCACACAGAATTCTATTCTCATTTGTTTACAAAAATTAGGCTCAATGCATAAAACAATTTGGTGGGCACACCCCTATGATATGCAAGTTTGCAACTGAAACCAGTGACTGGAAATAAGCGCCAGAAGCAACCATCCCTTCATGGCCGCCAAAAAACAGAGTGACATGAAGTACGACCTACCTAGTTAACATTCATTAGACATGCAATTGTGTGAGCCCCTGTTTCTGTACAATTTGCAGAGCTACTTATTACTACATAGGTTGCATCACAAATTGCATACCCATTTGCAAACCAGTTCGTCCGTAAATTATCCATCCTGGTTTACAAATGGATTTGTGTGCTCCAAGCACCACCACTGATTGTAGACTGTGTAGATATGACAGTTTCATGCCTCTAACTCCAAGTAAACTATTAGTCATCATCAGTATTAAACATTTCATTTTACAATACCTAAGAATGCTAGATTTTCTGTTGATTGACATTGGGCGGTAAATGCCTTGTTCACCCCCCCCCCCCCGACCCTTGCCCCCAAGTAGACCTGATTCCTAAGATCTCAATAAAATAAGACACAGCAACTTATGGTTTCTAAAAAACATTACTCTGATGTGGCCCGGGCAGAGCACCGCTGGGCGAGCACAACAACCTCCATGTTAAAAAGTGAAAACAAGCATTGCTGTGTTAAAACACAATGATCCTCAAACTCAAGAGCGAGCCGCTTTCTGCTTGGGTATATTTCGGATACAGTGAAAGTGCAGGTTTTTTCAACTATATTTGCAAATAAAACAGCCACATCTCTTGACACCATTACCTAATAATGCAAGAATACATGGACGTCAATCTGGACTATGATACAGGGCCTTATTACGAGTACAGCAGTCCGGGGACTGCCGTACTCGCAGTGGTGGTCCGACCACGACCACTAGTCTGCCCTATTAAGATCACCATAAGACTGCCACCTCCGCCGGGATCAAGGATCCCTCTGCAGCGGTGGTCTTCAAAGGGCCGGAATATACTGGTGGTGCCAAAGCCGGCACCGCCAAGCATATTACGACCTGCATAGCCAACGCCTTTTTCATGAGGGTGACCCCACCATGAAAAGGGTGGTAGAAATGTAGGTAAGGGGGCCCTAACAGGGTCCCTGGCCAAATCTGGACCTGGGGGTACATGCAGGGGGGCACATGTTGGGCTTCCCCTAGAACTGCACTCTTGTTCCTGCACGGTGTGCCGTGCACGACAAGGTGCATGCCTCACCATGCAATAAAGTGCTGCAGGCTCTCTTGCAGCAATGGTATGCTTGTTAGGCTCTCCTATGAACCTAACATACCACTGCCTAAGACTGCCGCAGCGCCCCCTGCTCACCCTGGATTTAAGTCAGAATCTGGCAGGCAGGTGCAGCCCTGGCTTGGTGGTCTTCCTGGGACTGTAGTGGTCCCAGCCAAAAACCTTCAAACTCATAATGAAGTCCATAGATTAGTTCACTATTGATATTCTTTCATTTCATCATCCAATGCAATAGCAGATAAATACAAAATAACCTAAGATGGTCCAGATTGGCCTGATCTCCAAGGAACAGCCAAGCAAGAGGGGGAGGGGATGGGTACTACATCTTGATGTATTGGCAAAGCAGAGTGGTAGGTGGTAGGTACATTGCAGAGATGTCCTGGCAGAGTAACACCATACCTGCATGACCATGCAGGCACATCCAACGTGGCAGGCACTAGCAGTTATTATAAGCCAGAGACGGAGAAAAAAGTGCTGCTATCCGGTAGCCGATATCGCAGTGTTGTACGGGTGGCTGATGGAGCGCTGCCGACAAGGCGATCCGAAGGAAGCCTGGGAGAAGGTGCTCTTCTGATTCACCAGATACTGCAAGCCAAGTGAGATGAATAAACAGGAATAAGCCTGTGCTAAAGCACAAATGAGATGCAGGTCAAGTGGGGACATGGAGTCCCTCCTCCCTGAGTAGTGACAAAATATATGAAGGAGACAAGGAGGGGCCTTCGCATTATAATGACAAATTTAAACACAAATGGAAGAGGGTTGCAGGAGGCACCCTTTACCCGCATACATATATATTAACTATCGGTGTTTGCATTAAATGTTGGTGGGGAAGGCGGGAGTAGCTGTAAAATGGGTAAGATTTACAAATAAAGGACAGGGGATTTAGAGAGTACCAGGAGTTAAGGAGAGTAAGTTAAGGGTTCAGGGAGGGGCATGAACCCACCCACAAAAGAGTGAGCCCACTCCTTTACACAAATATTCTATAATTGCTGCTGATAAAAAAGACCTAAAACAAGTTTTAAATGTACTCCAACTCAGAGCTAGAGTAAGTCCAGCACCACACATGGCAAATCACTGCTTCTACAGCACCCTCCCGTTGAAAAGAATGGCGGTAAGGACTTAAAATAGACCCTCCCATAGGAAAAAAGGCAAAGCAATGTATTTAAAGTAGGTATGGATTTAAATACTTTAAATAATTGTAATTCAATGTTAGAAAATAGTTGGTATGTCTAAAAACGGGGTAAAATACCAGAAAAACCTAGCTGTGATGGGTTAGGAATCCCTAGTACACGTCAACATGTTTCGAGCATTCCCCAGAGCTCTTCGTCAGGACTACACAGGGTCCAGCTCTGTGTACGCCACTCCAGAATGACCTAAATTGAGGTAATTAGTCAAAAGAAAATGAAAATACACTGTAACTAATAGGCATGCGTTAATACATACGATAAACCATTGTCATGTAGTATTTATATGTGAGCAAAATTGTGACCCATGGTCTTGGGGGGATGAGGGTTCTCGTATTCTAATTTTGACGGGAGTTCCCCTCACGGTGTGTCACCTAGTTAGTTCCCCTCCAGACCAAGATGCAGTCTTGAGGGAAACTAACTAGGTGACACCCTGTGACAATGGTTTATTGTACCAACTAGGAGCAAGAATAAAGTTATTTCGCCACAGGCTAGCTATTCTTAACTCACTGTCCACTCCACAACACCAATGCACCACAAATATCCTTCACTAAAGTGCTCCTACGTAATTTCACAAGTCACAGCACACCTCCGTTTGCAGCGGACTGAGATGGCCCCTGTGATTAAGCATGTCACCATGGGGAAACCCTGGTGAGTGAGGGGACTCAAGAAAGAATGTTTTATTTCCTGCTGATTTTCTGGCTCAGATTGAGCAAAAATCCTTTCTTTTTTGCTAGGTTCTTTACCCAACATCTCCGATTTTTACAGGTCTATTATGATGTATGCAGTCATGCTTGTTGAAATGCCAATAAAAAAATTTAATAAAATAGGGAGGCTCCACAGTAGGAGCAGAGATCTACATATAGTAAAGTATAGGGAAAGGAAAAAAGTTTATTTAACTTGAAATACTTTTGCAGGTAATTTCAGGTCAACCTGTTTTACCAGTTTAGATGGTTGCCAAGAAGGGCTGAACTGCTGTGCGGGTTCTTACTTACAAACTTGAGTGTCACTTCTGAATGCCAACGTGGCTCACAGAAGCATGTTTTAAGGGGCTCTGTCACAGATCATTTATCCAAAAGTGGTCTTCTTGGCCGAAGTCCAGATAATGTCTTGCTGTTTTTATATAAGAATGGAACTCACCTTTGTTTGTTACATAAATACATGCGAACCATGCAGTGCTTGATTTGTAAAAGAAAGAGTGCCGGTGCCCCAAGCTGTACTCAGAAGCCAACAGCCAGTGCTATTAAAAGTCAGTGTGCTGAATAACAAGGATGAGGAGTCTTAAATTCGCCCAGGGCCTATTTAATCCTCTGCCAGACACTACCTTCCCCCATTACCTCACTCCAGCAGGTCCCTGCTGTCTCCCTTTGTGACAGTTTACCATCTTTCTCCTTTTTTCCCTTTTGTTTGTTTTCCCTCTCTTGCTCTCTGGAAATGTCTTAAGAGGAAAAATAAGTGCTGGTCCCCAAAAAGTAGTGCCAGTGGCTGACACCGGCAGTCACCAGCTCATATTTAGCACTTAAACCGTAAAAGAGGAACCTACTTCCGAACAGATAACTTCCCCATCAGATCTGGTTACAAACTTCGTACTCCAGCACAGGCAGGGTTTGGAACATATGCACCCGGAAATGGCTTATCATGGAGATGTGTTTTGCACTACAGTTGCCTTGGAAGGAAATCCCTACTGATACTGTGAGTGTTTTTGTGCCCTTTCCTTTTTCTGTTCATATTTAAAAGAGTGCTCCTAAACAATGTGCCCAGAATTTTAGAGCAGAATGTGCCTTTTAGTGTGCCACAAAGTATGTTTGATCTTGGGGGCGCTAGAGGGCGCACAAGCGGAATGGCCGCTTAGTATCGCAGCTCCCGCTCCTTGGGACATAATCCTACTGTTATCCTCTGCCACGGGGTCCACATCGGCTCACATTCCTGGTGATTCGCAGCGGGACACTCATCTCTACCCTCGGTCCAAGTTTGGTGCCGCTGGGAGAAGTGGAGCCGGAGCAGTGCCTCATTTAAATATTGCCGAAGACAGCTCTGGTGCGGAGGAGTGCATGCGGCCGGCCCTGCAGTTCTACGCTGGGCCGGGGATTACCACGAGGAACTAGGCCTCTCCCCTCGGCGGCTGGCGGACCCCCGGACGGCTCATCGCCGGCGGACCTGAGGCGGAGGTAAGGGGCGGCCTGCCCGGTGCTGCGGAGACCCTCCCCGCCCGCCCCCCCCTGCTGCTCTCGCTGCCCCCGTCGGGGAAACTGCTGCTGCCTCTGTTACTGCGGGCTGACGGGGGGTGGACGTTACACAGCCTGCCTGGTCCCCGAGAGGTGCCGGGCCCAGTTGGCGAAGGGCGGTGCAGGCCAGTATACTGCCCGGCGGGGTGGCTGCCTATCGGGCCTGGACCCTCGAGCCTGCTGTAAATCCTGCCTCGGGCCTTTGCCGGCCCTAGCTACTTACTTTGCGCCGGATCTTGGGACGCTGCCCCTCGCTACAGACCAGCCACACCTTCCATGGGGAAAGGGCTGGGGCCCTTCCACGCTCCCCATTTAATCACCTGGCATCGCTCTACTGTTTCCTGGCTGTGCTGTGCGGGGTGGACTTGTTGCAGGTGCCCCACATTGACCGCCACACCTGCAAGGCACGCCCCCGCTACGCCTCGGCCTTCCTGCCTTTGACACCTGCCTGGGCCTGCCGCGCCGCCATTCTCCACAGCAGTGTTCACGGGTGGGGCCCCACCACCATCGCTGCTGGAACTTCGCTGCCCCCTTCCCAGTTACCAGACTGCGCAGGGCCTGCACGGACCCACCAGGACCCCGTGCCTTCACCGCCTGGATCCTTGCTAAGCACTCCCGGCACTGCCCTGCCTCGCTGCTGCTGTGGCCCTGCATGCTGGTGACAGCACCCTAGATTGACGACCCGTAGTGCTGCTGCACTTTACGCTCCTGGGGTGTCGTGTCCAGGCACCACCATGTGCGCCCAAAGAACCGCCAGACCAAGCTCAGCTTCGATGCCGCGAGAAAGGGCGTGAAGTTGACGCAGCTGGACCTGGACCCTAGCACGTCCTCCCCGAAAGCCACCGTCTCCTCAGCTAAGGACGCCGACCTGTCCAGCCTGATACAGGAGATGCGACAGGGCTTCGCCACTGTCGTGGAGAAGGTTGATGGTGTAACCGCACGGCTGGACGCACTGGTGCACAAGGTAGACCGACATGAGGAACGCATCAGGGCCGCGGAGCAACGCATCTCCGATACCTCGGACGTGGCCACGTCTCACACCACTCAACTGTCCAGGATGGACAACCTCCTCCGGATCATAGCGGCAAAAAATGAGGATTTGGAAGCCCGTAGTCGCCGTAATAACATACGGATCACCAATGTGCCGGAATCCACAGATACGGGCAGAATGGAACTTTACGTGGAGAAACTGCTCAAGGGATCCATCGGCGAGGACGCTTTTTCGCCTCAGTTCATTGTTGAGAGGGCGCACCGCTCCTTGGCACCTATGCCCAAACCTGGCCTGCCACCACGCCCCATCATTGCTCGGCTGCTGAATTACAGCGACCGGGACACTGCACTCCGAGCGGCCCGGTCTCAAAGATCGCTGCAATACAATGGAGTCACCTTCTCCATCTACCCGGACTTCACGCCAATGGTGCAGGAGGAGCGGCGTAAGTTCCTACCGGTGAAGAAAAAGCTTCGGGAGGCACAGGTCGATTATGCACTATTGTACCCTGCAAAGCTACGCATCACTCATCAAGGCAAGCAGCGGTTCTTCACCAACCCACAGAAAGTAGAAGACTTTCTCAAATCGCTCCGGAGGGCGCGCAGGGAGGACCGAGATGCGGAAGAGGACCGCGACGGAGCAGACTTGTCCCCGGCGCCTCATGAAGACTGACTGCGGATATCCGCTACATTGCGCATCCTACCTGCGGCTGCCTGTGGCCTTCCCGAACATTGATGCACAGGCACGAGAGACCGAACGGACAGTGTCCCTGCATGGACTCTTCATCCCTGTGGTAACGTAAACCAAGGACCACTTTCCTGGCCCTAGTCTCCACCGAGGGCGCCACAGATACGAGGCTGGGGTCTAGGAAGTGGCTGTGCGTTCTCTATGTCTTACCCCCACTGGGAGATCCCCTTTGACTTGCTGGCGTTTCAGCTGTTCATGTTACTTGACTTGGGGGAGGGTGGAGGGGGGAGGGGGGTGGGTTGCTGGGTGGGATTACTTGGCTGCTGGCATGATTGGGATGCTGGGGTGGGTGGTGGGTTGGGATGTTTTTCTTTTTCTTCGAGGCAATCATCTCTTGGACTGGATGCTTGAACTTTACCTGGGTGTGAGCACCGGTGCTGGTGGTGCGGTCGTGGTTTATTTAGGCTGCCTAGGTCGGCATTGTTCTGGCTTTTGTTGTTTCATCCATGGCCACTCCGGTAGCTAACACGCAATTAACTTGTTTATCCTGGAACATAAGAGGGTTGAATAATGCCAGAAAGTGTCGAGATGTCATTGCATACCTTGATAGGCATCACATGCAAGTTGCTATGCTGCAGGAAACACATCTGTCACCACAGGGCGGTACATCATTTGCGAGTAGGTGGGCCGGAGAACGAGCCTTCTCCTCCTATTCTACCTATTCGAGCGGAGTCGCTATCCTCATTGCCCGCAAGGTTCCTTTTCAGAAGTTTGGAGACCTACTTGACGGGGAGGGAAGATATGCGCTTCTGTGGGGCAGGATAGGCCGCAACACTTTCACATTTGTGTCCATGTATGCGCCTAATGTTGACACACCAGTTTTTTTCACTACACTCTGGGGCAAAATTCTCTCTATTGCATCGAAACATGTGGTCTGGGGAGGGACTTTAATCTGGCAATGCAACCACAGCTGGATAGAGCGGATGGGGTCTGCACCTACAAGGCCAAGGCATGGGAGGCGCTGGAGGGCATCGTTGAGGAGGGCGGACTACTGGACGCCTGGCGGCACTTGCACCCCCTGGGGCGGGAAGGCACGCACTTTACATCATATACCGGGACTTGGGCACGTTTAGACTACTTTCTCATCACAAAGGATGTTGCTGTGGAACTAGTGGGGGTCCATCACCTGCCGCGGACATACTCTGATCACAGCCCTGTCTTGCTACACTGTCGTACACCAGGCTGGGACAGTCCTTTGCCGCAATGGCGACTTCGCCCTGATATCCTCCTAATAACCTGTTTCACACTGAGCTAGGGGAAGAGATAGCGGATTTCTTCACTAGGAATAAGGGAACGGTGGACTCTGTAGAGCATATATGGGAGGCATTTAAAGTCACAATCAGGGGGTATTGTATATACAAAGGCCATGGTGTCCTACGCGCTATCCTTGCATCTATTCGCACATTTGAGAAAGACTTGCGGGATTTAGAATTTAGGATGGTGTCCAACCCCAACCCTGGCCTGCAGGCCACTTTTAGGGAAAAGCTGTCGCGTTATGACGAGGAGGCTGCGCGAGAAGCAAAGTTTAGGGGCAAACACTGGCGGGCCCGCAAATATTGGGAAGGGGACGGGCCCGGGAAGACACTTGCTGTGATTACACAGCCACCACGTGCTCACAACACCATATTAGAACTCACCGACACCTCTGGCACTGCTGTTCGAGACTCAGACGCGATCCTCGCTACTTTCGTGGTGCATTACCATTCACTCTACACTTCCACGGTGGGGCCTGATGTCTCCTATACTGACTACCTAAGCGACGTCGCACTGTGTTGGCTTAGTGACGGCGATAGGGAGTTCCTCGCGGCTCCGTTCGAGCTAGATGAGGTGCGAGAGGCCATTATGTCCCTCAAGAATGGCAAAGCCCCAGGACTTGATGGTATACCAGCCGAATTCTACAAAGCTTACATCGACATTATGGCCCGGTACTCAGCGAGGTCTTCTCGGAATCACTATGCGATGGGGTGCTCCCCTGTTCCATGCGCGAAGTGGTGATCACATCCCTCCTTAAACCCGATAAGGACCCCAAATCCTGTAATTCCTACCGTCCACTCTCCCTCCTAAATTGCGAAGTCAAGATCCTTGCCAAGGTCTTGGCCACCCGGCTGTCGTTGTTGATGACCAGACTTGTACTGCCCGACCAATCCGGCTTTGTGGCGGGCAGGTCCACTTCCCACAACCTTCGCACGCTCTTCTCCCTGCTCCGCACGGTGCACCCTGACACACCCTTGGCGGCCATGTTCCTCGACGCGACCAAGGCCTTCGACTCCGTCGAATGGCCATGCCTGTTCTCAGTGCTGGCTAGCATGGGATTTCCCAAATTGTTTATATCCTGGGTCCACCTGCTGTATACTCGCCCTATGGCAAGAGTATTGATCAACGGTCATCTATCTCAGCCCATCGCACTGACCAGGGGTACGAGACAGGGATGCCCTCTCTCTCCCCTATTGTTCACCATAGCTGTTGAGCCTCTTGCCTGTCGACTGCGCCAATTACATCGCGGCGGCGCAGTACAATGCTTGCAGCGCCAGATTGATGTTTCCCTCTATGCGGACGATATCACACTTTATGTCAAACATCCCGAAGTATATCTTAACCCGTTACTTAGGGAGTTTGTATTGTTTGGCGGGATGTCTGGTGTCCATATCAACTGGTCCAAGTCGCAGCTCTTCCCCCTGACCGATGCTGTGACCGATTTCCCCCTTGATTACCCACTTGAATGGTGTCGATCTGACCTCCGCTATCTTGGGATATGCATTTCGCGGGACAGGGACGAGACACTGCGATCCAACTACGGGGTAGCGATAACCAAACTGATTGCTTCAGTGGACCGCTGGATCATCCTGCCTCTATCCATGGCTGGGAGAGCGTCGCTCATAAAAATGGTGGTGCTCCCCCGCTTTCTGTACTTCTTTCTTAATATACCTTACTACCCTGGCGCTAATTTTTTCCGAACCCTGCGGTCGGAGCTGCGACGGCTCTTTTGGGGTGGCAGGAACCCCCGACTTAAGTGGTCGACCATTACCCTCCCCTATGAAAAAGGAGGTTTCGATGTTCCTGATTTCGAGGCCTACTATCAATGTGCGCAGGCGCATTTCGCCTACCACTGGATGGCCCCTAGTCCCTTTATGCCGCTTGTAGCGGTGGAAGACTGGATCGTACATCCTCTCCCGCTCAATGGCTTGCTTCACTGTCCTGAATTTGCCATTACTACACCACATACGTCGGTCTCCTGCACATTGGACGCATGGCGCCGCATCGCCAAGGGGTTGGCTTGTAAACTTCTTTACTCACCCAAATTACCGCTCGCGCATCACCCTGATCTTACCCTCTTGGGGGAACTGGGCTTTCGCAACCTCTGTACAATGCTACGAGTCTCTACCTGGGGAGATCTGTTCTCCAATGGCACCTTTAAGTCAGCAGACCTGTTCTTTGCTGAACATGACCGCACTCCCCTCGACCTCTTCTACTATGTGCGGCTGCGGGCGGGGATGAGAGACATACTGCCAGACTTTCCCAACGAGCCCGACACCCTGCCACCGCTATACTTTTTATTGAGCTCGCAGGACGGAGCCCACCTGGTCTCCGGCCTTTATAGACAACTCAGGGGAACTTCCAAGATACCGGAATCCAATGCGCGGATGCGCTGGGCTACCGAACTCGCAATCGACATGTCAGACGAGCAGTGGCACCGCTGCTGCGCGCTCACATCTCGCATTTCTGCCAGCAGCAAACTAAAGATTATCCATTATAAATACTTGCAGCGGGTATATTACACGCCGGCGAGGAAGCGGCGTTTCGGACTGACTGATGACGACCGCTGTGAACGTTGCCATATTGCTGGTGCTGACTTCCTCCACTTGGCGTGGGCATGCCCTCAGGTTGCGACCTACTGGCAACAAGTGTTGGATGCTCTTGCTGAGATGGTCGAGGAACCCGTACCTTTTGATCTATTGGTGGCCCTGCTTGGGGACTCAGTACGATTTCCCAGATCCTGCCGAAAATTCATTGACACTGCGCTCCTGCTGGCAAAGAGACGCGTGGCGTGCCGGTGGGGAAGGGGCAGAGCGCCCAAATTTAAGGATTGGCTGGGCGACTTAACTTATTGCCAAGAGCAACTCGCGACATTTGCTGAACTGTTGCCTATTTCATGTCGCCCCGGTGACATTTGGGATCCACTGGTGCGGTATCTACTTACACGCTCAGAAGACACGAACCCGGCAGATGACCAACCCATCATAGATTAGCGCACTGCTCCAATACTGGACCTGGCTGGGGATCCTCTTTCAGCGTGCGTGCCTCCTCCTTGTGCTGTCCAGGGGGAGCACCTTCCAGTTCCGACCACTGTACACTTGTTGACCCCCCCCAGGCCCCATGCGAAGCCCACACCATGGCTCTACCACCTTAGATCGCCATTACTCCCTCTTACTTACACGCGGACCGTATGTGCCCTACCTACCCTATGTCATGACACCCACTGCAGGCTGACCCTATGGGACTCCATACCTAACCTGGCTTCTGGCTTATAGAGATCCTCTCGCTGGGACAACTGGGGCTTGCACACACTCACATACACACCTCTGCACACATAGCATGCCACACCTGCTCACTGCTGCTTAATTCACCATGTAGCATGACTTGCCTCTTCGTTACTACATTGTTGGGTTGTTTTGTTACGATGTTGTGAACCCCCAAAAAAAGAACGGATAAGGAAGAACTCTCTTTTATCTCCGATGAAAAACACTGTTCTGCTGCTGTTCATCCTTTTCTGTCGTGACACGTCTTTGTTGGACAGGCCTCATGAAGGGCTCGCTCCCTCCCCGCATGACAGAGCCCGGACACCGGCTCTCCAGGTGCTACCCGAAGAACAACCACAACGACCCACAGGAGCAACCCGCAAACCGTCCCCTACGGGACGCCTGCTCCCGGACATCTCTGTATCACTGGCCCGGGCCACCGTCAGCACCATTGCCCGGCCCAGCCGCCATCTTGGACATTGCACCACGAGGCCGTGTGGCCTCAGCTCGACCCCAACCCTGGGCCTGGCCAGGCCCCGACATCCCGGCACCACCAGCCACCCAGGAGGTGAACGGACCACTTGGCAGGTCAATGGGAGAGAGGAGTGTCGATGGCTCTCCCCCGCCAGGTGCCGATCGCCCCCAGCCTCCCCGGGCGCTGGCTCCACCCCCCTGCTGGGTGTCTGGACTCCCTCATCCCGGACCTCCCGACCTCCAAGTGCGAGGGTCCGGACATCAAAGGGCGCCAGACCTATAACTGGGGCAGCTCCAGAGCAGGAAGGCAGTTGTATCCTGGAGTCGAGAGACACTGTGAAGAACTCATCCTTGACGGACTGCTGGCGCTGCCGCAGCCCTGCCTTGTGAACCATCGTCCTGCCTGCTGGCGCTGCCGCGGCGTTCTACAGCCTACATCCTCGTCGGGACCTGCTGGCGCTGCCGCGGCCCGTTGCAACCTACATCCTCGTCGGGACCTGCTGGCGCTGCCGCGGCCCGTTGCAATCTACGTCCTCGTCGGGACCTGCTGGCACTGCCGCGGCCCACCCTTCCAGAACACCGAGCTCGAGGATTGTGAGCTACCCATCACTCTATCTCCATACCAGATTGGTACCAAGACTGTGCCGCTACCCCTTTTCCCTCAGAGACTAGAATTGAGAGGATCCTCGTGTCCTGATCTCGTTGTATCGTACTACTTTGCTTCAAGAACTGCATATAAACAGCGTTAACCTTATCTTTGTGTGGTGTCCATCTGTGGGGGGGAAGTTACTCGTCTGTACGATCGCTGGAGACGGCTCTCCCCGGAGACCTCTCCCCTTGTCCTCGGCCGACCCTCCAGGTCCCCGTCTAACAATCTTTAATTACACAATAAAGCAGATTTGAACTCCAAAAAAAAAAAAAGTATGTTTGATCTTGCTAAAGAATATATACATTGAAGTGGCATTGAATATGGTGAGAAATAGGACACATATCAAACAACCTAGTGTTCCTATATGCCAGATGTCCTTCTAATATAGGACTGAGCAGCTGTGTGCAGCGTAAACATTGGATGGAGAAATGTCATCATCTCTCCACTCCTCTTTATCTTTAAGTTTAGGACTTCAAGATTCCGAACACAGACCAGACCCATACTTTGTGGCATACATCTGCTGCGAATCCCAAGCAGGGGCCAGGACACAAACCATTGGATACAATGGCCTTCCTCCAAACCAGGCCCTGGTGACCATTGGCCTTTACACTACTCCCCACACACAGGCCTCCAACCCAGCTAACAAATGGGAGGGCATCCCAAAAGTGACCTAAACCACCTGGTAACTTAATGCTGTTGTAAGCCATACAATTGTCACAATCTGCACTACTGCGGCAGGACCTTTGTAATGCAGTGGACAGGGTGGAAGGCACAGAGGACACATGTTCTGGAACACCGCATGGAATATGCAGAGAATCGCACACAGAGGAGCACCCTGCACTTTATTGGTTTCCCAGAGAGCTTGGAGGGGGCAAGCGGCTCATATCCTGGGTCCTGGCAGAGAAACTCCTGTCCTGCTTTGTGGTTGAATCAGCATAAAGGTTGCTTACAGCTAAAACCCCACCAGTCACTCCCCAGTGCCCTATTATTGTGAAAGTACTCAACTACAGAGACAGGTACCTGATCCTAAAGGTGGAGAGGGAGAAAGGTGAACTAACCAGTCCTTCAAAATCCCGATTTTCACAGACAACACCCACGAAGTACAACATCAGCGGAAATCGTTTGAAGCAGTAAAGCAAAAATTAAGCAAAATGAAGTTACCAAACATGCTCCTCTTTCTGGCCGAACTCAGGTGGCACATACCTCCAAAACCCTTTACTTTGACAACCCAACAACAGCATGGATAAGAGCCACAGAACAACGGCCTCTGTGGGGTCACTCTCCCCCACCCAGGGGAGCCCGACAACTGGTGCCTGAAGGACCGTCAAGAAGTCTGCGGGAAAGGCAGGGTAGACACGGGAATGCCAAATGAAGAACGCGAATCAGAGATGCTTCACCCAGGTCACTGAGGTCAACTGTAGAAGAGCTGGGTCTGAGATGCAACCCAGGCATTCCCGTTTCTCAGGACGCTCTGGATATGAAAAATAATCTTGGGGATAATGAACCCACATAATCACAGAGGTTGACGGACTCTCAGAAGGAGGAGGCCCACCGGTGGAGTGATGCCACCCTGTGGTGGCCTGTGGGCTCCTGAAGCATTTTGTAATGTTTGTGCACCAGCAACAAAATCTCCTAATTATCTACTAGGGCACCGGAAGAGCTGACTCATGCACTACAAAGATGGGATGTTTTCGCCTGTTACTTTGACTGTGGCAACAGATGCCTCCGGGTGGGAAGTGTGTGGTGGGGAGAGTTGGGAGTGTTACACAGGAGTTACGCAGCCCTGTTGGCTCAGTGTTACAACTATTCTGAGAAAATGGTGAGACTGCAGGATAATGGTTTCCTACTCTATACCTCACCCATCGACCCACCATGTCAAGATTTACAGTCATGACATGGAATGTCAACTTCTTACTTGATAAAATAAAGAGGTGGGGGAGCGGGTATGGGTTTTGCACAATAGCACACACCAGAGGTCATGCTACACTAGTAGACATATATGCTGGGGATGGGGAGTCAGTTCCTCGCTCAACAGGGGTATGGCAGAGTGTAGCACTTTGGGCACTCCAGGGGATCCCTAGGGGTGGCTGTTCGCATACACTCACATTTTCTCTTAGTGGTGACCCGGGTGAAGTTGGAGGACCAAGACAGATATCTGGTGGTTGAGGAGATGGTAGCAGGCCAGGTTGACATTTTCCTCAGTGTATATGTCTCCAAAAAATTGGTGAACCTGACACTAGACATGTAAAGGAGGATGTTCTCAGCCTCCATAATGGCAGTACAATTCTGGGAGGAGATTTTAATGCTGTGATGGACTCACTGATGGACCGCACTGCAGAGGGAAGAAGGGCCTCAAGGAAAGATACTGGGTTAGTGACATGATCCGCCAGCCTTGGCCACTGTGACGTCTGGAGGGTGTGGCACCCATCGACATTAGAATACAATCATACCTCAGCAGTGCATGGCACACAGTCACAGATTGACCTCTTCCCTGTGCCGGGCCTACTTGTAACCACAGGAGCAAATATTCTTCCTATGGGCATCTCTGACTACTCCCCAGTGGTGCTGTGGGTTGGAGGCCTGAGCAGTGAATCTCGACCCATATGGAGACTAAACGCCTTGTGCCTCATGGATAGAAAGGTCTCATACTTCCTATCAGGTGAATTGAAGGTATTCCTGGAACAAAATGAGGAGTCAGTGGAGTTCCGGGAACACCGAAGGGGGTGGGAAAGCCTTTATGTCGGCTGTCGCCTGATCGCACCTTAGGGCAAGCATTAGGAGGATACAGTGAAACATAGCAGAGGTGGAGGCCAGCATAGAGCTCCTAGAAAAACAGTTTGAGTGAGACTAATTTGAAACCTATCAGGTGACGATCAACAGAACGATGCTGCGGCAAAGGTCCTTGATGAGGCCCACCAATGTTAGCTAGTGTCCATGAACAGAGTATACAAAGGATGGACAATTCTAGCAAACTACTCTTTTAGTTGGCGAGCCATAGGGATGCCAACTGGCTGATTCCAGGGATCAAAGGAGCCTCCCTTTGGATAATCACAGAGGCAGTGGTGGTCACCAATGCCTTAGCAGAATGCTAACAGGCCCTATATGCGCACCGGGAATGACCCTACCGGTGGAGATCCGCACCCATGATCTTAGACCTACAACTGAAATCTATATCAGCACTAAAACGGACTGAGATGGAAGAACCCATAATGCTGGAGGAGCTAGAAGAAGCTCTTGCAGTCAAGAATAAAAGGAAGACCCCTGGACCAGACAGGTTCCCTATAGAATACTATCAAAGGTTTAGGTTGCTGCTCCTGCCACCATTGTAAGCCATGTGGAACGAGGCTATTGAAAAAGGCCACTTTCTGGATGGCCTAGACATGGCTACTATTGTGTTTCTATTATATTTCTTTGTAAGGAAGGAATGCCCCTACTACCGGCCCATATCATTGATTAACAGTGAGCTCAAACTCTATGCCAAGGTGCTCTCCAGTCGGCTCCTTACAGTTCTTCCATCACTGGTCCACCTGTACCGATGCGGCTATGTGCCCCAATGAAGCAAAAGACACCGTATATGACAGGTGCATGCAACCGTGGCATACCGAACCTGCACAGCCGGGCTTAGTGCCTTTCTCCTCAATGACTTTGAGAAGGCATTTGATTCCCTTGCCTGGGAATTCCTGTGGGACGTACCCCGGTGCATGGGTTTGGGACCGCAATTTATAACATGTGTGCAGGTATACACACCTACCCAACAGCTTGGAATCGCGTGAAAGGAGTTCTGACTCCTGCCTTCCAAATCAGGCATGGCACCAAGCAGAGATGCCCCTTATCGCCTCTACTCTTTGCGCTAGCAATGGAGACACTGAGAGCGTGGGTCAGATCCGTTGCACAGGTGTGGAGAATGGTAGTTGAGAACAGGCTGGAAGACCGTATCGCTCTCGATGTTGACAACTTCCTGTTTTTTCTATCTTGGCTTGAAACCACTGGTTCCAGAATACCTCAGATGCTCGACTTATACGGTCAGGTGGCAGGACTCCTAGTTAATTGGTCTAAATCCCTGATGTTCCAGCTCACCGGTGAGGTGAAGACAGGAGGCTGGCATAACCAGGTGCCTATTCGCCAGTTAAGAACATGGATGGTTGGACACGCCTTCTACTCAGTGTTCTGGGGAGGTTGCCCCTTTTCTACATGATGATTTGCCCAGATTTCTATATACTCTCTAAAACTTCCCACACTTGATTGTAAAAAAATGGTTCACGGACGTTCAGGCAACGATAAGATGAATATATAAGGCTGTATGTAGCCTTCAGCAAATGCATACAATCTACATATGATGGTGGCATGGCTGCAGCTGATGTCTGCCGGTACTATTGCATTTCACAATTCCTCAATCTCAATGACTGGGTATACGAAGGCTTGGCAGACCCAGCAGTCAGGACAAAAGTACGCAATCCAATCCAATCTTTTTTTATTATTATCCCCTCAGACTACATAAGAACATTCACAGATATATACAATATATAAAAACAGATTACAAAGCTAAAACCCGGAAAAAAACAAGATTGGGTATTACATAACAGTTAAAAAAATCAATCCGTAGTAAATCCATTACAGGTTCCGAAGAAGACCTTTCATGTCCACCACATAGAGCTTAAAAATGGGATACAGCATCCACAATTGGCAATTCAATGTTGTATTTTAGGAGCCTAAATGCTTCTTTACAGTGTTGTGTGCCTAGGTTCCTGCACAATTGGACCAGGCATCTGTGTCGGATTTGTTGATATCCAGGGCAGAACATAAATACATGAATTTCGGTCTCCTCTCCCCTACTGCAGGCTGGGCACCCCAAGGCAGAGCTGCAGGACCATTTGGTATTAAATGCACACAGAGGGGGAGAGCCGTGCCTAAATTGTACGTACAGTTTGCTGGTTAGAGCCAGTTGTATTTAGTCTAAGCAAGGCTCTAGATTGTACACATCCTTTATATCCAGAAAATTAACTGTGAGGGAACCAGTGGCAGACTTTTCTTAGTATTTGAGCAAGTCCCCCCTGTGAGAAGTTGGCCTGATATGCAGTGCTCACTATTCTAGTGATCACTATGCATCAGTCCAAACGACCCTTATGGTGATTGGTTGTAAGTCAACCTTAGACCAGCTATCCTAGTAGCGTGGATACGAGCAGTCTTCGGGCTAAACTCTAGAGGGCGTGTTAAGCCAGCTGTTATACCATCACATACCCCTTGAACACCAGGCGAAAGGACACCACACAAGTGTTATGAAAATAAACAGTGTATTTATTAGAATCACAACAGCCCTGTACTCTTTATGAGGACAGGGTACTAAGCACCCAACAAAACTCTTAAGAAAATACTTCAAGTGCACAATCTACACAAATGCCCGAGGGCACGGAAAGTTTAGTGGTCTCGGGCGAACCCGATGAGGTAAGTCGGAAGCGATAGGAACTCGGGACCCTTAGATCATGAGGCTATGCGGGCACCGAAATGCCGAAGTTACCTAGCCCAGGGGCTGCGGCTGCACAAGTCTTTACAGACGTCGGGAGTCCTCGCTGACGAACCAGGAGCCGGAAGGAAGGAGTTGCTGGCCGGCGACCAGTGGAGATAGTTCGTAGAGATCCAAGCCTGGATCAGAGATGGATGACACCTGAAAGCAGAGGGGACCAAGTTCGTAACTACTAGCCAGTAGTCAGAAGGTACCAGGAGGGCACCGGATGATCGTTACCTCGACTAGGTGAGTGGGCGACGCTAGGCTCTGCAGTCTCACGGACCAGGAGGCGTTGTTGGCGACCAGGATGGAGGTGCGAGCTGTCCCACAAAGCTTGATGCTGTCGGCGTCGCTGGGCCCAGGATTGGGGCAACAAGCCTTGGCAAATTCAGGGCCACGTGGTGGACCTAAAATGGCGTCTTGAGTGGACCAGGAGGGTCCGGGGTGCTCCTCTCTTAGAAGGGAGCAAGGGCCAGTCTGGAGCAACCAGACTAGCAGCGTTGGTTGTCGGGCGTCGTCGAGAAGGCCACAAGCCAGCGGCTAGTAAGTAACCAGACAACGTGCTGAGCGGCAAAGAGCAGAAGGGCCCCACGCAGATCGTGGAGATACTGGGAGGCTGCACTTCGGTGCTGGAGCTGCTCAGGGTCGGGGCTTCTCGGAGCCCAGAGCACTCACCAGAGGATCCCTCGGTGGTCGTGCTGGTTAAGAAATCGTGCAGGTTTTGAAGATGGCCGGTCCCTCGAGGTCTCGTCGCACCCACGGATCTCAGCTGAGCTGACGATGTGGGTAGAGGTCAGAGGTGCCAGGGAAGCCGGTTCTCGTCGAGCTGGGCAGTCGGATTCCTGAGGAAGGACGTGCAGCAAACCGCAGAGTTCTTAGATGGTGCCTGCAGATGCAGGGTGACTACTCCTTAGCCACAAGGGAGAAATATTGAGAAGAGTCGAGAGTTCCTTTCATAGAAAGTATTCTTGATTCAAAGATGATCTAATCTGGAAGGGTCCCTGCTCCTGCCTTTATCCTAAAGAAAGGGGTGGGTACGCGACTAGGTCCTGCCCTAGGGGTGGGACCAGAAAGGGGGGTGGTTACACCCCTCTCCCATGCCGGACTTTCCCCAGGTCAGGGGCTGGGGTGCCCCTGGAACTGGTTCTAGCTGGCAGATGCGTAGTGAGCACCGGGGTGCCACTCTGCAGTCACCTTCCTGTAAAGCCCTGCCTACCCAGGATACATAAAGCCCTGTCTGGGATGGTGCGAGCACCTCCCCGGATAGGAAACCCTTTGTCCAAGCTCTCCTCGCTGGAAGGACTCTCAGCAGCAGGAGGTCAGACTTGTGTCTGTGGTGGCAGCATCCCTTTTGTGGAGCTGAGGCTTCAGTTAACTTTAACCGGGGTTCACAGTTACGTACATGTCGTGTCCCTCTAGAAGGGTGGAATGCTAACCCCGTTGCCAGCATTGGTGAGGGGTCAGTATCCCGATTCGTATGACACTTTACTCGACATGTCTTGATAACGCGATACTGAAGTTAGCGATATGGTACGCGTTATCATGGAACAGCCATTGGGTCTTGGTTCCGCAAGCTGCAACCGGGCTCGGCTCGTGCCTGAGCCCAATTCACACGGTTCCACGCACTCTGCCTTCAGGTTTGTCAAGGCCTGCCATAGGAGTGGCTCATAGGAATTCGGGTGTCCATTTTAGGGTTAGATATAGGTATACTATATCTAAAGCAAAGGGCGAGTACGCCACCTTGCCCCAGCTGTCGTGCAGCCAGTTGTGTCAGATTTAGATGGCCATCCAGGGGTGGCATAATACATGCTTCAGCCCCTTGTAGGCCCTGGGTACACCGATGCCCTGAGTTACAGGGTCTGACAAGGTGGCCCAGTTCCAATTGGGTAATGCACCTAAGGTACCCATGTTAATTTAGCGAGAAAACAGCTAGGCTGTGGGTCTGATTAGCAGGCCCACAGCCAGCGAAAGTCGTAAACCAGTGAAACAAAAGCAAAAAATCTGGGTGATCAGAGGATTGCAGACCCTACTCTCCTACATGACCCCCCCCCCAAACGTTGGGACAATAAACTAACCTTGACCAGGTGAG
This sequence comes from Lissotriton vulgaris, assembly GCF_964263255.1. Taxonomy (NCBI): domain Eukaryota; kingdom Metazoa; phylum Chordata; class Amphibia; order Caudata; family Salamandridae; genus Lissotriton; species Lissotriton vulgaris. The sequence goes on along the minus strand of NC_141699.1, from coordinate 90,557,471 downwards.
TCTTCTTGTTCTAAGTGGAAATACCTGGAGAGCCCCTCTGCATTGCCATGATCAGTGCCAGGTCTATGCTCCACTGTGAAGTCCATCCCCTGTAGGGAAATGGACCACCTAAGCAGTTTGGGGTTTTCACCCTTCATCTGATTTAGCCATAAGAGGGGCTTATGGTCGGTCTGAATCTTGAAATGAGTACCAAACAAGTATGGCCTCAGTTTCTTCAGGGCCCAAACCACAGCAAAGGCCTCCCTCTCAATAGCTGACCAATTTTTCTCTCTGGGGGTCAGCCGTCTGCTTATAAAAGCAATGGGCTGGTCATAACCATCAAAATTCAGTTGAGATAGAACAGCTCCCACACCCAACTCAGAAGCATCTGTTTGGACAATGAATGGTTTCGAGTAGTCTGGACTCTTGAGGATAGGAGCTGTGCACATGGCCTGTTTTAGGTCATCGAATGCTTTTTGACAGCCTGCTGTCCACTGAACCTTTTTTGGCATTTTCTTACTTGTCAGTTCATTAGGTGGAGTCACAATCAATCCATAATTTCTGACAAACTTTCGGTAGTAACCAGTCAGGCCCAAGAAAGCTCGAACCTGAGTCTGGGTGGTTGGAGGAGCCCAGTCCCTGATTGACTGTATTTTGCTCTCCAGTGGTTGAACTTGGCCTCCACCTACAAAGTGGCCCAAGTATACAATCTGTGTCTGCCCTATCTGGCACTTGGTGGCCTTGATAGTGAGACCTGCTGCTTGCAGAGCCTCTAACACTTTCCTCAGGTGGACCAGGTGATCCTCCCAGGTGGAGCTAAAGACAGCAATATCGTCAAGATACGCTGCACAGAAGTCATCCAGCCCAGAGAGAACATGATTCACCAACCTTTGGAAGGTGGCAGGTGCATTCTTCAAACCAAAGGGCATTACCACAAACTGATAATGCCCACCAGGGGTAGAAAATGCGGTCTTGGGTCTGGCGTCCTTAGCTAACCTGATTTGCCAATACCCAGCTGTCAGGTCAAATGTGCTTAAGTAGTTGGCCGAAGCCAATCTATCTATAAGCTCATCTGCCCTCGGTATTGGGTGGGCATCAGTCTTAGTGACTGCATTGAGACCCCTGTAGTCTACGCAGAACCTCATCTCTTTCTTACCACCCGGGGTGTGAGGCTTCGGCACTAGAACTACGGGACTAGCCCAAGGGCTATCCGAGGGTTCAATGACTCCCAACTCCAACATTTTCTGCACTTCAGTTTTGATGCAGTCTCTAACGTGATCGGGCTGCCTGTAGATTTTACTCTTGACGGGCAAGCTGTCACCAGTGTCAACCTCATGGGTACACTAATTGGTCTGACTGGGTGTTAGAGAGAACATATGCCGGAAGGATTGAAGAACCTGTTTACAATCCTCCTGTTGATGTTCAGAGAGGCTGCCACAAAAGACAACACCGTCCACTGATCCATCGTCAGGATTCTGAGTGAGCAGGTCTGGGAGAGGGTCACTCTCTTCCTCCTGTCCCTCATCTATGGCCATGAGCAAGCTCAAGTCCCTCCTGTCGACATATGCTTTGAGCCGGTTAACATGGAGCACCCTGTGGGGGCTCCGGGGAGTTCCAAGGTCCACCAGGTAGGTGACCTCTCCCTTTTGCTCAAGAATCGTGTGGGGCCCAGACCATTTGTCTTTGAGTGCTGCTGGGGCCACTGGCTCCAACACCCACACATTCTGTCCAGGCTGATAAACAGTCAGGACAGCCTTTTGGTCATGCCAAGCTTTTTGGAGTTCTTGGCTGGCCTTAAGATTTTCGGATGCCTTTTCCATATACTCAGCCATCCGGGAGCGGAGGCCAAGCACATAGTCCACTATGCTGGTTGCAGGCTTTTTGAGAGGTCTCTCCCATCCTTCCTTCACCAAACACAGGGGTCCTCTAACAGGATGTCCATACAAAAGTTCAAAAGGGCTGTAGCCAACCCCCTTCTGTGGGACTTCTCTATAAGCGAATAGAAGGCAGGGAATCAGGACGTCCCATCTACGCCGGAGCTTTTCAGGTAGTCCATGAATCATCCCTTTCAGGGTCCTGTTGAACCTTTCAACAAGCCCATTGCATTGTGGATGATAGGGTGTAGTGAACTTGTAGTTGACACCACATTCCTTCCACATAGCAGTCAAGTAGCTCGACATGAAGTTTGCACCTCTGTCAGAGACAACCTCCTTAGGGAAGCCCACTCTGGAGAACACTCCAACTAGGGCTCTTCCCACAACAGGTGCTGTAGTGGTCCTAAGGGGAATAGCTTCAGGATACCTGGTGGCATGATCCACTACCACCAGTATAAACTTGTGCCCTGATGCTGTCTGGGGTTCCATTGGACCGACAATGTCAATCCCCACTCGTTCAAAGGGCACCCCCACCACAGGCATTGGTATAAGGGGGGCCTTTGTCGTGCCACCTGACTTACCACTGGCTTGGCAAGTGACACAGGAGCGACAAAGCTCCTTGGTATCTTCGTTCATGTGAGGCCAGTGAAAGTGTGAGACAAGCCTGTCCCACGTCTTCGTCTGGCCTAAGTGTCCTGCTAAGGGAATCTGGTGGGCCAAGGTAAGAAGGAAACCACGCTGAGACAAGGGGATAACCAGCCTCCTGGTCATGCCAGGCTTGGGGTCTCTTGCCTTAGTGTACAGGAGTCCATCCTCCCAGTATACCTTGTGGGTACCTGTGGCGTTCCCAGCAGCCTCAGCAGCAGCCTGCTGTCTGAGGGGTTCAAGGGAAGGGCAGTCTAACTGGTCCTTCCCCAGGTCTTCTCGTGTGGGTCCAAACAGGAACACGGCTCGGGGGTCTGAATCCATTACACGCCGCTCCGTCGCTGCACACAGCCTGGAGCGTACTTTGAAGTTACAACTTCAACGGCACACATGAGTGATTCCCCGCCTGATAGAACAATACCCTGTTCTATTTGGGCGACAAACACCTTTAAGAACGGCTTAAACTACAATCCATAGGACCTCCGAGATTGAGGATTTAAGCTCAAGATCTACCGATATTCGCACTCTTCTGCATATATACTCATACCGAGTATTCTCACGGTCAAGGGCCCGGCTGGGTCGGAAATATCACCAGCTGAGCGACCGTATTCTGACCTGGACACAGCCATATAGCCCTGAGGAATCGCGAATGCGATGAAACACGTGTCGGCTGGCTGCATACTGTATTAAAGACTCCAAGACTTACCCCTCATGAGAGTTTTTGTTCTAATACTTCTGTCACTTATTACTGTTCGTTTTTCAATTGTTACTGAACATTGTGTACCATGTGGAGTGCATCGGCAACCCAGTCTGTCAAATGAGGGGTAGTTTTCTCTACTCTATTGGAGTGGTTTTAGGGTTCTCCACTCGCCGAGTTTGCACCTGAATAAAAGTAATTCTGTACTGTGTGCGTACATACGGGCAGTGCACCTGGAGCACAACTGATCCAAAAACCTTCGGTATTTGTAGCTTCTCGTGTGGGTCCCCCTGAGCCCAGAAACTCAACTTGATCAAGTTTGAGTTCTTTAGGTTCAGTTTCCCGCAATTCCTGGAGGTCAGCCTCCTCTGAGACTTGATCCTCGACCTGGGGCAAGGGGGAAGGCGAGGCCTTAACCCGACTGCTCTTCTTCTTGGAAGGTGTCTGGTCCGTTGTTCCAGCATCCAGCACCTGTTCAGTGGGGCATCGTCTGACCTGTGACCTAGTCACAGCAAGCACATGTGCTGGTAAGCCTAACATCTCCATGTGAGTCCGGTGCTCCACTTCTGACCATTGCGATGACTCCAAATCATTGCCCAACAAACAATGTACTGGGAGGTCTGAACTAACAACAACCTTTTTCTGGCCATTTACCCCTCCCCAGGAGAAAGCAACAATCGCCATACTATGACTGGTAGTGACGTTGCTGGCATTGGTCACCAGGAAATCTGTACCTGGCATGATCTGTCCAGGGTCCACAAAGTTAGGTGTCACCATTGTGACACTGGCACAAGTGTCCCTATAGGCCTGAGCCATTCTTCCATTTATTAAAGGCGTCTGTCGGTACTTGCCCAAAGTATTGGGACTGAGATCCGGGGATATATCCACATCCCCTATACAGACAAGGACAGCCTGAGTGAGTGTGCCAGCTAAGTTGTCACACCCCTCAGAACCCAAGGTTAACCCAACTAATCCCTTGGGAGGTGCACTACTACTGCTGGCTGTACTAGGGGGCACAGGTGCCTTAGGGGATGCAGTAGCAGGAGTCTGCCCTCCTTTCTTGGTGCACTCACTAAACCAGTGAGTTTTACTTTTACAGTATTGGCACCACCTTTTCGATTGGCCTTCTTGATTCTTCTTTTTCTGGGAAGCCTGACCCCCCCCTTCTTTGGGTTGTTGGGGACCTGTCGAAGACTTCTGGTCATTTTGTTCCCCTTTCGAATCTTTATCCTTCTGGTCTGCTTTCTTCTGACCACCCTGGTTCTGGCCCCGGTTTTGCTTAACCCTTGTTCTGACCCATCTGTCTGCCTTCTTTCCCAATTCTTGGGGAGAGGTCAGATCCGAGTCGACAAGGTGCTGATGCAACAACTGGTTCTGACAATTGTTTAAAATCTGTTCTCGCATGATCAAATTATACAATCCTGTGTAATCAGTAACCTTACTGCCCAGCAACCAGCCCTCCAAAGCCTTAGTGGCACAATCGACAAAATCAGACCAGTCCTGAGACTGAGTTTTCTGGGTATCCCTGAACAGCAACCTGTACTGCTCAGTGGTTAGGCCGAACCCATCAATCAGTGTGTTCTTCAGGACCTGGTAATTGTTAGCATCCTCCACTCTAGTAGTGAGGAGCTTATCTCTACCTTTACCTTCAAAGGAGAGCCACAAGATAGCTGCCCACTGACTCTGGGGGACGCACTGTACAGTGCAGGCCCTCTCCAAAGCAGTAATCCATTTGTGGATATCGTCCCCTTGCTTAAAGGGGGGCACTATCTTACTCAGGTGCCTAGTGTCTAAACTCCTGTTTTCCCTTGGGGGAATGCTGCCACCAGTGGGGTTTGTCCCACTCAATTCTTGCTCTCTAGCGAAGGCGAGTCTCTCTTTGGCCAGGGCAAGTTCTTCCCTTTCAATCCTCAGATTGACTTCCCTCACTTTAGCTTCGTATACTCTCCTCTGAGGGGATGTCATCCCTTTCTGAGAAGAGCCTCGAGAGCCATTGGTTCGAACGGATCTATTAGAGCCTCGCGATAGAGACCTAACTCGTCCATTCCCAATGTTAAGCTGGCCTGAGAGGGGCCCCAGGGGTCTCCTAGTTCCATTCTCGTGCCTGCTTAAGTTGTCCCTAGTTAGCTGGCTAACTACTACTGGACCTTTGTCTGCCTCGTCCCCAGATGTGTCTGGCTCCTCCTCCTCCTCTTCACCTTCTGCGGAGAGGTGGATAAGGTCAGGGTCACCTAAGGTTCCCTCGAGGGGGGGCATATTCCCTTCTGGATGAGAAGGGTCTGTGTTACCAGCCCTCCTAGCATCATAAGTCTCCAAGAGACCAATCAGAAACGGAATGGTAGGGTTTGCACCCTGTTTTAGCTTCCGAGATGTACAGATTTGTCGCATCTCTTGGAAGCTAAGTGCAGCATATCTGGAAGTGATCTGTGGAAGGTCGACTGACACAAGGGGAGACTCAGAGTTTCCTCCTTTGTCTGACATGCTGCTTCTAGTGTGGTGTAAGTGATGCACCTACCTACACTATATGTTTACCTACTGATCCCTTGCTAAGAGTTGCAGCCAAGGTGTGCTAAGCCTTGAGGAGCTACAACAGCTGGTTCAGTAGAACTCAGAGTATTCTAAGCTAAGTTATATGTACCTGGAGTACTTATGCGATCTTTCACAAGATATTCTTAGGATACGCGTGGTAAAACAACAGCAAGCTCAAATCCCAACCGCTGCTCACCAATGTGAGAAGTTGGCCTTATATGCAGTGCTCACTATTCTAGTGATCACTATGCATCAGTCCAAACGACCCTTATGGTGATTGGTTGTAAGTCAACCTTAGACCAGCTATCCTAGTAGCGTGGATACGAGCAGTCTTCGGGCTAAACTCTAGAGGGCGTGTTAAGCCAGCTGTTATACCATCACATACCCCTTGAACACCAAGCGAAAGGACACCACACAAGTGTTATGAAAATAAACAGTGTATTTATTAGAATCACAACAGCCCTGTACTCTTTATGAGGACAGGGTACTAAGCACACAACAAAACTCTTAAGAAAATACTTCAAGTGCACAATCTACACAAATGCCCGAGGGCACGGAAAGTTTAGTGGTCTCGGGCGAACCCGATGAGGTAAGTCGGAAGCGATAGGAACTCGGGACCCTTAGATCATGAGGCTATGCGGGCACCGAAATGCCGAAGTTACCTAGCCCAGGGGCTGCGGCTGCACAAGTCTTTACAGACGTCGGGAGTCCTCGCTGACGAACCAGGAGCCGGAAGGAAGGAGTTGCTGGCCGGCGACCAGTGGAGATAGTTCGTAGAGATCCAAGCCTGGATCAGAGATGGATGACACCTGAAAGCAGAGGGGACCAAGTTCGTAACTACTAGCCAGTAGTCAGAGGGTACCAGGAGGGCACCGGATGATCGTTACCTCGACTAGGTGAGTGGGCGACGCTAGGCTCTGCAGTCTCACGGACCAGGAGGCGTTGTCGGCGACCAGGATGGAGGAGCGAGCTGTCCCACGAAGGTTGATGCTGTCGGCGTCGCTGGGCCCAGGATTGGGGCAACAAGCCTTGGCAAATTCAGGGCCACGTGGTGGACCTAAAATGGCGTCTTGAGTGGACCAGGAGGGTCCGGGATGCTCCTCTCTTAGAAGGGAGCAAGGGCCAGTCTGGAGCAACCAGACTAGCAGCGTTGGTTGTCGGGCGTCATCGAGAAGGCCACAAGCCAGCGGCTAGTAACCAGACAACGTGCTGAGCTGCAAAGAGCAGAAGGGCCCCACGCAGATCGTGGAGATACTGGGAGGCTGCACTTCGGTTTTGGAGCTGCTCAGGGTCGGGGCTTCTCGGACCCCAGAGCACTCACCAGAGGATCCCTCGGTGGTCGTGCTGGTTAAGAAATCGTGCAGGTTTTGAAGATGGCCGGTCCCTCGAGGTCTCATCGCACCCACGGATCTCAGCTGAGCTGGCGATGTGGGTAGAGGTCAGAGGTGCCAGGGAAGCCGGTTCTCGTCGAGCTGGGCAGTCGGATTCCTGAGGAAGGACGTGCAGCAAACCGCAGAGTTCTTAGATGGTGCCTGCGGATGCAGGGTGACTACTCCTTAGCCACAAGGGAGAAATCTTGAGAAGAGTCGAGAGTTCCTTTCGTAGAAAGTATTCTTGATTCAAAGATGATCTAATCTGGAAGGTTCCCTGCTCCTGCCTTTATCCTAAAGAAAGGGGTGGGTACGCAACTAGGTCCTGCCCTAGGGGTGGGACCAAGAAGGGGGGTGGTTACACCCCTCTCCCATGCCGGACTTTCCCCAGGTCAGGGGCTGGGGTGCCCCTGGAACTGGTTCTAGCCGGCAGATGCGTAGTGAGCACCGGGGTGCCACTCCGCAGTCACCTTCCTGTAAAGCCCTGCCTACCCAGGATACACAAAACCCAGTCTGGGATGGTGCGAGCACCGCCCCGGACAGGAAACCCTTTGTCCAAGCTCTCTTCGCTGGAAGGACTCCCAGCAGCAGGAGGTCAGACTAGTGTCTGTGGTGGCAGCATCCATTTTGTGGAGCTGAGGCTTCAGTTAACTTTAACTGGGGTTCACAGTTACGTACATGTCGTGTCCCTCTAGAAGGGTGGAATGCTAACCCCGTTGCCAGCATTGGTGAGGGGTCAGTATCCCGATTCGTATGACACCTTACTCGACATGTCTTGATAACGCGATACCGAAGTTAGCGATATGGTACGCGTTATCATGGAACAGCCATTGGGTCTTGGTTCCGCAAGCTGCAACCGGGCTCGGCTCGTGCCAGAGCCCAATTCACACGGTTCCACGCACTCTGCCTTCATTTTATTTATTTATTTATTTTGAGTATTTGTAAAGCGCGGCTGATACCTTGCAGGCTTCCTGGCGCTGGAGAATACTCTACTGAGGAGAAGCTGAAGTAAATGGCCGGCGGGAGGAATTAGGGGAATAGCCAGGTCTTGGTCCGTTTCCGAAAGGGAAGGAGTTGAGGGATTTGGCGTATGTCGATGGGCAGTCTGTTCCATAATTTGGCCGCTGCGACCCTGAAAGATTTGCCCCCGGTTCTGGCTTTGTTGAATCTGGGCACTATTACCAGATAGGCCGAGGACGATCGCAGGCCTCTGGTTGGGGTGTACCACCGGAACAGAGCTTGTAGAGGTCTGGGCCCGAGTCCATGCAGAGCCTTGAAGACAATGCAGAGGGATTTGAAAGCCACACGCTGCTTCAAAGGTAGCCAATGCAGCTCGGCTAGGGCCGCTGTGGCCGAGGATCTCCTTGTCCAACCAAGAGCTAGCTTGGCAGCGGATTGGCAGGATTGTCAAGGCCTGCCATAGGAGTGGCTGATAGGAATTCGGTTGTCCATTGTAGGGTTAGATATAGGTATACTATATCTAAAGCAAAGGGCGAGTACGCCACCTTGCCCCAGCTGTCGTGCAGCCAGTTGTGTCAGATTTAGATGGCCATCCAGGGGTGGCATAATACATGCTTCAGCCCCTGGTAGGCCCTGGGTACACCGATGCCCTGAGTTACAGGGTCTGACAAGGTGGCCCAGTTCCAATTGGGTAATGCACCTAAGGTACCCATGTCAATTTAGCGAGAGAACAGCTAGGCTGTGGGTCTGATTAGCAGGCCCACAGCCAGAGAAAGTCGTAAACCAGTGAAACAAAAGCAAAAAATCTGGGTGATCATAGGATTGCAGACCCTACTCTCCTACACCCCCCCTATAACTACTAACTAGTGGATTGCACGTAATTGCCACACAAGCCGGCTCCAGATTAATCCATAAATTGTCTCTTCCTATGATACTGAGACCTTCCTTGATGTGTGCAAACCAAGCCAGTATACCTATACCGGGGAGACTCAGTAGTTCTTGAAGCTCAGACCTATAGATACCCGCTCCAGTTGGATACCATTCATATGCAGGTTGGGGCAGGTTGAACTAGCGGGGTTGAAGACCATGTATTTTGTCTTTTGTATATTGATCCCCAACCCCCGGTGTCTACAAAACTCGCAGAACCCAACAAGGATTCTCTGGATGCCCATCTGGGATTTAGAAAGCAGGAGGTTGTCATCTGCGTACATCATTACTGGAATTAGCTTGTGTGCTAACTTGGAGGCATCTATGTTCTTCAGTCCACTCAGCGCACCTACCTGACCATTGATGTAAATACAGAACAGGGTAGGGGCTAGCACACAGCCCTGTCTGACTCCCCTGTTGATTGAAATAGGCAAAGTGAGTTCCCCCTTCCTCCCATATCTAATTTCGGATTCCAAGATCACTCAATACCAACCAAAGTGCATCTCTGGGAACCAAATCAAAGGCACTTTTAAGATCCACAAAGACCAGATAAAGACTACCACCTTCCAAATACAATGATGTCCAGTAAAGGATTTGGAGCCTAAAAATGTGGTCTATAGTGGAAGTTTTTTCCCTAAAGCCAGCTTGTAGGGGGTTCATAACCTTGTGGTCCTTCAGCCAGGGCCACAGGCGATTAAGTAGGATCCTAGCAAAGACTTTTTGCAATACATCGATCAAACTGATCAGCCTGTAGTTGATGGATAGTAGGGGGGTGGGGGTGGGGGGGGGGGATTTATAAACTGGAAGAGTTTCCGCTCCAGCCCAGGTTGCAGGGAATGCCATCCCTTGTAGAATGGCGTTGAAAAGCACTCACAAATAGGGACCGCAGATGTTAGGTTCAGCACGTAAAAGATCCCCTGGTATCTTATCAAGACCTGGGGCTTTTTTTGGAGCTATTCTATTTAGGGCTCTCATAACGTCTGGCAGGGTAAGCTCCGGGGCATCTAAATAGGAGTTCAGTGGTGGCAGGGTTGCTAGGGTCTGGCTACTAGCCTTGGCCTCCAGTGGGGAATAGAGAGCCTGGAAATGCTCTATGCACTATGTTTGGCTCCAGAACAGTCTTTCTGTTGCTGCTACCTGTACTTACAATGTTCCAGAAGGTTTTCATTTCTGGTCCATTTCCCAAGATGTTTTTGCTAGGTCAATAGTGGCTTTATAAAAGGCCCTCACTGTTTTTGTTTGGTTGCTACTCTTAGATTTTATGGCCTCTATCAAGGCCTTCTTTGCCTTCCAACAACTACCATTAACCCAGGTCTGCTTCACTGTCTTCCCTCCCCCCGGTGTGCACACTGGGCAAAACACATCTACCAGTTTGACAGTCATGGTGTCATGGATCTTAGCAACATCTAGTGTGGATACAGCTGTACCAACTGTTGTCATGAGCTTTACCTGTTCCACAAAAATGGGTATGATGGATTCAAATAAAAGGGCAATTTTTTGGGGCAATTGTTCAATCCACGCCCACCTTACTTTTCACCTATCATTGATGAATGTCAATCTGTTATCTATTGTTGGAACTAAATCAGGTTTTCCACCAGTTATTGGCAACAACAGCTTGAGAATTAGAGCGTTGTGATCGCTATCATGTCGTGGCCGGACAGCGAAGTCAACAACCCTGCCCCACATCCTGTTTTCTACCAGGATATATTCTATGATGGAAGAATGACCAACCCTATTGAATGTGCGCTTCCCAGGAGTCAGAACTGGTTCAGCCATTTCCGGCTCTCAGAGAGTTTTTTAGAGTGAATGCTTTAATCTGAAGAGCCAGCGATGCAAGCCCTGATTGGAGATGTTAGACTCGGGCATGGCCCAGAGCTCATCCTCCTCTGGGGTAGGTGTGACATTAAGATCTTTCACTGGCTCAAATTGGCAGTTACGATCACCCCCCATGACAACCATAACAATTTTGGGAAAACTAGTGATTAGGCCATCTAGTTGGTCTAGAGTCGGGGATTCTTTGCCAATCCTCACAGGCCTGGAATAAGCATTAACTAGAGCTAGTTAGAGGTTTGGTGAAAAGGTTAGCATAATACACAGTATATCAGCTGAGGGGTACTCCCTCTGGGTGACCGTGTAAACTAGATGGAGCCTACCTAGGTACATAGCCCTCCAGAAGGTCTACTCCGTCCCCGTGATAGGGCAGGAATTTTAAAGGATGCAAACCCCAGACGTGAGGTTTCCTCTGTTGCCCAGGTTTCCTGGAACATACATTTGTCAAATGTAGCCACAAAATCCCCCCAGTCGCGACAGCTCAGTTTACTCTTGAGACCTTCTACATTTTCCAGGATAAAACCTTAAATTTGTTTGTTACATTTTAATTGACTGATCTACCACCCTGGATTTTAGGCTCCAGGGGATCTTATGACTCTGACACCACACTGTGGTGCTTGCTCATTGTACCAACAGTAGCTACAGATTTCTCCCAGTTAACTGTAGCGCCAGGCAGGGGTTTCTAATGCACCTGGCATACAAGTTTGGGCATGTGGGTTTGTAGAGCTTGAGGAGGCTTTTTCCAAAGGCAATGTGTTAAGCTTGGGGCTTGATGTTACTAGTGTATCTGTGAACACGTTCACAGGGTTAATGTTGTTACACTGTCTGATGAGCCTAGATTCTTCAATTATAGCATCCAAGGCCGTACCCATTGTGACCTCTCTCAATTGTGCAGTCTTAAGTATCCTCCCTGCTCCTTACAGAACAGCCAGGTCAGACTGCAAGCTCGGCCACACGCTCCTCCCCCTTGGGGTCCCCGGGCAAGTGGTTTGCGGCTCAGGATTACATTTCGGAACAAGAAATAAAAATAATAATAATAAAAGATATTTATAGAGCGCACAGCTACCCCGAATGGGGTGTCCCGGTGCTAACACGGACACAAAGCAGTGGGAGGTGCACATCTAGTCATTACAACTAAAAAGCAAGGTCTTCAAGACCTTTCTAAATTCCTGTTCAGAATGCATATGTAATTGAGCAGGTAAGTTGTTCCAGCATTTAGTGGTACCCACTTCAAATGTCCTACGCAAAATGGGTTGTGCTGAGGAAGCGTTTATTATTGGACCTTAGTGATTTGTCCTGCTTGTAGGGGTCCAGTCTCTTCCTCAGGTAGTTGGGCCCTCTGCCCTGATATGCCCGAAAGGCAAACGTAAAGCCTTGAATTTGATTTGCCTGGCTACCGATAGCCAATGGAGTTGTCTAAGAAGAGGAGAAACACGCTGACAGAGAGGGACCTTGCAGACCAGTCTAGCTGCTGCATTTTGTTTAATCTGGAGCCCATGGATCAGGCCGATCTGCAGACCCATTTAGAGTCCATTAGCGTAATCGAGATGGGAGGTGATTAACACATGGACTTCGGTTTTGCGAGCTGTCTCTGGCCAGAAATCAATCCATTTTCTGATAGTTTTCATCTTGCCAAAGCAGGCCGCAGATACAAGTTGAACATGGGTAGTGAGGGGCAAGTCTCTGTCCCACCTGACTCCCAAATTCTTGACAAAGTCCTTATTTGTAGGGGCAGATCCCAGTTCTGCTGGCCACCACAAGGTTACTATGTAATGAACAGGGGTTCTGCCCAAATTACCCTCGCATACCTGGGCAAGGAGCATCAAAAGATGAAAAAGTAGAAGGAAAGGTACTGAGGAATCAATGACATATATACTATTTTAAAACAAGATACAAATTTATTATCCTGTTTTATACAGTAGTTTCTGTTATCATTAAATGATATGAATTGAAAAGGACAGTATTCAAAGTCAAAAGACAAGGAGGTCAACAAGTGTACAGTGTATAAAAAACAACAACAAAACCTATTGATGCAATATATACATTATATATACAACAGTGTGTACCCTCAACAAAAAGAAAAAAGGGAAAAGCACAATCAATTTTCTGTAGATACCCACTCCTCAATTTGGGTGGAGTATCACAACCAAGGTAGTCCTTATAGCGCAAAAGTTATAATTTCTCCTAAAAAAACAGTATAGTTTTTATACAAAGCGCTTGGTAATATTTACAAAGTATATACAGTATAGTCGGACTCCTTAATCAGATGTCGACGCAGTCAGGTCGCGTTTCCGCCAACAATATATTGTGGCTTCATCAGGACAAGGGTACTTTAAATGGCTCACGGTATCACCCCCACACTACAAGCGGGGGACACACCCCTTAGGGGTGCAGCCAACCTCCTCTTCAGTGACGTAAGGATCGGGTTCTCCTCAAGAAAAAATGGTTCTAGGTCCAAAACGCAAGGACTCCAGAAGTGTATGTAAAGACATACACGAGGGTGTTTCATACACCTTCAGCTGGTATGGGGGGCAACCTTCAGTTACTCTGTTCCCCCGCTAAACCTTCAACCGGAAAACCACTCAGTGATGAAATGACCAGAGCGCCATCCGTGCAGCTACAGAAAGTCCTCGGAACAAGAAATAAAAATAATAATAATAAAAGATATTTATAGAGCGCACAGCTACCCCGAATGGGGTGTCCCGGTGCTAACACGGACACAAAGCAGTGGGAGGTGCACATCTAGTCATTACAACTAAAAAGCAAGGTCTTCAAGACCTTTCTAAATTCCTGTTCAGAATGCATATGTAATTGAGCAGGTAAGTTGTTCCAGCATTTAGTGGTACCCACTTCAAATGTCCTACGCAAAATGGGGTGTGCTGAGGAAGCGTTTATTATTGGACCTTAGTGATTTGTCCTGCTTGTAGGGGTCCAGTCTCTTCCTCAGGTAGTTGGGCCCTTTGCCCTGATATGCCTGAAAGGCAAACGTAAAGCCTTGAATTTGATTTGCCTGGCTACCGATAGCCAATGGAGTTGTCTAAGAAGAGGAGAAACACGCTGACAGAGAGGGACCTTGCAGACCAGTCTAGCTGCTGCATTTTGTTTAATCTGGAGCCCATGGATCAGGCCGATCTGCAGACCCATTTAGAGTCCATTCGCGTAATCGAGATGGGAGGTGATTAACACATGGACTTCGGTTTTGCGAGCTGTCTCTGGCCAGAAATCAATCCATTTTCTGATAGTTTTCATCTTGCCAAAGCAGGCCGCAGATACAAGTTGAACATGGGTAGTGAGGGGCAAGTCTCTGTCCCACCTGACTCCCAAATTCTTGACAAAGTCCTTATTTGTAGGGGCAGATCCCAGTTCTGCTGGCCACCACAAGGTTGTCGGAGGCGGTACAGCTCGTTTTAAAAACAAGACTTCCGTCTTCGACTTCTTCCAGGACCCCAAATCTGTTTGCCACAGGCAAATTAAATATATGATGGCACGGGTGTAGGTACCCCTGTCCCAATGGTGACTGATTCTGATACCAGTCATCCTGTAATTGTCTGATACCAGCCCTGGTTTGGATCATCAATCTTGAAAGTTAGAAGTGGATGAGCAGGAGTGGCCTAATTAAGGTACCTGGATCTTGGGTATGATGGTTCAGGTGCAGGAAGTGTTGTACAATTAGTGGATTTTTAAAATTAATTATAACACAATCCCCATGTTGATCTCTGGGCCTATTGCCCACCCAGCTAACCCTGCGGGTCATAAGGATTTCGTTAGCATGTGAGTAGGCATACTGGTGATGTCTAACAAGGCGGTGCAGACAATTATTTTTTAGCTCAAACTGGGTTTCCTTCTGACCATCCTTAGCTTCAGGTACTCCTGAGAGGACAACAACATATGGAGTTGACACCGGGGGAAGGTTTATTGTTGGCAGATCGACCAAAGTACCCATGTGTTACATTCTGTATCTTGTCTCCTATATATTTATTTATATCTGCTTGCATGACATCATGAGGTTCTTCAGATGCCTGCCTCCACACCATGTTATGATTCTAATATGATTCTGGATTCTAGAAGGTGTTGAAGGCTGAAGGGCAGTTCTTATCTGGACCTGTAGCAGAGAAGTTGTAAATGCTGTGCTGGATATTAAATCTACAATTTATCCTACTTTGATTCCTGTTTGATTTCAACATATTTTGGCGACGAGGGAAAGAACCAAACTAAGCTCCTGTCATTTTACCAGCACAGGTACGGAGTGTTTGATGATTTATAACATTTATTATATTTGTGCTTTGATAGCACCAGCTGCAGTTACCCTTTTAAATTCATGATAACTGTGCCCTGATAGCACCTGCGGCTGTTTTATTCACTTGTTACATCTGGGAAAAGACCTACATATTTTTATTCTTACTTTCATGGAATTTTAAGGAATGAAAAGGAAAATATGTATTAATTACTGCTCTCCCTGCGGTACATCGTAATTTTCTGACCCAGGAAAACATTCGAAATTAGTTTGACGCTTTTATTGTGGAAGTTTTAACCTTTTCGGCTTTTCCAGTTAAATCTACTCTACATCCGACTTTGCATCTTTCAAGTTTCACTCATGTGAAGTCCATGTTCCATCAGCGTCATTCCTGCCTCGATCTATGACTGCGAGCTGTCTCTCCGCTGCCTTCGATCTTTGTTTACTAGCGTCATCACGTTGTACGCTACGCATTACATCATCGGCGGCCATTTTATTACCAAGGAAACAAGTAGAAACATCTTGGCAACCACGGAGCTTCGTGAAACTTTTACAATTTGTGCCACAGACTACATTTCATCATATTATTGTGTGGTATTTGATCTTTTACGATATTATTGCGCCACAGACTTCATTTTCGACGAATTGATGTGTTATATTTATGTTTTTTGCAATATTTCTTGACAAGTTTTTCCTCATTCAATTATTTCATATTGTGAAACAATATTCACTACTAGCTATATTCCACATGTATATACAAATAAGTTTTATTTAACATTCATATATATATTTACTTCTTTATTACATTTAATCTTTTATTTATATTTAGAAACATGCAGTTTGACCCCCAGCAAAGTTTTTACAAACAAAAGGTGATCCTCCCATGCCATGGGCAAGATGGAAGGAAACATTCATTACCTATATAAAAGCAATAGATGGGGAACGCATGGGGACAGAAAGAAAAAAAAGTATTTTTCTTCACTGTTTAGGTTCAGAAGGGCAAGTTATTTTTAGATCTTTACCCCAAATTACTTTACAGAACGATGGAAGTGGAGATAATCTAAATGTTTATAATGAAGCTTTATTACATATTGAAAAGAGATTCAAACCTGTTACTAGTATTGCTTTGAACCGATTTAGATTTTATACCAGGGCACAAAAGGATGATGAAAATTTTGATGACTTTCTTACAGGTTTAAGATCCTTATCTCTACATTGCAATTTTGGATTATTGACAGATGAAATGATTAGAGATCAAATTATAGTACACGTCAAGAACAAAAAAATACAAGAAAGATTATGGGTTTTAGGTAATCCTACTTTATCTGAAGCTATTTCATAAGCGAAAGCATTAGAACAGTCAGAGAAATGGATGGAAGTTGTTAAGGATAATTCTAGTAAGAAAATAACGGAGGAGGAAGTTTGTAATATAAAGCTCAAAAATGATAATCAAACACATCATACCTATCAACAAATACAACCTTCACATTTTCAACAAAATTACAGAGGAGGATTCTATAGAAATCCTCAAGGAATTTCATGTAGAATCACAGTTTATTATAGATGTGGTAATAGATCACACTTAGCATCTTTTCCTGGTTGTCCTGCACTTAACAAAGAATGTAGAAACTGCGGCAGAATAGGACATATCACTAGTGTTTGTAAGGACCTCAAACGCAGTGTAACACCCTCTAAGGGAGCAGTATCTTGTCTTGCTTGTAATGAAACTGCACACAGTAGTACCCTACAGGATACAGGCATCATTAATAAGGGTTTTGCTGTTTCTATAATTGATGTAGTTCCAGATCACATCAAAAAATCACCTAATAGTGATTTTGAAATTTGTCAAGTTAACATAACTTTGATGGTAGATTCAGGTTCGCCTTGGACAATCATTACTCAACAATATTTTCTAGAGAAGTTGAATAAACAGTTATGTTTAAGTAATTTAGTACAACCTGATATTAAGGCTGTTAGTTTTGAAGGGAATCAAATTGAAGTTGAAGGATTTTTTGAGGTCTCCATTCATTTCAAGCATAGATGTGCTGACATTAAACTGTACATTGCTAAAAAAGGTGTTAATGTCTTAGGATGGCGTGACCAATATAAGTTAGGCATTATATTAAATCCTAGAGCTAAAGAACCAGTTATGCTATGTGATGATGCACTATATTGTCAAGTTGCCATTGTTAATGATGATGTTAAGGATGATGATGAGGAACGGAAACTGATAAACTCTTTCAAAAATGTTTTTTGTGACAAGTTAGCGAAACTTAAGAGTTTCTCACACAAAATTGTTTTGAAAGAAAATGCTACGCCGGTAAAACAAAAAATAAGGGGTGTACCAATTAGTGTAAGGCAAGAACTGAAAGATATGTTGAAAGAATTATCAGATGAGGGTATCATTGAAACCATTGAATCTGCTGAGTGGGTTTCTCCCATAGTTTTGGTTCGCAAACCTGATCAAAAGTTAAGGGTGTGTGTTGACCTCTGGGCTCTCAACTCCAATATTGTTATAGATTGTCACCCTTTGCCAAACATTAATGAAGTGGTGTCAATGTTTGAGGGAGCCAAAATCTTTTCTACGCAGGATTTACGTTCAGCATATCACCAAATAGAACTTAAGGAAGAATCTAAGAAACTCACGGCGTTTATCACGCCTTTTGGTTTATATCAGTATACGATAATGCCTTTTGGACTGGCGTCAGCAGCGTCAGTTTTTCAAAGAGTTATGCTTTTAATTTTTAGAGATTTGGATGAATACGTAAAATGCTTTCAGGAAGACATTTTGATTTTCTCAAGGAATAAAAATGAGCATGTGGGTCATTTGTATGAAGTATGCAAACGATTAGAGAGTCATGGTCTCACATTAAAAGCTCATAAATGCAAACTTTTCCAACACACTGTAGAGTATTTAGGACACACTCTTTCCGGAGATGGTATTATCCCTAAGAAAAACTAATGTTGATGCTATAGTTAAAGCGCCATCACCGGTCAACAAGGATCAATTATTGTCATTCACAGGCATGTGTGAACATTACAGTAAATTTGTTGAAGGATTCGCGACCAAGATGGAACCTCTGCGGGTTTTGTTAAGACAGAATGTGAAATATGTAGGGTCAAAGGAACAACAGGAAGCTTTTGAGTTGATAAAGAATGATATTGTTAATGCTCCCACATTGAAACCTTTCAGGATGAAGAAGGAGTGTATTATCACGGTTGATGCTAGTTTATACGTCTTGGGTGGAGTTTTGTCTCAAAGGGAAGGAAAAGAAGAGTGGAATGTAGCTTTCGCTTCACGCACTTTGAATGATTGTGAGAGGAAATATGCAGCGATTGAGAGGGAGTTACTAGCGTGTGTGTGGGCGGCTGAACATTTTAGATTGTATGTCTGGGGTTGTAGGTTTGTTCTGAGAACAGATCATAAACCACTAGTTAATATATTGTCTACAGGTGGTGGTTGGCATTCTACAGCCAGAATTGCGAGATTGTCATCCAGATTGCAGGAGCACAATTTTAGTACGGAGTATGTTCCAGGGAAGAAAAACGTCACCGCTGATTTTCTTTCTCGATTACCATGTGAACAAGATGAAGTGGATGTGATTAGAGAAGAGAATTTTGTTCTAACGATAGCTGATGTGTTAGGTGATCAGTTTCAGGAGATCACAGAGGAGAAGTGGGACAGTTGTCTTGGTGAAGATGATAGGTGGAGCACCCTTAAAAAATACGTGATGGAATGTTGGCCAAAAAAGAGTCTAATTAGAGAAGAGCTTTTACCGTTTGCTAAGGTAGCAGATGATTTGGAATTGGAGAATGATTTTTTTGTTTAAGTCAGGCAAGTGTGTTCCACCACAAGGAATACAAGAAATTATTCTTAAGTTGGCTCATAAGACACATCCGGGTATATCTTCTATGAAGAGGTTGATTAGGAGTTTCTTTTGGTGGCCAGGAATGGATGCGTACATTGATAGAACAGTAAGGTAATGTGAAGAATGTGTGTCGAGTGAGAAGATGCTTAGAACTAATGTTCCACCTTTAAAGGTGGTAAGTGGCCAGATATGCCGTGGCAAAAGTTAGCTTTTGACATTTCGGGCCCATTCAAGAACTTACCAGAGAATTCACGGTATGCTTTCGTGATGATTGATTTCCATTCAAAATGGCCAGAAGTAAAGTTTGTATCTAGTGCCACTACTAATGCAGTAATCATTTTTTTAAAGAGATTTTTGCTCGTGATGGCTGTCCTTCTGTGTTAGTTACAGATAATGGTGTCTAATTGAAATCAATAGAGATGGAGAATTTCTTAAAGGGACATGGTATTATACACAAGTGCACATCATTATACGAACCACACGAAAAAGGACAAGTAGAAAGGTTTAATAGAGTGTTGAAGTCTTATATTACAGACGTTACTAATACACTTGGAGAATGGATGAATGAGTTAAGAGAAAGGTTGTGGGTTTATCGGATTACGCCTCATTCGACAACTGAACTTAGCCCTTTCAAGTTACTAAAGGCAAGAGACCCTGCGTCTAAAATTTGTCCATGGTGGTTTAAGAATAAATGTCTAGATAAATTAGCTACTAAGGAATGTGTACATGATACTGCTAGAAGAGTTGATGAAAAGCAAAATAAGACTATGTGTTGGTACAATAAGAAATGGAAGGTCAAAACGCATAATTTTGTTGAAGGGGATTGGGTGAGAATTATGAGACCAGGTTTGATGACTAAAGGCTCATGTAAGTTTGGTAGACCCATTCAAATCAAAAAAGTCTTTAGCAATTCTGTAATTACTCAGGATGGAAAATTGTGGAATGTAAGGAGAATTGCCAAGTGTAATAATTTTGTCCATGATGTTAGTTCTAGATATAAATCTAATTCTGATATTTCAGGACAGAATGATTATGACACTGTTGCCTCAAGGATCAAACAAAATGTCTGTGTTAAAAATAGACCAACCAAGTTTAGAGACTATGTTTGAATCTTTACGTTTGTTTTATGGAAAAGGGGGATATGTTACATTCTGTATCTTGTCTCCTATATATTTATTTATATCTGCTTGCATGACATCATGAGGTTCTTCAGATGCCTGCCTCCACACCATGTTATGATTCTAATATGATTCTGTATTCTAGAAGGTGTTGAAGGCTGAAGGGCAGCTCTTATCTGGACCTGTAGCAGAGAAGTTGTAAATGTTGTGCTGGATATTAAATCTACAATTTATCCTACTTTGATTCCTGTTTGATTTCAACACCATGGTTGGTGGTACCCGCTCCCCTTGCTTGTGTCCAGGATCTGGAATATTGTTGACCAGGGCCTGGGTAGCGGGAATCTACACACAAGATACTTTGAGCTTTTCAATAGACTCTGCGATGCCCGAAGATGTGTGAGCAGCAGGATAAGTTCTGCTCGCTCTGGCCGGTGCAGGGTTTACAAAAGTGTTTCCGTCACTATTGACACATAGGTTGGTCAGTTTATCAAGTCGAGCTAGCACTGGGGCGAGTTCCTCTCTCACGATATTACTAATCTGCCTTCATAGAACTTCTATCAAGGAGGCCACCCATGGTGGAAGTGACATGTCCAGTTGCAGACTTTGACCATAGGCCAAGACCTGGTTAGTCGTGATTCCCATATTAACCGACTTTCAGCCCACTCTCTTCCGGTCTATGACACGGCAAGATGGGCCAGTGTCAGTCCGGTCTTTGCCTGGGACACTTGTGACATTTTTTTTTATCACTCGGCACCTCCTGGAAGCGTTGTAGCCCCTTCTCCTTGCCCAACGGCAGAGTAAGCACAAGCAGCGGTATCCCCCACTAACTATGGGGTGGGAAGCCATCATAGAAATGCTGTCCCGGGCCTGATTCCCCACTCGTTCCCAGATCTGTCACAGGTGGTCCTCACGGTGTGGTGATCAGACCTGTATTGGCCAGGATGGGACAGAAAACTTACTAAGAATACCCTCCTCAGGAAAGTCTCCTGATTGCTACGAGTAGCTAGCCTGCTGGGTTTGGTAAATGGGACTTAATCTGAATCTCAGATTTGGGGGAATGTATGAAGTGACTCCCGTATGAAATCCTTCAAAGAATTACAGACAGACTTTTGGCTTCACCACTTACAGTTTTATAGATTTCTCCATCTCCAGCATACTCTAAAGTCTCAGAGGGAGTCCCTGGAGGAGACTACCGTATTCAGCCTCCTGGAAGCACAAA
This sequence comes from Lissotriton vulgaris, assembly GCF_964263255.1. Classification (NCBI taxonomy): domain Eukaryota; kingdom Metazoa; phylum Chordata; class Amphibia; order Caudata; family Salamandridae; genus Lissotriton; species Lissotriton vulgaris. The sequence continues at coordinate 90,536,220 of NC_141699.1, read as the reverse complement.
CACGGATGAGGTCCATAGGGAAAGGGAGAATATCACACATCTACAAATCCCTAGTAATTAACTCACCAATCCTGTTCATATCATAATAAGCCAGATGGGAAAGATGGGTGAGATCACTTGAAGACTCTGAGTGGAGGGAGGCTTTAATGACCGCAAGGGAACTGGCAGTATATTCAGGTCCCACCTGATTCGATTAACATATCTTCACATCACCAACCTAATGCCTGTGCAACTGTGGAGAGCCCACCTACGCCCATCCTCAGCATGCACCAGGAGGATGGGTCACTTTTCTCCATATAGAGCTCTAGAAAATAGCGGACCCGTTGCTGCCCCGATCCCGGGGATGACGATATCCCGAGACTGCCAGGTTCCCCTCCTTGCGGTGGGGGGACAGCAGTGACTGGGGTCCCTTCTGCTCACCCCCAACGTCTGAACCAGCCTGATGGTATGCCCCCAGCACGGGACCTCTTGCGGCCACGCCGACAACAGACACGGCATGTGGTGCTCCGTGGGTCGGGGCTCGTCTGATCTACGGGCCAGATTTGTAGCCCTTCCAGCGGTTACTGTGGAGCACTTCCGAGACCCGCCACAGCCCTCGGCCGCCATTGTCGGGCTGTGGTGCGGAGGCCAGGGCCATCTTCAGGCCTCCCCACATGTGTCTCCCCCCTGAGACTGATCTCTGCGGGTGGTTGCCCTCTGGACCCAGCGAGGGGCGCCGCTTCTGGGCCATCTTGGGACAGCCTGGGGAGTGGTGGGCCCGCTGCGCTGTGACCTCTGGCAGGGCCTCTCCTGGTCCGGGCGCATGGGCTGCCCTGGGCCTGGGCGTCCTCGGCCTGGGCCTACCTGCTGGCTCCCGCCGATGTGGGATCAGCTGCGGCTTGCCCTGGGGGCACCTGAGACTTTCCAGCAGAGTAACGGCACTATACCGGTGAGTGGGGCCTGGGGTGGGGGACTGGCCATCTTGTGAAGTGGCAGGGTGGAGGGGTGGCCTGGTGTCCTCCAACTTCCATCTCTGTTCTGACTCCCCCCCATAGTTCTGGGCCTACTCCTCTGAGTCACCTTCACTGTCGACCACGGGCCTGTTGTCACTGGCCCGCCTGGAGTCCTGCACAGGCTGTGGGCCCCTCATCATTGCACCCCCCGGCGGGCTCCTCCCGGTAGTGGGCGCTTGGGCTGCCTTGGACATAAACCATCTCACCACTTAACCCTACAAGGGCACAAAGACTTCACTAGTGCTGCCAGGGCGACTGAGCCCGGGTACAAGTGAGACCCTCCTGTCGCCCCTGTCGCCAGTCCACGGGTGAATGGGGTTTGGGAGTGGGGACCGACCAACAAGTCGGGTGGCGGCACAGGGGGCTACCATCGGTGCCTCCGCTTCCTCCTACTCCCTCGTTGCCTACTCTCCCCTCTTCATGCGCCAGGCTCCTCGTCGGGGGAGTGCCTCCCTAGGGACAGTTGGGGCCCTTCTGTTCCAGCTGACTGGTGTCGGCGGCGGAACCCACCACGGAACTTGGCTCCTCCCTAACCCCTACCAGTTTCAAGCTACCCTCTCTTGGAGAGAGGCCATCTCTGCCGGATGGAGGGTCCGAGCGGTGGATTTGTCATTGTAGATACTAACTGACCCGGCACAGCAGCCTTCCACCGGAGGGCTCCACACAGACCTGACACCGGCCCTGGGGCTCTGAATCCATCTTGGTGCTCGCAGAGGGGCTGGATCCAGGTGCCCGGACCTGAGTAATAATGGCCTGGGTGACCGGGGATCCCGTCCTCCACTGCAGGGCCACTGTTTCCCCCCTGTCCGCACCTTACAGAACCCTGCCCCACTGGCCAAACCGCAATGGATCAATTTACCATGTCGGACCGGGATCCTGGAGGTGGGACATCCAAGGGCCCTGCCCCAACCGGGGACGATCTCTCCATCATCCTTCAGGTGATAGGCGCCTCGCAGGCCTCCGTCAAAAATAAGATTGGCGAGGTGAGGGTGGATGTGGCTCTTATTCTCCAAGACCTGCACAATGCCACAGCACGAATCACGGAGACGGAATCCCACATTTCCCTGGCAGAGGACGACATTGGCCAGTTTAAGACACAGGTGGCCTGCCTCCAGACCCAGACCTTGGAGCTCCACTAATGGGCAGAGGATGCCGAAAACAGGTCGAGAAGGAACAATCTACGCCTCATAGGCTTTCCTAAAGGAACGGAGCAAGGTCATGCAGACACGTTCATGGAAAACGGTGCGTTCCTGGATGCCCAAGGAGCACCTTTCACCCTGGTTAGCTGTTGAGCTGGCACTTCGCTCCCTGGCCTCCAAGCCTCCACCCGGGGCTCCTGCCAAACCCATCATCCTGATGGTCCTTAATTTCTGAGACAGGCATGCCATCCTCAAGGCGGCTGGGGCACAGGGCCCACTGCTGTTCCAAAACAGCAAAATCATGGTCTTACCGGATTACACCAGGGAGGAACAAGCCCGGCATCGACCCTATGACGAGGTCAAGCAGAAGAGCCACAACCTGGGTCTTCGATACAGTCTTCTCTTCCTCGCCTGGCTCAGATTGGTCTTTCAGGACAAGGCATTCTTCTTCGACAGCCCCCAGGCGGCATGGACCTGGCTCACGGAAGACAAACCCCTCCTGAATCGGCCGATCCCTTCCCCTACCCAGCGGGCCCCCACGCAGCCCCACTTAACCTTGCCTAAACCCCCAAAACGCCGGACTAGGTGGGAAACAACCTTTACAACGCAACATTTAAAACGCACTACCATTACAACAAAACTTCTACAATGCAACCTCCATTACAACGCATGCCATTACAACGCAACTATTACAGCACATGACACTACAACGCATACCACTACAAGGCATGTCATTACAACGCAGTCATTATAACGCATACCATTACAACGCATAGTACCCTTACACTATCCAACACTTACCCTACTGTTGCACCCCTTGGAGTTAGAATAGTAATTTTTACCCCTACACTATGCAACACTTACCCTACTGTTGCACCCCCTGGAGTTAGAATAGTAATTTTTACCCCTACACTATCCAACACTTACCCTACTGTTGCACTCCCCTGGAGTTAGAATAGTAATTTTTACCCCTACACTATCCAATAGATACCATACATGCAATGTAATGGTATGCGTTGTAATGGTATGCATTGTAAAGGTAGTACACGTTGTAATGGAATGCGTTGTAAAGGTAGTTTTAAAAAGTTTGTTGTAATGGCATGCGTTGTAATGGAATGTGTTGTAATGGATGTTGCATTGTATAAAATGCGTTGTAAAGGTATGCATTGTAAAAGTATGCGTTGTAACGTCATACATCCGACTAGGTCACATACGAAAACAACCTTCAGGGGGAGGCATCCCACTAACCATTTACACCATCCCAGCACCCTCCCTCACATGTTTCAACTCAGAGGTCCGCCACTTCCAGTCCTAATAACTCTCTGATTAACTTGAGCCATGTCCCGGACCCCTACAAGGCCTTGCTCCCCTCCCTATCTGACTCAGACTTGTCTAGGAGCCCTGCGCTTCATGGATCTGGAGATGAGGGGGGAGCTTGAACTGCAGCCTAAACAGGAACTTTCCACTTTGATTCCAATATGGCACCTACACTTACAACTGTTTGCCAACCTCTATACTAGGTGCGATCCATCTTCACTTTAACCACGGCTCGGCGAACGATTTCCTATTCCAGTTCCTGAACTTCCGTGTACTCTTTAATGCATATTAGTTTAAAAGTAATTACCGCTGTAGACAAATCTCTTATCTGGCTATATGGATGGGGGTCCATATCTGCCACGTCCATGTTCAGCTAACCGTTTTAGCTTAGCATTTAAGACTCACTAATCAGTTGTTGTTTTGAGTTGTTTTCCTTTTCAGGGCGACAGATACTTTGTCTTCAGAAGTGTGGGGTGGGGGGAGTTGGGGAGCGAGGAAGGTTGGGTAGACTTTTGTCTCCCGATTGTTTGTTGCTTTTATTCGCCTACGGGCCACTGTTCCTTGTTTTCCTTGGCAGCTACCCACGCATGTATGCCACTGACTACGACATGAGACTTGCCAGTACGCACAACTTTTATCCAAAGACACCAGCCATGAAATGCTACTTCCCTTGGGATCTGGGCCGATTTGCGCTTGCATTACTTCTTCCACGCACTTTCCACCTCGATGATGTCCACCTTACATAGACCCCTCCACATCCTGTCGTGGAACATCAACGGCCTATTAGACCGCATAAAATGCACTGCTGTCCTTCATAGTGCCCAACGACATACGCCAGATGTCTTGTTCCTACAAGAAAAACACCTCAAGGGCACCCAATGCAATTTCCTCGCCCGGTATGGGTTCGACAGGGTCTGTCATTCAGGTTTTGCGCAGGGTTCCCGGGGGGTTGCCATACTGCTCCAGAAGGACCTTCCCTTTACCCTGGCACAGGCCAAGATGGATACACAGGGCCGATACGTGGCCCTGATGGGTAAGATCGAGGGACACCCCATTAATCTCCTGTGTACTCACATTCCCCCCCCACCATGGCCTCTGCCCTTCAGCGTCTCACACTCATGATCTCCTCCTTTTCTTAGAGTCTGACGGTCATCAGAGGGGATTTCAAAGGCCTTCTGCAACCCTCTCACGACCTGACAGGTGCTCCTTCAGGTCCTGTCTTGCCTCCGCTAAACGCCTATCTGATTGGTCTTCTGCTTTGGGTCTTTACAACGCTTGGAGGGTGCGGAACCCCCTCAGATAACAATATACTCATGCATTGGCGGCCCACCATACCCACTCTTGCATTGATCTGTTACTACTGCCTACCCCAGACTGTCAACTGATGACCGGGGCCACTGTCTTGCCCAGAGACATCTCAGATCACTCCCCGTCTCCCTCCATCTCAGGAACCCTCCTAACAGGACTCATACGGCTTGGCGGATGGATGCCTGGTTCCTGCAGGACACAGAATTCGTTGAGTCCCTCGGGCAGAAACTGAGGCATTACTTTTCGACTAATACGGACTCGGTCTCCTTGATGTGGACATTATGGGAGGCTAGCAAGGCCACCATGCGAGGGGTGGCTAGAGGTTTGGTCCACGTGAAGCGCACGGAGCAGACCTCCCAACTCATACTGCTGGAGGCCCGGTCAGCACAGTTGGAGGGGGTCCTGGCGGGCACAGACAGCGATGACTTCGATCGTCGGCTCACATTGATCTGGGAAGAAATCTGCCAGATCTCACTGGAGTCCGCTAAAAGGCTCTGGCACTCCTCTGTGGCACGCGTGTACGGCTGGGGCGATAAAAATGGCAAATTACTTCACAATTTAGTGTCCTACCACAAAGTCAACCGCATTATCCCTGAGATCTGTGACGAAACCGGGGCTCACCACGCCACCTCCCAAGCTATCCCCCAAACTTTCACGGGCTATTAGGCTGCCCTTTATGCGGATCGACCTCCCAGGACAACCCTGGCTGATTTACTATCTGAGGGGGGGACTCACCTGCTCTGCATCTCCCAGATGGTCTAGGAGACTCTAGATCTTCCCCTCACCCCGGAAGAGATACACAGGGCCATTACACTGTTGCACTCGGGCAAAACGCGAGGGCCCGATGGTTACCCCCAAGACTACTACGCGACTTACCATGACACGCTGGTCCAACATTTAGTGGAGCTGTTCAAACATATAGTAGACACGGGGTCCTTCCTACCAGAGACCGACGTGGCCACGATTGTGGTCCTTCCAAAGACACAGCCGCCCTCCCTTGCCTATGCGGACTACCGGCCATCTCCCTCATAAACACTGAGGTAAAAATTTTCACCACTGCTGTTGCCCAGCAACTCCACCCCACTTACAAGATTTGGTTCACCCAGATCAATGCGGCTTTATGCCTGCCCGGGGCACCCGGCACTGCATACATCATCTCCACCTTGCTTTGGCACACTGTCACCATCTCACCCCATATCTGGCCCTGCTTTTTGTTGACTTCGAAAAAGCATTTGATACGGTGGACTGGAACTACCTTGGAGACGTGTTGGAGATGATGGGTTTTGGCTCCCCGTTTTGACGCCTTATCCGGGTCCTATACTCCAACCCTAGAGCAAGGGTCCTCATTAACGGCGGGCTTTCAGAGACGTTTCCAGTTCGGAGAGGCACATGTAAGGCCAGTCCGCTCTCGCGGCTCTTATTTGCATTAGCAATGGAGCCTCTAGCCTCCCTCGTCCATCAGGATCCCCTCATATGGGGCTGGGCTTGGGACCCATACCAGATGGATAAGATCGCCCTGTATGCTGACGACATCCTTCTTTTTCTGGCAAGCCCAGAGAGCTCACGACCGAGATGCTAGGACGCCCTCCTAGCCTTTGAACGGGTCTCCGGCCTCCGGCTCAACCCCGCGAAGTCCACATTGGTTCCCCTACATCCATCCCGAGCGTGGTTTGACTGGTAAACGACCAATCCCCTGCGCAGGCAGTCATTTAAGTTCTTGGGGGTGTGGGTCGCCCTCCTTCCAGACCTCGAATGGGCCCTGAACAACACACCCCTGGTCATTAAGGTCAGGGTGGACCTCAAGAAGTGGCAATCCCTCCCACTTAATCCCCTTGGCAGGTGCGCCCTTTTTAAAATGATGGTCCTGCCCCGTTTTCTATACATTTTACATAATATTACCCTTCATCTCCCAGGAGGTTGGTTCCGAGATATAGACAGTGCCCTTACCTGGTTTCTGTGGGGTGGTGGGAGGTCACGATTGTCCCTGGCGCACTGACGCATACTTCCCTATGATGGGGGTATGGGGGTAACCAATCTCCACCTATACTACCTGGCCATGAAGCTCATTGTGATCCATGATTGGTTTGCGGGGGCTGGTCCGACCCGGCGTACCGGGTGGAGCTAAGGTCAATGGACTTCCCACCTCTTCAAGCCTACCTTTAGAGGTTCCCCGTGCCACAGGTCCTCACTCCCACATCACCCAAATGGTACTTATGGCCTGGCATACAGCCTTACGCCACACGAAATGGGATCGGAAGCTCAACAGGCAAACGCCTCTGTGGGGTGGTGTTTGGCTGGAGGAGGTCTCACTCCGAGACTTCCGCCGATGGGACCACATAGGGATCTCGTTGTTGGGAGACATCTGGGTGGGGGACCACATTAGATCATTTGCAGACTTACAACACCGCTATTCCCTCAACTCCTCCCAATTTTACAAATATTTACAGCTAAGGCATGCCCTCTAAACACACATTCCATCTCACACCTCCCTCCCGGAATTCAGTCCCCTGGAAGCCCAAGTGATGATGGGGAACCAAGGGAGAGGGGGGGTGTCGCAGAATTACCGCTCCTTAGTGAACAATGGCCCTGCATCCCTGGACCTGCTGCATGCCCGCTGGAAGGGGTGGCTGGGCCCCCTAGAAGACGCGGTCTGGAGGGATGCCCTTATGACTCCCGAGAACCTGATGACCTCCTCCAAGTTGCGTCTAGTCCAACTCTACTGCATCCGCACGGCATACCTCACCCAAGCACCCCTGTACAGCGCCCGTATGCGGCCGTCCCTGTCCTGCACGCAATGCAACCACGCTCCTGCGGACTTCTACCACATGACATGGCAATTCCCCTTTCTTGCACCATTCTGGGCAGGGGTGGAGCTAGAGCTTACACAGACCTTGGGGTGGGAGGTTCCCCATGACCCGATACGCCTGATCCTTGGTGTGTTCGAGGGCCTCAATGGTTCTGGGGCCGATAAGGAACAACGGTGGCGGTGGCGAATTGCAATGTAGCTGCACTTTGGTCTCAGACCAAGCCACCTACTATGCGGAAATGGAGACAGGGAGTGGATTGGCGAGGAACTCAGGAGAAACCCCTCTTTGAGGCCCGGGGTCACCCCAAGCTTTTTGGTAAGATATGGGGCAAGTGGTTCAGCTTGGTGCCTTGAGGGGCGCAAATGCATCTTGTATAAGAATGTTTACATGCAAGTACTTTATTCATTCCCAGAGTGTCGTACAAGTCTCAGTCATCCTTCTTCCCAATGTAATTTACTGTTATACCATGTCTGATTATGCTGCCATTATTTTTTGTAATTTGTTCTCTAAAAAACCAATAAACTTGATTATCAAAAAAAAAGTTATTGGTTTTGTAAATTAAATGTTTAATTGATAAACATTTTTTAATGAGTTATTTTATCTATTTCCGTTATTTAATGTGTACATTTTAATGTATATTTTCATGTTTGTAATTTGCATATTAGTAGCAGATTGTTGTGTTTGTCGGGGAATAAGTTGGGAAGTTATTAAAATTATATTTATAAAATTAGTTTTTATTGATATTTGTGTATATTTTCAATTGTTTACTATTACTTACATTGTTGTATTATTTGATGTATTCATTCTTTTTTTTACATGTCATCAGTATTAATATTTGTAAAATGTAATTTTTTTATTTTAAATGTTTAATTTCAGTAATATATTAAAATAATCTTTGTTTGGGGTGTTTGTGGATTTTGTGGGTTGTAGAGATGGAAGTGAATTTTAATTACTTTAATTTTGTTCTTTAATTATTTTGAATATTTCATTCTATTTATGTTGTTAGGCTTATATTGTTTGCATTTTCTATATAAAATATGATTTAGAAATGTATTGTTGTTAGGTATTTCAATGGAACGGTAAAAGAAATGTCTATGAATTGCAACACTTTCGCAGTTTTTTTAATGACATAACATAAACCTAACTTGCAAGTGTACATCTTGCTTAGGTGGCGCCATACATGCATCAGGCAGGACATAGATACCTATTGATAAATCATCTGCAAGACACAATGCATATATATAGTCATCTGCCTTTTCAGTGATGAACATTGGTTTTCTAGGTTTATGACAGGGGTAAGCCTTCAAAGGGGTCTATCACTTTTCCTACTCTTGCATAGATTAGAGTGGAAATAGTGATTTTAAACCCACCGAAGTCCAACTCTTTTGCTACCATCGCTTAGGCTGGAGAGAGTATAGTTAATGTACATCTGGCCCTATATTCTTTCATTTAAAGGAATAGCTCAAGATACTTCGGGGGTCCAAACCATTATGGATCGGCAGACTCCTACTACGGTAAAATGTCACCCTACCCTTTGGTAAGACATAAGGAACCGTTTATTGAAGCTCCCATTTTGCAACAAGTTGATGCTTCTCAGCCCTTCATTCCAGAGACTGAGGCCTCAAATCTAGCTATGGAAGCAGCCTCTATTCAACTAGGTCAAGATGGAGAAGAACAACCTTCACCTTCCCCTCCCAAAAAATGTCCTCAGCAGAAAGAAAGTATTCCCTTTGGAGAAAGAACTCCTGGCTAACAAGGCAGCCTTGATTGATTAAAGATCACTTACGAGTAACTGTCCACACTGATCACGAAATCTTCAGGTGCGGCAACAGGTTGAATGTCCGAATAGCAAGAAAAGCCATTGGTCATTCTTTTTTCAACAATGTTATTATTTTCCTTTATGACATTCCCTTCTCTAAACATTTTATTTCGGATTGCCTCTCCAGGTGATATCCCGAATCTGAAAGCCCCAGGCTCTTTGAGAAAATCATTGTTCCCCAGGCCTTCATTTTTTGTAACAACTTCCACATTTCTTGAGTCAAGCCATCACAAAACAAAACTATTCAACCTCCACAAACTCGATTTTTTTCTTCCTTATTTTCATGTTAGGAATACAAATGTTCTGATGTTTGTACAAAACAAGCTCTTTATTCCGTCAAGACATTCATATAAAGTATACTTCAACTATGCTACAATTCATTAATCTCTGGACATAGATGTCGAAGAATCACTGTAGCCTAAATCTCAAGGGACTTCTTGTGGCCTTTCCTTCAAAGAGATGTCATAAAATTCAGCAACTTCTGTAAAGTGTCCACTGAACCACAAAAAAGCAGGATTATTGTTGACACCTGAAATTCCTTCCATACTTGGTAGATTTACCTCCAGATTCATCAAACCCAAAATCTGCGAATTCTAAATTGCGAGAAATACCGAATCGCAATTTACAATTCGCAGAATGGAATTCATGAACAAATGCGATTAAAAAAAGCGAATCGCAATTGGCCGCAATTGCCGATTGCGATTTTGCCAAAATCGCATAAAAATCGCAGAATCACCCGTTTTTCATGTTGAAATTGCGATCTCGCTAATTGGGAGATCGCAAAAACGAGAAGTCGCATTTCGAGCACAGTGATGACATCACAACCAGGAAGCAGGCAGTTCCCTCCCTCATTCTGCATACTGAGCCTGAAGTGGAAGCATCACTGTCCAGAGCTCCACTCCAGACCACCTCCAGCTCAAATTCAGGAGACACCCCACAGCAGAAAATGTACCAGGAAGCAGCAGGGAGCAGTTCCTCAGGAAGGAAACGAAAAATCAAATTTTCAGAGCAAAAATTGGAATACCTAATTGAGGGAGTGAGCAAAAACCATGACCAGCTCTTTGGAAAGGACTCAAGGAGGGTGGCTGAGGAGGACAAAAGACGCATTTGGATGCTCATCCGCGCCAAAGTAAATTCCGTGGGAGTGACCCAGCGCTCCATAGAAGAATTGAAGAAGAGGTGGTATGATCTCAGAGGGCGTGTCAAGGAGAGGCTGGGGTAGCGTGTCGCAACAGGAGGAGGAGAGCCCACTGTACCACCCAACACCCCACTGGAGGACCTTGTGGAGGACACCCTGATTCTCGAGGCATGCATGGGGGTAACCCGGCTGGACTCCTCCCGACCACCCAAGATTCCCAAGGTAAGTGCCATGCGACTGCAACCCTGTCCCCTAACAATGTCCATGACCCTAGAACTACCCATTAGAAACCCCAGTCATGCAGCCCATGCACACCAGAAAATCCCTATTGCATTGTGGGACATGTAGTCTGACCACAATTTCCATCTAGCCCCATACAGCCAGACCTGTCCAGTGAGAGTCAATCCTACAGCCAGTCAGGGAATGCTAGCCTGCATGCATGTAGCATCCTTCCATGTGCAAGATACATGTCATTAATCAACGTCCACTTTACATCACAGGTGGTGCTGAAGAACCCAGCACTGATAGTGAGGCCCTGCAAATAGATGGCAATCCTGAGGACACCGAGGGAGACGTCCATCCTTCCCCTCAACCAGGACCATCAGGGCAAGCACCAGCACCAGCAGTAGTACCACCACCTGCCCATGTGGACAGGGCCACCTCAGCAACAACAGGCGCACCACAACCGCACCATGTGACTCAATACAGCTCACATGTAACTGTAAGAAAAGATGCCACATTATTGTGAACTAAACAATAATATATATTCAGTACCAGTAATTCTGACTCATGTCATTATTTCAATTGTCATGCATGAGTGAAGTGTTGGGTGAGGGGAGTGGCTGCACTAGAAACAGTTCATTGTGATTTGGTTGCGGCGCCTGTGTCCTTCAGCAGGATTCTCCCCGTGTGCATGACGCACATGTGCAGGTTGGCGGTTGTCCCCTTCCCACTCACTGCCAGAGATCTCTACAGGTATCCTGCGCTTGGTAGCAATCTTGTGGAGTATTGCACACACGGCCACGATGCGGCAGCAGACCTCAGGCTCGTATTTGAGGGCCCCACCAGTCTTGTGAAGTATGCGGAATCGGCTCTTCAAAAGCCCAAATGTCCTCTCAATGCAATTTCTTGTGTGTATGTGTGCAGCATTGTAACACCGTTGCTGTGGTGTGGCAGAGTTGAGGTATGGGGTGAGGAGGTACTCACGGAGACCGTAGGCGCTGTCACCTGAATGAAAGGAGCAGAGGGTGAGTGCCTGTTTTGTGCAGCTACATGGTCACAATGCACTATTTGGTGGCATGTGTATTTACCTAGTAGGTGTCCTTCGCCAAAGTCTCCCCTGGCCATTTGTGTGTGCATGCCTCTGTGCCGGAATATGAAGGAGTCATGTGTGCTCCCCGGGTATTGTGCCACTATGTCTGTGATGATTGTCTTAGCGTTGCACACCACCTGGATATTCAGGGAGTGGTAGGACTTTTGGTTCTGGTACATGTATTCTGTTTGTGCAGGTGGGCAGATGTGGATGTGGGTACAGTCAATGCATCCTATTACATGTGGGAATTGCGCAATGTAGTAAAAATGAAGCTTGGTTTGATTCAAGTCCTGTTGGGTGGTCGGGAATGTGATGTAATGGTGTAGCCGGGTCAGCATTGCCTCCAGGAAACTCCTTAGGCAGCGGGACATGGTGCTCTGGGAGATCCCCCCTGCACTGGCAACTACCCCCTGGAAGCTTCCGGAGGCCAGGAGGTGCAGGCTGCACAAGACCTGGACATGGGTGGGCACGGCATTGGTCCTCCTTGTTGCACCCCTTGGAGTTAGAATAGTAATTTTTACCCCTACACTATGCAACACTTACCCTACTGTTGCACCCCCTGGAGTTAGAATAGTAATTTTTACCCCTACACTACCCAACACTTACCCTACTGTTTACCCCCCTGGAGTTAGAATAGTAATTTTTACCCCTACACTATCCAATAGATACCATACATGCAATGTAATGGTATGCGTTGTAATGGTATGCATTGTAAAGGTAGTATACGTTGTAATGGAATGCGTTGTAAAGGTAGTTTTTAAAAGTTTGTTGTAATGGCATGCGTTGTAATGGAATGCGTTGTAATAGATGTTGCATTGTAAAAAATGCGTTGTAAAGGTATGCATTGTAAAAGTATGCGTTGTAACGTCATACATCCGACTAGGTCACATACGAAAACAACCTTCAGGGGGAGGCATCCAGATAACCATTTACACCGCCCCAGCACCCTCCCTCACATGTTTCAACTCAGAGGTCCGCCACTCCCAGTCCTAATAACTCTCTGATTAACTTGAGCCATGTCCCGGACCCCTACAAGGCCTTGCTCCCCTCCCTATCTGATTCAGACTTGTCTAGGGACCCTGCGCTTCATGGATCTGGAGATGAGGGGGGAGCTTGAACTGCAGCCTAAACAGGATCTTTCCACTTTGTTTCCAATATGGCACCTACACTTACAACTGTTTGCCAACCTCTATACTAGGTGCGATCCATCTTCACTTTAACCACGGCTCGGCGAACGATTTCCTATTCCAGTTCCTGAACTTCCGTTTACTCCTTGATGCATATTAGTTTAAAAGTAATTACCGCTGTAGACAAATCTCTTATCTGGCTATATGGATGGGGTCCATCTCTGCCTCGTCCATGTTCAGCTAACTGTTTTAGCTTAGCATTTAAGACTCACTAATCAGTTGTTGTTTTGAGTTTTTTCCTTTTCAGGGCGACAGATGCTTTGTCTTCAGAAGTGTGGGGTGGGGGGAGTTGGGGAGCGAGGAAGGTTGGGTAGACTTTTGTCTCCCGATTGTTTGTTGCTTTTATTCGCCTACGGGCCACTGTTCCTTGTTTTCCTTGGCAGCTACCCACGCATGTATTCCACGGACTACGACATGAGACTTGCCAGTACGCACAACTTTTAATCAAAGACAGCAGCCATGAAATGCTACTTCCCTTGGGATCTGGGCCAATTTGCGCTTGCATTACTTCTTCCACGCACTTTCCACCTCGATGATGTCCACCTTACATAGACCCCTCCACATCCTGTCGTGGAACGTCAACGGCCTATTAGACCACATAAAATGCACTGCTGTCCTTCATAGCGCCCAACGACCTACGCCAGATGTCTTGTTCCTACAAGAAAAACACCTCAAGGGCACCCAATGCAATTTCCTCGCCAGGTATGGGTTCGACAGGGTCTGTCATTCAGGTTTGGCGCAGGGTTCCCGGGGGGTTGCCATACTGTTATACCCTGGCACAGGCCAAGATGGATACACAGGGCCGATACGTGGCCCTAATGGGTAAGATCGAGGGACACCCCATTAATCTCCTGTGTACTTACATTCCCCCCCCCACCATGGCCTCTGCCCTTCAGCGTCTCACACTCATGGTCGACTCCTTTTCTTAGAGTCTGACGGTCATCAGCGGGGATTTCAAAGGCCTTCTGCAGCCCTCTCACGACCTGACAGGTGCTCCTTCAGGTCCTGTCTTGCCTCCGCTAAACGCCTATCTGATTGGTCCTCTGCTTTGGGTCTTTGCGACGCTTGGAGGGTGTGGAACCCCCGCAGATAACAATATACTCACGAATTGGCGGCCCACCATACCCACTCTTGCATTGATCTGTTACTACTGCCTACCCCAGACTGTCAACTGATGACCGGGGCCACTGTCTTGACCAGAGGCATCTCAGATCACTCCCCTGTCTCCCTCCATCTCAGGAACCCTCCTAACGGGACTCATACGGCTTGGCGGATGAATGCCTGGTTCCTGCAGGACACAGAATTCGTTGAGTCCCTCGGGCAGGAACTGAGGCATTACTTTTCGACTAATACGGACTCGGTCTCCTTGATGGGGACATTATGGGAGGCTAGCAAGGCCACCATGCGAGGGGTGGCTAGAGGTTTGGTCCACGTGAAGCGCACGGAGCAGACCTCCCAACTCATACTGCTGGAGGCCCAGGCAGCACAGTTGGAGGGGGTCCTGGCAGGCACAGACAGCGATGACTCCGATCGTCGGCTCACATTGATCTGGGAAGAGATTGGCCTTTCCTTCAAAGAGATGTCATAAAATTCAGCAACTTCTGTAAAGTGTCCACTGAAACACAAAAAAGCAGGATTATTGTTGACACCTGAAATGTCTTCCATCGTTGGTAGATTATATCTATTAACTTTAAAGTAGAGTTGCCTTCATCTGAGAATTATATCACAAATATGGTTACCGTGGATTACATACACTAAAATGTCTCACTTTTCTGCACTTCCAAAGATACCAACTGCGTCAATAATGGCTGAGGTTTTCTACTCTGACATATTCAATCTCCACTGTTTGCCTTTGAAGATCGTGGCTCTCAATATGCCACAACATTTTGAAAATCCCTTTGTCATAAACTTGGCCGCCAAAGAGCATTAACTTCCATCTTCCACCCTCAAGTCAACTTGAAAACAGAAAGGGTGATTAGAACTCTTGTATAATTTCAAGGTTCTAAATTTCTGCTACCCAAGACAACTGGAAATCTCTCTTATATTTACAAAGCCCTACACGACGAAGGACCAGCATACCTGAACCACCGCCTCACATTCCAGGTACCCACCAGACAACTCCAATCCTACCAACTCGGCCTCACCTCCGTCTGCAGGATCCACAAGACCAGAACCGGAGGAAGATCGTTCTCTTACCTCACCGCCAAGTCCTGGAACACCCTACACCTGCACCTCAGGCAATCCACGTCACTGACCCAATTCAGAAAGGACATCCAGACCCGGCTCTTCGAATGATCCTCCACAAAGTTTGCCAAGCAACCCTCTTTCCCCAGCGCCTTGAGACTCACGGGTGAGTAGCCCCGCTATACAACCCCTCATTGATGGATCGATTGACATTTATGAATTCCATCCAGTATCTTTATTCCATTCTGTGACTAGAGGGTGATGCTGTGCAACTTCCCTGGGATGAGAAAAAATAGCCCAACTCAAGGATAAGAACGAATCTAAAAGAATATGTGCAAGTACATTAGTGTATACACACTGGCGCCTTTACACGCACTGTGCTGTGTGTTTCACAGAGTGCAATGTCTCACCTCTTTTTCTTTCAATCCTACATTGAACAAAAAAAGTAAAACGTGCAGCAGGAAAAGTGTAAAGTATAAATTCTTGTGCTCTCACAGAAAATAGATGATAAAATGTACAAACTTCACGGCCGGACTGGGAACCACAACCGGCCCTGACAAAGTGCTCTGCCGCCCCCCACTAGCGGGGGTTGGAGGTGCCGCCCAGCTCTTTGGCGGGCCGGTTTTCGGCAGAATTTGATACAGGGCCGATTTCGCAGCTATGCTGCAAAAACGGCCCTGTAACAAAACGGCCCCCAGGAGTCCAAAACCGGCCCCCACCCGTGTGGTGCACATGGGGATTGCCCGGAGCCCGCTATGGCCAGTCCGGCCCTGACAAACTTGACATGAGTAATCTTCATCCATTGCTTTTGTTGAATGGTGCATGCAAGAATGCCACATGTTTGTCCATAGAAGTTGTAGTGTCTTAATATCCACACAGGATTTACAAGGCCAGAGACTACAACGTCTTGCTAAGGTTGCTGACCCTTTTGGAAAATATATGTCGGACTAAACATGATGATCTAAGAAAGCTATGTAATAAACCAAATACGTTTAGAACTCCATATGCACTTTTAATCCAGGCAGGGTATCCCTGAAAAAAACTACATTGGAGTGGGTAGACCTAGACTGTTATAACCCCCACTTTTCTGGCTCACAAGTGCACTAATTAGAAAAAACCCTCACTCCGACACAAAGAGCGTGATTATGATGACGGTGGTCCGTCCGACATCGTTCTGGAAGTGGGACCGACCGACCTCCTGTCGATGGTCCCAAACCAGCAATTATGATGCGACCAAACACTATTTGGTCGCAATCCTATTCTCTACAATGAGGGCATGCATTTCGAATGGAATGCATTTTCTCATCGCAAAGAGCAGAGGTGCAGTTCATCCCTGCACCTCGTGCCACTGGGTGCATGGATCAACAGGGTGCCCCCTAGGCTGCCATCAGAGGCCTTGCACCCGTGGGGGCCCTGCTGGGGTCCCGAAAGTGGGATTCCCACAGCCTTTCTGTGTTGGAAAGGCCAACATAGAAAGGCTGTGGGAATCCACCATCACAATCCCTCAGGCGGAAAGAGCCGCCCTTGGGATTACTGAAAACATTCTGACTTGAGGACAGGCTCTCCGAGCCCATCTGAAGCCAGTAGGAATGTCCGGTTGCAATCCTTTCCACCTGACTCCATCCTAATGGGTCGGTCGGAAAGGAATCCAACCGCCCGATTAGGATGCGGTTGGAGACGTTTGCGTCGAGATACTAATCAGGCCCTACGGGTTTGAGTATTGTGGACTCACAATGAGGGTGAGGGCCTTGCTTTTCCCAGAAATACATCGCTACAAAGTCTGTAAGTAGACGTAAGTCAATTCAGCCCTATTCTTTCCTAAATAGTGAATCGACTGATTAACCTGGGAAGACGGAATAATAGATCCTTAGTACCTCTCCCCTTCCAGTAGTGGTTATGTCTTAAAGCTTGTTCCTAATAACCTTTTAAAGATGGGAAAGTAGGGAGTTTACTTAGTAAGAGATAACATGATGTATCAGCATTGCCTTTCCGAAGGAGTCTCATGTGTGATGTCCAGAGTGAGGGAATTGTGGGATAAGATAAAGCAGAGAGTGGAAGTGAAGTAAAAGGAAGGGCTTGTATGTAGATAGCAGAGGATGTGCCGGGGAGAGCAAGATGCCTGGCTGGGGGGTAGGACATGTGGCAAGAGGGTGCAGAATGTTCAGTAGAGTAAGCATGGGCGGAAAATCCGTTACGCTCGCAGATTTTGCGGATTTTCGGGAAATTCGCAATCCGCGAGATTCGCGAATTTCTCGCAAAATCCGCAAATTCGCACGCAGCGGATTTTTTTTGCGGCGCGCGGCGTTGGTGATACAATTTTTGCGGCGCGCGGCGTTTATCATCGTTTGCCGGGTTGTTTTTCTCGATAGTTTGCGAGTGCTGCGCCATTTTGGATCTTGCTGTGTGATCCCGCGGGATTTGGCGAGCGCGATTACGTCATCGCGGCTTGCGAGCGAGAGTTTGTCAACGCGAGTACAGCGAGATCACGTCTCGCGGTACTTCGCAATTGCGAGATTTGAGATGCGGCGAGCAGCAAGAATCTCGCACAAACGAAAATATAAAATTTGCAATTCTGCACAAGAAATCCACCAGCAAGCAGCATAAACCTTCTTGAAATGATGATTTTTATCTGAATAACTCCTTAGGTTGACATTTGCCTGCACTTTTTTAGCGAGGAGTCCATTTTGGGGAGGGGGGAGGGGGGTGGGAGGAAGGAAGTGCCCCACAGTCTTCAACTTCCTGTTCCTGTCCAGCAGGCTCCTCCCAGTGCTTTGTCCATCTCCTGGTCACTTTTCATTTGGATGTGGAGCTGGAAGGAATACTTTTTGTGGATGCTGCTGGATATTTGGATTTGAGGCCTTTTTGACTTTCTTTGGATCATTGTTGGATTAGAATTTTACAAGTAAGTTTGTTTGGGGCATTACAGTTGCTGCAACAAAAATTTTGGAATTTTCGATTTTTGGGCTGTTTTGGGGCCTTTTGCCCAGGGGTACTCTGTGGTGGGTGGGCTGAGTCTTTCTGAGGGGTCTCTTTAATGTGAACATCATGGAGGGCATGGATGGCATGGGATTGTGCTGATTTTAGTGTGTTTTTCGATTTTTTTGGCTGCTGTTGGGGCCTTTTGCCCAGGGGTAGTGAGTGGTGCATGGACTGAGTCTTTCTGTGGGGTCTCTTTAATGTAAACATCATGGAGGGCATGGATGGCATTGGATTGTGGTGATTTTTTAGTGATTTTCGTTTTTTGGGGCTGTACTTGTGGCCTTTTCACCAGGGGTATTTGAGTCTAGCATGGGCCTAGTCTTTCTGTGGGCTGTCTTGAACTTAAACATCATGGAGGGCATGGATGGAATGGGATTGTGCTGATTTTGCAGTGTTTTCCGATTTTTGGGGGTGTTCATGGGGAGGGACAGGCCATGTGGCTGGTGGCCATTTTGAGTGCAGCTACAGGCACTGGCCATGTGCTGGGAGGCAAGTGGCCATTTTGAATGCAGGCTTTGTTGTTAGGCCTCCAACCATTTTGCCTACTTTTCAACCTTTATTTATGCCCAGGGGTAGTGAGTCTTGCATGGGCCTAGTCTTTCTGTGGGTTGTCTTGAACTTAAACATCATGGAGGGCATGGATGGAATGGGATTGTGCTGATTTTGCAGTGTTTTTCGATTTTTGGGGGTGTTCATGGGGAGGGACAGGCCATGTGGCTGGTGGCCATTTTGAGTGCAGCTACAGGCACTGGCCATGTGCTGGCAGGCAAGTGGCCATTTTGAATGCAGGCTTTGTTGTTAGGCCTCCAACCATTTTGCCTACTTTTCAACCTTTATTTATGCCCAGGGGTAGTGAGTCTTGCATGGGCCTAGTCTTTCTGTGGGTTGTCTTGAACTTAAACATCATGGAGGGCATGGATGGAATGGGATTGTGCTGATTTTGCAGTGTTTTTCGATTTTTGGGGGTGTTCATGGGGAGGGACAGGCCATGTGGCTGGTGGCCATTTTGAGTGCAGCTACAGGCACTGGCCATGTGCTGGGAGGCAAGTGGCCATTTTGAATGCAGGCTTTGTTGTTAGGCCTCCAACCATTTTGCCTACTTTTCAACCTTTATTTATGCCCAGGGGTAGTGAGTCTTGCATGGGCCCAGTCTTTCTGTGGGTTGTCTTGAATTTAAACATCATGGAGGGCATGGATGGAATGGGATTGTGCTGATTTTGCAGTGTTTTTCGATTTTTGGGGGTGTTCATGGGGAGGGACAGGCCATGTGGCTGGTGGCCATTTTGAGTGCAGCTATAGGCACTGGCCATGTGCTGGGAGGCAAGTGGCCATTTTGAATGCAGGCTTTGTTGTTAGGCCTCCAACCATTCTGCCTACTTTTCAACCTTTATTTATGCCCAGGGGTAGTGAGTCTTGCATTGGCCTAGTCTTTCTGTGGGTTGTCTTGAACTTAAACATCATGGAGGGCATGGATGGAATGGCATTGTGCTGATTTTGCAGTGTTTTTCGATTTTTGGGGGTGTTCATGGGGAGGGACAGGCCATGTGGCTGGTGGCCATTTTGAGTGCAGCTACAGGCACTGGCCATGTGCTGGCAGGCAAGTGGCCATTTTGAATGCAGGCTTTGTTGTTAGGCCTCCAACCATTTTGCCTACTTTTCAACCTTTATTTATGCCCAGGGGTAGTGAGTCTTGCATGGGCCTAGTCTTTCTGTGGGTTGTCTTGAACTTAAACATCATGGAGGGCATGGATGGAATGGCATTGTGCTGATTTTGCAGTGTTTTTCGATTTTTGGGGGTGTTCATGGGGAGGGACAGGCCATGTGGCTGGTGGCCATTTTGAGTGCAGCTACAGGCACTGGCCATGTGCTGGCAGGCAAGTGGCCATTTTGAATGCAGGGTTTGTTGTTAGGCCTGCAACCATTTTGCCTACTTTTCAACCTTTATTTATGCCCAGGGGTAGTGAGTCTTGCATGGGCCTAGTCTTTCTGTGGGTTGTCTTGAATTTAAACATTATGGAGGGCATGGATGGATTGGGATTGTGCTGTTTTTGCAGTGTTTTTCGATTTTTTTGTGCTGTATAACTGAACTGATGTTCCTCTGTCTTCCATTTTTTTTAGGTGCACAAGACTCAAGAGAACCACCAGTGCCAGGAAGAAGTCCTGCAGCGGTGTGTGTGTGCAGCATAACGTCACGCGACGTCACGTCTGGCCTCAGACAACTCTACAATTCGTGCAACTGCGGCCTGCTGTTTGACCTGCTCTGAAGAAGATGGCCCCAAAGAAAGGTCTCCGTAGCTCCTCTAGCAAGAAAGTTGCTAGTAAGGAGCAGAAGAAGCAAGTTACCAAGGAGGCTGGTGTGCCACCCGCTACGTTTTTTGGGAGAAAAAAAAAAAGTACGCCTGCAGCAGCAGGATCTGCTGGGGACCAAGCTGGGAGCAGCACCCCTGCTCCATTGGGTTCAGTGCCTCCACCACCACGCCAACTTAAGTCAAAGCCCTTGAGTGCTTCAGAGGCAGTCAGTGTACTTCTCCAATCACCATCGACCAGTGATGTTGGCTCATCGCAAGAAAGTAGCAGCAATGTCCCTGAATCAACACAGGTTGTTGTAACTCATCTGACAAGTGTTGAACAACCACAGCCGCAACAACAACACCATGTGCAAGTACACGCCCAAGTACATGTGGAAGGAGAGGCAGCAAAAGGAGATGCGCAAGCAAAGGTGCATGGAGGTTCACAAGTGCCCACAATAGTTGTTCCTCCCGAAGTAGGGGCACATCAGGAAATCGACAATGAAGCCGAGGTATCATTGGAAGCCACTCCTCCTGATGATCATTCATTGTCTTCCACATCCCTAGCAAGGAAAAGATCAAGGGGGGTGTCTACATCTTCTTCAAGCCCACCTCCTTCTGATGATACAGATCCAGCTTGGGAACCACAACTGCGGTCTGACAGTGAGGCACACCATGATCTGACACCAGTACCTAAGCGTAAAAGGAAGGTCGTCGAAAAACTCATACCAATGGAGGCTCAACAAGAAGTGACAGATACTGCTGGTGATGAAGCCTCTCACGATGACGACGAGCCAGTCATCACAATGGTCACTGCAGCCCCACCGGGCATGCAGCAAAGAGACATTTTGACCCTATCCCGAGAAGCTGCTGAGCGTGATGATGATGTCGACGAGGAGGCAATGGAAATGGAATCATTAGATTTGGAGTTAGGTAGTACACCAAAACCTACCGCTTCCATATTTCTTCCTCGCAAGAAGGTACCCACCTCGACCTCAATTCGTGGTGGTGAAAGTGCAAAACGTACTGAAGTTCGGCAATCCACATCCTCCACTTCATCTGGCATTAGCAGCAGGACCACCACCACCAGTATCGCCGCCTCCTCCGGCCCCCAAAGACATTTCAAGTCTCCAGTTTGGGACTTCTTTAGTGTTTGCCCAAAAATGGAAAACGTAGCCATTTGTAGCCTTTCTAAGGTTCGAGTTGGTCGTGGTAAGCTTGGTTCTAACTATGGTACCGGAGGCCAGAGAGGTCATCTTAGGAGAGCGCACCCTGTCCAATGGTTTCCGCACCTAAAGGCGTTTATGCAAGCCAGAATTGCACGTAATGAAAGCGTTGATTTCTCATCTGATGATGACGAGGAGGAAGAAGACGATTCAAACATTTCACTTACACCCAGTACCCCTGTCAGCAGCACACCCCATGTGAGGCACACTAAGAGTGTGGGAGAGAGTGAGACATCAATGCGGAAAAGTTCATCAGCGAGCGTAACTGGGTCGAAGATATCATCATCATCCCGTAAATCCTTGGTCCAGGGCAACATTAAAAAGATGTTGTTTACAGAAACGCAATATGAACGCAACCACCCACTGACGCGTCTGTATAACACTAAGCTGGCTAAAATGCTAGCTCTGGACCTTCTCCCTTTTTCTTTTGTAGAAGGGGTTGGTTTTCTAGAATTAGTGGCAGCGCTCTGCCCGAAATGGAAGGTTCCTAGCCGGTTCTATTTTGCCCGAGTTGCGGTTCCAGCACTACATGAAGATGTTCTGAAGGTGATTGGGGCAGCTTTGCAGAAGAGTGCTGTTCACACTATACATCTGACAACAGACATGTGGACCAGTGGCGCAGGCGCTGATTACATGTGCATCACTGCACACTGGGTCTCTTTTTCAGGGGCTAAAGCAAAGCTAAACGCAGGTGTTGACACGGACATTGTTTTTAAAGCTGCTCGGAAACATGCAACACTAGCCATGTTTGGTTTGGAGAAACGTCACACAGCAGAAAACATTTTGGATGTCTTTAACACAAAGGTCCTTAACTGGCTGTCCCCACTAAAACGCCAGGTTGGTTATGTTTCCACGGACAATGGCGCCAATATAGTTAAGGCCATGAGGGACGGTTACTATTTCAGAGTGCCGTGTTTGGCGCACTGTATAAACCTGGTTGTCCAAAAATTCTTGGCTAATAAAGCCAGTGCAGCGTACAGTGTATTGGACACCTGCCGAAAAATGTGCAAGCATTTCAGCCATTCTTTTAAGGCCCGGAAGCAGCTGAGGAGCCTGCTATATCAACGTAAAATGCCAGTGAAAGCACTCATCCAGGAGGTGGTAACACGTTGGAACTCAACCTTCTACATGCTTGAGCGTCTGTATGAGCAGTATATGGAACTCGATCAATATTTCCTTACAGAGGGTACAGAGGAGCTGAGGATGGGTGGGCCGCAATGGAACATAGTTCAAGGCCTGACACGCATGCTTCGTCCTTTTGAGTTCTTCACGCGTGCAGTCAGCAAGGAGGACTCTAATTTGGGAAAAGCTATCCCATTGTTGTACCTGGAGGACCAACTGAAGGAGGTGTGTTCTGTGTTTGAAAAAGATGACAAAAACCAAGACTCTTTGCTTCTGGCTGAGCAATTATTAGAGCTCCTACAAGGTGATGAACGTCTTAAAAAGATCCACTCAGAACAGCATTACATTTGTGCTACTATTCGGGATCCACGCTACAAAAAGGCGCTGGCAGGCCAAGCATTCTTTCCTTTTGATGATGAACATGTTCCAAAGTACAAACGTTGGCTAGCCTTGTCAGCCAAGAAGTTTGAAACAGAACGGCTGAAAATTGAAGGAAATGGCAGTACATCAGCAGGCCATCCCCAGTCAAAACAATCCACTTCTGCACCTGTGGCTGTGGCACAAGTGACCTCTCAGCCGTTAAAGACACCGGCAACCGGATCATCTGCACAAGACACAACAGAAACATTGGAGGCTGAAGAGGATTGGCTAGCTCTGCGTGGGTTTGGTTCTCAAAAGGTCAGAGGCACAGCAAGAGCTAAGCAAAGTGGAGGAACCTTGGAAGAGGACCTTGAGTCGATGGTGAAGGACTATCTGAATGACTCAACAGAGGTCTATGTTAATTCTGACCCATTGGCGTATTGGCATGGGAAAAAAGAATTGTGGCCACAGCTCACCAACCTGGCTTTAAACTACTTGTCTTGCCCACTCGCAAGCGTGTCTTCTGAACGGGTTTTCAGTGCTGCTGGTGGCATTGTAACTCCCAAACGGAGCCGCCTCTCGCCCAAAAATGTGGAGAGGTTAACAATGATCAAGATGAATCAGCACCTCATACCACCAGATTTCAGAGTACGAGAAAGCGTGCCGGATGAAGAGGAGGTGGCCAGCAACATAGATGAGGGAATTTCTACTCTGTCAGGTGACACTGAGCTCACCCTGCCTGAATTCGCAGAGTATGATGACGAAGCCTTATTCTTATTCCTGGACCGAGATACCGAGCCCTGAAAATGAGACAACGAATCAATAACTTTCTTTTTCGTCCCTATTCACTTTTATTCCTGTCTGTCTGTCTTTCTTTGTTGTGCACAGTTAATATATTACAAACTTTAATTAGATAATCACAAAATCAAGCCCATCAGCAGAACTGTCTTCACTGGTTTGCTAATTGATTTGAAGTTGCCGCAGTCTGCATTCCTCAGGTTCACAATTTCAGAAGAACATGCTCCTCTATCCTCCTCCTCCAGACTCCTATTTCCATCAAACCAGAGGGCTGGTTTACGCCCAATGAAGAAAGACTCAGCACTTGTGGGGGTGTTGTTGTACCTCTTTACAGGTGAGTTGACGGCTCTGGGGCCATTGCTGGGAAGCTCTAATACCGGATAAAAGTGTTTTGGACCAAATCCCAGGCGGAAAATTATTTGTGTTTTTGATGACTTGCTTGCCTTTGAGGTGCTCTTAGGGGGGCTTCCTGGTGTTTGCGGGTGAGTTTCGTGGTCTGGGAGCACTGCTGGGACACTCTAATCTTGATTGCATTTGCTTTTCAGGAAATCCGTCGTGGCAACCCCGACTTATGGCCTAGCTACGCAGCGCGTTTGGACCGAAGGCCGAGAAATATTGTAAGTATGAGATTTTGCTTTTGGCCTGTTTGGGGGTGTTATGCTTCTTGGCGAGTGGGTTGGCGGGTCTTGGGGCATTCCTGGGAAGGTCTAATACCGGGTAGAAGTGGTTGTGACAAAATCTAGGCCGATTTTTTTTTGGCTATTTCTGACATTTTGCTCAATGTAGCCTTTTCGGGGGCCTGTTTGGGGGGCTTCCTGGTGTTTGTGGGTGAGTTTCGTGCTCTGGAAGCACTGCTGGGACACTCTTATCTTGATTGCATTTGCTTTTCAGGAAATCCGTCGTGGCAACCCCGACTTATGGCCTAGCTACGCAGCGCGTTTGGACCGAAGGCCGAGAAATATTGCAAGTATGAGATTTTGCTTTTGGCCTGTTTGGGGGTGTTATGCTTCTTGGCGGGTGGGTTGGCGGGTCTTGGGGCATTCCTGGGAAGGTCTAATACCGGGTAGAAGTGGTTGGGACAAAATCCAGGCCGATTTTTTTTTGGCTATTTCTGACATTTTGCTCAATGTGGCCTTTTCGGGGGCCTGTTTGGGGGGCTTCCTGGTGTTTGTGGGTGAGTTTCGGGGTCTGGGAGCACTGCTGGGACACTCTAATCTTGATTGCATTTGCTTTTCAGGAATTCCGTCGTGGCAACCCCGACTTATGGCCTAGCTACGCAGCGCGTTTGGACCGAAGGCCGAGAAATATTGCAAGTATGAGATTTTGCTTTTGGCCTGTTTGGGGGTGTTATGCTTCTTGGCGGGTGGGTTGGCGGGTCTTGGGGCATTCCTGGGATGGTCTAATACCGGGTAGAAGTGGTTGGGACAAAATCCAGGCCGATTTTTTTTTGGGCTATTTCTGACATTTTGCTCAATGTAGCCTTTTCGGGGGCCTGTTTGGGGGGCTTCCTGGTGTTTGTGGGTGTGTTTTGGGGTCTGGGCTCACTGCTGGCTATATATACTTTACTTTGCAAGAGGTTTGAAGCAAATCCATGGTGGCAGAGGGGAGTTAGGGCCTAGCTGCAGAGCGCGCGCGGAGTGATTTGGGAAATTTGTGAAAAATTGACTAAGTCCCCATTTTTGTACTTTTGCTCTTTGGCTGTTTGGGGGTCTTCTACTAGTTTTCGCCTGGGTTGACGGCTCTGGGGCCATTGCTGGGAAGCTCTAATACCGGATAAAAGTGTTTTGGACCAAATCCCAGGCGGAAATTTTTTAGTGTTTTTGATGACTTGCTTGCCTTTGAGGTGCTCTTAGGGGGGGTTCCGTCTGTTTGTGGGTGAGTTTCGTGCTCTGGAAGCACTGCTGGGACACTCTAATCTTGATTGCATTTGCTTTTCAGGAAATCCGTCGTGGCAACCCCGACTTATGGCCTAGCTACGCAGCGCGTTTGGACCGAAGGCCTTGAAATATTGCAAGTATGAGATTTTGCTTTTGGCCTGTTTGGGGGTGTTATGCTTCTTGGCGGGTGGGTTGGCGGGTCTTGGGGCATTCCTGGGAAGGTCTAATACCGGGTAGAAGTGGTTGGGACAAAATCCAGGCCGATTTTTTTTTGGCTATTTCTGACATTTTGCTCAATGTGGCCTTTTCGGGGGCCTGTTTGGGGGGCTTCCTGGTGTTTGTGGGTGAGTTTCGGGGTCTGGGAGCACTGCTGGGACACTCTAATCTTGATTGCATTTGCTTTTCAGGAAATCCGTCGTGGCAACCCCGACTTATGGCCTAGCTACGCAGCGCGTTTGGACCGAAGGCCGAGAAATATTGCAAGTATGAGATTTTACTTTTGGCCTGTTTGGGGGTGTTATGCTTCTTGGCGGGTGGGTTGGCGGGTCTTGGGGCATTCCTGGGAAGGTCTAATACCGGGTAGAAGTGGTTGGGACAAAATCCAGGCCGATTTTTTTTTGGCTATTTCTGACATTTTGCTCAATGTGGCCGTTTCGGGGGCCTGTTTGGGGGGCTTCCTGGTGTTTGTGGGTGAGTTTCGGGGTCTGGGAGCACTGCTGGGACACTCTAATCTTGATTGCATTTGCTTTTCCGGAAATCCGTCGTGGCAACCCCGACTTATGGCCTAGCTACGCAGCGCGTTTGGACCGAAGGCCGAGAAATATTGCAAGTATGAGATTTTGCTTTTGGCCTGTTTGGGGGTGTTATGCTTCTTGGCGGGTGGGTTGGCGGGTCTTGGGGCATTCCTGGGAAGGTCTAATACCGGGTAGAAGTGGTTGGGACAAAATCCAGGCCGATTTTTTTTTGGCTATTTCTGACATTTTGCTCAATGTGGCCTTTTCGGGGGCCTGTTTGGGGGGCTTCCTGTTGTTTGTGGGTGAGTTTCGGGGTCTGGGAGCACTGCTGGGACACTCTAATCTTGATTGCATTTGCTTTTCAGGAAATCCGTCATGGCAAACCCCGACTTATGGCCTAGCTACGCAGCGCGTTTGGACCGAAGGCCGAGAAATATTGCAAGTATGAGATTTTGCTTTTGGCCTGTTTGGGGGTGTTATGCTTCTTGGCGGGTGGGTTGGCGGGTCTTGGGGCATTCCTGGGAAGGTCTAATACCGGGTAGAAGTGGTTGGGACAAAATCCAGGCAGAAAAGCCTTTTGGCACTTTTTGTAACTTAGGGTTCGTTAGGGTTAGCCCTAGCAGCAGGATTGCATGTGTTTCGGGGTGTTCTAGATTTTTGCAACTGAGTTCTGGGGTCTTAGAGCACTCGTGAGAATGTGTAATTTTGGTTGCAAGTCATTTGAAGAAAATCCATGGTGGGAAAGGGGGGATTTGGCATAGTTAAAGAAAGCCTTTGCCACTATTCTTAACTTAGGGTTCGTTAGGGTTAGCAGTATTTCTATTGCATGTGTTTGAGTGGGGGGGATTTCGAGTCTTGGAGCGATGCTGGCTATGGCTACTTTTGCTTGGTTGCTTGCAAGCGGTTTGAATGCAATCCACGGTGGGTAAGGGGTAATTAGGAAGGGGGTACTTCGGCCTACTGTTACTTTCAAAGTAAGTTTTGTCACCAGTTTTCTGCTAGGCCTCGTTTTTTGAGATTTGATTGGGGGTCTTCTACATTTTTGCGACTGGCTTTAGTAAGGGTCTGGGTGGGAGCACTGCTAGGAAGATCTAATTTTGTTCTAAAAAACACTTTACAGTACACCTAGCTTGAGGGTAAAGATCCGCTACATTAATTTGCCCATACTTATTTATCCTTCAAAAGGTGACTCAGACAGAGTACGCACTTTCAAAAATATTGTACTGTCTACTAGGAAAATCAAATTGTGACTTTTTGCACTCCACAGCCTACATACCTTATATTTATTTATCAGTGGTGTTGTAATATTATATCACTTCCTGTTTTTCGTTGAATAATTACAGGCCGGGTTTCAGTCTCTGTAATGGGGAAAAAAGGATGGAGTCAGGCTTCACAGTAGCGAGCCACAATTCAGCATCAGGCAGGCAGTGGACAGGGTGTCTTCTGGTGACCAACATCGATGGACGAAGCGTCGGCTGCAATGGAGGAGTGCCGCTAATAAGAAGATTTTTTTTCTGCAGGCAACTTACTTACCACTTCCAACAGGACAACTACAACCACATAGATACAGTATCCCTTGCCTTTTTCTCTGACTGTGACTGCATTTCTTGGATCTCTCTCTGCTTCTAAATTGATCCCTTAACACATCACTTAGTCCACTCCACTATCACATCTGCACCACACATAGTCATTTGTAAGTGCTCCTACGTAATTCGCAAGTCGCAGCACGCCCCAGGCCGTAGAGGACTGGGATGGCCCCAATGATGAAGCATGTCACCAAGGGGCAACCCTGGTGAGTGAGGGGACACCTAGAAAAAAAGCAATTTCTCCTTTTCTATCTACTATACCTTCCAGACCAACCCCACTGAGTGTTGTTGTGAATGGATTTATAGTGACCAGCAAGGCTCTCGGGTATCTGGCTATACAGAGACCTTATGTTGAATATCGTTATCAATAATTCCACACAGGCCCTGTACTGTCGCATTCTTTCTTCCACAGTTGTCGAATGTACTACTTACTTTTCACTGACATGCATGCAGTAGTGCATGCACTTTCAAAGATTGATGGATAGGTTTGTACCCAAAGATTTGTTTATGTTCAATTGTTTGTCTATGCTGTGCTTTTTTTTACAGGGTGTCTTCTGGTGATCAACATCGATGGACGAAGCGTCGGCTGCAATGGAGGAGTGCCGCTAATAGGAGGATTTTTTTTCTGCAGGCAACTGACTTACCACTTCCAACAGGACCACTACAACCACATAGATACAGTATCCCTTGCCTTTTTCTCTGACTGTGACTGCATTTCTTGGATCTCTCTCTGCTTCTAAATTGATCCCTTAACACATCACTTAGTCCACTCCACTATCACATCTGCACCACACATAGTCATTTGTAAGTGCTCCTACGTAATTCGCAAGTCGCAGCACGCCCCAGGCCGTAGAGGACTGGGATGGCCCCAATGATGAAGCATGTCACCAAGGGGCAACCCTGGTGAGTGAGGGGACACCTAGAAAAAAAGCAATTTCTCCTTTTCTATCTACTATACCTTCCAGACCAACCCCACTGAGTGTTGTTGTGAATGGATTTATAGTGACCAGCAAGGCTCTCGGGTATCTGGCTACAGAGACCTTATGTTGAATATCGTTATCAATAATTCAACACAGGCCCTGTACTGTCGCATTCTTTCTTCCACAGTTGTCGAATGTACTACTTACTTTTCACTGACATGCATGCAGTAGTGCATGCACTTTCAAAGATTGATGGATAGGTTTGTACCCAAAGATTTGTTTATGTTCAATTGTTTGTCTATGCTGTGCTTTTTTTTACAGGGTGTCTTCTGGTGACCAACATCGATGGACGAAGCGTCGGCTGCAATGGAGGAGTGCCGCTAATAGGAGGATTTTTTTTCTGCAGGCAACTGACTTACCACTTCCAACAGGACCACTACAACCACATAGATACAGTATCCCTTGCCTTTTTCTCTGACTGTGACTGCATTTCTTGGATCTCTCTCTGCTTCTAAATTGATCCCTTAACACATCACTTAGTCCACTCCACTATCACATCTGCACCACACATAGTCATTTGTAAGTGCTCCTACGTAATTCGCAAGTCGCAGCACGCCCCAGGCCGTAGAGGACTGGGATGGCCCCAATGATGAAGCATGTCACCAAGGGGCAACCCTGGTGAGTGAGGGGACACCTAGAAAAAAAGCA
The DNA here is from genome assembly GCF_964263255.1 of Lissotriton vulgaris. Taxonomy (NCBI): domain Eukaryota; kingdom Metazoa; phylum Chordata; class Amphibia; order Caudata; family Salamandridae; genus Lissotriton; species Lissotriton vulgaris. The sequence continues at coordinate 90,506,419 of NC_141699.1, read as the reverse complement.
ATTTCTCCTTTTCTATCTACTATACCACCCAGACCAACCCCACTGAGTGTTGTTGTGAATGGATTTATAGTGACCAGCAAGGCTCTCGGGTATCTGGCTACAGAGACCTTATGTTGAATATCGTTATCAATAATTCCACACAGGCCCTGTACTGTCGCATTCTTTCTTCCACAGTTGTCGAATGTACTACTTACTTTTCACTGACATGCATGCAGTAGTGCATGCACTTTCAAAGATTGATGGATAGGTTTGTACCCAAAGATTTGTTTATGTTCACACTTGTTTGTCTATGCTGTGCTATTTTTTCTTGTCTCCCAAAACCTTTCCCAAAAACCCCCGTACCCATCCATTTTTCAAACCCTAACCCTCTTCCCCCGGGCTGTGTGGTTTTGATTGATGTGTGACTAAATTACAGCAATAAATCCACACACTTGCTGGGGAGGATAAGGTGATAGCAACAGGCTGGTGAAGAAATCCGAGGATATATTCTTACTCTGCTTGACAAAGAACCATTGCTAATGTGAAAGAACTTCAACCGAATTAGTAGTTATACATTACCATTTGTTAGGCTACAATGTGGCACTGTTCTACTGTACTTCTGTCACCTGCTATATTCTCAGTTGTACCGTTGAATTGCTCAGGAGGACAAACCAGATTTCATTTTCTTTTTTTTCATAGGCATGCAACTGCCACTGTGTCACACCACTAGTACCACCGCTATGAGGAAATTTTATCCGACCAAGATTGCCAACCTTATTCGCTGTTTCCCGTGGAGCCAGCCCTGGGTCTAGCCCTACTTTCAAACACAAATTACAGGTAAGATAAGCGTTTGGTGGTTTGGGGGTATAATGGAGTATTAGTACGAGAGACGAGAGACTGAAGGTAGTACTACTAAAGTCCTAGGACTCTTGGATTCACTTCACTTAGTCTGTGAGAGGCACTTAGTGTTGAAAACATTTGGGAATTTACACTTAAATGAAGAAAATGGAAGTAAACTTTCAGGAAAACAAAGTCACTGTTAAACCCCCACCCGTCAGGCAAGCAGTAAGAAACGGGTATGCTCAGATAAAGTTTGAAAAAGTATATTTATATCCCTAACAAAATAATCTCCCGCAAGACCCTCCCTAACCCCAACGATTGTCCTTCAAAAGTCCCCAAAAACCCAACTCCCAATTCCCACCCCCCAAAAGTCTCTAAAAAAGGGGCAAGGGACACTATGGGTGGATGCTGTCAACTTTTTGGGCCAGGGCATCATGCTCCTGGCGGAGCAAGGCGTGCTCTACGCGGAGCCCCTCCAACTGGTTGGAAAAGTGGTGGAGCTCCCGCTGGAGGCGGGACACCATCAGGGTACTGCGGCGCAGGCGTGCCTTCAATGCCTTGTAGGTGCAGCGGCTGTGAGAGGAAGCTGTAGCTGTTGTCCTTGCTACTCGGCGGTGGCGTTTGGCTTTGGCAGCCCGGCTCAGTCTGGGTGGACCACTGTGCTGGGTGGCACTGGCAGCCCGTGGGGGAACGGAGGCCAATGCAGACGACGTAGTTGTTGTGGTCGACTGCACACTTTCTTCGTCCTCCAGGGCCACCAGCCGCCGATATTCGGCCACAGTGGCATCGATCCGCCGTTGCCGGGCTGCTCTAGCCAGCTCCTTCCTCCTTGTTCGTTTGGAAGGAGAACCTATATGAAGAAAGAAAGACATAGTCTGTAACCAATGCTCTTTAAGATTAACTCAATCATTCAGCAGAAACTTGCAAACGCATTACATAACTATTGAGGCCAGTATCTATCTAACCTCACACTTCTTCATCCTTGCTCTAACATTAGTGGGAGTTTAAGGAACAAATTCTACGAGCACTATGGACTTCCATTGGAGTCGACTATGAAAGTACACCAGTCTTATTCTTCTTCTTGTCTCTTGTTTTGGAAAATTGGTACGTTATCTTCTGCAAGCCGGCATAATGGCAGCGCAGTAAACTTGCACCCGAGAAAAAGAGACGCACGCCATGAGGAGTGACCTAGACTTGCGTTGCGTTACTGTACCCGTCCAGTACATGCAGGTGGTGAAGCTCTTACTTTTCTATTACGGGTGGCACTGAGAATACTCTGTTACAACTCAAGGGCTACTGCTTAATTAATTTAACTTTCACCCTACAGTGGAAATGAGTACTAGAAATGGAAAATTGAAGAAGATAAATAATCTGATTATCTATCACTTCACATGGGATGTTTTTGCTTATATATGGGATGACTTTAGGTGCTTTGCTTTTTATTGAGTGACCAGTGATACATCCACACATGAATGACTGAGTACTACTAAACTTATTAAGAGAGGTAGGGAGTGGCCACCGTAACAACCGGATCTATGCAGTGCTTGCAATACAAACTACTGCTACTATTGATGGTAGTATTTGGACAAAATTAAAAGTTCTTTTCCTTGCCTTTCCTACACTGGAACGGACGTGCGGGTGCAGTGTTACATGCTCTTCAAAGTTACACTTAGTTCATCCACTGACCGTCTACTCTCTCTAGATCATGGGTACTCACAAACTTTCTCTCAGGGGCTACATTTACAGTGTAGTTTGGGGCCGAGGGCCGCACTGGTGGGGGCGGAGTCAGAGGGGGCGGGGCTAAAGCAAAATGATAACTTGTGACCATGAGGTTGCACACAGGTCCCTGCAGCAGATGCCCTCATCCACTGAGCCACCAGACCCAGCATTTACATACATCTCTCTCCCTCCTGCTCTCCCTCCTGCCCTCCCTCTCCATCTCTCTCTCCCTCCTGCCCTCCCTCTCCCTCCCCCTCAGTCATGTCACTGTGTGTGTGTCTATCTGTGTCAGCCTTCAGCCCGGGTTGAGACCGCTTCCTCAACGCGCACACACAGACAACAACACCAAAGTACTTAACAGGTCTTTAAAAGACCATTAACATATTATTGAGGCTTTGTTTGTTGTAGCGCCCCTGCTTCTCCACCCTGACAATCACTGCTTGCCCGGCCCCACAGAGCAGAGGCTTTGTTCTATTTCACCTCTTTGTGGCCTTGCATCTCCACTCTGCTCTGTGGGGGCCGGGGGAGCAGTGATTGTCAGAGTGGAGATGCAGGGGCGCTAACAGGTGAAATACAAAAAAGCCTCTGCTCTGTGGGGGCCGGGGGAGCAGTGATTGTCTGCAAGGTCTGCGCACCGCCATGGAAGGCTTGCCGGGCCACCACCGGCCCGCGGGCCGTACTATGAGTACCCCTGCTCTAGATACACATATGCTATCTAAGAGTCAGATAGTAGCATGATCCAGGTATATGGACACATACAGTTTCTGTGTCACCCACCCAGGCTGTTGTCCTTCCACCCATCATTGCTTCATCATTCACCCAGCCATGCATCTCATATTCTTGCCTTCCCAGCTAGTCTTCAATCTCAATAAGTAAGGAATATATAAGAGCTTACCTCCGCCACCACCACCGTCTCAACTCTCACAGCCGCCGCCTCCTCCACCGTCTCAACTCTCACAGCCGGCGCCTCCTCCCCTGAAGAATCGCCTCCGCCTCCGTGTCGAGCACCACCACCTCCACACTGGCCCCGCCACCAGATGTTCCACCTACAAAGTACATTTAAGAATGTTAGAATAAAGCACTCACTAGTCTTTGGTCTAGGAATGAAGACATGTGAAAACAATGTAATTTGTGACTGTCTACGTTAAAGTTAAAAAAAATGTCCCTTTTTCCAGGGAAGGTTGTCTTGCTGCACTTTTTGGCACAACTGATGAAGGCTGTTTTTTTAACACGCACCATTTTTCTCCACACAGACAGAAGATGGACTTCTAACAACAAGATCAAGTTGAAACGAGGTGAGAGCTCGGCTCGACCACAAGAAATATCTTCAATTAATCGTCAGCACTAACCACTTTTCCATTATCAGTTAAACGTTTAGTTTTATTATGACTTCATTTTAATAAATGTGTTTACTTTTAATAAAGCTTTTAAACTTAAATACAATCTGTGTTTTTTGGTCCAGACTAGAGTGACTGAGCGAAAGGTTTTGCAATTTTTGCAAGCATGAGTCCAGATAGAACACTTCAAAAGACATTATGGACAATCCCAGAGGACTGCACTAAGTTGATAGAGCTATTGCTGACTAGAATCATGGGAGTTTCGCCAACCGTGCAATCTTAGTTAGCTACACAGACAGACTAATAAGAATAATCTAGTAATACCACAGGGAGTCATAGTAGAGGCAGGATAAGAATTTAGATACAGTCTACAAGAAGAGCAAAGACAATTTTGAAAAAAGTCAAATGAGGAACGCTAGGAAAAATAGGTACTAGTCTAAAATGAAAACTTACTGGGGCCAGCAGAGGAGCCCTCGCCTGCCCGATCCTGGCCCTGTTGAACAGCATCCGCCGCCTGCTGCTCCTGTGTCCTCCTCTCGCCCCTGGGGGGAGCTGACGTACAACATGAAAGAAAGAACAGAAAACATGGATGATTGTTGCTTGTCAATGTCAACCAAATCAAACATTTCAAAAGAACAATAACAAAATATTTCCGCGAAATTATATTGATTAGGGTTAGTTTTCATTTATTTGCGGACCTGTGACTTCGAAAGTCACGTAACTCACTAAACAAAGTACTGAAACGTTCATCTAGGACTGGCAGGCAGCAGTCCGCAGGCAAGACGCAAAGTGACAGACAAACTCCATTGTGATTTCAGTCAGATCAGTGACAACACTAACAGTTGCCTGCTACATTACCAGTCATTTAAATAGTCAAACTATCAATCCACCGCCACTATTTTTCTTATTGTCAGGGGTACAAAGGAAGGGGCAGATTTAAGCCCCTTGCGGCTCTTTTGCGCCGTTCTTGCATGACTTTTGTGACGCAGCAGCTAAACAAAAAAGGGCGCCATGGTGCGGCGTATAATATTATAACAACGTGACGCATTTGGGAGATGCATCCCGTTATAAAGCCCTGCGCCATCAGGGGGCGTTCCGGCGCAAGGGAGGGCATTCCTGCGCTGGAACACATCCTAATAGTGGCTGAGGGAAATCTACAAAATTTCAATCAGTCACCTTTAGGACAATGATGCGTCACACAAACCCTGCACCTGCTTGAAGCAGACGTACGGCTTGACCCAGCATTGGGGAGATAGGGTACCCCAGAGCATTGCTGGAGCTGCGCCATCGTTGTGACGCAACTCCAGCAGTAAAGCTTCGGTGACGTTTTGGGCCCATGGTGCGCCGCATTGCAAATACGGCGCACCATGTTTGGTGGTGGTAGCGGGCCGCACAATTAATGGCGCATCCCTGCTACTTTGCAGGGATGCGACGGTAATTGCAATTCTGCCCCTTAGGGGCATACTTACTTACGCGTTCTGGCGCATCTCCAGAGATGCGCCAGATCAAATGCGTCACGCAAAACTACCCTTGCGACACGGCAGATGCGCCTCATTTACAATGCGGCGCGCCCTGGCGCAAGGGTAGGCACTTGCGTGACGCATCTCGTCACGTAAGAGCGGCGCATCGCTGGAGTCACGTCGCCAATGCAATGCAACTCCAGTAATGCTCAGGGCCACCCAATACTTAACATGCTGTGTCAGTCCTTTAGCCTGCTTCGAGCAGACATAAGGAATTGAATTGACGTAGCAGCGTCGCAGAAGGGCCTGCGTTAAATCTTGTAGATTTCACGCAGGCAATTTTGCGAGGCGCACAGCCGCCGGACCGCCCACCCTGCGTACTAGGAACGCACCCATTGTGGTGCAGGCCCATGGCTTTATAACGTGACGCATCTCCCTAGATGCGTCATGCTGTAAATGACTCACAGGGATGCGGCACGTTTACGCCGCTGTTGCGTCACGCAAGGCAACGTAAACGTGGCGCAAGGGGCTTGTAAATGTAATCTGCCCCCTAGTGTCTAGCATTACGCAGTTCTGTAAAGTACACTCATACATAATAGTTACTCAGGCCAATGAGACCACGAAATAGAAAACAAATAAGCATAGTAGCAACGCCACTGAGAAGGAGAGCAGTGCACCTGAAATGCACAGAAGATTTTGAAATATAATTTAACTACAATGTAATCGTCATCAGCGGCATTATTGGCTTGCTCCATGTAAAAAACAAATATTTGCAATACAACAACACAGAGCAGGAGAAAACATCATAGTAGTGAGTGATTAAATGGCTACTACTACTCACCAAGCCCGGGGATCTCCAAGCCGAGCTGGTCCAGCAGGTCGCGCTCGCGGTCCAGGAGGTCCGTCCAGCGATGGGTGACCTGGCTGTAGGTGCGCTGGACCCCGTAGAGGTGGGATATGGCCCAGCACACCTTCTCCCACCGCTTCCGGCGCTCCCGCATGTTGTAGCCGCCGGCCGCGATCCTGCCGCCTCCCGCGATGGTCCTGGGCAGGCGGCGCTGGACGAAGTAGACCAGCGCGCCCACTTCCTCCGGGCTGAATATCTCCCGTCGCGTCACCTGCTCCCCCCTCAATCTCCCGCATGCTGTCCTGGCACTGGGTCCAGCACTACTCCCCGCCGCCGCTGCGGCCCTCAAGTGCCTGGGCACCTTCACGGCGCCTGGCTTGACCATGGTCTGGGCAGCTAAGGTAGGAAGAAGTAGAAAATTAAGAAAGAATAGGATAGGGAAGAAGAAAAGAAAAGAGTTTAAAAAAGTAGTTTAAAAGTAAAGAAAAATAGCAGAAAAGACAAAAATATACAGCTAGGAAAAGAGAGGGATAGATAAGAAGCAAAATCGTAAAAAAAAAACTGAAAACAAGCAAAGGATGGCAAAGATACCAAGAGGATTAAACACCATGCCCAGACACAGGAAATGAATGAAAAACAAGATGGCCGGCGCCCGTTCACGAGCGCGAAAGTAAGTTCGCGCGAGATTTTCCTCGCGATCTCGTGCGAACCTCTAGATTTCCCGCGCGATCTCGTGCGAACCTCTACTCGCAATGCGCTTACTGCGCGAGATTATACATAGCGGGCGGAAACGGAAATACGTCACGCAAACAAAATGGCCGCGCCCGTACTCGACCTTGGGGTAAATTCGCGTGATGCGCTGCAAGCGGCTCGCGAATACTGCAAAAAAACTCGCGAAACAACAAGCCGCAAAAAAATAAAATGCTCATTCGCACGAATTGGTGGCTTCCGCGGTCGGTTTCACACGACGCCGCGCCCCGCGAATAGCGCGAAAAAACCGAAAAACGATTTCAGCAAAAGCAAAAGCAATGAGCAGGTGCAAAAGGTCAACCTCATGATTTGTAACGATTCTTTGTAGTGCTTCCTGAGGGGGCCCTCCAGAATTCGGTTGCCTGCTTGCAACTATTGTGTGACCCTGCTCTGACCTTAACTGTATGCCACAAAGGTCCTGATTTACAGCTAAAGGAGCAGACAAGCAGGTGCCAGGCTGGAACTTGAAATTCTTTCAGTGACACATTAATTAGCCCCTAATTCATTATTGTCAGTTGGGGCAGGGCAGGTGTTGTTAATAAACTAACCCCAAATTAATTCATGTCAGTTCAAGCAGGGCAGGTGGGCTTGCTTTTCCCCCCCATCTTCTACAGTGATGATGAACCAGAGGGTGGCATTGATGTAACAGAGGGTGGCATGGGTCAAAGAGAGGGTGCCAGTGGTGAAACAGAGGGTGCTGGGAGGCTGTGATGATGAACCAGACGTAGAAACAACATAGTCGCGACCGTTGCGAGCCGACAAGTAAGTTCGCAATTGCGAACTAGTACCAAATCCTCGCGAACTGGCAGAAACAATTGCGAACACACAAAAAAAAAAATCCGCAAATTCGCGGGAATTCGCGGATTTTGCGGATAGCGAGTTCGCAAATCCGCAAAATTCGCGAACGCGAGATCCGCAAAATTCGCCCATGCTTACAGTAGAGGAGATCCGAGGAGGTGCCGGGAGAGAGGGACAGAGCTGGAAAAAAGAATTAAAAGCAACCCTCGCACAAATGTTCAAACCATCCCGCTCCCTGCGTCTCTTTGTGTCTCTTTCCATCCATCAGCAGTCTCTCCTTTTTTCCCCTCTTTCTCTCTGATCGCTTTCTCTCTACCTTTCACCTCCCCCATTCTCTCTCTCGTGAAGCCTTTCTGTGCCTACCGCAATTTTCTTCAAGGAGCTGGGAAAGTGAAAAAGGCCCTAGGAATAAACCTGGGCTTTCAAAACCGGCCACTAAGGGCTCTGACCCACCAGGGAGTTGACCGGTGGGGGAAAAAAGGCCTGTCCAGGCCGGCGGAGAGGAGGTGTTGTAAGACTGAACATGGAGTTTAGTTAGGGTGTCCAGATGTCTCGGATTTGATGGTTCCTGACCTTCACCTGTCCATGCAGATTTAGGTACATTTATCACATGCCCTGGTTTTGGAGGAAGTCGACTGAACACATAGGGTGGCATGCTTTCATGTGCAGGACTAGATGGAAACCCCTCACAGAAAGCTATTTAGTAAAGCCTGATGATACTGTGTGTAAAGTTACATTTAATGACCTTAGTGCCTCATTTTCCTGTATTTTCTACGTTGGTGGGCTTGGTCAAGTACATCAGGACAATGTAAAATTGTAGTCCTTATTCTATGAATGTTAAATGTTTAATTTTGTTTTTCTAAATCTGGTCACCCTAAGTTTAATAATGGGGCTGTGAGGTGGTAAGAGGGAACAAGGGTGTGGTAGGAGCATGCACAGGGGGAGCAGAGGGCCTGGTAGGGGAAGCACATGGTGTGCTAAAATGTTAGGTAGGAGAGGTAAGAAGGTATGGTGGGAGAGAGTGGAGTGGGCATGGAGTTTATAGGGGAAGTAAAAGGAAGCAAGGGTGTAGTGGGAGGGATATGAACAGCGGCCCTCATCCTCCTGGACCTGGCAGCCGCCTTCAACGCAGTCTGCCACCACACACTACGAACACGCCTCCACAAAGCTGGGATCCAAGAGAAGGCCCTGGACTGGACCACCTCCTTCTCCTCCGGCAGAACACAGAACATCCGCCTTCCCCCGTTTCCGCTCCAAAGCCACCGAGATCATCTGCGACGTACCCCAGGGCTCATCCCTCAGCCCAACTCTGTTTAACATCTACATTGCACCGCTCGCCCACATCGCCTGTCGGCACGACCTCAACATCATCTCATACACCAATGACATCCAGCTGATCCTCTCCCTCACCAAGGACCCCCACACCGCCAAAACCAACCTTCACGAAGGAATGAAGGCAGTAGCTGAATGGATGAGGAACAGACGACTGAAGCTGAACTCCGACAAGACTGAGGTCCTCATCCTCGGATCCAACCCTTTGGCCTGGGATGACTCCTGGGGCCGACCTACGGGAAACCACCCCAACACCCACCGGCCACGCACGCAACCTAGGGGTCATCCTCGACTCCACCCTCTCCATAACTAAACAGGTCAACGCCGTCTCCTCCTGCTTCAACACCCTCCACATGCTCTGCAGGATCTACAAGTGGATCCCCACTGAAACAAGAAGAACGGTCACCCAGGCCCTCGCCAGCAGCAGGTTGGACTACGGAAATGCCCTCTACGCTGGAGCCTCGTCCAAACTCCTGAGACAGCTCCAACACATCAAGAAAGCCTCTGCACTCCTGATCCTCGACATCCCTCGCCGCAGCCACATTACACCCCACCTGAGAGACCTGCACTGGCTCCCAGTTAACAAGAGGATAACCTTGAAGCTCCTCACCTACGCACACAAGGCACTACCCAACACCGGAACAACGTACCTCAACAGACGACTCAGCTTCTACACCCCACCCGCCAGCTCCGCTCCGCCGACCTCGCCCTCGCCACAGTCCCCCGCTTCCGAAGAGCGACCTCCGGCGGCAGATCGTTCTCCCACCTCGCCGCCAAGACCTGGAACACCCTCCCCATCCACCTACGGCAGACCCAAGACCAGCTAACCTTCAGAAAACTCCTCAAGACCAGGCTTTTGAAGCAGTAGCAGCAGTCCCCACCCCAGCACCTTGAGACCCTCACGGGTGAGTAGTTCACTTTACCAATTATAAGATTGATTGATTGATGAAGGTTAGGTAAGAGAGATCAGAGGGTGTGATGGGAGTGAGTGGAGTTGTTTTAAAAACGAGCATGGAGTATAGTAAGTGGGGTTATGGGGTTGTAAAATGAAGCAGGGCGGACTAGAAAGGAGTGGGGTGTTGTCTGAGACATAAGAGACTTTGTTGAGACATACCAGGTGTGGTAGGAGGAAGCACAGGGGGTTGCAGGAGGGAGCAGGGGGTGTTGCATGAGACATCAGAGGCTCTGGTGGGAGGGAGCAGGTGTGGTAGGAGGAAGCACAGGCTCGAAGGAGGAAGCAAGGGATAAGATCAGAAGCGCCTGAGGCTGTGGCAGGTGGGAGTGTGGTAGGTGAAAGCACAGAGGGTAGTAGAAGGGATCACAGGGCTAGATAGGAAAGATCAAAGGGTGTCGTTGGAGAGATAGGCGTGAGTATGGAGTTTATTAAGAGGGGTTATGGAGTGGTAAAAGGGAGCAGGGGTATGGCAAGAGAGAGCAGGGGATATGGTAGGAGGCATAAGAGGCTGTGGCATGAGCAGAAGGTTAAGGAGAAGCAGAGGGTCTGGTAGGAGGGATCACAAGGTTAGGTAAGAGGGTGCAGGAGGTGAGAGGTAAGGGTTTGGTAGGAGGGAGAATAGAGTGTAGAGGGAGGAAGAAGGAGGATATGGTAAGAAGGAGTGGTGGCAGAGAGCAGAATGATATGGCAGGAAGGAGCAGTGAACGTGGTGGTAGAAGGCGTCATAGAAGGGGGTATAAGGAAACAGGAGTACACAGCATGATGATAAAAGGGTATGATGCGAGGAAGCCGGAGGAGACTGAAAACCATAAACTGCGTGCCTGTCTTGCACACTTCACCCATCACACTACTAAGCACTGCGCCCCATAGCACAATAACCGTCATGGGCAACATAGAAACACTTCCTGCATAGGATCAAAACAGAGACAACACACTTGCACCCACACACCCTACACGGTTTAGTGTGCTGCCTATGTAAGCAAGCACCCATATATATATGAATGTTGCACAACAATACAATATGGCGGGAGGGTGCTGTGAGAGGGGCAGAGGCCCTGTGAGCAGGCAGTGGAGAGTGGGGTGCACGGGGAGTGCTGGGTGAACTGTGCATGTAGCAGGTGTGAGCCCACAGTGCACCGGGAGGATGCAGGTATTTGCCTGCGGCGCTTGATGGTAGGTGTTCTGGGCCCCCATGGAGCAGCTCCGGACGAGGCTGACTTGACTCCCGTCCAAGATCCGGGTTCTCTCCAGGACACACGGCATTGGCTGGAAGTTCATTCAGACTATTGCAGGCCGGCTTACAATGAAGACATTGTGGTTTAATGCGTGTGTCAGCACAAAGCTGGGAGCGTGCCTGACCTGGAACAAATCGCTGTCTCCAACACTCTTTGTGTCTAATCTTCGGCTGTACCTCTGACTCTGACCGAGGGCAGGTTACTTTGTTTCCACACTCTCTCATACGATCTCACAGCATCGTCTGACTCAATGCCTGGCCTTGAATCACCTACGGTGGCCCCTTTGTCCTCTGTCTGGTCTTCATTCTCCCTTCAACACCCTGTCTGAGCTTCAGCAACTTACTATGACTCAGGCTAACACCCCCAGTTCTACCTCTCAGTCTAACCTATGACGTCAGACAGCTTCTCCTAATTCATCGCACTGATATCACAGCTCTGTCCTGGGCTGCACGTCTACTTATTATCCATATTTAACCCCAGCCTTGCCAAATGATGCAGACACATCAATCACAGCTCCTCAGTCTGATCTCAGGTTTGCAGTTTAAAGCTTCCGCTAGGGTGACCAACTGGCATTGGTGCAAATTCAGGACGGCGAGTGTAAAAATTCAGGACAAAGGGTCAAAATTCAGGACACAAATTCAGGACAGGAGGTCAAAATTCAGGACAAAACTTCAGGACAATTGGATAAGTTTTACAGACACATCAGAGGTCGCACAATAGTATATAAGTGAGCCCAGCCATATCCATGCAAATTCACCATCTGCAAACCTATCCATCATGTATCCTTCCATCTATCCTTTCACTCATCCATCCCTTCATCCATCCTTTATCCATCCATCCACCCTTTCACCTTAGCCATCTGTACACTCATCCATCCACTCTTCTACCCATCCATTCACTCATCCATCCAGCCATTTACCCTTTCACCCATCCAGCCATCCTTTCACTTACTCATCCATCCACCCATTCACCCTTTCAGTCATTCATCCTCCTCCCTTTCTCTCTCCATCGTCCCTTTCACTTAGCAATCCTTCCTTCCATCCATCCATCTACTCATCCACTCATGAATCCATCCATTGACCCTATCACTCATCCATTTATCCCTTCACTCGTCTATTGATCCTTTAGTCCATCTACCATCCCTTTCACTCACTCATCCATCCTTACATCCACCCTCTCACTCATCTGTCCATCCATTCACCCTTGCACTTATCAATTCATCAATCCATCCATCATTTCACTCATCCATCCACCCACCCACTCACTCATCCACCTTTTTACTCATCCATCCTTTCACTCATCCATCCACCCTTTTACCCATCCAGCTACCCTTCCACCCATACATCCAGCTATTTACCCTTTCTCCCTCCCATCCTTCCACCACTCACTCATCAATCCACCCATCCTCTTTTATTATCCATCTATTCAATATTTTATTCATCCGTTCACCCTTTCACTAATTCATCCAGCCATCCAGCCATCCCTTCACTTGCCCACCTTTTGATATTCATTTTGAGTTTAGCCTTTTTGAGCTGCAGGAGCCATTCCTGGACTGGGACAGAAGCCACCCATGGCAGAGACAGGATCCACCACCAGGGGTGGGGGGGTGGGGGGGGCGAGGGACAAGAGCCATCACTGGGGGAGGGTGGGCAGGAGGGGGACCAGGATACCAGAATCCACCAGGGTGGGCACAGGGGTGGGCATGCGGTATTCTAGTATCATCTTGGTCTCTACCAGGGTGGGTAGGGCTCCTCACCCCCTCCTGGACAAGACAACGAGAAGACAGGCTCTCTTTCCAAAATGTTGGTTTTACCAGCACTGTGATGTACAGTACTTAAAGGAGATGCTCCAAGAGAACTGATTTAACCGATAGTCCTCCATACATTGTTAATCAGTGTGGGTGCGATTGTGCCATTTCTTTATTTTATTACATTAAAGACTTCATGTTTGAAGAATCGAGGTTTGTTTACAATTTAGTGACAGTAATTAAGCTGTGTGCTGTGAAGAGAACCACGTGCTGCCTCGGTGTAATCCAGACCGGTTGTAGGATGTTTGGGGCCCTGGGCAGAAAGGGAATGTCATTCAGGCTGTTTGCATCTGAATAGATGCCCCCTGCTCCTGAAGCTGCACCCCCTCCCTCTCAGTCACCTTCAAGCACCTCTTAACAGCTCATCAAGGGCTGGAGGTGTGAGGGGTGGGGGCTGCAGCTTCAGGAGCAGGGTGCATCTATTCAGATGCAAACAGCCCTGAATGCGTCAAGTCAAGAAGGGAGGTGGGTGGAAGCTGTGCTGGCTTTAGGGAGGTGTGACCGGTGCCCGGTTAAAATTACGGACAAATGGCGTCCGTTAAAGAATCCTTCACGGACAGATGGCCGAAATTACGGACTGTCCGTGAAATTTACGGACGGTTGGTCACCCTAGCTTCCGCTCCTTCCCTTCAACGCTCCTCACAGAACTCTGGACTCGCTGTACGCCACTTACCACATCTGTATACCCAGAGCTAGGGCAGCTCTACTAGTTAACCGATGCAGGATGCTGGTGACTTCATCTTACACTTGCCGCTGCAGGAGACATTCCATACATCCTGGTGAATTTACCTGAACTGCTCTACGGGTGACACCAACATGATCTTGCTGTTTTGACCTCATACAACATAGCTCTACAGGTTATGCCAGGAAGATGGTTTCATCTCACTTATACAACTTGAACACAGCTCTATGGGTGACGCCATGCCTGATCTTGTTGTTTTACCTCAGGGGGCGGGAATAACCGAAGATTGGATCAGTGGGCGGAGTCAGGGGTGTGGCTAGAAGTAGCAAAACATAACAATTTTTTGTACGTTTAGCATTTCACTGACCAGTTACAGCTTATAACGTTATTTAATTCAAACACTGGATAAACATGTGTATTTGAGGTTTAATTAAGGAAAAAGCAAACACTCATAGGGAATACAGGTTTATGTAAAGCGTGCAAAATATAAGCAGGAAAAGCATGTTACCTTAATGCCTTTACTCTCATTGTTCAGAAATCCATGAGTACTTTTTGTTTCAAACATTGAGGACATGAATACAAGGCTCCTCCTGTACACATGTGTTAAGCAGGGCTCAGAAGAGAAAGGGACTCTTCAGGAGAATCTAGACTCACGGAAACCCACAAAGGCTCCTTCATATTCATGTCAGCCAGCTAGCTGCTCAATCATAATATAGCAAAAAGAACAACTGGTGGATAGAATGCAGAATAATGTCATACATTTACCCCAGTACAGAGATCTGGGCCTAAATCCATAGTTTTTTGCTCACCATGCCATTCCAGTTTGGACCAAGCCATATGCAAATCATTCTTGATGCTGCGCCCAATGGGAACAGTCCAGGCCGAACTGCCAGGCCAGGTCCTCCCTTGACTGGAAACAAGCATCCTAGGACCCGTTTTGGGCTTTCAGCCCTCATCAGCCATGATAGCTTGATTCCAGTGGCATGGAGAGCACAGGACCCACGTCTGGGCATACCCGTCCCACTCGAGGTGACAAAAGAAAAAAGAACAACTGATGGGCAGAATGTAGAATAATGTCATACATTCACCCCAGTACAGAGATCTGGGCCTAAATCCATTGTTTTTTTGCTCACCATGCCATTCCAGTTTCCTCTTCTGCCCCATCACTTCTCCTACCCCGTCCATTCTCCTGCACCATCCCTACTCCTGTCTCATCATTTCTCCTGCCCTTTCACTGCTCCTATCTGTTCACTGCCCCTATCCATTCACTGCTCCTGCCTGGTTACCGCTCCTGCTCAAGCCTGATCACCGCTCCTGCCCCGTCACTTCTCCTGCCCGTCACTTCTCTTGCCCCGTAACCTCTCCTTTCCTGCCGCCTATCCTGTCCCGTCACTGCTCTTGCCCAGTCACTGCTCCTGCCCAGTCAATTCTCCTGCCCCTTTACTTCTCCCACCCGGTCACTTCTCCTGCCCCGTCACTGCTCCTGCCCCGTCACTTCTCCTGCCCTGTCACTTCTCCTGCCCTGTCACTTCTCCTGCCCTGTCACTTCTCCTGCCCATTACTTCTCCTGCCCGGTCACCTCTCTTGCCCCATCACCTCTCCTTTCCTGTCGCCTCTTCTGTCCCATCACTGCTCCTGCCCAATTCACTCTGTGTAGAACATTGACAAATTACACAAGGGGGCAAGTTCCCCACAGTACTCCGTTTGGGGACAGCTCCTCTGTTATGCCCTTCTCTTTCTTGAGCTCGCCCATGTGCTTCTCCCCATTACTTCCCCACAAGCTGCCTCCGTGTTGATTTCCACCAATCCTTGAATTGCTTTTTCTCCTTCCTTTCCACTCTTGCTTTTGTGTTCCCTTCAGCTCTCTCCATCTGTTGCTCCTGCATCCCTACTGTCTTGCTGTGGTGCCCCCCACCCTCCTGTTCACTTACAAAAAAACACACCTTTGCACATTCATTTTTTTAGTTACCTGGTACAACTTGGATCAGTAATAAAAAGGTTTTTAAAGCAAAACGTCAATTTGTAGGGGCTCACATGTATGGTGAGTGCGCCTATAAATATACACAGTTGGCCATGTCGAAGGCTTTCGTTATATTATTTTTTTACTTTAGCCACCCTGCATTGAATCACTGATGCTGTGAAGCATTGCTGAAAACCATTGCCATTTATAATGGCTCACACAGGCGAAACCTAACGGCTTTGTCTGGCACATGATATGCTAAAGGCAGGCAGCGGGCGGGCGCATTGTCATACCAAAGGGGATAATCAGCCTCAATCGGAATGACTATGGGCCTGTCCTCCGTTTGTGAGAGCTCAGGGAGGGGCTGCTGCAGCCTCTGGAGCTAAACAAAGAAGTGCGAGCCGCAGCAGGAAGCTGGATGAAAAAGTTATCGTTTTAATAAAGTACTACTATTCTTGCCATACCGGGATGCTTCTTTGAAAGAAAGAAGTAGGGGAACGTACTGAAATATTTTTTTAAAGTAGTGGCATGCTGTGCCCTTCCGTCCCCGCCCACTTCTACCACTGATCTGTATAAGCTGAGCACACCTACACGGGTGACTCCATGCAAGATCTTGGTGTTTTTACTGCATCTGTATAAGCTGAGCACACCTTTATGGGTGACTCCACATAAGATCTTGGTGTTTTCACTGCATCTGTATAAGCTGAGCGCACCGTTATGGGTGACTCCACATAAGATCTTGGTGTTTTCACCTCATCTGTAGAAGCTGAGCACACCTCTATGGGTGACTCCACATAAGATCTTGGTGTTTTCACCTCATCTGTAGAAGCTGAGCACACCTCTATGGGTGACTCCACATAAGATCTTGGTGTTTTCACCTCATCTGTAGAAGCTGAGCACACTTCTACGGGTGACTCCACATAAGATCTTGGTGTTTTCACCTAATCTGTAGAAGCTGAGCACACCTCTACAGGTGACTCCACATAAGATCTTGGTGTTTTCACCTCATCTGTAGAAGCTGAGCACACCTCTATGGGTGACTCCACATAAGATCTTGGTGTTTTCACCTCATCTGTAGAAGCTGAGCACACCTTTACGGGTGACTCCACATAAGATCTTGGTGTTTGCACCTCATCTGTAGAAGCTGAGCACACCTCTATGGGTGACTCCACATAAGATCTTGGTGTTTTCACCTCATCTGTATAAGCTGAGCGCACCTTTATGGGTGACTCCACATAAGATCTTTTTTTTTAATTTATTTTTTTTGGTGTTCAAACTGCTTTATTGTATAGTACGTTCAATACACTGCTTCATGCGCCTACAACCCGGAGGCCGGCAGCTTCGTGTGCAATCAGTAGGAAAGTTATAGTCGGATGAACACAGCCTTGGAACTGGCATACCGGTGGCCCGGTGGTGTAAACAATATTGTTAGAGGAGCGCCTGCCAGCTCGTGCGATGAAATAGGAAATGAAGTGTAGGATGCAGTGCAGTAGAACAGGGCTTTCGTTGTAACAGTCCCCAACATCAAACAAAACCCCGATTACTAGCGAGGGTTTACAGTCCTGAGGCGGAAGCCGGGACCTTTAAACTGTTTCTATTTTAAGGTTATTACTTGCACTACCCGCCCCGCCTACATAAAAATCGATGTCTTTCACTTCCCCCGCTGATTGCTAGCGAGGGTTCATAGTCCTGAGGCGGAAGCCGGGACCTTTTAACTTGTTTTCCTTTCACTGCTGCTATTGTATTTTTAACATTTGTGCCTATATGTGTTTTTAGACGCTGCTTATTTGCACATTGTAGGGCTCGAACTCCGTGACATCGCCCCTCCGGTCCCGCCATCTTGGGTGAGGGAGACGAGTTGGGCGAGCAGTCCAGTGCTCCGCCCCACCCGCCCCTGCCTGTATAAAAACTTTGGTATTCTTCTCCCACTCTGATTGCTAGCGAGGGTTTACAGTCCTGAGGCGGAAGCCGGTACCTTTAAACTGTTTCTCTTTTAAGGTTATTACTTGCACTACCCGCCCCCGCCTACATAAAAACTGATGTCTTTCACTTCCCCCGCTGATTGCTAGCGAGGGTTCATAGTCCTGAGGCGGAAGCCGGGACCTTTTAATTTGTTTTCCTTTCACTGCTGCTATTGTATTTTTAACATTTGTGCCTATATGTGTTTTTAGATGCTGCTTATTTGCACATTGTAGGGCTCGAACTCCGTGACATCGCCCCTCCGGTCCCGCCATTTTGGGTGAGGGAGACGAGTTGGGCGAGCAGTCCAGTGCTCCACCCGCCCCCCCCCCTGCTTGTATAAAAACTTTGGTATTCTTCTCCCGCGCTGATTGCTAGCGAGGGTTTACAGTCCTGAGGCGGAAGCCGGGACCTTTAAACTGTTTCTCTTTTAAGGTTATTACTTGCACTACCCGCCCCCGCCTACATAAAAACCGATGTCTTTCACTTCCCCCGCTGATTGCTAGCGAGGGTTCATAGTCCTGAGGCGGAAGCCGGGACCTTATAACTTGTTTTCCTTTCACTGCTGCTATTGTATTTTTAACATTTGTGCCTATATGTGTTTTTAGACGCTGCTTATTTGCACATTGTAGGGCTCGAACTCTGTGACATCGCCCCTCCGGTCCCGCCATCTTGGGTGAGGGAGACGAGTTGGGCGAGCAGTCCAGTGCTCCACCCCGCCCGCCCCTGCCTGTATAAAATCTTTGGTATTCTTCTCCCGCGCTGATTGCTAGCAAGGGTTTACAGTCCTGAGGCGGAAGCCGGGACCTTTAAACTGTTTCTTTTTTAAGGTTATTACTTGCACTACCCGCCCCCGCCTACATAAAAACCGATGTCTTTCACTTCCCCCGCTGATTGCTAGCGAGGGTTCATAGTCCTGAGGCGGAAGCCGGGACCTTTTAACTTGTTTTCCTTTCAATGCTGCTATTGTTGTTTTTAACATTTGTGCCTATATGTGTTTTTAGACGCTGCTTATTTGCACATTGTAGGGCTCGAACTCTGTGACATTGCCCCTCCGGTCCCGCCATCTTGGGTGAGGGAGACGAGTTGGGCGAGCAGTCCAGTGCTCCGCCCCGCCCGCCCCTGCCTGTATAAAATGACACCCTGGCCCTGGAAGCGCAGCGGACGTGCGCAGCGGGCGCGCCGCTGGCGCGCCTAAGGCAAGCCCGTCTGTGCCCCTCCGCGCCGGGCTCGTGCCTAGCGCTGGCCACTATGCGCAAACCGACCGGACAAACTGTTGCAGATGGTCTAGGGACGGTCTCCTGGATCTAAGACCCTCACTATCAGACAGTCATACTAGGTTTGGCCCGGTCTCTTCACTGGAACACTATATCTGCTCAAAATCCCAGTATACTTTCCACTCCTCTCCATCTAACTTGGGCAGGGACATTAGTGTGAGTTGTCCCTCCCCCCCCATCGTGAATTGCAGGCTTGCCTTGTCAACTGCCGATCTCTACCGAAACACGCAAGTGAGATCTGGCTCTCCCTCACATCTAATAATTTGGACTTAATGTTCCTCACGGAAACTTGGATAAAGGACGCTTCCAACCCTGACATTGCCTTGGCAATCCCTCCTGCCTACCAATATGCTGGGCTAAATAGAGCTGGACCCAAAACAAGGGGAGGTATAGCTATTATTCTTAGACCCCAATGGAAAATTGTCTCCAGGAAACTTGATAATCTCGGTCCCATTGAAGCCATGTATTTCAGCATTTCCGAGGCCGCTCTTCTCATCTGTGCTGGAGTGCTAATTTATAATCCTCCCAACACTCACCCCACTCATATCACGGACTTAATGACGATCTTAGCCGACCTTTCTCTAAAACACCCTCACTTTACGGTCCTTGGAGACTTTAATCTGCATGTAGACAACAGTAACTGTGCAAAGGCGTGCTCCTTAATAGAAACTATGGAGGGCATGAATCTCACTCAGAAAGTCATAGGCCCTACCCACACTGCCGGCCACACCCTCGACCTTATTTTTACTAACTCTTCCGGCCTCTCTGCCCTTACCCCACGCCCGGTGATATGGTCTGATCATTTCATCATTCCTTTCAACATCACAATTCCTCCCATCAGACGCTCTGTCTGTAGGACAGAGTGGCTGGGAAGAAAGTGGTTTAAGGTGACATTGGAAGAGTTTGCACCTGCTTTAGCCACGTTCAACTGGCAGCCTTCCACTAACATAAATGAGGACGTAGCAATGTTAAACCAACACCTCATTACGGTTATCGAGGACTTAGCTCCCCTCACCGTTCTCTCATCGGCCAGAACCAAACCCTCTGCACCCTGGTTCTCCCAGCTGCTGCGAGAAGAAAAAAGCAAATGCAAACGATTAGAACGTCTCTGGCGTCGGACCTACGACCCAGTCGCTAAAACAACTTACAGAACGGCATTAAAAAACTTCCACAAGATCAAACAAAACACCATGAGGGAGTATTTTGCAAGCAAAATTAAAGATGCGGACAATTCAACTAAGACGCTCTTTCAAATTGTGAAAGACTTCACCGACTCCGCTGCCCTCATGCACAAGCCAGAGCCCTGCCAAGATCTATGCGATAACCTTTCTAATTTCTTCTATGATAAGATCAACCTAATCTATGCTTCTTTTAGGACAGTCGACAGCTCTGACGTAGAGGCTACATCCATGCCACATATTATTTCTAAGGACATAAGGTTAAATGCGTTTAAACCTATCACCCTGGACACCGCTCTCAATAATCTTAAGCTTTGCAAATCAGGCTCTCCCCTTGATCCCATGCCCGCTCATGTATTCTCCGCAGTGGCCCCAGCGATTCTTCCCCCGCTTCTATCAATCTGGAATTCCTCCCTTCTTTCAGGCCAGTTACCGGAGACTTGGAAGCATGCCATCCTTATCCCCCTTCTGAAAAAAACTGGGGCAGACCCTGCCGTTCTGAGCAATTTTCATCCGATATCACTGCTACCCAAACCAGCAAAAATCTTGGAAAAAATGGTCCAAGAACGACTCACGGACTATTTTGAAAGCAATAATCTCCTGCATGACTCGCAATCCAGCTTTAGGACCGGGTATAGCACAGAGACAGCACTTCTGGAGGTGTCGGAGACCGTGCGGGAGGCGGTGGACAGGGGTGAGACAGCCATGCTTGTGCTTCTCGACCTGTCTGCGGCCTTCGACACGGTCTCCCACGACATCCTCCTGACAAGACTCCGTGAGTTGGGAATCTGTGACACCCCGTTAGCCTGGATCACCTCGTTCCTAACGGATCGGACACAACAAGTATGGTGTCGCCCATTTTGGTCTAAAGATAAAAAACCGCTAGGTTGCGGGGTGCCCCAAGGATCTGCCCTCAGTCCTCTGTTTTTCAACGTTTACGTTGCCCCTCTCGCGAAACTGATTGAGTCATCCGGGGTGAGAGTGCTCTTCTACACTGACGATCCACAGCTGATTTTCTCTTTTAAAGATCACTCGCCCATTGGTTTTACAAAATTAGAACTTGTCTTGCCAATATCGTAGCCTGGATGACCCACAATACGTTAAAACTCAAGACGGACAAAACTGAGGTGCTGTTTTTTAACCAAATGAATCCCATGTCTTCGACCACTTGGTGGCCGCCTGAACTCAACCCAGCACTTTCCCCAGTCACAGTAGCACGCAACCTGGGAGTTCAATTCGACACCGAACTCTCTTTTAAACCTCAGATCCAGAAAGTCACCTCAGCATGTTTTGGTAAGCTCCACATGTTAAAAAAAATTGCTCCCTTTCTCCCTACGGAATCACTGAAGACGGTGACACACGCTTTGATCACTTCGCACCTGGACTATGCGAACAGCCTATATGTGGGACTTCCGGCCTATCTCCTGCATCGGCTGCAGATCGTGCAGAATGCCATGGCTAGACTGATTTGTAAAGTCCCCTTTCGCCACTCCATCTCACCCTTCCTGAGGAAACTGCATTGGCTTCCGATCTCTGCTCGTGTTAAATTCAAGACCCTGGTACTTGTTTTCAGGGCTCTGAATGGAAAGGGTCCTGGATATCTCAGACACAGACTGAAACCGGTCCACTCTTCCCTCAATCTCAGATCCAACGACCTCCGCCTCCTACTCCCTCCCAGATTCCGCCGGGTAAGGAAAGGTGGTAGAGCTTTTGCTGTAAATGCCTAAAAATTATGGAATGCCCTCCCTATCAGCTTCCGTCTCATTGACACCGAATCCCAGTTCAGGGGTAAACTAAAGACCCTCTTATTTTCTGGCTGTTAGCTTTCCCTTGTTGACTCTCTCTCAAATCTGCAATCTTAGCGCCGGGACACCCCCGTCGGGGGTAGCCGTGCGCTTAACAAATGTCAATAATAATAATAATAAAACCCCTCTGTGTCAGGTAAAGAAATAAAAATGGTCAGTGAGTTACACCAGTCTCGAATCTGTTACAGCACCAGTAATGCATCTATAATTTACACTTCTTGCGGTTATCGCCACAGGGAAAAAAACATATTAGTCTATGTCTTCTGGGCCAAACTGTGGGACATGGGGAGGCTCGCATATGTGACCCCTAAATTCATTCCAGCTTGACCAGATTTCTCCCCATTTGCGGGGGCATCCTCTTGCCATATATACCGTCTTTTTTTGCAGCATGCACCAATCCATGTCGCTTTGCCAGTCCCTCAGTGTCGGTGGATTGGGGGCTCCCCACAGTCTAGCAACATTCCTCTTCGCCACCATCTGCCCAAGAGTCACCCAGATTTTCCCTTTGGAAGACAGGTCTGTGGGCTCCCAAATGTTCAGGAGACATCTCTTAGCCTCAAGACGGATTTCTACGTCCCAAACCTCCCGTATACATTGTCTCCAGTATCTTTGCACTTTTGGACACTCCCAAAGAATGTGGAAGAAGGTGCCTATCCCTCCACATCCCCTTCTACAAAGCCCTTCTCCTCCTCTTCCCATCGCCTCTAGCCTGGTGCATGAGACATAAACTCTGTGAAGTATTTTCAGCTGGATTAACCTTAATCGGGCCGAGATCGCTACCTCCCTCGGTGAGGCGAGAGCATACGACCATTCTTCCTCGTCTATCTCTAGCCCGTCAGCGACCCATTTTTCTTTCAAGGGAAGGAGAGTGTCAGGGGGATTGTTGATTAGTTTTTTGTATGTGAGGGAGATGGCGTGTTCTGGGATGTGCCCGTCTAGCAATCTGTCCTCCAGTGGGGAGGCCTAAGGTAAGGTAGTGTCTGGTGGAATGTTCGCCAGTAGGGAGTGTCGCACTTGTAGGTACCGGAAGTGTTCGGTGTGTGTTAGGTCGTATGTTTCTTGCAGGTGTGCGAACGTGTGGACTCCTTTTGGCCTCCAGAGGTCTCTGATTTGTGAGATCCCTATCAGGTCCCAGCTACGGAACCCCTTGGTGCGCCCCAGGGTGCCAAGTTTTTCGGAGGCCCACAGAGGTGTTGACATAGTGAGGACATCTGACCACCCTAGTCTCTTCTGAGCAATGTGCCATATGTGTACTGAGTGTTGGGTCGGTCCGGTGAGTTGGTGTCTACCCGGCTTGAAGTAGAGTGCGACCTCATAGTTCCCCCCGGGAAGTAGCCATCTATCCATTCCGTACCCGGGGTCATCCCCGCCACTGTATGTCCCTTGGTTAATTGCCGCTAGGTGGGCTGCCCAGTAATATTTGCGGATGTCGGGGAGGGCGATCCCACCGTCGTACCACCCCAGTGTGAGTTTGTGTAATGCGATTCTTGGCACCCTTGCCCACAGGAGGTCCCGTTGCGCTGCTTCCACTGCTGCAAAATATGAGTTGGGTACTAAATCAGGGTAGTTCTGCAACACATAGAGAAACCTCGGCAGCCCCACCATCTTAAAAAGGGCCGCTCGGCCCAGCAATGACAGTGGAATTTTCTGCCAGGATTTAGCATCCCATTGGAGCCGTCTGAGGGGTGGGAGTAGATTGCGTTCGTACAGCAGAGTCTTGTCTGTGGAGATGAAGACTCCTAGATATTGGAAGCCGTCTGTTGCCACCGTTAAAGGGCAAGTGGCTGGAAGCCTCGGGGGGTCTCCGTGCAGCACGTAAAGGTGGGATTTGCTCCAATTTATCCGAAATCCGGAGTTCCGTCCGAAGCTCGTAAGGATGCCGAGCGCCGCCATGATAGATCTACGCGGTCTGGACAGGTACAGAAGGATATCGTCGGCGTAGAGGGAGATCTTGTCCTCGCATCCTTCTGTCCAGGCTATACCCTAAAGCCAAACATCCTGCCTTATCCAGGCCGCGAGCGGCTCAAGGGAGAGCGCGAACAGGAGGGGAGAGAGAGGGCAGCCCTGTCTAGTCCCTCTCTCAAGGGTGAAGACTTCGGACGCCTTGCCATTTACCACCACCTGGGCCAATGGTTCGGTATAAAGGAGGCGCACCCATGATATAAAGTTCGGTCCAAAGCCCAGTTTGCGCAGTACTGTGATCATGTAGGGTCACTCTTGGGTGTCAAATGCCATGGTGGCATCAAGGGAAACCACCACCGCGTCCTCTTGCAGCCTATGTCGCTGCCCGAGTACCCCATTAAGGCAGCGAATGTTGAGTGCACTGTTGCGGCGGGGCATGAACCCTGATTCGTCCGGATGGACCAGGGTGGACAAGACTGGTTGAAGTCTATTTGCGAGTGTTTTGGCCCAAATTTTTGGCTCCGCGTTAAGCAGCGAGATCGACCTGTATGAGGCACATGACTCTCTGGGTTTGCCCTCTTTAGGTATTGCCACTATCGTTGCTAGGTGCTGGTCTCGTGGCAAGATTTCCCTCTCTCTACTGTCTTCAAACATGGGCTTTAGGTGTTTGCTGAGGGCGTCTGGCTGTAGTTTGTAGAGTTCTATTGGGAGGCCGTTAGGTCCTAGGGCCTTGCCCGGGCGGAGATCGACAATTGCACGTTGCAGCTCGGAAAATTCGAGCGGGCTCTCAAGGGCTTCTCGGTCTTCCTTCGACAGGCAGGGCATTCGGATGTCCGCCAGGAGGGCTACCGAGTCCTCCTCTGGACGGTCAGATTTCCGGCTGTATACCTGCTTGTAGTGTCGTGCAAATTCCGCCACTATCTCCCGGGGTTCAGTTACCACGGTCCCCGAGTCTGTTAAGAGTTCTGGAACTACTCTATTAGCCTGTTGCTGTTTGTCGAGCCATGCTATTAGTTTCCCAGCGTTGTCGCCCTGGTCATATATCCTTCCCATCTTATGTCTGGCTACCGTTTGTGCTTCCTGTGTGACTAGTTCCCTATATTCAGTCGTTTTGAGCCTCAGCCTATGATGTGCGTCACTTGTCCTAGTGTCACTCGCCTCCCTCTCCAGTACTGCCAGGTCTGCTTCCACTGTGGTAACCTGTCTTTCTCTATCCTTCCGCCTACCTGCAATGGTCGACAGCGCCACCCCCCTGATCACAGTTTTAAAGGCCTCCCATAGGGTGACAGGGGAGTCCACCGACCCTACATTACTGTTAAAGTAGTGAGTGATTGATTTAGTGAGTACCTTCCTAGTCTCCTCGTTCTTCAGGTGCCAAGCGCTGATTGGTGCGATACAGCCCTCACGTCGAGTACCAAACGTTAAGTGTGTGAAAACTGGCGAGTGGTCAGATATGCCACGTGTTAGGTGTGTTGCTTCGTGTACTGTCATGTCGTGTTGTAGTAGAGTAAGGATGTAGTCAAGACGAGAGAACATGCGATGTGGGCCGGAGAAGGTGCATTGGTTATCTGTCGGGTGCAGCAGCCGCCAGACGTCAGTGAGCCCGAAGGCTTCCAGGAAGTTTGGCAGCCATTTCTGCCCTTGTAGTGTGTCTCTGGGGGGACGCCTGTCTAGGGTGCCTGACGCTACAGCAATGTAGTCACCTCCCATTACCAAGTGACCGTCAGGGAGGGAGAGTAGCATTGTACCCAGGTCTGCGTATGCTTGGGTTTGGAGGCCCGGTGGAATGTACACTGAGAGCAGGTTCAGGCGATGACCTTCCCATCTGCCGGACACCACTGCAAAGCGGCCCTGTGGGTCTGACTCAGTGTGATCTATGTGGATAGGCAGTGATCAACGCAGCAGGATCCCCACCCCCCTGGAGCCTGAAGTGAAGCCTGAGTGAACTGCAAGGGTGTACCCCCACCTGTTGAGGGCCTGACATGTGTTCCCCAGGAGGTGCGTTTCTTGCAACAGTACTGCGTCTGGCTAATACCTTTTAATGAACTGTAGGACTATGGTGCGTTTGAGCCTGTCTCCTAGCCCGTTGACGTTCCAGCTCAGGACTTTGAGACTTTTTTCCCATCTCCTAGCCATAACCGTTGCTATGTGGGGGAACTTGTACCCGCATTCTGGTGCATGGGTCGAGTCTGACATCGCGAACTACACATGACCGTAAAACCTTCCCAACTCCCCTCCCCTCCCAATTGCCCTCCCCACACTCATGTTCAATGCAAACATTGTCACTATCATAGTACGAGTGGCCCTTAGTTCCCATCCCCACCCGCGTAACCTTCCACCTCTTTAAACAACCCCCCCACCCTGCTCCTTGCTCTGTAGGCTCCAAACTACCCACTACCCCAATTAGCAGAGCGCCTGTCGCCCAACCCCACCCCGGAGAGAATAAACCACTTCCCCCCCCCCCCCGAGGAAACTCTGTTAGTGAGCACGTGTGCCAGTCCCAACTCCAGCTGCCGTGCCCGTGGCCCCGAAATATAGGTCCCTTGAGTCTACGTTATTGTGGGAATCTGCTCAAAAGTGCAATAGTCATGGACGAATGTGTCCGCTCCCCACATCAGTGACCTGGAGTCTTACCACTGTGGACGCCTGTGTAGCTCTGTTAGACGCGGCGTGGTTCCGCAGTCCGACACCTCACCGTGCTGTGTTGTCTTGGAGAGGGTCCCAGTGAGGACTGTTGGATCTGGAACGCCATGACCTTTGACTCTGTTCGTCCCCCGCTGATTTCTCCGCCGCCGACCCTGGGGATGGGGCTCCGGTTCCCTCCAATTGTCACGGTTCTGCGTTGCCGGTGCCTCCGGCGCCTGCCCATCGAGCCACTCCTGGACCGCCTCTGGCGAGGTGAAGAATCGGGAGTTGCCCCCCGATATAATCTTGAGTTTCGCAGGGAAGAACATCATATATTTGATACCTCGCTCTCTGAGTGCCGCCTTCACTCCCATGAATGAACGTCGTTCTTGCTGAACCTGCAACGTGAAGTCGGGAAAGAATCGGATGGTAGTCCCCTCGTACTGCAGGTCTCCCTGTTGTCTAGCAGCTTGGAGGATGGCATCATGGTCCCGGTAGTTCAGGATCTTTGCAATTATTGTTCGCGGCGGGGCACCTGGCTTAGGCTTAGGGACCAGGGCTCGGTGGGCCCGCTCAATGGTGAAAAACTTAGAGAGTCTCTTGGGCCGAAGATGGTGTAGGATTAGGTCTTCCAGAAACTGCTCTGTACTGTGCCCTTCCGAATCTTCCGGCACACCCTCGACGCCTATATTACTCTGTCTGGCCCTCCCTTCCTGGTCCTCGAGCCTCAGGGCCATTAGGCGGTGTTGGTGGACTAGTTCGTTTACCCGCCCTTCCAGCCGCTTCGAGGAGGCCCGAAGCGCCCCAATGTCTGTCTCGTTGGTCTTGGACCTTTCGGTGGTCTTACCAAGGTCGGTGCGTAGCAGGTTTACTTCGATCGTGATCTTGTCCATTTTTGACTCGAGAGTGGTGCGAGCGTTAGTATTGCGGCCATTATAGAGGTCAATGAGGGCTCCACTGTATCCGTGGTACCTCCTCCCTTCGCTCCAGACTGTGTGGGGCTGGTCGCCACCGCATATTTATCAAGTTTGTTTGTCTGGGTCGTGACTCCCGGCTTGGGCCTCATCATAGACTTTGGCGCCAGCTCCTGCAGTCCCCGCAACACCGGCCGGTGGCCGACAGCCGTTGTACTCGTTTCTGAGCAGCGGATTAGTTTGGGCTGGCCGGGTAGGCCGCAGAGCAGGCAGGGACCAGCGCCTCGTGGGCGGCTGCGAAGCTCGCAGGGGGCCCCGGGTAGGTATTCAGTCCACCAGTCGGCTAGGCCTTGTGTAGTAGGCCCCTGGAGCGGCCTTCCACTGCTGCGGGCTATAGATCCTCCCCCATCGTCCGGCACTTCATCAGTATACCACCGCGGTCAATTCCTAGGCCCGGCCGCGAGGGCCTTCAGGCGGGCCCCCCGCACGGTGCTCGGGGGCTGCTCCCGCTCCTCCAGCCGTCCAGCCCTCACCTCCGTTCAGTCGCCACCCAAGTGTGCACTCCTCCGGTACTCCGCCCCGACCTGGGTGCGTGCACGGGAGTTCCGTGGGGAGTCTCCCTCTCTTGCCGGCTGGCGCTCAAGATTACCGGCAACGCCGTAGGTCTGGGCCCACCCGGCACCTCGCCCGGCCTCTCCGTCTCTTCTTGCCAGAGGGCACAGGAACCCCAGTCCGTCACAAGCGGCCCAGCTCAGAGCCGCCTCCCGCCGAGATTCCGGTTGTCCGGCCCTTCTCCGGTCGGCCGAGGCGTAGGCCGCAAGCCGGGGCCTCAATTTCCCGCAGCGCCAGTACTCGGGCTCCAGGTCACATTCACGGGTCTGGCCGCGGTATAGAGTGTGGGGGCGTTTCGTCCCCGCTGGGAGCACGACCTCCGCTCCAAGCGCGGATCAGCAGCGCTTCACCTAAGGGAGCCGGTGCGCTTGTTTAAGGGCGCTCCAGCCAGGATCCAAGGACAGATTTCGTGGGGACAGCAGTCGTCCCGGCGGAGCTCGGCTACTAGGCGGCCATCTTCGTTGGCACCTGGCCACGCCCCCCCTCCACATAAGATCTTGGTGTTTTCACCTCATCTGTAGAAGCTGAGCACACCTCTACGGGTGACTCCACATATGATCTTGGTGCTTTCACCTCATCTGTAGAAGCTGAGCACACCTCTACGGGTGACTCCACATAAGATCTTGGTGTTTTCACCTTACCTGTAGAAGCTGAGCAGACCTCTATGGGTGGCTTAATGCAAGGTGTTGTTGTTAGGCCCAGAGCACAGCTCTACGGGTGACTCTTTAAAGATCTTGGTGTTAACCCCTGAGCACAGATCTACGTGTGAACCCCTGGATGGCTCTGGTGTATCCACTTCAGCAGCTGAACTGATCATAGCTTTGTCAATGACTTCACCACATTGCAGAACCTGCACCTGAGCGGAGCTCTACCAGGGACTCCAGGTCTGATCTTGGTGTCTTTTCCCTACCTGTGGAACCGGAGTCACATCATATCTCTGCCAGTGACTCCAGGTCTATCTCGGTCTCTTTTCTCAACCTGTGGAACCAGAGTCATACCATATTTCTACCAGGGACTACAGTTTTATCTTGGTTGCTTTTCTCTACCTGTGGAACCGGAGTCATGCCATATCTCAGCCAGTGACTCCAGTTCTGATCTTGGTCTTTACCCTACATGTAGAACCAAAGTCATACCATACAGACTACCGCAACTGCCTTCGCCCACCACCACCCGGCCTTCTACCCTCCCCCACGTCCATCAGCAGCTCGGGGATCCCTCCAGGCACAAGATCACCACCCATGAGTGCAACAACACCCTGAAGGCCGGGCTGAAAGCAAGAACCCCAGCAATGGCAAGAAGATCACGATGTCTAAATATGTAATATATATTTGTCCAACCATAATCGCTTCAACTTTCTCTAAAATGTAATATTGAATGAAACTTGTATATATGTAACTCTAACCACTAGCAGCCGCGGTCAGTATTGGGTGTACCTGCAGGGCGGTGACGTGGGGAGGGGGAGTGGCAGGGTGGGTGGTGGTAATCTATGGATTACGGAGCTTTACAGGTAAGTAAACATATAAATAAATAAAAAGAAATTTGTTTCGCACACTGCATCGCATTTGGGGTTTACCGTAGTATTTCTTTCCTGCTTTTAATTTTTCTTGTCATAAGAATTACCGATCTAGCCCTGAGTTTTGAGGGCCTCGGAGAACTAACCTGGAGCCACTTTGGTGTATCGCCTCTGAATTAGCGCCAAATATAGCATGTGACACGGATCCACAGCGCATGGGTGAACAAGTGGTCCACAGTAAATGTTCATTTAACACTCAGAAACTGAAGAATGTCTGTGTGCTCTACAGAAGATATTGATTTAGGTCGTATGTGTCTAGGATAGGCCTGATGTCTCTGGTCTGTTTTGGAGATAAGAGGTAGCTGGAGTAAAATCTCAGCTCATTTTCTCACCTGGAACCAGTCTGACAGGTCGAGGGTGCTGAAGCCCTTGCATCTACTGCAAGGGAGGATGAGAAACAGGTAAGGGTTGAAATAGAGACCTTCCAAAATTATGCTCAATACCCATTGGTTGTGTGTAATGAAAAGCCACTGTATTTGAAAGGATGAAAGACCATAACCCTCTTGAAATGTCTGAGTTTGGGTCACTGATGAGGAACTGATCTCTGCAAATAGGCATGAAGACATCTTGGCTGTACCAGTGGAACTGACAGACTGAGAGATAGGATGTGTTGGGGACACAAACCAAAAAAGAATGGTACATTTCTTTTGGAGCCCGAGCGGCCTTAAAGGCTTTGAAAGCCTCTGAATGTTGATAAAAGCCCTTTTGTTGACTTGTAGAAATGAAGTTCAGTTGTTTAGCTGGTACTGCACCTGGTTTCAATTTTCAAATATATTTTCAGTCAGTAGTGGGAATAGCATTTGTTAACAAAGGGCAAATCTCTGACATGTGTTTGAAAGTACCCATGATGGAAAAATTATCTTGAGACATGCATACTTGTACATACAGAGTGAGTCATTCATGGCCATAGCTATAGCATCCCCCAGGTCAAGGGTGATCTGTAACTGATGTCAGATGCCTTCCTGGGCTTCCGAGGTCTACAAGAGAAACTCTTAAGCAGGCTGAGGGGGCAGCAGTGATCAATTCCACTTTTGTCTATGCTCTTCCCTATTTGAAGTTTATAGTAGGAGGGCATACTTGTAGCAGTGTTTCTTTAGCACATGGAAAGAGAAAATCCCTGCAGCTTTTATACTTTGATTCTCCCACACTTTAGCCTCCTTGTCCAAACCTGAAGAGGTGGGGAGAGCGGGAATGTTACACCTGGCCAATGCTTCGGTGACAACTTTCAACTGAGACGCGTGATTCCCCTTTGCTATGAAAGCATTGTCCTTTCGAGTGCAATACTTTATATCCAAAGCTCCCAAATCTGCCAAACCGAATGTCTACATGATCAGTTAGACAATGATTATTTATCATTTGAGTTTTCTATAGAAAAAATAGGCTTAGATGAATGTAAAGGTATAGACATAGAAAACAGACACTGAGCCTTTAATTGTGCTACCAAACCCAACACCTTTACGCTTTTAACTTAAGGTCATGGAACTGTTGAGTTGGATTTGGTTTCCCTAATCCAATTGTGGAAGTTAAAGTTCCCAATAATCCAAAAGACGTGGATTCAGATAAAAAACTCGCTTTAATTTCAGAGAAGAAACTCCAGCCACAAACACAGGAAGCATCCAGGCAAACTGCCGCTCCCTGGCATTCACCTATATACATTCTACATTGAATTCTCTGCACCAGCAGAGTAAAACTATAGATATAGACAAAATTCAATTAATTAATTCAACCCTATTTATTTATTGTCTATTATCGTTTTTTACAGGTAAGTTGTGTCTAACTGCTGCAACTTAAAAGTAAGAGTACGTTACGATGTTATTTTATACCTTGCATGCATTCCGATCACTTATGCATTTTTAAATTACCACGCAGCGTTTCACGGTTTTGTAAGTCCAATGACCACCCACTTTCATCAGTTTTACTATTCGGGGATTCTTGAGTCCTGTACAAGGTCCACCGGTTATAGTGAATTTAAGCACTCTGACAAAACTCCTACAACGTTGTACGCTTTGCATTTTATTGGGATATAAGGACGTTTTCAGTGATCACACTGATGTTTTTGCAATTGCACCTTCATGCTCTCTTCGTGGTCAGTCTTGATAGTGTACTTAGCTTCTCATGTTTGATTCACATATACCTATGAGGTCAATTTCTGCACATTGCTGATTATTTGATGTTTGATGATCATCATGTGAGAATTGCATTTTGGTTTACACTTTCAGAGGGGACCCCTGACGAAGGGCACTCATGCTGCTTGAAATGCATCGGGGATCGGTGTGAAGATGAATTAAATTCATCATAGATTGTTTACTCTAAAGAGACATTGATGATAAAGTGTACATTCAAAGACTGTTATGAGAAGAACATGAAATATAAGGATTTCGATGTGAATAAAACATCCTATTTACAACATATAACATTTTTGGAATTACAATATGATTTAATGGTTACCCAAGTCTTGGATCTCGAGCTGTGCACAGGGGGACATCTCCTCTGAAGGAGATGCTACTAGTTCAATTTCATATGTATACACTTTGTGGATGGAAAGTGAAACCACAGTAGCACGCCACAAATAGCAACCTTGGATCAATTGGTAGTGTGTGTCCTTACTGCCTGAAAAATCAATTAATAACATGAAATACAAAGTCTGACAGAAAACAGCATAAATAGAGAAACGATATGATATATCACACATCTTCCCTCTATAATAAAGCAAGCTGAGGAGGACTTACTCATTCTTTATCTTTACCAAGCGGTTAAAGTTCCAAATGCGTCCATCATCCAATTTGGCTGCCCCCAATACACTTTGGTCACAGATTTTTTTTTTGCTGAACTTAGAAACACTAAGAGATTTTTCTGGTAATTTTACTTTTACAATATCACCAATAGTTACCTGAAAAGGTTTAACAGCATGACATTCATCATATTTTTTTTTCTTCTCACTCTGAACATGCAGCTCTCTTTCACGGGACGTTTTCAACATTTCATCACTGCACAATACACTCTTGCGGTGACTACTAACCCATGGAGGTTCAACTAGTGTATACGGCCTGCGTTTTTTAAACAACTCAAAAGGACACAATCCCGTAGTTGATGTGGAGTGAGTCTATAATCCTCAACTCTTCTTTTGACAGCATAAATCCGATTGTTCCCACTACTTCTAGAAATGTGAATAGCTTCCTTCAATATCCTATTGAACCTTTCGATCATACCGTTAGATTCTGGGTGGTACAATGCACACTTTTTGTGAGAGATACCCCTACTCGTCCGAAACTCCATCATATCTTTTGAAACAAATTGCACACCATTGTCGGTAAGAACAGACCCCTGGTTCCCTCCCCTGGCAAACACCTCTGACAGAATTTTAACAACAGCTGAAGTATTAATTTCACTAGTTATCCCAACCTAATGCCACTGAGAAAGCATGCCCATAACAACCAGAACATACCTGGATGTACACCCGACATGTCAAGTGCAATATCCTCCCTCACCTCAGTTTAAACACTTGAGATGAGCTGTGCACGCTGGAATAGTTCGGGAGGGGAACAGCTTGTGCTGAACAGTTGGCTCGAGCGCATATAATAAAAGCGATAAAAGCGGAATGAAGGCAGCAATATGTCCAAATCCTTCAACAAACTGAACAAATATTAAGATACATGTGATGCACCCATTAATAAAAACCAATAAGGAAGTTAGCAACCCGAAACCGGGCAGAGTCTTGTAGTGTCCTGCGGGTCAGTAAGAGGCAGACACTACTTTATATTCACGGAGCTTTATTGCATACATCCATCTTCCATGGTACCCCTGCTCTAACTGCCCTAGCTCGTCCCCTTAGCCCCTCCTGTTCCTGTTCCTCCCTTTAGCTCCACTCTAAACACTATACTGCATCACAATATTACATCTCCCCCCTCGTTAACCAAATAAACTTAGCGTCCAGCATCTCTCTAGTTCCTCAATCAACCACACGGGTCTGCAGGCCCCCTGCTTAGGCTATGGAGACGCGTCTCCATTTGTTGCCTTGACAAGATCGTCCTTGACTACAAGAGTGCATCTTGGAAATTGCGAAATGTCTTGTGTGATCTTCTTGTTCCTCGATTCGTGGAGGTCTCCTATGAGCTTCTGGATTATCCACTCATCTTCAGTTTCTGAGGCAACCATAGCTGCCCCTCGGGAAGTGACTGTGAAGGGCTCAGCTTGATGGCGGCACTCCGTCTTCCCTTGTGGCTCTTGTTCGATTGACGCTCGATCGCCTCCGTGCGTGGATGTTGTTCTGGTTCTCTTCCGAGCACCCGCATATAATTCTAATTCCTTTTGTCTTGTCCGGTCGAGAGCAGCACTGTCCTCGTGTTCAGAGTCATGCATGCCAGATGGTAGGGCACTATCTGAAAGGGTCATCCTAATTTGGTTAGGGGATTCATTTGCTGCCTCTGATTGTCTCGACAACTCCCACTCGCGTTTGAGACTGGTGAACCCTTTGACTATCTGGACATGTGCCTCTTTCTCTCTCATCCTATGATGATCTGTCGCTGTCACCACATCCGGCCTTCCTTGCAGAGGGACTGGATAGTCCTTGCCCATCCAGTTGGTAATTCCCCCTATATCTGTTTTCCTTCTGTAGGCCCTTTGAGTCAGCCTCGCTGACCCCTTCAGGGGTGACGGTATATTATTGATGTCTTGATATACCTGCGACTGACATGACATGTTGTCTTGTGGGGAGATTGAGTATTCAGAGACATTGGTGCGAGATATGTCGCTCTGGATGGGAAGGATGTCCTGTGGTTCTGTGGTGTGTTTGGGTGATTGATGCCATGGCCATTGTCGGGACCCTGACTCGGTCGACCCGAGGGATCGAACAGACATGCTTTCTGAATCGGAGGAGCCTTTTGTTGATGTCCTTTGAGGATGTTCCTTTGAGTGTGTTTTGAATGGTAGATTTCTGAGACGGGTGGTTTGTGACAAGTTGCTCCTACAGTCGGAGTTCTCTTTGGGGTCTGTGTCCGGGTACCTTTCTCGAGGTGGCTTCAGTGTCATCTCACTGGAGAGGTTGTTTGATAACCACATGTTTATTTCTTGTGTCTGATCCCAGGGTACTTTGTCTCCGCCTCTCTCGTATGACGATAATGGCCTCCTCTCAGTTTCTTCACTGTCTCGGATGTTTTCATTGTCTCGGATGTCGTGGATGTGCCTGTCTTCCCCTTTCTGGTGTCTGAGTGGAACAGTCCGTCTTATGCGGTTTGCTTCTTCTTTCCGTTTGTTTTGTGCGATGTGTTCTCCTGCTTGATGCTTCCTCAGACTCGTCTCTAGAATTTGGCAAGCAATGAGGTGCTAGGGCGTGTTCGTATACCGATTTCCAGTGTTGACGTGACCGGTCCGGTCTTCCATAATTTGTCTTTCTTGCACGCTTGTTGGGCAAGCTGTCATTTGGTCCATTGATGCGATCTGTTCTACTGGACACTTCATCGGCTTCAGAATCGTTTGCACCATACATTGAATGACTCCTTGAGGTTGTATCAGTACGGCTGACGTAATCCTGGATCCTCCCGGTCTTTTGTATTGTTGACTCAGAGTATTTCATGTCACTTTGTCTCTCCCGTTGTCTTGACTCTGGTCTGCCTTCACCCTCCCTGTTTCTGGTTTTGTTTGTTTCTTGAGCTTTGTTAGTGTCTTTGCGTCTTGCACTCGGGTGTAGTTCATTTAAGATTTCCCTTGCTTTGATTCGCTCTCCGACTCTGGCCTTCCTGATGATTTACTTTAGCGACCAATGCCCTCGAAGGATCTTGTGCTTCGTGTTGGAACTTGAACAGCCTTCGATTATCCGGAGCCGGACTGCTCCCTCACTTGTAAATGTGTTGAAATGGCAGCATTGTACCAGACTTTGCAACCGAGTGATGAATTCTGGCAATGGTTCTCCTGGTTCCTGCCGTGCTGTGTGGAAGGCGATGCGGTCATGATCCACGTCTGCCTGTGCTTTGAAATGGGCACGTAGCTTCTCTTGTAGTCTTTCATAGGTCTCTGTGTCCTTTTCAGAAAATGTTCTGACTAAGCGTCGGCCCTCATGACCCATCAGCTGGAGGAGCAATTTCAGGCATTTTCCATCTCTTCGTTCACCGATTGCGTCAAGAAAATCATCCAGTGATTCCAGCCACCGGTTCCATTTGGGACCCAAAATCTGACTGTCAGTCTGCGTCACTGGGGGTGGTACTTCAATGCAAGGATTGGACTGGTGGGTTGCTTTTCCCACCACCATGAGGGAGGAAAACTCTGGTCTGCTGTTATCACAGGACCGTTCACTTTACTTCCCGTCTGATTTGCTGACTTTCTTCGGCCAAGATCCTGCTAGCTGGAGGTGATTTGGGGCTCTTCCGCGCTGATACGTAACACCATTGACGTCTCGTTCTTGCTTTCTTTTTGGCCTAGCGCAGGTCATCCAGTCACTTAAGTGATGGGAGAAGGCTTCCTTGATATTCGTTTACTCATGCTTCTGGATCACTTTAATTTCTGGGCTTCTCTTACTTTTAATCATTTCTCTTCGCGTGATGTTGAAAGTCTACTTTGGTACTTGCCTTTGCTTGTGTGTTTATTCGAGGTTTGTGCGGGCTGGTGCTTGTTTTCAGTGCATCCCTTGCACTTGCCAGTGTTTGCTGTGTTTATTGGCCCTTTGCTCCTTTCACTTCATGTTGCTTGTACTCGTGCTTGTTTACATTCAGTGCGATCTTCGCTTGTTTCTGGTATTGTCTTCTGCAGTTCTGCCCTCTTCGGGGTCTTCTGCAGGACTGCCTTCTTCTGGGTCTTCTACAATTCTGCCCTCTTCGGGGTCTTCTGCAGGACTGCCCTCTTCAGGTCCTCTGCAATTCTGCCCTCTTCGGGGTCTTCTGCAGGACTGCCCTCTTCGGTTTGTGCTCACCGTTGTCTTTATTTGTCTCTTGCATTTGCGTATGCTTGGTCTCTTACACCTCTTGCATTTGCTTAGGCTTGTTTCATCACACTTCTTATATTGTCCGGTGCTTGTTTTCTTGCACCACTTGCATTTGCTTGTGCTTGTCTGTGTTGACTATTGTATTCGCTTGTGCTTGTTAGTTTACCTTTACCAATGCTTGTTCGTTTGTATTTACCAATGCTTGTCCCGTACATTCACCAGTGTTTGGTCTTTTGTATTTGCCAATGCTTGTTGATTCACATGTACCAGTGCTTGGTCTCTTGCATTTGCCAACGCTTGTTGTACTATTTCTCTTCTTGTCTTTACCAGTGCTTGTTCTTTACATTTACCAATGTTTGTTTCACTACTGTTACCAATGCTTGCTTATCAAACTGGAGGTTGCCTGACTCCAAAATGGCCGCTTACAGTCTTCACATGGGGATGTCTCTCTGGCCGCCTGACTCTAAGATGGCCACCGATTTCACAATTCCATGTTCCACGAGATTTGGCTCTTCTTTATTTTCATTTTCAATCAGGCACTCACCCGGAAATCGCGCACCACGCGGGGGCCTGGAAATCTCCCTTGGAAGTCCCGTGTTGACGCTATCCACTCAGGAGGGCTCTCAGCTGCAGGTAGGACCGGGGTGGGCTCATGCCGTCCTTTCTTCACTCACCGCGTTACCACGCATTAGGGGTGAGCATCCAAACGCAGCGCTCAACAGCGCTTTTGCGATCCTGCTCCACGTGGTTTCCAGCCACAGAGCTGCAGGGCACATACGGTGAGGCTGTCCGCTGCTGATCCGGCACCGGTCCTCACTCCAGGCACGTCTGTCGTAACGGCGACCTTCCTACGCGCTCCCGAAACAATTACTTAGCTCCTGGGTCCTGCGCAGCGGCACAACGCAGGGATCTCACCCTCATCGCCAGCTGTAGTGTCCTGCGGGTCAGTAAGAGGCAGACACTACTTTATATTCACGGAGCTTTATTGCATACATCCATCTTCCATGGTACCCCTGCTCTAACTGCCCTAGCTCGTCCCCTTAGCCCTCCTGTTCCTGTCCCTCCCTCTAGCTCCAACCTAAACACTAGACTGCATCACAATATTACAAGTCTGATTGTAGCAAAAGAACAGGTGTTTGTAGAAAACACGGTCAATGTGACATAGAGAAAGTTAAATTTGTAGAATAAATGCCTGCCCGCAGATGTCACCGGAAAATGAAGAAGTCCAGAATCCTTCTGGGGAAAATCAAGGAGAAAACGCACTCACGGAACAGCACAGAAGTGTTGAAGTTTCTTCTTGGAAGTGCCCAATCGTCGCTAATGTGGAAGTTAAAGTTCCCAATAATCCAAAAGACGTGAATCCAGATAAAAACTCGCATTAATTTCAGGGAAGAAACTCCTGCCACAAACACAAAAAAGCATCCAGGCAAACTACGCTCCCTAGCATTCAACTATATACATTCTGAATGGAATTCTCTGCAGCAGCAGAGGAAAACCATAGATATAGGCAAAATACAATTAATAGCATGAAATACAAGGTCTGACAGGAAACAGCATAAATAGAGAAAAGATATGCTATTTCACACCTATCTATGCTCTATGTCTAACGATCCCAAGCACAGTTGTTCCACTGGTTATGCTGGAGGGAGTCTTAAATGCCAGTTAAAGTTTAATGACCAGGTTGTGAATCAACACCTGATCCGGTCTGTGATATCAGATCCAGTAGTGCTGGTATAAGAACTATTTCCGGACTGCTGTGCTCTTGCTTCTTACCCTTTTTGTTTGTCTGTTTCTTGTACTTCTGCTTCTTGTAGGTCCCAGAAACAGGAAAGTCCTAGGAAAATCCCGGGACAGATACACACTTATTATTATTATTATTGGTATGCATCTTATAGAGCGCACGGCTACCCCCGACGGGAGTGTCCCGGCGCTAAGCAGCAAAGAGGGAAGGTCAGCATAGTGTAACCCGACTGAGCTACAATTGGCTGAAGAGCCACGTCTTCACTAGTTTACGGAAGTTGGATTCAGATGGGGCAAGTTTGATTTGTAACGGCAAGGATTTCCACAAGGCGGCTGCCTTTACCGAGAAAGACCGTCCGCCCAATCTGGCCTTTGAAAAACGGGGAATAACGAGGAGTTCTTGATAGTTCGACCTTAGGTGGAGGAGTGTGGCTCACTGATTAGAGCGGCAGACCCTGATGCAGAGGTCTGGCCCGGGACCAGGGTTCAATTCCCGACACTGCAGTGTCCTGAGCCCAAAAAAAAATGTCCACGGACTCAATAATTCTCGCCTCGGTGCCTATTCTAATCATGGGGTCAAACGCTGCAACTCTGGGCAATAGCTTGCTTAATCTCCACTACGGCGGCCCACCCGCTGCGGGATGCCTGGCTTTCACCTTGGGGATGCCCAGTATGGGTTATCTCACAGGGAAAAGACAGGACGGGTTCCCAAGGCAAGCGCCTTGATGCCTTCAGGTGATATGTGCGCTATATAAGTTGCCATACATACATAGGTTTCTTGTGTGTCTTAGTATTTAGATGCGTTTTCTTAAATAGCATGGACCAGTGGCATTTATTGCTCTATACATGATAGTGAGTGCTTTAAATTCTGTGTGTTTTCTTACTGGGAGCCAGTGAAGAGCACCCCGCCTTTTGTATTGTCTGCAGCTTTCTCTACAAGTATGCTGGCAGGTCAAGATATAGACTATTAGCGTAATCCAGTTGAGATGTCACTAATGCGTGTACAATTGTTTTCCTACATTCAGGCGGAAGCGGATGAAGGAATTTACGCAGAGCTTTTAATTTCCAAAAGCATGTGGATGAAACTTGGGCTATCTGGGCTTTGCATGACAGAGTCTCATCAATTTTAAAACCCAGATTTCTTGCTGATGGAACAGGACAGGGAGCTGGATTGAGTGCCGAGGGCCACCAAAGATTAGAACTAGAGGGTGATGATTGATTAAAAAAAAGGACTTCAATTTTATCAGCGTTCAGCCGCAGGCAGTTTTTAGTCATCCAGGTGGATGTATCAGCCAGACATTCCCGAAATTTAGTAAGGGCTGCTTCCGAATGATCTTTAAAAGAAAAAATCAATTGAGTGTCATCTGAGTATTACATGACAATAACATTGTGCTGTTCAATGAGTGGGGCTAGTGGCGCGAGATAAACATCAAAAAGAATAGGACTAAGGGCCGATCCCTGAGGGGCTCCACAAATTAGGGGGCGGGATAATGAGACAAATGGCTGTAATCGTATCTTCTGGACCCGACCTTCAAGGAAGGATTGGAACCAGGCCAGCACAGTCCTGGAAATCCCTAAATGCCTGAGCCTGTCAAGCAGAAGTTTGTGCGACACCGTATCGAATGCTGCTGACAGGTCAAGCAGCACCGCATTGTACAGCAACCTTTGTCAAGAGATTCTCAGATAGATTCAGTGAATTCCAGTAGGGCTGTTTCGGTGCTTTAGCCAGCACGAAATCCAGATTGTGTGTCATGCAATGATTTGTTGGATTCCAGAAAATTAGACAGCCGTTTTTGAACCTCCTTCTCAAGAACCTTAGCTGGGGCTGATAGAAGGGAAATGGGTCTGAATTTTTTTTAAATGACTGGGTCAAGATTATCTTTCTTTAGAATAGGTTGTATGTAGGCTGTTTTCCATAAGGATGGAAAGATGCCAGTCTCTAGTGAGGCATTCCAAAGTTTATTTACTAAGGGATTAATGAAGTGTGCTAATGTACTGAAGAATCTGTCCGGGAGGGGATCCAGAGGGGAGCCAGACTTAGTTTTTTGCAATAATTTGAGCAAATCTTCCATGCTAAAAGGCCCAAAGTCTGTCCATGTTTCTAAGATTGGGGACCTTGGTGTGACTAGGCCCTCGCTCTCAGTGAATGAGGTATATATGTCTTCAATTTTTTCATAAAAGAAACTTGCTGGGTTCTCACAAAGAATTTCCTTCCTCTCTCACTTCATGTTGAGGCTTTTAGGTCCAATGTGAGACTTGGATTTTTTCTGGCTAGTTAACACAGCAGCACCAGATCCAGGTAAGACCAGTATGGTAGGGGATGTGGCCAAGCAGCATGGCCGGCAGGACGTGAGCTCCGCAAGCTCCCGGCCTGAGAACCCGTAAATCCTGCATATTTATCTTCTTGGTGCTCGAACCCCCTCCCACTAGTGACCCCCCCCGCGAGTGGCGAGGGTGAGTGCCTGGGTGGAGAGCCGTGCTGGATGCTGATGTGGGTGAGCCCCGGGCCTCTAACTACGCAAGGCCGGGGTCTGAGGCCTAGGCAGTAGTGAAGACGGCGGGGCAGACCTGCTCCTCTGACTCCCGGAGGACTCGGCGCCTTCCTATCCGCGCCGGAGCCTGCTTCCATCTGCGGCTGCTGTGGCGAAGCCTGGAGCCTGCTGGTTGCTGCTGCGGGAGAGCTGTATCGACCGGCACATGCGGAGGTGGCCGCACCGGAATGCCTTAACCGCTGGCGCCGCATCATGTAGGAGGTGGAGGCCTTGGGAGACGCCTGCAGTGGCTTTGGTGAGACCTTATCGGCCCTAGCGATCCCGGTCTTCTTGTGCCCGGCGGATGGCCAGGGGCTCTGCACGATGGAGGTGACCTGGCCCGTGGTCTTCTGGCCTGTCCCGTTGTGGCTATGTTCCTCTTGTGGTGGTGGGCGGCCATTGGGCGGCCCGAATTCATCGATCCGGCTGCTGGGGGGTGGGCTTGAGACCCCTGGGAGAGGAGCTGCTCCGTGACCTTAAACACCCCGCTGGGAGCGGATTGAGGGCCCGGAGGGCGCTGCGGTGAGTGGTGTTGCGTATCCTGACCCCCCTGCACTGACTTGCTTGTTCATAGGGGCCACTCACCGAAGATGACTGGTGTCTAGTGTGGGTCCATTCAACCGGCCTGTGGCTGCTGGGGTCTAGATATTGACCCATTGCACGCGGTGTCGCCGCTTTGTACCTGGCGTGTTGCCCTACGTTGCTGACTCCTTGAAATCATTGGCTGGGTGGCACCTGGGACTTCAGTCTGAGGGGGTCCAGTGCTCCTAAACCTGAGGGGGCACCCCGAGTGGCTGGTGGGATGACCGGACCGCTCTGGGCCTTGGCCATGCGTAAAGACAGAATGTCGCGTGCCACGCAGCCAAACACCATCACCCAATACACTACACAGCGGCTGCCCTCCCAGCGGATTACGCGCCAATCAGGCCAGGAAGAGGGAGCGGGCGAACCCGGAGAGCCATCCCGAGCGGAGTTGTTAAAAGCCATACAGGGCTCACATACTGCACTAGAGCGCAGATCAAGACGGTCTCTATAGACATCAACTTGATGCGCACTGACCTTCGTAAGGTTGCTGACAAAGTCACTGATGCCGAGGGAAATATTGCGGAGCTACAGGGTGAGGTGGCCACTCTCAAAAAGACAGTCATGCACCTCACAGCTGCGACGCAGGCCCTGGAGCGGAGGGCTGAGGATACGGAGGGAAGGGCCCGTCGAAGCAACATAAGGGTCCTTGGGGTGCCGGAGCGGCTGGAGGCGGGGAACGCTGAACGCTTTCTAGAAACCTGGATCCGAATGTCGCTGTGCCCGGAGGGCCTCTCAGACGTCTTTGTCATCGAGCGAGCACACCGTGCTCTGGTTCTGCCGCCGCGCCCCGGGGCGCCCCCACGAGCCTTGATCGCCAAAATCCTGAACTATAAAGATCACAATTGCATTCTGTGGGCGGCGAGGGAGACAGCGGATCTCACCATCGAGAACAGCTGGGTGTCCATCTACCCCGACTATACCTAACAAGTCCAGGAGCAGAGGAAGTCCTATTTGGGGGTGAAAAGAAAGCTGCGCGAGATGGAGCTGCAGTATATGCTGTTGTATCCTACAAAGCTCAAGGTACTCTCTCAAGGGAAGGCGCACTTTTTTGAATCCCCGGCGGAGGTCTGGGAGTGGCTGGAGATCAGGGGCGACGACCTCATAGAGACGCCGTAGCAGACGGAGGCGCAGGTCTGGTTCGGCTGGCCTGGAGGAACCTAGGATTATGGTGGGCGACGACGGTGCTAGGCTCCTGGAGCCTTTGCCGGATGAGTCTGAGTTGGGGGCTCCAAGCCTGATCGGGCCTGAGGAGGTCCTGTTTCTCGACACTTTGCAGGGCACGATACAGGACACGCTCTTCACTGCTCCTGTGATCCCGGAAACAGGGGGGACTAAGTCGCTTGAGGTGCCGGTTTCATCCTGAGGTGATATGACTCCTGGCTGTTCTGTGTGTTTGGCCTACTGGCACGTACCTGGTTTGCTTTTCCGATTGATAACTGCTGTCGGCAGCGTGTGACACTTTGTGACTATATGACTCAGAGTACCTTCATTGTTTTTGCCATATGAGAGATGTGTTGGAGGTTGGGGGGGGAGCTATTTGATGGGACGGGTTCCAAATTGCACTGTTTGGCACCAGGGAGAGTACAACTAACCTTTGCTGGGTTCGGTAGGGGGCTTGGAGGGGTGGGTGGTTGTTTGTTGTTGAGTGTGTGAGTGGTGTGGGGTGAATGGGGTGGCTGTGTACATCCTGGC
The DNA here is from genome assembly GCF_964263255.1 of Lissotriton vulgaris. Taxonomy (NCBI): domain Eukaryota; kingdom Metazoa; phylum Chordata; class Amphibia; order Caudata; family Salamandridae; genus Lissotriton; species Lissotriton vulgaris. The sequence continues at coordinate 90,463,412 of NC_141699.1, read as the reverse complement.
ACTGGCAGAGGGAGGGCGGGGTAGCATGTTTTGTTGTTGCGGTAATCCTGCTCGTGGGTGGGGGAGGGGGGGTTTCTTCAGAGTTTGAGTGGTTGGGGGTGTTGGGAGATTGGAGGGAGTTGTGGGGAGAAACTGTTTTTGGCATCGAGTGTACTGTTGTTCGAGCCCCTGGGAGGCTGCTTGCAGATGTTAGATTTAGCTGGCCGGATGGGCGTGGCCTGTGCTTATGGGATACAAATTTTTAACTTGGAACGTGCGTGGAATGGGCACCTGCACTAAGAGATACAGGGTACTGTCCTTTCTCCGCCGCCATGGAGTCTCTGTAGCGTGTTTGCAGGAAACTCATCTGAACGAGGAGGGAGCTCTTAAGCTGGCAAAGAAGTGGAGGGGTCAGGTGTTTTATTCCTCCTTCTCTACCTATGCTAGGGGGATCCTGATCTGGGTGGCACCCGGGGGTTCCCCTGGCGGTTCAGTTTGCTGAGGCGGATATTGAGGGCAGGTATATACTTCTGCGGGTGAAGCTAGATGGGAGGGATGTCCTGCTGCTAAATTCCTATGCACCCAATGTGGATGACCCAAGCTTCTTCTCCAATCTCTAGGAGCTTATTGTTTCAAATTTAGATGCCCCACTCCTCTGGTTTGGGGACTTTAATTGTGTGATGGATCCGATGCTGGACAGGCACCCTCCCCGTATGGGCACGAAACCGCGGATGACGGTGCGTCTCCGGGAGGTGATGGATAACCTCGATGCTGTTGATGTGTGGTGCCTCGGTAATCCGGGGCTGTAACTATACACTTGTTACACTCCGACACACAACACACATAGTAGGCTCGATAGAGTCCTTGCTGCCAATCTCGACGCATCCCTTGTTTTATCGGTCACCCATCAGGCTCGGTTTTTGTCTGATCTTTCGCCTGTGACGTGCGTAGCACAATGGGTGGACCAGTCCTCCCGCCCGCGGACTTCGAAGATGCCAGGGGACCTCCTGCAAGATCAGGTGGGTAGGGAACATGTGGAGACGGCCCTACGGAACTATTTAGACTTAAATTGGGGAGACAGCGACATGCCTTATGCGACCAAATGGGACGCTCTCAAGGCGGTTGTGCGGGGCGCATGTATGGGCCTAACTTATGGGGTCCGGAGACAGTTGCTCCGAGATCTCAAGTGTGCTGAATTGAATTTGAATTTGAATTTAAAGTATTTGTATAGCACGCGTATACCGAACGGTTTCATGGCGCTGTGGATCGCCTCTGCCACTGTCAATCCCTGTCGGAACCGGATGGGTCGGACCTGGACTCTGAGCGGACGGCTCGTGAGGGCGTTCATGATATCCTTACCCGGCTGGATAAGTTTACCCTCGGCCAATATCGCCAGCGTCTCCACCGGGAAGGGGACAAGTCGGGCTGCCAGCTAGCCTGGATTCTTCGGAGGGAGTCTGCTCCAGCACGGATAGTGGCATTGAAAAACCCCGTTGGGGACATGGTGCACTCAGAGTCGGACCTCCTCGCGGTTCTCTGCACTCAGCTGCAGGCAGTGTATACCACGGACCCCTTGGTGACGAAAGCATTCTATCAGCCATACCTTCGGGGTCTGACCCTCCAGACCCTCTCAGGGGAGGATGCGGAGGAACTGGACGCTGTCTTGTCGCTTCAGGAGGTCAGAGTGGCACTGGCCGCCCTGCCAATGGCCAAGGCTCCGGGTGGAGACGGTTTTCCACCGGAATTTTATCAGGCGTTTGCGGATACTCTTGCCCCCCGTCTCCTGCAGGTTTACCATGAGGCACTGGAGCATGGCACACTCCCACCCACCATGCACCAGGGTGAGGTTTGCATGCTTCTGAAACCGGGAGGGGATAGCTGTGATCCCGCGGCATACCGGCCTATCACTCTAATCAGCACCGATGTAAAAATCCTTACTAGGATTTTAGCCACCCGGCTGGCGCCGCATATGGTGCACTTAGTCTATCAAGACCAGTGTGGGTTCATCCCTGGCCGCAACACCGCCATGATCCTTCGGCGCCTAAACCATGTCCTCCATGAGGTGCGTGAATGGGAGGATCCTCAGGTCCTGGTGTCGATAGACCTGGCTAAAGCTTTCGACACTGTCAGCTGGGGGTACCTCTTGGAGGTGCTTCAGCTGGCTGGGGTGGGGCCCCTCTTCTGCGCCTGGATCCGGATCCTATTCAGCGCGCCTACAGCTAGGGTCAGACTCGGGGCGGCCCGATCGGAAGAGTGGCAACTGGGCAGGGGCACCCGTCAGGGGTGTCCCCTGTCGCCGCTCCTATTCGCCCTGGCGGTTGAGCCCCTGGCGGTGTCACTCTGAGCGGAGATGGTCCCCTGGGGGATACAAGTGGGGGATACTGTGCACTTGATCTCTCTGTATGCCGATGACGTATTGTTCTACCTGACCTCCCCCCGGAAATCGCTGCCGCTCCTGCTGCAGCACTTAGATCGTTTTGGTGCAGCTTCTGGGCTGCGCCTTAATCCTGAGAAGTTCTTGATCTTTCCCCTGGCGGGCTGTGGCGAGGACCCCAGAATGGGTTTCCCGCACCTGGGGCTGAGGTGGGAACTGGAGGCTTTCTGATACCTGGGAATCCAAGTGGCCGTGTTCGATGAGCAGTTGCTGGCCCAGAACGCCGAACGAGTGCTCAGTTCTCTGCAGCAGTCCGTGTCCTTTTGGAATACGCTCCCACTCTCCCTCATGGGGAGACTAGCCGTCCCAAAGATGGTGATGTTGCCGAGGGTGTTATACTTCCTGCAGAATACCCTGTGCCCGCTTCCCCCTTGTATATTCAACAAGCTTAATACACTGCTCACCTCCTTGCTTTGGGCGGGCAGGCGCAGCAGGGTTGCATTGCGCACAGTGGTCCAACGCTGGGAAGAGGGGGGTCTAGAGGCCCCGAGGTTCGACTTATACTATTATGCGACCCAACTTCTGCCAGCCACACGGTGGTTCGCGGGTACAGACAACTGGGAGTTGCAACTCCTGGCGGGTAGAGCAGATGAGAGGACGCTACAGGTGGCTCTGATGCGGGGCAGGGGAGCGGACGAATCCCTGCCGTATGTAGTGCGACACACTGCGAGAATCTGGCAGCGAGTTGTGGAGAGGGTGTTGAGGCGGGCCCCCTTTAATAGGGAGCTACCGGTGTGGATATTGGCACCGGTGACGTTGATGGAGGAACACATGTCGTTCCGGGAATGGCATGAGGGCGGTTGTGAGACTCTGGCGGACCTATATCCGGACGACTCTTACGTGACCCTAGAGAGGGCTACGGAGGCCTTTGGACTCACTGGGGGACAGTATCTCCATTATAGAGGCCATCAGGAAATGGCGAGTGCGACCTGGCCACAATATCCGGAGGTGCCCCAGGTGTCCCATGCTCTGAATATCCTTCTGTCCTGTGGAGGGGGACGACGACTGATAACGCTGTTATATACGGCTATGAGGTGTGACTCGGCCCCTCCGATATCCCCGTCTTGGGTGGCATGGGAAGCGGATCTGGGGGTCGCCCTAGACCCGGGACAACGTAAACGAATAGGGACCCTTACCCGGAAGGTGTTGTGTAATGCACAATTCAAACTGATTCACTTTAATTTTGTGCACCGCACTTACATGACTCCAGTTGCTTTACACCGCATCGCCGCAGATAAAACGGATGCCTGTCCTAGATGCGGTACAGTCAGAGACGGATTTCTCCATCTGGCCTGGAAGTGCCCGCTGGTCGGAGACTTCTGGAAGGCGGTGGTGGACCACATCCGAAAGGTCACAAGCTTACATATTGCCCTGACCCCGCTTCACTGTTTGCTGGCCCTGGTCCCTAAACCTAGAAAGAGGAACTTATCCTACAAAATGTTTCAGCTACTCTTGGTGCTGGCTATCACTTGGATGGGACAGAGGGCACCTGTCATGTCATTATCGCTTCGGGATGTTGGGGAATGGCCGTTGGCTGAGGAGACACACATGCAGCGTACACGTAAGGATGAGCGGCTACAGGAGGACTTGCTTGCCTGGCGTATGATGTGCGCTGTGGGGTCAGTCGGCAGCGATTCGGATGCAACTAGTGCTGAATTGTTCTCCTCTGGGAAGTCGGTGTCTGAGGGTGGGGATGCTGGTGGCGGGGAGGGAGAGATGGTGTTGGGGTAATGCCCTGCTGGCTACGCACAATGTTCCATAATGTCAGTTTTTATGATTTACTTTGCATCCCGAAGATTTGACTCTTATATTTATTATTATATCTGCACCTGCTGGGGCCGTATTGGGGCAATGAACTGTGTAAACATGTATTTTCTTTCTACCGATGCCAATTTTGGGGGGGAATATGTTGTTCATCTTTGCTAAAAAAAAAAGTAAAAAAAAAAAGACCAGTATGGGAATGTGAGGAAATGTGGTATATTGTATATTGTATGGTGTGGGGTGACCTCTCCATGGAATACACTCACATTAGCAACTGGGGTCCAGTTAAGCTCATTTGTTAAACCTTAGCTTAACCCCTGGAAGCTGTGGCTTTGAGCAGTCATACTTAAACAAAGGAACAAGTGTAAAGTATTTAGAAGTACCAAAACAATTTAATAAGAAAGTCATGCAACACAAAAGAAATCCAAAACCAATTTTTTAAAATAGACCATATTTCTATGAATTTTTAGACAACAAAATAAACAAAACCCACAGGAGGATTTTGGAGATGAAGATTTTTAAGTAAAACGTAAATCCCAGCTTTTCACTGAAAAACATGATGAACATGCATCGTAGCCACATAATTTAGAAACTTTGTCAACTGAATTGCACTTGACTACTCTGGCCCAGTGACCAAATCTGACAGGGGGAAGATCAGGGGAGATAATGAGGAGTAGGAGGACAGTTGCCATGGCACCAAAGTAGTCTCAAACCCAGTTCTAGGCTCTATGAGTGAACTGCCGTAGACTTCAATAGAGTTATATTGATGCAAGGGTTGCAGGATGTTGAAGATGCTGTAAGATGCTGAGGATGCTGTGCGGTCAACAGGTTCTTTCCTGTGGTAACTCCTCGATCCACAGTCTTGGTGGGATTAGTTTGGCCACATGGGTTGATGTGGTCCTGCGAATATCCAGTTGCCATTGGACTACTGGCCTCCGGTCACAGTGAAATTCTTGGTTTCCTTTATTGAAGGCTAGTGTTTGTCTTAAGCGACCAAACATGTTGGGGCTACTGAGTGGCCAGAACAGGCTTCTTCAACTTTTGTGGCTCTGGTGCTGTAACAGGAAGTCAGCACCTTGACTCCTGGAGTTCACATCTTCTGTCTGGGGCAACTTTTCTACAAGACAGGCACCACACACACAGTTCTCTCTTTGCTTGCCCAAGGACCAGAAGGTGCAGCTCAACGGTTGGTACAGCCTGTCTTGCCAGGTCCATGGAACAGCAGGGCATTGCTTCTTCAGTCCTCTCTCTTGTCAAGATGTGATCTAAGGTCCGGGGTGCCAGAGGTGGTATTGTTATGTGCAGAAAGTGTCCTCAGGGGAGGTAGAAGTTACTAGCCAATGGGCTACCAGGATAATCCCTGCCTAATGATGATTTCCTGCAAAGCATGGCATCTAGCTATCCCAAAGTGCACATTTATGCCCCCCCTCCCATGATGGCTGAACCCTTCTCTTGGTGTGTGAAGCTTGTTAGCCCACCCTAGAAGGGTAGCTACATGGGGGCTACATGCCCATAGAAAACCAGTTTAACAACTGGTCTCCCCTTGCGGTCCCCAATGCCAGCCTGTCTACCTCAAAAAAAGAGCAACCCCTCTTGTGTGTCTTCACCATTTGCCCTTCACAGGTGGTTTCTCTTTTGAAACTCGCCTTTTGGGCTCACACGCTGTGTGGCTTCCTGCCAGGGAGATATGACATTTTTCCCAACAGCAGGCCTCTATTGTTCATGCTCCTGGGAGTCGTTCACATTTCTACTCAGGAAGTCAGAAGGCCATCTTGCGTCCAGAATCTGCGAATTGCCACATGAAGACCTGGGCAACAGAGTGACAACTTTCTAAAAGTTGTATTTCTTAACAAGTTACACTGATTTCAACATGGGAATCAAGTCGAATTTAATGTAATGATTCTTTTGAATCCTGGAAATATCAACCTTGGATAATCTCATTTAAAAGTTAGCACAGCTGAGTTATTGGTGTATAACTCTGGACTAATTCAAAGGGGATACTAGCCTTTTCACAGTAAAAATGACAATTTGGTGTTTTTATTGTTAAGACATACGGGAACACATGTTCTACTTTTTAATATTCAGCACCCTGCCTTAGGACTCGAGCGGCCTACTGTAGGGGTGACACATGTATTAAAAATGGAGGTTTGGGCTTTGCCAATAATTTAAATAGCAAAGTCGAGTTAGTAGTTTAAAAACTGTCCTACCAGTCTGCAGTAGGAGGCTGGGAAGATGTTTCACATTGTCACATCCAGGGTTGCACAATAAGAGCTGCAGCCCTAGAGGGACACTTTAACTTTTAGGCCTTGGGTACCCTTGGTACCACATACTAGGGACTTATAGGTAAGCTAACTTACGCCAATTGGGTGTACGACAATCAAACATTACATTTTTAAGGGACAAAGAACTGGAAGAAACGTATAGTTAGCACGCCTCAGTGCACTCTCACAGTCAGAAAAAACAGCAACATCAGTCCACAACCTTGGGAGAGATCATGCAAAAAGAGGCATTTCCCTACAGGAAAGTACTATGAATTTGGATGGAGTGACTTCACATCACTCAGATGGAATTAGGAATGGTGATTATCTAAGGAATTTGGCATGAAGAGTCTGATCAAACCTCAAGTATTCTGAGCCGGTTCAGTGTTGCTCTGAGGCAGAAGCAATCCTCCACAGGATCCCAACAGCCTCATTGGTTGTACAAGAATTATCAGGCAAGAGGGGACTATATCATTGCAGTAGATCACTGCAGCCCTATCACAACATTCACCCAAAATGAAAGTCTAAGTATATATATACAAGTAAAGGCATCAGCAATCATGGAATTAGTTAAGAAGATTATGTTGGTCACCTTGATTCAAAAATTTAAAAAACGTACATAGCTTGCCCATACTCACCAGGTCTGCATCAGCTTCACAATTTACCCAATTTTTAGCGCTCAGTTATAAATGACTTAAAAAACATTATTATATTGTCTAACTCCAAGCCTAATGCTGCAGCCAATATGGAAATAGATGTGATATAGCCATCAGTGCATCTACATTTCCATTGTACGAACCATGTGATGTTCTCTAAGCTCAAAATAGTGGAGATCAATTCATGTTGAATCCAACCACCAACTGTACTGTCTATACTGATGAAGAAATCTAAATCATGCCACAGACCAGTTCCAGAATATCACAAGTAATGAAAACCTGGCCACATCTGCTTGCAGCCAGCCTGATCCATGAATAAATGGGTAAAATGAAACACCCATCCCTTTAAACCCTGGGAAATTACCAACGTTTGAGCCAGCTCTTTCTAAGACTAAACGTAAATCAAATAAATCAAACCTACCTATTACTTCTGTTAGGTGTCAACAACAAAAATTAGCATCCATACGCTTTTTAGATCACAGTACTTAATGCAACAATGCAGTGATAAGGACAGCAACCAATTACAAACTGCCAATAGAAGGTCTACCTGATCGAGCATGGCGGAGACAGCTGCGTGGAAGTCAATATCCACCTTCCACAACAGTAAGCCATATGCACTAACTTTAAATAATTGCGATGAGACCATAAAAGCGCATAACCTTGAGGCGGATACGCTCTTCCTTCCTGATCAGAATAATACTCCAGAAACAAGTTATTTTACCCTACTTTTCATTCAACATTACAAGTCCAAAGTGAATTTTGACATTAAAAACAGATTGTTTCTTATGGCTGTTTAAAGCATCCTCTAAACTAAATTTTATTAAATCAGAGGATATTGAAAAAGTTGGTTTCATCTGTACATCAGCAGCAGTAATGCTTAAAACAACTATAGTAAACTGGTACAGGCAATCAACAGCAGATTTTATTTACTCCCACAGACAAGCCTTGGATGGGAAATCAGTATTGAAATATGTGCACAGCATCTTTATCCAACACCCTTTTTGCCAAGTGAATTATCAAAGATGTTGGACACAAGTTGGACACCTGTATCCCTCTTAAGAGTCGCAAAGGGCGCATTACCTCTACGTCCCTCGTCCTCGACCCAGTCATAACACATGAGGTATTCCACCCGACAGGAAACAAAACAGGAAACGCTTTTTAGACTCCACCCACCCTCCTGCCAGGTGCTATAACACACCTCACCACCAGAAGCAAATCCTGTTTTGTTTCCTGACGGATGGAATTCTGATGGGGGACGCTTGGGTAGGTGCCAGACACTTACCTGCTTCGCCTGTCCTGTGGTTTCCTCCTTTGCTGGGCATTGGGGGTGCTCGTGGACCTCCGTGGGATGTTGACACTGGGCTGCTGGGCTTCCTGTGTTTCCTGGATTGCTGGGGACCTGGGTTGCGGGGCCTCTCGGGTCCCCAGGGATTTCGTCGGTTTCTTGCTGGGAGTGTCTCTGCATCTGCCCTTGGACCTGGCTGCCGGTTGGTGCTCCCGTTCTCCTTATGCTGTTTCTTCTATTCTTCAGTTTTTTTGGATGGCTTTCATAAACACTATGCTTTGTCCACTTTGAAGGGTCAGTGGGCTGCTATCCGGGCCTTCCGGGATCCGGCTTCTCTTCTGCCTTCGGACGGGTTGTTGGTTTCCCGTCTGTTTCGGAGTTTCTCTCTTTCTGCTCCTTCGGTCCGCTCCCCGGTTCCTCCCTGGGATCTTTCTTTGGTTTTGGGTGCCTTGCAGTCCCCTCCCTTTGAGCCTTTGGAGTCTGTGGCCTTGAAGTTCCTATCTTTCAAGGTGGCCTTTTTGGTCGCTGTTACATCTGCTTGGAGGTTGGGCGAGCTTACGGCGTTGCGCTGTTCTCCCCCTTCTTGAGGTTTATGGACGATGCAGTGGTCCTTTCTTTGGACCCTGGGTTTTTGCCTAAAATTCGTTCACGTTTCTATTCCTCCCAGGAATTGATTCTTCCTTCTCTCTGTCCTTCTCCTTCCTCGCCTTCTGACATCTTGCTCCATTCTTTGGATGTGATGCGTGCTTTGTCTGTTTATGTTGCAAGTTCTGCTGGGTTTAGGTCTTCTGACTCCCTCCCTCGTTACCTTTGGTTTGGCTAGTAGGGGTAAGGCTGCCTCTCGCCTTACTTTGGGTCGTTGGATCAAGGCTGTGATCTCTTTGGCTTACCAGGGCTCTGGTTTGCCTTGCCCGTCTGGTGTTCAGGCGAGATCTACCAGGGGTGTGTCTGCTTCGTGGGCTGCTTTCCATGGGGTTCCACTTGATGAGATTTGTAGGGCGGGTACTTGGGCGTCCGAGTCCACTTTTGTGCGACATTATCGCTTGAATTGTGCTCTGTCTGGCCGCCCTAATTTTGGATCTGGTGTGTTGCAAGCTGTGGGGTCCCCCCCCTGTTTGATTCTGTTTTGTTTCTGTTTATTATTAAACTCTGTCTTGCTGCACTCCATTGTGTCTGGTCTGTTTCTGTGTCTGGTGTGCCAAAGGCCTTTTTGGGGTTGCTTTGGTATGCCTCATGTGTTATGACTGGGTCGAGGACGAGGGACGTAGAGGTAATGCTTGGATTACTGGAGGTATTCCCCATTACTCTTAGTCCTACTCGTCCTCGACCCAGTCATACAACCCGCCCGCCCTCCCTTTCCAGACCTTTGGTGCTTGGTACATCAGGATTTGCTTCTGGTGGTGAGGTGTGTTATAGCACCTGACAGGAGGGTGGGTGGAGTCTAAAAAGCGTTTCCTGTTTTGTTTCCTGTCGGGTGGAATACCTCATGTGTAATGACTGGGTCGAGGACGAGTAGGACTAAGAGTAATGGGGATTACCACCAGTAATCCAAGCAACAAACAATATGGTCACCCCTAGATCTGGTATATATATCTATAAGTTGGAACACTGGCTCGCATAGATCATGCCTATTGACACAGGTGACAAACACACCGGCAGGGAACGAGGGGAGGCGGCCACCAGAGATGCAGAACCTTTCACCTTTGAAATGTCATACATTATCCTTCCTAGTAGGTCAGTGTTGAGCGCAAAGCCACCTGACTTCAAAATAGATTCGAAAATGATATACATTCGCTCATGAAATAATTCAGGCTTCTGTAGGTTAAGAAATAACGATATAGAATTTGATTTCATTAAATCGTATGACATCTTCTGCTGGCAAGAAACTGGGGCCAGATGTATCCTTGGATTGTGTTCCCCCTTGAGTCACGCAGTGTTGCACGGGCAACGCAATCCTTAACTCAGGTTTGCGTAGCGAGGCTACCTGGTGTGGCCCTGTGCTGCTCTGTAAATCTGGAGCGAGACTTTGCAGCACAAGTCGCTGCTTCTCATTACTCTGCCCCGATCATGAGTTCCAAGGGTGGCGAGTGAGTGTTCTCATACATCTACCCAAGGATGTTGGTGCATTCCCTGACTTACCAAGACTGATAAATCTACACCTTCCCGACTCTTCTTTCTCTTTGTCAGTGTGCTGCATCCTGCAGAACTCTTAAAAAGAGGAGACTACCTCTCAGGTTTGTTTTTGTGCAGGAAAGTGTTCCTTATTGTAGACAACAACCCTGCATGCAACGCAGTCACCCCTGCACCATGACGCAAGGGTGCCTGTTTTGGGACTAGGCTGCACTGAGTGCATCAGCACAGGAAGAGGGCAGGACTGCACCATATTTTGATAGATATGGTACATTCCTGCCCCCTCAATTTGACGCAGCACAGCAAGAGAAGCTAAACTCACTTTCTCCTGAGGCGGAAGCCGGGAGACGCTAGGATTGTCATTTTTAAAACTGTATTTTGATTGTGTTTGACTGTGGTATTTTACCAACCTACCTCCCGCTCCTGGGCCTTTTACCATCGCTATTGATCCTCTGGGCATTCCCGCGCAGCAGATTACATAGCTGCAGCGGGCTACACCTTCTTTGCCGCCATTCCCTTGAGGCCACTGGCCACGCCCACCATCTATCGGCCACACCCCCCTCCTCTCTTCCTGTAAATAATGTGCCTTTCCTGTACGCGCAGCGGACGGCCGCAGCGGGCGCGCCGTCAGCGTGCCGAAGGCGCGCCAAAGGCAAGCCCGTCTGCGCCTGTCTGCGACCGACAGGGACCAGGGGCCACGGATGCTGCCCTGGCCCTCACCTATTCCCCAGCTCAACTTCTTCCCCTAAATTCTGCCCTGTCCATCACTCCGTCCCTGTCTAAGCACATTGCGGCTTTGGCATTTCTGTCCCTTCCGTTCCTTTGTCTGAACCTGTATTACTCTCTCCCCGGTTACAGACTTTCCCTCTCCCTGTTTTCCCTTCTTCCTCTCCGCCCACTACGGCCACTGCCTACCTGCTAAATACTAGATCAGCAGGCAACCACCAGTACGAGATTTTTAACCTACTGGACACTGAAGCTCCAGACCTCTTGTTTCTCACTGAGACTTGGTTTGCTGCTGATTCTCTTCCCGATCTGTTGTCCGCCCTCCCCGATTCGTACTACGCCCTTAGGGCGGACTGCCCAGCTGGTAAGGCCGGCGGGGGAGTGGCGATGATCATTCGCTCCCATCTACAGTTTCAGCTTCTCCCCCATTCTCCTATACCGGATATAGATTTCTTGGTTGCTCGCTCAGTTAACCTTTTAGCTCCTATCACAATAGTTCTAATGTATCGTCCCCCTCAGAATATGCCCAGTTTTGTGCCTATCTTACAAGAATTACTTGCCACACTTGTGGTCAATAACTCCTCAGTGCTCCTCCTTGGAGACTTTAATTACTGGCCAGGTGATCCTAGAGAGGACTTGCCCTCAAAAGATTTTGCAGCTACTCTTCAGTGTCTCAATTTTCTCTCTCACCTCCACTCCCCTACCCATATTCACGGCCATATCTTAGATCAGGTATGGTCAGCCAGCTGTACTATTCTTTCCCCTATTGTCGTCCCCTGCACCTGGTCTGACCATTTTTTGATTTCATTTCTCATTGAACTTGGAGCCCAAAAAAAACCCTTTTATCTAAGAATATTACAGCTCGCAACTGGAATCGGGTTGATCTCAACCTTCTTTGTTCCTCTCTAACTTCTTCTCCCCCGGACCTAGGGACCCTCTCTCTTGATCTTCAAGTAGACTCTGTGAATCAGTGGTTGTCCTCTGCCTGTGATCGCGTTGCCCCCCCCTTAGAAAAGTCAAGATCTGCCGCCCCCATGGCGCCCAAAAATGGTTCACAGATGATTTGAAAACCCTTAAACTGGACCTTAGACGGTCCGAACGTCATTGGAGACGCAATTACTGTCCTTTTTTGCGAGCCAAATATAAGCTTCTTTTGATAAATTACAAGAAGGCTATTCTCTCGGCTAAAACCACGTACTTTTCTGAGAGAATATCTCTATCAGCTAATAAATCTAAGGAAATTTTTTCCATAGTCCGCAACGTGCCTCGGACAGAGCCAACTCCAATCCCGTCCCCTCTCAAGCCCTTTGTCTGTCTCTTAACAACTTCTTTTTAGAAAAGAACGCGAAGATCAAATCTAATATTCCTCCAACAAATTCACCCCCTCTCTCCTCTCCTTCCCCCTTACCGCCTTTGCCCTCTTTGTTCCTTGAGCAGTTTCCACCCATTTCTCTAAATACCTTTCTGGCTCTTCTCCGGAAAGTGAAGTCAGGGTCTCTGGCTGATTGTACTCCAGCTCATATTCTAAGGGAGCTCCTCACTCATTGTCCTGATCCCTTTCTCTTCCTCCTTAACTCCTCTATTTCCTCTGGTCAATTTCCGCATTTTTTCAAATCTCCTATAGTTCGCCCCATCCTAAAAAAGACTGGTGCAGACTCCTCCCTTCCTTCTAATTTCAGACCCATTTCCCTTCTCCCATACCTTGGAAAGATATTGGAGAGCTATACTACCTCTTGTCTCTCCTCCTTCATTGAGGATAACCATCTCTTGGCCTCCCACCAAGCGGGTTTTCGCCCAGTCCACTCTAACGAGTCAGTGGTCCTGTCCGTCTTAGACGAGCTCAAGAGTAAGGCGGATTCCAACCTGCCTCAAGCCCTTGTGCTCCTTGATCTGTCCGCTGCATTTGACATGGTCGACCATTCCATCCTTCTCGACCGTGTCGGCGCGGCGGGCGTTCGGGGCACCGCTCTCTCTTGGCTCGCCTCCTTTCTTAACGGGCGGACACAGGCCGTTCACCTGTCTGGCCATATTGCTCCAACCCGCCTGGTCCCTTGTGGGGTCCCCCAAGGTTCCTCCCTGTCCCCTCTTCTTTTTAATCTTTATATTCGTCCCCTTATTCTTTCTTTTCTTGACATGGGGGTCTCCGTATATAATTATGCAGATGACCTCCAGCTTGTCTTTGATCTCTCTTCCCGCCTGCACTCCCTACCTAAATTTCATTCCACTCTTCTTTTCATCTCGGAGTGGATGAATTGCAACCAACTGAAGCTTAATCTGGACAAGACGGAGTTGGTCCTGACCGGCCATTCCATCTCCCCTTGGTCATCTGCCTTCTGGCCCTCCACCTTTGGCCCTTCGCCCATACCAGCGGCCTCTGCAAAGACCTTGGGCATTAAAGTCAGTGGAGACCTCTCCATGCATGCCCAGATTGGCTCAGTTGTCTCCTCATGTTTCCTCTCCCTCCGTATTATTTGGAAAGTGTCCCGTTTCTTTTCCACCGATGCTCTCAAACTTATCATGCTAGCTATGATTCTTTCCCGCATTGATTACGGGAATAGTCTCTATGTGGGCATTCCGGCTTATGAAGTACGCCGATTACAAGCCATCCAGAACCAGGCTGCCCGAATTATTCACCACCTGCCCAAATCTTCCCACATTACACCTGTCTTGAAATCTCTTAACTGGCTTCCCATCTGCCAGAGATCTTTCTTTAAAATGGGATGCCTGGCCTTCATGGCCCGCGCACGTATTGCCCCAGCCTTCATCAATTCACTCATCATCCCTTATACTCCCATCCGTGCACTTCGTTCTTCCACCCAATTCCTCCTTAATGTCACGCGGTTTCGTAAATCCAAAACAGGAGGTACCAGATTTTCAGTATTAGCCCCCCGCTTCTGGAACAGCCTCCCCTTGTCCATCAGGTCCATCCCAACCTTCCTCCAATTTCGTAAAGCCCTAAAGACAAATCTATTCTCCATAGCGTACTCCGGCTGATCTCCTCTTGGCATCCCCCATCCTTTTTAGCTTCTATTCCCAGTGCCAGGAAGCCGCTTGGTCACAGTGCGCTTTATTAAGAACTTTCTTCACTTCACAAGTTGTCTTGATGCATTGAACTACAGCAAAGTTTGATAAATCTTTCCCCTGGTGTGAAGAGCCTGAATCTATCAGTGGCTTTTTAGTATCACATGCTCAAGCTAAAAAAAACTGGATAACATAATTGTCAAGTTGGAGGCTTAGCAACATATATAACCACTTCCTCAGACCTTGCTATTATGATAATTGCATCAGAAGAGCCCTTTATATGAACAGTCCTAATCAAACCTAGGAATTGTTCATCATGGCCTAGTCAAATTGTAATAGGAAATATTTACATCAATCCAGCAACAAAATATAACAAAATGAACTTTACAAAAGGAATGGGCATTTTAGAAAGGATAAAGGCATCTCACATTGCAACTGAATTAATAACAGGAGATTTTAATATGAATCTACTATCAAGGAAGTCCGAGAAATGAACTAATTGAAATCCAAAACTCAGTTTGTGGAGTCCTGGAAGGTACCCCACTATGCCTAGACAGTTGAAACCAAGTAATTAAGGCCTCATGTACAAATGTTCCTAATAGAAAATCATAAATTGCGACTAATAATGATTCACAATTTGCTATTTCTTATTTGGAATATACTAAAATGGATTCAGTGAAAGTGGTCTCAATTTGCGCAATGAAGTCTCTGAAATGCATTGGTATTTTGTAAACCCACCTATGAACTAATGGTCAGTTCACAATATACAGGATCGTCACGGGTCAAAATTCGGGCCACCTAATCAATAGTCATGAGGTAGGTTGCATATTGCGAGCCACTAAGATTGGCCATAATAACAACGATGTTGATCTGCAGGGTAAAGCAGATCCCCATGTCTGTGATTGCTTTTAATTAAAGTATTTTTTAATGCTGCCCCTTTTCCTTAAGTAAAATAGGATGTGTTGGAGAGTTTTACAATCTATTTTTGGTGTAGGCAACCACTGCCGACTCTAAAAACCTTTCTGACAAAATTCACAATGGAGTCCTTTGGGGACCCCTTTCCGTTTGCGAATGGCTTACCACCTTCTTTGAGTTGGTAGTAAAATATTAATGCTTTGCAACCAGATTTTGGTTGGAAAACAGTATTGCAAACTGTAAGGAGTCAATATTTGGAAGGGTTGCCTTTAAGACACTCCTTCCAAATAGCAATCCCTAATGGTTCCTGAATCCCATTTCACAATTTGGAAAACTTTTTCTGAATCGTTGAATGGGTTTCATTCATTTCCTCTAATTTACCGAAACAGAAGGTTTACAAATGCTAAAACCCTTTGTACATGAGCCCCTTACAACCACTTCATATAGGAGTGTGTAGCCGTAATGGGAGATTGCCTTCTGAAAAACCAGCTAACTACACCAGTTACCAAATGGTGCAAGAACATTGGAAAAGTCTCACTTTGTTTAGACACATAATACGTTTGAAAATATTGGAACGTTTTGAATGTGAAAACTTTGCCCAACGTTTAAGTCTGTTAAAAAACGTCAGTGAGAAGGATAAAGTAACAACTCTTTGTTTATTTACAAGGTTACAAAAACTGAATAGTCTAAAATAGCATATGACTCAGGCAGACACTTTGGCAGCATAGAAAATTGATGAAAGTATGACCCTATCATAATCATATCTAAAGTCATTCATCGACTTTCAAGCACCAGCATCTTTTTTAGGCACACAGCCAATAAGATGTAATGATAATGTCACAATTTGCAGTGACAGCTTCTTTCAGCACGTCATTAACAATGCCAAAAAACTCATGAAAGGGAACCCAAAGAAGGAATTAAACATTATATTTAACCCCCCTTTTGCAAAAGGAAAGAGAACTAAATAAGCGTCGGCATCAAGTAAAACTAAGCAATTCACAACCCTAGAACTTAGATGTCTTTAGAATCTGCAGGAAATTATACAAAAGTAATTGTGGGAAGCAAAAGGTTCCTAAAAGACAAAGAGTGGTTGGCTTTAGTTGCTGTTTGCAAAACCAAAGATACATCAATGCTTGGGGCCTATTATAACAATATGGCCCTTATTCCAATATTGGGCGGAAGGCCATCCGACAGCTCGTCGGTGGCGGTCCGCCCGACATCTGCTGCTGCAGTCCAACTGCGGCATTACAATGCATGCGGTTGGAGGCAACAGGCAGAGGGACTGTCCGACACTTTCAGACCGGCTCAACGAGGCAGTAGGTTTGTCAGACAGGCAGTAATCCCAACAATAGGGGTAGTGCCTACTCAGGCACCACCACAGGGGTTACAATGTCCTTTTCTGTCTGACTGTCTATGGTGGTCCGACCACCATTGAAAAGCAGATGGAAATGGACTTTGGGGGCCCCTAGAAGGGCCCCCATCCCACGGGACCTACGCTATGGGCTCTGGGTGGCACCTGGTTTGCCCCCCAAACATCCCTGCATTGTGTGTGGTGCCTGCCACACAGTGCAGGGATGTTTAAAAAGTGCGTATTACATATTGCGGCTTGTGCTGCAACTCTCAGCACAAGCCACAATAGGAAATACTCCCTTTCCACGCGCTGTGGTGGCAGTCGCATCATTATCAGTGAAGCGGGACCTCCGACTCCTTGTCGGGTGGTCCCTTTTCTGACAAAATGCTGCTCAGCTACTCATCCAACCGCCATCGAAATGATGGCCTATGTATATACTTCAAACAACAAAAAACTTGCAAAACAGCTTCTCAGGAAACGGGTAGAAATAATGAGATTCTTCTTAATATTGCCAAAGTTGGGCAAAGGTACCAGCAAATGAAAATGAACATTGTGCCGCGCAGGATACCATCATGTATTGAGAACAGGTGTACAGTCAGATTTGTTGCCACTAGCATTAAAAAATCTGGCCAGATGATGGCCGTGGCGAAATAGATCGCCAGCCTCATTATAAGTTTGATATTGAATATTGGGCGCAATGACTTCATCCCATATATAATGCTGGCTACTTGGCAGGATCAATATCTCCATCTTGACAGGGGTAAATCCTCTGACTGTTACACAAAAAAGTTTCTTGTTCCTCTGCACCCAACTACAGAACGAGTGCCCTTTGAGATACAGAAACAAAACTATGATCAATATTACCTTTAATCAATCTTCAAACATTGGCATTGGACTCAGAGCAAATTCCTTTGCATCCAACAGGATTCAGAGACAACCAGGAACGATGGATAAGAAAATGACTTTTCAATGTTAGTCAGCAAAGACAGCGCTCCTTCTACAGCAGACTTCTATAATCTGCTTGGTTCATCCAATACTTTTTCAATACTATTGACTGAAGAAACCTATGGCTCAAATTGGAAGGCTGGGAAATAGAAAACACACAGCTCAGGGCTATTCCAGCCTTATACATGGGCATTTGAGTCTAGGTGCAAACAGGCAAAGATTCTCTTACAAAAAAAAGATTTTCACGACCAGAGGTCTAAAACATGGCTGTGCACTGGCCCCATTACTTTTCAGACTTTTATGATACTGTCAAAGAACTACATAACAAAGGAGCATATCGCAAAAATAGGAGGTAAACCGATTGCATTACTGATGTCTGCCGATGACACTGTGATTTTCGGCCACACGAGAACAGTCTGCAACACACATTGAGTTTGCTGAAACCTCTTATGCCGGCAATCACACCATTTGGTAAACCATGAAAAATTGAATGTTTCATACACCTGTAACAACAAAATAGAAAAAGTCTGCTGGTATAGAAATAACAAAACATTTGGCTGATACTTGAGGCCATAGGAATCAAACTCTGATTTAGCGATTCTAAAATTGCAATTTTTTGCTAATCGCTATTTGAGAATCGCAAAACGCTATGTATATAGGATTTGCAAATAATTTTGCGAATCCTACATATTCATTCAGAGGCTCAAAGGAATGAATGGAAAGACATTCTCAATTTGCGATTCTCAATTAGAGATTGGCAAATTGAGAACGCAATTTCAAGGGTGCCAGGGTATCAAAAGGACACCCTGTTGCCCCCCTGAAATGTGCATGTGTGCACATGTGGCACACATATGTGCCCTAAGGGCATGTATGTGCGCTACATGGCACTTTAAAAAATGCAAAAAAGTGCATTTTTCAGAGAAATGGCAAAATACCACCAACTTGAAGTTGATGGTAATTTGTGATTCCTTAAGGCCAAATTGCACTTTTTCTGTGTTTCTTACATTGCATTTAAGGAATAGCAATTTGTGATTCCTTGAATGCAATTGCAAAATAGGGAATCACAAATATTGCGATTCCTTATTTTGCGAGGCAGTTTTTCTTTCATACATACTACTGAGCCCAATTGCGATCGCAAACGCCGAAATTCGCAAAATTTCGGCTTTTTCATTCACAATGTGGAATGATACATATGGCCCTTACATATTTTCTGGTTTATGGTTCAACAACAAAGGCACCTTTACCAGCCAGAAGGCAGAACTGACAAGAAAAGCAAATAATCTAACATATGCGTTTATGAAACAAACAAATAATTTGAAAAGCCCTTAGTAGAAGCCGCTTTTGATGTGAGTAAAGCAAAGTACACACCATCAGTATCCCACATTTGTGACGTGTTCTCTACAACATTAAAACATACTTTCTACCCTCTTCAACAGCTCTGTTCCGTATTTGTCTAGAATTTAATCTGATAAATCAAACCGCACTCCATGCAGGGCATGCGTTACATTTCTGGCAGAGACATAAGAAGGCTCCCCGGGCTCATTAGGATCCAGCCTCTGGGCTGACATCAGGACTCATAAGCAAATAAAAACACCTCATCGTGATGCTCTGATTAAATAAATTGAGATATTGCAAATAAAGGTTGGGAATTAACTCCATCTTGGCCTCATTTTAAAGCCATAGCATAACAGCAGCATTGAGTGTGATCCTTTGCTCTGGAATTTGCTACCTCTTGTTGTGTTCTTAATATGGGGAGTGGCAGCCTTAGGGGTATCAACTTGGGACCTACACTCCGGGGCATCTAGGTCTAACTAGGCCTGACACGTGGCCCTAGAAATAACTGAGACGGACACTGGGAATAACTTCTTGGCTCTCCGTCTGCGCGTCTGACTGCGTACGTGCGTGCGGGGTCCCTCTTTATTATGGCAAGTCACATGACTCAACGTTGCACGCTCATGACATCATGGGCGTGCCAGAACCAGGAACATAACATTCCTCCTAAAACATGAGGAAAAACAACAACAAGACATACAAACATTATCAACCAGTCTGTCATGATATTTTCCTTTGGCACACTCTGCTCAAACTGTTATTCAAAATTGCTGGGCATCACTCTCACTTTTTATGAACAGTCTTACGTGAAGTAGTCGCGTAGCCGACAGGAGGGCGTGGGGTTTCTTCTCAGTCCGTGTTGCGACTCCCTCCGACTCGGGATATCTTTCTCCGCGACTGGGGCAGACATCGGCGCCTCACTGTCTGCCGCCTCAGGATGTCGCAGGTCTTCCAGAGCCCCAGAACTTTCACTCTGCTCATCACTCACTGCTGCTCTAGCACTGCTTCTCTGGGTGACTTTGTGGCTGGGTGCTGTTTCCTGGTGTGAAGAGCTGATTGCAGTCTCAGTTCCATCGTCGAACGTTGGGGGACAGGGTGATGTTGGCTCAGGATGGAACCGTTTGAAATGGGATACATTTCTTGTTACTGTTTCCCGCCCCCGGGCTGCTATGATGCGGGTGCCTTTCACGCCAATCACTCGCCATGGTCCTTTTTCATAGTTCAATCTGAACTTTCCACTGGTTACCCTGTTTCGGAGAAGCACTAGATCGCCTCTGTTGAATTTTACCATCACAGCCCTTCTTTTCTTACTGATTTGAGCAAAGGTGGCTTTTCTTTTCTGCGCAATTCGATCTTCTTTTGCCCCCTCAGGTGCCCACCTTGGATGGTGAGGGATAGAGCCAGTCACCACTCGCCCCATGAGGACATGTGCTGGAGCTACCCCTGTGGTCGAATGTGGGGTCTGTCGGTAGTTACGGAGGAACGTGAAGATGGCCATCTCCACTGACTGGCTTTTGTCATGGGCAATGCGAATGACCTTGTTCAGTGTTCTCATAAATCGCTCTGCCTCTCCGTTAGCCTGAGGCCAGCGAGGGGTGATGCGCCGATGCTGGGTGCCGAGGGAGGACAGATAAGTAGCCAGTTCTTGTCCTTGAAACGGGGGCCCATTGTCTGTGCGGAGTTCACGGATTGCCCCATGAGCGGCAACAATTTTCTCAATTTTGGGGATGACTTCCTCGGCGCTCGTGCTAGTTATTATTTCCACTTCCGGGTATTTGGAATGGTCATCGATCATCACTAAAGTGTGTCTCCCGTCCGGGAGACTACCGAAATCCATACTGACTCGTTCCCATGGCTGTCGTGGCCGGGGTTCCACTATGATCGGGGCTTCACGAGGAGCATCTCCAGTGACTTGGCAGGCTGTGCATGATCTCACCGCATTCTCCACCATCTCGTCCATCAGGGGGAACAACACTTTTGTTCTTAGACGTGCTTTGGTTTTGACCATTCCCTGGTGACCCACATGCGCAAGTTGCACCACCTGGTCGGCCAACGCAGCGGGTATTACCAGACGATGCCCTCTCAGCAGGCATCCGGTTGCGTCCTCGTTTAGCTCTTCCCTGACATGATGCAGGCTCTCCATGATCTTTTGGACTTCTGATGTGAGCACCTTCCAACTCTCCTTGGCCCGGTGCCAGTTCGCTGTTCGGAGAGCCTCTTTGGCCCTCTGTAAGCAGGCATCTTGCGCCGTGGCATTCGCAATGTCACCTACGGAGAGGGGTCGCGGACATGACCGCGATATCACCCATTTGACATAGGCTTCCGTTTCTTCTGCCTCGTCCATTTCTTCCGGGGTGGCTGGCCTAGGATGGCGTGAGAGGTAGTCCGCTGGGTTCTTTGCCCCTGGCTGGTATTCAATGTTGCAGTTGTACTCCTGCAGTTGAAGCATCCATTTCTCGATGCGGGGCGGCGGTTTTGTCGAGGTCCCCGAGAACAAGGCCACTAATGGTTTATGGTCGGTACCACCGTGAACGGCTTGCCATACACATACAGATGAAAGTGCCGGCATCCCCAGTGGATGGCAATGGCTTCTTTTTCGATTTGGGAGTACCGCTGCTCCGTGTCTGTGAGGGATCGACTTGCAAAAGCAATCGGCACCCAGTCCATTTCGTCCCTTTGTTTCTGCATTAGGACAGCTCCGAGTCCGGCCGGCCCGGCATCTACCGCTATGAGAGTGGAGTTTCGAGGATCAAAGAATGCGAGTGTTGTGTTGCTCGAGAGGGACGCCTTGATGTCTTGGAAGGCCTTCTCCTGTGCCGGTCCCCAGGTCTATGGCGTGGAGTCTTTTGTGAGTTCACGCAGGGGAAGTGTGAGGTTGGCCAGATCTCTGATGAACCTCCCACAATAATTAACCATGCCAAGGAAACTCCGAACTTCGGTGACAGTGGTGGGGGGTGGTGCGTCTTTGATGTCTTTGACTTTGTCTGGGTCTGGATTAACTCCTTCTGCGGAAAAGACGTATCCAAAGAATCCTATTTTTGTTCGTAGGAATTCACACTTCTCTCTATGGAGCGTAAGTCCTGCTTCTCTCAGCCTGCGAAACACCTGGGTTAGTCGTTGATTGTGTTCTGTGATGGTGCGGGCATGTATCATTATATCGTCGCTGACGTTTATCACCCCTGGTATGCCTGTTATCAGCTCCTGGATGACATTCTGGAACACCTCCGCTGCGCTGGAAACTCCAAAGCTGAGCCGGGTGTACCTTCGAAGGCCGATGTGAGTTAAGAACGTGGTAATGTTTCGCGACTCCTTGTCCAGTACTAGCTGGTGGTATCCCGACCGTAGGTCTAGTTTTGAGAACCAGCAGGCTCCGGCCATTTCTCCGATTAGGTCATCGTTGGTGGGAGTTATATGACGCTCTCGCTTTATGGCCGCATTGGGGAGGCGCATGTCCACGCAGATTCTGACTGCCCCTGGCTGTTTCGGTTTCCTTGTGACCACGTGGGCGACACCCACGGGGTGGGGCCTGAGACCTTTTCAATGATGCCAGCCGCTTCCAGTTTGCGAAGCTCCTCTTCCACTAAGGGCTGAAGATGGAACGCAATGCGTCTGTGTCTCAGGGCCACCGGCTGTACCGTGGGGTCGACGTGCAGGTGTACTTCACGGCCATTGAAGCGTCCAATGCCCTCAAATATGTCAGGGAAGTCCATGAGGAGCTGTTGTACCGACTCCTCGTGGACACCGAAAGCAAATGTCACCACACCCAGATCCTCGGCCGCTCTGCAGCTTAACAGCATGCCTTGTCCCTCTTCCGACACGAAGATGTTCGCGTTGATTGTCTTGTCCCCATGGCGGACTGCCGCTCGGAACTTTCCTCGGATCTTGAGGGTGATGTCCTGTCCATATGCGAAGACAGTAATGGGAGTAGGGCTCAAGGCCGGAGGCGTTGCCATGGTTCTGTAGAGCGTTGCACTCAAGAGGTTTATGGATGCTCCCGTGTCCACCACCGCCATTATGTCTTGGTCAGCCACCTGGATTGAACATTGGGGGAGCGTTCTGGTGCGACGGGCGGCGGTGCCAATCATGTGTACTTTGTGCACCGACCGTTCTTCTTCCTCGTCGTCGTCCATGTCACTGTGGCTCTGCTCGCCTTCTGTCACTGTGTTTACCACTTGGCGGGTCCTACGGAATTTCTTCGAGCGGCACACTTTCTCGAAATGGTTTAGCTTGCCACATCCCGAACAGCGCTTCCCCCTCGCCGGACATTCTGGTGCCGAATGACGCGGGCCTCCGCAGTATCCACATGAGTGTCCAGATGTCCCTCTCGGTGTGTGGGGTGTCTTTTTGTGCCATTTGGGCGGTGTTTGGACTTGAAGTTTGTTGACGGGTTCTACCTTGACGGTTGCTTGCAGCGCGGCCTCCATGTGCGCCGCTCTGGCTTTGGGTAATTCTTTTGTGCGGCCGAAAGTTAGAATGTCGGCTAGCGGTTTGCCTGATTCTTCCAATATTCTTTCCCTCAGTTTGGCAGAGGCACAGCCCTGTATTATTTGGCCTCGGATTTCTTCCGTTACATCCATGAACCCACAGGATAGCTCTAGCTTTTTGAGTCTAGTGTGGTAGGTGTCCAATGACTCTTCCGGCAGCTGACGCGCTTGTCTGAAGACAAATCGTTCATAGTCCTAGTTGGCCATGGGTTCAAAGTGGGCATTTAGGGCATTTATCAGCGTGTGATGTGTTTTGGGGGTCGCCTCTGTGAGTGTTCTAGCGATGGAGTGTATGTCCTTGCCTCCTAAGTGGAGCACCATGGCTCGCTTTTGCTCTTTGTGGACTTTCGTGGCCTCGAAGAATACTAGGAGTCTGTCCACCCACTCTTTCCATTTCGGGGCTAGTGCCGAGGGTGCACCCTCCACCACAAACGGTTCGATGGGCGGAATCGTGGCCATCGCCCTGTCGGCGCCTGAACAAGCTTTCGATGGGCCGGAAACTCGATGGAGCTGGCACTCGAAGGGGCCGGATGTGGGCCTCTGCTAGACACCGGACTACGGGCACACATGACCCGGCTGTTCCGTGATGGTGGTATCCTCAGCGGGAAGCCCGGAAAGGCGCGTGCTACCGGCGCGCTTACCACGGGCAGACAAGGCCAGCAGCGAGACAGGCAGGCGCCGCGTCCGCTAGAGGCGTTAGAAGAGGCAGGGCGCCGCCCAGTTCACCGTGCAAGACGGACAGAAGCGCGCTTCACGCACGTGCCGAGGGGCCAGGTGCGGCGCTGGGTGTGAAACCAGCGATGAGAGTGCACGCGGCCTCCAGGCGCGGGTAGGCGATCGTGATGATACGCTCTGCAGGATGGCGCTGAGCAGCACGGTCCCACCAGTAGACGTGGGACGGTGGCACACGGCTCACCTGTGTTCCCCCAGGGATCGGAGTCTTTGCCCCAAGTGCGCACCGCAGGGGCGTGTGATGCCGTGAGGCACGAGCACCACGAGCCGAAGCACGGGCTCGTGGCCGCCGCACGGGACAGCAGGCACACACGCACCCCAGGCGAGGATTCGGCAGCCACCCTCGTCGCCAGTTGTTGTGTTCTTAATGTGGGGAGTGGCAGCCTTAGGGGTATCAACTTGGGACCTACACTCCGGGGCATCTAGGTCTAACTAGGCCAGACACGTGGCCCTAGAAATAACTGAGACGGACACTGGGAATAACTTCTTGGCTCTCCGTCTGCGCGTCTGACTGCGTACGTGCGTGCGGGGCCCCTCTTTATTATGGCAAGTCACAAGACTCAACGTTGCACGCTCATGGCGTCATGGGCGTGCCAGAACCAGGAACATAACACCTCTCTCCCAGCTAAGCACGTTGGCCCCTTACTAAACCAGATGCCTTTGCCTCAATGCAATCTTATTCAACAGAAGAGCTCCAGTTTAATGTAAAGAGGGACATCACAAGACTTGACATATAGATAGATAAATTTAAATGGGAATGTACACATCAAACTGAGGGGCATACTAACAAGGGCCAGCGATAATTATCGCTGGCCCCACATAGCGGTAGAAATATTATTGCCGGTTATCGTTGATAATTATCGCCATGATGACGCTATATTAACAATACATAGGGCTACGGCGATAATATTTCAGCAATAGCGGTGTTTACCATGGAACATCGCTGGTTTTCTAGCGATGTTCCATGGAAAACAGCAATAAGATTGCTGATACGACCCCGTGGTCGTATCAGCATAATCCACCTACCATTATTAGTATGCCTTAGTCTGGAATTTAATAGACGTTAAACTCCAGTGTGAAGGCCGAGGTAGCGTGATTTTTTTGTATCGCTGCCCCTCCTTGTTAATATCGCAAAGCTGCCTTCGCGATATTTTCATGTGTTGTTTTCACAGCCCCACCTCCTTTGCATCTCGTTAGCGATGCAAGGCGAGGCTGTGAAAAACGGGCTCTACATCAAAGCAACACACGCTAGCGTGTCCTTGATGATATTGCGATATCATTTTTGCCACTTATCGCCCGAAAACGGACGCTAAAGCGTCGATAATTATATCGCCAGCCCTTGCTAATATGCCCCTGAAAGCTGTCGTTTGTGCCCCCTACAAGAAGGAATCCTTTGCTCATGTGATCTGCTATTATCAAGGCTTTTCACATGAAGGAGCCATCTTTTTACTTCCATATTTAGACGATTAATTATTAGATCTTGCTCTCTGGGAATAACGGAATGTTGTAATCCGACGGATATGCATTTTGTCAGTGGTTTCAGAAACTTTTTTAGCTCAGTCTTAGCTAAATCAAGCCCTCTGCTTACAGAGTATGCGAAAAGACGCCTGAGTAGTCTCAACATGGGCTGAACTCGTTACTTCTTGTGTAAAGTGATCAGGTCAAGTGATTCAATTGGATTGTTTTAATCGTCATCTAGGGCCACATGTATGAAGGTACCGATTTGCGATTCGGAAATAGCGATTTTTATGAAATCGCTATTTCAGTTTTGTAAATTGGTATGTATGTACAAATTCGCTTTTTTTAGCGAATTCATAGTATTCCTTAATTGTGAATTGCAATTAAGGAATACTTTCCATGTATTCCTATGCGCCAGGAGGCCCATAGGAATGAATGGGAAGGTATTCTCAAATTTACGATTCGCAATTTGAAAATCGCGAATTGAGAATAATTTCAAGGGTGCAGGGGTGTCCAAAGGACACCCTGTTGCAGCCCTGAAATATGCATGGGTGCACATGTGGCGCACATACATCCCCTAAGGGCATGTATGTGCATCACATGGCACTTTGAAAAATGCTGAAATGTGCATTTTTCAAGGAAATCGCAACTTACCACCAACTAGAAGTTGGTGGTAATTTGCGATTCCTTAAGGGCATTTTGGAATTTTGTTTTGGCTTTATACATTGCATTTTAGGAATCGCAAAATTTGCGATTCCTTAAATGCAATTGCAAAATAAGGAATCGCAAATTTTGCGATTCCTTATTTTGAACCAGATTTTACTTCATACATATCATTTTGTTAATTCACATTCGCAAAGGCAGAAATTCTGAGAATTTCGGCCTTTGCGAATGCGAATTTGCTTCATACATATGGCCCTAGTCATCTGTTTTAAAAGGCAGTCTATTGTTTTACTTATTTTGTAATGGTTTTTATTAAGTATACAATACAGATAGTTCTTCTTCAGGTACTGTTTCACCCCAGGTCTAGCAACTGGGTGCTTTGTTATCAAGAAGGGTGGAAGAACAGAAAGGCTGTATCCTGATTAGGTTTCTGGAGCAAGCCCAATGACCCTCACACAGGTGTGTTTGCGGTGCTGAAACAGACACTGTGGTCGGTCCTGTATCCCTCTATACCTAGAGGCAGCGGGCCCCACCCTGCCATGAAGGCCAAAGGCCACTATAAAGAAGGACCTACCCTTGCTGTCCATAGAAGGCTTATTATCCTGGGCTACATTAACACACAGAAATAACAGAAGCTCATTGGATGAGGAGTTCAGAATCGAAACACAAGAACCTTGTCAGGATCAGCAGGCGAGAAGAAACCACCGCCCAATGCATTGCAAGAAGCACCTTCAACAGTATATGCAGAATTATGGAGGCACATTGTTTTTCTTAACCAAATAGAACTGGATTCAGGCCAAAAATACACCCCTTCCAGGAGAAGAGAACTCCAAAAAATTGAAGAATTGGCAACACAATGTGGTGTGTCAGAAGCGGTCCTTCAATAGGCACTGCAGGGGTAGTGGGCAGGGCAGGCTCTTGATAAGGGAGCGCTTTCTCTTGGATACTTTGGAAAAAAAGGGCCGAAGCCAGAATGAGAGTGCAAACATCAGGAATTTTCCTCTTGTGTATACTCTATCTGAAAGAGACACGTTACTGATAGATTCCTTACCTTAGAATATCCCCAGGCGTCAGACTGGATCCGGAAATTTTTGCGTAGCAATACCCCTGAGCGTCGGTAGGCGTTGTCTGCGGCTCCACGTCCGTCGTCGGTGTCGTTAGCGCCAGAATGACGTTGTCGGAGTATTAGACGCCGCCCATGCGCGCTGACGTCAGTTCTTCTTTTTTCCGCGCCATCTAGCGCAGATCCGGGGAAGCTCTAACCCTAGTCACTTTTTGACTAAAACTTTTGATCTTTTTGATCATTTCTTTCTTCGAGTCTTCGACTCTATCGGTGCCAGTAGGGATGCCCGGGTTCAAACCCTGCTCGAAGTGCGACCGACTGATGTCGGTTACGGACCCCCATTGCCGGTGCCTGAAGTGCTTAGGCCTCGATCACGATGACCGCACCTGCTCCGACTGCCGGGCCCTGACGTCGAAGGCTAGGCGGGAGCAGTCCCGCAAGCGGCTCGAGCTTCGGCAGTCGGCCCCGCGCCACTCCAGGTCCAGGTCCCGGTCCCACGGGAGGTCGAGGGACAGGTCGCGGGGTCGGAGTCATCGCAGCTCTGGGAGTGGACACCGGTCGTCAGGCTCCAAGTCCTCAGGTAAGAGGCATGAGAGGTCGGAGAGGTGTCATCGTTCCTCTGACCCACCCCGACGCTCGCACGATGCGGCTGGGGGCTCGGGCGTCACCGCCCACGCGGCTCCGCGGGAGTCACAACCGTCGCCGCCTGCCCCACACCTTCGGGTCCCTGGGCACGGCGCGACGCTGGAGGAGATCGAGCGGTACCTCATGGCCATGAGGTCCCTCCCTCCTCAGTCGGGTTCCGTGGCGCCTCCGGGCCCAACGGTCCCGACTGGAGGCCCAAGCGGATCGAGTACTTCGGCCCCGACGCCACCGGCGACTTCGGTCTCGGCGCCGCAGGACCTCACCGGATCCGCTTCCGGATCCGGGTCGTCGTCGGTCGACCTCACCGGCACCGGCCCCACGGGTGTCACCCCTGGTGCCCACTGTGGACGCCGTCCCCAATGTTCCCTATGGTCTGAGTCTGGCGCCATAACGGCGCCGATTCCGTCAGCTTTTGGAGATTTTTATCTCAATGAGGAGGCCCTGTCTACTAATCCTGTTTTGCAGGACACAGGTGACGAGGTAGATTGGGAGGGGTCTGAGGACCCTCTGCCACTGGAATGCCAGTCTCAACAGGACTGGACATATGAGCTTGGGGAGGCCAGTGGTATTGACACTTCGCCAGACACTGGATTTGTCTCCCCTCCGACCGTGGCTTCGGAGGAGGGGTCTGCATATAGTGTAGTGTTGACGAGGGCGGCCAAGGCCCTAAACCTTGAGCTCCCCGTCGCGGCCGTGAGGACTAACCTCCTCACCAAGGTCATCAAACCGCAGTCAAGATCCAGTAGGCCTCATTTATGAGGCCTTGCGTCAGTTTTGCGCTGCGGATGCATCACTTTTTGTGACGCATCGGCAGCGTAAAACATGCGCCTTGTTGCGCCATATTTAAAAAGTGACGCATCTAGGTAGATGCGTCACTTTTTAAACCCCTGCGCCACATTATACCTGCGTCAGGTATAATGTATGCAGAGGGGGCGTTCCCCCGCAAAAAGCCTCGTAATAGTGACGCAGTGAAATCTATGAGATTTCACTGCGTCACTTTTAGGATGCGGTTGCGTCAAAATCTTGCGCCTGCCTCACAGCAGGCGTAAGACTGACGCAAGCCCTTTCACATGGAGCTTTCCCCATGTGAAAGGAGGCATTGCTGGAGTTGCGTCACTTTTGTGACACACTCCAGAAATTCGTCACTTTTGCGCTTAGAGATGCGTCAGAAATACTGACGCATCTGTAAGTCCTTGCGACATGATGCGCCATACATTAAATATGACGCATCATTGGTGTCGCAAGGAGTGCGCATTAAAAAGTGACGCATCGCTGTTTTCACGCAGCGATGCGTCACTTTTCATAAATGAGGCCCAGTGAGCCTCTGCTGCCGTTCAATGAGGCCTTGTGTGACGTTCTTGTGGACACTTGGTCCAAGCCCGCCACGGGTCCGCCTGTGGATAGGAACATGGCCAGATGCTACCGCCCGGCCCAGGGTGACCCTTGCTTTTTGTCCACCCATCCCACCCCGAGAGCCTGGTCATCCAGGCCTCTAATTCCCAGACCGCGTTCCCGTCGGCTCCGCCCGACAGGGAATCCAAGAGATATGAACAGTTCGGGAAGAAGGTGTTCTCGTCCCTAAGCTTAGGGCTACGGTCAGTCAATACCGCCTGTCTCTTGGGCCGCTACACCCACACTCTGTGGGACGCGGTCCGGAGGAGGTCCGGGCTAAACTCGCCCAAACCCTTGTGGAGGGCCGAGATGCAGCGCGTTATTCCATCAGGTGTGGGCTGGATACCACAAACTCATTGGGCAGGGCAATGGCAACGACGGTGGCGGTTCGACGCCACGCCTGGTTGAGGTCCACCAACTTCTCGGACGATGTCCAGACTACACTTCTGGACATGCCGTTTGATGGCCGTCGCCTCTTCAGCGACAAGGCAGACCACGCGCTGCAACGTTTTAAGGACTCCAGGGCTACGGCCAAGTCCTTGGGCCTCTCGGCCCCACGCCAGCAATCGGGTACCTTTCGCTCCTTTTGTGGCCACAGAAGGGGTGCCCCCACACGTGCTGCCAGCCACGCACCGCAGAATGTTCAACAGCGCGGTGGCGGCCGTGAAAACCACTGTGGCGGGGGTTGGGGACAGCGGCGAGGCCAGTCCACACCTCCCTCCGCAGCACCCGCCTCAAAACCTTCCTAGTCTGAGTTTTCAGGCCCATGTGACGCCTGTGGGAGGCAGGGTTCGCCGTCACCTCTCCCACTGGCGCACTATCACATCGGACAGGTGGGTGCTGCAGATCGTCCGAAGGGGCTACTCCCTCCCCTTCGAGGCGACTACTCCATCCATGCCACCGCAGTGCGACCACATTTCGGGGGATCACTTGCAACTTCTGCAAGAGGAAGTCACGGCCCTCTTGGCCAAGGGGGCCATCGAGCGCGTTCCTGGGCCAGAAGTAGGGTGTGGATGTTACTCCCACTACTTTCTGGTACTCAAGAAGGGCAAAGGGGGCCTATGCTCTATCTTGGACATGCGGAACGTCAACGGATTCCTCCGGAAGGAGAAGTTCAAGATGCTGACTTTGGCTCAGGTCTTAGCTGCCCTGGACCCAGAAGACTGGCTGGTAGCGTTGGACTTGCATGACGCTTGTTTTCCACATCCCCGTCCTGCCGGCCCACCGGCGTTACCTGCGGTTCAAGGTAGGCCAAGAGCACTTTCAGTTTACCGTGCTCCCCTTCGGCCTTACCAGCGCCCCACGGGTGTTCACGAAGGTGATGGCGGTGGTCGCAGCTCAGCTGCGCAGGTTAGGGGTATCAGTCTTCCCCTACCTAGACGACTGGTTGTTGAAGGCGAGCTCGCCCCAGACAGTCGTCAGCCACCTCCAGACTGTGGCCGACCTCCTGCATTTGCTGGGGTTCTCCATCAATGTACCGAAGTCGCACCTGTGTCCCTCTCAGAAGCTCCTCTTCATCGGAGCGGTTATCGACTCGGCGCAGTTTCGGGTTTACCCTCCCGAACAGCGGATTCGGGATATACAGGCTCTGATTCCCATCTTTCAGCCTTTATCCCGAGTCTCGGTCAGGTTGACGCTGCGGCTTCTGGGGCTGATGGCCTCCTGCATCCTTCTGGTGCATCACGCCCGGTGGCGGAAACGGGCTCTTCAGTGGGACCTGAAGTTTCAGTGGGCCCAGCATCAGGGCAACCTGTTCGATCATGTCTTGATCTCGGAGGGCACTGCGAGACAACTGCAGTGGTGGCTCACGGACCGCGATTGGGTCAGTGGCAGATCCCTCTCCCTACCCCACCCGGAGCACGTGGTTGTGACGGACGCGTCGCTCCAGGGCTGGGGTGGCCACATGGGAGAGGCAGAGATCAGAGGCCTCTGGTCTCCGGCGGAGTCCCAGCTCCATATCAACCTGTTGGAGCTGCGGGCGATCCGTCTAGCACTGAAGGCATTCCTCTCCTATGTTCGGGGGAGTGTAGTGCAGGTGTTCACGGACAACACCACCGCCTTGTGGTACTGCAACAAACAGGGCGGGGTGGGGTCATGGACCCTATGCCAGGAGGCTCTGCGCCTCTGGCAGTGGCTGGAACATCAGGGAGTGACCCTGGTGGTTCAACACCTGGCAGGCTCTCTGAATGCCAGGGCGGACGAACTCAGCCGTCGGTGCATGATGGATCACGAATGGCGTCTAAACTCGGACGTGGCGCAAGGCCTCTTTCAGCAATGGGGAGAGCCTTGCTTCGATCTATTCGCCACAGAAGAGAACGCGCAATGTCATCAGTTCTGCGCGTTGGAATTTTCAAGGCGGCACTCGCTCGGAGACACTTTTCATCACGAGTGGAGTTGCAGTCTATTGTACGCCTTTCCGCCTATACCACTTCTGCCCAGAGTGCTGAAGAAGATCAGGCGCGACCGGGCCTAGGTTATCCTTGTGGCTCCGGACTGGGCACGGAGATACTGGTATCCCGAGCTACTCAGCATGTCAGTCGATCCCCCGATTTGTCTGCCTCTTCAGGAGGACCTTCTTTTGCAGGAGCAGGGGACGGTCCTGCACCCGAACCTGTCCAGTCTCCACCTACAAGCTTGGAGATTGAGCGGCGGCAGTTGAGGCCATTTGACTTGCCTCCCGAAGTCTGTGATATAATTCTGGCAGCCAGGCGTCCCTCCACAAAGTCGGTATACGCCTGCAGGTGGAACAGATTTGTGGCATGGTGCACAGCAAAGGCTGGGGATCCTCTCTCTGCACCCCTTTCTGAAGTTCTACTCTTCCTTCTTTCCCTTGCCCAGCAGGGCTCTGCTATGCGCACTCTTAAGGAGTACCTTTCTGCTCTTTCCGCCTTCTTACGGCTACCTGATCAGCCTTCCTTATTCAAGTCCCCCATTGTAAATAGGTTTCTGAAGGGCATCACACACATGTTCCCTCCTGTTCCCTTTGTGATGCCCCAGTGGGACTTGAATCTTGTACTCACTTATCTAATGTGTGCTCCCTTTGAGCTGCTCCATAACTGTCCTCTCCGTCTTCTTACCCTGAAGACTGCTTTCCTGGTTGCTATCACCTCTCCCAGGAGAGTGAGTGAGCTCCAGGCTCTTTCTTCTACTCCACCTTTCCTCTCTGTTCATCAGGACAAGTTTATGTTGCGGACAAGACCTTCCTTTCTGCCCAAGGTTGTCACGGCCTTCCACATGGGGCAGTCTATCACCTTGCCCACCTTCTTTCCGCCTCCGCATCCCTCGAAAGAGGAAGAGAGGCTCCACCGTCTGGACCCAAAACGTGCACTCTCTTATTACCTAGATCGCACACACCAGTTCTGGGTGGATGACCAACTCTTTGTTGGTTACATGGGCGGGAAGAAGGGAAAGGCGGTACACAAGAGGACCATTTCGCAGTGGATCATCTTGTGTATTCAGGCATGTTACTCCATGGCCAAAAAGGAGCCCGCTGCTGGATTACGGGCTCATTCCACTCGAGCCACGGCAACAACAACTGCCCTGGGCCGAGGAGTCCCCTTACAGGACATTTGCCAGGCAGCTATGTGGGCCTCTCTGCACACGTTCGCAAGACACTACTGCCTGGACAGTCAAGTCCGGAGGGATGGCTTCTTTGGCCGTTCCGTCCTACAGGACTATCTGGTGTGATAATTGGTTTGCAGACCCACCACCGGGGTTGGTATTGCTGGGGTATCTATTCTAAGGTAAGGAATCTATCACTAACGTGTCTTTCAGATGCACAAGTTACTACTTGTGTAACGATATATCTGTAAGAGACATTAGTTAGTGATAGATTCCTTACCGACCCACCCATCCTCCCCGTTCTGCGAACCGATATCTAGGGTTAAGGTCATCCCCTTGCAGGGCCCTAGCTTCATGGCACCAGTGTTGGCTCTATCATGGCTCTGCGTATCTGGCGTGGAACAGCTGTGTATCAGAACTGACGCGCATGGGCGGTGTCTAAGTACTCCAACGACGGCATTCCGGCGCTAACGACGCCGACGACGGATGCGGAGCCGCAGACGACGCCTACCGATGCGCAGGGGTATTGCTACGCAAAAATCTCCGGATCCAGTCTGACGCCTGGGGATATTCTAAGGTAAGGAATCTATCACTAACTAATGTCTCTTACAGATATATCGTTACTGACTAGTAACTTGTGCTTCTGGCATCTTTGATTATTTCTTTTCTTCTTCACATGCCCATTTGTTCCTACTCCCACCTTAGCTTCATTGCAACTTACTGTGCTTCTACACGCCGGTCATGGGTTTTACCGACGTGCCTGATGTAAAAAATGTTCATCTTAGTTGTTGCCTATAGCCTTATTTGTTCTTTTGTAAAGTACTTAAACAAGATATGGCAACTGCATGCATTTGTGTTTGTGGTAATACCCGAGAAAAATAGGCCCACCAGACCATAAAACTGGTCCCAAACTGGCAAAAAAACGGCCCACACACTGACCTGTCAGAACAGCCCCTCGGGCGCTGCCTGATGGCCCTGTAGGCCAGTCCGACACTGCACACATAGCGGGTTAGCACCACACATTTTAGTACTGGTGTCCACACCAAATTATAGGTCATGCATAATTAGCTAGCTCTGGTTTAGGGTGCGGGATGACTCACAAGTTACTCCGAGAGGCACAGAGATGTTTAAATCTGACTGCCAGCTCATGTGTGCTGTGCCCCCTGGTGAAATGAATGAGCTGACCCAGCACCTAAATTGCTTGTTTACTTGTAATTGTCTCTGACATTACAGTTCATTAACCCACCCCAGACATAGGACTGCTACAATTCAGCTACAAAATAACCAAGCACGACAGAGCCAACAAACATGGAGGCGGCATATGCATTATTCACCAAGAAAACATCAACTGCACCTGCACAGTGGCCAAAAACAACCAATGGCTGTACCAACTAGCCTTCAAGTTCAACATTTCCAACACCTCAACTACTGGCTGTGCTCTCCTCTACCTACCTCCTGAACCCACAGCCAACTTCCGCCTAGCCCTCTCCAAACTCATCACCCCCTAGACAATAGAATCCAAACCCTTCTTACTATTCTGCGACCCAATGAATCAAAGGCCCCACCCACATGGCGGGATACCTCCACCACATCTTCACCAACTTCTCCAGCATCACAGTGGACCCCTCTGACCTGAACCGATCACTACCTCATCAAGTTCAATATCCAACTACCCAACCAACTTATTCCCCACAACATCCAGACTTTCCGACGACAATGGGAAAAAATCACAGACGAGAATTGGGGCTCCAAACTCCTCGCTTGCAGCACCCCATTGACCCACCTGCCTCTCCAAGTCACCTCCAATTTCAACAACTGTATAACCACCTGCACAGAGTCGCTGGCCCAATCAAAATAAACTCCAAACTCCAAACCCCAAACCATGCCCCCTGCCAGCTTGTACACCGAAGACCTAAGATTTACAAAACGCCACAGCAAACACCTGGAAGAACAATGGTGGCTCACTCACAAAGCCACTGACAGAGCCTCCTTCAAGTTAGCCCTCAGGATCTATCATCAACACCTTAAAACCACCAAGTGCGCAACCCTCTCACCCTACATATAGAACAGCAGGAGATCTTCATAATGGTCAAGGAATTCACATGCCCGCATGCCAGCTCCACGGTGGTCAGGCTTTCTCACAACCTATGCAACAAGCTCTTCATCCACTCTTCAGAAACAATCAGGACCATCTATACCAAACTCCCCCCCAAATGGATCCCACATCCTTCAACCCCTTGATTCAACTACCAGCTATTATGCTGGGCAAAAATCTCCACAAGAAAACAACGAGCACTATGCGATCCGTCAAATCTGGAGCTTTCTCAGATCTCTGCCCATACTACATCTTCGTAAAAAGGCCTAGAGACGATCTGCTTGATGCTCACCCCATTATTCAACCTCTCTCAACCTCCACCTTCCTGAACACCTGAGAACATTCCACCATTCTACCACTCCTCAAAAAACCTTCAGCCATCCTGATGACCACAGCTACAGGCCCATCTCTTCTACTATACCCTGCCAAAGACCTCGAAATACTGGTCAACCTTTGCTTCACTCGCCACACTCGCTACCTTGAGACCAGCCTCCTCCTTGACCTCTCTCAGTCGGAATTCATAGCCAACCACAGCACTGAGAGGGCCCTCATTGCAGCCACTGATGACATACGCCTCATCACCGACAAGGAGGACATGGCAGCCCTCGTCCTTCTGCATCCCTCTGCAGTCTTTGACACCACCTCCGACCTTATCTCATACCAGAGACTCCACAAGACTGGACTCTGGGGCCCGGCCTCCAATGGATCCACTCCTTCATCCACAGACGCTCTCAAACTGTCCGCTTCACCCACTTCCAGTCAGACACCACCAAACGGCGGAGTTCAACAGGGCTCCTCCTTGAGTCTCACCCTCTTTAAAGTCTACATCTTTCCTCTTACCTCCATCATGTGGTCACACATCCTCAGCATCGTCTCATATGCAGATGACACGCAACTCATACTCTCCCTTTCAGGGGCTACAAAACTGCAGTGGTACTGTTCTAAAAGCACACCTCTATGAGGACCCTTGCTTTGGTGACATGAAACCCTGGACCCACACCCTTCCCAACCAAAGCTGATGGAAACTAGCATAACATAATGGACTGCCAAATCTCCATGGCCAGCCAGGTCAACACAGTAGCAGCAAACTGCTTCCACACCCTCATTATGCACAGAAAAATGTTCAAATGGCTCACACTGGACACCGCCGGGACAGTCACACATGTACTCATCACCAGCAGACTAGACTATGGCAGCACCTTCTACTTGGTATCACCATCAAGCTCATGAACAGACTTCACATAGTTCACAACTTGTCTGCCAGAGTTACACTCAACCTCTCTGAGCACACATCTCCAAACACCTCAGAGACCTTCACTGGCTTCCTGTGGAGAAACGTGCCACCTTGAAACTCCCCTACCCCACCTACAAAGCACTCCAAAACATAGGCTCTGCATACCTCAACAACCACATCCACACCCCTAAAAGCACCTCAGATCGTCTGGAAGGCTCCTCGCCCACATCCCCAGCATGAAAATGAGAGCCCGCGTCTTCTCCCACATCAGCCCCAAAATCTAGACAAGTGCCCATCAGAGCTGCCAGCTCCCTCCTTGAATTCAGAAGAAGATTCTGGCTTTTCAACTAGGCTCCTCTCAGGCTGTGCAGCTCTCTACTTCTAGCACAACCGGTTAACCTCCTGGTTAAATAGCGTACACTACAGATCCCGATTACATCACATAACATCATTTGTATTAATGCAGAGAAAAAACCTGGACTGGATGAACTACTCGCTCACGGAGCTAGTCAATGTTAGAGCGCTGGATATGTAAAGAGGACGCATGGGAGCAAGTGAGCATGTGTAGCCAACCATAACACTGTTCAGCAGCAATGAAAACAAGTGCAATTAATTTGTAAATTGATCTTTGCCATTTTAATTGACACAATTAAGAGATATGAAAAGCAACACGTTTCCCATAGCAATTAGCAATTAGAGTCTATGCATGCATATTTTTAGATGTGCAGAAGGAGGTGCTGTTGTGCTGTTCAGGATCATTCTGGGCTTGAACCAAAGTGGTTACAGCCTCACTGAAAGTACATGAAAACAAGTGGCCTAAACACACATATCACACATCTTGATTGATCTCTCGTGACTGTCTAGGCCTTCCCCACAATAGGTGGGAACCTTTACCTTCAGAAAACTGGGTCGGGAGAAATAAAAGCAGACATTAAAGAGGTAAATAGTGTATTCCCCTTGTAATTCGGAGACAAGGCAAGAGGAGTTTTCCGGAGCGATCCCACTATGTGCAGCACATTTTCAGATGTGCATAAAGCTCGGCTGCTGTGCTGTTCGCTATCACACTCTGTGTTTGTTCAAGCTTTTAAATCCCTAAAACAAGCTGCATGGGGGCAGTAGGGTTGCCACCTGGCCAGTTTTCTACTGGCACCACTGGTATTTTGATGTCCTGGCCAGTACAAAAACAAGCATTTGCAATGCAATAGGTCTCGCATTATGAAAGTTTGAGCTATTGGTATTGTAAATAACACATTTTTTATTTATGTGTTTGTTTTGAAAATAGCGAAATTAATAGCTTTGTCATTTACAATGCCAATAGTTTTAACTTTTGCAAACGTGACACCTATAGCATTTGTAATGCAATATGCGTTGTATTCACATGACTTAGATGTATTAATATTACAAATAACAATGGCTTTTACTTTTTTTTAATAATTAATACTTAAAAGTTATTGTAATTTATAATGGCAATAGCTTAAACTTTTGTAAATAACTTTTGGGAAGATTATGTTCAGTGTATTTTATTGTGATGAAAATCCAAGAACAGAAGTGAAATATTAACCTCTTTTTGTGACATTTGTAATAAAGCTTGAAACATTGAGAGAACATTTTAGAACCAGTTGTTGTTGAAGGGTTGCACAGAGAGATGCTGTGGCCTTCAGTGGTGCTGAGTGATGCTGTGGTCTTCAGTGTTGCTGAGTGATGCTGTGGCGTTCAGTGGTGCTGAGTGATGCTGTGATATTCAGTGGTGCTGAGTGATGCTGTGGCATTGAGTGGTGCTGTGGCATTGAGTGGTGCTGTGTGATGCTGTGGCATTGAGTGATGCTGTGGTATTGAGTGATGCTGTGGCATTGAGTGATGCTGTGGCGTTGAGTAATGCTGTGACGTTGAGTAATGCTGTGATGTTGAGTGATGCTGTGGTGTTGAGGGCTGCTGTGCGCTGAGTGGTGCTGTGGCGTTGAGTCGTGCTGTGGTGTTTAGTGGTGCTGTGGTGTTGAGTGGTGCTGTGTCGTTGAGGGGTGCTGTGGCATTCAGTGGTGCTGAGTGATTCTGTGGCGCTGAGTGATGCTGTTGCTTTGAGTGATGATGTGGCATTGAGTGATGCTGTGGCATTGAGTGGTGCTGTGGCATTGAGTGGTACTGTGGCATTGAGTGGTGCTGTGGCATTGAGTGGTGCTGTGGCGTTGAGTGGTGCTGTGGCATTGAGTGGTGCTGTGGCATTGAGTGATGCTGTGGCGTTGAGTGATGCTGTGGCATTGAGTGATGCTGTGGCATTGAGTGATGCTGTGGTGTTGAGTGATGCTGTGGCATTGAGAGATGCTGTGCACTGAGGGATGCTGTGCGCTGAGTGGTGCTTTGGCGTTGAGGGGTGCTGTGGCGTTGAGGGGTGCTGTGGCATTCAGTGGTACTGAGTGATGCTGTGGCATTGAGTGATGCTGTGGCGTTGAGTGATTCTGTGGCATTCAGTGGTGCTGTGGCATTCAGTGGTGCTGTGGCGTTGAGTGGTGCTGTGCCGTTGAGTGGTGCTGTGGCATTGAGTGGTGCTGTGGCGTTGAGTGGTGCAATGCAGTAGGTCTCGCAATTATGCGGGTTTGAGCTATTGCATTGTAAATGACAATGCCTTTTATTTATGTTTTTGTTTGTAAAACATAAATAAAAGGCATTGGCATTTACAATGGCAATCGCTTAAATTTGCGTAAATGTGAGACCTATTGCATTGCAAATGCTTGTTTGAAGAAGGTTTTGCTTTGTGTGGCCGTATTGTAGGAGTGCTAACAGCTGCGGGGACTATGGGCAGTCACAGGAAGTACGAGGGGAGGAGAAACTGGCAGGGAAGGGTGGTTTAAATTTACAGATGTAGAAGTGCGGCGAGGTGCTCTTGGATGCTGCTCAAACACAAACAAATTTTTGTAAAAAGCTGGCTCCACTAAACAAGCAATGTGTGCAACTAAATAAATATTTAAAACCGCGCGCCATGCTAAATATAAAACGTGCACAACTAAGTAAATAATTAAAAGCGGGCAGAAGTGAAAGGGGAGAACCTGGCAGGGAAGGGGGGTTTGAATTTACAGATGCAGCAGTGCGAAGAGGGGATCTTGGGTGGTGCCAGAACAAGAGTGGAGTGAGAAATTGTGACGGAATGGCGTGGAGAGGAGGGATAGGAAAGGTTGAGGGGGGCGGGGAAGCTGACGAGGAGGTGGGGAGGGGCAGCGAGGCACTTAGGAGAGGGCTGTGCTTTGAGGCATGACAGCCTGAAGGAAGGCGATAAATTGTGGAAAGAGGTTCAGGGGGAGAGTGTAACAAGAGCTAACATCTGGCTCTGCCAGTGGAAAACTGCCTGCCGGCCCAACTCTAAATGAGGCGGGCAGAGGGTATGCCATCGTCATTAGAATGGAGTACCTCTGGAGCGCTCTGACACCTTCGGGTAATGTTCGCGCTATATAAAATAGCATTAAATAAATACCCTGTTCGCAAGACTCTTAATCCAGCCCCAGCAGTGAAATTATATAACTCGCAATTTGATTCAAAAGGAAAAACAAGCTGTAGAGTGAGAAATAGTCATCTAACAGTTGTAGAGTTAATGTACAGGGCACCTGGTGTACTGCGAGAGCATCCACAAGCGTCCCCATTCACGCCGGTGGAACTGTGCATGGCGCCACCAGCTCTGGATCACCAGGGCCGCCTCGTTCTTCTTGTGAAACTGGCAGTGAGGCTGCGGGGAGCTGGGAGAGACGTGGAGAGAGCACTGGGGTGAGGGTGAAGGGAGAGGAAGGCAAGAGAGAGAGGGACAGCGTGGAACAGAGAGAAGAGAACGGGGGAGACAAAGCAGAAAAAGAACAAGAAGGAAAAAAGAGTGATTTAGCAATAAAATGAAACAAACAAAAAACACAGGTAAGAGAAGCAAAAGGGAGAGACACCGCGAGAAACAAATGGCGAAAGGCAGATGAAAGTCCCAGGTTACAGGGGAAAGTGTTGGTAGGAAGGGAAATATGGAAAACATGGAAAGGCAAAGATGGAGAAATGAAGGGCAGAAGTTACAGGGGCAGGAGAAAGAAAGGTAAAATATATAATGAGGTGATGTGATACAGGCAAGAGGTAAACATAAGAGCGAAACAAGAGGTAACCATAAGAGCGAAACAAGTTGGATGGGGGTGGGGGCGGGAGAGCAGGGGAGTGAGCAAGTGGGAGGGAACAAGCATATGGGATGTGGGTGAGGCCAAGCGCGCGCTGGCGAAGCGTCGCGCTTGAAGAGCCTGGTGGTGTGCGAGGCTTACTTGCAATTCGGATGGGGGTGGGGGCGTGGGGGGAGAGGGGAGCGCGCAAGTGTGAGGGAACGAGCATATGGGGTGTGAGTGAGGCCAAGCGCGCGCTGGCGAAGCTTCACGCTTCAATAGACCACATGCATTGGGAGGAATCCGCTTGGAATCCACTTGTTCAAGAATGTTGTTTCCCCTACAATATGTCAGAGCTATAAATAGCTCGACCTAATAATCAAAATCGCCTAAAGCTGTTATTTTTAGCCCTTACCTGTAAAGATGTCAAACAGCAAATACAAATAGAAAGCACTTTAAACGTGTTCTAGGGCTGCATTAACGATCCCTGACTAATAATTAAAGCAGCCATTTTGAAAAATGGGGTAACCCAATTCAAGTCTTGGACCTGGGCATTAATCGATATAGAAAACAATCTCAGTCTCCTCCGGCGTGCGAACTGCAATGGCCTGTGGGTGTAGAACATGGGCATCACTCTTG
The DNA here is from genome assembly GCF_964263255.1 of Lissotriton vulgaris. Lineage (NCBI taxonomy): Eukaryota > Metazoa > Chordata > Amphibia > Caudata > Salamandridae > Lissotriton > Lissotriton vulgaris. Next base: position 90,422,541 of record NC_141699.1, on the reverse strand, counting down.
GTTGCCCATCCCTGCCCTGAGGCAGACCCGCAGGCAAAAAAGACGATACATCTCTGACTATTGATATATGTAAATAGTTGTTGTATACAATTGATCAAACGTGACTAGGCTTATCCAGACTGACAATTTGTTATCAGTCCAAACTTTGAACTGTTTTAATCCCCTTCCCTCAGCACCTTTTCAAATTATTTCTAGCTTTCACTTGAGCACATTTTTCTGCAGGTTACCTTGGAGCAACCTTCCTTCTAAAATTCTTCACAATTCCTTAAATGCAGTAAGATACCTACTGCCAGTATGGTATATTTAAAATTCTTTGGTTGTTGCACATTATTAATTTGACTGTTTTTGATTACCTAGAGCTGACAAGTTTGCATGCTCAGAATTCCATAAAAAGATCAATAGAGATCGGACTTATACTTTCTTAAATTAAGGTTTAGGACCATTGTTTTCTATAACTTATAATTAAAGCAAACAAAGGCAAAAAAGTCATTTAACAGATTAATGGTTGGTTGATAGCTTTATTTCGATATTAGTATATCTTAAAAGCAGAAGATTAATAGATTCCAAATTGTTTAAAGTCCTATTTAGAGGAAAAACAAATCACATATCATTAGTGTAAGCAGCAGGTGCCAAATGAACCCGAAATGAATGGGCGGACCAAGGTGGCCACCGGTCTATACTTTACATGGGCTGTCTGTAATTTTGTGCAATTATCTGTTGTCCGTAATTGATGCTTTAATGGACAATATTTGTCCATAATCTCAATGTTGCCTGCTGACAGCCCATCATGTGGCTATGCACTGCCCCCTGTGGTGTACATGGGCAATGAGACGTAGAGGACACATTGTGGTGGGGCCTTTTATGTCCTGGGCCTGTCCTGAGATACCCACTGTGGCCTATGAGCAGGAGGGACAACTAGCCCCAAACATCGGGCGTGGGGGCCTAACACTTAGAAAGGTAAGGGTGGAGCCATTTTTTTTCAAAGACCTTTATTGTACCTTTAACCTTGTACACAGCGTCTGGCCTACAACCCCTTGGGCCGGCTGGGTGGAGCCATTTTTAAAGCTGAATCAAAATTACTTCTGGTGACTCCCTTCACTTTTCTGGTACAATACCATGATGTGGGGTGTCCATCTAATATCTCAACATAAGAAGACTTACCAATGTTCAGGGTTCTCCCTCAAAGAATATTAGCAGCATTCTTATTGTTGTGTGACATATGAAGCCATTAGACCTGGTAAGGTATGGTATTTCGGGTGCAACCCTGCTGAACCATTGGAGGAAGTTTTCCATTGATTGAGCCAACGGAGGATCTGTTGTCTGAATACTTAAGGTACGACTGTCTCTACATAAAGGGGGCAGACAAAGGGTTTGGCGGGAGGGTTCTCCGTCACATTTGCAACAGAGTACCTGAAGAGCCAAACTCTAATTCAGGCTCTTGGTTTATCAATCAACTTTCTTATAATCAAGGGGAAGAATGCCTTGTGTCCAAGGTTTGCAGCACACAGAATGTTGAACCTGTTATTCCATCATTCTAAATAGTGCCCCTGAGTTTTAGCTGATATCAAATATCTTTCTATGCTGTGCTGAGGCACTCCCAGGGCCTGAAATGGAGGCCACATTTGGAAAGATGTTGACAGCACAGACTTTTGGTAAACGCAGAAACTGAGCATGAAGTGTGATTACCCAGGGCGCCACTAACACAGAATCAATGGTAAAACGTGCATCTCACCCATAAACATTGATATCTGTAGAATACTAACTAGTAATGCATTCTATAAAAACTATTTGGCAACATCGCTTGTACTCAGCTTCAGTTTATATCAGTGGACGTTTTGCAGATTGCATAATAAGTGTACTTCAGCTGAATTCTCGTGTGAGGCTGGGTGGATTCTTGCATTCCCTGCAAGGATCCATGTTTGTCCCTGTGGTAAAAGTTTGAATTTGAGCTTGCCCGAACAGCATGTTATGGTTCTGAGATCGATAAAATGAATACCATTGAAGTAGCTAACAACAAAAATCTGTCATTCACATTTTTATTTTATGAGGTGTAGGAGTCATGGAATAAGACTTACAAAATATGCAGTTATATCCTAACAGAAGAAAGAATGATAAATGCACGCAACTGGATAATGGTAAAAGGGATGGGGTTAAATCCGGAACAGAATTGAAAAAAGGTTGTGAGCAACCATGAGTATTTATAGTGTAAGGAAAATAGTGAGTTGCAGGTGTACTCATTTCTACTGTCTTGAAGCAAGCAGGAATAGGAAAGTTAGACGAATAGATAACCCCAGAAATTCTAATTCCAAAAGTCATTTGCATTTCAGAGACAGAGTCCTGGCTCTTCTGAGCAGAAATCAAGTCCTGCAAGATAATAAATACCTCCTCTTGGTATTTTCTATTTCAAGAAGTACCATTCCTGTTGGTTGAACTCATGGTCATCAGTACTTCCCTCTCTGGTAATTCTCTCTCCTTTTCCATCTCTTATGGCTTTCTTTGTGTAAATTCTCTTTCTATCCTTCCTTTACCTACTCTGTGTCGCGCTCTACTCTTTACATTATTTTCTTTTTCTGTCTTTCGCCTCCTTATCTGGGTATGTCTCCATCTCCATTTCCAATCTTCTCCTCCTGTCCTTGTCTATATATCATCTCTGTAAACTTTTACAATTTATTTGACTATACAAAACAAGAATATTTATCAATGCTGTTCTCACCGAAATACTGGAATGTGGCCTCCTTTGTTCTCGAGTCAGCCCCAGAGGTCCATGTACGAGAGGTGTAAAATAATTTCCTATGGCTGCCACATTTTATTTTTATATGGACCTCATATATCTTGGTAACAGGGCCGGACTGGGAACCAAAACCGGCCTTGGCAAAGTGCTTGGCCGGCCCCCCCTCCCCACTGGGGGGGTTGGAGGTGCCGAGCGCTTTGCTAGGGCCGGTTTTCGGCCGGTTTTGTTGCAGGGCCGATTTTGCAGCTATGCTGCAAAAACGGCGCTGTAACACAATCGGCCCCCAGGGGCTCAAAAGCGGCCACCACCCTTGCGGCACACGGGGGGATTGCCCAGTGCCCGCTATGGCCAGTCCAGGCCTGCTTGGTAAAAGTGGTGTCTCCTTATTCTCCGGAGATAGCATCTTCTGCTCCTGAGAGGACCTAACAGATACCTGATTTCTTGGTGCTGCTTTACCTCCACTCGTCTTTGTGCACTGAGGCTCATATAAGAAATGTGTCTCTTGATTTTCTTGGGTAATACAGGGGCATATTACCAAGCAATAGCAATAATTATCGCTATTGCTTGGTTAGAGACAAAAATTTACAGCTGAGCTGCGGCGATTTTTTCGCAGATAAACCTTGGTATTACCAAGGTTTAACGCAAATGCGATAAAAAAACGTCTGCAATGCATGAATATCGCTGAAAAGTCAGCGATATTCATGCATTACCGAGCTAATGCTCTTAGCCATGTTATCCACCTCCCATTGGATAACATGGCTAAGAACTGCTCAGGGCAGGTGTTAGCTTTTGGAGATATTCGCGCTTAGCGCGAATATCTCCAAAAGTTGGTAATAGGAGATAGCGATGTTAGCGACAGTTTCGAGTCGCTAACATCTTGGCAAGCCCACTTTGCATGTCATTAGTGATAAATATCACTGACATGCAAAGTGGGGCCCAAGATGATCGCTATCTCCTACTAGCTGTCACTAACTGGTGTTAGCGACAGCTAGGTAATAGGGAGATAGTTTTATCTCCGCTTTCTTGGCTTTTAAAGCCAAAAAAGCGGAGATAAACCCCCTTGATAATATGCCCCACAATCTCCAACCCTGCGTGGATCCCATAAACCCATATATGAATGGGATCACTTGATCATCTTGCTCGAGTGCTCCATAAACAATGGAGTCTGCTGATTTCCATTGGGTCATGCCCTTGCTTAGCCTAAGCTACAAACCCACACCTACTCACCAATCAATCAATCAATCAGTGACACTTATAAAGCGCGCTACATACCCGTAGGGTCTCAAGGCGCTGGGGGGGGGGGGGGAGCCGCTACTGCTCGAACAGCCAGGTCTTCAGCTTCTTCCTGAAGGAGAGGTGGTCTTGGGTCAGGCGCAGGTCGGTCGGGAGGGAGTTCCAGGTCTTGGCGGCCAGGTAGGAGAAGGACCTTCCTCCTGTAGTCGCTCTTCGGATGCGGGGGACGGCGGCGAGGGCGTGGTTGGCTGATCGGAGGTGGCGTTTGGGAGCGTAGAAGTTGACTCGGCTGTTGAGGTAGCTCGGGCCTTGGTCGTGTAGGGCTTTGTGTGCGTGGGTGAGGAGGCGGAAGGTGATTCTTTTGTTGACGGGGAGCCAGTGAAGGTCTCTCAGATGTCCGGAGATGTGGCTGGTTCGTGGGATGTCGAGGATGAGTCTGGCTGAGGCGTTCTGGATCCGCTGGAGTCTCTTCTGGAGCTTGGCGGTGGTACCGGCGTAGAGGGCGTTGCCGTAGTCCAGTCGGCTGGTGACGAGGGCCTGGGTGACGGTCTTCCTGGTCTCGGTGGGGATCCACCAGAAGATCTTCCGTAGCATGCGTAGGATGTTGAAGCATGCCGAGGAGACGTTGTTGACTTGCCTGGTCATGGAGAGGGAGGAGTCCAGGATGAAGCCCAGGTTGCGTGCATGGTCTGTCGGTTTGGGTGCGGTGCCCAGGGCGGGAGGCCACCAGGAGTCGTCCCAGGCGGAGGGAGAGGAGCCCAGGATGAGGACCTCCGTCTTGTCCGAGTTCAGTTTCAGGCGGCTGGTCGTCATCCACTCGGCTACCTCTTTCATCCCTTCGTGCAGGTTGGCTCTGGCGGCGGCGGGGTCGTTGGTCAGGGAGAGGATCAGCTGGGTGTCGTCGGCGTAGGAGATTATGCTGAGGTTGTGTTTGCGTACGATGGCCGCGAGGGGGCTCATGTAGACGTTGAAGAGGGTGGGGCTCAGAGATGATCCTTGGGGGACGCCGCAGATGACTTCGGTGGCCTCTGACTTGTACGGTGGTAGGCGGACTCTCTGTGTTCTTCCGTCGAGGAAGGAGATGATCCATTCCAGCGCCTTGTCCTGGATTCCGACGTTGCTGAGGCGCCGTACTAGGGTGCGGTGGCAGACCGTGTCGAATGCCGCGGAGAGGTCTAGGAGGATGAGGGCCGCTGTTTCTCCGTTGTCCATCAGGGCTCGGATGTCATCGGTGGCGGCGATGAGGGCGGTCTCGGTGCTGTGGTTGGCTCGGAAGCCGGACTGTGAAGGGTCGAGGGATCCGTTCGTCTCGAGGAAAGCGGCCATCTGCTTGTTGACGGTCTTCTCGATGACTTTGGCTGGAAACGGGAGGAGCGAGATGGGGCGGTAATTCTTCAGGTCGGTGGGGTCCGCTGTTGGTTTCTTGAGTAGAGCGCTGAGTTCGGCGTGTTTCCAGCTCTCAGGGAAGATTGTGGTGTTGAAGGATGTGTTGATGATGTCTCGCAGGTGGGGTGCGATGACAGCGTCGGCCTTGTTGAAGACGTGGTGAGGGCAGGGGTCGGTCGGTGATCCGGAGTGGATGGAGTTCATCGTGCGGATGGTGTCTTCGGTGCTGATCGGGGTCCAGGCGTGGAGGGTGGTGGTGGGGGGTGGTTGTTCGGTCATGGTGTGCGTTGGTTGGTTGTTGAAGCTGTTGTGTATGTCCGCGATCTTGTTGTGGAAGTATGAAGCGAGGGAGTTGCAGAGGTCTTGCGATGGGGTGATGTCGTTGTTTCCTGCACTGGGGTTGGAAAGCTCTTTCACGATGTTGAAGAGTTCCTTGCAGTTGTGTGCGTTGTAGTCCAACCGGTCCTTGAATGCTGTTTTCTTGGCGGCGCGGATCAGCTGGTGGTGTTTCCGGGTGGCAAGTTTGAAGGAGGTCCTGTTGTCCGGTGTCGGTTCCCTTCTCCAGACTTTCTCGAGGGCTCGGCAGTTCTTCTTGGAGCTCTTGAGTTCGTCGGTGAACCATGGGGCTTTCTTGCTGCCGGGTCTGCTGGGCGGGGTCCTCAGTGGGGCGAGTTCGTCCGCGCAGTTGCTGATCCACTTCGTGAGGTTGTCGGCGGCCTGGCTGGGGTTCGCTGAGCTGGCAGGAGGGTGCTGGCTCAGGGAGGTGGCGAGCTGGTCTGCTGTGATCTTGTTCCAGCTTCTGCGGGTGGCCTGTTGCTGGTGGTGGTGGGTCGTCGTTCTCTTGAAGGTGAAGTGGACGCAGCTGTGGTCCGTCCATTGAAGCTCTGTGGCGTGGCTGAAGTCGATGTCCTTGCTGGATGAGAAGACAGCGTCGAGTGTGTGTCCGGCGAGGTGGGTGGGGGTGGACACCAGTTGCTTGAGTCCCAGGTTGGCGAGGTTGTCGAGCAGGGTGCTGGTGTTGCGGTCGTTGTTGTTCTCTAGATGGAAGTTGAGGTCTCCCAGGAGGATGTAGTCAGCGGAAGGGAGGGCATGTGGGCTGACGAAGTCGGCGATGTCCTCGGTGAATTGTGTGCGTGGTCCAGGGGGTCGGTAGATCAGGGTGCCTCTGAGGGTGGTGTTCGGGTTGGTGTGGATCTGGAAATGCAGGTGTTCGGCGGTGGTCAGGGAGTTGTTGGTGCTGGTCGTGAGACGGATGGTGCTCCTGTGGATGATGGCGATGCCTCCTCCCATCTGGTTGGCGTTTCGGTCCCTCCGGACGATCTTGTAGCCCTCTGGGATGGCGATGGCGATGTCGGGAGCTGAAGAGGCGTTCATCCAGGTCTCCGTGAGGAAGGCAACGTCTGGAGCTGTGGTGTCGAGGAGGTTCCAGAGTTCGATGGCATGTCTGTGGACGGAGCGGGTGTTGATCAGGATGCACTTGAGGTGGGTGCTGCTGGTGTTCGGCTTGGTGGGTGCTGGTGCGAGGCAGGTCCGGATGCAGGTGAACTTGCAGGCGTGGCAGCTGAAGGGTCCGTGGGTACGTCGTGGAGTGGCTTGATGGCATTCTGGGAGTCGGCCGGTGTTGAGAGCGGTGAGGGTGGCGGCGGAGTACGTCAGGCGGGTCGGTCGGGGTCTTCGTGGGCCAGGGGTCCTGGCACTGGGCGCGGTCCAGGCGCGGACGGGCGTAGACGGGCTTACCTTTGGCGCGCCTTCGGCGCACAATCGGCGCGCCCGCTGCGCGTGACCGCTGCGCGTTCGCACGGTCGCCATTTAAGGCGAAGTGCGCGGGTGGGCGGAGCAGCTGGGAGGCGGGAGCGGGGAGGGTACAGAATGGAAAAAGGGGCGGGGAAAAGCGGCGGTGGCGGGAAGGGAGGGCGGAGGGCGGCGAGGTAGGCGGACAACAAGGAAGGAAACCACAACACGGGGGAAATAAAAATTAAACAGAACGGGCACAAATTCTCGACAAAACAAGGAAAAAATCTAAGTTATACAGAACAATCACAAATTTTTGACAAAACAATGGCAAAAACAACCGCAGCGGCGCCAGCCGGCAACCGGCAAACGAGGCAGCAGCGAGGCAGAGGGCAGGCAAGGGGCACACGCAGCAGCTGGTGGCCGTGCGGCGCGGGGGTGTCCCACAAGTGGGTCACACTCACCTGCGTCGCACGGTCGCCATTTAAGGCCAAGTGCGCGGGTGGGCGGAGCAGCTGGGAGGCGGGAGCGGGGAGGGTACAGAATGGAAAAAGGGGCGGGGAAAAGCGGCGGTGGCGGGAAGGGAGGGCGGAGGGCGGCGAGGTAGGCGGACAACAAGGAAGGAAACCACAACAGGGGGGAAATAAAAATTAAACAGAACGGGCACAAATTCTCGACAAAACAAGGAAAAAATCTAAGTTATACAGAACAAGCACAAATTTTTGACAAAACAATGGCAAAAACAACCGCAGCGGCGCCAGCCGGCAACCGGCAAACGAGGCAGCAGCGAGGCAGAGGGCAGGCAAGGGGCACACGCAGCAGCTGGTGGCCGTGCGGCGCGGGGGTGCCCACCAAGCACAAAAGGGCAGTTCACCCCTGCGTTACAATAATAAATAATGATGATAAGTATGGCATGGTAAGTGTAGACAAATATAGCTCTGTTTTCCATATCTTTCTGCTTCATGACATGTTTAACCACAGCCACATGTTTGGAGCAATGCTCTGAACCTCACACAGCTCCAAAATACATCATTAGAGGTAGGAAAATGGTACATAAATGATACTCTGTATACAATAATAAAATAATACTATATAACTAGAGCCACTGGGATTATTCAATTCTGTGCTGCGGCCACAGCTGTTTTCGCGTAATTATGTATTTGCTGCATTTGCCACATAATCAATCATCTACTGCTTAATCTGCAGATTTTAACAAAACAAAACAAACACTTCAGAGAGGTTAACTGCTCATCTTTCGGTTGCTTATTTCTGTATTTAGTTGTTAAACTAGTACTAATGAGGTCAAATCTTTGCCCAGACAGTATTACCATGTGTAAAAATTACAAAATACTTAAGTAATATTATGAAAAAAATGTGCAGGATTGTGCCACATAATTTGATTTTTTGCTGCATAATTTAGTCAATACTGCTGCATAATTGTGTGCTCCACTGCTGCATAGTTCCAGTGGTTCTCAATGTATAGCACTGTACTCTAGAAAGTCACTATGCAAGAAATGTAAGTAGATATGGTTATTTTTCTGGTGATCAAGATCTGGCACTGCATAAAGAAACTGTTAGTAAGTGCAAATTATTAACTGGCACATAGAAGCTGAGCTTGAACAAATGTACAATTATTCTAATGAGTGTACAATCGGACAAACTGAGGTAGAGTCATTCTAACCAAAGGACATATTTTGTGACTGATAGCTGCGACTTAGCACTACTTAACTTTACTCATCATTATCATTCACTTAATGCAAAGTTTCTATTAAGAGACAGGCAGGGATTATAGGAGCCACAGGCATATGTGCTATGTGTTTTTTTGCTGTATTGTCACTGCGGAACCCTGAAAAGAGCCATATTTGCAGCATCCCTCGATGTGGGACTATTTGAGGGTTATCCCTGTTAGCACAATAAGGCAGCAGTACTTTTTTTCTTCTTTTCCTTTTTACAGAGTTTTATATAGCGCAAACTTGACCCAAATCGAGTATCAGAGCACTTTACATAGCACCAGTTGCATTACATGAGGACACATTCATATTTTTGTTAGGCACGGGGAGATTAAGTGATTTGCCCAGAATCACAGGATGTTCAGCGTCATTACCGAGACTTGAACCCACTTCCCCAGATTCAAGGTCGACCGCCCTAGCTTTTAGGCAACTCCTCTCCTTTACACTACTTCTTGATGTAATAAATGTATTGTATTGCACGTGTATTTATATACCAGTAACTACCCCTTACAAGGCATTAATGCGCTTTATGATACGTTGCACAGTACTACCGGAAACCAAGGTTAGTGGTTAGCCTAGTCCATGATTGCTTATTATGTTTAGCCTTGTTGTCGGTTCTGTCCCTTCCCGCAGGGTCACCCCAACACTTTTTGCTTTCCTCCTATCTTTTTTGGACTTCAGTTTTATTGGCTTTAGGACTTTCTGCACTTTACCACTTCTAACTAGTGCTAAAGTGCATATTATATGTACTCTAAACATGGTACCCTTGGCTTACCCACAATTGCCATATTTAATTTACTTGTAAGTCCCTAGTAAAGTGCACTATATGTGCCCAGGGCCTGTAAATTAAATGCTACTAGTGGGTCTGCAGCACTGATTATCCCACCCACTCCGGTAGCCCTTTAAAATGAATGTGCCAATCTATAATCAAACTAGTGCTCATGTAAAGCGCTCTGAAATCTGATATCTTCGGGTCTAGTTCGCGCCATGTAAAACTAAAAAAAAATGGCTCACGCCTGCCATGGCGGAGCCTGTGAGTGCAATTTTAACTGCCATTTTGACCTGACAATTTAACCTACGTGCCAGGCCCAAACCTTTCCTTTTATTTAATATAAGTCACCCCTAAGGTAGGCCCTAGACAGCGCAATGGGCAGGGTGCAGTGCATTTAAAAGGCAGGACCTGTAATTCTGAGGTTACATGTCTTGGTAGTGAAAAACTGCTAAATTTGTTTTTTCATTCCTGCAAGATCTATCTCTGCTGTAGGTTAACATTAGGATTTCCCTAAAACATCTATTAAGTGTAATTTCCACTTAGGAAAAGATAGAGCTTTGGAGTTTGGTGTCTCTGGACTCACAATTTAAAATTACAACTTATGGTGAATTCGGATTTTAAATTGTAAGTCTGAAAATGGCACTTTAAGAAAGTTGGCATTTCTAACTTTAACCATTCTGTGGCTCTGCCTGTCTCTGAATATACTTCTGGGTTAGGTGGCAGCTAGGCTTTGTGCATTCCTTCTAAACAGTCACACAAAAGAAGCTGAGGTGAAACATTCGGATCCTGATCACCAGGCAGGTGGGCCTTCTTGCAATAGATTGGGAGGGAGGAGCTGAAACTTGCACATGACTATGGCTCTGCCTGCCCCCACGCAAAGAGCTGCATACACCCCTCTAGTGAGTTTGGAGCCAGGGCAGGAAAGGCAGGGACTTTCTGATCTGCAAAGGTCTCTTTATAGTATCCCCCACTTCAAAGGCATATCTGAGTATGAGTACTGGACTCCTGACACTACCAAATCAAAACCTTGCTAGAGTCAAGGACAATCTGCCTGGAAGAGGAGCTGCTGTGCTGTAGGAGGGACTGCTACTTTGCTACCTGTATTGCTGTGTTGGCCTGCATTCTACTGATTGCTGTGCTGTAGGAAGGGCTGCCACTTTGCCACCTGCCCTGCTGTGTTGGCCTGCTGCCTGCTGCTTCTGTGCCTGGGAGTGAGAAGGACTGGACCTGTTTGCTATATCCTTGAAACCATGTTTCTCCAAGGGCTTGTTGGCTTACCTCCTGTTCTCTAAAGTCCCAGGGTCACAAAAGATTTTTTTGAAACTCTGCTTGTGCTGCTGGACTCTGCCATCAGTGAGACCTACCCTTGTCTGAAGTGCCCCCTCCAGTGCTGGGCCTCAGAAGTGGGTTCTACAGCTGTTTCTGCAAAAATTGACGCATTGTCACCACTGTGCCAATCAGAACCAAGGCAGTGCACTCCGACGCTGATGCAGTGCTTATTCAAGGACATCCCTGTACAGGTCGACGACAAGGTTCAACAATAACGCAGCACCAACCCGAGATCCCGACTGTGTTTAACAATGATAAAGCGCTGATCCAAAGACACCGCTGTGAGGCTCGACTTCGGCGCATCGACCCTACTGCATGACTCGGAACCGGCACATTGAGTCTTTGACACCGACGCTTGCTCCATCCAACGGCACATTATCAGAGGGCCATTCGTGGATCCTGTAGCTGGCCTGCCCTCAATCGCAGTCAGCCTCAACTTTAGATTTACCCGAGTCTAGCACGACCCCAAGTAACCTTTTAGCGCTATTGACTTCTATGCACTATTTTTGGATTTAATCTTTAAAAATGCATATCTCAACTTCGACCTATTGTATTTATGTCCTTTTGGTCTTGATTTACTCAGATAAATATTCTCTATTTTTCTAAACTGGTGTGGTGTCTTTTTGCCGTGTTTTTCATGGTGTTACTGTAATTTATGTTTTGCATAAATACTTTACCCATTGCCTTCTAGGCAAAGCCTGACTGTTCTGTGCCAAGCTACTAGAGGGTGCGCACAGGTTAATTTAGATTGTTTATTTAATTTCCGGTGACTAGGATTGTAGCTCCTACTTGGGCAGGGTGCATACTCTGCCAACCAGAAATCTCAATTTCTAACACATGTGCATTCAGGGAAGTAATTCCATGCATCTTCGTCTGTTTCTTTGAGATAAATTAAAGGAAATTAAATTAGAATAAGGGCTTAGTGGCATCATGTAGGTTACCAAAGAGGTAAACATGGGGCTAGAATGGGCTGGGTATTGTTGGGTTTTTATTGAAAGGGCTGCACCTCTTGTGTTTTCTGAAATGCAGATTTCTCGATTAGGCGGAAAGATCAGGAGCAGCAGGAAGAAAGGGAAGATATTGAAGGCTTGTGGGCTTTAGAGGAGAGGTCAGAGCACGCCATACGCTGATGGTACTTGGCCCCCTAACTCCCAGGCTCAGCCCAGTCCATGGAGGCTGACGGGGTGAGGGCTAAAGCCCTCTCAACCCAATGGGTGTTGCAAAGTTGCCTGTAACGTCTCGTGCATGCACTCTGCACTAATGGCCAAGGTGCCTTTTATCAGTAGACAAGTACTGAACCCCTGCAAGATCTGAAAGTACCATATGGGGCACTCGAATGAGGGCATCTCAGGCCGGTCATATTCTATCCAATCTGCAGCCGAAGAGCGGGTGGCGGCGGGGAGGGAGAGAGCCCACAATAAAAGTCTGCCCATGCTATCTGCTATTATTATCTGCTATTATTAGCTCGTCTGGTATGTGTGTCCAAGAAATTCCAACTTTAGCTCTGGTCTATCGCATCCTTTTGAATGAATCAGAATTAGAGGCGGTGTTATTTTAAAGCCCCTGGTGTGTCTGACTCATCACTTCCTTTCCCAACGTTTCTGGAGCTAAACCTTTGCTTGGTTGTGAATGTTTGCCGTGTTACACCTGGGGATCCGCGAGGCCTCTTCAGGCCTGCAACCGTTTTACAAAATTAAATAATGTCAAGGTTAATAAATGACAATAAATAAAGTATATCAAAATAAAGGGCAAAATTGAAAATTTTAAAGCTTTGTCAAATTTGTTTGTGAATTAAACTAAATCATCCAATATTTGAGCATTTGGTTGGTGTATATATAATTTTGTGTATAGTTTTGTGGTTCAAATAATAGAAATAGGTTAGTCTGGGGGCCACAGCTTCCAATACTGACTCAGAGGGGGTCCCCGCGATCCAGTAATGATTGACTAGAGCTCCACAGCAGTCAAAAGGTTAAAACCCGCCGGGTTAGAATATTCTCTTGGCCGAGGAGTAGGAAAATGTTTCAGTTTCACCTGGAGATCTGTGACCTTAAGGAGCTGGGATGGGGGGAGGGCTGAAAATGCTTACTGTATCAGCACCCAAATCTATCATTTAAAAAAGAAACAGGTCAATGTTTTCATGCATCAAATTGAAATTGTCATTTTAAAATCATAAACAGTAATGGATTCTGAATGTCCACTGCAATTAGATTTTTGAGAACAAACAGTTAATGACTGATTTAACATGATGTGAAAGGTTAGAGCTCTCTATGTGATTTGAAAGTAAGATCGTTCTTGGGACATATAGGCAACATTAGATAAGTGGATGCATTTTGTGCCTTTATTTTTTTTAAAGGTGTAAGAATTTGTAAGGACTTTACATTTTTAAGTTTACGAAACATTTAGATTCGTTTTTTATAAAACATTTTCCTACTTTGATTGGCGATGTGGGTGACATGGTAACATTTGCATATGCGTTTTGTATGTGTTGCCTTAAACTATATGTATGGGTTGTTGCAGACAAACTGACTTAATATAAGTTAACATTGTTATTACTTACTAAAATATTAATTTTAGCATTAATTTTGTTGTGGACTTACAATAGATTTTGCACTGCAGCAGTCATTTGGCCCACAACCTCTCCCATATACATCCTAAGGGCTCTCAGCAGCAGGGACATCTTGAATGTGCTGATTGGGAAGCGTGTGTGTGCAGGGTTTGGCCATTTATATTTTTTGCTCCATAACAAGTGTAGAGTATTTTTCTCCATGGATCTGCCAGTGACCTATGGACTCCATATAGGGCAAAAGAAGTATTGTGTTTTTTGACAGATAGTGGACATGCTTTTAGCTGTAGAACATGGCAAGAGTCATGACTACTCTCAACTAAAGTGTCAGATATTGATGGGTGGACAACTCCTGACTCCTCTCATTGACACTGGTGCTTCCGTGAACGTTATATCACAAGCACGGTTTGACTCCCTAAGACTGTGACCAATAATCAAAGCAAACACAAGGAGATGATGTATGGAGCACTGAAACTTTTCAGACAATTACCCCGAGTCACAGATCTGAGTTGAATCCATCATCGTTCTTTAGCTCACTTTACCACCCCAGTTCAGACACAGCTAAATGCAAATCCGTCTTGATCATGTTCCTCATGGGAACAGTCCAGCCCAAACTGCCTAGCCAGGTCTTCTGTGGACCGGAAACAAGCATCCTAGGACCAATCCTGGGCTAATCGATCACACAAAGATCACGTGCTACACCTATGGCAACAAATTACCTCTACCAATGGGTCATGCATAAGGCCTGGATTCACACTACTAAGATATAAGTCACCCAATAAGGGACAAGACGCTTCTCAACTGCAAAACTACCAAACAACTGTGTTTGATACTGTTTGTTGTTGGAGAGCTGCCTGTCATTTATGACTGAATGTGGATGCTGAACTGCTCAGATTTAAAGTGTCAGAGATCATTGAGCTGGCGGAGGCTCCACACCGTGGGTGTCACCATTCATTGTTGCATGAACGAAAGCAGCCCGATGAGGTGTGCATCTTTTGGGTCTCGTCCTCGAGACCTATTGTCGTCAAGATGCCTCTCAAGGGAGACAGACCGGGGCACGCGCGGTGATTCTGGTCTGTGGACACGCCCGTCAGACACGCCTGCCACAAAGTGTGTAAAGCTGCTGCGCATTGACAGTGTGAACGCGCCGCGCATGCTTTAGTAAAACTATCACGATCAAAAACTATCTGTCACTGTGGATGCTGCCTCACCCCTCTTAACGGCTACTGGTCTCTGCTCCTCCGCTATAGTCTCAGTCTTCAACCTGCCCCGCCTGAATGCCTGCGCAGCACTCTTGAACTGTGGTTAAGTCCGCAGGCGCCACCACTGTGCACGAGCCGCAGGCCACGCGAATGTGCACACTCATGGCGTGCCTACAATGCGCGCGTGGCGTGCTTTCACTTTACCCTCCCCCGTCGGCTACAGATCATCATGGAGGTGCCGGGAACCCTGCACTGCATTAGCGGTCTCGGAGTCGGCTCACCGTTCTGGATTCTGGGCAAGTCACTAGTCTTCCACCTTGTTTTACAAGAATTGGATTTCATTTTCAGTGTTCAAATATTGGTTTTTTTTAGGTTTTTAATTTTTGTACCAACATTTATTTTCCTGCTTGTACGGTACCATGAGTCCGTGGGAACTTCAGAAAGAAATAGAAACGCAACACGTAGAAAATACTTGTAAGCACTTGGTAAAAGACTAACACAGTGGCTAGCCTTGAGTCAGACATCACACCAGGTCTTTAGATCACAAACAGGTCACCTGCTTACCTGGGCGTTTATTATGATAAAATAAAGTGCAGCACCATGGCACCACGAATCAAACATGTACACTCGGTTTAAGAGAGAGATACTTATGTATTCCGGCAGCATTAGTAGTGGTTGTATTCTCACAGAACTGGATATCAAATGTACCGTATTTGTAGGCAATTACTGTTAAGAGGTATCCCTCAGTCACAGTATGGATAAATCTGCTGCGATGCAAGGTGCATGATGGGTAAGGAATTCTTCTTTGACTCCTCTCTAGATTTCCACAGATCGCTGGGATTCCGACATTTTTGGTGCTAGTAGGTTTCCCCGTTAAAGAGATTCACAGGTAAGCATTCTACCCCACCAATGATCTATGATATGACACCCCTCTCTTCACACCCTTTCTATTGGCCATAACTCCAGGATGCTTTGAGATACGACAGAATGGCTACTCCAAAATACCTCCTTTTTTCCTTACTCATCTTTTCTATCACTTTCTCCTTTCCGTTCCTGTTTACTTTACCTTTACGACCTTGACGGGTTTCTTCTTTCCTTTCCTGTTTACGTTACCTTTTTGACCTTGACAGTCTCTCAGTTATGACAGACTGGCGTCTTATTCTATACTCGTATGTCCCTATTGTTCACTCCTCCGCCTAACTAAACAGTAGAGATGTTAGACCTCCTGTGCCTTGTTATAGCTAGATCGGCTTTTATCTTCGCTATCTCACAGTTGCATGTGTTTGGATAAAAAAAGAAAAATTGAAATCCCAGGCAGAAAATTAATGAAAATGTAACCCACAATACAGAAGGAAACTTTAAATCAACTCAGTTTTGCTCACAATAGGATCTCGGGTTTGTGTTTTGTATCCATACATTATGTCCTGCCTCTTCTTATCTACCAGCTCTCCAGTTGCTAGCTGGCATTTAAAAAAGCTTTACAAGCCCTTCGAGGATGTGCAGACGTCTGTTGTTTCCCCAGATCAAGATAATCCCTTAGTGCCCAACATGCACTTTCAATTTAGCCAATAGGCATTTGCTGCCCGCAACTCACACGATTCAGAAAAGGGGGTGGTGATGAACAGAGTGTCTGAATTAAGCAGACCACTCTTACCCAGTCCAAAGATCAGGGCTTGATTCATCACCGTTATTTAGCTCACTGCACCATCCCAGCTCAGAACCTGGCTATATGCAAATCAGTCTGTCCCTGGCCCAGTGCATCATGGGAACAGGGCAGACTAAACTACCAAGCCAATTCTTCACCAGAAAGGAGACAAGCTTCCGGGGACCGGTTTCTGGCATTTCAGCCGTCGTCGGCCCGGCTTGCTTGAATCCTGATGGTGCAGTGAGCAAGGGACTCATGTCTGAGTATATATATACCCTGCCACACCTATAGTGGCCAAAAACGATTCAGAAAAGGGGGTGGTGATGAACAGAGTGTCTGAATTAAGCAGACCACTCTTACCCAGTCCAAAGATCAGGGCTTGATCCATCACCGTTATTTAGCTCACTGCACCATCCCAGCTCAGAACCTGGCTATATGCAAATCAGTCTGACCCTGGCCCAGTGCATCATGGGAACAGGGCAGACTAAACTACCAAGCCAATTCTTCACCAGAAAGGAGACAAGCTTCCGGGGACCGGTTTCTGGCATTTCAGCCGTCGTCGGCCCGGCTTGCTTGAATCCTGATGGTGCAGTGAGCAAGGGACTCATGTCTGAGTATACCCTGCCACACCTATAGTGGCCAAAAACGATTCAGAAAAGGGGGTGGTGATGAACAGAGTGTCTGAATTAAGCAGACCACTCTTACCCAGTCCAAAGATCAGGGCTTGATCCATCACTGTTATTTAGCTCACTGCACCATCCCAGCTCAGAACCTGGCTATATGCAAATCAGTCTGTCCCTGGCCCAGTGCATCATGGGAACAGGGCAGACTAAACTACCAAGCCAATTCTTCACCAGAAAGGAGACAAGCTTCCGGGGACCGGTTTCTGGCATTTCAGCCGTCGTCGGCCCGGCTTGCTTGAATCCTGATGGTGCAGTGAGCAAGGGACTCATGTCTGAGTATACCCTGCCACACCTATTGTGGCCAAAAACGATTCAGAAAAGGGCGTGGTGATGAACAGAGTGTCTGAATTAGGCAGACCACTCTTACCCAGTCCAAAGATCAGGGCTTGATCCATCACCGTTATTTAGCTCACTGCACCATCCCAGCTCAGAACCTGGCTATATGCAAATCAGTCTGTCCCTGGCCCAGTGCATCATGGGAACAGGGCAGACTAAACTACCAAGCCAATTCTTCATCAGAAAGGAGACAAGCTTCCGGGGACCGGTTTCTGGCATTTCAGCCATCGTCGGCCCGGCTTGCTTGAATCCTGATGGTGCAGTGAGCAAGGGACTCATGTCTGAGTATACCCTGCCACACCTATAGTGGCCAAAAACGATTCAGAAAAGGGGGTGGTGATGAACAGAGTGTCTGAATTAAGCAGACCACTCTTACCCAGTCCAAAGATCAGGGCTTGATCCATCACCGTTATTTAGCTCACTTCACCATCCCAGCTCAGAACCTGGCTATATGCAAATCAGTCTGTCCCTGGCCCAGTGCATCATGGGAACAGGGCAGACTAAACTGCCAAGCCAATTCTTCACCAGAAAGGAGACAAGCTTCCGGGGACCGGTTTCTGGCATTTCAGCCGTCGTCGGCCCGGCTTGCTTGAATCCTGATGGTACAGTGAGCAAGGGACTCATGTCTGAGTATACCCTGCCACACCTATAGTGGCCAAAAATGATTCAGAAAAGGGGGTGGTGATGAACAGAGTGTCTGAATTAAGCAGACCACACTTACCCAGTCCAAAGATCAGGGCTTGATCCATCACCGTTATTTAGCTCACTGCACCATCCCAGCTCAGAACCTGGCTATATGCAAATCAGTCTGTCCCTGGCCCAGTGCATCATGGGAACAGGGCAGACTAAACTACCAAGCCAATTCTTCACCAGAAAGGAGACAAGCTTCCGGGGACCGGTTTCTGGCATTTCAGCCGTCGTCGGCCCGGCTTGCTTGAATCCTGATGGTGCAGTGAGCAAGGGACTCATGTCTGAGTATACCCTGCCACACCTATAGTGGCCAAAAACGATTCAGAAAAGGGGGTGGTGATGAACAGAGTGTCGGAATTAAGCAGACCACTCTTACCCAGTCCAAAGATCAGGGCTTGATCCATCACCGTTATTTAGCTCACTGCACCATCCCAGCTCAGAACCTGGCTATATGCAAATCAGTCTGTCCCTGGCCCAGTGCATCATGGGAACAGGGCAGACTAAACTACCAAGCCAATTCTTCACCAGAAAGGAGACAAGCTTCCAGGGACCGGTTTATGGCATTTCAGCTGTCGTCAGCCCGGCTTGCTTGAATCCTGATGGTGCAGTGAGCAAGGGACTCATGTCTGAGTATACCCTGCCAAACCTATAGTGGCCAAAAACGATTCAGAAAAGGGGGTGGTGATGAACAGAGTGTCTGAATTAAGCAGACCACTCTTACCCAGTCTAAAGATCAGGGCTTGATCCATCACCGTTATTTAGCTCACTGCACCATCCCAGCTCAGGACCTGGCTATATGCAAATCAGTCTGTCCCTGGCCCAGTGCATCTTGGGAACAGGGCAGACTAAACTACCAAGCCAATTCTTCACCAGAAAGAAGACAAGCTTCCGGGGACCGGTTTCTGGCATTTCAGCCATCGTCGGCCCGGCTTGCTTTAATCCTGATGGTGCAATGAGCAAGGGACTCACATCTGAGTATACCCTTCCACGCTTATGGTGGACAAAACGATTCAGAAAAGGGGGTGGTGATGAACAGAGTGTCTGAATTAAGCAGACCACTCTTACGCAATCCAAAACACTGATGGATCAAGCCCTGATCTGTTGACTGGGTAGGAGTATTCTGCTTAATTCAGAAACTCTGCCCATCACCAATCCTTTTCTGAATCGTTTTGTCCACCATAAGCGTGGAAGATTATACTCAGATGTGAGTCCCTTGCTCATTGCACCATCAGGATTCAAGCAAGCCGGGCCGATGACGGCTGTAATGCTAGAAACCGGTCCCCGGAAGCTTGTTTCCTTCCCAGTAAAAGAATTGGCTTGGTAGTTTGATTTGCCCTGTTCCCATGATGCACTGGGACCAGGACAGACTAATTTGCATGTTGCCAGGTTCTGAGCTGGGATGGTGCAGTGAGCTAAAAAACGGTGATGGATCAAGCCCTGATCTGTTGACTGGGTAGGAGTATTCTGCTTAATTCAGAAACTCTGTCCATCACCACCCCCTTTTCTGAATCGTTTTGTCCACCATAAGCGTGGAAGGGTATACTCAGATGTGAGTCCCTTGCTCATTGCACCATCAGGATTCAAGCAAGCCGGGCCGATGATGGCTCTAATGCCAGAAACAGGTCCCCGGAAGCTTGTTTCCTTCCCAGTAATAGAATTGGGTTGGTAGTTTGGTTTGCCCTCTTCCCATGATGCACTGGGACCAGGACAGACTAATTTGCAAGTAGCCAGGTTCTGAGCTGGGATGGTGCAGTGAGCTAAAAAACGGTGATGGATCAAGCCCTGATCTGTTGACTGGGTATGAGTATTCTGCTTAATTCAGAAACTCTGTCCATCACCATCCCCTTTTCTGAATCTGCCCGCAACTCATATTCAGAGTGAGCTTATGGAAAAGAGAGGATTTTGTCTTCGGTGCACTGTGGTACAACGCGTTGCCAATATTACTTTGTTGACTGTATTGTTTGCATTTTCACAAAAACACAAGTCTTACACATTTCATTGAGCCAATTAAATTCTGTCTCTAATCACTGCTTTTATTATTAACATTTTGATATTAATTTATACTTTTGCTGATAGCACTCATACAGCCAAAGGGTTTTTGGGCCTATCAAGTGTACTCCAGCCATGATACAATGTGAACCTGCCCTTAGCACAGATGAGTGTAGCATGCAGATTTCATCAATTTTGTCTCATGTGAGTTACGGCATTTGAAAAGTACAAACAATACCCAAGTAATGTAGAATGTTACATTGTAGCAGGGTTACATATCAAGCAACAGCACACAGAACCTGAGGGGGTTCACTTGCATAGCTTAAGAGGCCATTCCAAAGAACACCTGATACAGCGCTGGGGCACACACGTAAGGGGTTTGGAAGATGTTCCTACATTTTCCTTTGCCAGTAATTCAAAGGCCCAATTTCACGCTAACAGTTTGAGTGACACTGCAAGACCCAATTAGGCCATGTGTTGTGAACTGCACTGTATATGTGACCCCAGGCCTCCCAATTCGCTGGCCTATTTGTGTCAGTTCTTAATATTTTTTGGGCCCTTCATGCTAGCCCCTGCATACCAGTGGCAATTCTTGACATTATGGGCCATCTATGCTGGTCCTAGAATATTGCTGACAATGCTGGACGTTCTGGCACATCCTCTGCATGATGGTTCCCACACTGGGCAGAATGCTGGTCCTGGTATATTGATGGTTACTCTTTGTATAATATTGCCATCACAGGAATAACGGTGCCCAGCCTGAATAAAATGCCAGGCGCCTAACATACTGATGGTAATTCTTGTATATTGGTTATATCTAACTTCACAAGGTGATACATGGGCATGCAAGGCTGAATATGTCCATGTGTCTGCTACATATAAGTTATTGATGAAAATTATATATTGATATTAGGACACCAAACATTCATTTACCAAAAATGAAAAGGTGGTATTAGTTCATAACAAAAAATACATTGTCTTAAATGGTAAGCTCTTCTTTGGGGAATCAAGTGTATTGTTCCAAAGTAAAAGGGTACATTTAATAGCAAAATGTGTTTATTTTCAAAAGCCAAAAAGCTGATGTCTGAAGACAAAATGATTGCATTTCCAAATAAATCTGAAACTGTAAGGTTTTTGTTGTCAGAATACTATTGTTGCTGTATAAACCTATACAATTTGTTGAGATCTGCTATGCGCTGCATGAGCAAGACTGTGTAATTTTATTTTTGCACCCTAGCACTCCAAGGTGTTCTCAGTAATATGGGTGGGAATCTACGTGACAGGAAGCAGGCTAGAACATTTAATTAGCTGAAAACTAAGAGTGTATACAAATACTATAGAAAATGATAGGGGGCAGGTGAAATTTCAATTTAGAGCTACCCATATTACCCATGTTATTTGAGAAACTTTTTAGGGGAATGGTTCCCAAATATACTCCACATTGCCTTTATTTTCCCAAAATTATCTTGAAGAAGGTGAACTTGCAACCCTCCTGTGGAGGGTCAGGTTGAATGACCACATCATGAACATATTGGGATAGTTCACGAGTGCCCAATGGGGGGCTATTGCTCTTTAAACAAATTTCTGCTAAATATGTAGAAAAAAATCCACTCATTTACCCTCTGGAGACTGTGGGCTCCTTCGTTGAAACTTAATGCTACAACTTTGGAAGTTAGTAGGAGTCTATGGCCATAGAATACTCTGAATAATTGATGGTAATTCACAATATATATTTAAAGAAGAGGAAGTCTTCATTTTGAAGTTGACATTTAGGCATACTACATGAAATCAAACCATATTATCAACAGAGCACGAGTGGCTATTCTTTCCACCGAGTTTAAATATGAGGCACAAATCAATTAAAGATGACTTGTCTTGCCTCTGTTCCCTGCTTGTGATAGTTTTTTCTTGCCTCTGTTCCCTGCTTGTGATAGTTTTTTCTTGCCTCTGTTCCCTGCTTGTGATCGTTTTTTCTTGCCACTGTTCCCTGGGGCGTTACTGGGCAGAGATGGGCGTGTGGCTGACCTAGACTGAGGGAAGCAACGGGTGAGCTCTGGGAGTTGGTGGGGGCCTTGAATAACCCATTTGTAAATAAGGAGACTCCCCGGGGTGAGGGTGTGTGTGTGTCTCTGTGGCCTTGTGTGTGTGTGTGGCTCTGTGTGTGTGGCTCTCTGTGTGTGTGGCTCTCTGTGTGTGTGTGTGACTGTGTGTGTGGCTCTGTGTGTGTGTGTGGCTCTCTGTGTATGTGTGTGGCTGTGTGTGTGTGTGGCTCTGTGTGTGTGTGTGTGTGGCTCTGTGTGTGTGTGTGTGGCTCTGTGTGTGTGTGTGTGACTCTGTGTGTGTGTGTATGTGTGTGGCTCTGTGTGTGTGTGGCTCTGTGTGTGTGTGTGTGTTGGGCTCTGTGTGTGTTGGGCTCTGTGTGTGTCGGGCTCTGTGTGTGTGGCTCGGCTCTGTGTGTTTGGCTGTGTGTGTGTGTGGAACTATGTGTGTGGCTGTGGCTCTATTTGTGTGGATCTGTGTGTGGCTCTGTGTGTGGCTCTGTGTGTGGCTCAGTGTGTGTGTGTGGGTGCGTGTGGTTCTGTGTGTGGCTGTTTGTATGTGTGTGTGTGGGTGGTGCAAATGCAATAGGTCTCGCATTTGCGAGAGATTAAGCTATTGGCATGGTAAATGACAATGTCATTTATTTATATGTTTTAAAAACAAAAATAATGTCATGAGCAATGCCAATAGCTCTAACTTTAACAAAGACGAGACCATTGCATTGTAAATGCTTGTTTGATATGCACCTTCCCACTGGAGCCACAAAAAGAGCAGGGCACCTCACTCCAACAGTGTACGACCTGGTAGCAGATGTAAATGGGTCCTGTTGGTTCTCTAAGTTTGACCTTAATTCCATATACCTTAAACGTCTGCTATATCCGAAATGCAGGTACATCACATACTTGTCTACCGATCTTGGCCTCTACAGGTACAAAAGACTCAACTTTGAAATCTCTAGCATGGCACATGTGATTTAAAACACCAATCGAGAAGTCCTTGCTGGACTCAGGAGTCATCATTCTCAGTGATTACATTCTTGTACAAGAATCTTCATAAACACAACTCCACACTTTGCCACATCCTGCAACGGCTGAAAGACAGTGGTCTTACCCTTAATCACAGGAAATGTGAGTTCCTCAAATCATGCATCCATTGTTTCATATTTTGGTGCTCATATGATGGGGTGGTCCTTATTCCTCCAAAGATTAAGCTATTTAAACTAAACCAACTCCTTCCACTGATGTCGTGGTCATGAGTTTCCTTGGCAAGATTACATTTTGCAGAAACTTCATTAAGAATCTTACACCCCTCTCTGGCCCATTAGGAGAGCTGACTTAATCCAAATCTATGTTGGACTGGACAAAGGAGCAGCAAGTCATAATTGAAGCAACAAAGAGGTGCAATAGACAGTGACTACAAATATTTTGACTGTTTCAATGACTTTGATTTGGCAGACGGTGCCAGTCCTACCAAGATTGGAGCTGTCTTGCCTCAGGGACAACCTTGAGGATAATGAGCAGCTATTGCATATGCCAGCAGATCAGTGACCACCGGTGAACACTGTTACTCCCAAATTGAAAAGGTGACAATGGCAAATAATTGGGGGTGCCAGCCTTTCCGTCTCTACCTGTATGGACTCTGTATTGCAGTTAGCACTGACCATAAGTAAGTCCCATTGTTCTAGGGGTCATCATCTAAGCCCCCACAGCAGATAGAAAATGAGCTCAACAACTGCAGAGGTACTCTTTTGTGGTCATCTACTCAGATCACAAAACCCAGTGGACTATCTATTGAGGCACGTCCACTAAGATGCAATGTGGCATCGTAACTGAAGAGTGTTTCAAGCTCATTGTGGAACGCTCCCGGACAAATCTCATATCTCTGGAGGGCATTTGCTCTGCCATCACTGGCTATGATTGTTTGAAATTAGTGCTATCCTTGCAGCTTGTAGCAGCCAATGGAAGTCGGTACTATTAAATTCCTTGACCCGCACTCCAAAAGCCCACCAAATCCTTGCATCCTTGTACAATTTCAGGATGAGCTAGCTAGCCACGTACCTTTGTTGGTCTCGCCTTGTGAACCCCTCATGATACCATAGTGAAAGACGTGCAGTTGGCCCGTGCTGGGACTTGTGGAATGGTTAAAATGAAATACAGACTCTGCAGTCCAGCCTGGTCCCGAGAACAGGATGACCATATAGAGAGGATAGTGAGAGAATGTCCTCCAGCCTACTTGAGCCCCCATCACCTACTTTTACTGACGATATCCCTCCCCACCCATGCCGATTGTGGGAGCCTACTGAATGGCCATAAACGTCTGCTGACAATAGATGATTACTCAAAATATCTGGAAGTTGAAACTGTAAACACCACATCCGGATGGAATCTCACTGTTATATGGCTTATTTTTTTTTAAACAAACTTTATTGGGATTTTTCCTTTCATCGACCAAGAAACATATTGCATGTGTATATTATGTGGGATTATACATCTCCTGTATATGAGGCCTACATACAATAAACTTTATGACCGTCAGTATAAGCATTCAGGGAACAAAAGAAAGGAGAAGAATTCTTGCTTAGCTCACTTTCTATGAGGAATACAATACAATACAATAATATTTAACTAATACCTATTAAACCACCCTCCTCCTCTGCTATATAACTGTCAAAGCCCAGCTCACCTGAGTTTCTGTTCAGTTCTGATGGAGGTTGAAGACAGTCCGACCCCACTCTGAAACTACTAATATTTAACTAATACCTATTAAACCACCCTCCTCCTCTGCTATATAACTGTCAAAGCCCAGCTCACCTGAGTTTCTGTTCAGTTCTGATGGAGGTTGAAAACAGTCCGACCCCACTTTGAAACTGCTTGTTCCAGCACACTAGTTGTAAAACAGTGCACTAAGAACCAGAACCTCAAGGGAAGGGGGAAGTGGATAAAATAAAAAAGAGAGACAACACCGTTCTTGCGTTTCCACTGTAGAAGAGCTGCTAAAATCTGCGGCCCTCTCTGACTTGTGTAGAAACTGGTGCCTAATGAAACATAAACAAAGAACAGATAAGTGCAACCTATCCCTAAATGTGTTCCTGACTAAACCTTAATCTTATTAGAAATTCTCTCTTGGATCCTGGTCTCAAGCTTCCAGGTTTGGAATGTGTTACTGTTCTGGGATGTGCTTTCTATTACTGTAAAACTTCTGTAAAATCAAACTAATATCATTATCAGAATTACCAACGTCTAACATTCACCTTAATATAACTAAAGCCTAAATTCTTAATAGCAAACTCACTTTTCACACATTTCCAGACTTTTTATAAAACAAATATATATATATACATATATATATTTGTATACTTGTAGAGCGCAGCCTGTCACCCAGAGGGCATCCTGGCGCTTTGACTTCGGGGCGGAAACACTACTCGCTGCTCAGGCAATTTTCGGAAACAAGTGCATTTTCAGCGCTTTCCTAAATGGTAGGTAGTCCTTGTGGCTTCTCAGAGAGAGAGGCAGGGAGTTCCAAAGTCTGGCCGCCGCAACACTAAATGAGCGGCCACCCATCCTAACTCTCTGGAACCTCGGGACCACCAACAAGTTGGCCGAAGATGAGCGAAGGGGCCGCGAGGCAGAGTACCAAGCAAACATGTCACGAAGTGGTACTGGGCCCTGTTGGTGTACTGCCTTAAACACCAGACACGCGGCCTTATACACCACTCGCAGATGCACCGGGAGCCAGTGCAGGTCTCTTAAAGCAAGAGTGGAAGAGCTAGACCTGGAACGCGAGAGAGCCAACTTGGCGGCCATGTTCTGCACCCGTTGTAGCTTCCCCACCAGATTTTTTGGGGCCTCCAGAAGTAGCGCATTGCAGTAATCTAAACGACTTAGAATAGTGCTGCGAACTACCTCTGGCCTGGCCTGGGCGGGGAGAAGGGGCAGAACTTTACGCAACATGCGTAACAGCATCATGCACGTAGAGATGGTTTTATTTACGTGCAAGTCAAGCTGTAGATTTGGGCCGAAGATTACCCCCAAGTTGCGAGCTGATTTCGCCGCCGCTACTGGTTCAGGAAAGGTGGTGGGCCAGAAGTTCTCTGGAAGAACCCGCGGAATTCGATCACTGGAGCAGTGGAGCACCTCCGTCTTAGAGCTGTTAAATTGGAGGGAGTTGGCCCATAGCCAATCCGCTGTGGCTGCCATACAGCGATGAAATGTCTCCAGCGAGACCGCGTTGTTTCCTTCCAGAGAAAAGACCAGCTGGGTGTCGTCGGCATAATTAAAAGCCGAGACACCAAAAGATTTTATAAGCTGGACCAGGGGGCGAAGATACAGATTAAAAAGTACTGTACTTTTACATCAAAATACAGCAGGTAATTTGTGCAAGTCCTTGATTTACTGTTTGCCTTGCTGTCAATGGTTTCTTCTGTTCGATTCTTAAAAAAGTTCCATGCGAAACAATGTTTATTTCACAAAGTTCCACAAAGTATTCTTGTAACAAAGGGTTTGAACCACAAAGTTCGTGGGAGATATCTTGTTCCAAATTGCCTTTACATGAATCCAGAAATCGCCGATAAAGTTCTTTCAGGTAATAAAAGGTTTTGCACTTACTAGTTGCTGAAAAGGGATACTGATCAGTCTAACCTTGACCTCTTTCTCTTTTGCAGGTGGATTGCAGTGGACAGAAGAGGGGCTGAGGCAAGAAGTAGCCGGAAACCAGAAGACGGAAGAGCCAGAAGCCAAGCCCGTTGAAGTCAATGAAGGCATGGAGAGAGCAGGAGTGCCAGCGCCGAAGGATCTGTTCTCAGGTAAGTGGAAGGTAGACGAGCACAAGCACTGAGTGAGGTTCAGGGGCTGCCTTTTATAGACAGGGCTGGGTATGGTTCGAAGAGCTGGGTGGTGTTCGAAGAACTGGGTGTGGTTCTCACAAGCAGGTGTGCAGAGTTTCAGTTATTATGCTAATGAGTTGAAGGAACACATGGCCTTGGGAGGAGTGTTCTAAATAAGCCTTGGTAAAAGCAAGGTCCAATGTTTTTTAAATAACCTTGGTAAAAGCAAGGTCCAATGTGCAACAAGACAGCAATGTCAAAACTTGTGAATACATTGATCAACATACACATAAGTCTTATGGAGGGTCTGAGATAACAAGAAAGGCTTTCAGTAGTATCTTTAAAGAGAGCTATTACAGAGACCACTAGTGCAATGATAGGGTACATCCTCTTTGCTGTGCACAAACCCTAACAGTCGCCCCCCCTCAAAGGCCCTCCTACTGGACGGGATTCCCTGGATTTTTTAGATAAAACTGTCTAATCAACCGCTGGGCATGTACATAGGACGCGGGTTCCCATGAAATCTCAGTTTCGTCATATCCTTTTCATTATCCTAAATAAAACAGACGACCATGAATTCTTTTTGCATCTTTTATGCTTTTCACTTCATATTCTAGATTTCCCTTAATTGGTATGGGTGGAAGTGGTGGTTCGGGTCGGGTATTGGGTTGTACGGCTTAAGCAAGGACACATGGAATGTAGCATGTACTGGGTATTCTTTTGGTAAGTCCAATTTGACTGTTACCGGGTTTACTATGGCAGTTATACTAAAGGGTCCAATGAAACGTGGTTGCAGCTTTCGGGATCCCTCTATATTTAGGTTCTTTGTGGAGAGCCATACTTTGTCACCGATTTTATACATTGGGGCCTCAGATCTGTGTTTGTCTGCTTGTCTTTTCATGCTTTCTTTTTACTTTAATAAATGTTTCCTGGCGTTGTCTTGTATGTCACCTAATCTCGTTAGTGTATCTGTTACTGTAGGCAACAGGGAATCTTCTAATAAAATGAGTAAAGCTCTCGGATGATACCCCTGCATGAAATAGAATGGTGAGCAAAGTAGAGCTGCATGCTCAGTATTATTATAAACAAACTCCGCTACAGGGAGAGCTTCCAACCATTCACTAGAATAATCAGCCAATAAACAACGTAGCGTTTGAAGTAAGGTTTGGTTCAGTCGTTCAGTTTGTCCATCTGTTTCTGGATGGAAAGCAGTGGATAATGCCACATCTATTTTCAGTTTTTTGATTAATTTTTTCCAAAATCTAGAGTTGAACTGGCTACCTCGGTCTGACACCACCTTACTTGGCAAACCATGTAAATGCACAATTTCTCTTATAAAAATATTGGCAAATTCTGCCGCAGTTGGCAATTTCCCTAATGGTACAGAATGTGCCATTTTAGACAAAAAATCCACTATCACTAATTCTGTTGTGAAGGATTTTACTGGTGGTAAACCTACAATAAAGTCTACACTCACAGTGTGCCAAGGTTGTTTGGGTGATGGCATTGGTATTAACAAACCGTCAGGGGCCTTATGAGAAGATTTATGTCTTGCACAAACTGGACAGGTAGTGACAAATTGCTTAATGTCCTTACTCATATTGTCCCACCAAAAGTGTTTTCGCACATTTTCCAGGGTTTTTACCCAGCCAGGATGTCCTGTCAACGGTGAGGCGTGATGCCAAATTATCACCTGTTTTTGTAATTCTGTGGTGGGCACTAACAGCATGTTGTCGTGATACAATAAACCTCGTTGAATTGAGCTATGGGAATCCTTTAACCACTCTTGAGGTGCCATTTGCATGTGTGCATTATATAGATCTGTGATGAAATCCTTCTGTTGTACTGGTGCCAAAAGGTTTTGGGGAGGAATAATGGGTTCTCCTATTTTGTCTTGTTTCATGTCCGAGGTATGTCCATATCTAGATGACACATCAGATTGAATTTGTTGTGCACCTGGTCCATAGGATATAACAAAGTCAAATGTACTAAAAACAATTAACCAGTGCATCTGACGTGGAGTTAATGCTTTTAGTGATCCAAAGAACTGTAGGTTCTTATGGTCAGAAAAGATGGTAACAGGGTACTTGGCTCCCATTAAATGGTGCCTCCATTCAGAAAAGGCTACTTTGATAGCTAATAGTTCTCTTTCAGCCACAGTGTAATTTTGTTCAGCTGGTAATAACTTTTTGGAATAGAAGGCTAAAGGATGTAATTGGCCATCTACTGCATCTCGTTGAGAGAGAACTCCTCCTAAAGCTACTTGTGAAGCATCCGCTTTGACAAAAAATGGCAAGTCAGGATCAGGATGTTTCAGAATTGGGGCTGAAGTAAACTTTTGTTTCAGGAGTTGAAAGGCGTGAGCCGCCTCATCAGACCAAATAAATTGTTGCCCTTTCCGCCACATGGTGGTTATTGGGGCCGCAATGTCTGCAAAATGAGAAATAAACCTCCTATAAAAATTGGCGAAACCCCGAAAGCACCGAGACAATAGCCAAGCTGGATCACAAACATCCGGAAGAGGAGGATCGAACAGGTCACCAACGCCTGAATTCCAGGGAGCGGAAGGAGGCATGACGCCCTGATTTCTCGGTGTCAGCCACAAAGATGCAAACTAATGAACTCTGAAAAAGGGACTCGCTTGGACACTGGCCTGGGGAGCTCGGAGGAGGGCAGGGTTGTCGCCTGCTCCGGAGGACACTCCACCCCAGCGCGCAAGTACTCTGTTGAAGGGATGGGTTAAGCACTCTGCTATGTTGGTAAGGCGGGCGGTTGATAGCCCGTTAAGCAGGGAGGCAGGGAGGGGGTGGAAGGGGGGGTTTGTTTAGAAGTTATTGAAGTTCCACGAGTGAGGTCGAATTTTGCAAAAGGACGCATGAATGGTTTCAGCCACATAAGTGACAGATACACCCCGGGAACGAGATCCGATTTGCACTGTGAGAGGTGTAGGATAAAAAATGCAAGACGTTCATAGACAGGCACTTGAGGAGGGGCTGCGAGGATCACAAGTGGTGCCTCTCCGGCTCATGTCTTGGAATGTGCGAGGGTTGGGAGATAAGATAAAGAGGGGACTGGTGGTGAATGCAGTGAGAAGGCAGGGACAGGATTTGGTACTCCTCCAAGAAACGCACCTCACAGGGGGGGCAACTAAAGCTCTTGATAGGAAAGGCTATAAGATGGTGGTTCATTCAGAGTTTACCAAGGGTTCTAGGGGCACGGGTATACTGGGGAAAAAGTCAGCGCAATTCATCACATTGAGCACCAAGACAGACACACAGGGATGTTTCGCAGCACTCCAGGGACAGTGGGAGGGGAGATTAATGAACGTGGTATCAGTATATGTCCCCCCGGCACTTCATACGGTCATGCTACCAGCGCTGGGTGAAATTCTGCTGAACTTACCCGAGGGAGACATAATAATTGGAGGGGACTTGAATGCAGCAGTAGATACACTAGTGGATAGGTTCCCGGCAGTGCCTCAAACGGGGGGCACCTCACGTATGCAGAGATTTCTTAACCGCAATGGGACTAATAGATATATGGCGCTATGCACACCCTGCTGCGAGACAGTACAATTACCACTCCACAGTCCATAATAGTCTGTCACGGATCAGTTACTTTTTAGCACTGGGAGATGGGGTACAGCACGTAGACACTGTTGATATACACCAAAGGGGCATATCAGATCACTCCCCGGTCACACTCACGTTATCCACACAGGAGAAGTCACGTAGGAGGATTTACCCAATACATGCTTCGTATCTCAAAGTTCCCAAGGTGCGTAAGACACTCAAGACAACAACATCACATTACTTCGCGGAGAACACCACATCAGTACGGTCACCCACTACTGTGTGGGAGGCATACAAGACGGTACTCAGGGGACAAGCTATAGCATCCACAGCGGGACATAAAAGAGAGCGACAGCAAGAGTTGTCCGAGTTGGAGATAGCACTGCGTGCAGCAACTACGGCGCACAAGGCGAACCCTACGCCGGACACGTCCCATGCACTACTGATAAAGCAACAGTAGTTCAGGGAACACGTAAAGCAACAGTCAGTGTCCCAGATAACAAAGACGACACACAGGATTTATGACATAGGGGACAAGGTAGGTAAAATGTTGGCATGGCTTGACAAGAGGGGAGGGAGTACCAGAGGTATACAATGCATAAGTGACATACAAGGAAGGGTGCACACGAGCCCCGAAGAAATTGTGGGGGCACTAGCGGAGTATTTTGAGGGAGCATACACACCAGAAACCGAAGTATCAGCAGATAGGGCACGCATGGCGCTAGAAAACATACCCCATAAGACACTGATGTCAGAGGCGGTGACAGAACTGGAAGCAGACATCACAGAGGAAGAGATACAAAGAGCAATTCATGCTATTAAGCCGGGAAAGGCGTCGGGTCCCAATGGTATCCCTATAGAATGGTACCAGGCAGCGTCAGAAAGACTCAGTGGGCATTTGTTAGACATGTATACAGACAGTTTGGAAAAGGCCAAACTTCCTGTGATCAACGGACGGCGACTATCGTTAAAATCCCCAAACCTGGCAAGGACCCGGAAATGTGTACATCGTATCGCCCAATCTCCCTTCTCAATGCTGAGGTCAAAATCTTGGCTAAACTCCTTGCCTCTCGGCTGATGGCCCATCTCCCGCAAAGCATACACCCCGATCAGTCCGGTTTTATGCCGCACAGGAATACAGCTCTCAATTTGCGCAGGGTGCATAGTGTGCTTGCCAGAGCGGATACACTATCGGAGAAGGCGGTCATACTGGCGCTCGACGCAAAGATGGCATTCAACATGGTGGAGTGGCAGTACTTATTCGAAGTCTTGGTCCATATGGGAATTGGCATTAAATTCGTGGCCTGGGTCCGACTTTTATACACCATGCCAGTGGCGCAGGTGGTGGCAAATGGCCATATTTCGCAACCATTCCAGTTAGGGAGGGGAACCCGTCATGGATGTCCCCTGTCGCTTTTGCTTTTTGCGATTGCACTGGAGCCATTGGCAAATCGAATACGCTCCACTCCGCTATTAAAGGGGATCGCCTGGTCGGAAGGGTGGGAAGACCACCTGTCACTTTACGCGGATGATATGCTGGTGTACCTGACGGAACCGGAACGAAGTATACCGGCGCTGTTGACACTGTGAGATGAATTGGAGAAGGTATCGGGATACACTTTGAACTGGAGTAAGTCGGAAATATATGTATTGCAAGGCCCGACCCCCACATTGTGCGAAAACTGCCCTCTGAGGGTGGCAGGATCATCCTTTAAATATCTAGGTGTACATGTAACAAAGGATCCAGCCGAATTCTTTAAAAAGAACTTAGCACCCCCGTTGGATCGATTGAAACATGATGTTAGATTCTGGGCGGCGTTACAACTGACATTGTTGGGTAGAGCGGCGCTATATAAGATGATGTCATTGCCCCGATTTTTGTATATCCTGGAAAATACACCATACCCAATAGACAAAGGATATTTCGGGAAAATATCGGCATTGATGGCAGGCCTCATGTGGAATAATCGTCCGGCATGAATAGCCCAGACTAAATTGCATAGGGGGTGGTACGACGGCGAGATGGCATTACCGAACCTGTACCTCTATTACTTGGCAGCGCAACTAAAACCCATAAACCAGTGGCTGCATGCACCTCAAGAAGACCCAGCATACAGGGCGGACAGGGAGCAATTAGGTACCCATAACATACTGACACCTCTATATGACCAAATAAGAGTGCGCATACTCGTGGGGCCCACAAGACTTACCGTATCGCTGTGACATACAGCACAGGCAAAACTGGGCTGGAAGGGGAAAATTGCTAAACTTACCCCACTGTGGGACACGTGGGCCCTGGGAAATCTGAGACGCAGTAAGGGATTTACGCTACGGGATAACATTGGTCTATCCACAGTGGGAGATCTGTGGGACAAAGACACGGTGATCCCCTTTGACCAGTTGAGGCAACAATACGAGCTGGGGCCCACAGAATTGTTTTGATACATACAGGTGCGACACGCTCTGCTAGCAGCCATCCCACGTGGCATGAAAGTCCCAGAGGCTTCGCTGTAGTTCCATAGTTTGAGGGTCTGAGGTACGGTGATTCCGAACCCGTTCAATAAAGGTCGTCAAAAATAGACGATTCTGGTGTCAGCGGACCGCAAATCACGAGTGCGGTATGTACGAGTGTTTTCGCATTAATCGATCAATGAGAACACTATGTATTTAGGGATTTCGTTTGAACCCTCGGGTTCCATTTTGTGTACGGCAGCAATTTTGTGTGGTTGCCGTCACATAGGCCGATGACTGCAGCCGAGCGAGTCCTTGAGACACGTACACCTTAGCTGACTCCTGTGTGACCTGGCCGAACTGACTCCCTTGCCTTAGGCTGACCTCGCCGAGCCAGTTCCTTGTTAAGCAGCTGGTCAGATAAGATCAAAGAGCAGGACGTGCCGAAGTTTACAGTACACTGCACCCACCTTTCTATCTTGTTTCCAATCTGTTTCTGCTCCTTCCTTTATGACATAATCACTGATTTGGGTTGAGGGTTTTACGATGGGTTTGTCCGGCCTAACCGAACAGGATATTGGAATGTGCCTGGTCATTTCTGGTGGGCTGGACAACGGAAAGTGGGATTATCGTCATGCGCTACTTTTGAAATATCAAAATTTGATTGGCTAGTTTGTATGTAACTGATGCTACTTTGGAATGTGATTTTTGGCATAAAAGACCATGCTCCGCTCATTGAATTTGTGCAGTCTCTAGCGAACCACCCGTGTTGTGCTTCGTAGATCTCTGTTCCTGGTTGCAGCCAATAAACTTTGGTCTTTGACGTCGTCGAGAAGTGTCCCGTGTCTCTGTTTGCCAAGGCAGGGGAACTCGAAAGCATCGGGCGTTTTCCCTGGCGCCGCTAGGTTCTAAAACCTGGTCCTCCCGTTAGCGCCCAATGTGGGGCGACTTCAGCAGTACCGGTCCAAGCCCGAAGATCGTGGAGAGCTTCGTGTGGAAACTCTGGAGGAAGGCCTGCCACTTCATCGACCCCTGTATGTCGTTGTGGTCCGAAAGTCTTTGCTGCGAGGTTCCCCGCTTTCCGACGGCTACGAAGGACTGCTGCCCTGACTGTCGCCCTGTCTTGGAGCCGTAGACGATTTGTAGAGCGAGACGATTGACGGGTCTTCTGGTGACGCTATCGACACTTCAGTTAAGTATAAGTGGAGCGTCTCCCAGTCCTTAGTTTGTTTGGTATCCCTTCGTGGATCGCTTTGAATTGGTACCTGCAGGCCCCAAAGCCAAGGGACTCGTGTATTCACGAGACTATCGTTTTTTTAGATTTCCCTTGAAGTTTGAAGCTAGACTAGTGAGCGAAGACGCCTGGTCTTGGCAGACTTGGAAAGATATTTGGGTGTGGTTGTTCTAAGGATTCCCGGTTAAAGGATTTGTGTCCGGTTCCTCCGATTGGAACTCCTACATATGATCTTTATGTGAAGCATGGTGTGGGCCCTATTAGTTATAATGACATCTGGGTAAAATATACGAAGAAAGACGGTGTCCTACAGTGGCCCCGTTACGGTGGCTTTGAAACTGAGATTTTAGACAATCTCGAAGTTAAACTGTTCAAAAAGAAAGCCCGGCCGGCAATGTTTGACTCTTTCCGCATATGGCGCAAAGAAGCCAAACAGAAAGAAATCAAATTAGCGAAGAAGATAAACGGGAACGAGGTTTGTCAATGGTGCAAGCTGCTATAGCGTATAGGGATAATGAGGAAGAGCAAGAGAGCGAACAGATGCTTAGGGTTAGGAAGTTAGCGATAGATAAGTGCTACCCAGTTTTACCGCTTAAAGAACAGGAAGCAAAGGAAGATCTTGTGAAAGATCCTTTAATGTTGCATCTATTGAGTTTGCCACCCCCTTATGCACA
Organism: Lissotriton vulgaris; assembly: GCF_964263255.1. Classification (NCBI taxonomy): domain Eukaryota; kingdom Metazoa; phylum Chordata; class Amphibia; order Caudata; family Salamandridae; genus Lissotriton; species Lissotriton vulgaris. The sequence continues at coordinate 90,387,728 of NC_141699.1, read as the reverse complement.
GGATGCTACGGCACCACCGCCACCAGTTGTAGTTGCACAACCTCCGGTTGTCGTGCCACCTGCAATTCCTCCACAGCCAGCTCCACTTCCGTTGGCTACTATTCCTTTGGCGCAGCCTCCTCAGGGGCCGCCAACTTTGCCTCCTTCTTCGTCTGCTACTCCTACGCCTATCTATAATACTCATTCTGTTCTGACTTTGGATTCTTCTACTATCGTTCCGTCTTCTCTTATTCTTTCACCTTCTCCTTCTGCCAGACAGAGAATGGCTGCTGCAGTTTCTGGTTTCTTTTCTCCTTTGTTGGAACAATTGGGTATGTCCCCTGTTAATGAGCGTAGACAATCACATAGTCAGTTGCCTGATACAGATGAGCGTACAGTTTTGGATCATCTGGCGCGTAAATGGATCATGTACGCTTCTCAGTATGATCTTGAGGGTGTTATGGATGTTTTCCTTCAATGGGAAGCACCAAAGCAACGGTACGTCTTTGAGATGATGTGTGTGTTCCTCCATGAACAATGGGTTGAAGAAGTAGGTCAAGCTCCTAGTGAGTTGTACCGAATACGTTCCGAATTTGCGAAAGGGACCGTTGTGGGTCCTCATGATGTTGGGAGAGCAGTTGCGACTATATTGTCATTTCGTAGTGACACTCCTTCTGTGCGATTGTTTGAGCCTGATTCGTCAGTTAGGAGAGCAGCGCTTCAGTATCCGATGCGTGAGGTTCCTCCAGATTGGAGACCTCAGGATGGAAATGTTGCTGCACATTTTCAGCGTGTCTGGGTACATGTTCCCTGGAAGCGTGCTGAAGTCTTAGCGCTTAAGCAGGCTTTGCCTGATCCGTGCAAAAATCCGGCGGGATATTATAAAGAGCTCACTCAGACTGTGGGTACGTGTATTATGAATTTGGCAGACATAGATATGTTGTTTGTAAATGTTGTTCCACAGCCTATTTGGGGTACGATTCGACATACGGATCATGACCGAGAATTGGGCGATACATGGGTTAATCTTCGTGCTGCCAATGATAGACAAGTTGGCTGTGCTAAGCCTGAGGATATCATTACTGAACTCCCTGGTAGGATTATTACTTATATGAAGACTTTGATGCCCGAAGTGCGTGTCAATTGGGACAAGTTGTCTGCGTGTAAGCAGAAGAAAGATGAAACGGTGTCTGACTTTTTCACGCGGTTCGAAGAGACCTTTGTAGATCATAGTGGTCAGGATATGGCTACTGAGGGTGGCCAGAGATTGTTCGTTGACAAATTTGTGCATAATCTGCTTCCCGAGTTGTGCACTAAGTTGAAAGATTCTGAGAGTGCTTGGACTGTTTCCACGTCAGCTCAGATTTTGGCTACGGCCCAGTACTATGAAAATAGGTACAAAGACGAGATATAGAAAGCGGATAACAAGACTAAGGAATTGAAGACTAAAGTTCTTCTACAACAAGCTTATCCACCCCGTACTAATCATCAACGCGATTATCAGCAGAATCAGCAATATTCGGGAAACTCGCAAAGGAACGAGTCTTCTCAACAGCGTCTTCCGTATGGGCCTAATCAGTGTGCGTATTGTAAAGGAGAGGGCCATTTCAAGATTAGTTGTCCGGTTCTGTTGCAGCGCACGAATGGTGCTTCTGGTGTGAGAGGTCGAGGTGCTCAACAAGCACCTAGAGGTAGAGGTCGCGGACAGAATGGGCGTTCTTAGCCTCCACAGAATTCAATGAATAGTTTTGATCAGCAACAGGATTCGTCTGGTAGGACAGCACAGTACTATACGGATGATTACTACATTGAAGGTGAGGAAGTGAATGGTAATGATTGTTAGGACAGCCATGGACAAAGAGAGGGAGTTGTTTCAGTTCCAGTAGATCAGAGTGGACCTTATGTTGAAGTGATTGCATCAGGTGTGTCAGAGCCTTTTCTGTTAGATACTGGTGCTACGAAGAGTTCTATTATGCACTCTAAACTCCCTGGCGCACCTTTGTCTGGCTTTGAGAATGTTTTTGTAGGTTTTTCTGGCGCCCCGGTTACGAATCCGATTTCTACTCCGTTGTCTTTTTCTGTTGGTCCTTGTAAATTTGAAGCACCCCTCATTTTGACTACAGGTTGTGGTGAGAACTTGTTGGGATTGGATTTATTGAAGAGATTGTATGCGACGTTGTATTGTTCTCTGTCAGAAGTGCATCTTACGCTGGGTGAGAGAGTGATCTCTCCGATGTATATATCTAAAGATGAACTTCCACCTGAATTATCTTCTTTACCGGATTCATTATGAGCTACTAGTCGGAATGATGTAGGCCTCTTGGAGATTCGACCATATGTTGTGACATTGAAGGCGAATGCTAAGTTACGGCGCATTCCACAGTACCGTATCTCGAGTGATGGTGAGCGTGCACTTTTGGCGATTATTTATGATCTGATCGAAAATGGTGTAATTGAGGAAACGAGAGGTAATGTGTGCAATAGTCCCGTTTTGCCTGTTCTGTAGAGGACTGATTCTTCACAGCCTCCTGTATATAGGTTTGTGATCGATCTTCGTGAAGTGAACAAGATTGTTGTTCCACAATTTCCTGTTGTGCCTGATATCACCGCTTTGTTGACTTTGATCCCGGCTACAGCTATGTGGTTTTCGGTGATTGACTTGAAGAATGCTTTCTTCAGCATCCCGATTGCCGTAGAGAGTAGAGATATTTTTGGATTCTCTTTAGGAGGACGAAGGTTCCGCTTTAAGCACGCTCCTCAAGGTTTTTGCGAGAGTCCATCGATCTATAGCCAAGCTTTGAAAACACAACTTGATCTGTTGGTTTTACCTGATGGTGCTGCCCTTATTCAATATGTTGATGACTTGCTAGTTGCTGCTGACAGTGAAGAGATTTTTAGAGAATCCACTTTGTCGTTGTTACGCCACTTATCTGATTTTCATCACAAAGTTTCTCTCTCCAAGTTGCAATATTGCCGACAAGAGGTAACCTACTCATGCAGGGCTCGACAAATCCACTCGCCCGCTCGCATTTGCGAGGGAGAATGGATCAGGACGAGCTATTTTTAGGTCCTACTCGCCCTTTCTGGCGAGTAGGAAGTCAAACTAACTTTTGTCCTCTGTCTTTGAAAACAGAGCAAAAGTGACAAGATAACATGATTTAAAGGCACTTTTATTGCTCCTAAAGGGAATGAGCAATAAAGATGCCTTTAAATCTTGTTATCTTGTCACTTTTGCTCCGTTTTCAGAGACTGGAGGTCAAGTGGGTTGCAGTCAGGTCGAGGGGATTTTCCATGGTACTAGACCTGCAGGACTAGTACCATTTTTCGGATTTGTCGAGCCCTGTCATGTCACCTCTTATCAAAGGAGGGAAGGAAACTGACCCCAGAAAGAATTCAAGCTATTGCGAAAATGAGTGTTCCTACGACACAGAGAGAAGTATGTGCGTTCTTGGGTATTACATTGTACTGTAGACAGTGGATCCCTAATTTTTCTTTGTTAGCGAAGCCTTTGATAGCTCTTACTGTTAAGGATACTCCAAATCCTATTCCTTGGACTGACGAATGTCAGAAGAGCTTTTCTGAGTTACGAAATGCGTTGTGTTCGGCTCCTGTGTTGGGTTCCCCCGACTACAGTAAGCCTTTCACACTGTATGTTCATGAGAGAGAGGGATGTGCATTGTCATTGTTGACTCAACAGTTCGGCGACAAGCAACGTCCATGTGCGTATTTTTCGTCGACTTTATATCCGGTAGCTAGAGCGTTGCCGAGTTGTTTGAGAGCTACAGCGGCAGCGGCTGTTTCGATTCGACAGTCTGCTGGTTTGGTTATGGACAACACATTGATCATAATGGTTCCACATGCATTGGATACCTTGTTGAACCGTACCAAGACACAGCACTTAACTAGTGCTCGGTTGTCGGGTTACGAGTTGACCTTATTAGCGAGTCATGTGCACATTAAACGATGCAACACGTTGAATCCATTTTAAACAACAAGGGGACCCCAATTGGTATCAGCGAGGGACCTCGGGGAACTTAATCATATGGAAACAACAGTGGTCCCTAGCAAGGAGACAAATGGTTGAAAAATGAATATAGACTCAGTCAGTTCTATATTAATGAAGACATGCCCAGCCGGGCAGAGGTCCTCAAGGTTTATATTTTAAATCAAAACTTATAAAACACAATAACACCTTCAACATTTCACGTTCGTGGGGCACAAGCCTGTACCCAACCACGACAATACACAAACAAAGACATACACAAAGGGCTTGTAAGGCAAAGTCAACAGTCTCTGCAAAATTCCAATTCTAGGCAGAGAATTTCTTATAGGTACCATTACACAATTTTATATAGTGAGTTATTCCACAAGTATATGGTACACAGTAGGTCGACGATGTTTCGGACCCCCTTACTAAATGATGGGGTCCATCATCAGGACAAAACAATGGTTGCCTTTTTAAATTATGAGCCTCTTTAGCCGGGGGGGCAATTGGTAAAAGAGCTCATATGAGAGCTTGCAGGCCGGTGGTTAGATCAGGAACAATTTTAGATTAATTGTCCACTTAATTCGGTTTATGAGTAGTATTTAAGAAATTGTTTTGAGGGTCCAGGGCAATTGGTATGCGAGCTCAAAATACGAGCGCGCAGGCAAGGAAGTAAAGCGGATGCACTTTTAAATGAATAGTCCGCATTTTCGGGTTCTCAGTAGTTTTGAGGAAAGTATTTCGTGGGTCCAGGGGCGGGGGAGATTGATATCTCGTGCCCGCTGTACCTTGTGTGCCGGGTAGTACCGGTCACGCCGTGTCGCGCTGGGGTCCTGGAACCAGGAGGGCCGGGTCAGTCGGCAAAACTCGATTTCCTGGTTGAAACACGTTGAATCCAGCCACGTTGTTGCCAATTTCAGCTGATACAGATAATGACACAGAACAGCATGATTGTTTTCTGAGAACTGAGGAAGAAACGAAAGGGAGCATAGACCTTAGGGATACTCCTCTTCCAGAGTGTGATGGTACTTTGTGGGTTGATGGTTCGTGCTTTAAGTTACCGAATGGAGATATGACTGCGGCATATGCTGTTACGACTTTGTATACGATTGTTGAAGCTGCACGTATCCCACATAATTCAGCTCAAGCAGCAGAGTTGATTGCATTAACGAGAGCATGTGTGTTGGCGAAAGGAAAACGAGTGAATGTGTACACTGACAGCCAGTATGCGTTTGGTGTGGCTCATAGTTTTGGACGTTTGTGGCGTGAACGTGGGTTTTTGACTTCTCATGGAACAAAGATCCAACATGGGCAGTTGGTGAATGAACTCCTTGAATCACTTACTTTGCCATTGCAAGTAGCGATTTTAAAATGCAGCGCCCATAAGAAAGTTACAGATGATGTTGGTCGCGGAAATGCGTTTGCGGATGAAGTTGCGAAAGAAACTGCGAGAAATATGTTTAGCTGAATGTATGTTGCAGGTCCGGCGAGATGGGTTCCAGAGAAAAGTATGTGTGAAGATACGATTGAGAGTGTGAAATCCATCCAAGCTGAAGCTACAGAGAAAGAGTTGAATGAATGGAGAGAAAGTAAGGGTAGATTGGGTTCGAATGGTTGTTGGACTGATTTGTCTGAGCATCAAAGATGGTTGTTGCCTGACGCGTATGTGCTTCCAGTTGTTACAATGGCTCATGGGATGGCACATATCAGCGTGAAAGGGATTTGCAAGTTGTTGGCTCCGGTTTGGCAGAATACAGGGATTCCCAAATATGCAGAGAATTTGGTTAAGAACTGTATGGTGTGTTTGATGTACAATCCTGGTAAGGGAACTCCAACACCAGCTGGTCATTTTGCTCCTCCTACGTATCCGTTCGAGGCTTTGCAGCTAGATTTCATCCACATGGAGAGGTGCAACAACCTGAAATATGTTTTGGCGGTTGTTTGCTCCTTTTCTAGATGGGTGGAAGCTTATCCTTTGAAGGACAATACTGCCTTGTCCACAGCGAAAGCCTTAATCAAAGAGTTTTTCCCGAGATTTGGTTTGCCGAGAATTATCTGGAGTGACAATGGGAGTGAATTTGTGGGTCAAGTGATGAAGAAAGTATGCGAGGGATTAGGTATCCAGCAGAAGTTCCATGCTGCAAATCACCCCCAATCAGCTGGTTAAGTCAAGTGCTATAATGGCACTTTGAAGTTAAAGTTGGCCAAAATCCAAGCGAGCTCTGGTTTACAATGGCCAGATGCTTTGCCTTTAGCGCTCTTGTCCACAAGAATGACTGTGCATTCCCGAATGGGTTTGAGTCCGTATGAGGTTGTGTTTGGTCGCCCGGCGAATATTTGGGGCGTACCAAGACCAACAAAGTTCAGTGACCTTGAGTACCCTGTGTTGCTTGATTACTTGTACGAACTGACGGCTAAACTGCGTGTTTTACACCAACAGGTTTATGACAGTTTGCCACAAGCTTCTGAAGATCCAGGTCACGCCATTGAACCCGGCGATTGGATCTTCATCAAGAACTTTCAGCGGAGCAAGAACGATCAGCCCCGCTGCACAGGACCTCATCTAGTTCTCCTGTCTACACGTTCTGCAGTTCGAGTACCAGGCAAGAAACACTGGATCCACGGTGTACATTGCAAACGGGCTCCATTGCCCTTACTGTACGACCGGTGGGTCCAGGAAGGACTCCCAGACTCTGAAACAGAAACTGTGCCACGATTTTTGCCATTCAGCGATGCCCATTTGATTGGGACAAACTCTGAAAAAGAAAGTGACGATCTTTTACAAGAAGCTGTGCCGCCTTTGAATCGTTTGAACACTGCTGCGCCTGAGCTCCTATTTAAGTAACAAACATTACCTGGGAAAGATCGTTATAATTTGCGACCAAGAGTCGTGGGACAAATAAAGAAATAAATTACGTTTTTATGATTTTTCTGTTTACAGGTTAACTCTCCAGCGAGGATCTACTTATTTTTGTTTTTCGAACCGCCATCCGGGTTCAGCTGTAGGGTCGCGGTTGAGAAGTGTTTGGAGTGCAAGCCTGAGACACTAGGTCGAAGGTTCTGGTTGGCCTAAGGGAATTGCCCTGGGTTGACAGAGGCATTCCTTAGCGTAGAGCACCCTACCATCGCGAGCAGCATATTTAGTTAGGATGGATTTCTTCAAGTTGGAGAGACCTGTAGGAATGATGACTTTTAGAAAAAAGATATACAAATTGATCACACGAAAAAGATTTTTAATACTGTGCTTGTTTTTGCTATTGAGTTTAATGATATTTATTATTGGTTATGTGACATTCTCTTTTAAAGTGACGTTTATTCCCACTCTGCAACCTACACCTACACCTACTATTTCTTCTCATTCTTTTCACCCTTTGCCTGAACATGAGGTAGTTAGACGACTGGAATTTGCCAATAATTCCTTTATTCAACTTTTGCACCAACACCAGTTAGTTATGAACACAACGAATTTTTGGATCTGTGGTCTAATGCCCCATACGACCGATAAAGATATTCCGTACTTGGTTTTGTCTTTTAGCCTCAATGGTTCTATTTGGGCTTACAGAACGATGTTCATCTATGCCCATAGTGTCTATCCCCTACGTTCACCGAAGGACAATCCGAAGAATAGTGCTCTGGTCAAGGGAATAGTCGATATGATTAGGGGAATTAGTTCCTATGAGACTATTCCGAGGGATGAGACACAAGCATACATTGGTTGGAACGTTACTGGATATGGAGTTAGTTTGAGTGTTAACCAGCGAGCGAAAAGTTCTCCACCGATTTGGATAGTGCCCCACCAGGGTCGCTATTGTCTGCAGGGTAATGGCAAGAATCCGAGAGCTCAGCTAGGGAAGAGCGTTTGTACTGACATCTATGTATTTACGTCCCAGACTTCCCCAGCATTTCTAGCCGCTAAGGGTACTTATTTTGTTTGCTATGACAAAGCATATACATGGTTGCCCCCTGACTTTTCGGGCACATGTTTTGTTTCCTTTCTGTTACCTCCCACTTTTACAGCTGCCGCAGATTACCATAAGACAAGAGTTGCTAGAGGTGTCTTCAGTCAGGAAGACACTGCAGGGCAAGAGTTGGGAGATTTCTTTAAGGGTTTTCTGCCGTTCTGGGGACTGATGGCTAACAGCAGGAATATTCGCCAGTTGACGAGAGTGGTTGAGTCCACCATAGTCGAAACTGCTGGTGCCCTTAGTAACTTGACTGCTGAGCTCCAGTCGGATAGACTTATGACACTTCAGAATAGAGTTGCCCTTGACGTCATACTAGCAGACCGAGGTGGAGTATGTAAACTGATTCAATCGAGCTGCTGCGTTTTCATTCCAGACAACGCTCCGTCAGTCTTCCAGGCCATTTCCAAGCTACATAAGATCTCCGATTCTGTCCATATAGACAAAGGAGATTGGTCGTTGATAGGATGGTTCTGGGGATTGATATCCACTTGGGTATGGAAGATTCTGATGATCATTGGGATGGTCTTAGCTATCCTTTTCCTGTTCTGTCTCTGTATACAGTGTGCTCCTGCTATTGGTGGCCTTTGTGCTACATTGTGTGTAAGGAGACCTGTCCGGAGAGAGGTGCTAAGTACTAGGATGATGCTACAGCAACATATCGATGATCTGATGATGATATACCTAGATTCAGATTGACATGCGTCTGTTGCCTATGTAGGGCAAAAGGAGGGTCTGTAGTTCTGTAGTTTGAGGGTCTGAGGTTCGGTGATTCCGAACCCGTTCAATAAAGGTCATTAAAAATAGACGATTCTGGTGTCAGCAGACCGCAAATCACGAGTGCGGTATGTACAAGTGTTTTCTCATTAATCGATCAATGAGAACACTATGTATTTAGGGATTTCGTTTGAACCCTCGGGTTCCATTTTGTGTACGGCAGCCATTTTGTGTGGTTGCCCTCACATAGGCCGATGACTGCGGCCGAGCGAGATCTTGAGACACGTACACCTTCGTTGACTCCTGTGTGACCTGGCCGAACTAACTCCCTTGCCCGAGGCTGACCTTGCCGAGCCAGTTCCTTGTTAAGCAGCTGGTCAGATGAGATCAAAGAACAGGACGTGCCGAAGTTTACAGTACACTGCACCCACCTTTCTATCTTGTTTCCAATCAGTTTCTGCTCCTTCCTTTACGACATAATCACGGATTTGGGTTGAGGGTTTTATGACGGGTTTGTCCGGCCTGACCGAACAGGATATTGGAATGTGCCTGGTCATTTCTGGAGGGCTGGACAACGGAAAGTGGGATTATCGTCATGCGCTACTTTTGAAATATCACAATTTGATTGGCTAGTTTGTATGTAACTGATGCTACTTTGGAATGTGATTTTTGGCATAAAAGACCATGCTCCGCTCATTGAATTTGTGCAGTCTCTAGCGAACCACCCGTGTTGTGCTTCGTAGATCTCTGTTCCTGGTTGCAGCCAATAAACTTTGGTCTTTGACGTCATCGAGAAGTGTCCCGTGTCTCTGTTTGCCAAGGCAGGGGAACTCGAAGGCATTGGGCATTTTTCCTGGCACCGCTAGGTTCTAAAACCTGGTCCTTCATCGCCCCTCGAGGACCGCCTCCTTACGGACTATATGCAGGAACGAGCGACGTCCCTCACATATCGTAAACTGTTAAATAACCTGGTGGATCCAACAATAAAACTGAGAGCTAAATAGGGAAAATGGACGATTTTTAATGGAATGAAGCACTGGCATCTCCTATGGAGGTGGGCATATCAGCAAAGTTCCGGCTTATACAGCTTAAAATCTTACATAGGGTATACTACACTAGGAGGATGCTCCACACAATACAGAGGGCACAACATTCATATTGTCTTCGTGGGTGTGGAGAAGAGGGGACATTCTTGCACACTATTTGGGATTGCCCTCGTATTCAGGAATTCCGGAGACAAGTTATGCGTACCATCTCGCAAGCAATGGAGATATCCCTGGTTCCAGAACCACGGAAATGCCTGCTCAATATATGGGGACCCAACGACCTTTCCAGACACGGACAGCAATGGTCCACAATAGGTATGATTATAGCTGAACGTGACATAGCACAGAGGTGGGGAGCGGTAGACATTCCAACACTAACACAGTGGTGCGAAAACATGGACAAAGTCATGATAATAGAGAGGACTGTATACACTAATAGAGCATGCCCGCGCAAATGGAACAAGATATGGACCCCATGGAACACATTCAGGGGGGACATATGTGAACCGCTGGAAGATGATGACACCTTGACATCTGATGAAGAGGGGGAGGATGACTAGGGTATGAGACAGGGGGGATCAAGGTAGGGATTCAAAGGAACAACGGGATGTATGTATGAGACAGGGAGGAGAGGGGGGGTACATAATGTAGCAATTGATTTTCGTGCGAAATTACCCCACCATGGCAAGCTAAATGGTCTTTGAGCCACCTACACAAAATGAACGCTAGGTGACCAAACTAGATTAGGGGTGATATACTCGTTCTGGCAGAAGTGATGACCGAATGTGGTAACGTTATGTTTATATTGTTCATTGTTATAAAATATAAAATGAGACCTACATGAATCCATAATTTACTCATGAGCTAAATACACGCATAAAAGTATCATGCCGCCGCACCTCCGGGTTGGCGGCTAATGGGCTGTGTACTCTAAAACATACTGCGTCAGAGAAATAAGATTGGCGGCCGGCCCCAGAGGTTGTAGGCCAGAAGCTGTGTACTGTTTATCGATGATAAATAAAGGTCTTTTAAAAAAAAAAATTTTGATTGGCGAAACCCAGAAATTTCTGAACATCCTTCACAGATGATGGTTCTGGCCAATCAGTAATAGCACTAATTTTCTTTTTATCCATAATTATTCCTTGAGGTGACAAGCAGTATCCTAAAAAGTCCACTTTGCTGATATTAAAAGTACATTTTTCTAATTTAGCAAAGAGATGATTTTCTTTTAACTTTGATAATACTGCACGAACATGTTGGGTATGTTCTTCCGGGTTCTTAGAGTAAATGAGGATGTCGTCTATGTATACTATGACACAAACGTCCAGGAATTCGTGTAGGACCTCATTTATAAAGAATTGAAAGGCCGCAGGGGCATTACACAACCCAAAGTGCATTACTGTGTACTCAAATAGACCAAACTTTGTCTTGAAAGCTGTCTTCCACTCATCCCCCTCTTTTATTCGGACCAGGTGGTAAGCTCCCCGCAGATCTAGTTTAGTGTATACAGTAAAATGTCTTAATTGATCCAACAACACAGGTATTAGAGGAAGTGGATATTTATTTTTTATTGTAGCCTTATTTAGTCCTCTATAGTCGATACACACGCGCAGAGATTTATCCGGCTTTGGGATAAAAAAAATGGAGATGACATCGGAGATGTGGAATGTCGGGGGAACCCAGACTGTAGTAGGTTGTCTAGGTAGGTTCCTAAATATTTTGTCTTTTCGTCAGTCAAAGCATGTACTCTGTTATTAGGTAAAGGGGCCCCTGGGATGAGATATATACGGCAGTCATATGACCTATGTGGGGGTAACACACTAGCCTTCACTGGATCAAAAACGTCTTTAAAGTCAGAATATTCAGGAGGGAGACTTGGTTCATCTTGTGTAACACTAGCACAGTGTATACTGAGCTCTGTTTTGTAACTGCTTCTTGATAGCAATTGGTTCTATAGAATGAGGAATCCAAAGTAACTGTTCTGTTCACCCAATCAATTTTTGGGCTATGAGTTGTTAACCAGGGTACCCCGAGATCAAGCCAAAATTAGGGGTATCTATCAGCTCAAAGCTAATCATCTGTGTGCCCGTTTTGACAGACCATGACAAGGGGACTTGTTTGTTTTGTGATTATTCCAGAGGTCAATTCTGACCCATCCACTGCACATACTGCTTCTGGACAAGGCTTTAGGCAAATAGGAAGACCTAATGTGTTAGCTAACTTATGATCCACAACATTTCCTGTTGCTCCTGAGTCCAGTAGGACAGGGAGAGAATGTCTAACTTGGGTAGTAACAATTAAAAAGATCTGAATTATGAAATGTCTAGGTATGTGCGGTACCATGAAGGCTGCAGAATTAGAGGTTTGATTAAGATGTTTTCTCGAACAAGTAACCTCCCCCCTTGTCGAGCTTAATCGTTTCCTGACTCAGTTGCGGAGATAGAGGAAACAGTACCCTTTCGTGAAGTTTTAGGTTTTACTGGACATTCTCTAGCAAAATGTCCTGCCTTGCCACAATATAAACATAATTGAAGTTTTTTCCTTCTTTCTTTTTCCTCTGACGTGAGTGGACCTCTGAGTGTCCCTATTTGCATAGGCTCAGGTACAGGGAGTTTATTATCTGTGTCTTTCTTCTCATGTCTAATAAAATTTAACCGCAATTCCAGTTTGGATTTATCTCCCTTTCTTTCTCCTAGTCTGTGTTCCAATTTCACGTCTAAATCTACAAAGTCAGAATAGTGTTCTGGCAAATCAACGATATGAGCCAGCGCGTCTTTTAACTCGTCTCTCAAACCTTTATAAAAAAGGGAGACACGCTTTTCTTCTGGCCAACATGTCTCGGTGAGTAAACGATTAAAACTAGGGAGATAGGTCAATAAATCCTTGTTACCTTGTTTAAGATTAAAAAGCTCATTATCGCTTGCCTGCATAAAAGTGTGTTTTGCAAAAAGGCTGGTCATAGTACGTTTAAATTGATGGAGGATGGGATCATCTCTATCCACGAAAGGTGTACCGCCCAAATAAGACAAGATGAATGCCACTTTCGTACATCAGTAGGGAACTGTTGGGGTTTACAAACGAAGTGTAATTGACATTGATTGATAAAAACATGGAATTTGTTACTATCTCCATGAAAACGTTCAGGTGCTGCTAAAGGCACAGCATTAGGAACAATAACAGTAACCTCAACTGGGGGGGAAGGTTGCATGTTTTGCTCGTGCCCATGTCTCTGAGGAGGTTTTAAACAAAGGCGTAAAAGCTGTGTTCCAATGAGATTCCCTAGGTTTATACCTGCTTAAATCCTGTTTTAAAAAGGTGTTTTCCAACTTTAATTTCTCTATTTCCTCTTGCATATGTTGCAAGATGCCAGACACTGATTCATTATGGGCCAAGTCCTCGCTTAGGGCCTGCGCCAAATCCGTGGCATCAATGCCCTCTGTTTCTTCCCCGGCATTCATCGTCCAACAGAACTAAATATTTTAAAGGCGTGTGCTTCTGTCAAAGCCCAGCTCACCTGAGTTTCTGTTCAGTTCTGATGGAGGTTGAAGACAGTCCGACCCCACCCTGAAACTGCTTGTTCCAGCACACTAGTTTTAAAACAGTGCACTAAGAACCAGAAGCTCAAGGGAAGGGGGGAAGTGGATAAAATAAAAAAAGAGAGACAACACCGTTCTTGCGTTTCCACTGTAGAAGAGCTGCTAAAATCTGCGGCCCTCTCTGACTTCTGTAGAAACTGGTGCCTAATGAAACAGAAACTAAGAACAGATAAGTGCAACCTATCCCTAAATATGTTCCTGACTAAACCTTAATCTTATTAGAAATCCTCTTCTAAAAGTACCTCTTGGATCCTGGTCTCAAGCTTCCAGGTTTGGAATGTGTTACTGTTCTGGGATGTGCTTTCTATTACTGTAAAACTTCTGTAAAATCAAACGAATATCATTATCAGAATTACCAACGTCTAACATTCACCTTAATATAACTAAAGCCTAAATTCTTAATAGCAAACTCACTTTTCACACATTTCCAGACTTTTTATAAAACAAATACTGTACTTTTACTTCAAAATACAGCAGGTAATTTGTGCAAGTCCTTGATTTACTGTTTGCCTTGCTGTCAATTGTTTCCTCTGTTCGATTCTTAAAAAAGTTCAATGTAAAACAATGTTTATTTCACAAAGTTCCACAAAGTATTCTTGTAACAAAGGGTTTGAACCACAAAGTTCGTGGGAGATATCTTGTTCCAAATTGTCTTTACATGAATCCAGAAATTGCCGATAAAGTTCTTTCAGGTAATAAAAGGTTTTGCACTTACTTGTTGCTGAAAAGGGATACTGATCAGTCGAACCTTGACCTCTTTCTCTTTTGCAGGTCGATTGCAGTGGACAGAAGAGGGGCTGCGGCAAGAAGTAGCCGGAAACCAGAAGAAGAAAGAGCCAGAAGCTGCGCCCGTTGAAGTCAATGAAGGTCTGGAGAGAGCAGGAGTGCCAGCGCCGAAGGATCTGTTCTCGGGTAAGTGGGAGGTAGACGAGCACAAGCACTGGGTGAGGCTCAGGGGCTGCCTTTTATAGACAGGGCTGGGTGTGGTTCGAAGAGCTGGGTGGTGTTCGAAGAACTGGGTGTGGTTCTCACAAGCAGGTGTGCAGAGTTTCAGTTATTATGCTAATGAGTTGAAGGAACACATGGCCTTGGGAGGAGTGTTCTAAATAAGCCTTGGTAAAAGCAAGGTCCAATGTTTTCTAATAAGCCTTGGTAAAAACAAGGTCCAATGTGCAAACAAGACAGCAATGTCCAAACTTGTGAATACATTGAGCAACATACACAGAAGTCTTAGGGAGGGGCTGAGATAACAAGAAAGGCTTTCAGTAGTATGTTAAAGAGAGCTATTACAGAGACCACTAGTGCAATGAGAGGGGACATGCTCTTTGCTGTGCACAAACCCTAACAGTTTGGGTCCGCCAACTTGTCGCCAACCCTCCAGCCAGTCGTGTGTATCCTCAGGTGTGTCAAAGAACCATGTTTTTCCATCCGCAACATCTCGCAGTTTCGCCGGAAATAACATCAAATAAGGCAGTTCTTTGGCCCTCAATTCTTTGTTGACCTCCATGAAGCTCCTGCAACTCCTAGAGACCGCCATTGTATAGTCCGGAAAGAAGGACACTGTTGAGTTCTGGATTCGGATCGGCGGGGACACTCTGGCGGTTTGTAGTATAGGGTCTCTATCTCAGAAGTTGAAAATACGGGCCAGTACAGGTCTGGGGGGGGGGGCTCCGGGTTTGGGCTTCCCCCGGGGACTCTGTGAGCCCTTTCGACTGAAAAGAAGGCTGATAACCCCCTGGGTTGGAGCCTTGATTTTATGAGATCTTCCACATATAGGTCCATCGCCGGGCTCCCTTCACTCTCAGGAATTCCTGTAATTCTGGTGGGAGCGCCCTTCTTGGTCATCCAGTTTTGTCGCCAACAGTTTGTTCTCTGCCTCCAGCCGGGTTACTGTTTTCTGCAGGGCTGCTGTGTCTTTCACTAGAGTTTTGGTGACCTGTTCCACTTCCAAGACTCTGGCCTTCATTTTTTGAAAGTCCGCCCTCAGGAATGAGACATCTGTTGATATTGTCCCCACTGTTGATTGTACATTGGTAAGGGCTACCATTATGTCCTCCTAGGTCACCTTTTGTGCACCCTCTCCTCCCGGGGCCTTGTTCGTCGGTTCCCTCCGTTCCGGCAGCGACGGGAAGTCTTTTGCGTATGCCTATTTATCTAACTTTGACTGGGTGGCTGATGTCCGGGGGCCCCTGCCCGCCATCCTTTCTCCTGACTATTGGTGCACTCCTGGTACTGGCCGCCGCCTGCCGTGAAAATACTTGTTCCGCGCGGCCTGTGGGCTTTCCCAGGGTGCTCCTAGATAATGCTGTATCACCACCGGTAGGTTAACTGTTGGGGGGGAGGTTATCGTTCAGCCGATATCTCTGTGGCCCTTCACCTCTTCTGCTTTGTGTCCTCGGTATAACGCCGATTCTCCCCATATGTCAATGTGGCGGTGTCCCAACGTGGCAGCAGGGCACAGAAAAGCCAGGTCTCACCGCCCCCGCCTCGCCGCCAGGACCCCAACCAGCAACTTTTGGGGTGTGGGGTTCTGCACTGGGCCCTTTGTCTGCACTAGGCACTGTTCTGCGTTTTCTCCACTGGTCCACGGTCCAGCAACGATGGGGGCGCCGCTCTTTCCGGCACCGTCCGGTGAGCAGGCCTGCTGATCAGTTGAATACCCGGCTTCACCGTGGTCTCTGTGGGGAACAGACCGCGGGTCGACTCGCAACTACGGCCGCTCTCCTATGCGGGTTGCCTCCGCTCCAATATTCATCCCCGCCCCGTCCGTTGCAGAGGACGTTTCCCACGTCGGGGCACTCTTGCCGCTGCTCTCAACCCTTGCGCGCCCGTCGTCGCTGCTTCCTTTAGTGGGCGTTCCGGTATCTAAAGTCCCACACGCCAAAAACACCTGGACGCAGAACTGGAACAGAGTTGATCTTCCCTCTTTGACCTCCCTGCTTCGGAACTCCATTCCGACCCTCTCTGGTCTTTCATCCGACTCTCAAGCCAATGCTATTAATGCCTGGCTGGCTGGAGGTTGTGACTCAGTGGCTCCTCTGCGTCGCATTTCCATCCGACGACCCAAGGACTCCAACAGGTGGTTTAACGACAACCTAAAAGAGCTAAAACTGACCGTTCGACAGGCAGAGAGACATTGGAGAAAAAATTATTGCCCCTCACTAAAAACCCTTTATCTCACATCACTTGCCGAATATAAAACAGAAATCCTCGCCGCCAAAACCACCTATTTTTCAACTAAAATAACGTCAGCCGAAAATAAACCGAGGGAGATTTTTGGTATAGTGAATGACCTAGCTTTTTCCGACAGAACCTCACCCCAAATCCACCCATCCCAGCCTCTGTGCAACCAACGAAACACCTACTTTTTGGATAAGATCGTAACCATGAAGGCCAACATCCCCCTCCCCTCGTCTGCCTTTGTTGATCCTTCCCCCCCACTGTTCAATGCCATCTCACCTCCATTCCCCCCCTCACTGAGGAAGTATTCTTGGAGATACTCCCCAAAGTAAAATCGGGCTCTCCGGCAGACATCTGTCCGGCACGAATTCTGCAACAAATCTACTCCTTCTGTCCTGAACCCCCCATTACTTTCCTCAATAGTTCCCTAACGCAGGGAGTAGTGACCCCTGCGCTCAAATCAGCCACCATAGTGCCCATTTTAAAGAAGCCTGGCGCTGACCCGTCCATCTCTGCCAACTACCGCCCCATTTCCCTGCTGCCCTTTTTGGGCAAGGTGCTGGAGCGCCATGTCACCGCGGTACTCAGTGCCCATGTAGAGGCAAATGGGGGTCTGGCTTCCCGCCAGGCCGGCTTCCGCCCCAGGCACTCGACCGAATCAGTCGTGGTATCGGTCCTAGACAACCTCAGGAAGGGAATGGATCACAACAAATGCCAGGCGCTGGTGCTCCTCGATCTCTCCGCCGCCTTTGACACGGTGGACCACACCATCTTATTGTCCCGTGTCAAGGCGGCAGGAATTGAGGGATCAGCCCTGGTCTGGCTTTCCTCCTTCCTGAGGGACCGCACCCAGGCGGTTATGCTAGGCGACTTCACGACCACCTCACTCCCTGTCACCTGTGGTGTTCCCCAGGGCTCCTCTCTCTCCCCCTTACTGTTCAACCTTTATATCTTTCCTCTCATTTTCGCACTTCAGCAGCTGGAGGTCACCGTGTTCAATTATGCGGATGACCTCCAGCTCATCTTCGACCTATCCTCTTCTCCCCTCTCTGTCTCTAACTTCCAGTCCACTATGATCTTCATCAGGGACTGGATGAACCACAACCATCTCAAGTTGAACCCAGATAAAACCGAGTTGGTTCTCACCGGTGGTTCTTCCAGTCCCTGGAACTCTCTCTTCTGGCCCTCCTCTCTTGGTCCCCCCCCCCACTCCTTCAACCATGGTCAAAACACTGGGTGTCAAAATGAACAACCATCTCACCCTCCATTCACAAATTAGCTCTGTAGTTTCCTCCTGCTTCCTCACCCTCCGAACCATCCGTACCGTCTCCCGCTTCTTTTCCCCCCAGGCACTCAAGTTAATCATGGCCGCACTGGTGATATCGCGGCTGGATTATGCCAATGCCCTATCCAATGGCATCCCGGCATACAGCCTGCAGAGGCTCCAGTTGGTCCAGAACCAGGCGGCCCGGTTGGTCTATGGTCTCCCACGTTACCACCACTCCACACCCCTCCTCAGGGAGCTCCATTGGCTTCCCGTTAAAGAACGTTCCCTTTTTAAAACCGCCTGCATGGTTTTCCAGGCCCGCCAAGGCACTGCCCCCGCCTTCATTTCCTCGCTGATAAACGAATACGTCCTCACCAGAGAGCTTCGTTCCACTTCCAAGTCTCTCCTTCAAATCCCACGTTTCAAGCGCAAAAAGTGGGGTGGAGCCAATTTTTCTACCTTGGCTCCTACATTTTGGAACTCCCTCCCCGACCACCTTCGTTTTGCCACTCATTATGTTTCTTTCCGCAAAGACCTAAAAACGCTCCTTTTCAAACAGGCCTTCTCCGTGTAACGGGCCCATTCTTGCCCTACGACAGGTCTATTCTGCCTCAGTTGCCGGATCCTTCACTAGCGCCAAGAAACCGAACGGTGAACGTTGCGCTTTATAAATGTTTTAAATTGGAATTGTTCTCACCAGTCAACTCCCCGGCTGCAGGCCGTCACAGTTCTCACTTTGGTAGCACGCGTTCTCAGCTTCGGATTCCGACCGGAGTTGTGTCCGTAGACGACGCCCGGTTCGGAACACCAGCGAGAGTCCTTAGGGCATAATTTTATAATGGATAAGATTACGGATTGATGCGGAAGGATACTGCTTCTGCGGAGCTCCTCTAAGTGCAGCCATCTTGCTCGGCCACTAGCCACGCCCCCCAGATAATTTTAATTAAAGAATAATAGGTGATCTAAAATGCCTGTTATCACAACAATTCTTTTGTAGAAGCCGAATTAAAAAATGTTTGGCATACATCTGATAAAATTTACAAAACTGTGTAGCATGGGTTGACCAGACTTGCCATCACATGGGCAGGGTAACTTATCTAACTTTTTCATAAAACCTTGCGAAAAACATAGCAAACGTTTACTGTATCAGCTCTAAAATGATATAGTAATGACAGTTCCCATAGCCCTCGCACGTGCCAAAGATAATTAGTGGGGGGGTTTGGTAAAATGACACTATTATATTAGACCTACTCGCTTCTCAATTGGATCTTTGAGAAAATTCATAGTTAAACAGGGCTGGCTTAACATGCTTCTTATTTAGAGTATTACAGAATAATTCTGGCTCTGTTAATGCTCGCTGCAGGCCTATTCTGGAGTATTCTGATTTCTTATAGGATAGCCATGGGATGCGCAGTCTAACATCAGATGAAACACAATCCAAAATTATGTCTCTAGATAGACTAGCCTCTTCCCTTTCCAAATAGCAAGCCACAGAAGTGCGGGTCAGGATCTAATACAATCTTCTTCATATATGGTAGGCCCAACTCTTCATGACAAATCAAACTTGAGGAGGATATAGGTGTTGAAAGAAGTTTCCTATAAAAGCGGTTTTCTTCCCGCTGGATGAGCTCCCATTTCAAAACGTCCCACACCTCAGCCCGGTACATCTCAATGGAAACACACTGGGACTTATAAAGCTGCAGTAAAGGAGCAAGCAAATGTCCACCCTGTGGTTGCAGGTGGCTACTCAAAGTGCCAATTGCTCTCGACAATTTATCTCAGCTCT
Source organism: Lissotriton vulgaris (assembly GCF_964263255.1). NCBI lineage: Eukaryota > Metazoa > Chordata > Amphibia > Caudata > Salamandridae > Lissotriton > Lissotriton vulgaris. The sequence continues at coordinate 90,368,210 of NC_141699.1, read as the reverse complement.
GCATGTTTAATGTCCATGACCCTGTAACAGCAAAGGTGATCCCTAGATAGGGAAAAGTACCCGTGCTACTCAGATGATTAGTACAATAGGTAATAGTTTCAATCTGTTTAGACTTTGGACCACAAGCCTCAATGTGCAGTTTGGCAAAGTTTGTTCATAAGTTTAAAGTGGCCATAAAATCAACAAAAAGCAATAACCAAGTGTCACAGGGCTTTAGGTGTGTGTGCCATAAGCACTGCGTCATATGCATATAAGAGTGTAGGTACACCAGGAGTGATAGTAGTTGAAACAGGGTCGAGTTAATTAATGTACAAAATAAATAAAAGTGGGGCCAGGACCCACCCCTGTCTTACACCTTGTTGCACATTTATATGTCCTGAAACCTCCCCTTGGGTAGTAATTATAACTCTTGCCTTCATATCTTTGTATATATGGGCCAAAAAGTGCACTAGTGCTTCGTCCAATTACCGGGAGACTAGCATTTGCCACAATTTGGAATGGTTAACACAGTTGAATGCCTAAGTTAAGTCTGTAAATTCTAAATAGAGTGGGGTTCATTTGGCCACAGTATATTTGCTGAGCATTGAATTCAAGTTGAGGCATTGCGCAATTGTCCCCACTCTGTTTCTAAACCCATACTGACAAGGATATAAAACTGAATCAGCTTGGATCCACTCCTTAATTCAATTATAAAGGACCCTCCCTAAAATCTTGACCATAGTGTCCATCAATTAAATAGGCCTATAACATCCATGCTGTGCTCAATCACCCTTTTTATATATTGCTGCTATAGTGGATGTGGACCAAGAATCAGGGACTGAGTTGTGAGCAAGAATATTAAATACATTGGTTAGTAATGGGGCCCAAATGTCGGTATTACATTTTATTAAATCAATCGGTACACCATCTGGGTCTGGCGCCTTACCACCATTACCGTTTAATTTCTCCCTCTATCTCACATAAGCTAGTCTGAAAACACCTTATGCTGATGGGTTCTTTTTTAAAGTCCACTTCTACTGGTGGAGCCGCATAAAGTTTAGCAAAGTTGGCCTCCCAGGAATTACTCAAAATATGGCATGTAATAAATAAATCGATTCCGGCGCGTCTCCGGCTGGTGCAACTGAAGATTTTACACCGTGTCTATGTCACGGGTCCACGCCTGATGAGTATGGGTTATTCTTTGGATGGGTTGTGTAGACGCGGCTGCGGTATGCTTGCTACTTTTCTCCACATTTTATGGGAATGTCCGGATGTCGTGGTATATTGGAGACGTGTGCATGCTGTTATGGAAGATGCGGCGGGTGTTTCATTATTGCCTGAGGCCAGGCGCTGCCTGTTGAACGTTTGGGAGCCGAATGATTACAGCGTTGCTCAGACTCAATGGGCCACCCTCGGCAATATGATAGCGAAAAGGGACATAGCCCAGCTGTGGGGGTCTCAAAGGGCACCTCTGGTTTCAACATGGAAGGAAAACATGGACTGGTGCATGTTTAGAGAAAAAACGGTATATGTCGCCCGTGGCAGGCCCAAGAAATGGGGGAGGATATGGGGTCAATGGAACTCGTATCGTGGAGAGATCTGCACCCCCCCTTTCGTAGAATCCTCTGATATTCCTGTGTCCCCGTGACCGTGCATTCCACGCATCCATATCCTAGTGTACACGACTTGCTTGCCTACTCTCGACCCCCTTCCCTCCTCGAGATCCTCTGTCCTTTCTCAAATTAGCTTCTTTAACTGAATCGCTTCCCCTGCTATCTGAGACAGCCACTTATCATATAGATTATTACCTCGGATTTTTGTTGGTATGTTTATTTTAAAAAATGTAAAATGTGAAACCTTTCATTTATCCTCTTACCACCACAAGATCATCGCATTGGCATATGATATCGATGCCGGACCCACGGGTTGTCGGCTGATGAGCTGTGTACTATTTTGATTTGGATATTTATTGCTACTGGCCGGCCTCTGTGGTTGTAGGTCTGTAATTGTACTACTTTTCTTGTGATAAAGGTTTTATATATATATTAGATTTTTATGTCTCAAATCTGAGTTAACAGACCAGAAGTATTTACTATCTTTCTGAGAGGCTGTTTGTGCTAACGAGTCCCATTGTAGTACCACCACCTCTAGCCAGCGTTTAAAGGTAATTTCTTTATATTGTTTTCGCAACATGGCCACAAATACTGGGTCCTAGGTTAACTTATAAAGGCCCGGTGGACCATGCGAATTGCCACGAGCAATCGCAATTGAATCATCTTGGTATATGAACTGGGGGATGGAAGGGCTTTAAAAGAGCTTTCCTAATGCTTAGGCATAAGCCATTGAATGCTTCAACAACCCTGAGGTCCACATCCACTTCATCTAGGCAAACTTCCACTAGCTCTATATTTTCCTTAATCACTAAATTAAAAAACTGACTTGGGTTCCACACCAAGCGGAGAATATCTGTTGAGGGCTGAAGGTTGCATGCTCTGTCGTGTACTCTAAATCTTTCCTTACCGCCTGATCAAAACACCACCTCCAGGGGGTTATGGTTGCTGCAATTAAATACAGTTACATTTCCATACAGAAGTGTGTCTTCTACGTTATGTGTGATAAAGATAGGGGGGCATATTACCAAGCAATAGCGATAATTATCGCTATTGCTTGGTTAGAGACAAAAATGTATCGCCGAGCTGCGGCGATGTTTATCGCAAATGTGATAAAAATCGGCCGCAATGCATGAATATCTCTGAAAAGTCCGCGATATTCACGTATTAGCAAGCTAATGCTCTTAGCCATGTTATCCACCACCCATTGGATAACATGGCTAAGAACTGCTCAGGGCAGGTATTAGCTTTTGGAGATATTCGCGCTTAGCGCGAATATCTCCAAAAGTTGGTAATAGGAGATAGCGATGTTAGCGACTGTTTCCAGTCACTAACATCTTGGCACGCCCACTTTGCATGTCATTAGTGATAAATATCACTGACATGCAAAGTGGGGCCCAAGATGGTTGCTATCTCCTACTAGCTGTCGCTAACTGGTGTTAGCGACAGCTAGGTAATAGGGAGATAATTTTATCTCCGCTTTCTTGGCTTTTAAAGCCAAAAAAGCGGAGATAAACCCCCTTGATAATATGCCCCAAAGTCTTATGAGAAGTAGCTCCCACCCCCCCTAAAAATAGGTAGGGCAGAATCATTAATACTCACTATTAGAAGAAGCAAGATAAGACACCAGCTCCTAACTTGGCAGCAAGAAAGCCTCCTGGTTCAACGATGATCTCAAGAAATCCAAGAAACTCTGCCGCTCCCTGGAGAAGGCCTGGAAAAAAGACCCAACCACCAGCACCAAGGAAGCCTTCAAAAACGCCACTCGCACACACCACCAACTGATCCGAAAAGCCAAGAAAACGGCCTTCAAGAACCGACTAGATAGCAACGCCCACAACAGCAAGGAACTTTTCAACATCGTCAAGGAATTCACCAATCCCTCGGCCAACTCCAACGACATCACCCCCTCTCAAGCCCTCTGCGACTCCCTAGCCTCATTCTTCCACAACAAAATTGCAGACATCCACAACAGCTTCGACAACCAACCCGGAGACCAACCCACCCAACCATCTGCTGGACCTTCACCACCCTCGAACATCCTCAATGACTGGAATCCAATCTCCACTGAGGACACTATCCGCCTGATGAACTCCATCCACTCAGGATCCCCAACTGACCCATGCCCTCACCACATCTTCAACAAAGCAGACTCCATCATAGCACCGCACCTCAGAGACGTCATCAACTGCTCCCTCAACTCCGCCACCTTCCCGGAAAGCTGGAAACACGCAGAACTCAGCGCCCTTCTGAAAAAACCCACAGCGGACCCCACCGAACTCAAAAACTACCGTCCCATTTCGCTCCTTCCATTCCCGGCCAAAGTCATCGAGAAAGCTGTCAACAACCAGCTCGCCGCCTTCCTCGAAGCCAACAACTCCCTCGACTCCTCACAGTCCGGCTTCCGAGCCAAACACAGCACTGAAACCGCCCTCATCGCAGCAACAGACGACATTCGAACCCTACTGGACAATGGAGACACAGTCGCCCTCATCCTCCTCGACCTCTCTGCAGCCTTCGACACAGTCTGCCACAACACCCTTCTACAGCGCCTCAGAAACATTGGAATCCAAGGAAAAGCACTAGAATGGATCACCTCGTTCCTCACCGGAAGAACCCAGAGAGTCCGCCTCCCACCATTCAAGTCAGAGGCCACTGAAGTCATCTGCGGCGTTCCACAAGGATCTTCACTCAGCCCCACCCTTTTCAACGTATACATGAGCCCCCTCGCGACCATCGCACGCCAACACAACCTCAACATCATCTCCTACGCGGACGACACTCAACTGATCCTATCACTCACCAATGACCCTCGCACCGCCAAAACTAACCTACACGAAGGAATGAAAGAAGTTGCCGAATGGATGAAACATAGCCGTCTGAAACTGAACTCTGATAAAACAGAAGTCCTTATATTAGGTACCTCCCCCTCCGCATGGGACGATTCTTGGTGGCCAGAAGCCCTTGGAAAAGCACCCATCCCGACAGACCATGCACGGAACCTGGGCGTCATCCTGGATTCCTCACTTTCAATGTACAAACAAGTCAACGCCGTCTCTTCATCCTGCTTCAACATTCTTCGTATGCTCAAAAAAACATTTCGTTGGATCCCCACCGAAACTAGGAAAACGGTCACCCACGCCCTGGTCACGAGCCGACTGGACTACGGAAACACCCTCTACGCCGGTACTACCGCTAAACTCCAGAAAAAACTCCAACAAATTCAAAACGCCTCAGCCAGGCTCATATTAGACATCCCGCGTAAAGAACATATCTCTGGTCACCTGAAAAACCTCCACTGGCTTCCCGTCAATAAGAGGATCACCTTCCGGCTACTAACCCACGCACACAAAGCACTCTACGAAATCGGACCAGAATGCCTCAACACACGACTGTCCTTCTACTCCCCCTCCCGTCAGCTACGATCATCCAACCAAGCCCTTGCCACTGTACCTCGCATCAACAAAACCACCATGGGAGGTAGATCCTTCTCCTACCTGGCAGTAATTCCCCTCCCCTCCTCAAGCGCCTTGAGACCCTCTGGGTATGTAGAGCGCTATATAAATTCTTTGACTTGACTTGACTTGACTATCTAAGCGCAGCAGAAATGCACAGACACACACTAGTCTCAGTGTGGGCCGATGGTCATGTGTGACCAGGGGCCCATTTTTTATACCCTCGGACAGAGCCCGGTCACGAGACGTAGTGTACTGCTACAAAATACGGTAGTGGCCGGGTGACCCTCTACATTCCTCCTTTCCTTTAGATATCAACACACAACAGAAATGTGAAAAGAAAAGAGGACAGTAACATCAGAACAAAAGTAATATCACAATGAGCATCTGGCTGCTGTAGTTGTTGCCTTGCATTTGCCACCACCTCAACATGCAAAGTCTCTTAACTTCTGGCTGGGCGCCGGGTTGGGTTGTAGCAGATACCGCTGACTTCGGGACGGCATCTCCATCGTGTCAGCTGTCATGTTTTCTGGGGATTCCTCTGACACTTCCTGTTGCGGCTGGTCTCTGGGGCTTCCCCTTGGGGTATCTGTCTCGTACTCAGGCCCCTTGCGAGTTCCATGGTCACCTCCATCGATCCGTTATCGACTTCTGGGAAGACCCTGCCAGCTGGCGGGTTCCCTGGACCTTCCTTGAACCAGGACGCATTTCGCATGCAGTGTGGCAGCCTCGCCCTGCTGTGAATGGTGCTCACCACTTGGGTGACTGTCCATATCTCCAGTTCAAAGGGCGTGCAAAATTTCCAGTCTGGATGTCGATCTTTGAGAACCACCTGGGATCCTATGCTCACTGCCGGAATCCTAGCTCCTCTGTATCTTGTCGCTTTCTCGTTGGGGGTTTTTCGCTCTCAATATTGAGATTGGTGGCTCCCATTCGGGATCTTCAGGGATGAGGTCCCTTGGTGAGTGCTTCAGGGCCGGTTGTACATGTGCAAACGCTGTGGACTATAACTACTGGGAATTCTGAGAAGGAGTCCATGACGACCATGGTGTGCCACCCGTCTGGGAAACTTCCAAAGTTGACATTGATCTTGGCCCATGGCGTGCAACGCGGTCCCTCCGTGATTATAGGTGCGGGAGCGGGGTCGCCACCTGTGATGGCGCAGGGATGACACTTCTGACTTCTGCATGCACCATGTCGTCCATGCCATGGAACCACACCTTCGCCTTGAGTCTGACCTTGGTCTTGGCACTGCCCTGATGACCTTGATGAACCAGCATGACCATTTGTTGATGCAGCTCCTTTGGCAAAACAATTCTCTGTCCTCTTAGGACCAGTCCGGATCCGCTAACACTGAGTTTGTGTCGAACTCTCCATATTTGACACCAGGAGTTTTGTTCTTCTGCAATGAGCAGAGTGAGACCATCCAGAAAATGATGAAACTGCCTCTTTTCGAGAGCCTCTTTGATCCTTTTCATCCATGCAGGTGAAGGCCTCTGTACTAGCTGTATCGCTGGGAAGTGGCTCTCCTTCGCCAAGGGGTGCCTTGACAGTAATTCCGCTGGGTTGCCCCCAAACTGGGCGGTACAGCAGCTGGAACGAGTATGCCTACAGCTGACCAGCCCATCTTTCGATCCTTGGTGGTGCCAGGCACGTGGACCCACTGTACAGTGGTATGAGGGGTTTATGGTCAGTTATCACACGAAACGGACGACTGCACAGATACAAATAAAAATGCTGGTATGCCCATCGTATTGCCAGAACCTTGCGCTCTCTCTGCGCATACCTGGTTTCTGTCATTGACAGGGCACAACTGGCGTATGCCAATGGGACACAGATTCCTTTGGTGTCTTCCTGCAGGAGGACTGCCCGAGCCCCACCGGGCTGGCATTGACCACAAGTTCAGTCTTCCGCTTGGGGTGGAAGTACACCATAATTGTTTGGTCCAGTAGGGCTTTCATGATACCTTGAAATGCCACTTCCTCTCAGGGCGTCCATTCCCAGGGAGTCCCAGTCTTTATCAGTTGTCGGAGTGGTTCGGACATGGTGGCGAGGTTCGGAAGGAACCTCCCGCAATACGTTGCCATCCAGAGGAAACTTCTTATTTCCGTGGGGTTCTGCGGGACTGGGGCACTTCTGATGGCTTCCGCCTTGCAGGGATTGACGCAGAGCCCATCTCTCGAGAAGACGTAGCCAAAAAAGTCTTTTGACCCCTGTTAGAAAGTGCACTTCTTCTTGTGGAGTGTGAGTCCACAATAAGCCAACCTCTGCAACGTCGCTCTCAGTCTGGCATGGTGCTCCTCCAGACTCTGTGAATATATCAGAATGTCATCACTTAATTTGATAACTCCAAAGAGGCCAGAGAGGGCTTCCTTGATTGCGTTTTGAAACACCTCATCCGGGGATGACACTCCAAACCTGAGTCGGGTATTCCTCCTGAGCCCCACGTGCATGGAGATGGTGGTGATGTAGCGGCTCGCCCGCGCTAACTCAAATTGGTGGTATTCGGAGTTTAGATCGAGGTTTGAGAACCATTGTGCGCCATTAAAGTCTGCTATATCATCCATCGTTAGGGTCACATGCCCCTCTCTCCTGATGGCTTTATTAGTGAACCTCATGTCCATGCACAAACAGATTACGCCAGGTTGCTTTGGCTTGAGCCCCACCACCAGTGGAGACACCCATGGAGTGGGCCCCGATACCTTCTCTATGACGCCCAGGTCCTCCAGGTTCTGCTGTTCTTGTTCTACCAGGGGCTGGAGGTGGAAGGGTATGCGCTGATGTCGGAGTGCCCTCGGTTGGATACTCTTGTCAATGTGTAGTTTTTCTTGCCGTACTCATAGCTTGCCCAGCCCCTGGAAGAGCTGCGGAAATTCCTTTATCATGTCCGCAGCATGATTCTCGTGGACCTGCTTGGTGAAGAAGACTAGCTCCAAGTCCTCCACCGTGTGGCAGCTCAGTAGCTTTCCTTTCATCCATTACGTTACATGAAATTTAGTTTTCACTAAGTACTTGGAGCTCAAGACTTCAACTTCTATCAACCCTCGCAGTGGTATCGGTTCAGTACCTGCGTAAAGGTAGATCTTGGCGGCGCTGGGTGATAGCTGTGGTTTGGGCGACAGACGTTCGCACTGGTCTGAGTCCATGACGTTAACTGACGCCCCGGTGTTGATCAGGGCCTGTATTGATGTTCGTTGACCTTGATCCTGCACATCGGGGGTGGACGTCCTTTGGAGTCTGGCCTCCCTGCGAAAGAGATGATAAATGTGTCATTGTCGTCTTCATAGTAGGCGGTAGGGATCACTGACAGAATATCGACAGTCAAAATATCGACTTGCCAAAATATCGAGGTAAAAATATAGAATGCCAGAATATCGACTTCCTATCTACAAACAGGTAAGCACAAAAATATTTACTCCAAAATATCGATAGGAAAAAAGTATAGACAGTCAAAATATTGAATTTTTTAAATATCTTAAAAGTAATTTAAAACTAATATATAATTAATTTAAACATACTTAAAATACTTAAATAAACTTAAAATTAATAAATAATGAATGTAACTTAAAAAATATATATATTTTAAAACATATATATGAATATATATATATATATATATATATATATATATATATATATATATATATATATATATATATATATATATATATATATATATATATATATATATATATATACATATATATATTCAATGAAAAAACCATTGGTTTTAGGCCATATATAGTTAGGGATTTGCATTTAGAAAACCTTATTTTACTCGCATAAAACCATTGAAATTCCATATATAGTTATAAGCGCTAACTATATATCGCGCACCCGCAATCCACTGCTGATGATGTCACATATTACATCATTCATGACATGGTTAGTGACATCACTGATGACATCACTGATGACAACATCCAGTGACTGTATGTTTCTGTAAAGTTAAAACATGTCTTACATATTGAAGAATGAGTGGATGTATAAGTGTCTGGATGAAGGATTTAGTAGGTGCAAGACTGACTGTATGAGTGAGTGATTAAATGTGTCTCACTGAGTGCATGGGTTAGTGACTAAACTGTTTTAATTTGTGCATCATTATATCTGTTGTTCTACAAACTGCTGCATATGTTGATCAGTAGCTATAGGAGTAACTGTATGGGTTATTGATTGGTTGTCCAAGTATTTGTATGGGAAACTGAGTGTGTGTGTATGGGTGGCTAGGAGGTGTGTGACTCTGTACATAGATGTGTGAGTAGTTGATTCACTATATGTATAGATTCAAAACTGCATGTGGAAACAGCTGTATGGGCGGTTGACTGTGTATGAGTGTATTAGTGAGTGAATGGATATCTCAGTGCTACATGTCATATTAAGTACATATGTAAAACACAATACATGTGAGAGTTGACATCTATAAATAACTGTGCATAAGAGCTAGTGAATGTGTGAGTGGCTGTATGGATCATTGTGAACATGTATCAGAGATTGTATAAGAGAGTAAAGTAAATATGTGTTAGTATATGTTTGAATAAGTAAGGTGTGTATAACTGTATAGTTGAGAAAATGGAGGTGTGATTGATTTTTGGCATAACTGACTAGGTGTGTGAGTAACTCCATGGATGAGTGACTGTCTGTTTACACTGATTGTATCTAAGGTTATATTAGAGTCTGAAGAGGTTCATGGTATTATCCCATGAATGATATCATCAGTGATGTGATCAGTCATGTCAAATGAGATGTTATCAGTGATGTCATCAGTGATGTCATTTGAGATGTCATCAGTGATGTCATCAGTGATGTCACTAACCATGTCATGAATGATGTAATATGTGACATCATCAGCAGTGGATTGCGGGTGCGCGATATATAGTTAGCGCTTATAACTATATATGGAATTTCAATGGTTTTATGCGAGTAAAATAAGGTTTTCTAAATGCAAATCCCTAACTATATATGGCCTAAAACCAATGGTTTTTTCATTGAATTTTCAAGGTTTTGTAAATGCAAATTCCTAACTATATATGGAGTATAACCTATGGTTTTTTCTGTGAATTTCAATGGTTTTTTAATAGCAAACATCAAAAGCTGTCAAATGTCAAGTACGTGATAGGTAAAAACGTTTTCGTGTTTATGCACGCTGATGTGCTTTGAACGCTGCCCCCCCCTCCCCTCTTTTCTCTTAGTAGTACTCTCTCCTTGCAGATAGTGAAGGGTAGTTAACGCAGACCTTTACCCCTGTTGTAATCCGTCGTACCTGCTTGTCTCTCCATTTGATTGATTATTATCCAAGCATTTACTGTTTTACAATTGGTTCTCTTTGGATCATTCTCTATTTACAAACAAGCACAAAGTCGCAATACTCTGTTTAGTCTTTGCAGATAGTGAAAAATCGTGTAAAAAAATAAAAGTAATCGAGCAAAATCAGTAGACCACTAATTCGATCTCTTTTTAACCTCGGTAAAATACAAACATTAGGAATAACCCTTCATGAGAAATACGAAAATAGTGAAATGAATTGAGCTCCACACCATGAGGGCTGCAAAACAGCTCGACTCCGCCACCCACACCGCCCAAAATAACGGCAAACCCTATGCAAATATTATAAATATACACAACACACCACCAAAGAAACAGAATAAAACATTTTATTAAATAACTATTTACATAACTATTTTATACTTTTTATTGCCCGATCCGGCTAGCTCAATCGATCGAGCATGAAAGTCATGCACTGATAACAAGCGTTGAGAGTTTGTAGAATGATGGCTTCAGATTTTCCACATACAGTGTAGTGGCGCGAACTGGCAGGGGGCGTTTGGATTCTACCCCTTCTCCAAATAAGATTTTCATACGTGAATGTTCGTTCATGCTTTTTGTCCCTGAGTTGCTTCCATGTCACTGCCTTACATAAATGGCATAAGTCCTGGTTATTGAGTGCCATACTTCAGAGTTCTAAGCAGTTCTTGTAACACTGTTTAAACCTTATTTGCACCTGCTGCAGCTTCACTATTCAAAGTAGTGGGGTCCATTTGTGGACCTGACTGCATTGGAAAACAATGTGATACGGTGCCTCCCTAAACCGCTTGACGGAGGCTCCCGAGGGGCGGTGAGATGGCGCGGACTGAGAGGGGGCGCTTGGCTCCTGCCCCCTCCCCAAGTCGTGTTGCCCTGGTGAGGCCTGAGATCGCCCCCGGCATAGGTGGCCGGCTCCCGGGGTCCGGCGGAATTTTTTCCCTTTTGAAGAATCTTTCATTCTGGACCTTGTCCCACAATCCGTTTCACCTGAAGACACGCTGTCGTAGGGCGCCCCTTTACCGTTTTAGTTGCCATTCCGCCCGCTTTTGGTACTCTGTGCCTCTTCCGCCATTCAGCTGTTTACCGCTCGCTCTTGCGACTACAACGTCTCGCTCACCATGTAGTTGAGTTGCTCCCGCTCTTAAGATTTGACCGAACTTTTTGGACTGCTGAAAGCGGTGGAATTCCGACCGCTGGTTGGTGGAGACATTTTGACTATATTCTGCACCTGCATTGTCGCGTAATGCGTCATATGACGCGACGCGTTAGCGCACCCGGATGTGCTCCGGTGCGCAAGGCGCAGCTTCCCGGAAACGATCCAGAGCGCGCCGCGCAGCGCGTAACGTAAGCATAACAGGTCATGTGACTTGTTAATAAAACTTTTCATTGGTTCATTTTACTTTTCTTTTCCTAATTATGTAAGACTAGGTCATGTGACCTAAAAATAACACTTTTCATTGGATTAAAACTTTTTTTTTCCCAAACGATGAAAGCCCCACCTTGTTTCTGGATGTTTCAGACTGAAGCTGGCGTCACCATGAGAGCACCACCATCTCGTAGCTCCGTCGTGGCCATTCCGCAAGCAATCATGGCAGCCGCTCCCCACCGGAAGCCTGCGGGAGTCGAGGGCGCCCAAGACTTTTGTACAATCTTCAAGGCTGAGGGGACGCTTTCGAGAATGGAACCCAAGCCCTGGCAGACAAGCGTCCGAGTTCCAAGGTGTCCCAGGGCCATTTTACTGGACCAGGCCCAAATCCGAAGAGCCGGCCGCCATTTTAAGAGTCCTGTGGAAGCCGCCTACCGCTGCACCGCAAGAGTGGGAGCAACTCAACTACATGGTGAGCGAGACGCTGTAGCCGTAAGAGCGGGCGGTAAACAGCTGAATGGCGGATGAGGCACAGTGTAGCAAAAGCGGGCGGAATGGCGACTGAAACGATAAAGGGGCGCCCCACTACAGCAGACAAGCCTCCGCCATGTGCTTCAAAACTGCATATGTATCTCGTGATATCAAGGTTGGGCAACCAGTACAGAACAAGCAGTTACGAGTCCCATTTACACCGGCGCCATTTTGGGCGCGGCCGGGCAGGTCCAGGATCTACTGAAACATAAAAAATGAGGCTGACGTCTCTGAAGCAGTTCACGAACAGCAGGACATAGCAAATAAACATGAACTCTCTAAAGCTGTTAACTCACTGCAGAACAAAACAAGTGAACCTGAAACCTCTGGAATAATTGTCGCTCAAAAGAACAACACACAAAACTCTGTAGAGCCTGAAGAAAAAAAAACAGAAGGGCACTGTAGTTTCAGACACACTTAACACTAATGATGAAACAAAGATATCGTCTGTTTATAAAGCAGTTATCATCTTGACAGAATTGACAAAGAAGTGTACAGACACCAATGCATCAGCATTCTCGGAGATAACATCTTAAGGAACAAAGAAAGACCTGTTCACTCTTGACACCCCAGGTGCTGTGTATATTGCACTATAGTGCTGCATCGACAAAACGGGCAACCCTATTGATGTGGATTTTTCATTATTGATTATTGTAAAGAAATGGCGACTCCCCCCTTTAGCAGATTAGCTAAATGTTTGCGTAATTTAGGCATAAAAGTTATATTATTGTTGTTGTTGTTGTTATCGTTATAGTTCTGGTTAATTTCAAAAAATGGTTAAATATATTTACAGTTTTTGTTGCGTTCGTTATATTTAAATATTAATAAAGTTTTAAAATGTAACTGTCTTGGAGTACTATATTTTTTTAAAAAATCGGGTGAATGGGGCCTTGAATCGGGTTATTGTCATGTGTGGGCTTTGCAAGTGTACTGCTACAAGATCGGACATTTCAAACTCAAATGCACGTTCTTTTTCTTACCTTTCCGAAGCATGGAGCGCAATAGCAGGCAGAGAAAGGGTGATGCACGTGTTGAACACTGCCTGGCCTGCAAATTGCTGCCAGTGCCCCCCCGCCCGCTCCTGAAAGAGGACACACACACACCGCCGCCCCGAGTACTTCACAAATCTTTAAAAGACCATGCGCTTGTTCAATGGGAAGTGGATAACATGGCTAAGAGCATTTGCTGACTAATGCATGAATATCGCTGACTTTTCAGCGATATTCATGCATTGCGGCCGTTTTTTATCGCATTTGCGATAAACCTTGCTAATAGCAAGGTTTATGTGCGATAAAATTCGCCGAAGTGCGGCGATAATTATTGTCTCTAAACAAGTTAGAGACAAAAATTACCGCTAGTTGTTGGAAATATGCCCCCGGGTTTTTCCTTGCAGGAATCGGGAAACGAAAGACTAGCACTGAAATCAGTAGTCTCACACCTGAATCGGGAGGATTGGCATGTCTGGATACTCTACAGCTGGAGCCATACACTACATCCGCAGGGCTAGGTGATAGCCTAGGTCCGGCCTGGACAATCGGACACAGAGGAAGAGAAGTGTCAGAGGGTGCGGTAGTGAATAGGGTGAAAGGGAGGTGTCGAACGGGCACAGGGTGTGATTCTCAGAGAAGAGCAGCGCAGATGGGGGAAGTATATGGCCCATGCATGAGAGAGAGAGCGGGGGTGACCATTGCGTGGGGGAGATGCGTGCGAGGGTGGGGAGCCATGCTGAGAATCGACGGCGTGCAGAGAGTGGCCCTGGTCAAGGCATCTAAAATGGCTGCTGTGCACGACAAAATTGTGGCATTGGACAAAAACGCAAGATGGCGCAGACAATGTTTATCAATAAGGATTCATTTATAACAAAATATTTACTCGCAGTGACAAAATGGTGTTCAACACTTCCTGATTTCCATCGAATCGAACGTTAACAAACGTCACGCAGCAAAAAAAAAAAAAGCTCACGCACAGAGCGGTTTTTAGCCATGTTATCCAATGGAAGGTGGATAACATGGCTAAGAGCATTTGCTGGATAATGCATGAATATCGCTGACTTTTCAGCGATATTCATGCATTGTGGCCGATGTGCGGCGATAATTTTTGTCTCTAAACAATTAAAACGAAGCACAAAATGGCGAATTCCCGTTTCGCTACCAGTTTGCGGCCCAGTTCGCGGCCCGTGAAGCGCTTCTACCGTGAAAAATAAATTTTTTTTTATTTTCCCCACGGGACCCTTTAATAACCCCAACAACATTCCTAGGGGTCAAGAGGGGTATACCTTGCCCCCTTTCAATAAATTCCCCCTTCGTTTTTCACCTCTTCTTCTCTCTCGATCCTACCGAGAGATAAGATGGCGGCCGCTCCGGACTATTTAGAATGTTGACAGACACCGGAGAGCCAATCAGCTTTCTGTTATCCAATGGAAGGTGGATAACATGGCTAAGAGCATTTGCTGGATAATGCATGAATATCGCTGACTTTTCAGCGATATTCATGCATTGTGGCCGATGTGCGGCGATAATTTTTGTCTCTAAACAATTAAAACGAAGCACAAAATGGCGAATTCCCGTTTCGCTACCAGTTTGCGGCCCAGTTCGCGGCCCGTGAAGCGCTTCTACCGTGAAAAATATTTTTTTTTTTATTTTCCCCACGGGACCCTTTAATAACCCCAACAACATTCCTAGGGGGTCAAGAGGGGTATACCTTGCCCCCTTTCAATAAATTCCCCCTTCGTTTTTCACCTCTTCTTCTCTCTCGATCCTACCGAGAGATAAGATGGCGGCCGCTCCGGACTATTTAGAATGTTGACAGACACCGGAGAGCCAATCAGCTTTCTGTTATCCAATGGAAGGTGGATAACATGGCTAAGAGCATTTGCTGGATAATGCATGAATATCGCTGACTTTTCAACGATATTCATGCATTGTGGCCGATGTGCGGCGATAATTTTTGTCTCTAAACAATTAAAACGAAGCACAAAATGGCGAATTCCCGTTTCGCTACCAGTTTGCGGCCCAGTTCGCGGCCCGGGAAACGCTTCTACCGTGAAAAATCTTTTTTTTTTTATTTTCCCCACGGGACCCTTTAATAACCCCAACAACAATCCTAGGGGGTCAAGAGGGGTATACCTTGCACCCTTTCAATAAATTCCCCCTTCGTTTTTCACCTCTTCTCTCTCGATCCTACCGAGAGATAAGATGGCGGCCGCTCCGGACTGTTTAGAATGTTGACAGACACCGGAGAGCCAATCAGCTTTCTGCGCGCAAAGTTCCGTTTCGCGAAAAGTAAGCGGACCGGATCGCTGCCCAGAGCGCTGTTACAGATATATATCTTGGTTTGAACGTTAATTTCTCAAAAACTACTGGAGCACATATATTGAGACCTAGCAAAGGCACATCGGGCTAACAGTCCCTACAATTTTGCCAAGTTTCGTGCAAATCCATTCAGCCGTTCGAGCTAAAAGTGAGTCCAACCGCCCTATGGAAAAATGAATGGGAAAAATGCGTTTTGGGACCCCCCTTTTTTCTCAGCCCCCCCTTGACGAAACTCTACCAAATTTTCAGGGGCTGCTCAGAAACAAAATGTGCCATTTTCCTGAAAATTTCAGCCGATTCCGTCCTCAAACGCCAAAGTTATTAGACATAGAATTTTCAGAAATCCCATAGGGAATTAATCCTAACTATATATACCTACTGGCTATTGCCAGTAGGTAATATATATATATATATATATATATATATATATATATATATATATATATATATATATATATATATATATCTCGCTCAAGGTTTCCACCTCCACTCCGATAGAAACCACGCACTCCGGGGATAATTCTCCAAATTAAACTTTATTCAGTTCGCAAAAGACGCGTTTCGGCGCTCCGCCTTCCTCAATGTTACAAACATTGTGAGGGGACGCCATGCTTTATTGCTCACATCCACGTAACTTTCACAGTGAAAACAAACAAGGGACTCAATTCTACCACCATATTGGTTGTCTGCTCATATCGAGGTTACATTTAAGTCACTTATCCCGTTTGAACACATTAACTATATTTTGTTAAATGCGTTACGATCCGAATTGTTGTCCTTCGCTTTCAAATAATATTAGTTACATTATTTGGAGCGTTCACAAAGTGCATAATACTGCCGTGTATCGGCTGTAATTAATGATAAATACTACCAAGGTTTGGCGCTGCTAAGGTCAGTGTATCAGAAGCCATCTTCTGATGTTTCACGATCAATTGATTGTTTGCTCAGCACATGCCTATGTTCCGTGTATCGGTTTGTTTCTGCTGAGTGTTGCCACTGACAGTCACAGCGCCATTTTGGTAGTTTTTACCTCAATTTCTTTTGCTCTCTGATAGAATTATACCTTAGCCTATTCAATGAGCGCAAAGAACAAAATTATACAGCCGTGTATCGGCCCCACCAGATTTACGTGACAATGTACACCTCCTTTGATTAATTAAGCCGTGGATCGGCCAATATCCCTTGTCAAAATTTGTTTCCACATAATACATTCATCATAATATCCAATTAGTTCGGGGTTTGCTCAAAATCAGATCTCGGAATGGATACTCTCAGTTATTGCAATCAAAAAATGCATTTACATTTTAGCCAACGAAATACTGAAAATTTCAAAGAGTTCCAAAGGGTTCATAAATTTCGGAAAATTCATAAAATACGATTCAAACTTACATACCAAAATCAGCACCATTCTAATTAATTTCACGTTAGTGCTACACAGTATCAATTGCTAGTGTTCTTGACAGGACATATTAGGGAACAGCCTCATTATTATGATCATTATTTCATAACTCTTATTCAAAAACCAATATGTGATGCTAATTCCGCTCCTGCATTAAGTCCCTTGGGATGTTTCGTCATCAGGTCTATTATATATCGGGACTCTAACCTCCTTAATTTGTGTAGCCTGTCTCCCCCCCTAATACTGTCTACAATGTGGTCCAGTCCGAAATACTGCAGCTGATTTCTATTGCTGGAGTGTTTGTCTTGGAAATGGCGCGCCACGGGGTACGCCTGATCGTTTTTATCAATCGCTCTTAAATGCTCCAAGATTCTCAATTTTAGTGGTTTAATGGTACTTCCAATATATGAAAGTCCACATGGGCATTTAAGACAATATACAGCATTAGGGGTGCTGCAAGTGAGGTATTTGTTAATGGTTTTCGTTATTCCTGTTCCTGGTATCTCATAACTTTTAACTCTTTTACTGTGCGCACAGGCTTCACATTTGTAACATGGGTGAAAGCCTTTCAAATCAGCCAGGGCATTGGGTTTCTTTTCCAGTTTTTTTAAGTGACTTTGCACCAACATATCCTTAAGAGATCTTGATTTTTTGAACGTCACTAATGGAAAAGCTGGAATGTCGTCCTTGATGATACTATCAGTTTTTAGTATGTGCCAGTTTTTTCTAAGCATATGTTTTAAGTGGTTGGCTTCCGCTGAGTAGGGTGTTACCAACCGGAACTTCCCTGTCTCTGCTTTGCCGTCATCAGTAGTTTTATCTTTTACTTGTAACAGAGTTCGTCTCGGTATAGCCCTTACTTTCTTTAATGCACTTTCCAGAGTGTCCCTGACGTAACCTCTTAGCTTGAATCTACTGATACATTCCAGTGCTGCAGTTTCAAAATCCGAGTCTCGGGTACTGTTACGCTTTAGCCTGAGCAGTTCCCCATAGGGGATGCTCTGTATCAAAGGGATCGGATGGTTGCTTGTTGCATATAATACAGAGTTACCTGTGGTGCTTTAACGAAAGAGAGATGTTTAAATCTTCCCATCCATGATAAACACCTTTAGATCCAAGTACTCAACACCTGTATTACTTATTGGCCCAGTAAATCTTAAGTTCATATCATTGTTATTGAGGACATTGATATAGGCCACGGCGGTTTCTTCCGAACCCTGCCAGATTATGAATAAGTCGTCTATGTAACAACACCATTTTATCACACTGCCATTCTCTCCACCCGCTTCCAGCGACCTGGGTACCTGCTCCTCCCACCAGCCTACGAATAAGTTTGCATAACTGGGGGCAAAGCAGGTGCCCATTGCTGTACCGGACATCTGTCTGTAGTAGTTTTCTTCAAACAAAAAAATGTTGTTCCTCAGACAGAATTCCACAAATGTTATCTACTAGCAGGAGGAGAGAGCGCAAATATATATATTTATATACAAATTATTAACAAAACATATACAATATTTTTTCCGTAGGATAACGAGAGGGTTAAATTTACCATTCACACTCCCGAGAGTGCAACAGAAGGGAAAGCGTTGGATAACGTAGGGGTAAAAATTACTATTCCCACTCCAGAGAGCGCAACAGTAGGGAAAGCGTTGGATAGCGTAGGGGTAAACATTACTATTCCCACTCCAGAGAGCGCAACAGTAGGGAAAGCGTTGGATAGCGTAGGGGTAAAAATTACTATTCCCACTCCAGAGAGCGCAACAGTAGGGAAAGCATTGGATAGCGTAGGGGTAAAAATAACTATTCCCACTCCAGTGAGTGCAACAGTAGGGAAAGCGTTGGATAGCATAGGGATAAAAATTACTATTCCTACTCCAGAGAGTACAACAGTAGAGAAAGCGTTGCATAGCGTAGGGATAAAAATTACTATTCCAACTCCAGAGAGTGCATCAGTAGGGAAAGCGTTGGATTGCGTGGGCAAAAAAATTACTATTCCCACTCCAGTGAGTGCAACAGTAGGGAAAACGTTGGATAGCGGGAGGGTAAAAATTACTATTCCCACTCCAGAAAGTGTAACATTAGGGAAAGCGTTGGATAGCGGGAGTGTAAAAATTACTATTCCCACTCCAGTGAGTGCAACAGTAGGGAAAGCGTTGGATAGCGTAGATGTTAAAATTACTATTCCCACTCCAATGAGTGCAACAGTAGGGAAAGCGTTGGATAGCAGGAGAGTAAAAATTACTATTCCCACTACAATGAGTGCAACAGTAGGGAAAAAGTTGATAGCGTAGTGGTAAAAATTACTATTCCCACTCCAGAGAGTGCAACAGTAGGGAAAACATTGGATAGCGTAGGGGTAAAAATTACTATTCCAACTCCAGTAGGTGGAACAGTAGGGAAAGCGTTGGATAGCGTAGGGATAAAAATTACTATTCACACTCCAGAGAGTGCTCAGTAGGGAAAACCTTGGATACCGAAGGGGTGAAAATTACTATTCCCACTCCCATGAGTGCAACAGTAGGGAAAATGTTGGATAGCGTAGGGGTTAAAATTACTATTCCAACTCCAGTGAGTGCAACAGTAGCGAAAGCGCTGGATAGCGTATGGGTTAAAATTACTATTCCCACTTCAGAGAGTGCAACAGTAGGGAAAACATTGGATAGGGTAGGAATAAAAATTACTATTTCAACTCCAGAGAGTGCATCAGTAGGTAAAGCGTTGGATAGCGTGGGCATAAAAATTACTATTCCCACTCCAGTCAGTGCAACAGTAGGGAAAACGTTGGATAGCGTAGGGGGTAAAATTACTATTCCCACTCCAGTGAGTGCAACAGTAGGGAAAGCGCTGGATAGCGTATGGGTTAAAATAACTATTCCCACTCCAGAGAGTGCAACAGTAGGGAAAGCATTGGATAGCGTAGGGGTAAAAATTACTATTCCCACTCCAATGAGTGCAACTGATGTGATCATATCTAGGACCCTAATTAAATTATCCCGATTTATGCTCTTATGTGGTTATAACAAATCATACCCTTATAAAGGCATAAGAATCAAATCCATATTTAGTAATAGCCAATGCAAACCAAATACGGCAAGGCTACTTCCTTAGACTCCTAGAAAGTACAACGAGTTCTTTCAACAAACCAAACCTCCAGCAACCTGGGAATTCCCCATGCTTTTGTTTTGATTTGTCCTAGAATTCCTGCGAGCACTGAAAGAACGGCCAGTTCCTAGTGACATCTTTTATTGACGTCTTATGTCCAACCTTACGTCAAACATGGCACCTTCCAGGTATAAATATACCAGCGTTTGTCTTAAGCAACACACGGTAGTGTGGAGCAGAGCGGCTATCTACTTATCCTAAGCCCACCCGATGCGGATGCTGAAGGAAGCCGTCCCTCCCATTTTGACGCACTGAGAAATACGCTGTCTTTTTCTCCTGCCGAGAAAATCCAGCTCCAGTGTTTCCAGTCACCCTTGCGGGTGACTGGGAGATCGAGTCCTGAGAGCGAGATACAAGACCTCCTTCATTCTAAAACCAAGGTACGGAGCTGATTAGATCCTTAGAGAATTCTTGAGTCAGATTCTTGGCAAAAACGAACTTAACTTATCTGCAGCTCATTTACTCCTTCCCACGTAGTAGGCTTAGGTTAGGTACATCGGGGTAGGCGTATTTAAAAGCACCAGTTGAGTACGTTTAGTCAAACTATTATCATTGTATGTAACTGTATATATATATATACCTTTTAAGTATCATATGGCTCAGAAACCATATCAATGCTTTTACAGTATTATTTCATAATACTGCTTTAACTGTACGCACTTTACTTTATAACAAGTATTGTAATTGTGGCAATTCATTTCTCATGAGACTGCTCAATAAATAACACCTTTTATTGAAAACGCCTGTCTCTCTATTTCTCTGCACTCTGGTGAAACTAAGTATGCACGATTGACTGAGTGAAATAGCTATCTATTGTTTTCACATGACTCTGGAGATATACTCCTTATTTTGGGGGAGAAAAGTTGTCATGTTTATGCGGTTGTCAGAAGCTGAATCCCTGCTTGTCTAATCAGGGAAGTTCACTCCTCCCTGTTCATTCGAGAAAGTTTCTAGTGACCTCTGAGTAAGCTGGCAAACCTAAATTACCTAAATTAAGTTTAACATATTCAATAGAGACCTAGTCGACCTCAGTCCTACGTCGAAACTATTGTTTATGTTATTCCAATGCGCAGAGCCTATTGGGAAAATAGGAACTACACTACATGGCGCCCAACATTTGTAAGGCGATAATCTAACGCAAGATACTGGAGTAACTCAGTCGTGCTTTTTCACACAGACCCCTTTTCCCCGTAAAAACTCCAATAGACGTCTGGAGTGGGTGAAAGGTTAATATCCGCCGAAACTTAGTAGGATGAGAATCCTATGTATTAGTTTACGGTATAATCAACGTTGAAGGATACAGTGTTCCAAAATATTGTGCACCTAATCTTGGTTTCCTCAAAAATTGCCCTGCAAAACTTTCAGTCAGTAAAATGACAGAGAGTGAGGACGAAAGGGAGAGAGCTGATTTGGCAGTTCAACTCGCAGCGGACGACACACTTGTCCGAGATAACGACCATGATGCAATAATCATCCCAGTCAATGTAAGAAAAACCATAACTATAAAACTTAAAGAAAATGGAGTATCATCAAGAGGTGGTACAGTCATATTTGTGGGAGAGGCACATGAATTTCAGCAGACAGAGGTATTCTATTCCTGGATAAATTTTCCAGCAGCACATGCTGTAACACATGAGTTCCACTACTACAAAATAGCGGAATCTCCAGCGGAATACTCTCCTTTCGTGGAAGTTGAAATTCCACTAACATACCTAGAGCACCAGCTCTTGTTTAATGGTGCCCGAAAACATCAAAATCACATGACCAGGCTCGGTCCACTAGGTAGACTAGGAGCCACATGGCCGGTTCTAGCCAGCTACACACCACATCCGGACAGTGAAGCAATGTCAGATGGAGAACTTTTAGTTCAGCTAAAACAGCTAATTAAAATTCATAGACAATTGGTTCAATATGTCATGCGGACTTCAACAGTCCAACCTGCAATTAAAATTCCACAAAACACCCTTCAACAGGGGAACACAACCAAGATTACGCCACAGACTATACAATCATGTCTTGGTAAACACCCGCAAAACGGGAACAAATTCCATTTTGGTTAGCTCAAAAAATCTCTCAGATAGAGGTAGTATTTCCTGATACTACCCCTCACGAAAAACACAGAATTCTGACTATCTATCTTCCAATGGGGATCGCACCACATGTGGAGGACTGTGACACTTGGGGCACAGTCTTTGCCTCTATCTACACAAAAACACATGGTGTTCTGTCTATGGCGGTTATACCAGATGCACTAAGACAGATTCAAAATGAATATGGTCCAGAACCTGCTTTAACTCTGGGTATGAAATTACTGAAAGACATTAAGCAGGTCTCGGCTATATTATTAGCCAACATAAAAGGAGATGCAGCATGTTTGGCAATCCGCCAAAAATTGAAGGAGAGAGATATAACAGACCAACCTTTTGAGCTTGCTAAAATAATTGAAAAATCCTATGAAGAATTAGGCAGAGATAGTTTGGGTGGTAAACCAGTAAAACCCCAACTAATTGAAAATCCTGAAAAAACTTTTATTAAAAATAATCTCAATTCTCAAAAGAAGAAGTGGGAGGGTAATAAACAAACCACTCCCAGAGAAAAACAATTTCAGTCCAGAGGAAGGTCTCCCCAACGAAGAAATAGATCTCCGGAAGAGGGTGGCAAGTCTCCTCAAAGGGAGCCCTCTGAAAAAAGATACAACCTTAGAAATAGGAACAATTTGAGAAAACCTGACAGATATCAAGATATTGATACACGTCCCTCTCGATCTTTTCAGAGTTCATCATAGAAATCGGAAAGAAGAGGACGGTCAGAACATAAAGAAGAGCACGTCAAGTACAAAGACAAGGAACCTGCTCATCAAAGTAAAAAATTACAATTTCCCAGAAAGAAGGTAGCCAGTATTAAATTAAAACATGCAGAGAATCCTGAGGACACAACTGAAAACCAGATAGTGGGCCCAGACAATGCTAGACAGTGCAGCAGAAGTGAGCATAGCTCGCAAGATCCTGAAGAATCTTCTGGAGACAGTGGACACAAATGAATACATTCAAGTGGAAACTGCAGGCACCCGGGTGAGCGTGCCCCATAAACTATATGAAATAACATTACGTACAGAGGGAGATAAAACTAGGAAAATAAAAGGTCTCTTTTGGGAGAATCTATCTAAAGGCTATGATATCCTTCTAGCAGAGAAAGACTGGCCACCAGAGTTTGTCAGGGAGTGCCCAAATGGCGAAGAAATGATTATGCCTGCCTTCTCAAATCACATTCCAATTCATAAAAAATACACACTTGCTAGAAAATGGGCAGTGGCCCAAGCCCCTGCATTATATAAAAATCATGTAGGATGGGATGAGGATTCTCCTCATCATAAAATCCAGATAAAAAATCAACCTACTGCACAAAGGCAGTATCCTGTTAAGCAAGAAGCTAAAAAACAAGTAAAAGAAATTTTAGATCAACTTGAATATCAAGGGGTGATTGAAACATGCACCTCACAAATGAACAATCCTTTGTTTCCTGTCTCCAAGCCAGACGATTCATATTGTCTAGTTTTGGACTACAGACACCTAAACTCCTGCTGTAAAACATTTGCAGTACAAAACTCACACAGTGCAGTACTAATGAATAATATTGTTCGCAAAAAATATAAAACGACATTAGATATTTCAAATGGTTTCTTCTGTCAAAACATAGCACCTGAAAGCAGATATTTGACCGCTTTCTCTAGCATGGGGACCCAAAAACAATTTTGTCGTCTCCCACAGGGATTCAAGAACAGCCCAGGATTATTTTCAGCCAGGGTAACAGAGTTACCACAAATATATGATGATGAGGCATTATCCTATGTCGATCACATCTATCTTACAGACGATGACCTGGAGACTCACTTGAAAAGAGTGAACACCATAATACTTGGGTTCGCATCTGAAGGGTACAAATGTAACTTTAAAAAATCACGAATTGCCCATCTAACTGTCCTATTTTTAGGATATGAATTATCAAGTGAAGGCAAAAGCCTAGCAGAGAACTTCTTAGAGAAGTTTGCAGTACTCCAAGCTCCAAAAATGCTGAAAAACTTACAATCAATACTAGGTTTACTGAATTTCGGAAGAACATACATCCTAAATTATGCAGAGAGGGTTAAACCTCTCTCCGAACTAATAAAACCTGATTTTAAACCAATTAATTGGACTAAAAAACACACAGAATTTTTTAGATCATTACAGACAGACATGTTAACTAAAACAAAACTGCAAACACGCGCAAATGAACGCAACCTTGTAATCCGAGTCATCCCAGGAAGATGCGGATTCACATACCTGACCTCTATTGAGGGAGAAACGGTACCAATAGCTTACAAATCACATTTGTACACACAAGCTGAAATGAAATTCAGTTCTACTGCGGTTCAAACTGCTGTAGCAAAAGAAAGAGCCCCAGCCCAAGGGAAGAGGATATCTGTTTTAACAGCAGTATCAGCCCTTGAGGCGGTAATAATACCAGGCAATCCTAATGCTAAAGCTCTAGATCCAAAGTGGATAAAATGGGAAACTTCTCTTGCAACAGAAGACGTGACACACGCATTTGATCCGAAAATGAAAAAACTAGAATATCTGGAATATGAAAATGAATGTCCTCTGCCAATCGAAATTCTGCCTCTCGAACAGTACATCTGTGTAATCTACACGGACAGATATGCACAACACTACGTTGTGGAAAAACAGATTTACAATGCAGCATGCGCGATTGTTAAAGGTCGCTGACGCTTAGGTAAATTCAGACCGATGGTCACTAAAACTGAATCACTCAGAAACTGTACAGCTCAGCGAGCTGAAATAAGATCTCTAAAGATGGCGCTTGAAAATGCTGATCGTGAATTCCCGACACTAATAGTGTGCGATTCGCATTACTGCGTCCGATCTTACAATAATTCCATGCAGACCTGGATAAAAAACGGTTACAAAGATGAGACAGGTGCCACAATAAAGCATAAAAAACTATGGGAACAAGTAGTTCTTTTGCAGAAAGAACTACAAAAGACTCACGTGATACATATGCAGAGTCTTCAACGTGATGGCGTTCACGTTGCAGGGAATTCATTGGCTGACAGAGCCACAGCGGCAGCTGATCTCTCGGCTTCCGTAGCTACAAAAAAGCGTACGAAAAAACAAATAGATGGCGAAACGCTGCTTGCTGTAAAAGCCTCACTGGAAGGCAATTATGCATCTTTACCTCTAAACAGTCCACTCTGCAATACATACATAATTGATGCGAACTCCGTTCCGTTTGCTCAAATCCCTGGAGTGGGAGATAGAGTAATTCCAAACACGAACCGGAGAGTCTTCTTGATACAAGAAGCACACATGGGATTGGGTCTGAGGCACCAGGAGATCATGAAATCTCTAATAGAATTACAATCACAATACTGGTGGCTGGGGATGAGCGTAGAAAATTACAAATTTGCAATGAATTGTCAGGACTGCAACAGAAATCACAGTTGTGAACCGGACCAGACACCAGCCCAGACACCACTATTAGACAGCATCAGGCTATCTATGCACAGACTTCCAGACGGAAAAATGCGGTCCCATAAATATTAAGACGAGATTCATTTGGATGTGGCCCCAGAGCTCGGCTGACGCCAGAACTGTTATAAAAGATTTGCGAGTCTTTATCGGCACATACGCAATTGGCATGCTACATTCTGACCAGGGTCCTGCGTTTAGCTCTCGGGCTTACAAGGAAGCCATGGCCAGCATGGGTATTGTATTGCGGTATTCTAGTCCATTCCATCCCGAGGAAAATGCGGTAGTGGAGAGAAAAAAACGGGACATAAAGTAATCTATAACAGCGAGGGTATTAGGTTCGGGTGATGGGTGGGTCAAACATCTAATAAGTATCCAACGTAGTCTTAATAATATGCCAAGAAATTCTCTAAGAGGTATCAGTCCGTATGAACTTTTATTTGGTACCAGAATGATCATTCTGGACTTGGATTGTCAGACTTCAGTGGGGCAACAAAAAACCTTTGATATCAAAGATCGTTTGGCTGTTTAACAGGACTTGAATGAAACAAGAAAAAGTCTGAGTAACGCAAAGGTAAAGCCAACTACAACTGAAGAAAAACCACCTGTCCCAGCAAGACCTGTCTGGATTCCAAAGATTGGGGATCTGGTCAGAGAAAAGATCGCAGTGAAGAAGGAATTTGGGCCTTCTAACAGAAAAGCAGTACCTGTCTTAGCTGTCAGCAGAACAAGATCAGTTGTACTACCGCCCCTTGCTGGAAAAAAAGGAGAACCGAGTTGTATCAATTGACCTGGTGAAACCACAATCATGTGGCCAATAATAAGTAGTTGGCCCAGTGGACTCCCAAGAAATAGCAGAAGACCAAATCTTGCTACAATCCAAGAGGTTCAAACTGAGAGACTAATCACATTTGATAAACCTGCTGTGATTAAAAAAGGACTATGCAACAAAGCCATGGAACTTGTGCCTCTTGAAACCCAAATTACAACAGTTCATCAAGAAACACCAGTCTACATCGATGTAGCCTCGGACTATACAAATGCAACAAAAGAAAATGCAAAGATCAATGGTAATCCGGAGGCAATCCCACCAATTGACAGAACTGCATCTGGCTTCTTTATCAACTTTGATGACTTTTCCGATGATCCAAGTGAACATGGAGACAAGCCAGCAACAAAAACATTCAAAGAAAAAATCACAGAACTCTTTCATCAACTCAGAGAAACATATCTAACTTCACAATGGATTAAATTATGGATTGTGTTAGGCGTACTTTTCCTCCTTCTATAGCTCATCTTGGTTTTAAGTTTGGGTAGATTTATTGATGGAAAATATAGCACAATCGACACAGCAAGTAAGAACATCAACCTGGTCCTGAAACCACACAGATCATCACACATCGAAAAAAAAGAGAACTGTCATCAGTGAACATCACAGCCATCCCTATACCTGGTGGTATAGCATGGGACAAAACTGACTATGAAATGTATGGCCCGGTTGAGCTTTTGAAATATCCACACCAATTTAAGATTTCTTAAAGTGACTTTGTATCACCTAATACTTTCTCTGATGATTGGGACTTTGAAAACATTAACAATATGATGTCAGATTTAGAAATGTCAGCAAAATTTACAGCACATGATTATTTACAGTGTTCATTGAATTATGAGGAAATGTACTGCTTCAACCACTTTGGGCATCATTATCTGCATAAATCTGCAAATCCTAGAAATATGTTCAATTATAATTGATGGGAACATTGTCCAACCCCACCAAAAGGCAGCTCAAAAACATTTTATGAGAAATTCCCTTACTTCTCAGGGTATAATGTCACTGATCCTGATACATTCTATTTTAAAATGTTAAATAAGACAGGAGTGAAAAACATGTTGACAAACACTAAACTGTTTATTCTGAAATTTTTTATGAAAAATGTCTACATTTGGTTTTGAATTTTGGAAAAACAACATTGAGACAAAAACCATCTGGGGTACAAAAGAATGGCAGGGACAAGGTTTAGAAGCATTGTTCAGAGCCTGCATGATCCCAGAACAAATAATGTTCCTGAATGACACAATTCAGCAAACAACCTGTCTTGGTTTAGCCAAGATAAAAGATTTAAACAACCCGTCTATACCAAAGCCAATGCCTGATAGAAATCCCACTACAGATGAAGGGTTAGACGTGGCCTATATTTTAAAACACAACAAAACACTTCCTGATTGGAACAAATGGTTGATCTGGCCCGCAGACACTAATAACTGTCATGATAGATTCCTGAACAAAATACAGGGGTTCAAACAAAACAGGCCAGACCCAAGATATTCTCAGAGACAACATCCAGGGATAGTTACAACATACAGTGTAGGAAAACTATGCCTCGACTGGCTACTGAGATTCACACTTCCCAAAATTAAGCAACACTTAACTTTACCTAAAGAAGATGCTGACTTGTGAGATTTCATACTGGGACCTCGCAAACAGCGTCAAAAACGTTTCATATACGCCGGTATATACGCATCTTACAATGAAGCTTGGAAATTAAATCAAATTGAAACTGCAGAAAAGATACGAGAAATTGATCGTATTAATTTGGAAAAAACACTTTCTGTGGTGGACAATGGGTTAACGACTCTGTCCTCCAGAATCTATTCACTGGACAGGATTGTATCATCTGCTATTGATATAATAGAACAGGATATGATAATGTTACAACATGGTCAGTCCCAATTGCGTTCTATTGTACAGCTAGGCTGGACGTTACAAAACCTCCGTTCAGGTCATGTGCCATGGTGTCTAATCAACATAACATCATTATTTTCTATCTTTAACCTTATTGATAGACAAATCTTGTTGGCACAGAAAGGAGCAGACTATACGGTGCTGAGCATTGAAAAACTTGAGAGATTACCATTGACAATTTCAGAAAGACCTGTCATTGAATGGATAATACATGGCACCATTACAATCCCGATAATGACTTTTCAGTTTCAATGCTGCCAAAAGTATATACCAGCAGGCCTGTATGAAAGGTTGGGTAAAGGATACATCAAATCAACCTGGAATTTACCTTATAGACATAGATGTTGGAGTGGGGGCAAGAAAGAGGTATTTCTTAGTGGTAATAATTGTAAAACATCACTGAGCGGTACACTCCTATGCAAAGGTATAAACTTGCATGGATCTTGCAAAGGTTCATCAAACAACCTTTCATGTCATCTGCACGTCACCCCATCTACACAGATAGAGCCCTTTTTCAGACATCTTTCCAACGGTAGCTACGTTATATAAGTGACCACAGCTGTTGTGGCATGATGCCAGGAAAACCCTATCTCGTGAGCGTTACTTCTAGGGTCATTTGTTGTATGCAAGTATTGAATCCAAACAGCAATCCAGACATGGAGGCGACATTATGGCCTTCTGTGAATATCTCTTCTATTCGAATTGATACTTTAAGCAGAATGAAGTCTATTCTTTTACAGACAACTGTGCCTTTAACCTCGTCCAAAGAGACGTATGACCTGCAAGCTGCAAGGACAGCAGCAGAGATACATACCCTATTATCGACAAACTGCCCCATGCATTTCGTAGAAATGTTAAGCCAAATTTTAAACATGTCAGATACCAGTGGCATCGCACATGTATTTAAGACAATATTTTCAGGACTGTTAACACCTTTTGAAACGGTTCTGGGCATCTTCCTGAATTTTGTGCACTCTCTTTTCGGTGGCCTGCCTCTTATTTTGGGACTCCTAGCAGGAATTTCAATTTTGTTCCTTCTGCTCCGATATGGCAAGCCAAGTCATAGACAAAACTCAGGCTACAATGGAAGAAACGATCCTAGCAATAAAATACCGAGACCGTATCACTAAGGTCCTCGGATTGGGCCAGCTAAGAGATCTGAATACTACCTGGTTTCTTTCATTCAGACAGATCTAGCAAAATTGCATCTTACTTGTGCTTCGATGTCTGCTATGCGGAGAAGAATGCGTGTTGGACGTCTGTCTTACACTACCATCAACAGTACCAATGGATGTCGACGCTTTGCTTTGTCCGGTAACAGCTCACGCAACATGTTGTCCCCAGCGGCTACCGATTCTGATGACGGCATTCGTTGAGACTTCACCATTACGATCAGATGGCGGTGAAGTACGAAATGAAAGCGGCAGCACACAGGTACAACCCTCTGTGAACATTGCTGATCTAGACACCGATGATGGCAATGCATCTCATATATGCACTATTTAACTTTTTCGGAGTTGGCACAACTTTCACCTACTGTGGTAGACGCGTTTTTTGCTGGTCTATCTGAGGTAATGTTCTCTCCTAACAACGGGAATAACAATTGAAATAGCGGACACACAGCGTTCCCTTAACTCTGAATTTGGCCTTCAGTTTTTTTAAACAACACAGCTGAAAACACTTGGAACTATTTTTTTCCCTTGAAAGAATTCTTTTTTTTCCCAACTTCCAAAATATTTACTTTTTTTTGGCACAAGGTACTCTGCTTAAAGTAGAACTATTCTTAGAGAACAGAGCTTCTATTCCTATTCCTAGAAACTCTAGAGACAATATTTTGAATCAGCCTCTAGCACATTTACAATCTTGTATAAATATGTGATGAAATGGTCTCGACCTTCTCTTCTGTATTAAGAGCCATTTTCATAAACGTAATATTCGGAATTCACTCAGCGGATATTTATATTTGCATTATCTGAATGATACCATTGCTTGAAAGTGGACAGTATAATTCTGATTTTCGTGTATCTGTACCATTTCAAATGCATTTAATGTATTTTGGGGTGGGTTAAAAAACACATGCATACCTATATGTTTATATATTGCTTAGTATTTAGTAATGATGGACATTATACGTGGAGTGGATGTTGTGATCATATCTAGGACCCTAATTAAATAATCCAGATTTATGCCCTTATGTGGTTATAACAAATCATACCCTTATAAAGGCATAAGAATCAAATCCATATTTAGTAATAGCCAATGCACACCAAATACGGCAAGGCTACTTCCTTAGACTCCTAGAAAGTACAACGAGTTCTTTCAACAGACCAAACCTCCAGCAACCAGGGAATTGCCTATGCTTTTGTTTTGATTTGTCCTAGAACTCCTGCGAGCACTGAATGAACAGCCAGTTCCTAGTGATATATTTTATTGACGTCTAATGTCCAACCTTACGTCAAACACGGCACCTTCCAGTATAAATATACCAGCGTTTGCCTTAAGCAACACACGGTGGTGTGGAGCAGAGCGGCTATCTACTTATCCGTAGCCCAGCTGATGCGAGTGCCGAAGGAAGCCGTCCCTCCCATTTTGACCTTGCGGGTTAGTGGGAGATCGAGTCCTGAGAGCGAGATACAAGACCTCATTCATTCTAAAACCAAGGTACAGAGCTGATTATATCCTTAGAGAATTCTTGAGTCAGATTCTTGGCAAAAACTAACTTAACTTAAACTGCAGCTCATTTACTCCTTCCCACGTACTAGGC
This sequence comes from Lissotriton vulgaris, assembly GCF_964263255.1. Classification (NCBI taxonomy): domain Eukaryota; kingdom Metazoa; phylum Chordata; class Amphibia; order Caudata; family Salamandridae; genus Lissotriton; species Lissotriton vulgaris. Next base: position 90,337,061 of record NC_141699.1, on the reverse strand, counting down.
TTAGGTTAGGTACATCGGGGTAGGCGTGTTTAGAAGCACCAGTTGAGTACGTTTAGTCAAACTATTATCATTGTATGTAACTGTATATATTTTATACCTTTTAAGTATCATATGGCAAAGAAACCATATCAATGCTTTTACAGTATTATTTCATAATACTCCTTTTACTGTATGCACTTTACTTTATAACAAGTATTGCAATTGTGGCAATTCATTTCTCTTGCATGAGAAAGAAGACTGCTCAATAAGTAACACCTTTTATTGAAAACGCCCGTCTCTCTATTTCTCTGCACTCCGGTGAAACTAAGTATGTATGATTGACTGAGTGAAATAGCTATCTATTGTTTTCACACTACTCTGGAGATATACTCCTTATTCTGAGGGAGCAAAGTTGTCATGTTTATGCGGTTGTCAGAAGCTGAATCCCTTCTTTTTTTTTTTTTTTTTTAAACCTTTATTTTCAAATAGTGCACACAGCTATTCAGCCTTACATCCCGGAGGCTAGGCAGCAAATTAGTAGACAATGGGTCAAAGTGCAAGAAGCAAGGTACCAGCATGTGTCAAGGTTGTAAATTTTCATTTTTTGTATTTTTTATGAAAAAGGAACAAGTACAGAAAAAGGAGCCAGAACTGGCGCTAAGAAATACGGCAATTAAACCATTATGCAGTGGGGCCCAATCTAGGAGTCGGCTAGACACAGTGATCACAGTTAAATTAAATTCAAATCAATATGGATGCACAGAACCACGGGGGGAGGGAAGCACAGGATAGTAGTGAAACCAGGACGCCAGTTGGAGTTATAGGCTATGGGGTCAAATGTTCTTCCAGTGGGGCGGTTTCCGGTGGTATGCAGATGTCACCCCTATACTCATTCCAGGCCCCCCACAGCTTCTGCCATTTCTTGTGTTTACCCCTGGCTACATACACAGTCTTTTCTCGGAACATACACCAATCCATGTTGGCCTTCCACTGTACCACCTTCGGGGCTGTTGTCGCACCCCACATCTGCGCAATGTCCCGTTTTGCAACCATATTCCCCAGGGTAACCCATTGTGTTTGTGCAGTGTTGTAAATTTTCAAATTTTATTTATTATGTTTTGGCTCTCAAAAGAGGGCCACATAAACATGTACATACAAAACAACACAATCATCAAAAATACAAGAGTTATAAAAACATACTATTCGAACCGTGATAGGTGCACTGCAAACCATCAGTCCCACAAGGCCAGGCCGGGACCACCTTCCAGAAGATTAATAAATAGCTAAAAATCCTTTAAAAAAGTTAAAAACATAGGCACAAAACATTTCATTTGGTGGGCAATAAAGTGCATGAAGAAAATCTTGAAAAGTGACAATGCTGAGGCGTAGACAGATTACTTTAAGCCATCGGTTGCGCAAGCTACGTAACATAGGACAAATCAAAAGTACATGCATACAGTCCTGGTTATTCAATTTACATAAATTGCACAACGGCGAGGTGCCATGCCATTTGGACAACAGCACATTAAGAGGGATTAAGTCATACCGTAATAAAAACCAGAACCTACGTATGCCATGTGGTAAATTCCACAGGGCGTACGGTTGGGGCTGTTTCAACCTATAGGAGGAGATTAGCGGCTCCACGTTCCTTTTGTCGCCAACTGTTTTTTTGTCGGTTAGAAAACAGTACTCCCACGAAGCCTCCTTAAGGACCTGCTTTAACTGCGTGGGAGTATAGGAGAAGAGTGCGCTTTCCTCCAGCCCCAGGATTTTCACAGCCCTTCTGAAATTGCCAACGAGTTTGGAGAACTCCTTGAAGTTGCCCAAAAGTTCTTTTTTGAGCAAAGCTCGCAGGGTTCCTTCTCTCGCTCTAGCCAAGCTGGCTACCCACCTTATTAAGGCGCATAGACCCTGCACCCAGGCACTCCTGAGTCCAAAATCCAGCCTGCAGGCGGCCAGTGGACAGGCATTATTAAGAGTCGAGAGGGATCTAAGGAGTTTTCCCTCAGTCTTGTGGCAGAAGTCCCAATATTTTATCTCAATTATTTCTATACCATACAAAATGGTTGCGGGGATTTTAGCTCTAAATACTTCCAAGAGGCTAGAAAAATGTCTTCTCCCCGTTGCCAAATATAGGGACTTTAACCCGTTGCCATGGGCAAGAGCTTTGCGGGAGCAATGCTCTATGTGAAGACTCTCGCTCATATTGGCCGAGAATATTTTCCCTAAAAAGGTATAACTAGTAACGACCTCCAATCTGTGCCCTCCAATGGCCCAACGAAAATCTGTCGAGCGGCATTTCTTTCGACCAGCAATACACATCACTTTACTTTTATTGGTATTGATCTTCATATAATGCTCCCTGGCGAAGCCCTGCAAAGCCTGAAGCCGATTTGCCAGTCCCACGGGTGTTAAATCAAGCAATAACACATCATCGGCATACATCAGGCAGGCCATTGGCACCCCTCCTATCAATGGTGCGATCCCCTCGCTGTGGGACACAACAGCAGGGAGGTTAGTTGCATATAAGGAGAATAACAGGGGCGCCAATAGGCAGCCCTGCTTAAGGCCATTCTGAGCTGGAATTTTGGCCGAAAGCCCCCTTTCGCCCCCCATTAAGACCCTGCACCAGGTCTCAGTGTGCAGAGCCCGCACCAATTCCAACAGATGTGAAGGGAGGCCCAGCATCGCCAATTTTCTCCACAGCGTTCCCCGATCTACTTTGTCGAACGCTGTGGAGAAATCAATGAATGCGGCGTATACCACTCCCCCTCTCACCTGTACATATTTATCCGTAATAACCTGCAGGGCAGTCAGGTTGTCCAACGTGCCATGTTCCCTTCGGAAGCCAGTCTGTTCCAAAGGCAGGATGTTGCGCTCCTCGACCCAATCGGAAAGAGAACTCAGGAGGCATTTCGCAAAGACCTTTCCGATGGAGTCGAGGAGCGCAATCATGCGATAGTTACTGGGACTGTCCCTTGCCCCCTTTTTAAAGATAGGAACCAGAATGCTTCCTCTCCATGATGCAGGGACACATTTGGAAGAATGGCACGCCTTAAACAGGGGATACAGGATTTTACTCCAGGTCAATGGGTCTTGTTTTAGGACCGTCATCGGAAGCTCGTCCGGTCCCATGGCCCCAGAGGATCGCATATTTTTTATAGCCAACTCGATTTCCTTCTCAGAGGGAGAGAAAACCGCGTCATCAGGGGCGGGATACGAAAAGTTATCAACAGCTATGGTCCCATTTCCAGCATATAATTCACTAATATGGGAGAACCATAGATCTTCTGGTATAGCTATCGGGATAGGGGAGTGGCGTGTACCACATCCTTTCCCAATTATTGCCCAAAAATCTTTAATGTTGCCGTGTACAGCAGATTCCCTTAATTTAATCCATGCCTCATCCTCCCTGTCCCTTTTAATTTTTTTCTTAAGTCTGCTTCTCTTTCTTCTTAACCTAGCGATAACTTTCCCACGTTCCGGTACCCTTTCAGCATACTGTGCACGGATTAGTTTGTTTAACTCCCTATTCAGATTACGGAGGGGCAGAGGCACTACCTCTCCTTTTTTCCTAAGCGGGGCAGATTTTTTAACATTCGATAGAATCTTTAACATGAATGCCTCCAAGCAAACTATTTCATTTCCGTTCCACACTTCTATTTCCCTGAGAGTATCGGACAATAGCTCCTGGACCCCATTAATGGCAGCATTATTCCAGAAACATCTTCCAGCTGTTGGGTTGAAGGTAGCCTCCTTACCATTTAGAGCCCAGGATGCCGTATTCAGAGAATTTAACGAAATTGATAATGCTAAAATACTATGGTCACTCAGAGTCGTGGGTATAATCTTTAAGTCAAGAATCAAGGGAAACAGGCTGTAACTGGCGATAGCATAGTCCAAAATTGATGATCCAAAGGGGGAATTGTGGGTATAATTTGCGGGGACGTCAGATGGAAATCTTCCATTTAAAATAATACCATCCCCGATTGCAAGTTCTTTTAACAAAATCTTCCCCCTTTTGTTTGTTCTTAAGTTTTCCGGGAAAAGCGTCTGGGGGATGCAATATGCTTCCTCCTTAGCTTTATCCCTGAAAAGTGTTAGACTAGCATTTGATACTTTACAATTCAGATCACCGATTAACAAGATTACAGGAAAAGGAGGAGAATTTTTTATATTTTCCATAGACTGGAGGACCCGCTTCAGTTTATCATTAAAACCATCCTCAGGCGGAATGTACACATTAAAAATGACCATGGAAAATTTTGTATTGTCATGGTACATATTTTCCAAAGTTATTGTGTGGAAAAGTCTAGTGGGATCAATATAATGGGAGAATCTCCATTGGAACTTATTTGACAGTAAACAGGCGAGCCCCCCCCTAGCATGCCCTTTTTTAGAGGGCGCAGCCGGTACTTCCAATACATAGAAATCTTTTAAAGGCATTAACCTATCTATGCACCATGTTTCCTGGATACACAATATATCGGCCTCCAGAGTGGATAAGAAGGCCAGTTTCTCCGGGCTACTATGAAATCCGGCCGCGTTCCAGGAAATTATGTTTAAGGTTGGGTTAAAGGCGGTGAAACAATTTGGGTTTATCCTTATTTTTTGTTGATAAAGCACTATGGAGCCAATTCCACCGGTTATTGTCATCATTGAGTGTGGAATTCTCAACTAGTGGAAGTGGCTTCACGTGCGATACAGAGCGGTTTCCCCTGGAAACCCAAATTTTCAGGTCTCTCAGAGGAGAGGTTATCCAATTTTGCTCACCACCTCTCAACCCCTGCTTATCGAAAGAGTTTGGCTTGCCAGGGGTAGAGATAGGAAGGATATCAATTCCTAAACGTTGGAAATTTTCAGCCTGTTCAAGAATCAGATTTGTTATAATCGGGGAATAAAATTTCACCCGAATACTCAGAACCCGACTGCCACCTAACAGAGACACCAATTCTATGTCTCTAGACTGAATATGATAGAGACATTCAACCTCGCTAAAGCGCTTAAGGAGCCAGGCTCTATTTAATAAGAGGTCAGTATCAAATAATGGAACAAATTCTAGCACACGCACATCCGCAGGGGCCTTAGGCATATTTACAGGCCGAGCAAGAGGACAAGCATTTTCGGAGTCAATTGTTACCACAAAGGGAGCAGCCAAAGGATTTAAAGTCCCGGATGGAAAAGAAAGTGGCCCTCCTACTGCACTCCGAACCGGAGAGCCTGGGAGAGGGCTCCCAATTTGTGGAAAGTCTTCCTGGGAAGACAAGCTGCCTTGTTCATTTTCCTCCTCCACTGAGGTTGAAGTGATTAAGTTCACATCCGTATCCGCTTTTAAGGAAGTAGATAAAGGTTCCCCATTCCTTATTTCATTCTCCCTTGCCTCTGTGTATTTTTGGAAAATGATCCTCCGTTGCTTCTTCTTTCTATATTTTCGAATTGGTTTCCTCTTGCTGGCTTTGGTATTTTTTTGTTTACCATATTTTTTCTTTTCTTCATTAAGTTGGGGTTTGTCGGCCAAGAGTTCTTTTCCACCATCCGGGACAAAGATAGGAAATAACTCCTGTGCCGTTTTGGGGCCAGGCAAGACTTTATCCACCTCCTCTATCTCGAGGACTATGTTCTTGATGCAGTTTGAAGCTGCAGTATGAGGCAACTCCTTATCAGGGACCAGAGAAGGCGGTTCATTTTTCTTAACTAGTTCGCTTCTAGTGGCTTTGATTTTCCCCTCAGATGCAGGTTGTTCAGGCTGTTGAGGGGAGGAGGCCTTACCCAAATCCGGCACTTTCTGCAGCAATAACTTTAAGATTTGGGTAACTGATTCAAGGATACAGTCCGAGCTGCCTACAAATTTTCCTAAAAGCATCAGTATTGAAGCAAGAAGTTGTTCCAGCGCGATCATGGATTCAGAGATCGGCTTTTCTCGTGCCTCCGCCATGGAAATATTATCCAGGAGATTGAGATTGGGACTCTTGGAGGAGTTTAACAGGTCAGAAATTTCGTGTCTGTTTAGTGACGGAGTGCTACTATACAACATTAGTCCTGATGGGGTGGCTCCACCCTGAACTTTAAATTGCTCCAGGGATTCCACTTTAGCAGGGCTTATGTAGCGACCCCATAGTTCCAAGTCAATAGATAAAGCGGACAGATCATCTCCCGGCCTGTCATTCGTGGATGCCTGGGGGATCGATGGTATATGTACAGGCTCACTTACAATCATCGGCTTCCCGTCTGTAGGGTCCCGTGAGGGAGACCCTCCTACCATGAGTTGGGAGGCCCCCTGCTGGGCCTGGGGAGATCGAGGCTCAGAGGTAGTTGGTAAGTGTACTTCCTGTACCTCAAGGACTTTAGTATCTGAGTTGAGTAGGGTCGCACATTTAGGTTTGTTAATAGCGGTTAGATCCCACAGTTCAGATAACTGACATTGACCTTTCAGAGGTGGATTATTTATTGATTTATTTCTTGTGCGGATGATAGGTAATTTCCGGGTGGATTTTTCTCCCACTACCCTTCCAGAACGTAAAATTTTAGACATTTTTCACAGCAAAAAAGGAAAAAATGTAACACTATAAAATAGATAAAAGTCTGGAATAAAGTTGGTCCCTTGCGGGACAGGTAGGACCAGGGTGTAGTATATCTATCACAGTGTTTGCGGCGAATTACCCTCCTACTCAAATGGGCACAGACGCAAATGGATAATAGCTGTGTGAAAAAGAAAATGTAAGGGTCCAGGCCCAGCCCGGCCTACCTCGGTCACTGAGGGCCACAGAGGGCCCGCCCTTTGCCCGGGCTTAGCCCGGCGTCGCCCGCGCGCGTCCCGCGATGCGCGTTCCTCCTCCTCAATTATCGGCAGGTGAGGGGGGCGTGTCAGGGCGGTGCTCCAGGGCCAAGAGGTTTGTGGTTCTTGGAGTTCTTTTAGCTGTCGCAGTCCGCCGTCCAGGGAATGCGAGTGTTTCCCGCGCAGCGGGAAACGCGAGCTGTGGCGGTGTGTGCACTCCAGGCAAACGAAGGGTGCAGTGTTGTAGTTTGTTGGGCCCCAGATATTTAAGAGGCATCTCCGGGCCTCCGCGTGAACTTCCACCCCGGTTTCCTCGCTCATAATCATGTGTACCCGCCTCCAGTAGGAGGCTATCGCACTACACTCCCAAATGATGTGCATGAAAGTGGCCAGAGCGCCACAGCCGCGTCGACAGAGGCCATCAACCGAATGTCCCATGTGTATTAATCTGGGACCAGTGACATAAACTCTGTGCAGAATCTTCAATTGCACCAGTCGAAGCCGGGCAGGAATAGCAACCTCCTTGGGGGACGACAACGCACATTGCCAGTCCTCGTCGTCGATCTCTATCCCGTCCCGTACCCATTGATCTCTCACCCCCAGAAGAAGGTCCGTGCGGATATTTATCCGTTTTTTGTACGTTAGGGAAATAGCGCTATCCGGCATATGGCCGTCGAGTACCCGATCTTCCAGGGGAGAATATTTGGGGATTGTCTCGCCCTCCGGCATGGCCGACAGGAGTGCGTGTCGCAGCTGAGCGTACCGAAAATATTCCGTTCCGCCCAGCTGGAACTCGGTCTGTAGTAGGGCAAAAGATTTCACCTCCCCTCGTATCATCATATCCTCCACCCTAGATATGCCAATCATGTCCCACTTGTCGAATCCCTTGGTGTGCCACAATTTGCCCAGAATCTCAGAGTCGTAAAGTGGAGTTGCCATCGTGAGCCTGTCCTTCCACCCCTGTGACTTTGTAATCGTTCTCCAGATGTGCACAGCTGTTTTCGTTGGCCCAGACATCCGCCTATCAAGAGATCTCGGGTATTTCCCACCGTCCAGGAGCCACCGATCCATGGCGTAGCCCGGACTATCTGCCGGCCGTAAAGGCCGTGATTAAGGGCTGCCAACTGAGAGGCACAGTAGTATCTCCACACGTCTGGCAGTTCTATACCCCCGTCATACCACGGGAGTGTTAGCTTCGTGATAGCAATGCGTGGCCGGCCATCCCAAAGCAGGGCACGTTGCAAGCTCTCAATTTCCCCAAAATATCTAGCTGGGACCGGGTCTTGAGTATTTTGCAGGGCATACAGGAACCTGGGTAGAGACATCATTTTAAATAATGCCGCGCGCCCAAGAAGGGAGAGCGGAAGTCTACGCCAACCCTCTACGTCACGTTGGAGACGAACAAGAGGGGGAAGCAAATTGTTCTCGTAGCGTGCTTTAGGGTCAGTTAAAGCTGAATCCCTTCTTGTCTAATCAGGGAAGTTCACTCCTCCCTGTTCATTCGAGAAAGTTTCTAGTGACCTCTGAGCTAGCTGGCAAACCTAAATTAAGTCTAACATATTCAATAGAGACCTAGTCGACCTCAGTCCTACGTCTAAACTATTGTTTATGTTATTCCAATGCGCAGAGCCTATTGGGAAAATAGGAACTACACTACACAACAGTAGGGAAAGCATTGGATAGTGTAGGGGTAAAAATTACTATTCCCACTCCAGAGAGTGCAACAGTAGGGAACGTAAATACTTCATATATGAATGAAAATTAATTAAATATTAATACCAATTAATTTTTTTAAAAATAATTATTAGTTTTTTATAATAAATTAATTAATTTCAACAAACATAACCAAGAAATAAATTATAAAATGTCATTATTTATAATTAAATTACTTCCAACCCTATTCCCAAAAAACCCACAACCCACTACTGAAAAGAAAATAATAGAATTAACATAATTAATATTTAATCAATTAATTAAAATTAATTACCAATTATATTTTAATTACTTACCAATTATTAATTAATTAACAATGAATTACTAATTTTAGTTTAATTAATTACCAATTAATAAATTAATTATCATTAATTACCAATTACATTTTAAATTATTACCAATTAATAATTATAAAACAAATTAATTCAAAATAAATACCAATAAATAAATTAACATATTTAATTAATTTTAATTAAATTACTTCCCACCCTATTCCCCTATAAACTCACAACCCACGACAGAAAATAAATTAATATAATTAACATAATTATCAATTAACCAATTAATTAAAATGAATCACCAATTAAATTTTAATTAATTAGCAATTAATGAATAATTGACAATTAATTAAAAATAAATACCAATAAATAAATTAACATATTTAATTAATTATAATTAAATTACTTCCCACCCTATTCCCCTATAAACCCACAACCCCCTACAGAAAATAAATTATTATAATTAACATAATTATCAAGTAATAAATTAATTAAAATGATTTACCAATTAAATTTTAATTAAGTATCAATTAATAATTAATTAACAATTAATTCAAAATAAATATCAATAAATAAATTAACATATTTAATTAATTATAATTAAATTACTTCCCACCCTATTCCCCTATAAACCCACAACCCGCTACTGATTTATATTACGCAAAAATAAAATACCATGAAATTAATTAATTAAAATAAATTATAAAATAAATATACACTTTTCACACATATAGTAACATAAAAAACACTTTAAAAATTTGATATTAACTTACTTACCTCTAATTCGATATATTTGTTGTCTATATTCTGTCCATTCGATATTTTGTCCATTCTATATTTTGGAATCGATATTAATGCTATTCTAGTCGATATTTTTGTAGTCTATATTCTGTCCAGTCGATATTGTGTCCATTCTATATTTTTGAATCAATATTAATGTAATTCAAAATAAAAAACTTGATATTTTGACTTTTTACCCTTTTTAGCATTTATTAAATGGGTTTAGAAACCTACACAGCACTCTGGTCTCTCCAGTGCTTGATAATCAATTTGAAAATGATGTACAAAGTGTTAAAAACAAAGCATTAACATTTGAGGTAAAAGGGAGAGACAAATTGATATCCATTTAGTGGCTGATTTATTGAAAGTGAGACCAAACAAGCTGAGATCAATCCTACTCAACCAAACAGTTTGACATTAGACAAATATTGTATTTCAGCAATCCTCCATTTTCTTCATTTTTGAATATAAAAACACTTTCAAATAGGTTAGTTTAGAATACAAGGCAACAATTTTGTTTGCTTAATAGACTATAATGTTGCTCAATTTATAACAGGGTGGGCACATACAGGATGCACATGACAAATTATTTCCTTTTAGTTCACAAACATGTTGCCAGGGCGAGGAAGAATGCTTTTAAGTTCACGTTTAAAAACTCTCACTTTAGCAGTGAAATGCTTTATTGTGACATTAATGTCAAGCTTCTGAGTGCTAAAGAAAGGTAAATTTTTAGGTCTCGCTAGAGCCAGCGCATGCGCTAGACTGGAGAGACCTTTAGTAAGCGGCTTTTTAAAGTGCTGCCGAAGGCAGCCACCAGCTGGCTGTTACGCGCACAAGCGCACGCGCCTCTCCAATGTTCTGTTGCTTGTCTTTTCCTGTTTTACTTTTGCCGGCGCGCGTGTGAATCCCCTCCCCAACCCCCTCCCTTCTCCCACTCCGTCCTCGTCGTGATCACTTTCCCGCGCGGCCAATGCTTGTTGCTCCCTCCTACCTGATCTACGAGGCAGGCAGGCTGACAGCGTTCCTGTGACTCCCTCCCCTTGTCTGGCATTATTTCCTGCTTTTGCACTTGTGGGCGTGCTGTGATTAGAGCGAGGGAAAGCTGGCTTGTGCTCCACTACGTGTGCGAGACTCGTGCCTTTGTGGGTGGTCCCAGCTACCCCTGCATCTGCCTTCTTCCCTTTGAGCCACCCGCTCACTAAGCCAACACTACGAGAGGCCAGGCAGCTCACGGCACAAGACCCCGGAACCAGTTTTGTGGCGCCCCTCCTCTGGATCACTTGTACCTCTGTTTTGTGTACTGCTCGAGCCGCTGGTTCAGGAGCAGTGCAACACACTTGCAAAGTCCGTCCCAAAGTGCTGCAGCATAATCCTTACAACTGCTGAATACTCTCCCTGCGGACTCGGCGAACAGCTCTGGTGCAATCCTAGTTCCCCGGCGCATGACGAGATCCTGTGATAAGAAGTCAAAGTCTAATGACAAGGTTCCAGGGACCAAAGGTCAAGGCATGGCCTTCCTGTCCCTTGCCTCCTTTGCTTAGCTTGTCTTCCACTCAGGTGCTTCGCTTCCATTACGGGATTTAAACCCCACTAACCAATCACCTGCCCGCTTTCTCCGAGGCTCCAGGCTCAATTCTCGCAGGCTTCAACTCCGTGCTCTGGCAGACACCACCCTCGGTAGGCATTCTTCGTGGGCCCTCCATGGTCAGGCGCTGCCTTCCTGCCCCGTGCCATACCTCCCTTTTTTTTCCTTCTTGCGTTCTGGGACTCTTTCCTCTCTTTCAATGTCTCTCCTCCCCTTTACCCCATCTCTGTTTTATCATGTGGCTGTCAGTGATCTGATGCCTGCCTCTCTCTGCTTCACTGTCTAATCATCGGACTGCCTATGCTAGCTGTCTGCCCTCTTCTCGCCCCCTCACAAGTTAGTCCCCTGGGCCTGCTGTCAGTATACTGTGCTCTTCTCCTTTCTCGCAGGGCACAATGGGATTAACTGTCTTACCCCCCCCCCTTATGCTGCCTCTTCCCATCTCTGCTCCTGTATTACCGTAGCCATCTCCCTTTCCACTGTCCCTCCTTTGATCTCCTACTTTACTTTTATTAGCCAATCACCATCTCACACTCTTTCACTGAACTACCTCTCCCATGGTCTCCCTGTATTTTTGTTAACATCCATTTCAACCCCTCATTCAATATTGTGTGATCTGTTGTCTCACCAATCTTCTCAATCCACACCTCTTCATCGCTTCATGAATCTATTCCACGATCTGAATCTCTCCATCGGATTACAGCACACCCTCTAGATTCACACTGCTCTGCGTATGTTGATTGCCATCCCTGGGCCCAAGGCTTTAATTGGGCCAGGTCCTGTTGGTGCTCTGCACTGGCAGTGCAGTTCTCAAAACCAGGTTCTGAAACAAATTTGTATCAGGCTCTCCATTTTCACTCTCACCCTCAGCATGAACTTATATGACCTTAGTGACATACCACCCTTACCCGGACATTAATAAAACATTGAGGAGGCTGCCTTGTTATGTATTTAGCCACAATCACAAGCTATAATCTTTGGGAATGGCCTAGGGAGTTGTTAGAGCCTCTCTTTGTCACTTTGAGGTTGTATGGGTGAATTATGAAGGTTTAGGACATAGGTAATGTGTTGTATTATGTTTTGTTGTGTGGGCATTTGGGTGAGCGCAGAAGTTGTTTGGAGCATTGAGGTTATTTAGACGCATCATAAAGAGTGCTTGATGGACATTGAGTGGGTCTCTGTAGGGCTGGGTGATGTGTTGGGACAACATAATTACACTCCACATAATACTACTCAACACAACATGATTCAACTCCACATAATTACACTCTAAATACCACATAAATACACCCCACATAAAAGCACACTTTGCTACATAGCAACAATCCACATAAATTTACTCCACACCATGTCATATAATTCCAATCAGCATAATTTCACTCAGTGCCACACAGTTCCACACAACACAATTCAATTCCACATATTTCCATTCCACACCACATAATTGGATAACAAACCACATAATTCAACTCAACAACAAAATTACACAACACACCACAATCATCCAATCTACACCATATAATTCCACATCATGCCACAAAATTCAACAGCACCCCACATAAGTAAACCCCACTACATACCTCTCCACAACATAGAATACCAATCCAATTAATTACACTCCATGACATTAAATCCCACTCCACATGATTCCAGTGCACTCAATACCACATAATTACGATCCACATAATTCCGCTGCAGACTGTGCCACATAATTCCGCTACAGAAATCCACTCCACACGACACTATTCCACTGACTTGGGAGGGTGTCCACTGCACATGTACAGATGCCTCAGTCATTGTTACCTAGTAAAATTCGAGCTTCAACTGGTGAATATAGTAGAGAGCCAGCTTTTTCCCCTCTGTTCAAAGTCCATGCTCACTACTATTATTACAAAATTAATTATACTTATCGTTCCTGTATGTCCTATTCAAGGCGGATTTGGTACGCCACCGCCCAATAGTGAAATTCAAGATTCTATTATTGAGGGGAGTAGAGAACCAGCTATTTTTTTAGTTCCTGCCCAAAGATCAGGCTTTCAAATAACATTTCAGAAGTAATTAGACCAATTAACCCTGCATGTCCGATTCAAGATGGGTCTGGCTGAAAAGAAACTTGTTGGGAGAAATAGGGTCTTAAACCTCTTTGGTCAAACAAATAGCTTGATCGTAATTGTAAGACTACTAAAGGTGCTCTCATTAATACCCGGAAAAGCAAAGATAAATGTCAGATTTTTCTAGCGAGGAAGGGATTATGCTGGCACTATAAGAGAAAGTAAAACTTTTTGGGAAGAGGGACGATGGAAAAATGTATTTATGGCAACTAGAACTAGAGCCAAAGATGGTAAGCGTTTTTGGCATTTGGTATCTCAGAATGGGCACACTGACAAGCAGAGGCCAGATTGTCATATATCCCCTGCTGGACAGTTGCATATTTTAGGGGTCTTTATAAGGTTAGCACATCACTCGCCAGAAGAGAATTTGTTTTATCAACATCTCCCACAGAGTGTGGGAACAAAGACCATGGTGAATTCACCCTCAAAAAAATCATCCTAGCTATATCAGCCCAGAAGCCAGGAATAGCACAAGCCTTAGATTAATTCCCTGTTGATCTCTACTGAAGCGAATTATAGATTTGGGGGTCCATATATTAATTCTGTGTCCAATGCCTTGATGGTAGGAGGCCAGATTATGACTCTCTTGGAAAGGAGCTATATTATTTCTGATCCATAAAAATGGAGACAGCTACTGTGACCTGTCAGTCTATAAGATAGCATCCAGAAATTTTTTAGTTCCTGAATACTTAATAGACTATGGGACTGGATCTTGAAAAAAAAGGTTTTATCTCCTATTCAGGTGGGGTTCAGGCAGAAAATGAATTAGTACTGTGGATCAAATTATTCGCTTGTTGGACATTAAATGGAGGACAGTAGACCTTGACATGGTGAGGCTCTTTGTGGCTTTCGTTGATCTTTGATATGCGTTCAATCTTGTTCCAAGGATCAAACTTTGGGAGACTCTATTTAGAATAGGGATTCCTGACAGATGAGATTGTTCTTGGTAAGTGGGGTCTCAAAAAAACAAAAACAAAATTGTTGCTGCTTCCCTCACAATAGTATTTTTTTTAATGTTTAATGTGGGCATTTTGTAGGTGCACACATATATCATTAGGCATGCGCAATTACAAAATGAGGCGGGCATCATATTTTTTTTATTCACTGATCCAAAATGGACGGATTAAAAACAAAACAAGCATTGGCATAGTCAATAGGTCTCGCATTTGGGACCTTATAAGTGTTTAGCCATGCAACAGTTGATGTTGATGCACCAAGGATATTGTGCTGCATAACTAAATACTTATAAGGTCCCAAAAGCGAGACCTATTGGTTATGCCAATGCTTGTTTTTTTATATCTTGAAGAGACTTTATAATGTGTTAGGTAATGCTTGCTGCATGATTTAGATGGCAAGCATTTCAGGCTCAGCTTGTACAAGGGCTACAATTGCAGAGACAGAGGTACATGTGCAATGATACAAGAAGAGAAAGCTAGCTGGCTGATCTTTATCTTTTTAATTATCACCCCGGGAGTGGAATGGGTAGGCTAAGAACAGCAGAAGCCATCTCTGCAGCATCAACTCTCCGCTGGTAAACATAAACAATGTCTAGAGCAGACTTTAAAAGAAACAATACTACAAGTTATCCTGTGTCAAGCAATTGAATGTAGCAAACTGCACATCATGCCTTTGGACGCCAAGCAATACTAATTAGTGCATGTACTAAAAAACATGCATTCATTAGAGACACTGCTGCTGTAGCCACCACTCCCGCTACCTCTAAAACTAATGCAGCAAGTTGCATGTGCGACAGCGACTTGCTAAATAACTTGTAACCCTCTGCAGCCAGGGCCGTGAAAGAGGAATACAAAACTTATTCTCCAGTCTTCCAGTTTGATCTGCTCCGCAACATGAGATCACCGCCGCTGCTCTTTTTTCACACTGCTCGCTTTTTTTAAGAATAAAATCAGCAGTTGCAAAAAGTCTTGTGGATGATATGTGAAGTGTACGAGCTTCGCAATCACGATTGAGCGCTACATGGAACACTTGGTTAAGGAAATGCCCCTTTTTGCATGATCACCCCCAAAGTTTGAACAAATGCTGCTGCTTTTTCGATTCTGAGAGTGCACTGAGGCCTGCTAACTAGACCTCTGTGTCAGTGTTCAAACTCATTACAAAATGACTGTTGAATTGGCAAGCACCAATTCGTATAAACTGACTTTCTTGTAAGTCTCAAGGATAGGAAACCAAGGGTATGTACCCAGGGTATGTTAGATAGAGTGTCTCCTCGCGGCTGCAGCACCGGTTGTGCCATCCTGTATGTGACAAAGTACAAAATGACTCCCAGCCTGCCACTGCAACCTGTAAGAGCAGTTTTAAAACTACTAGTTTGACTTGCTATTAAAACCAATGGCATAGCCCCCACTTCCTATAAAAATAAATGTAGTCTCCCTTAACCCCTTGCATGCTCATGACGAGCTCAGCTTGTCATGAGCTACAGTGCTCCGGTGCTCATGACGAGTTCGCACGCTGGGCTAATTCCCATGCTGTGCTGAACGTTCTAAAGAAACGGGTATGGCTGTGACGAGCTCAGCTCGTCATGAGTGTGAGAAGTTGGCCTGATACATGATGCTCACTAGTTCTAGTGATCACCTTGTATCAGTCCAAACAACCCTTATGGTGATTGGTTGTAAGTCAACCTTATAGACCAGCTATCCTAATGGTAGCATGGACAAAGCAGTCTTAGGCTAAACTCTTTTGGCATGTGAAGCCAGCTGTTTTACCACATATAACCCCTTGAATACCAAATGAAAGGACACCACACAGGTAGTTATGAAAATAAACAAGATATTTATTAACTAACAAACACCTCTGAACTCTTTATGAGATCAGAGGGCTAAGCACATGACAAGACTCTTAAAAAAAATACATTAAGTTGCACAAGTTACAATGTTGCCCTAGGGGCTTAACCAACCATATACTAAGTAAATGGTATAAGGAAGTCGATTAAAGGAATGGAGCTGTCCAGAGGCTGTAAGATCGCTGGGACTACACTACCCTGACTTTAGGTAAGTAATAGGAGGCCCACGGAACGCGTGTGCAGAGTGTGAACTCACACGCGAAATGCGTAATAACGTCTATGGACAGTACAGTTCAAGAAAAAGGTGAGTACGGACAATCCTGACTAGTTAGGACTAAAACGACTGTGGAACTGGACACTAGGAGAGTCAATCTACCCTTGAGCACCGAAATGATCTCGTTACCTCACCCACGGGCTGCGGGTGCATAGGTGCGAAGTCGTGTCGGGTTTCTGCATTGAAGTCTATGGAGCCTGAAAGAAAAGATACTGCAGAAGACCAGGAGGAAGATGTCCGGTGTGATCCAAGGGTGGATCAGGGATGCTGAAGACCTGAAAGAAGAGGGGACATTTTTCAAAGTCACTAGCCAGTGACTGGAGTGGAACCAGGAAGGAACCAGAGGCTGTTGTCGCGATCAGGTGAAGAGTGGACGCTTGACTCTGCAGGCACGTGGACCAGGTGATGTCTTCGACGACCAGGGTGAAGGCACGAGCTGTCCCACACAGGCTCTCGCTGTCGGCAGTGTCGGATCCGGATTTGGAGTCAACAGGCCTTGGCAAAGGCAACCCACGCGGTGAGTGGAAAAGACGTCTGGTGCGGACCAGGAGGGTCCGGAATGCCTCTCTTTTGGAAGGAAGCAGGGGCCAATCTGGAGCAACCAGACCAGCAGTGTTGATGTCGTGGATCATCGTCTAGGAGGCCACTAGCCAGCCGGCAAGTGACCAGACAACATGTCAATCAGCAAACAGGCAGAAGGGCCCCGCGCAGATCTCGTGGATGCTTGAGGGCTGGTCTTCGGTGCAGCAGCTGCTCGGGGCTGGGGCTTTTCAGTCCCCAAAGCACTTGGTTGAGGATACCTCAGAAGTCGTGCTGGAAGCGAAGTGCAGTTTCTCCAAGCTGCCCGGTCCCACGTGTCTCATCGCACCCACGGATCACAGCTGTGCTGCAGATGTAGGTAGAGGTCAGAGAGGTCTGGGAATCCGGGTCTCGTCGGGCTCTGAAATCTGGATCCTCGAGGGAAGACGACAAAGTGAAGCCGCTGGATGCTGATAGCGCCTGCTTGTGCAGGGTGGACACTCCTTGCCCACAAGGGAGATTTCTTCAGTCTTCTTGGCAGAATGTCAAAGTCCAGAGTTTCTTCTTGCAGAATTTCAGTTCAGGAATAATCTGATTCGGAATGGGACCAGCTCCTACCTTTATCCTGCTAAAGGAAGCTGTACTATCACTAGGTCCCTCCTATGGGTGGGACAAGGAAGGGGGGTGGTTATACCCCCTATCCTTTGTCCGGTGTTGCGCCAGGGCTGGGGCTGGAGTGCCCCAGTAACTGGTTTGAACCGGTGTATGCAAAGGGCACCTTGTGTGCCCCAGGCATGTCTCATTCCTTTCAGCACGGTCCTACCCAATACACAAAATCATGTCTGGGGTGGTGCTAGCACCTCCCAAGGCAGGAAACCCTATGTCCAAGCCTCCCTCGCTGGAAGGACTCCCAGCAGCAGGAGGTCAGACTTGTGTCTGTGGTGGCAGCATCCATTTTGTGATGCTGAGGCTCGAGTTAACTTTAACCGGGGTTCACAGTTAGGTACATGTCGTGTCCCTCTAAAAGGCTGGAATGCTACCCCCGTCGCCAGAGGGGGTAGTATTCCATTTCGTATGACACCTTACTCAACATGTTTTGATAATGCTATGCCAAAGTTAGCAATAACCGCAAGGTTATAATGCACTTAAGAGTATATGGTATAGTGTTATCATGGAAACAGCTAAAGGACTTGGTTCCGAAAGCTGTAGACAGGCTCAGCTCATGCCAGAGCACTATCTCACATAATTCCAAGCACTCTGCCTCCAGGATTGTTAAGGCCTGCCATAGGAGTGACTTATAGGAGTATATGTGCCCATTCTAGGTTTAGATATAGGTATACTATATCTAAAGCAAAGGGTGATTACACCACCTTGCCCAAGTTGATTGATCAGCCAGTTGTGTCAGATTTGGATGGCCAGCCAGGGGTGGCATTATACATGCTGCAGCCCCTGGTAGGCCTTGGGTTCACTCATGCCCTGGGTACCTATGGTACACTGTACAAGGACTTACAAGAGTGACTCAATACCAATTGGTAAATGCACCTAAGGTACATGGATGTCAATTTAGAGAGAGAACAGCTAGGCTGTGGTTTTGATTAGTAGGCCCACAGCCAGGAAAAGTCGTAAACCAGTGAAGCAAAAAGCAAAAATCTGGGGTGACCATAGGATTGCAGACCCTACTCTCCTACAATGAGCACAGGAGCACTGTAGCTCATGACGAGCTGAGCTCCTCATGAGCATGGGGGCACAGCAGGGGAATGTGTCCAGCAGGGAAGGGGTTAAGAAAGGCCTATGGAGCCCTAAGGCAGGGACCTGTAAAATAATAAGCAAAATATAAACTTGGGTTGCTGTGGAAAAATTAGTAGCTCCATTGGCTAACACAGAGTTATCGGCTGACCTCTCAATCAATCTAATTTCTGAATGGGACAACTACAATGGGTACTACTTCAAGGTATCAAATTAAGGGCCTCATTAGGATGGAGGATTTTCTGCATCCTCCGGGCCGGCGGAAGCCACCGCCGGCCCGGAGGATGCGGAAAATCCTCTGCTGACCCACCGAAGACCCACCGCCACATTAGGATGGCTGGTGGGTCCTGGTTTCCGTCCGCAGCTTTTCCGCCGTGGTTTGCTTACAACCGCGGCGGAAAAGCTCTAATATGGTGATGGTGTCTCTCAGACACCGTCAGCCAGATTAGGATGGGCTGCAAAACATGCTTTTCCGCTGCGGCTTTTCCGCGGGTGAAAAGCATGTGTAACTTCACTGCGGGGGCCCGTTGCGGGCCCCCTAGGTGAAGGGGGAGTGGGGGGTGCACATGGGGGGTACCTATGGTACCCCCCTGCATGTGTATGCATAAAGCGGCAGGCTCCGCGCGGTGCCTACCACTTTCTACATACAAATGCAATGCGTGCATTTTTAACATTGTTGCGGGTGCAGCTTGAAGCCGCACCCACCGCAATGTTAAAAATAGAGGATGTGACCGCTAGGGTGGCGGTCACATCCTAATTGCACAGGAGGGAACTCCGCAGCCCATGCGGAAGTTCCCTCCTACTCTATGGTGGCAGACGGACTCAGGTCCGTCCGCCATCATAATGTACCCCTAAGTGTGGCATTCAACCTGATTTGATTCCCGAGTCGAATTTCATGTCACTTTCTGGGAAAGGCAACTTTTAGAAAGTTGCCCCTCTGTTGCCCAGTTTGTCTAGTGGCCTTGCACAGTTGCATCTTAGTCATTGTATTTCAACACAAGGTATTAGTCCCAAGTTGTCTCTTATCTCTGCTATTAAAGACTCCACACCTCCTACAAACAAGGACACTCTTCATTCATTTCTTGGATTGTGCAAGTACTACTCTTGTTTCATTCATGGGTACGCTTTAATTGTTCAGCCTTTAAGGGACCTATTACGTAAGGAAAAACTTTTCTTTTGTCTGATGAAGTGCAGAAATCATTTTCTGAGATCAAAACTTTAATCACTTCTGGGCCCATTTTGTCACCCTTTACTAATGGTCAATTGTGTTGCTTAACAGTTGATGCTAGTCAATTAGGCTTAGGCACTGTTCTGTCGTAATGTGTTGGGAGTAATGAACATACTATTGCTTATGTCTCACATTCCCCATCGTCCTCAGAAGTAAATTACAGTACCATTGAGAAAGAGGCACTTACCTGTGCCTGGGTAGTTGAAAAATTCAAAACCTATCTATGGGGTACCCAGTTCAAAGTTTTCACTGACCATAAGCCTCTTATTTACATGCTTAGTGGTAATAGCACTGGTAACGCTTCGGCCATATTAGTGTGCATTCTTTCTAGACTGCAGGAGTACAATTTTTCTCTTAAATACTTACCTGGTGGCAAACACGGACGTGCTGATTGTCTTTCCAGAATGCCCATCAAAGATTCTTCTCTGCCTGAAGCAGATGAATTAGAGTGTGTTGTGGCTTTCATTGAAGATACTGTGGGTGAGAACACTTCCTTTTCAAGAGAGTCATGGTTTTCAGCACTTAGTAAGGATGTCCTCCTCCAGCAAGTTATTACTCACCAGGTAGGTCGCTCCCCCTCCGCACAGCACCGCCTGTGTCTCCCTGCCTCAGCTGCCACTGCTGCAGCTGTGGACGTTCGAGGCCCTCCACCACCCGCAGGCTACCACCTGCACCTCCTCTCTGGTGGCCAGTGGTAGGCCGTAGGTAGGTTTGTTCATCCTCCGCTTTATTGCTTTTATTGTATAGCCTGTATTTTCATTGTTGTGCCTGTGACTGCTGTTGTCTGTCTTCCCCCGCTGCCTGCATGTTGTCCGTGCCCCTTTTTCTTCCCTCTGTTCCCCTCGCTGTCCCCATGCTCTCTCTGCCTGGTCTTTTCTACTGTACCCCTCACTGCCCTCATGTCGCTGCCCAGTTTTCCCTTCTGTTCCCCTCGCTGCCCCTGTGCCTCTCTGCCCGTTCTGCCTTCTGTTCTCATCTGCCCCTGTATTTCTGTATTCTGTATTTTGTTTCTGTGCCACTTGTTTCTCCGGTATTTCTGTGCCCTTTTTGACTTCTGTGCCACTCGTTTTTCCCTCGTTTTTGTGCCCCTTTTGCCTTCTGTTCCACTCATTTTTTGTGCCCATCTGCCTTCTGTGCCACTCGTTTTCCCTCATTTTTGTGCTCTTTTGCCTTTTGTTCCACTCATTTTTTGTGCCCTTCTGCCCTCTGTTCCACTCGTTTTTTTGTGCCCTTCTGCCCTCTATGCCACTGATTTTTCACTCATTTTTGTGCCCTTCTGCCTTCTGTTCCACTCGTTTTTTGTGCCTT
This sequence comes from Lissotriton vulgaris, assembly GCF_964263255.1. Taxonomy (NCBI): domain Eukaryota; kingdom Metazoa; phylum Chordata; class Amphibia; order Caudata; family Salamandridae; genus Lissotriton; species Lissotriton vulgaris. Next base: position 90,315,965 of record NC_141699.1, on the reverse strand, counting down.
TCTGCCCTCTGTTCCACTCGTTTTTTTGTGGCCTTCTTCCCTCTGTGCCACTCATTCTTCCCTTGTTTTTGTGCCCCTTTTGCCTTCTGTTCCACTTGTTTTTTGTGCCCTTCTGCCCGGTTCCACTCGTTTTTTTGTGCCCTTCTGCCCTCTATGCCACTCGTTTTTCCCTCGTTTCTGTGCCCCTTTTTCCTTTTGTTACCTTAGTTGTCCCTTACCGCCCTCGCTGCTGCATCCCCTGCGGCCCCGCCCCCCTGACAGCCCACTGCTCATTCACTGCCCCCGCCTCCCGCTTCTCAGCTGCTCCTCCCTCCCACCTCCTCATACATGCCGGCCGCAGTGTGGCCGCGCAGCGGCCGCGCCGCTGGCATGCCGAAAGCACACCTAAGGCAAGCCCGTCTGCGGCCGTCCGTGCCGGGACCGCGCCCAGCACCAGAACCCCTGGCCCCCGCACCCCCAACGACGACCGCCGCCACTACGACGCAAGCACTCTGCACGCTCTCAACTCCGGACCGAGCCACACCTGCTTCAAGGCCGCCCCGAAACGCACACATGGCCCCTTCACTTGCAGGAACTGCAGCTACACCAGCCTCAGAGCCGACGAACCACCCACCAAGAAAGACCCCAACCACTTCCAATGCATACTACTGAACACCCGCTCCGCATGCAAGCATGCCGTCGTGCTCTGGAACCTTCTCGACACAACATCCCTGGATGTCGCCTTCTTGACAGAGACCTGGTTTAATGACTCCTGCAGCCGACATCGCCATAGCCATCCCAGCTACAAGATCAACCGCAGAGACCGCACCAACTGAGTCGGAGGAGGAATCGTCATCGTCCACAAGAACAGCATCAGGGTCTCGACTAGTATTGCCGATGCGCTCAGCACCACCAAACACATGAATTTCCAGATCCACACAGACCCTAGCTCCACCCTCAGAGGCACCCTCGTCTACCGCCCCCGGACCCTGCCCCCAGTTCAGCGACTACATCACTGACTTGATCAGCAAGCACGCCCTGACCTCCACCGACTACATCCTCCTCGTAGACTTGAACTTTCACCTTGAGAACAACAACGACAACAACTCCACAACCCTGATCGATAACCTCGCCAACCTTAGACTGAAGCAACTCGTCACAACGTCCATCCACTTCGCCGGCCAGACACTCGACCCCGTTTTCTCCTCAAGCCTGCACGTCTCCATCAGCCACACCTCCGAACTCCTCTGGACAGACCACCGCTGCATCCACTTCGCCTTCCAGAAACTCACTACACAACACCGCACCCAACAGATCCCTGCCGCTGCTGGAGCAAAATCACCGAAGACCAACTACACACAAACTTCGCTCTCAGCCCCCCCACCGAACCCTCCAACACTGACAACGCTGCCCACAGCCTCAAACGCTGGATCGAGGACTGCGCCAACACCCTCGGCCGCTGAAGAAACCCCTCCCACAGAGACACCAGCAAGAGGGCCAGCTGGTTCACCCCAGAACTCCTAGCCTCCAAGCAAGCCTGCCGGAAACTAGAGAGGAAATTGCACAGATAACAAACTCCGGACAGCCACGCAGCACATAAGGACGCCATCCGCAACCACCACCACCTTATCAGGGTGGCCAAGAGGACCTCCTTCAAAGACCGCCTCGACAACAACGCACACAATATCAAGGAGCTCTTCAACATTGTGAAGGAACTCTCCAACCCCAGCTCCAACACCAATGACATCCCGCCATCGCAAGCCCTGTGCGACTCCCTCGCCACCTTCTCCCACCGTAAGATAGCAGACATCCACGACAGCTTCAACACCCAGACAGCCCCAACAGACAACAATACAACAGACCTTCCGCACACCATCGACCATGACCCTCTGCTAGCCTGGGCCAGCGTGAGCATCGATGACACCATCAAGACCATGCGCACAATACACTCCGGCTCTCCGGCAGACCCATTCCCGCATTACGTCGTCAACAGAGCAAGCAGCTCCATCGCACCCCACCTGGGCAACGTCATCAATCTCTCCCTCAAGACCGCGATCTCCCCAGAGATCTGGAAACACGCTGAGATCAACGCCCTACTCAAAAAACCTAAGGCAGACCTAAGAGACCTCAAGAACTTCCGGCCCATCTCTCTGCTCCCTTCCTGGCCAAGGTCATCAAGAAAACCGTCAACAGACAGCTAACCCGATACCTCGAAGAAAACCCCTCCCAATCAGGGTTCTGCAGCAACCACAGCACCGAGACTGCCCTCATCGCCGCCACCGACGACATCAGGACCCTGCTGGGCAACGGCGAGACCGCAGCACTCACCCTCCTAGACCTCTCTGCCGCCTTCAACACCGTCTGCCACCACACATTATGCGCACGCCTCCACGCCACAGGGATCCGAGACAAGGCTCTGGATTGGACCACCTCCTTCCTCTCTGGCAGAACCCAGAGCGTCTGCCTCCCCCATTCCGTTCCAAAGCCTCCGAGATCATCTGCGGCGTAGCCCAGGGATCCTCCCTCAGCCCGACGCTGTTTAACATTTACATGGCCCCGCTCGCACATGTAGCCCGACAGCACGACCTCAACATAATCTCCTCCGCCGACGACACTCAGCTGATCCTCTTGCTCACCAAGTACCCCATCACCAACAAAGCCAACCTCCACGAAGGACTGAAGACCGTCGCCGACTGGATGAAGACCAGCTGTCTGAAGCTGAACTCGGACAATACGGAGGTCCTCATCCTCGGCTCCAACCTTTCAGCCTGGGACGACTCCTGGTGGCCGACTGCACTGGGGGCAGCCCCGACACCCACCGACCATGCACGCAACCTGGGAATCATCCTCAACTCAACGCTCTCAATGAACAATCAAGTCAACGCGGTCTCCTCCTCCTGCTTCAACACCCTCCGCATGCTCGGCAAGATCGACAGATACAAGAAAGACAGTCACCCAGGCCCTCATCAGCAGCAGACTCGACTACGGAAATGCCCTCTATGCGGGATCCCCGACCAAGCTCATCAAACGACTACAACACATCCAAAATGCCTCAGCACGACTGATCCTCGATGTACCATGCCAAGGCCCCATCACCTCCCACCTGAGAAACCTGAACTGGCTCCCTGTCAACAAGAGGATATCCTTCAAACTCCTCACCCACACACAAGGCACTCCACAAGACCAGGCCAGCCTACTTCAACAGAAGGTTCTCCTTCTACATCCCCACCGCCAGCTACGCTACACCGACCTCTCACTCGCCACCGTCAGGCGCATCCAAAGAACAACCACCGGTGGGAGATCCTTCTCCCACCTCGCCGCCAAGACATGGAACAGCCTCCCACTGAGCCTACGACAGACCGAAGACCTGCTGACCTTCAGGAGGATACTCAAGACCTGGCTGTTCGATCAGTAGATCCACCACCCTTGCAGGTATGTAGTGCGCTTTACAAATGAATGATTGATTGATTGACTCACATTAAGCAAGATTGGCCCCATGAGAGAAATCTTTCTCCTGATGTTAAACCTTTTGCACAAGTTTCAGATGATTTGTCAATTGTGGATGGGTTTTTGCTTCGTCGTGACTCATTATTTCCTCCTACTAATCTTAAGGAATTATTGTTCAAGAAGAGTCATGAAGGTCACATGGGTGTTTCTGCTAACATTTTCAATTTAAAACAGTTCTACTGGTGGCCTTGTCGGGATACACAAGTTAAAAAATGGATTTCTGATTGCAGCAAATGTTTAATTTCCGATAAGCATTGGAAATTATCTGAACCCAATCTTCACATGGTTCCCATACCTGATTCCCCGTAGGACAAAGTTGCTCTTGACTTTGCGGGGCCTTTCAAACTTCTTCCCAGTAACAAAAGGCACCTCTTTGTGTTAATTGAGTACATGTCCAAGTGGGTGTACTTTAATTTTGTTTTGTCACCTGATACTAATGCTATAATTAAATTTTTTAAAGGAATTTTTTGAATTGAAGGTCCACCCAGAGAACTGGTGACTGACGGTGGCACACAATTTAAATCTCACCAGATGTTGAAGTTTGTTCAAGATTTGGGAATTAAACACCTTACTGTTGCGTTATATTCCCCTCCTTCCAATGGCCTGGTAGAACGAATCAACACATTTTTGAAGGAGTGGATTCAAACTGCTCTGTCTGATGGTTTTCATGTGGAGGAATTTTTAAAACACAAGTTGTGGGCGGTGAGCAGCCTTTACAATGCGGGTATTACCGCGCCCTGCCATTACTACGCTGCTTTTACAGCGCAAGTCATTACAACGACTTGCGCTGGAGGTTGCTGTTGGATAGGGAATAGTTTATTTTCTATTCCAACACCTTCCCTACTGTAACGTGGGCTGGAGTTGGAATAGAAAATTAAACTATTCCACTATCCAGCGCTTACAGCGCAAGTCGTTGTAACGACTTGCGTTGTAAAAACAGCGTTGTAATGCACGCGTGGTAATAGCCTGCGTTGTAGTGACATACAACCGTTGTGGGCTTACCATACAACTTCTCACAGCACCACTGGTGTTTCTCCTTTTAGATTATTGCATAACACACTTGCCAGTTTACATTTATGCCATGCTTGGGTGAGATATTTAACTGTTCCTACTTGCAGTTTAGAAACAGTGAAGGATACTGTCAAGCGAAAAAATGCAGCTATTTCAATTTACCATCAGAATTTAAAGAACAATAAAGATGACTTATTTACTGGTGGTGGTAGCGTTTTAATAAAAAAAAACAACAGGGTTAAAAAAGGAGAATCAAAGTTCACCTTACTTGTTAGTGTTATCAGAGTTTCTAAAGGGGCAGTTCTGTTGGATGATAGTGTAGGAGAGTGGGGTCTGCAATCCTATGGTCACTCCCGATTTTTGCTTTTTGCTTCACTGGTTTACGACTTTCCCTGGCTGTGGGCCTGCTAATCAGACCCACAGCCTAGCTGTCTCTCTCTAAATTGACAACCATGTACCTTACGTGCATATCTAATTGGATACTGAGTCACCTTATCAGTCCCTGTATAGTGTACCCTAGGTACCCAGGGCATAGGTGCACTCAGGGCCTACCAGGGGCTGCAGCATGTATTATGCCACCCCTGGCTGGCCATCCAAATCTGACACAACTGGCTGATCGATCAGCTGGGGCAAGGTGGTGTAATCACCCTTTGCTTTAGATATAGTATCCCTATATCTAACCCTAAAATGGACACAAACCCTCCTATCAGTCACTCCTATGGCAGGCCTTATCAATCCTGAAGGCAGAGTGCTTGGACTTATGTGAGATGGTGCTCGAGCATGATCTGAGCCTGTCTGCAGCTTTCGGAACCAAGTCCTTTAGCTGTTTCCATGATAACGCTATACCATATACTCTTAAGTGCATTATAATCCTCGCGGTTATTGACAACTTTGGTATAGCATTATCAAAACATGCCGAGTAAGGTGTCATACCAATTGGAATACTGCCCCCTCACCAATTCTGGCGATGGGGGTAGCATTCCACCCTTCTAGAGGGACACAACATGTATGTAACTGTGAACCCCGGTTAAAGTTAACTCGAGCCTCAGCATCACAAAATGGATGCTGCCACCACAGACACAAGTCTGACCTCTTGCTGCTGGGAGTCCTTCCAGCGAGGGAGGCTTGGACAAAGAGTTTCCTGCCTTGGGAGTTGCTAGCACCACCCCAGACAGCATTTTGTGTATTAGGTAGGACAGGTCTGAAAGGAATGAGACTTGCCTGGGGCACACAAGGTGTCCCTGTGCATACACCGGTCTAAACCAGTTCCTGGGGCACTCCAGCCCCAGCTCTGGCGCAAGACCGGACAAAGGATAGGGGGTGTAACCACCCCCCTTCCTGGTCCCACCCAGAGGAGGGACCTAGTTGTAGGACAGCCCCCTTTAGCCGGATAAAGGTAGGAGCTGGTCCCATTCCAAATTAGATTATCCTGAACAACTTTACAAGAAGAAACTCTGGACTTCGACGTTTTTCCACAGAAGACTGAAGAAATCTCCCTTGTGGGCAAGGAGTGTCCACCCTGCACAAGCAGGCACCATCACCGTCCAGCGGCTTCCCTTTGTCGTCTTCCCTCAAGGATCCAGACTTCAGAGCCCGACGAGACCCGGATTCCCAGTCCTCTCCGACCTCTACCCACATCTGCAGCACAGCTGAAATCCGTGGGTGCGACGAGACACGTGGGACCGGACATCTTGAAAGAAGCAGCACTTCGCTCCAGCACGACTTCTGAGGTAACCTCATCCAAATGCTTTGGGGTCTGAGAAGCCCCGACCCCGAGCAGCTCCTGCACCGAAGACCAGCCCTCCAGCATCCACAAGATCTGCGTGGGGCCCTTCTGCCTGTTTGCTGCTCGACTCGTTGTCTGGTCACTTGCTGGCTGGCTAGTGACCTCCTAGACATCGAACTCCAAAATCTTCACTGCTGGTCTGGTTGCTCCAGATTGGCCCTTGCTCCCTTCCAAAAGAGGAGCACCACGGACCCTCCTGGTCCACTCCAGACGCTGTTTCCACTCACCGTGTGGGTTGCCTTTGCCAAGGCCTGTTGACTCCGAATCCGAAGCCGACACCGCCGACAGCGAGAGCCTGAGTGGGACAGCTCGCGCCTCCATCCTGGTCATCGAAGACACCACCTGGTCCACGTGGCTGCAGAGACAAGCGTCCACCCTCACCTGATCGCGACGACGACATCTGGTTCCACTCCTGGTTCCACTCCAGTCACTGACTAGTGACTTTGAACATTGTCCCCTCTGCTTTCAGGTTCTGCTCTTCACTGATCCACCCTTGGATCACACCGGATATCTTCCTCCTGATCGCCTTCAGCATCTTTTCTTCCAGGCTCCATAGACTTCAACGCCGGAACCCGACACGACTTGGCACCTATGCACCCTCAGCCTGTGGGTGAGGTATCATGAGCATTTCGGTGCTCAAGGGTAGCTTGACTCTCCTAGTGTCCAGTTCCGCAGTCGTTTTAGTTCTACTTAGTCAGGATTGTCCGTACTCACCTTTTTCTTGAACTGTACTGCCATAGACACTGTTACGCATCTCGCGTGTGAGTTCACACTCTGCACACGCGTTCCGTGGGCCTCCTATTACCTACCTAGAGTTAGTATAGCGTGGTCCCAGCGATCCTACAGCCTCTGGACAGCTCCATTCCTTTTATCGACTTTCACATTCCACTTTCTTAGTATATGGTTTGTCGTGCCCCTAGGGCACCATTATAATTTGTGCAATTTAAACGTATTTTTCCTAAGAGATTGTCATGTGCTTAGCCCTCTGATCTCATAAAGAGTTCAGAGGTGTATGGTAGTTAATAAATATCTTGTTTATTTTCATAATAACCTGTGTGGTGTCCTTTCACTTGGTATTCAAGGGGTTATATGTGGTAAAACAGCTGGCTTCACATGCCAAAAGAGTTTAGCCTAAGACTGCTTTGTCCATGCTACCATTAGGATAGCTGGTCTATAAGGTTGACTTACAACCAATCACCATAAGGGTTGTTTGGACTAATACAAGGTGATCACTAGAACTAGTGAGCATCATATATCAGGCCAACTTCTCACATTGGTGTGCAGCGGTTGGGATTTGAGCTTGCTGTTGGTTTTACCAAATATAATCGTGAGATATCATTTGAAAGATCACATAAGGTACCATAGGTACATATAACAAGCTTAGAAATACTCTGAGTTCTACTTAACCAGCTGTTGTAGTAGAAAGGGAGTAGCACACCCTGACTACAACTCTTAGCAAGGGATCAGTAGGAAAATCCATAGTGTAGGTAAGTGCACCACTTACACCTCACTAGAAAAGCATGTCTATCACAGGAGAGAACACAGTGGCTCCCCTTGGTGATATTGACCCTCCACAGGTCATGTCAAGATATGCAGCCCTTAGCTTCCAGGAGATGAGACAATTGTGTACCTCCAGGAAACTAAAACAGGGTTCTAACCCTACAATTTCTTTTCTGATAGGTCTCATAGAGACATTTGATGCCAGAAGGGCTTCTAATCCAGGCCCATTTGATCCTACAGAGGGAACCATACCCCCAGTAGAGGAAGACTCTAAACTCCCTGAAACTGATGATGTGGAGGTAGATGGAGACTCATCTGATAGTGAGGTAAACCACGGTCAGGGAGGAGTCAGCAGACTTACTAGGGCCAACGTAAGCATACATGAGAATGGAACTGGGGGAGCCCCAGGCCTATCCTCAAGCAGGCTTAACCTTGGGAATAGACGAGTTAGGTCTCACTCCAGAGGCTCTAACAGATCTATTCATACCCATGTCTCTCGGGCATCTTCTCAGAGAGGGATGACATCCCCTCAGAGAAGAGAGCATGAAGCTAAGATGAGGGAAGGCAATCTGAGGATTGAGAGGGAAGAACTTGCCCTTGCCAAAGAAAGACTTGCCTTTGCCAGAGAGCAGAAATTGAGTGGGGCAGACCCCACTGGTGGCAGCATTATCCCTAGAGATAAAGACAGGAGTTTTGATACTAGACACCTGAGTAAATTAGTGCCCCCCTTTAAGCAAGGGGATGACATCCACAAATGGATGACTGCTCTGGAGAGGGCCTGCACTGTCCAGTGCATCCCCCAGAGTCAGTGGGCAGCTATATTGTGGCTCTCCTTTGAAGGTAAAGGTAGAGATAAGCTCCTCACTACTAGAGCTGAGGATGCTAACAATTACCAAGTCCTGAAGAATACACTGATTGATGGTTTTGGCTTAACAACTGAGCAGTACAGGTTGCTGTTCAGAGACACCCAGAAAATTCAGTCTCAGGATTGGGCTGACTTTGTTGATTGTGCCACTAAGGCTTTTGAAGGCTGGTTACTGGGAAGTAAAGTTACTGATTATACAGGATTATATAATCTAATTATGAGAGAGCAAATCTTAAATAATTGTCAGAATCAGTTGATGCATCAGCATCTTATTGACTCAGATCTGACCTCTCCCCAAGAATTGGGAAAGAAGGCAGACAGATGGGTCAGGACAAGGGTCAAGCAGCAGAACCAGAACCAGGGTGGTGGCCAGAAGAAAGCAGAGCAGAAGGGTAATGAGAATAAGCAAAATGACCAGAAGTCTTCAACAGGGCCCCAACAATCTAAAGAGGGTGGGTCCCAGAATTCCCAAAAGAAGAAGAATGATGGTCAGAGGAAACCATGGTGCCCATACTGTAAAAGTAAAACTCACTGGTTTAGTGAGTGCACCAAGAAAGGCCCAGCTCCTACCACTACTGCCCCTAAGGCACCTGCACCCCCTAGTACAGTTAGTAGTGGTAGTGCTCCTCCCAAGGCTATAGTGGGGTTAACCCTGGGAACTGAGGCGGGCTCTGACTTAGTCAGAGTACCTACCCAGGCTGTTCTTGTTAGTACTGGGGACATGGATTTGACCCCTACAATAAGTCCCAGTACTCTGGGCAAGTACAGGCAAACACCTTTAATCAATGGAAAAAATGGCTCAGGCCTACAGGGACACCTGTGCCAGTGTCACTATGGTGACACCAGCATTTGTGGACCCTGGACAGGTAATACTAGGTACAGACTACCTAGTAACCAATGCTAGCAATGTCACTACCAACCATAGTATGGCACGTGTTAATTTCTCCTGGGGAGGGGTAACTGGCCTAAAAAGGGTTGTAGTTAGTTCAGACCTCCCAGTGGACTGTCTTTTGGGCAATGATTTGAATCCTCCTTATGGTCAGATGTGGAGTAAAGGGCTCATGTGGAAATGTTAGGTTTGTCAGCACATGTCCTTGCTGTGACTAGGTCACAGGCCAAAAAATGCCCAGCTGAACAAGTGCTGGATCCTGGAACAATGGACCAGACACTTCCCAAGAGCAAGAGCAGTAGGGTTAAGGCAGTGCCTTCCCCCCTGCCTCAAGGTGAGGATCAGCCCTCTCAGGAGGCTGACCCAAAGACCCCAGAAGGAACTGTCCTAGAAGAGCTTGAACCTGAACAGGTTGAGTTTCTTGGGACAGGGGGAACTTCCAGGGCAGACTTGAGGCAGGCACAGTTAGACTGTTCCTCTCTTGAACCCCTCAGACAGCAGGCTGCTGCTGAAGCTGCAGGGAATGCCACAGGTACCCACAAGGTGTACTAGGATGATAGACTCCTTTACTCTGAGGCAAGAGACCCCAAGCCTGGTGCTACCAGGAGGCTGGTCATCTCCTTGTCTCTGAGAGGTTTCCTTCTTACCTTGGCCCATGAGATTCCCCTTGCAGGTCACTTAGGCCAGAACAAGACTTGGGACAGGCTTGTCCCTCACTTTCACTGGCCTCATATGTCTGAAGACACAAAAGAGTTTTGTCGCTCATGTGTCACCTGCCAAGCCAGTGGCAAATCAGGTGGCACCACAAAGGTCCCCCTTATACCACTACCTGTGGTGGGGTACCCTTTGAAAGAGTGGGGATTGACATTGTTGGACCAATGGACCCCCAAACAGCATCTGGGCACAGATTTATACTGGTGGTAGTGGATCATGCCACCAGGTACCCAGAAGCTATTCCCCTTAGGACCACTACAGCTCCTGTTGTGGCCAGGGCCCTACTTGGAGTTTTCTCCAGAGTGGGGTTTCCTAAGGAGGTTGTCTCTGACAGAGGTGCAAACTTTATATCAGGATACTTGACTGCAATGTGGAAGGAGTGTGGTGTCAATTACAAATTCACCACCCCCTATCACCCACAATGCAATGGGCTTGTGGAGAGATTCAACAAGACCCTCAAAGGGATGATCAAGGGTTACCAGAAAAGCTTAGGCGAAGATGGGACATCCTTTTACCCTGCCTTCTGTTTGCTTACAGAGAGGTCCCACAGAAGGGGGTTGGCTACAGCCCTTTTGAGCTTCTATTTGGGCATCCTGTAAGAGGACCACTGTGTCTTGTGAAGGAAGATTGGGAGTTACCTCTCAAAAAGCCTAAGCAAGACATAGTGGACTATGTACTTGGTCTCCGCTCCAGGATGGCAGAGTACATGGAGAAGGCATCTAAAAACCTTAAGGCCAGCCAAGAACTGCAAAAAGCTTGGCATGACCAAAAGGCTGTCCTTACTGTTTACCAGCCTGGACAGAAGTTGTGGGTGTTGGAGCCAGTGGCCCCAGCAGCTCTCCATAGTGGACTATGTACTTGGTCTCCGCTCCAGGATGGCAGAGTACATGGAGAAGGCATCTAAAAACCTTGAGGCCAGCCAAGAACTGCAAAAAGCTTGGCATGACCAAAAGGCTGTCCTTACTGTTTACCAGCCTGGACAGAAGTTGTGGGTGTTGGAGCCAGTGGCCCCAGCAGCTCTCCAAGACAAATGGTCTGGACCCCATACTATCATTGAACAGAAGGGAGAGGTCACCTACCTGGTAGACCTTGGAACTCCCAGGATCCCTCACAGAGTACTTCATGTAAACAGGCTCAAGGCATTTGTCAACAGGGAAGACATGGGCTTGCTCATGGCTACAGATGAGGGACAGGAGGAAGAGAGTGACCCTCTCCCAGACCTGCTCACCCAGAACCCTGATGATGGGTCAGTAGATGGTGTAGTCTTTTCTGACAGCCTCTCTGAACATCAGCAAAAGGATTGCAAACAAGTTCTTCAGTCCTTTTGACAAATGTTCTCTCTGACACCCAGTCAGACAAACTGGTGCACCCATGAGGTGGACACTGGTGACAGTCTGCCTATAAAGAGTAAAATCTACAGGCAACCTGACCACGTCAGGGACTGCATAAAACAAGAAGTACAAAAGATGTTGGAATTGGGAGTCATTGAACCCTCAGAGAGCCCTTGGGCTAGTCTTGTAGTTCTAGTGCCTAAACCTCACACCCAGGATGGTAAGAGAGAGATGAGGTTTTGTGTAGACTACAGGGGTCTCAATGCTGTCACTAAGACAGATGCCCATCCAATACCAAGAGCAGATGAACTCAAAGATAAATTGGCTTCTGCCAAATTCTTGAGTACATTTGACCTGACAGTTGGTTATGGGCAAATCAGGTTAGCTGAGGATGACAAGGCCAAAACAGCATTTTCTACCCCAGGAGGTCATTACCAATTTGTGGTGATGCCCTTTGGTTTGAAAAATGCACCTGCCACTTTTCAAAGGTTGGTGAACCAAGTTCTCACTGGGCTGGATGACTTTTGTGCAGCATATCTAGATGATATTGCTGTCTTTAGCTCCACCTGGGAGGATCACCTGATCCACCTGAAGAAAGTTTTGGAGGCCCTGCAAAAGGCAGGCCTCACTATCAAGGCTACTAAGTGCCAGATAGGGCAGAGTCAGGTTGTGTACCTGCGCCACCTTGTAGGTGGGGGTCAGGTTCAACCATTGGAGAGCAAGATACAGGTCATAATGGACTGGGCTCCTCCAACCACCCAGACACAGGTCAGAGCTTTCTTGGGCCTGTCTGGTTACTATAGGAAATTTGTCAGAAATGATGGAACCATTGTGACTCCACTGAATGACCTGACAAGTAAGAAAATGCCAAAGAAAGTTCAGTGGACAGTTAGCTGTCAAAAGGCATTTGATGACCTGAAGCAGGCCATGAGCACTGCACCTATTCTGAAGAGTCCAGACTACTCCAAACCTTTCATTGTCCAAACAGATGCTTCTGAGTTGGGTGTGGGAGCTGTTCTATCTCAACTGAATATTGATGGTCATGACCAGCCCATTGCTTTTATAAGTAGAAGGCTGACCCCTAGAGAGAAACGTTGGTCAGCTATTGAGAGGGAGGCCTTTGCTGTGGTTTGGGCCCTGAAGAAGTTGAGGCCATACTTATTTGGAACTCACTTCAAGATTCATACCGACCATAAGCCCCTCTTATGGCTAAATCAAATGAAGGGTGAAAACCTCAAACTTCTTAGGTGGTCCATTTCCCTACAGGGGATGGACTTTACAGTGGAGCACAGACCAGGGACTGACCATGGCAATGCAGATGGTCTCTCCAGGTACTTCCACTTAGAACAAGAAGACTCACCTGGTCAAGGTTAGTTTAATGTCCCTAGGTTTGGGGGGGGGGTTATGTAGGAGAGTGGGGTCTGCAATCCTATGGTCACCCCCGATTTTTGCTTTTTGCTTCACTGGTTTACGACTTTCCCTGGCTGTGGGCCTGCTAATCAGACCCACAGCCTAGCTGTCTCTCTCTAAATTGACAACCATGTACCTTACGTGCATATCTAATTGGATACTGAGTCACCTTATCAGTCCCTGTACAGTGTACCCTAGGTACCCAGGGCATAGGTGCACTCAGGGCCTACCAGGGGCTGCAGCATGTATTATGCCACCCCTGGCTGGCCATCCAAATCTGACACAACTGGCTGATCGATCAGCTGGGGCAAGGTGGTGTAATCACCCTTTGCTTTAGATATAGTATCCCTATATCTAACCCTAAAATGGACACATATCCTCCTATCAGTCACTCCTATGGCAGGCCTTATCAATCCTGAAGGCAGAGTGCTTGGAATTATGTGAGATGGTGCTCGAGCATGAGCTGAGCCTGTCTGCAGCTTTCGGAACCAAGTCCTTTAGCTGTTTCCATGATAACGCTATACCATATACTCTTAAGTGCATTATAATCCTCGCGGTTATTGCCAACTTTGGTATAGCATTATCAAAACATGTCAAGTAAGGTGTCATACGAATTGGAATACTACCCCCTCGCCAATTCTGACGACGGGGGTAGCATTCCACCCTTCTAGAGGGACACGACATGTATGTAACTGTGAACCCCGGTTAAAGTTAACTCGAGCCTCAGCATCACAAAATGGATGCTGCCACCACAGACACAAGTCTGACCTCCTGCTGCTGGGAGTCCTTCCAGCGAGGGAGGCTTGGACAAAGGGTTTCCTGCCTTGGGAGGTGCTAGCACCACCCCAGACAGGATTTTGTGTATTAGTAGTACAGGGCTGAAAGGAATGAGACATGCCTGGGGCACACAAGGTGTCCCTGTGCATACACCGGTCTAAACAGTTCCTGGGGCACTCCAGCCCCAGCTCTGGCGCAAGACCAGACAAAGGATAGGGGGTGTAACACCCCCCTTCCTGGTCCAACCCAGGGGATGGACCTAGTTGTAGTACAGCCCCCTTTAGCCGGATAAAAGTAGGAGCTGGTCCCTTTCCAAATTAGATTATCCTGAACAACTTTACAAGAAGAAACTTTGGACTTCGATGTTTTGCTCCACAGAATACTGAAGAAATCTCCCTTGTGGACAAGGAGTGTCCACCCTGCACAAGCAGGCACCATCAGCGTCCAGCGGCTTCCCTTTGTCGTCTTCCCTCAAGGATCCAGACTTCAGAGCCCGACGAGACCCGGATTCCCAGACCTTTCCGACCTCTACCTACATCTGCAGCACAGCTAAGATCCGTGGGTGCAACGAGACACGTGGGACCGGCCATCTCGAAAGAAGCAGCACTTCGCTCCAGCACGACTTCTGAGGTAACCTCGTCCAAGTGCTTTTTGGGACTGAGAAGCCCTGAGCAGCTCCTGCACCAAAGACCAGCCCTCCAGCATCCACGAGATCTGCGTGGGGCCCTTCTGCCTGTTTGCTGCTCGACGTGTTGTCTGGTCACTTGCCGGCTGGCTAGTGACCTCAAAGACGACAAACTCCGAAATCTTCACTGCTTGTCTGGTTGCTCCAGACTGGCCCTTGCTCCCTTCCAAAAGAGGAGCACCCCGGACCCTCCTGGTCCACTCCAGACGCCGTTTCCACTCACCGCGTGGGTTGCCTTTGCCAAGGCCTGTTGACTCCGAAGCCGACACCGCCGACAGCGAGAGCCTGCGTGGGACAGCTCGTGCCTCCATCCTGGTCATCAAAGACACCACCTGGTCCACGTGGCTGCAGAGACAAGCGTCCACCCTCACCTGATCGCGACGACGACATCTGGTTCCACTCCTGGTTCCACTCCAGTCACTGGCTAGTGACTTTGAACATTGTCCCCTCTGCTTTCAGGTTCTGCTCTTCACTGATCCATCCTTGGATCACACTGGACATCTTCCTTCTGATCGCCTGCAGCATCTTTTCTTCCAGGCTCCATAGACTTCAACGCCGGAACCCGACACGACTTGGCACCTATGCACCCGCAGCTTTTGGATGAGGTAACACAAGCATTTCGGTGCTCAAGGGTAGCTTGACTCTCCTAGTGTCCAGTTCCACAGTCGTTTTAGTTCTACTTAGTCAGGATTGTCAGTACTCACCTTTTTCTTGAACTGTACTGTCCATAATTTAATTTAATTTAAAGCCATTTGTAAAGCGCCTGGTTACTCAGAAACAGAGTGTGCCCGCGCTGAATACTGAAAAGATGCCAGAGAAGGGAGCACGGGTACACCAATTCATAGATGAAGATGGGGATTAAGTACTTGGAAAAAGAAACGTTTTAAGTTTTCCCCGAAACCTGATTTCAGAGGGTTTCATGCGGATCTCAAGTGGGAGCTCGTTCCAGCATTTAGCAGCCAGATATCTGAACGAACGGCCGCCATAGACACTGTTACGCATCTCGCGTGTGAGTTCACACTCTGCACATGCGTTCCGTGTGCCTCCTATTACCTACCTAGAGTTAGTATAGCGTGGTCCCAGCGATCCTACAGCCTCTGGACAGCTCCATTCCTTTTATCGACTTTCACATTCCACTTACTTAGTATAGGGTTTGTCTTGCCCCTTGGGCACCATTGTAATTTGTGCAACTTAAACGTATTTTTCCTAAGAGATTGTCCTGTGCTTAGCCCTCTGATCTCATAAAGAGTTCAGATGTGTATGGTAGTTAATAAATATCTTGTTTATTTTCATAACAACCTGTGTGGTGTCCTTTCACTTGGTATTCAAGGGGTTATATGTGGTAAAACAGCTGGCTTCACATGCCAAAAGAGTTTAGCCTAAGACTGCTTTGTCCATGCTACCATTAGGATAGCTGGTCTATAAGGTTGACTTACAACCAATCACCATAAGGGCTGTTTGGACTGATACAAGGTGATCACTAGAACTAGTCGGAATCATATATCAGGCCAACTTCTCACAGATAGAGGGTGGTGGAACAGGAGAAATCTGGTGAGAATTACAGCTGATCAAGCTTTAAAAATTACATCTGCAAAGAAAAGAGGTGTTTGTATATCAGGGTTTTATGGAAAAAATTCTGGTATGGACTTCTGTTTTGACAAACCTGTCCCTTCTTCATTGGATGGTGATGTTCATATTAATGAGGGTGTTTGTATCAATGATTTTCCTCATGTCGCTTCTCCAACTATTGAATCCAAAGTGGTACCTCCAACTTGCAGTCATTACCTGATGATTGTTTGTTTCCGGTGACTTCTCATAGATTGCCTTGAAATGTTTCTCTTCCTCAAAGATTTAGAGATTATTCTTTAACGCCTTAACAGCGGCGGTTTTTCGGCCGTGGTGCGGGCGTTCTAAAGGGTGGGCGGGGCTGCCTCGGCCGTTGGCCAACCGCAGCACGGGGGAGGGAGTAATCCTGACGGGAGCACAGAAGGGGTTCATGTGATTTCTCAGTTCAACTTTTTATTTCTATTTATTTATTTATTAATATTGTACATTCTGTGATTTGTATTACGTTATGAATTAATTGTAATGTTACAATATTTTTTTTTCGTCAAAACTAAAGGGGTGATGTTGTAATGACAAGCTGTTCTTGTCCCTTTAAGAACAACTTGTCTTCCCCTTGCGCCTGTCCTCGGGCGCTGTTTTCATTTAATGTCCACTCCACGTTCTGGCTGCTCGTCTGCCCTGCTCAAACTGTTTACTTGGACAGTTACAACGAGAGCACCAGAATGAGCGGTTGTGGGTTGTTTCTTCTCCCAAGCTCAATACTTTAATAAACACTTTTTAAAAGTGCAACGTTTCATGGATTTACTAATCTCAACAGCGACTCTTTGTGCCACCAGTACACTTTGTTTACATTATAAAGTGTTGTAATATGTCCCTATTGGTTCCAATAAAATAATGCTAACCATGTCAGCATTGGTTGTAGCGTCCAGCTGGGTGTTTGTGGTGTTATTGTGTCATGCCTGGAATCAGGAACACTGCTGTGTTCCGGATTCCATGGGATGACAGTTACGACCCAGGTTTACTGTTATGAACTGATTTTCTATGCTCTACAATAAATCTCCTTAAATCTGCTTTCCTGTCTCTGGAACCGACTTTATTACACTGGCGACGATTGGGCAAGAACCTTAAGACAACCTGGAGTCCCTACCTGCATCGTCTAGATTTTTTTTGTGCAATATTTAAGTAACTTACACAGTTACTAAAGCTACTAACCAATCACATTGCCTCTCCTGAAGTTAACGAAAGCATGTTAGGTCTTCCTTTGCCGTTATCTGCAGTACCCAATTACAGCCGAAATCTGGCGTGGGCTCCTCCTATTGGTCCGCGTACTTCTGGTTTGACAGCTGCCCCGCCACCTCTCAAACAGACACGTGGACTTTCAGCCCGCAAAACAACAACAGAAGTGGCGAGACGTCGGCACGCCTCCACCTGACGCATTGAATGGTCATTGGAGCACCGTGCAGCCTCTATACTTTTGCGTAAGCCTAGAGCTCACTACTATTGGTCTGAATGCTCATCAGTTATATATGTGGTCCAATGAACAGCGGGTCCGCCTGCAGCCAATGGTTTTACGTAACGTAAAAGTGAATCGCTGGGGGTGTTCCGATCCCGCCGTCCCGAGTCCTTGGGGCGGGTTTCGAGCGTTCGGCAGGTCCGCTGGTTTGTTAGAAAGACGCTGTCTGTCACTGGACAGACACACAAGCTAGCCCTGCCATTGGCTGGCTGCTGAGATGCCGGGACAGGGGCGGGGTGTTTGTGTTAGCATGCAAAGATCTGTACTGTCCTGTTCCTGAATTAAGGGACCGGAGCAGCGGATTCGAGGGACCCTAGCAGCAGGCCTGGGTGGCCGCTGCTGCCTCCGCCATGGCCTATCAGGGCTTAGCCCAGGAGTACATGCAGATTCCAGCGGTGACCCGCGCCTACACCACGGCATGCCTTCTCACCACCGCCGCTGTGGTATGGAGCCGGGGGGCAAGGGTTGATGTTTATAGGGTGCTGGAGCAACAGCTGGAGACTGGCTCAATGGCAGTGCGACCTCCAAAACGTGGGGAAGGGCATGCTGCCAGGGGGCATGGCAGAGGGTGGCACCCTCTAGCGAGAGGATGCAAAATGGAGGGTCTGTGGAGTGGTTTTCCTGCTGGCAGTGACCCATAATGAGGGCAAGTTGAGCCCATACGGGTGCAGCGGGTGTGGGGGCTCAAGTTGGTGAATTACAAGGAGAGGTACTTTCAGGGAAGAGGTAAAGCTTGTAGAGGGTGGGCCAGTGGAGAAAGAGATGATGCCGGGGGGATTTCGGCTGGTCCTGCACAAGAAGGTTATGTTATGTGCTCATTAGTAGCTACCTGAAGCAGGCAGGTGTGGAGGGTGGAACGTGGCTCCCCCTAAAAGGAAATATGGGTATAGTCGAATGAGGCAGTGTGCACCAGGGATGGTAGTATGAAATGGTGCTGCATGAACCAGGGAAGCATGGTTGGGTGTCATTAGGTTGCATGCAAGTGTGGTAGGATGAAAGGGTGATCCGTGCATCAGAAAGGGACGGTTCGTCGAGATGAGGCTGCGTGCTTCCCTGAGGTGCGGTAGGATGGGATCGGGCTGTGTGCACCATGGCGGTATGGTCGTTTGTAATGGGGCTGTGTGCTGCAGTTAGGCTCTGTGAACCAGATCCAATGTAGAAGGTCGTTTGCACGAGGGGCACTGTAGAATGTGTGCACTAGGGGTATGGTAGGATCAGAGAGCGCTGATTGCTTTATGCATCAGTGAGGTAGGGTACGATGCAAAAGGGGTTCTGTGCACCAGGCTGGTAGGATGGGAGTGGATGTTTACAGAAGGCACATCGTAGGATGGGTGTGGCTGTATGCACCAGTGAGATATGGTACGAAGGGAAAGGATTGATGTGTCCTTAACAGGCAGATAAAAACGCAGTCAATGCTATCTGAGTTGGCAAAATTAAAATCAAAGAGTACTCCAGCATTTGCAGCAGTGGCCACCTCATGTGACACCCACGAACCGATGTATCTGAGACCATATCCATACCTTCGGCACGCGATTGGAAAGTCATGTTCAAAACAAATCATGGCTGCAAGGTTGATGTGCTTACAGACTAAATAGATGAACCCAAAATGGCACTACTTTGCCATGATAGTTAAGTGCAGACTTTGTAGATACCAGAAGGAAAATCTAACCAGCTTTTGTGCTGCTGCCCTGCGCTCTTGAATGCCCGTCGTACCTTGTCAAAACCCTTGTTCCTCACACGTGGGACGCAAACCTGCAAAGAGGCCGCACATGTGTTTTTTAACTAAGTGGAGCCGTGCTACTTGGCAAAATTTGGCAAATACATCAGCCTGTTAACAAGTATTACTTAAAGACACTGACAAGTCTGATCACCGCCCTAACTAATTCACCAAAAATGATTGAATTTTAAGATTTGAATGATTGACTTATAATATCTGTTCAGATGGAACTTTTAAATGGTTTGTTTTTTAGCTATTTGTCTAGTTCATGAGTAGACAACAATTCACTTTATGGCTTCTAGATCACATGCACTTTAAGCACTGTTTTGCACATTTAAACAATTGTTTGCAGGTTTGAGTAGACATCTATCCTCAGGTACTGTCGATTACTCCCACATTTTCACGGGACTTATTTAAATTAAGTTATATTTATCTTGCGTTTAAGACAATATGCATTATATGTATAGTCTGACAGCCTTGACATATTTGCACACCAATGATCTGGTTCTAGCCCTGACTCTACCCTTAAACTTTTATTATATCTTATTTTTTTTATTTTTTATTTTTTTTTTTATTTTTTTTGGAAGACCTTTATTGCACATTGTACATATACACAGCGGTGTGCCTACAACCCACTGCTGGGGCCGGCCGCAATCGGTGCACCACACACATCATACGAGCCTGATATTATACGCCATCAACACCATTACGGGAGTCCAGAAGTTTCGGCTCATGAAGGCACAACAGTTGATCCAGATGCAATATTTACAGCACACCCTTAGAGTGCGGCCGTGTCGCCCCCATGTGATCTCGGTCTAATTTTTATTTTTGCATAAAGAAAAGTAACATCAACAACACCCAACCCCTCCCCCCCCTCCTTATCCTGGGTTCAGAGAGTAGTCCAAGTCCAGTAGCCATAGTGTAACAGGGCAGCCAACATAACTAATGTGCAACATTGCATCCCCAAGGAAGGGAACCTTCACTCCTTTCTTGTAACCAACCATAGGCAGGAGCGAGGCTAGGGAAGTGAATATTTCCATGCCAGTCTAAGCAGTCCATGACATTCCCCCTGTTGTGTCCCCCGCACAGTCTCCCTTCACCAAATACAGGTCAATCATAGTAACGTCTCAGGCATCTCCATCCTCACAGTCCAACAGAGCAGCAGTCACACTCTCGTCGCTGTCGGTGTCTGCTAAGGACAACATATAAAGTGTAAACGGAGCCCACACATCCCTCGGGCGAGAGGTCGTGGGTAATTCATCATAATAACAGTTCAATTGGTCTCTGCAATAGGCCATATCCTTCAGCCACAGTTGCACCTCTGGCGCTCTCCTCCCACCCCAGACCATAGCGACCCTCCTCCTGGCCAATTGCAGCGCCAGCACCACCAGCCGCCGCGATGTCGCAGCCACCCCAGAAGCAATGCCCAAAAGGCACAGGCGCACATCCAGCTTTACCTCAGTCGAAACCATGACAGTCAGCCTTTCAGTCACCTCCTTCCAAAAATCGTAGACGCGTGAGCATCCCCAGGCCAGGTGTACAAAGTCAGCGTCTTCACCTCCACACCGTACACATTGAGCAGTTGACCTGAGCCCGTAACGTACCAGTTGAGCCGGCGTATAGTACCACTGTTGTAGAAATTTATAATGCAGAAGACGGAAGTTGCCATTGATCACATACCCCCCGGTCATAGCACAACACTCATTCCAATCCTCATCGCTTAGCGGTTCCGGGAGACTCCTATCCCACCTCGCTCTAGCCAGGGTCGCCCCTCCACCCTCGTCCTCCTGCGCAGCCTTATATAGTTTAGATAGTAATTTAGTCCTGTCCTTGGCCGTATATAACAACTGCAAGGCTCCCAGGGCCATCGGTTCCTCCGGATACATTGGGTATAAGTCACGCACGGCTGCCCGAAGCCTGACATACACAAAGGTGGACATAGTAGCATTCGACGAGCGGGTCGTCATCTCCCGAGATGTGAGAAACGATGCTCCCGGAAAGAGGTCCCCCATAGTCTGTAATCCAGCCTCCCGCAGGATCTGTAGCCCTCCAGGTTCGCCTGTTACGGAGATATCCGAGTGATAAAGCAGTGGCATAGCCGGGGCATACAGCGGTAATCTGCCAGCTCGTTTACCCAGGCTGTCCCATGCAGTCGCCGTGAGCCGCACAGTATCGATCTCCCCTTTCTCAAACACCGAGTGCTTATTTACGATCATAGCCCTAAGTGGATACGGCAGAACCGCGCTCGCTTCCAGAGCTACGTGCGGGGTGTATGGTGGAGCAGCGATCCAGTAACTCGCAAAGTGTGCCTGTGCGCAAAGATAGTAAAGTCTCATATCCGGCAGGGCGAACCCTCCCAGATCGTAGGGCTTGATCAGCACCTCCCAATTCACCCTTGGTTTTTTGCCAGCCCAGGTGAGCGATATCAAAAGGGATCTTAGTCTCGCAAAGAAGTGTGACCTCAGCGGGACTGGAATGTTTGTGAAGAGATAGAGAAATTTTGGTAGAACTACCATTTTGATCAAAGACACACGGTCAGCCAGGGTCAGAGGGAGACGAGTCCATCTCGCCACCTGGTCCTCTAATTTGGAGATGGCAACGCCGTAGTTGGCCCGTATGACTTCTTGAGAATCCCTATGCACCCAAACACCCAGGTATCTAACCGACTCCGCCGCCCATTCCAGCGGGAACTCCAGTGGGACCGGATTAGTGACATCCGTGAGAGGCAGCACCACAGACTTGTCCCAATTTATGGTCAGTCCCGAGTGACGGCCAAATTTAATGAACTCTCTGAGAATGTTTTCCAGGTGGAGCGCCGGATCCCGGACATATAGGACCATGTCGTCAGCGTACATCGACACAGCCAACGATCGGAGAGGGAACTTCAATGCTGCTTCCGCATATCTCTGCCGCAAGACACAGGCCAGTGGCTCCATCATGATGGCAAAAAGCAGAGGCGAAAGGGGGCAACCCTGCCTCGTTCCCCTCTGAATCGGAAAGGAGGAAGAGACATGACCATTGACCCTAACTCTCGCCGTGGGCGCAGTATACAACAGGGAAATTAGTGACGTGAAGAAGAAAGGCACCCCCATCCGATGCAGAACGGCCATCATATATTTCCATGCTACCGAGTCAAAGGCCTTGGCGGCATCCAGCATGACCGCCACCGCTGCTAGCTCTGGCTTAAGGAGATGTAGGACGGCAAATAGGGTCCTCAGGTTGTGAGTGGTGGACCGGAGAGGGATAAACCCTGATTGATCCGGTAGTACCATAACCGGCAGGAGGAGACGTAGCCTTGTGGCTAACACTTTGGCAATTATTTTGACATCAGTATTCATGAGTGAGAGGGGACGGTATGAATCGCACCTATTCAGAGGCTTCCCCGGCTTAGGGAGCGCCACCAAGAGCGCCTCCCTCATAGTCCCCGGAAGCCGTCCGCATTCAAAAGCTTCTTCCAGGACCATTGCCAACTGCGGAATTAGCAAATCTGCATATGTTTTATAGAATTCGGCGGGCAAGCCATCTGTGCCAGCCGCCTTCCCATTTGGGAGGGCCGCAATTGCATCTCTAAACTCAGCCGCAGTAACGTGATGCATCAGAAATTCCTGTTGACCCCTGGAGAGCCACACCAACGCCACATCCTCCAAGTATCGCGTTACTTCTTCCTCTTCCGCCGTTTCCCTGTGCTCATAGAGCTGCGCATAATGTCTCGAAAAACAAGCAAGTATACCATCCGTTGTAGTCACCACTTCCCCCTGATCTTCAACTTCTAACACTGTGCAGTGTCTTGCCCAGGGTTCTCTAATCCGATCAGCAAGGCCCTTACCCGGCCTGCCCCCCTCTCCATAATACCTGGCTGTAGCACGTTTGGACAGAAATTTCACCTCCTGGTCCGCCAAGTCATTATATTCTGTGACCTTCGCCCTAACTTCCGCTAGCAACGCGACTTCCCCCCCCTCCTCCAGTCGGCGCTCTAGAGCCAGCAACTCCCTCTCTAGTTTGGACATAGAGTCCCTGATGGACGTGAGAACCCCGGATCGCAACCCAATACACGCACCCCTCACTGAGACCTTAAAGGCCTCCCACACTGTGCTCATACTGTTGACAGAGCCCACATTATTCACAAAGAACTCCTCAACTATCTGCCGCAGACGTTCACACAAAACCTGATCAGTTAACACTCCAGGGGAGAGTCGCCAAGAAAATGGAGCAGGGGCATGCGTAGGTATCTGCAGCTTCAAAGTGACAGGGGCATGGTCGGAAATCGTGCGGGGCAGATGTTCTGTATTCAGCACCCATCCACTCACATCTCGGGTCAACAACCAATAATCCAATCTCGACCACGTATCATGCGCAGATGTGTAGCAAGTGCCCTCTCGCCTGCCAGGATTCCGCAAGCGCCAAACATCCAAAAGTCGCAGCCCAGTCATACCCTCGCACACCGCATCCGCCGCTCTCTTACGCTCATATGGCCGGTCATGCCTCTTGTCCAACTCAGAGTCTAACGTAACATTCCAGTCCCCCCCACAGAGTAGGGCTGATGGTGGTAGGCTATACAGCTTGTTCCAGAGTGTAACGAAGAAATCAGGGTCATCAATATTAGGGCCATAGACATTTAGAAGAGTGATCAATGTGCCGCACAATTTACCCTGCACGACAATATATCTACCATCCTGGTCCACCTCCTCGTGCAGCACCTCAAACGGGACATTCTTTTTAATGAGAATCATTACCCCACGGGCATAGGAAGAATACGCCGTGGCCCACCTCGCCCCTGCCCACTGTCTGCCCACCATCTCGGCCGCTTTACCCCTGAGATGCGTCTCCTGCAGAAACGCCACCTGTACACCATGTCTGTTTAGAAAGGCAAGCATTCGTCGAGTTTTCTGCGGCTTATTAAGTCCTCGCACATTCCATGTAACACACGTGAGAGTACCTCCCCTATCCATATCGCCAAAGGTAAAAGCAACCCAACAGTAAGTTCTTCCTCGGCAGCCCCCACCCACTAGACCAGACCTCAAGGCTCACCAACCCGGAGACAACACCAATGACACTGTTCGAGATCCCAAATCCCCATCTGAAGTCCCAATCATTGCCCGTGGACCCTTTAGACTCAGTCCCCTTAACCAGGAAAATCAACAACATCCCAACAGAGTCCAACTCCCCGTCCCCCAACCCACCGCCCACTTCAGCACCCCCAATTTGCCAAAGCCTCCCCATGTCCCCCCCCTTTACAACCCCCAACAATGCAAACAGCCACATTTGGGGAGCTCCCATATCCGGGGGCGTAGTGGCGCACCACTCTCGCCAGAACCGGCGAGAGCGTAGACCATTGCCGTTAACCTCAACCCCAACCCCTCCACCCATACCCCCGGTCAAAGCATTAAACATTTTGGTAATCAAATAACAGTACATTGCTCTGGGCGCCCCCGGAGACGTCCATGCCCACCAGAGCAGCACCTGTACCATGAAATGCCACCTCATCTGGCGTTTAGTCACATAGAGCTCAATCGGGCCACGTTCAGCCAAGGTCACCTGGAGGAGAGCCCCATTGAAGCTACATGTCGTTATCAGCAGGGCAGCGTTAGTTGGGGCATCCCCCCTCCCGCATCATGTAGAGCAACAGTACAAAGTGAATCAGGAGCTAAAACGCCCGGCCAGCTCACAGCAAGTAATAAATGCGCCATAACAGAGGCGACCCAACGCAATACTCCGCAGTCCATCCATCACCACAGCTAACAGTGCAATGCAATTCAGGCTACGTCGTCCAGTCTTTCATCATCACCTTCATGACGCCCAGCCGGTTCTTTAGCACGTTTTTTCAGCTTCTTAGCATAGTCCATGGCTGCCTTTGGCGAAGAGAAGATCTTGTTATCTGAAGGCGGCCCTATCCTAAGGCGCGCAGGGTACAACATGGCATAAGCTATGGTCTCGGCCCTCAGCAACTGTTTTACCGTAGCGAATTCTTTACGTGCAGTCTGCACTGCCATGGTGAAGTCGGGGTAAAACTCCAGTTTGTTACCCTGGTATTCTATGGAGCCCTTTTCCCTGGCAAGCCGTAGAATAGTGTCCCGGTCCCTGTAGTTCAGGATCCTAGCCACGATAGGCCGCGGTGGTGCTCCCGACGGAGGCCTCTTAGCCAGAGACCGATGCGCCCGCTCTACAATAAAGACCCGAGACAGCTGGTCCGCCCCAAAGATGTCGATGATCATACGCTCCATGTAGTCCTCCATGCGCCCCACGTTTGTGGACTCTGGCAAGCCCGTGACGCGAACGTTGTTCCTCCTGGACCTCCCTTCTAACTCCTCATTCTTTGCCTGTATGACCGCCAGCACTCTTTCCATATTAAACACTTTGGACGAGACCGTGGCCAGGCCATCTTCCGTGGCGGAAACTCGCTGTTCTACCTCTCCCATCCGCTCGTTTTGACGGTCGAATTGCGTCGCCATGTGGTCAAGCCGGTGATTTACTGACTCCATGGTACCTTCAATAGATTGTAGAGTCTTCTGCATAGCCACCAGTGTGGATTCCAGATTAGGCGTACCCCCAACAGCCCCAGCCGGGTCAGGGTCCGCAGGCGCCTGGGAGGATGTGTGCGCAGTCTTTTTCGCCTCAAAGTTGATTTTAGGCTGGTTTCTCTCGGTTCTGCCCATGTCTGCGATCAAGAGCAGCGCGGTCAAAGGCACAGCTATGTAGGGCAAAGGCTCCCGATAATGCGCTCAAAACTGCAGCAGGCCCAGGGACAGGCCCCACAGGCACTTTCAGTCTATTTCCAAGCGGCTCAGCAACCCCGGCGGGCAAAGCGCGCCAAGTCGACCCCTGTGCAGCTATGCAGCGTGAGTATATGCAGAACCCAAAGGGACGGAGTGGCCACTTTGAGAAGGTCTCCGGGACCAGGTCCTCTCCCCGGCAGCACCGAAGGTCAGGATAGGCAGCGCTGGAGAAGCGCGATGATCAGCAGGCAGGAGAGAAGAAGGTCCAAGATGGCGGGCGAGTCGCCGGCCAGCAGCTCACTGCAGCAGGCCACTCAGTGAAATGTACGTAGCAGAGAGAATGCTCCCCTGCAGCCCAGGTCGTGGCCCCGCTGTAGTGCTAGTCCACCCCAGCCACTCCGCTCCTCAGCCGACCCTTCCCCAGCCCCCCCCGGCCCAAGCTCGCGCGACGCGGGCTATCGCGGCCCAGCACCACCTCCGCAGCCCCAGGCTCGCGTAGCGCCCCGCCCCACTCACCGAGACCAGCAGGGCCGAGTCCAGGCCGTCCGGTGCTCCGATGCCGCTCCAGGCAGCCTCCGCCGCCGCCTCCGCTACACCGCCTCCGCAGATACAAGCGCCTCTTCCGAAGCGCTGATGTCTCAGGCAGCAGCGGGGACAAGGATCCGGACCACAGCGGGACCTCCACTCCGCTCCAGCCGAGGCCGCAGTCTTCGATGTCCCGGCCCGGGATCGGACCTCTCCAGGCACCCACAGCACAGTCTCAGACACGGCACAGAGCGCTCCAGGGGGGCCCCCAATGTTAGCGGAGCAAGCTCAGCCGGAGTTCAGGGTAAAGGCGCCGGGGAAAGCAGGATTAATGTGCGGATTTTCAATGGTCTCGGCGGAGCCTCACACGAGTGCGGCCATCTTGCCCGGCGCCCTCTAGCGCCCCCTTATTATATCTTATGGCACTTATTTAATGTGGCTTAGCATGTTGAACATCTCTGAGCTTGTTTATGTCTGTGGAAGCAACTTTTTACAGCCTATATTTTTATCAGACAAAACCTGATTTTATTTTAAGCTTTTGTACACACATTGTAATGGTTTTAATTAATTATGCAATTAAGGAATTGACTAACTTACTGAATGATGTGCACCACTGCATGTTGGAGTGTGAGGAATCTGTGTGCGCGGGCGATTAGTAAGATGGATAAGGGGCTGCGTGCATCAGCAGCATGGTTGGCATGGAACTGGGCTGTATGCAGTAGGGCGATGGTAGGGGATTTGGCTATGTGCACCAGGGTTGTGGTCGGATGGAATGTTGTGGTGTGCAGTAAGGTATGCACCAGGAAGGGTCAGAGAGGTATAGATACCACAGGTGGCGTGATGGTATTAAACAAAACCGTGTATGCCACCATGCTAGGATGATATGGGGCCAAGAGAACCAGTGAGGTATAGAGATGGTTTTAGGAATCTGCACCAGGAAAGTGAGGACAAGGCACGAGTCTGCGCCCACCAGAGAGGTATAATGGGATTGACTTGTGTGCACTAGAGCAGTATGGCAGGGTTGGGTTGTGTGCTTTACAAACATATGGACATGGGATGGGAGTGTGCAAACCAGCGAGGAATGATTCGCGGCGCCTCTTCGTTACAAGAAATCATGGAGGAAGATGTGAGACTGTGGGCACCCGGGAGCTGTGGAAGATGGAATGTGATTGCATGGACCAAATAGGTCAACTGGAGTGTGTACACTGTGGGCGGAGAATTTAGTGCGGAGGTACTTTTTAATGGCTATAATATTGTTTTCACTTTATGGAGGTTCCACGTGCTTTATCGAAAATTATATCACCACGACAAAACCCCCTCGCCCTACTTTAACAGAGGGCTGCGGTTTATGAATTCTTTAGCATCGACATATATCCTTTTATCAGCAAAGCATAACTACTTTGACGTCATGTCTCTGTAGATTTAAAACCGTTATTAAAGTTGATACTATCTCTACAAGTAATTTGAGTGCATCTCAGCAAAATGCCACCCCTCACTATTGATCGTTTTAAAATTCTGCCTAGTCCCCTCTCCAAAGTGGCATCATGTGGGAGTTGGTAATGCAACTTGTGATTGATCACCTCAGCGACTGTCTTCATTCCAGACCTGTCTAACTATTGTTATCTGAATGCAGGTATTTATTAAGTGACTTCACCATTCTTAGGTTGGGGCGGAGGTTCCAAATGGTACAGGTGTTCTGAAAATGAGACCTGCATTCTGACAACAGAGGGGGCTATAATCTGAACACATTCACAGATTGAATCCTAGCACTGAATTCAGAGGGAAATTAGATCTTTTGCAGAAAGTACTGACCACAACAACACTGAAGTGCACCATCAACCTGCTGGACGTCTACCTGTGGGGGGCATTGACACACTCATGGGCTTGCGATGGTGAATGACAGTGAGGGGCAAGGAAGGACAGCAATAGCAGACCTTGACACTTGTGGTGATCAGCGACAGAACAAATACAATTAGGTGTTTGGAGGATTGCTTGCAATTAGTCTAACCTCTGGCAATCGCTCG
Source organism: Lissotriton vulgaris (assembly GCF_964263255.1). Taxonomy (NCBI): domain Eukaryota; kingdom Metazoa; phylum Chordata; class Amphibia; order Caudata; family Salamandridae; genus Lissotriton; species Lissotriton vulgaris. The sequence goes on along the minus strand of NC_141699.1, from coordinate 90,287,453 downwards.
GGGAAGCATCCAACCCACTGTCCTTCTGCCCACCATTCCACTTCATAATTTACCCAGAAATTTGCAAATCAGTCATGGTCCTGCTCGCGTAGGAACAGTCCAAGCCAGGTCCCCCTTAACCAAAACACAAGCAGCCCAGGACCATTTTCGGTCTGAATGGGCCATTGTGGGTGCAGATTAGTTCCAGAGGCACAGTGAGCAAAAGACCCTCACCTGGGTATACTTTTGCCCGCTCATGGTGTTCCAGCAAATACATAAAAGATGATGGGCGGAATGTACATAATATGCCTAACCACTGGCTGTCGCTCATCTAACCTTCTTTTGCCTATTTTCCTTCAGATTAGACCCAGTCAAATGCAAATCAGTCTTGGTAGTCTTGGTCCTGCTCCAATAGGAACAGTCCAGCCTGAACTGCCAAGCCAGGTCTTCTGTGAACCGGAACAAAATCAAACCAAGACCAGTTTTGGCTTTATTCTGCCTCTTCAGTCAGGTGCAGCTTGGTTCCCGTGGCACAATAAGCAGGGGACCTACAGCTGGGCACACCCATGCCCACTTAAAGTATTACATCTAATAAACAAAAGATTATGTCTGGAGCGCTTGCAATTTGTCCAACCGTTGCCTATCTCTCAGGGTAGCATTCTAACCCATCATTCTTTTTCCCTCCGTGCTACATCATATTAGACCCAGCCATATGTAAATCAGTCTTGGTCCTTCTCCAATAGGAACAATCCAGCCCAAACCGTTAAGCCCTCCCTGAACCAGGACACAAGCAACCAAAGACCGATTTTGGCCTGATTGGGCCTCTTCAGTTGGGTGCAACGTGGGTTCCAGTGGCACAGTGAGCAAGAGACCCACGTCTTGGCATACTCGACCAACATGAAACCACATTCAATTCATGGTTCTGCCTTCACTGAGTAGGCACATGGTTCTTTGCAAGAGCCTCACTGCTGGCCCACCTCTACATTCCACTGGGCAAACCACACTTTCCCATCATTCAAAGGCCTGTTGATTTATTCCATCTACATTTTTGGACTGTCACACTGGCCTGTTAATGCTGCGCTGGACATTAGACTGTGTGTATGAAGATATCACCTGTGTATGCTTGATTGTAATTCAGCCAAAGGAGGATCTGCAGTGGGCATAGAAGATGGAGAACAAACAACATAGATCACTTAGAACATGGCATTGATTTGGGGCCAAAGGTTGCCAGCGATGCTTAGTATGAGGAAGAGAAACACAGGGCACATGAATCAGACACAACTTTTCAAGTTAAGAAACGTCACCTTCTGGTTAGCGTTCTTGTGGGGGGCTAAAAAACCCTAAGTAGCACTAACATATTCCTTCTTTGACCTTCCCCAGCAGTTGGAGTTTATCACCCCTTTCCAGCTGTACTTCAACCCTGACCTAATATTTAGGAAACTCCAGGTAAGAGTCTTTCCTTTGTGTTTGTATTGAAAGATCAGGGAGCCCTTCTGAGAGAAGTGATGTATCTCGTTATGGTTTCTGTACGTAAGGAGGGCTTACAAACTGAGCGGCAATATGACAAATATGAGATGTGTGGTATCCAATTTGTTGGGTGGCACAGGGACATATAAATTAAAAGGTATATAATTAGATACAAATCTACTCATATTTACACATAAAATGTACCTCTTCTTATTTACATCCTGCCAAATTATAACTAGAATAAATATTTCATTTTATTTGCTATTGTCATGCATGTGCGACTGTCTCCATGTGATATTTCTACAAATGTTTAATTTACTTATGATGTCCCATGATTGTTTGATCTTTCTCTAGATATTGTTTAATTCTTATGCATCACGCCTTATCTATACTTCTCACGTTTGCCTTTTCAGCACACACATTTCATTATCTTTTCGTGCTCCAGGTTTAGCTCTCATCTTATGCACATATTCATGTTTCTAGTGCAATTCTCTTATGATCACAGTCTCTCTCTTTCTGACTCTATTCACACTTGGCAGATATGGAGGCTCATCACCAACTTCCTCTTTTTTGGACCCCTTGGATTCAGCTTCCTGTTTAACATGATCTTCCTGTATCCTTTGCACTTTTGCGCTACTCAATACCGTCGTTTCTCTGGTTCAGAGTTTGATTCTGCAGTTAGGTGAGAGGTTAATGAAGATGTTGACAAGAAGAGCTGTGTATTTCCTGATTCAGGCATGAAATGCTGTTTGCACCCAATTCTTGACTCGGATGCTGATTCCACACCCTGCAGGTGTTTGCCCACACAGTTTTCGCTGTGTAAAACCGGGCAGACATTATGCAGGCAGACCATCTGTGTTTGCACACCTCAGAATGATAGATAACATCCACAGTTAGCACATCATTTCCTATTCCAAGTACCAAAACTCGTACCAATGTTCAAATGACACACCAGATAAATACCATACTTTGTGGTATCAGTATGTACCGGATGTACAATTTGCACCTTTCATAGTAACATTTTCAGAAGATGGTGCCTTAAACGTCAGGAGGTACCTTGTGGTACCTACCATTGGGCCTGAGGCTAATGTCTGCAGACTGTTGTGATGGGAGAGAGTACCAATTTAGGGAAATAGAATTGTAATGAGTAGGATGACACCAAAACAACAAACATCGAATAAGGGGTACTAGTGATATGTTTTAAAAAGATTTAAGGGATAAAGCACCAAGAAAAAGTGAAGTACCAATTAGAATCATCAATAGTGTCCGAGTTGGATATCCCAATCGGGTAAGTCTATTTTACTTTCTGACTTAGGTCCTCGTTACGAGTTTAGCATTCGTTCAGTGGCGCTGCCACCGCGTCGTCCACTGGAGGACCACCAAAGCTGCGGTGCGCCCGATCACCCGCCGGATTACTAGTTTAATCCAGGTCGAGCAGGAGGGTCTGCAGAGGTCTCACTGCAGTTGTCTGTTAGGCACATAGAAGAGCCTAACATGCTGACCGCCGCAGTGAGAGTGCCGATTGCACATTCCTGTATGGCATGGCATGGCATGCACCATGTTGTGCATGCCACTCCATGCAGGAAAGGTGGCGCAATTCCAGGGGAGCACCGCGTATGTACCCCTAGGCCCAGAGGCAGCAGGAGGCCCTATTGAGGTGCCTTTAGTTGCCTCTGTGCTGCCCTTTCCGTAGCGGGCTCACTGACATGAAAAGGGCGGTGGAAAGCTAACTCGGAATATGCATATTCCTGCCTCTGACTGCTGCACCACCCCAGCGGGATCATGGATCCTAGGAGGGCATAGTGGTCCTGTGGCTGTCCAACTGCAAAATTCCTAATGCTGCAGGTGGGGCTCGCAGTGTGGCGTTGGTCAGACCGCCAGTATGAGTACGGCGGGCCTATGGACCATAGGACCGTCGTACTCGTAATACGGCCCTTAGTCTCTGAAATAGAAGGCACAATTCTCCAAGGGGCAAGGTTGCAAGCTGAATCTACCAAAATGCTCTCGAAGCCTGATATGCTAGTTGACGTGTTCCCTCTAAATTAATTGATTTCGTCAGGAAGTGCTCAGAGTGGGTGAAATAAAAAGTTTGCAGCAAATTAATTCCTTGCTCTGGACAGGTACTTTTCTCGCTATTGCTCAGCCAATCGAAATTAGGGACTGGTTTATATTTTGACGGTCCGCCCATCGTCTGCGAGGGCGAAGTAGTAAATTGCTCTGTCACTCTGATGGAGGTGCTGACCACCAAATTTTTATATGTCAGCTGCCCTGCAGACATTTCAAGCATTGACAGGAACTGCTGTCATGGCGGTTCTTGCCAAGGCATAGTAACTTTTCCAGTGGACTTTTGCAAATATGACAGAGCCATAAGCTAAGTTAAAAAAAAAATTATTTCAAAAAGAAGATGATAATTCTCGACTTTTTATATAAATAAAAAAAGCCCCCCCCTCTCCATGCGAGCTGCTTCCCATGGCTAAGGGGGGCATTGAGCAATTTTTAGTTCCATTTTTGGCAAGGTTTATCCTGGCGGTAATGGGCACTGAAAGATGGCTTTATGTCCGCCTTTCTAAATTAGGTGAGCGGATGTATAGCTAATTCTCTGTTGGGCCACCGTAGAAGACTGACAACATCTTCAAACTGTGGTCTGCCCGTATTTAAATTGGGCGGGCAGACCATAGTCTTGGTGAGGAGGAAATAACGTTGTAACAGCGATGGAGCTCCCTCTCTGCCAAGCTCTAAGTAAGACCCTTAGTGTTTTTATATACCTCAAAATTCTCCCACAGGACAAGCCTAAAGCTTTATCTGACAAAGTTTCATTAAAAACAGATGCCACTGCCACGACGACCCGCTGACGCTCTGGAGTTCTTGAAAGTCTTAACTGTTCAGAGTTTCTGAAGTAGCTCTTCTTGGTAACCTCTAAGACTCCCAAGACCTCAGGAACAGGAATTAAGGGCCAGGGCTCACTCCATTAGAGCCAACACCAGGCCCTGTCCAGTTCCAGTTGATAATTGCCAGCTTGGCACTTCAGGAAAAGGCCTCTTGCAGCTTCTTGTGTCCCTGTAGTCACACAGGTGGTCATCCAAGTGACCCATGAAGTCCTGCTTATAAGTGGCAGCACGTTAATACCTTCAGGTATGCACACAGGCCTCAAAGAGCATATGTAGTCATCATCTGCTCTCTACAGTTCCAGAGAATGTTCTGATGAGCTGTGGTTGAGGTGGCGGCTTTGTAGGTTTCAGCATCCAGTGGGTGTGGGTGACTCCAGGAGGCTCTCTAACTAATGAGAAAAACACTTCCCACTTTTACAGCACATCATGTTTGCCTTACTACAAACTATCCCACATTTCACTATTTTCAGGTAAATCAAACATAGCAGAATATTTCTGCCCCTGAGGAGAGCTTGTGTGCCACACAGGGATGTGTTTAAGGAAATGAGCAGTCCTCAGCTACACCAAACTGGTTCTGGAACCAGCTCCCCCCTCCCACTTGATTGGTGCCAAACTGGCAACAGAAGACCTACGGTCTCCTTTTAGACTTGACTGGCCAGGCCTCACTATTGTCACTTTCAGGTTAATGAAGTTCGAAACCCTTCCCAGCTATCCTTCCTGAGCTGAAATCTATAAAAACTTCATGCCTGTGAAAAGGCGTAAGCCACTGTTCTGCTCTGGGAGCAGTTTTCACACCTATGTAAAGGGATGCACTGGCAGGGTTTCCTTTCAGCAGGATATTGCTAATTAGCGGACTGGAAGCCGATTGAGATGGGTACCCCACCTCCCCCCTCCCAGTGGGCAAAAAATCTGGGGGTCAAGTGGGACGAAAATCTCTCTTTTGTGCCCCAGATCCATCAGGTCACAGGGTGCTGCCTGAGCAAAATGAGGAATCTCCGCCCAGTCCTGAAACTTTTGCCTGAGTCATGCCGGAAAACCGTGATCCATGCCACCATCACATCGAGACTGGATTATGCTAACGGCCTGTATAGCGGTCTCCCGAAATACTTGGTCCAAAGGCTGCAGACGGTGCAAAATGCGGCAGCCAAGCTGCTTAAGCATATTCCTTTCAAAGAGCACATTTCCCCCCATCTTCGGGCCTTGCATTGGCTCCCGATTGCCAGTAGAATAAAATTTAAAACTCTTACTCTGGCCTACAGGTCCCTCTACGGTACTTGCCCTAATTATCTGAGAGCCCGTCTGCCCAGATACACACAGACCCGCTCCCTTCGCTCAAACGATCAGGTGCTACTGCGTGTGCCGCGAATCAAAAGAGCTAGATTGGGCGGCCGGACCTTTTCAGCCAACGTGGCCCGTCTCTGGAACTCCCTACCTCCTGAGCTGCGAAAGGGCCAATCAGAAACAAGCTTTAGGAGACAGCTTAAGTCGTGGCTGTTCTCGGAGCCTCTCTAAGCCGCAGACTCCCAGCTAGCTTTCTTGCCATGCCCTCACAGCGCCGGGACGCCTCCTAGTTGAGGCAGCTGTTCGCGCTTTATAAATACCAGTATTATTATTATTATTAAGCTCAGGCACGTAAAGTTAAACCTTTTAAAAGTCTCTTTACCTAAATGTTTATTTAAAGTCTAACTTCACCATTGAATTGGATGTTTAATAAATAATAAAATATATTAGTTTAATCAGTCAAATATACTTTTATTTGATTTCTTTAAAAAAAATTGCAAAAGATTGTAAAAACACGTTGTACACAATAATTAAAAGCAATGATTTGAAAGATGCAAAGAAGTAAAAAACACTGTTGTCATTACACAATCCCCGTTAACAATTAAAATAGGAAATGTTATGTTTATAATCAGTGCAGTTTTAAAGTTCTAGGATATTTCATTGAGAAACGATCAAAAATTAGTGCATGAAAAGGTGAGGTCCTATCAGTCTGTCTTGTGAGAGCCACTAACATTGATTCTTGTATTTTATCTAGTTCTTTGGCTGCCATTTCCCAAAACGTAATAGCTTTGCAGGACAGTTGCACTGACAGGCCTCCCAGACATTCTATGACAGCTGCTCTGCATGTCCTTAATTGTTTTTTTTCTGAAAATCTCACAAAGGACGATTTTCCGGGGTTCTAAAAGTGAGGGGCAGATGAATAGAAGGTGTAGTAGTGTCTCATCTCCCTGTCCACACAGTCTCCATTCTTTCGTTGGCCATATGCATTTCCATTTCGGGGTCAGATCCTTCGTGGGGAAGTGCCCCAATCGTAGCATCATCAGATAGTGCTTTTTATGGTGTGAGAAGTGTTCTGACAAGTATTGTTGTGGTTTCAGCGTCTGATACGATTGAATCACTGCCCATGCATGTTTATTTGTAGAAAATGCAGTTTTGTAAATTAACAAAGACATTTGTTTGGTTGCCGTGTTCGCCACTTTTTTGAACACGGAATAGGAGTTGATTGTATGCCAGGCCTCTTCAAGGTGTAGGTCTGCAAGTGATTCTTTTAGTATGCTGACAATGGAATTATTTTAACTCGCTTGCTGTTCAATTTCTGCCCAGCAAAAGCGGGCTAAGGTTTTTTTTTCTGCTTGCCTCATCCGCCAGTAATATTTGACCACCACTCCTTGTCGGGCTGGTTTCTGTTTTTTAGCCCGTATTCCAATCGAATCTGTGGCTGAGAGATATGTTGTGTAGTTGAAAACAGATTCTTAAAGATACTCGACTGGGCTTGGTTTAAAGCGGCTGCATCTTTTGTATTCATCAGTTCTGACCCATAAGATTTAGTTGGAATTAATTTTGTTGCAATTACCTTTAACAGGTGACCCGTTGAGCAGCCTTTTAACTTCCTCTCTAAAATTTTAAAGGCGTAGTGGAGTTGTTTTGCCTTAATTTTTCCTTGGTTCAGCTGGTTGTTAAAGTTGAGGTTGTGTTCAAGTTGAAACCAAATGTGTTTGTATGAATTCACCTGGGATATTGGTTTGCCATCTAGATTCCAAATGAATTTACCTTTTGACCTTGTTTTCCGATGTTTGGAAAAACATAGAACCTTAGTTTTCTTGTGATTTATTGTTAATTGGGCTGTGATCATGTATGCTCCTAGTTGGGCCATTGATCGCTGCAAGCCTATCGGTGTTTGAGCTAGAAAAACAATGTCGTCTGCATATTGGAGGCTAGTGATTGGCATGTTGCCCAATTTAGGGGGGTCGGTTTGAACTTGTTGGAGATGTTTCTCAAGGTCAGCAGTATAGATGTTAAAAAGGCAGGGGGCCAACACACACCCCTGTTTTAATCAATTTTTTGTTGGAATCTTGCTTCTTATACTGCGCCCGTCTCCTTTCTTTACTTGTACCCACGTGTTTGAGTAAAGGTTCATTATCGCCGCCAGAAGTTTGGTTGGTAACCCCCAATTTTGCATTGTGGCCCATAACCTTGCTCTTGGTACTTTATCGAACGCTGCTTTAAGGTCGATGAAGCACGCGTGCAGAGTCCGTGATTTTGAGTGTGCTTGTTTCGCTAGAAAAGTAACCGCTGAGATGTTTGTGAGGGTGCCCATTCCAGCCCGAAATCCGGTTTGTGTATTTGGCATCAGATTTTTACGGCTCACCCATTCTTCTAGATCTGTCAGCAGGTTTAAAGCATAAATCTTAGCCTCAATATCAATTAGTACAATCATTCTATAATTGCCGGGGTCCGATTGTAAGCCTGATTTATATATAGGGTTTAAGATGCTTCCTCGCCAGGAGTCAGGGATTGTGCCTGATGTTAGCGTGTGTGTGAAGAGCGGATTAAGGATACCTGACCAAAATGGGGGGTCGTGCCGGAATAAAGCTTTTGGCAAACCGTTGGGCCCTGGAGCTCCTTCTGGCCTTGATTTTTTATGATGTTTAGTACCTGTTCTTGTGAGATCTCCAGGGTGAAATCAGGGCGTTCTGACTTTACTATGTCATGGGATATTCCTACGTTAGAGACTCCATAATTTGCAATGTCAGTAGGTGGAATGGCGTTGTATGTATGTTTGATGTGTGCTCTCCAGGCATCCTCCATTATTTCTGAGTTAAAATGGCGGTTCTTGCCATTTAATATCTGGTTAATGACATCCCTGAAGCGCTTGGAGTCTCTTTGTTTGGTGGCATGATGGAGTTTTGTCCAAAGCAGTTCACTATAGTTTTTCTTAGCCACCTTGATGTCCCTTTTTAGGTTTTTCCTTAATTTTGATATAAGGGAGAGAATGCCATGTGATGGTTCTGAACCTCGAGTTCGTAATTGTCTTAAATGTTTATTCAGTTGTTTTTTTTGTTTCCTTAAGTTATTATTAAACCACGCTGACTCCGCTGACCTTCCTACTTTGCGGCCGTTGCCTTTTCTTGTGAATTCCTTATTTAGATCATGTGTGAAGGATACCCAGGCCGTTATACATGATGGTTCGACTTTAAAGCTTTCTAGAAGAGCAGTGCATGTGGCCATGATATCGCCTATATTTTCCCTTTTCCAAGTGAGTCGTTTCAGATTGTAACATTGTGTTTGTTGGGACATTGCTTTATCTGGTATTGGATTTGCTGTGCTTATATGCAAGGAGAAGGTTTGAGGATAATGGTCGCTTTCTGTCCTTTCTATTATTTGGAAATTTGAGATGTGTGAGAGGATGTTGTGATCTGTTAGTGTATAATCGATGGTAGATCCTGTTTTTTGCGTGACCCTGGTGTATTCTGGGAGACACCCTGGAGAGACTTGTCCGTTTAATGTGCACATAGACTGTTCCTCCAGCAGGGATGCGCATCTATTACCGTGTGTATCACCTTGTTTGCTAGGTTGAGTGTGGCCTGTTGATCTTTCTTTGTGGCCTTGTAGTAGATTCATGTTGAAATCTCTTGACACTATGATGTTGGCCTGAGGGTGGGCAACTTTGAGGGTAGCCAGTGTTGCTGATAAGGTCTCGATACATGATCTCTTTTGTTTCGGTGAAGGGTGGATGTAAACATTCAATATTAGCAGGCTAAAAGAAGGTGCGGCCTCTAGTTTGAGACATAAAATCCAAGCTGAGTCGAGGTCTACTTCAGAAACTTGCCATGAGATGTATGTCGGGACAAAGATGGAAAGGCCCCCTTTTGCTCTACCGTGTTTCGAATTCTCTTTTTGCCGGAATTACATATTCTTTATATCCCACCATTGGTGAAGCGTTTATCTGCCACGTCTCTTAAAAAAGAAGAAGGTCATACTGTTGAATGAATTCCATGAAGTCGGGATCTTCTAGTTTTGTGCTTAGGCCATTGACATTCCAGGAACAAATGATACGGTCGTTGTCTGGTTTTGTTCCTCTGGTTGAATTTAATCATGCCATTCTGTCAATGGCTCCGTTTATGTTTGTCTGCCTATGACCAGTATGCTTGTTTGCTTCAGGGTGAGCAAATGTGATGGTGATTTTCCTTCCGGTTTGGACTGTGCTCTTTGTTGTGCTTTGTTCATCCGGGCCTTTCGGGCCTCTCAGCATACTCTCTGGGAGGTTTAATAGTTGTAGCGGACTCGGGTAACGGGGGGAGACTGATTTTTTATTTCTATGCCCCATTTTGCAAATGACTCCTGCTGCCGCCAGATCTGTTCGATGGTAGAATTATCAGTGAAAGTTGCTGTGGTTATTTCGTGACCTGTTGGGTCGGGATTAAGCTTAAACTTTACAGTCGTTGCTGCACCACTTCCCCTGTGGTGATTGTTTGTTAATTTATGATGGGTCCTGACCTCGTCGTCGCCCTCCTTGTGCGGGATGCATCCTTTGCACTGGTTGAGGTGACTTCTGACGTGTTAAGACCCATTGTGGTGGTGGATTTAATGGTTTGTGTGGCCTGGGTTGATGAGTGCCGTTTCTTTTTTCTTTTTTTTATAGGCTTGAATATACTTTATACGTTTGGTGACTGCGAGTGTCCTGTTATGGGTTTGATTTGACTTATTTAGATAGAGATCTTATTAGTAGATGGGGAAGTTTCAACCTCTGGGCTGACACCCTCAGCGTTTGTCGATATTGTCTCAACTTCACTTTGAGTGGCGTCTTGCTTCTTCGTGGTGCTGGTTGCATTCTCTGCCTGTCTTTGTTTTTTCCCAATTCTGGCCTTTCTAAAGCGTTTTCTTTCCCACTTGGATAGTGGGGCTATTATTTTTGGTGACTTGGTACTATGATCAGTTGGTGGAGTGGCCAGGGGGACTGGGTTGCTTAAGACTACTGTTGGAGGAGATTTATTAATATTTCCAGATGTTTGGGCTAGGTTGGACTCCAGTGCTTTTGCATTTTGCTCCTTGAGGGTGCTAGGACAAGCCGGATCCTCTTCCCTCAGTGTTTCTTTCACTTTGTTGACCGGTGGGTTGGTCTTGAATGCAGTGTCCCTGTAGACCCCCAATAATTCAGACATTAAACCTGAGACTACAGCTAATTGATCTATTATTTGAGTGCAGTGGCAATGACATGTTTGAAAAGTAGTTTCTCGGTCTTGCTGCACCCTCTGGATCACGTCGCTGAAGTTTTGCAACCTTTGTTGAACACCCTGTACATGGATAGCAAAGATATTTAAGAGATCCACTTGGGTGTCTAACTTGTTGGCGTGATAGATCATAGCTTTACCGATGGTGTCCAGGGTATTTAACAAGTGCGTCCAGACTATTGTCGGCGGTGATCTGGCTTTCTCCTCCTGTAATAATTGGAGGTCCAGAGACAGTAAATTCAGTGAATCTGGAATCTCACTTGGTTTTTCCCATTTTTGTGAATACAGCACAGTGGGGGAATATTCCGCGTTTTTAAAATTGAAGGACGTGTCATTATATTGGTTAGAAAATTAGAGATCCTGGCCACTTTGATTTACTGTTGCCAATAGGTGTTGAGGTGTAGGGTGTTGGTATTGCTTCTTGTTGTTTATTTCGACAGGATCCATGTCGTCTATAGGCGTGGGTATATGTTTGTTTCCAAATGGACTGAGGATGTTTAAACTCGTCTCATGTGTTGGAACTGCTTCATTGCTGCAGTGGCAGCTAAGTGATGTTTGTTTTTCCTGCTGCAAATGAGATTCTGAAATGGGTGGGTGATAATGGTAGTGTATTAATGCCTCCATGGCTTTAGTTTTGTGGCTTAGTCCCCTTTCTAGAGGAGTTTTTGGTTGTGTGGAATCGTGAGTCTTGGGCTTCACTGTTTGCCGCATTTTGGTGGCCTGGTCCCGTTTTCCGAAATTCCTCTATTCCGTGATTTTGGCTCTTGCTGCTGCTTCTCTCCCGGAGAGACTTTGTGGCGACTTCACTTTGAGTGTCGGTAGTATCTTTACTGATTTTGTAATATTCAGGGCATTTGACTTCAGTCTGATCCTGTTTAGTCATGATGGTTTTTGTCGCCACTTTTAAGAAATCAGTGATCAGTGCCCGTTTACTGCTATTCGGGCATGAATAATGCCTGGATGGTACCGGTGGAGTACCTTTCTTACCACCTTCAAGAGCTACGTGTGGGGCCGACTCAATGAATATTTTGCTGATGATAGGCTCGGTGCTTGTCTTTGCGGGGGTCACTGCGCTGATCGTTGATGAAGCTCCAAACGTGTACTGCTTGTCTCAGTTTATTTGCGTTGGCTCTGTTTGGATCGCTCCTCCCTGCGAGGAGCCAAGTGGGATGCTGGTTTACTCCTCGGTCAACGCTGAGGTGCCTACCTTTTCCGCTTCCTTTTCCGCTTCTTTTTTGGAGTTAGCTAACACATTTTGGTCTTTTTTCTCCCCTCCTCTTGTCCTTCCAGACCTCATAGTGAGTTTGTTGCCCTTTCACCTAGTGATCCGGGATTGTCTGCTTGATCAGTGTCTCTTGGGGAGGGGTTTTCTTGACGAGTTTTGGTGTTTGGGTCGCTTGCCGGAGCTTCCTTCAGCTTCCAGTGGCACCGAGGTACAGGAACTCTGTACCTACTCCACTAACTCAGTTCTTTAAAGTGCTGAGGAAGGTTTTCCTGAGTGAGATGGGGAGTGAGCTAGGGAAAGTTCAGTGCTCACCTCACCACGCACCTCAGCACTTTAGTTATCACTTAAGGTGACTGCCTTGATTCCTGAAGGTTGTGCCACCTGGCTGGTGGAGCAAGATGGCGGAGCAAAGTGGCTAGGGAAGGCTGCCTCACAGCCTCACAGCTCCTCAGCTCCACAACTCCACAACTCTCCGAGGGTGCAAACCAGAAGGGGGGCTGAGGCAGAGATTTCCAGTCTGTTGTTTGTTCCCTCCTACTACCCCCAATTGCCCTCGTAATCTCACCTCAGTTCGCTGCGCTGTGTGTGGTGTGAGGTGGGGGACGGCAAGCTGGGGATACTGCTGCTGCAGTTAGGACCCTCGTTGACCTCACTTCGACTTTCGCGGCTGCTGAAAACGCCTCAAATTCCGGGCGCCGCAGCCGCTGCTGTGGGTGCTGCACAACAAAGTGATGCTTTGTGGCAAGCGTACCTGCACTCAGGACCGGGATCCTCGGCCGATAAAACATGCAGCGGGATCAAGGAAGGGAGCAGGCACGCCACTTGCGTTCGGTCCGCTGGGGGGGCACAGCTACGGACTGGACCGGACCAGACCGCAATCCTGCTGCCCCCAGAGAAGGAGCCCGGTGCTGGAACGAAAGGTGGGGCTGGAGCCGGGCCGGGCGTGAGCTTGATCGCCACGGCCTCGCCGTCCACGGCGTCTCCCTGCTCTCAGCTATTGGCGAACGGTAAAACGAGGATCTGGATCGCAAACGGGTCAGTTCCTGCCTCTTTCTCTCGCTGTAGCTTATCCCAATCCAAAGCGGCAGACCTATTATTTTATCTGAAATTCATTCTTTCTGATAGGACAGCTACAGCCCTGAGAGTGAAAATAGCTTTTGGTGGTTTGTCACTATAGGTGCGTCTTGTATGTACCACTTTTAAATACTAGGCATGATACCTTTTAGGCTACAATGCATAATTGATTGTGACTAATTTAATATTTAAAAATAGAGCTCTTTCCTGACAGAAAGGGTTATTTTTACTTCTTCGCCTGCAGGTTTGTAAGCTGCAGGAGTCAAGCTATGCACGTAACGACGAGGCCAGGTTTTCTTTGTTGTCACTCTAGTGGATGGCTCAGTAAGTGCTGCAGTCCACAGGTGACACTTTTGGCCTTATTGTAAAGGTGAATGTGTCATTTGGGACTGGCCAATTTTACCATATTTTAGGGTCCAGAGTTCATACATTGTGGCCTGTACAGCAGTTCCCCAGTGTACTAGTATTGCTGGCTTTTGAACTTTGCATACTGGGTCATCGCTCTAAGGGCAGTTTCTGCTGGAAGACGAGTCTGCCTTGGTCCTAGAAGCCTGCCTAACTGCCTGCTGAGAATGGGAAAGAGCGTGTATGGCTCTGTGATCGGGTCGCGGATCGACCCAATCTTTCCAAGATGGTGGCCGCAATGACCCCGAATGGCAGCGCCGGCAATGCTCCACTCGCGAGAGAAGGGAGACAGGGAAAAGGGGCGGAAACGGAAGAGGATACTCTCTTGAGGCCGGCAAGTGCGGTGTGCAGAGGAAGTCCGGAGGACGCGACAGAGACACAGGGACCTAGAGAAGAACACACCGAAGGTGAGGAACCTGCAGGAGAGCTGGAGTTTGGAGCGGAAAACGTGAAGCTGCCCAGTACTCCAGGAAGCAGCTCTAGGAGCAACGCGCGTGGGTCCAGTCCTTCCCCAGTAGAAGAGAAGGCAAGTGACTGAGTTGCCATTTTCTTTTGTTAAGGGGTTAAAGGGCACCCAAGCGTGATTGGGCACAGACCTTTTCCCCCACTAAAGCACGAGGCACAATAGGGACGGTGAAGGGTGCACTTGACCCCTCCCCCCAATATCCACTTTCAGACCTCCCATCCACTTACCCCTGCCTATGCTTCTTTCTTGTCCAGTACCTTTATGAAGAAGAGGGCCCAGACGGTGTAGCCCTCGGGAGCAAGATGAGAAGCTGAGAATAGCATGGACACCTGTTAACCCAGCATACCTAGAATCCCAACAAGAGAATCCCCACCAGTGCTGATTATACCGCATCCTTTTGGTTTAACGTTATAAGGATTGTGACTAGTGTAGCTAATAAAAATCATCTGTAAAGATACCCGGGGTCGTGCGTTTCTAGGACCTGTGTCATATCCAGACCCACCAGAAGCGAAGTAGAATACAGGCTCTTTAGGAGGATTGTCTGCACAGGAGGAGATGCCCATTATGTTCCCAGCCTGAGGAACACCCAGAGAATGTCCTTATTGTTTATTGTGAAAAGTTATGATTAAGGCAGTCAGCCTGTCGTATCAATTGTGAAAAGCAATTTTAAGTCAATAGGCATTGCCTATTACTCTGTATTAAAGTCTACAGATAGGTATTTTGTTACATGGAATTCCACAGATTTCTGTAGTGTGCAGGGATTTTGGTACTTTTACCCCCTCTAGCAGAACATGGTTTAAAGATTTGCACTGTGATGATCCTTGTTAAGCCCTTTTAGGGAAGGTAGTATATCACTTTGCCATCTGTCATTTTGTATACTTTTGTAGTTTTATGACTGTATGCCTGATGGTTACCTTGTGGGAAATCTTAAGCTCTATACGAGAGGACAGAGTTGGTTATGGTGACAAACTAATGATAACAGCTTTAGGCCTGATTGGCTCACTGGGAAATGATATTTTAGATGCCCCCAGCCTGATCTGTTTAATATGAAAGGTAAAGAAAAAAAGCAGTAGGCCTTGCGTATTTATTGTGAAAATGATATGTTAAAGTCGCTAGGCATTTAAGAATGGATTGCTATTACTCTTTATTAATGCCTGTCGATGGGTATTGTGCTACGCTCAGTAGCAAAGTAAAAAAAACTGCAAAAGTAGTAACAGTTATGCACAAATCACACTCTTCTGCATATAAAAACGAATAGGAGGCAGCGCTGACAAATAGCATCTACGATAAACCGCATACTCTTAACAGAACTGGACCTGACCTTGCAATTGATATGAAAAAACATGAGATTTTAAAAAGTCCTTTAAAAGCTGGTGAAGTATGGGGAGGGCAAGGATGAGTACGCTATGACGCGAAGGGTGAAGGGTTTGGGATTCGATCTGAACCTTTTTCCTGAGCACCAGATGGCTAGAGATGGTCCTGGTGACACATTCAGTCAGCGCTTCCTTGCATTTTCTACTACAGCGTTTTGGTTCCAAAGGATGGACCAGTGCCTGTGGCAACACTTCCTCGAGAGTTTGAGGTGGTCTTTCACTTACAATAGTGGGGCTATCATGGGTTTGGAGAGCCATCCTTTGTCTTTATGCGTCTGAAGTAGAAAACCAATAGAAAATTGACACAATGAGGAACCGAAAGGCGTGAGCTTGGTATATGCAAACTTGTTGAAGTGTGCCAGACTTGTGGGTTTGCCATATATTGTATCTGTGTATCATTCTCGCATGCTGCATCCTGTCAGTTCGCCTGGATCCTGTTGGCGCAGAACCAGTTCTTAAGCTTCCTTGACTGCTCACCCTGCTTCAGGTACCGCTACTGCCGCATGCTGGAGGAAGGCTCCTTCCGAGGGAGGACAGCAGACTTTGTCTTCATGTTTCTGTTCGGGGGATTTCTCATGACAGTATCCTTTCAGCGGGTCCAGCCCCTGTTTTCCCTGCTGCACTTTACTCCTTAGACCAAACCTTTATAGAGTGTTCAGGTGGCCATGTCATTAGCTCAAATAAATGATTCACCTGCTGTTTAATCCCCTACCACCCTGTCGTACATTGCAATTGTTTGTAGCCAACTTTCTATTGTTTTTCACTAATCTTTAACACCTGCACTCTTCAAGAAGTCTGTGCAATATTAAAAAATGGCTTGGACTTGTAATATGAAAATTACAAGTACAAACTTGTGGACGTGAGATGCAAGGTTCCTGAAGCATGGCCAGAGTGGTTGGTGTCACCAGGGACAACATATTTCCCATGCTGTTGATTGACATATTAGCTGTTTGTGTGTGAGGTACAGGTGGGAGACCACCCTTAATGTAACAAAGGGGCTTTGCTATACATATTGGATAAATGCGATTCATAATTTCTAATCTGTATAGCCGAGAGGGCATGTAACTCTGGGGGGATTCGGAAAATGCTTTTATTATTTGGTACAGGGAAAGTAATTTCTTATAAAACATGGTTGTATCTTCCAGCCCCTTACTGCATCATTGGTATGTTGCTTCTTGTAGTGAAAGAGTAACTCTGATTTGGCATATAAAGAATGTAAATGGAATCTGTATTGCAAAAAATGCAACAATGTACAGCTTCAATTTTGTAGGGAACACATTTTATGGATTCTTGTGGAAGTGCCAGTCAAACCTGCTTTCTGGCAATCTGCAGGTAGAGTCCTGTCCTGGGCCGAATGGCAGCAGTACCAAAATAATGTGTTATAAAACTCCTCCTGATCAGCCATTGTTCCTTAAGTTGTAGGAAAGGCATGCTCTTGCCCAGTTTTTGTAGTTGAAATTTGTCTTCGAAGCTTCTTTTTCCCTGTCCTGGCTCTGAGAGAGGTAGTGTAAAATCACAAAGCTGCTATCGGTGAATTCGTAGAATAAAAATGCAATTTTCTTGGGTCTGGTTAGAAATGATATCACAACTGAACTGTAACAAGGAAAATAGGCAATGATTACAGGGAAATATGATTATACTGTTAATATAGGGAGGTACGAGTTAATTTGAATGGAGGACATGTGAGTCTGTTAGTTGGATTGAATAGAGTAATGGAGGGATAGAAGAGGGAAGAAACGTGTTAATTGGGAGATCATAGTAGTAAGTTGAGGTCTGGGATGAGAAAAGGAGAGATGGATGACGGAAGAACCTGTAGAAAGGGATTAGGGAGGAAGAGAATTAGAGTAGAAAAATGAGGTTTGGGATGAATCAAAGAAGAGATACTATGAGGGAGAATTTAGAAGGGTTGTTTGGGAGATCATAGTAGTAATTTGATGTGTGGGGTGTTTACAAAACTTGGGGCACTTAACACTTAAATTCCACTGGGGAGCCAGAGACAGGAGGCAAGGCTCAGCAGGCCTGAAAGGGACAGACAGCTTTAAAAACCACAATAAACCCCTCTTTGAAGCCAGGGGCAGCCTGAACTATTCGAAAAGGTTTGAGGTAAATGGTTCAATCTATTGTCCTGTGGGGTGTGTGTGTTCTTATGTATGATGATAACCTCGCGCAATACTTTATTCTGAAGAAGGATTTACAGGTCTCTGTCATATTCCTTGCGGTTGTGTACTATCCAGACACTGTGCTTGATTTTGCTGCCAAAGTAAATTTGTGGTTTGTTTTAAAAATCAATAAACTTGATTATCAAAAAAAAACCACAATTAACACAGCTGTTGGAGTATGGGTTTAGAGGAACCGCTCTATATTGGGGAAGTACTCTAGGTAACCAACTGGTGCACAACTGCAATCCTGGCCAAAATACGTGCACGCCCCCGGTCTGATTCCTATGACAGATTAGGCCTGTAAATTTAAGTATAGTTCTGTAAAGTCTCTACAGAAGAGATGAAGACATTTGCCTATGCCCAGCTCTCACAAATGAGCCTCTTCAGCCTGGGGTGGGCCCCTACCAGGAAGCAGCGATGCACCCCTTGGAGCTCTCTTATCTACTAGATAACATAGTGGTTGTGTGCGCAAAGCGACTTGGCCTCTGTCATCAGATAACTAGCCTGCATCTGATGCAGATTAGATTTCGTATCTGTTGTTTCTCTGCACGCAGCAGTCACTTCACACTATGTTTGAGTAATCCTCACAGGCTCAATCCAAGCACTTTGGGGTGGGTAAGCCCACCTTTTCAGTTTACTGAACACAACTCCATTCACCAGGAGGGTACTGGCCAACCGTTGTACCAGTACAGTCATGTGCATAGTGCTCGCTTTCATAAGCGTGTAGTTTTCACACACAGATCTTTCATTCAGCACACATGGGCACTGATAGCCAGAACTGAGCAGGCAGCCTCACATATTTTACTGGCAGAGAGTGTTGCCATTGGCAGCACCTTCTGTGCAGCAAGCAGCGTTTTTAGCATGGAAATTGGCATGGGCATAATGGAGGGGTGAGAGATGCTGAGGACTGTAGTGGGGATCTCTGGCATGGCACTGGGCTATAAGGGGGTTTGGGAGACGGACAAGGCGGCTGGCACCTGGTGAGCCATGGTCACTCCTCCGGCAGAGACCTCTGGAGGGCTGCGTGTATAGCTCGCCAGCGTCTTGCGTCAGCGACTCGCTCTTCGCTTTGGCCGGAGTGGTCGCTCCCAGTGCCCCTGGCGTCTACTGGTATCGTTGGGCAGCGCTTTTTGTCGATTTTGCCTCCTTACTATTGCCTACAGCTCTGCCTGACTGCCGCTTTGCTTTTAATGCGCTTTGGATTTTAGATTGTAAATTTATCTGCTGTGTTAGCGCGTTTTCCCCAAGCGCTCTGCTGTGCTCCCCCCTCCTCCATTTTGTTTATTGTTGTCGTCTTGTGCAGCCCGCCCCGCCTCCCAGCTGAGCCGCCCTCCCACAGACTACAAACAGCGCTTCCCTACCTGGAAGCGCTGTGACTCGCTCTTCGCTTTGGCCGGAGTGGTCGCTCCCAGTGCCCCTGGCGTCTACTGGTATCGTTGGGCAGCGCTTTTTGTCGATTTTGCCTCCTTACTATTGCCTACAGCTCTGCCTGGCTGCCGCTTTGCTTTTAATGCGCTTTGGATTTTAGATTGTAAATGTATCTGCTGTGTTAGCGCGTTTTCCCCAAGCGCTCTGCTGTGCTCCCCCCTCCTCCATTTTGTTTATTGTTGTCGTCTTGTGCAGCCCGCCCCGCCTCCCAGCTGAGCCGCCCTCGCCCCTCCCCCTCCACTATCCATATATGACAGTAGTTCCCGCGCGCAGCGTTCACGCGCAGCGACCGCGCCCAATCCGCGCCGAAGGTGCGCCAAAGGTAAGCCCGTCTACGCCCGTCCGCGCCTGGACCGCGCCCAGCGCCAGTTCCCCTGGCCCTCGCATTGCCCAGCCCTCCCGCATTACCTACGATGCCTCCACCCTCCTAGCCCTTAGCCCCGGCCGCTCCCCCAACTGCGTCCAAGCCGCTCCTGGACACACCCATGGACCTTTCTCATGCTACTCCTGCAAATTCATCGGCACCGTCAACAACCCCGCTACGATCACACCTCAGATTCCCGACCCCAACCACCTACAATGCATCTTGCTCAACACCCGATCGGTCCACAGGCACGCCATTGACCTTTGGAATCTACTAGACACCATCTCTCCGGACGTCGCCTTCCTAACAGAAACATGGATGAACGCCTCCTCCGCCCCAGACATCACCATTGCCATCCCAGAAGATTATAAGATCATACGCAAGGACCGTACCGGCCACACAGGAGGAGGAATCGCTATCGTCCATAAGAAATCCATCCACATCTCAACCAGCTCTGACGTCAATCTCGCCAACTCTGAACACCTTCACTTCCAGATCCACATCGACCCCAAGACCACACTCAGAGGCACCCTCCTTTACAGGCCACCAGGACCCCGCGCACAATTTAGTGAGGACATCACGGACTTCATCACTCCACACGCGCTCCCCTCCAAAGACTACATCCTTCTGGGAGACCTCAATTTTCACCTTGAAAAGAACAACGACCGCAACTCCACCACCCTTTTGGACAACCTCGCCAACCTCGGACTTAAACAACTGGTCACTTCCCCCACCCACATCGCAGGTCACACTCTCGACCCTATCTTCACCTCCAACAATCATGTCTCCTTCAGCCACACCACGAATCTCCTCTGGACTGACCACAGCTGCGTTCACTTTACCTACAACAAACCCAAACCCAACAACCACCCCCACCCAACTCTGCAAAGAAACTGGAACAAAATCACCATCGACCAGATCTCCTCATCGCTTCTTCTAAACCCCCCAGCCCACTCCTCAAACCCCGACCAAGCCGCCACTAACCTTACCCTATGGCTATCCAACAGCGCCGACACCCTAGCACCACTGAAAAAACGACAAAGCAAACCTGGCAGCAAGAAGGCCTCATGGTTCAACGATGATCTTAAGAAATCCAAGAAACTCTGCCGCTCTCTTGAGAAGGCCTGGAAAAAAGACCCAACCACCAGCACCAAGGACGCCTTCAAAAACGCCACCCGCATACACCATCAACTGATCCGTAAGGCCAAGAAAACCGCCTTCAAGGAACGACTAGATAACAACGCCCACAATAGCAAGGAACTTTTCAACATCGTCAAGGAATTTACCAATCCCTCGGCCAACTCTAACGACATCACCCCCTCTCAAGCCCTCTGCGACTCCCTAGCCTCATTCTTCCACAACAAAATCGCAGACATCCACAACAGCTTCAACAACCAACCCGGAGACCAACCCATCCGACCATCTACTGGACCTTCACCCCCCTTAAACATCCTTACTGAATGGAACACAATCTCCACTGAGGACACCATCCGCCTGATGAACTCCATCCACTCAGGATCCCCCACAGACCCATGCCCTCACCACATCTTCAACAAAGCAGACTCCATCATAGCACCGCACCTCCGAGATGTCATCAACTGCTCCCTCAACTCCGCCACCTTCCCGGAAAGCTGGAAACACGCTGAACTCAGCGCCCTTCTGAAAAAACCCACAGCGGACCCCACCGAACTCAAAAATTACCGCCCCATCTCGCTCCTTCCATTCCCGAATAAAGTCATCGAGAAAGCTGTCAACAACCAGCTCGCCGCCTTCCTCGAAGCCAACAAATCCCTCGACCCCTCACAGTCCGGCTTCCGAGCAAAACACAGCACTGAGACCGCCCTCATCGCAGCAACAGACGACATTCGAACTCTACTAGACAATGGAGACACAGTCGCCCTCATCCTCCTCGACCTCTCCGCAGCATTTGACACAGTATGCCATAGCACCCTTCTACAGCGCCTCAGAAACATCGGAATCCAAGGAAAAGCACTGGAATGGATCACCTCGTTCCTCACCGGAAGAACCCAGAAAGTCCGCCTCCCACCATTCAAGTCAGAGGCCACTGAAGTCATCTGCGGCGTACCACAAGGATCTTCACTCAGCCCCACCCTTTTCAACGTATACATGAGCCCCCTCGCGGCCATCGCCCGCCAACACAACCTCAACATCATCTCCTACGCGGATGACACTCAACTGATCCTATCACTCACCAATGACCCTAGCACCGCCAAAACTAACCTACACGAAGGAATGAAAGAAGTAGCCGAATGGATGAAACACAGCCGTCTGAAACTGAATTCTGATAAAACAGAAGTCCTCGTCCTAGGTACCTCCCCCTCCGCATGGGACGATTCTTGGTGGCCAGAAGCCCTTGGAACAGCACCCATCCCGACAGACCACGCACGGAACCTGGGCGTCATTCTGGATTCCTCACTTTCAATGAACAGACAAGTCAACGCCGTCTCCTCATCCTGCTTCAACATTCTTCGCATGCTCAAAAAAACATTTCGCTGGATCCCCACCGAAACTAGGAAAACGGTCACCCACGCTCTGGTCACGAGCCGACTGGACTATGGAAACACCCTCTACGCCGGGACTACCGCTAAACTCCAGAAAAAACTCCAACGAATCCAAAACGCCTCAGCCAGGCTCATATTAGACATCCCGCGTAAAGAACACATCTCTGGTCACCTGAAAAACCTCCACTGGCTTCCCGTCAATAAGAGGATCACTTTCCGGCTCCTAACCCACGCACACAAAGCACTCTACGAAATCGGACCAGAATGCCTCAACACACGACTGTCCTTCTACACCCCCTCCCGCCAGCTTCGATCTTCCAACCAAGCCCTTACCACTGTACCTCGCATCAACAAGACCACCATGGGAGGTAGATCCTTCTCCTACCTGGCAGCTAAAACCTGGAACTCACTTCCCACTTACCTTCGCCTTACCCAGAACCACCTAGCTTTCAGAAAGCAACTTAAAACGTGGTTATTTGACAAGTAATCCCCCACCCCTCCTTAAGCGCCTTGAGACCCTCTGGGTATGTAGTGCGCTATATAAATCCTTTGACTTGACTTGACTTGACTCTTCAGTCGTGACTTCGTCTGTAATCTGTGATCCAAGCTTATCTGGTGCCTACAGGTGCTGGTTTCAGATCCTTTCTGGAGCTCTTTTTTTGTTTCACTGAAGTAATTCCTCAGTATTTGATGGTGACTGGTCAGATGTCTCCTAAGATTTCAGGATTTAAACTCTGTTGCAGATGCTGCAGATTATGTCCTTATCAGACCCACATCACACTCTGTATGTTGGTGCTTGGGCTCAGAACATGATGTTCCCAAAGACATCAATGAAAAATGGCGCTTCTGGTCCCTGCTCTGTGCTTTTTAGTTTTGGCAAAGCCTGTAAAAAGCAGATCACCCACTCTGTCCTTTCAAGTGAGATGTGTTATAGTACCCTGCGCAACTTGAGTCCAGTCCGTGCAGCCATTCCTCCTCTTTGGTGTGATGATGGGGCGAGAGGAAGGATGGAACTAATGGCAGATGGCACAGCCGGTAGGAAGGAACAGCTTATTTTAGTAGAAAACTTTGATAGATGGACAAACTGATAGGATTTAAAGTTATCCGACCCTATGTACTACAGTTATCTACCAACAATACTTTATTCAGAGTGAGAAGTAAAACTGGACAGTTATGCATCTGCTCGAATGGGAATGCCTTAATAAAGTCAACACCAGATTCAACTCATATTGAGAAACAATAAAGGAGAAGAAAAAATAAGTAAAGTAATCCTTTTTGGAAAATGATGCTCCAATAGTACTAACCCAAACAAGGATGGCTACTCTGGGAGATGCATTAGGATGAACAGGGTAGCCAAGTAACCTTTAACTGGAGCTGCTGCCAGACACTGCTGTTCAAGAGACATAGTGAACTGGAGGATTTTGGAAAGGCGGGATGTAAAAGCATCTACGCCTTCCGACCGGGAACATTGAACACATTTATTCTAGCGACTTGCATAAATCGATTTTGTAGTGGATTTCCTGGCAGCCAAGACTGGGTTCGCAGCTTCATCAAGAAGACAAAAGTACTTCTGCTGGTAGTGCTCAATCTCCAAATGTGCAGCCACAGCATATGGGGACTAGAGTGGAGAATTTGATCGTCCTGCTGCGAGGGTAGGTCCACCAAATGCACGAGTAGAAGCAGTGGATAAATGCTGACTGCCAACAGATCAGCATACCGGAACTTCCTTTCCCAATATAGGGTGATCAGGATCACCTGGGCATGATACTCCCACACATTCCGCAGTACTTTTGACAGAAACGGAATCAGAGGGAACGCCTTTTAACAAGGTGATTATGAAGGTATACGCCGGAACCATTCAGAGGGAAATATTTGGCACAAAACTCAGAACACTTCCTGCTGTGGGCTGTGGCAGAGATATCCATTTATAGGGATCACAATCTAGAAAGGATCACCTCCATCGCATTGGTCGTCTTCGTTCATGATGAGGGTACAAGATAGGTGACCTGTTACCTGGAAAATTCCCTGTTGTTGTACCCATTGCATGAACTATGGTGTTTTCTGACAGAAACAAAATGGTATTTCCCAGGATGGAAGAGACACGCCTTCATGGTAAATGGACCACCACAGCTTTAGCACCTTAATCTGCAGGTGCTGCTTCAATGCAAATCAAAGACCTCACTGCGCTGTTGTGTTGTTCAAATGAGCGCACCTCAGTGGAACGTTGAGTCGTTGATGACCATGGTAGCTCGTGACTGCGGAGGGCTGAAAGGGTGACTCACCTAAACATTGGAATATATATCCTGATGAATTCTTGGGAAGATTTGCACCTCAGCAGAAAAACTGTTAGGTCTTTGAGTGAGGGTTCGGCCTGATGTCATACACAGGCCAGCTGCACCCCATTAAACCTGAAAAAAATATCCCTGCCATCCAGTGAGCGATCTACCCCCTCTCCCCAGGTAGATTAGATTAGCTGAAAACACTCATGTGCTTTATGGTGGGTTGCCTCCACACCTTTTTTTGCCTCATAGTATAATCCCTGGTGTCTACCCCCTCCCCCCACCACACCTAGAAGGCAGAATGGGGTCAAACCTCAAATAGGACAAACTTTCTTTCTGCCCCCCAAGGGGTTGAAGAAAGATGATATTTCTCTTTTTGGGGCTGTGCATGGCTAGATGCCAGGGTTGGCTTCTCCCACCCCTTTTTTGCACCCGTCTACAATCCCTGGTGTATAGTTGGCGTTCTTCACCTGGAGGGAGACAGATAGGGGGGCAAACCTCCTTATCTGTCTCCCATTGTTGGCAGAAAGTCTATTCTCCTTTTGGGTGCGGGAGCACAGCCCCATGCCTGGACAAGTGGCTCCCAACACTTCTGTTTTTTGGGGCCTATTTTTTCCCTGGTCGTTAGTGGGCTTTCACACACACAGGCAGGCGTGCAAAATGCCAGTCAGCCATGTTTTATTTAAACAGCCTGCAAATTGCTTGTTTTGACACTAAATAGGGTTATAAACACAGAAGTATGTATTAATTTCTAAATGACTTTTCAGTCTTTGTTCCCTATTATTATCTTTAATGTATCATTCAGGCAGCCCCAGAACAACATTTTTTCTATTTATATTTGCTGTTCAAAGTATGCATACAAGTGCTGAAAATACAGCTTTAGGTGACTGCTTATTTTTGTACCGCCTGGGACATAAAAATAATGAGCTGGCAACCTTCACTATAGGACTGGAAGTTTGCTGCAGGGTCAGCACATTATTTATTAACTCCACCATGGATCTCTGAATAATGCCATAATAGCAATAGTTTAACACATTTGAAACCTATGCTGCAGTCAATACATGCTGAGTTACTTCAAGTGTCTGGGATTGCACTTTGCATTCAGACAACTCGCTCCTCATTCTCTCCCTTCACTTTCACGTTCACCCTGCACTCACACTGATCCTGGTGCACTCACACCATTCACCCGGTCACCCTGCACTCACAGTGATCCCTCTGCACTCACAATGCACTTGCGCTGGTAACCCTGGAGTCACACGAGCACAGTACTCACCCTGCACTCATGTGACACTTCACTCACCTGTCCTCCTCACAGGTCACTCTGCAATCTCACTCAAATAAGCCCACCACTAACCATACATTAATTTGTCCCACTCTCCACTTACATCCGCACCCAAATTCATATGGTCACCTCACTCACCCTGCAGTCACTCCTCTTACCCTACTCACACTGTTGCATGGCTCACCGTGCACTCACATGGGCACTCCTGCCACCCACACAGTGCAGAGGTTTAATGTGCCTGCTACAAAGAACGTGTACCATGCAGATCACTGAACTGAGTGTGAGTAAGCAATGAGTAGCGCTATAAAAAACTAAGGTTGCATATTAGCAAGGGCCATATCGCCACTTTATTGGCACTTTTTGCCGCTAAAGCGGCAATATTTTTATCGCCCTCACAGCAAGCTGTTGCTAACAGCAGTTAGTGACAGCTTTTAGGCGACAGCGACCGGTTTGAGGCCTGCTTTGCATGTCAGCGTTATTTATCACTAATGACATGCAAAGTGGGCGTACCGAAACTGTTAGCGACTGAATGCAGTCGCTAACACAGTTATCGCCTATTACCAAGGCAGGCAAAGCGATAAAAAAAATTGCGCTAAGCGAGATTATCGCTATAATCTAACGCCTGCTAAAAACATGACTTACCTGTTTATCCAATGGGAGGTGGATTTTCAGGTTAAGTCCCCATTGTCGTTAAAGCGTGAATTTCGCCACTTTTACTGGATATTTTAGCACAATGGAAAAAAACGTTGCTAATAGCATGTTTTCTCCGCTAACATATCCAGCGATAAAAAAAATGTGCAAAGGGCATTTTGCGATAAATATCGCTATTCCTTGCTAATATGCCCCTAAATGTTTGCCAGAAAGGTTCTATAGAGAGATGAGGTGCATCATTGGTGAGTGGTAGTGAGGGAATTCATGGAGAAGGAGGAAATGGGGGTGGGAGCGACAAAAAAGACTGTTGCACTGTGTGCGACAAGTGCTAGGGCCAGCCCTGGCTGGGAGTGTTGGCCCCCATCCGAAGTTCAGGTCTAGTTGCACCACTGTACACAAGTATGGGCATGCCGTTCCCCATCAAGGTTTTCGACCTAATTTACAAAGAACACATTTACATGCACTGCAATCCAGCCTTCCAGGGGGGACCCTTGATAGAGACAGCTCTGTTTTTGCCTGGAAAAATTCCTAAACAGATTCTTGTAAATACTGTTTTGTATAATTTCTTTTTAATGTGATTGATGGTAGGAAAGTCTGTTACTATTTGCAGAGAAATGTGTTTGTTTCACGCAACAACCATAAAAAAGTTTATTTTAGATCCAAGCGGGTCTTCACATATGAGAAATTATAGGATATCACTGATATTATTTGCTGTGAAATTAGTGGGCTGCTGCTTTGTTACAACAGTGAAAACACATCCCTATCTCTGAATATTAGATGTAAACACTTTTAGAATTTCGACCATAGTGCCTGTGCACAGTTAGTAGCCTGGCTAAAGAGGGTATGGCAGAGCTGAAAGTAAATCATTTAAACTCAAAGCTGTACTGAACAGGGGCCCCCAAAATAATTTTGGTCCAGGGCACCCAAAATTCTTAAAATGTCCCTGCCACCTCAAAGTCTGTCAGACAACATTGCTGAAAGTAAAGTAGACAACTTCATTAATTTATTAATAGTTCTATTTTTTTTAAACATAAGCCCGATGCGTCCTCCACTGCTTCAGGCAAGCAACTTATCGTACCACTAATGAATTCTCAATTAGGTGTTCGTTTTGCGCCCTCTCTGCGGACTTTCAACTTTGTCTTCGGATCCATGACTGGTTGGTGGGCAATTATCCCATTATAATGCTGCCTAAAACACTTGTTAAAGATTTCTAGAGAAGATTTGTTTCTCATGTACCAGCTCTGAGCTAGGGAGTGCTCGAAAAATCTGATAACACTGTCTTCCTTACAGTCCCAAGTTTTGTCTGAAAATGTCTGCAGATTATTCAGCTTTAGAGAAACTGCTAACGAAACTCTCTTGCCTTTTAGCTTGTCTTATTTATGTGAGATTGGGCTCTCAGCACTTGCCGTATTAAAGACTAACAGCCAGATTCATTAAGGTGAATTGCGCTCGCAAAGGGCCAGATTCTCAGAATCTGGCCCTTTGCGAGTGCGATTTTTGCATTTGGGATTCATCATCCCAAATGCAAAAATCGGTAATAGCGAATTCGCAAATTTGCGAGGAATTACATTTAAGGAATCTCTATTTGAGATTCCTTAAATGTAATTCATCATCCATTTGCAAATTGCGAATTTGCAATTTCGGGCCGCTATTTACCGCGAGGTCAAACCTCGTGGTAAATAGCGAAAACTTAGAAAAATGCTTTTAAAAGCATTTTTCTAAGTTGCATGTTGCACACACACATGTCCTTTGGACATGTGTGAGCGCAACACCTGTTTCAATTTGCATTTAAGGGGTGCTACAGGGTGTCCTTTGGACACCCCTGGCACCCTTTAAATCGCTATCTTATTTGTGATTAGCTAATTGCTAATCGCAAATAAGGAATACCCCCCATTCATTCCTATGGGCCTTTTGGCCCATAGGAATGAATGGGGAGTATTCCTTATTTGCGATTAGCAATTAGCTAATCGCAAATAAGATTGCGATTTGAAGGGTGCCAGGGGTGTCCACAGGACACCCTGTAGCACCCCTCAAATGATCTGTGACACAGGTGTTGCACACACACATGTCCAAAGGACATGTGTGTGTGTAACATGCAACTCAGAAAAATGCATTTAAATGCATTTTTCTGAGTTTTCGCAATTTACCGCGAGGTCTGACCTCGCGGTAATTTGCGCCTATAAATAGCGAAATCGCAAATTGAAATAGGATGTTGAATAGCATTTAAGGAATCTCAAATAGAAATTCCTTAAATGTCATTTCCTCGCACATTTGCGACATCGCAATTAGCGATTTTTGCTTTTGGGATGCTGAATCCCAAAAGCAAAAATCGCACTCGCAAAGGGCCGGATTCTCAGAATCCGGCCCTTTGCGAGCCGATTTAGCCTTCATGAATAAGGCTGTTAGTTTCCTTGCCCCAGTGAGCTTTCAGTGCCCGTGGAAGAACATTGAAGACAAGGTCCCCCTGCATCCCCATGCCACCTGTCATGGGTGAGCACTGGAAGCCCCTTCACCATGGCAAGCCCATTTAGGATACACTGGTTATTAGGGTGGGGGCTTAACACACTTCTCATAAGTGAGCCTGGATTTGGGGCAGATGGTAGTTCTTGGGATATGTAGTTTTGTCTTTTTAAAAACCTCTTCAGTGGAGTTTCTTAGTGTCTGGTAGAATGCTGCTTGGTATCCAGTTCTGATCTCAAATGGGTCAGTGCATTCCGAGTCAGGGTGAGCATATCAGTTTTATCCGTGGAAATTAGACAAGGTAAGAAAGTGCATTACATTTTTGCACTTTAGGCATTGATCATTAATAACAATAATGGTTAACCTGCCCTAATTTGATTTGCACTCTACCTTGATTTATTTTATTGTTATCCTTGACTGACATTAACTCTTTTAACTGACCTATAGATGGTCAGTGTTTCATAGATTTCTTATTTCTATGGTTCAGCCCCTTTGTATACACCTGCCAACTGGGGATCCAGCAGGAGACTCTCCAAATCGCCGTTAGACCAAATCAAAAGCAAGAGTTGTTCAATGGATTAATTTAAAGTGGAGTTATAACATGCAAAGACTCCAGGGGTTCTCCTGTGAGTAGACAGGGGCTTTCTCGAACAGTCCCAAGGTGCTCTTCTAGAGGGTAGTGTGATCGAGCAGCCTTAGGCTTATCAGAGATAAAACATCAGCAAATGCACACAATAGTAAATAAGTAATACACACAACTCAATAAGGAGATACACACCAATTTATAAAAAATATCCAGTATCTTTATGTATATGTTTAGGCACCAAAATCAATTTGTTCAGGTTAGTACGTTTTTCAAGAGAAATACTTTTAAATTCAAAAAGTCGACAGTGCAATTTTTAGAAACTGCAATGTTATCCTATGGGAGGAAAAGTAAGTGTGTCATTCAGGTACAGTACAGCGACTTATGGGACCACTGTCCAGGGGTTAAGGTGAATGGTGGGCAAGGTCCACGCAGCACCATCAGAACACCACCAGCGGCACTAGGACAGCCTGGTACAGAGGTGCAAAATAGCATCCGGTGCCCAATGTTACTCAATGGAGATCGGTCTTTGCGTAAAGAGGCTGCAGTCTTTGACTGGGGGGCCAGAGGGCCGAACCAACAAGGGGGCTCAGGCCTCCTGATGTTTAGGGACACCTTTGGCCCACTTCTCCACGACCCAGAGGCGATGGGTGCAGAGGTGTCCTTTAGGAATTGGGTTTTTCTTACTGTGAGCCGTCACGGTAGAGTGGGCCTGCGTGCAGAGTCTGCAGCATTGTCAGAGAGTTCACTGAGGGATGAAACCACAGTGGATTCTGTCTCCGAAGGGCAGGAGGACCATGATAACACAGTTGACCCACTTTAATTCAGGCTTGGAGCGACGAGTGCAGTGGTATCTTCAGGCGTCAGGTTTTTGCAGACACAACTCCTCTTCAGGAGTCTTTGGTTGCCTGTAGGGAAGCAGGTCTGCTACTTCTCAGAAGGCCTAGGTGTCTGGGTGAAGGGCAGGCAGATCTCCAGAGCTTTGTGGACTCAGCAGCTGCAGAACTAGTGGTCTTTTGGCACGATTTTTGAAGTCCGCAGGAAGGCCGGCAGGGTTGGCGCCAAGTCAGTTGCTGGGTTTTCTGTTCTTGCAGTTGCAACTCTTCATGTGCGTCTTCTTTTTCAGGTCAGCAGGATAAGATTGTCTGGTGCCTGGGGCTCTGCTCAATACTGAATTCGGGAGGTTAGGTGAGTGTAGAGTAGTAGCCAATGGGCTACTGACCCTTGGGGTCATGCCCCTATATGACCACTCCCTGCCCCACAATTCCTAAGTTTGCCATCAAAAAGATGGCAATTTCTGAAACGTTGTGTCCACCTAATATTAATATTAGGTCACCTTAGGGGTGGTACTAGCCTGGGGGCGGCATGCCTACTTGACTAGCTAAGTTTCCTGCCTGTCCAGGTGCCCAAGGGCTCTGGGCCAATGAGGTTGGCTTCTTCTCCTATGAGCGAAGCCAGACTCTCATTTCAAAGCCATTGGCTCATTTGAAGCTTCCCTAGCTTGGAATGCTAATCAGTGGGTCATTCTGTGGCAGGGGGGTGTAAACTCCCTTTCCCGAGGAGGCTTTGTTTCTGACCTCCTGAGACCAAAGGCTCTCACCCTTGGGGTCAGACACTCGTCTCTGGGGGCAGGCTGGCAGAAACCAGTTAGTCAACACCCCAGGGTCTGGTAGGTTTTCAGGAGATACCTCTAAGGTGCCCTATGGGTGCATGTATTAATAAATCCAATACATGTGGGTTTATTAATATGAGATGTTTGATGCCAACCATCCTTATCTTCAGTGAAGCCATCATGTAGCTGGGGAACTCCTTTTCAGCAGTGTCCAGCACGTCTTAAAAATGCTTCTTTGGTCACTTGCACTGGATGTAATAGAACTGAATGGCTCAGGGGCATATCTGCTCATTCAGGTATGCCCTCACATGTAATATTAGGCACGTTGCTTTAGGGCATTCAGGCCTGCTGTAGGGGTGACTTACAAATATTACATGTAGTGTTAGGGGACATGGTACACAGGGATGTGTGTGTGGTTTCCCTTTTGTCTGCACCAAAACATGCAGCCCACAATGGCAGCCTTGCATGTGTTTGGTGAAGGCTGCGTTAGGGCAGCATAATTTGTGTTGCAGGCCTTTGGGACCCACTTCAGTACCTCAGGCCCCAAGAACCAGGGGTTCCACTAACTAGGGACCAACAGAGAGTGCTAAGGGTATTGCCAACTGGGGGAAACAATTGTATAGTTTTGGGAAAGAGATCTGGCACTGGGGACCTGGCTAGCAGAGGCCCAGCGCACTTCCAGTCGAAATCAGATCAAATACCAGGCAAAAAGTGTGGGTGACCATGTCAAAAAGGGGCACTATCCTACAATAAAGAAGTAATTTCAGTAACTTGACAACTTATTTGCTGTCTCTAGTGTAGTTTGATAAATGACACAAGAAACTGCAGCATTTGTATTTGCATTTATTCTTATAGCTCAACTAAATCTGTGGTCACAGCGTTTGACAGTGTTTTGCACTAGATGTTTTGGTTACTCAGCTCAGCATCCTTGCTCATATCTTTGTTGGTCTATGGAGCCACATCTGAGCATCTCTTAAGTCAATCATATTACAGTTCTGATGCTCGGGTTTAGGCTCCATAACTATATGTAGTAGCTAAATCATGATGAGAGAAATAATGGTGAATAACGCTCTTTAACCCTGGTGGGATTTAGGAAAACTAAAATTTAAGATCTGTAATTCTGTGGTAAACAAAAACAAATTCATCAAAAAGAACGCTGTTAGTAGTGTGGCACAGAACTACTCTCCAAGTTTGCAGCTCTTAGTGTGTTTCTTCTATTATGGACCAACAACCACTTTCCCCACTCCTCCCCACATAGGTGGGTCTGGGGAATGGGTAAATATCTTCATAAAATTGGGGGCATTTGTCATCCATGCCACCTGGAAACTGCAATTAAGTCGCTTCGACATGAAACGTGTATTGTGCTTGCTCTTCTTCTGTGGATATTATATCATGCAAGGAAAGTGATGGCGCACTGAGAAAACACCAATGGTTAATTCTTGTGTAAGGCATCCCTTGATCAGAGGCTGGAATGGAAATGTGGCCTAATGGTCAGAGCTGCTGACTTTAGAACTGGGGAACCAGACTCAGGTCCCAAACTTGGTGCAATATCCTATGATTCTGTGCAAAACACTTACCCACTCACTACCAAAATAATAAACAGAAAAATGTGTAATGTAATCTGGTCCTAATGTGGAGTGATCAAATGCCCTTCTGCTAAGTTTGTGCTATGTAAAGTTGCAAAAACATAAAACCAAATAGATGAATGTAGACTTTCAGTTGGCAGGATATGCGTTGTGTCCTCCTCTATGAGCCGGATATCCAAAACCGGGAAAATGATCTTTGGCAATGGGTGTTTGTTTATTTAAGAGCTTACTGTTGGGAAATCGTATTTTGCCTTCATATGAATTTACTGCTAGCGTGATGGTGTTATACATCTATGTCATGAAATATGCTTATTGGGCAGGCTCTGCTCCTTGACTCTGTAGCTCGCAGCTGTTTGGTCTCTTTGCCAGCCTCTTCTTCTTAGGACAGGCCTTCACGATTATGCTGGTGTATGTGTGGAGCCGCAGGAATCCCTACATTCGAATGAACTTCTTCGGCCTACTTAATTTCCAGGCTCCCTTCCTGCCCTGGGTGCTGATGGGATTCTCCTTGCTGCTTGGCAACTCAATCTTGATAGACTTGATAGGTAAGGTCACTGGTGAGTTTCACAGGATGTTCCTAACAAATCAGCATCACCCGATAAGACGTACTTCGCCCATTGCTGCTGCGCTGTTTTTATCCATCTCCGGCCTTCTCAGCAAACCCATCTTCTACTAAATGCTTGCCTCCTTCCCTTTTTAATAACCTACCTTTTGTGATCTTTCATATAGCTGTTGGTAAATGATCAGTTGTCTCACTGTAATGATTTTGTCTCCTACTTCTCCAAACAGGACAGCCTTGTGCTCTCAGCCTACCTTGCTTTACCACAGCCAAACCCTAAACCCTAATATTACCCAAGTCTCCCTTTACCAGTGCTCACCCTAAACCCTCAAATTAACCTTACCTCCCTTTACCACTGCCAACCCCTAAACCCTATTATTAACCTTTCCTAGCTTTACCACAGCCCATCCCTAAACCCTAACATGACCCTTACCTCCCTTTACCACTACCCACCCGGAAAAATAAAATTATCTTGAACTCCCTTTACTGGTACCCTTAAACCTAAAACGGCCCTCCCTTTACCACTGCCCACCCCTAAACTCTAAAATTATCCTTACCTCCCTTTATCACTACACACCCCTTGAACCCTAAAATTACCTCCCTTTGCATATATATATTCTCTCTCTCTCTCTCTCTCTCTCTCTCTCTCTCTCTACCTCTCTCTACCTCTCTCTACCTCTCTCACCTTATCTAGACTTACCATGCGTGGTAAAGGCATCTGTATGGGAAAGGCATACATGGAAAAGACTGTGTGTTAAAGGATGGTTTCCATCAATTACACTTTCTGGACTCACCAATTTATTTCTCCATCACTGGTTACTGTTCCCACTCTCCACTAGGTTTCTATGTGCGTTTGATGTGAGCTGTACATTTAGGGCCATATGTAGGTAGCTTAATACCGGTCAATAACTGCAGAAAATCAGTAAATTTCCCGTTACCGACCGGTATTTAGCTTTTTCAAATGTAGGTGGCTGGATTTAAGGATTCTGTAATTTACTGATTCAGTAATTCAAGGCCCATAGGAATGAATGGGAATTACCGAATCGGTAAATACCGAATCGGTAATAACGAATATTACCGAATCAGTAACATTTACCAAATTTTTACCAACATTCAATTTACCGATTCCTAAATACTGAATCGGTAAAATTCGGTATTTAGGAATTGTTTAAATTAAATTACCTACATATGGCCCACAGTGTTTAATTCGAGATGGTCACCGATAGTTCCATGCATGAACTACAGAGATCCGAGCGAGGTGGGGTGTAATTGAAGGGGGGGGCGATTAATTACCCTCTGAAAAGACTTGAACTCTGATCCCTGCTTTTACCATTGTGGAAAGAGTTTCCGAAATATGCTTTTACGATCTATAA
This sequence comes from Lissotriton vulgaris, assembly GCF_964263255.1. NCBI lineage: Eukaryota > Metazoa > Chordata > Amphibia > Caudata > Salamandridae > Lissotriton > Lissotriton vulgaris. The sequence continues at coordinate 90,253,206 of NC_141699.1, read as the reverse complement.
GGACTTTTTTTTTAAACCAAACAAAGCTCCCCAATATTATCCATGAGGAGAGTGTCACCTGAAACCTTGACTCATTGTGTACTCTAGGTGGTGGTGAATCCTGTTGCAAAGATGAACACAATCTATGTTAACCAACCATGATTTTCAAAGAAAATTAATGGAAACAGTTGCTCCTGGCTTGTGTAATTTGAACTCAAGCAAAGGGAGAATTAAGGAAAAAGGGGAGCCCTCCACTCAAATAGACACAATAACAACAAAAAACAATTTCCTGCACCCCTAAGAAACTCTCTTCACAAATTAATTAATACCCTGTTAACAAAATGTCACTGTTTGGGGACGAGCTAGTATAATCATCTGGTTCAAAAGATTGGGGTGTTTACGTTACAATTTGAAAACAGTACAGTACTGTACTAGGTGTTTAGTTGCAGCTAGACAAATGAGGAGTCGCCCCATGTAAGCTAAACCCAATGAGCCATTGAGAACGCTATTTCCTCTCATCATCAGTGGAGCTCCTTATTTCAGGGGGAACACTGAGAAGTTACCACCAACAAAAACATGACCCTCGGTCAGTATTCGATCAAACACCGTGGCAAGAGGTGCAACACATACATGTCCCTGCAATTAGTGTATGGCAGACCCTCAAGAACCTAGAAAACTAAAAATCTGTACTGGGAACTGTACCCAAATACATTTAAAAGACCATACCCTGGAATATGGTTAAAAACAGAATTGCATGTTCTGATCAGTAAGTATGAAAAGCCGTGATGTTTCATTGCCACTAAACCTTAAGGCAAATTCATCAGGGCTAAGCAACCACCCCTATTTGCACTGCACCTAGAAAAAAAGAGAAGGAAAGCAATGCAAACGGCAAATAAAGGGGGCAAAAAGATTAATCAAAAAATATAGTGCATACCTCCAAAATATATATCTAAACTCAGAGAAGGGTTTAAAAATAAAAGTATAATTACTGAATTTCCACTGGAAGACTACATACCAGAGGACACTGGGTACAACAACTTTTATAGTTTTTTCTGTTTATATTGCTACCTGAACGAAATTTGAGAGGTCTTTTCAATAGTTACAAAAAATTATGTTCAGTGGGAGTGACACATTAGAAACCACCCTTCTGGTTACTCAACCAATCCAGCAGTAGCACAACGGTCACAAAACCCACAGATAATCAGCATCTCTTTGTAGGGGCAGAATGGAATCCCGCTGCCTATGTAAAAAACATTTAAAAAATGTAATGTTGGCATTACGAGAAAGTTGTTAGTTAGTAAGAATGGTACAGCTTATGTGGATGAATAAAACAATGTCCTTATGAGAACTCCAGCAAACGCAAAAAGACCCTACGTCAGCGGGTGCATTGATAATCACTACATTATGATGTTATTTTTTTTTTTAAAAGGCTCACTGTGTGTAGCCTGTCTTTTGGCACAATGCCGCAACATAAGTTACCCACACCTATATCCGAAGTTCAGCAACAAGAGGCTGCTGTTTCAACCCTAGGTGAACACACGAGAGTGTCAGCACAGTTATTAGAGGATCATTTTTATGTGTATCCCTCAGTTTCCATGCACAGCTTATGTTACTTAGGTAGATCGACAGTAAGGTGCCCTATCTTTCACATGTAGTCTTTCCTCTATTATGTGGTATGCCAAACTGTGCATTGTGTAGTTATATCTTTTTTTTTATTTTTCCCCTTCAGGCATTGCAGTTGGCCATATTTATTACTTCTTGGAAGACGTGTTCCCCAACCAGCCGGGAGGGAAGAAGCTGCTTGTGACGCCAGGACTACTGTAAGTTGAAACAATGTCCAGTCTCTTCCCATCCATCATTCGGCTTTTTTCTACGCCCAGTGGAATAAACTGTTTGTTGGGCACATGCTTAATATTGTGGAAATGCTCTAAAAATACAAACTTAATATCTCTGACATGAAATGAAAAAGTATCCCCGCAACAGTTTCAAAATGGCGATGGATATGGAAGGGTGGACGCCTGAATAACCAGAGAGAGACTAGGACAGAAAGTCCACGCTTAGAACTAGCCTGCATTTATTGTTGATTTTCACCAGACTTCAACTGACAAAGCTCCACAGTTCCATTTCAAGGAGTCCCAAAAAAATCTCAGTATATCGGTATAGTGTAAGGGCTTTCTCTCTTTTAACACAGCTTTGTTAGCCAACGATGGCCTTATATCTGTATTCCGCAATTATTTGTTCTAACCCAATCTGATTTGTGTGAAGCGGGTCTGTGCATACGTTTATATATAATGTTATGCTAGTTATTTGTAGAGAGCTTTACGCTTCAGAGTATTACTCTCCAAAGCAGTGCTCCTTCACTGGATGGAGCAATGGAGCATTGTGGGTAGCTGGCTTTAGAGCTCTGACTGGTAGTTCGAGAGCTGGAGAGATAACGGGTAGAGGGAATGATGGTGAATGGGGAGGTCATGCCAAGCTGTTTAGTAATATAGAATATACAAATTAATTATAAAATATACTGTTTGGTTTCCCACAGATAGGTTGCAATCCATAAAACGTATGTGCCGTGTGAAATCTTCCACTCCAGGGCTTAAAGCGATGGATGACACTCACCCTTAATCATCACATAAATGCCATCTGAAGTTTTTTCTACATCTTGCATTCTTTACCAAATAAACTATATCTTATACATAAACCTGTGCATACGAAAGTAGTCACTGCATTAGTCCTAACTGGTGCAGTTGTCTTGCAACTCATACAAACCTTGTGTTTAGGGTGGTAGCCGGGCTAAGAACGTCGGCCCATGTGGGTGATGCAAGGAGGAGGCTCCAGGGGTTCCCAGTGAAGCAAATAATTCAGCAAAAGCAGCATGTATCATGCAGGAAGCTTTCCATGACCACCAAAACTCAATCCTAAAGGACCGCTTTACCAAATATTCTCCCCAGCGCACACGAGTAACTACTACCCAGGTACTCCTTCAGATGTCTAAAATCAAGACAGCACAGAACTTAGGCTGGGCTTTCTATCACTTGGAGTCCAACTTTAGAATACTCTACTGCTTTTTGATTTGGCAAGAGAAAGGCAGCCTCTCGCCAGGAAGGCCCTGGAGAACTGCCCCTTATACCTGCTCTTGGTCTTGGGATTCACTCTTCTGCGCCATGATGGAGTGAGTGCGCATTTTGTAAATTAATAAAATAAAGAGCTGTGTCCAGAAAGTCTTAAATTGATGTTTATGGAGTGCCTCCTAAGTCATGTTCATTCTCCAAGTTCTTACCCCTTACTCCCTGCATTGTCACTAATGACTATGGTGGGAGTAGGGGTAAGTAGGTGTTTTAAAATTGAAGTGATATCATTAACGCAAGTCTACAAAATTGTTCAATAAGCATCGGTGGTGTTTTAATGCATGGTAGTTGCAAGTATTGGCTAACAGGCGACATAAAACACATTTCTACCTCAAAAGTGACGATGTTGGTAAATGGAAAATCCTCCTTGATCTACATTAAAACGGTCTTGAGGAGTGTTGTTTTTAAAAAGAGCGAATGCCCCATCTGTCAATACTGACTTCTACCTAGAGTTTGCCTTCTCGAGCTACACCAGTAGCATAAATGAGCGAAGCCAAGGCCCAGCAGCCCTTATGTCTTGAAACAAAATATCCGTGGTGTGCAGGACAACCTGCTTTGAACCAAACTGAAAATATCTTGATGGACATGCTTTTTCTTAAGAATAGAGATTTGTGGCCTGGCATGTCCAATTCTGGTGCCGAGAGGTCATTGATGTAAGGATCTCTCAGGTGGACAGTCCCTCTCTCACTGGAGGAGAGGCCCCAGACTCCAGTTCCTAGGTGGGCACTGGCTGTGCTACTGAAAGAATTCTGCACCAGAATTAACTGATGTGAAAGTATAAGCAAAGTCATGTTCACTGGGCAGCAAGTGAGATCCTTTCAAAGCAGAAATCGTTTGATATGTAGTTGCACTATAACATTACCCAGCACTTAGGTTGTGTGGCCTCCTGCTAAAAAGCCCAACCCGAACCATGGCCAAGACCCTTTGTGCAAAATTGGGAACTCGAAAACTGAAACTGACTGCTTGTTTGTGAGCTACACAACACCAAAGTGAACATTGCTGCTTGTAATGGTCCATGCCCAAGCACATCAAGTGCAGAAAAACATACTTTTCTCCTGCTAGAGGCAAATATTTCTTGAAGGGCTTAACCTTGGCCATCAAAAGAAATACAAAACAGAGATGTAGTCAATCACAAAATGTGTATTCAGTAAAATCCCATTAAACACATTAAATAATATATTAATACGGAACTGAACAAATACATTGGAAGATTAATCTTACAGTTATACCAAAAACAGATATTTCAAGATGTTTCTGCAAAAAAAGTAACTGCATGATAAAACACTAGAGTAATTGTGTGTGCCATTTTTTGCAGAAAGTGCTGGTTTACAGAGTGTACGTGGCTACGGAATTACAATTTAAAATGTTAATGCTTAATTGGTAATTTGCCATTTTAGACTTAATTTTAATTGATTACCCTATCATGATTAAGCATATTAACCAGCCCTAACTTTAAATGTATAGATAAACCTAAAATTAATTAAATCATGGGAGACATTTCAAAATTGTGTTAAGTATCTTACGTACGATACTAATGAACATAGTGATGCAACCCTACATGGGCAGGGTAGTTCTAAAACAATAAGCATCTTGTCAGCAGTTGCCTGGAAGGCTTTCAAGCCTGATATGGTATTTGCTTCTAGACTAGATGTCATTTTACAAAAGAACAGATATGTACTCAGTTGGGATTACTAATGCAAAAGCAGATAATAGGTACAGTTATCTGATGCTCTGAAGGAAGGAGGTATCTTTTTGGTTTATATTTTTCATCATTTTAGTATTATTATAGCTTTCCTGTGTATAACACCTAAAGAAATACACAAGAAGTCTGAACCTGTTCATCAGGGCAAGGCCAGTCTATTACTGGTTTACTGGGGTTTTGTTTAGGCCGAGTAAAACCCCAAAGTGTTCATCTAAATGTAAATCCGTATTTGTAAAGGGCGAACTACTCACCCTTCTGGGTCTCAAGGTGCTGGGGGGCGGCGTGGAAATTAAGTGAGCTATTGCCCAGACTCACCTGGTGCTGAGCTGAGCTACCGCCGGAGTCGGGGTTTGAGCCGTGAATCCTGTGCTCCGAAGTCAGCTGCCCTGGCTGCTGCACCACACCTCTCCACCTAAGAAGGCTCCCATTAAAACTTCCCATTCTTGACTTCTTTAAGTCGAGAGGGTCTTAAAAATGATTGGCAGCACTGGATATGGTGACCTCTCTGGGACTGCTGCCAACCCAGATTACTCCTAGCTGCAGCCATCTAAAGCAGACTCTCATAGAAGTCGTTCCAGACACCCAAATGTAGTGGAATGCCCTTTAAAATAAATGTTTGAATGAATCTTTCAAACAGTGGAACTATGGGTTTTGATGTATCCATCATATTCTTAAATCTGCAGGATATTGAAAAGCTAATGGTCTGAGTCAAGATACACCTTTAATAGGTCATTTCCCCATCTCTCGCCGTTATTATTCGTGGTCCCCGCAGGAAAGAAGCTGAGTTTGTTCTAGTGAGATATTTTCCCTAATCCCAGATAATTTACTCATGTTAGCAGACGCTATTCGTTGTGTCAGACAATCACGGTTAAAAGGGCTTACTATCAGGGACCTCTTAAATCTGGAACCCCTGAAACATCACATCGGTCTATATGGTGAGAGAGGAGTCGCACTAGGGTCAAAGATTTCCATCAGTTGAATTGACGATTATAACATATTTAGAAGGCCACACAACACTACAACCCAAGGCACCTAGAGTGGGAAGACCACTCTCCGTCCTACACGGGCAGAGAATGCCCACCCAGGAGTTACAAGTTTGGGGATTAGCACAAACTCTTCTGGGCAACCGCTTCAGATGGTGACTCCGTCCAGGTATATTGCCATCTCCAGTCGGTTTCTGCAGAATAATGTTAGACCAGAGGTGTCAGTGAGACCATCTTATTCAAGACTGGGAAAGCAGGCTACACTTGTACACTTTCTCCGTGCACTCGCGAGATAGTTTATAAAAACAATGTTTGTAAAACAGAAACACTGATTGCCCTGACTTTCTAGTGACACGTCACACATTTCAGTTCACTACATTCGGGACCTTCTTTCCGGCTCTGTTTGCCGAGATCTGTCATCCTCTGAAGGGAGGGTCCTGTTCCACCTTCCTCTGACTTTGTAGGCTTGGCTCCCCATAGGTATGAAAATGCTGAACTGGCTGCACACGTTTGACCTTTTGAAGTAATTTATAATTAGGGCTCCCGGTTTTATGGTATTTATTTTACGCCCATTTCAGTCTGTATTTATCCATATTTATTTTTTGGCCACATTATCTGTATTTATCCATACTTATTTTGTGTTTTGCGCATAAATGAAGTTATAAAACTGTGAATTTCCATATCTATTTATCTTATAGACGTGCACTCATACTTTGATGTCTGTTGTGTTTTAGCTATGTAAGCTGCAAATATTACATGAGAATGCATCCACTGGTAAATACTAGGGGGCAGATTTACAAGCCCCTTGCGCCTCTTTTACGCCGCAGTTGCGTCACTTTTGTGACGTAGCAGCGGCGCAAAAGATGCATCATGGTGCGGGGTATTTACAATGTGACGCATCTGGGAGATGCGTCACGTTGTAAAGCCCTGCACCATAAGGAGGCGTTCCGGCGCAGGGGGTGTTCCTGCGTAGGAAAGCCTCCTAAAAGTGGCTGAATGAAATCTACAAGATTTCACTCAGTCACTTTTAGGTCAATGCTGCGTCAAAACCCTGCACCGGCTTAAAGCAGGCGTAAGGATTGACGCAGCATTGGACAGATAGGGCCCCCCCAGAGCATTGCTGGAGCTGCGTCGCGCTTGCGACGCAACTCCAGCAATGCGCCACCTTTACGGCACAGATGCATCACGCATCTCTCAACACAATCCCCAAAAGGAGGGAAACCGGAAACAGTTCTTGAAGTTTTTGGAAGTGGGATGGAGTGACCATCCCGGCCGTATTTATTAAAACAAAATTAAAAACATTAAACGTTTCATGTTATGTACAATTTCATTACCATATTGCGATGTTTGGCTAACCTTAACAGATTCTCTAATACAGAGGTTCTCCTAGCCGAACTAGCATCCTACAAAACATTTCTTGACATATTGAAATTGTACAACCTAACGTTTAAGGGCCAACGGCAAGGTCATAACCGGTGTCAAGATCCCTAACCCGACTTACCCCCCCACTTGGGATGGGCGACAGCACGGAGGCGTACCTCAAGTGCAACTACTACCAATTTCCCTTGACTTGACGGGGGCACCTAAAGACTCGACGCCAGTTAAAGGTCGTTCGAATACTCGTGTGAGGTATCTCGAAGGTATCGTAGACCTTATCCCAACCCCACACAACTTACCGCATCTGCCGTCGCAGATGTCACTGGCCCCGGGAAATTCCCCAGGAGGGGGCTGTAACCCCTCCTACAAAGGAAGGGGCCTTGACCGCCTTTCCTTTACTTCCGGCGACCCATCCTTAGAAGGGACCGCCTCCCCATTGAGGGGCCAATGGCCACCTCTCCCGAGCGCTCCCATCCGTGTTGGGTGACGCCCACTCATAGGGATCTACTAATTAGTGCTCACCGATCATGACCTTACCGCCTACCAAAATAAATACGACAGTGCTAATTAAACCTAAGAATACATTGGCCACTATGACCGAAAGAGCATGCATCAAAATTCAACACTAAATCTGAATCTCTTTAATGGCAAACATACTCAAACCGACCAATCTTTATTAACTCAACATCAACATGGCACTACAACCTGTAAACGAAAACAGAAGCAAAATTAATCAACTTTATTATACACAACTGGCTGTCTTCAGGGGCTGGTGGGTGGGTCAAAATTGGCTCTTCGTTCTGTCCCGAGCTCACGTGCAGCGAGGAGGTGCAGCTTCAGAGCACAAGAACAAGAGGATGTCTTCTGGTCTTGCGTCCCTTTTTATCCGTCTTCAGGGCGGGCGTATACCCGCCCCTGCCTGCCCAGAGGGCGTGGCTGGCTGCGTCAGTGTCTAGGCCAGCCCACTCTAGGGCGGGAACGGGCGCGCCCCAGCTACGCCGCTTCGGGCATACCAGCTGAGACGCGCCTCCCGCCCAAAAATGGCTTCCCGGGGGGATCGAGGCACTCGGCCATACGTTCGGGGGGACCGAGTTGGTCGCCCCTTTCCATATGGCCGAGATACCCGCCACCCCCTCTCAACACAATCCCCAAAAGGAGGGAAACCGGAAACAGTTCTTGAAGTTTTTGGAAGTGGGATGGAGTGACCATCCCGGCCGTATTTATTAAAACAAAATTAAAAACATTAAACGTTTCATGTTATGTACAATTTCATTACCATATTGCGATGTTTGGCTAACCTTAACAGATTCTCTAATACAGAGGTTCTCCTAGCCGAACTAGCATCCTACAAAACATTTCTTGACATATTGAAATTGTACAACCTAACGTTTAAGGGCCAACGGCAAGGTCATAACCGGTGTCAAGATCCCTAACCCGACTTACCCCTCCCACTTGGGATGGGCGACAGCACGGAGGCGTACCTCAAGTGCAACTACTACCAATTTCCCTTGACTTGACGGGGGCACCTAAAGACTCGACGCCAGTTAAAGGTCGTTCGAATACTCGTGTGAGGTATCTCGAAGGTATCGTAGACCTTATCCCAACCCCACACAACTTACCGCATCTGCCGTCGCAGATGTCACTGGCCCCGGGAAATTCCCCAGGAGGGGGCTGTAACCCCTCCTACAAAGGAAGGGGCCTTGACCGCCTTTCCTTTACTTCCGGCGACCCATCCTTAGAAGGGACCGCCTCCCCATTGAGGGGCCAATGGCCACCTCTCCCGAGCGCTCCCATCCGTGTTGGGTGACGCCCACTCATAGGGATCTACTAATTAGTGCTCACCGATCATGACCTTACCGCCACAGGCCCGGATAGTTGACCGGCTATCCGGGCCCCCCACAAAAAGTCCTACCTAAAGGTCATGTTTCAACGTTTTTAACCATGCTAAGAAGTCTCCTATGAGTAACTCATTTCCCACCCGAGACAAATGCACACCATCCCCCAAATACATACTGTCATCATTAATACAACCATGCGAGATAGAATGCAATGTCTTGGAACGGAACAACCTACTCACTTTGTTATTAAGCTTTCTAACAGAATGGTTCAAAGCACGAATCGAAACAGCCCCCCGCCATACTTTTCGTGGGATCATATGAGACCACGCAATTATGCACCCCGGAACTTTCCTTGCCAACCAACTTACAGTGGAAAGCATTGCCTCTAGGAGAAGTCGTCTACCGGTGGTGACCAAATCATTGCCCCCTAAATGTACTATGACTATAGACGGCGGTGACCTCGTCCGCCCTAACAAACCCTCAAAGAATGCCTGAAACTGGTCAATACAGAGACCGCCCCTTCCGTAGAAGGACATTCTGTACCCGTATTCCCCAGCTACGTGAATCATGTCACCTGCTTCGAATACGTCTGCGGCACGCCTCACGTATGAGTGGCCCACGACCCACACCTCTTTTCTCACAGCCGGTGATGTCTGACCGCTGGCCTGGTGTTGGGTCGACTGCATAGTCCGCCCCGCCTCGAAGGCTTGCGTAACTGAAAACCAAACAAAGACAAGAAGCGTGAGTACATTATTACAGCTTCACAACATGTGCAACCGCACATACCTCTTATAACAATTGGAGGACCAACGCCCCACTCGTTTTACTTGTTCCACATTAAGACCCCTGGCTGTAGCTTCAGTGGCAGCCCCTATCCGAAAGGAATGGGTCCCAAACTCGCCCGGGTCCAAGCCCGCTGCGGTAATTGACATCGCAAGCACCCGCTGAAACTGAAATTTCGTCAGTGGGGTGGCGTCAGCGTGTCTCAACAATGTCCCTCCCCATGATGCCACCCTTCGTGCTAGGTAGTCTTCTAAACACTTTACCGGACACATGGAGGACCCTGGAATCCTGCGAATGACTATGCAGTCCCCTATCCCATCTTGATCGGTTTTGGACCTGACAAAGGATACAGTCATCGTCTCACCCCTGATCTGAACGTGTTCCCGGCACAAACCCCCCGCCACATCCTGCTTGTTCCTTGCCACCAGCTCACTTATCCTCATTGCCCCGTGAAATGCAAGCGTAAAAGCAGCTCGGAACAAACAGGCCTCGAACTGAGACGAGCATGTGGCGGGGAGTGTGGCCAGCAACTGGGACAACCTATCCAGACCTATCGGGCGCCTCTCGTCTACTCTGCGACCCTCAAGGCGTTGCCACCCACGCAGCGCTTTCTGTACCACAAAAGACGCTGTCGGGTCCTGGATATTATGAGCCCTGGCAACAAAGGAAATGGCAGCACGATGCCTCTGGGCTGTAGCCACCGACTTCCCAGCCCTACGCAAGGACATCAGAAAATGTACTACCCAATCCTCATGCCCCCAAAGCCCCCCTCTCTCAGTCCCCAAAAAGGCTAAATAAGCCCGAAACGCCCCTTCGTATGCCTTCCTCGTCCTTGGTGCTAGACTCTCTCCCACGAGGTAACGAAGTTCGGGGCACCGAGAGACCAGAGAGCTTCGGGAAAGGGTGCCGGCTCTGGGTCCGCTGAGGGAAGGAAACCCGAGAAAGCCTGCATTTGAAAACGAGACAGTGCATCAGCAGCCTGATTCATCACCCCTGGGACATGTTTCGCTCTGAATACCACGTTCAGTTGCATACACAGTAAGACAATTTCTTTAAGCAGCCTTAAAATCATTTTACAACGTGCTGCCTGACTATTGATGCATTCTACAACGGTCATATTGTCAGACCAAAATATGACAGAGTGATTTTTGAATCCATCGGGCCAGGTTCTGAGGGCCACCAAAATGGGAAACAGTTCAAGGAAAGCAATATTACTCGTCAGCCCCTCTTCATGCCACCATGTTGGCCACCTTTGTGCCGACCATTTTGTGCCGAAGATGGCGCCGAAACCCATGCTTCCTGCTGAATCCGTCCATAGACCAAGCTCTTCAGAGGACAAGGCCGGTTTGTTCCAGACGACTCGACCATTGAAATCCGCCAAAAATGCTAACCAAATACGCATGTCTTGGCGGACCTCGGCCGATAATCTCGTGCGATGATGACCCTCTTTTAGGCCGACCATCGCCTGGGCAATTGAACGGGAAAAGGGGCGGGCCATCGGGATCACCCTTAGAGCAAAGTTCAACTTCCCCACCAATTGCTGCAATTGATGCAGCGTAACTTTAGATGCATTTATACATATTTGCAGGGCTGCCCTGAATTTCGACACTTTGGCAGCTGGTAAACGAAAACAACCCTCACTAGAGTCCAACTCGATCCCCAGAAACTCGAGGCAAGTCGTGGGACCCACAGTTTTACCTGGTGCCAATGGCACGCCAAATCGATCCATTAATACACAAAATTCAGTCAAGGCCCGGGCACATTCGTCATCCCCAGCGGGCCCAAGGAATAGAAAGTCATCAAGGTAATGCATCACATTTCGAAAACCCGTTTCCCTCGTGTAAACCCATTGTAGAAAACTACTGAATTTCTCAAAATATGCACAAGATATAGAGCACCCCATTGCCATACACCTATCCATGTAATACAAACCTTGAAACATGAATCCCAGAAGACGTTGGTCGTCCGGGTATACCGGAAGCAAACGGAACGCTGACTCGATATCTGATTTCGCCATCAGCGTCCCGGGCCCCAGGCGATTCAAAATGGCTACGGCCTCATCAAATGATGCGTACCGCACCGAACATACCTCTGGATCAATTGCATCGTTCACAGAAAGGCCATGAGGAGCTGATAAATTGTGAATCAATCGAAACTCACCTGGGTCCTTCTTGGGGACCACCCCTAAAGGAGAACAGACAAAATTCTGTACCGGGGGAACACTAAACGGGCCGGCAACCCGACCGCGGATAACCTCTTTCCGGATCTTATCCTGTACTACAGTCGTATGCTGCAAGACGGAAAGTTGGTTTTTGCACGTCCCGACACCCTGAAAGTCCCCCACCGGGATGCGGAAACCATATGAAAAACCGTTTCGTAGCACCCCAGCAGAAGTACGATCTGGGTATTCGCTGAGCCATGGAATCATCGCCAGGGTATCAATCGGGGTTGGTAAAGGCGCCCCTCGGACTACATTAGACCTGTTTGGCGCCTCCTCTACCCCCATTTTCACCCGTTTTGGCTCTGCACGAGGACTCAGGATGGGGTGCCCCGCAACCACTACATTCGTGCTTGAATTTACAAGATCCCGGGGGCCTAGAACATTTACCTTTGTTGAAATTGAAACAGAAACCCCTCTTCCCTGTATTGCCGGCGGGCCTCGGATAATCGTCGGTACCCGTACCCGACCGAAAGGGCGTCCCCCCATATTGGCGGGAGGACTCACCAACAGTACTCCCCACCAACAGAATTTTCAACATCCCCGACTCTTTCATTTTATCCCACGTCAGAGAATCATAACAGTCCCAGGTTAAACTTTTGTTATGCTCCATCGCTTTCCTGAAAAGGTTGTCATAACAGAACCATTGGTTACCTTGGTGCGATGTCGAGTACCCCATAATTCGTGACTGATATACTGGAAACTCAGGGAGCAATTCAGGCCTACGTTCCCCCAAAATTGACGTAAAAATTCCCCAAGCATTGCCCCAGTTGCCAATATTCTCATTCACTTTAAAGGCGGCCATTTTTGCGCGCCAGACACTTGGATGCATCAGATCCTTTTGACCCTTAACAGTTTCAACCTCATAATGATCAACAAGCAAGGAGAAAATGTTTACGTATTCCCCAGCCCAAATCTTTTCCTTTATTGCCAAAGGAACATGTTGCCCCAATTTTTCTCTACGAGAGGGTGTTGACTCATCCCTCGCGATCGGCAATGGCCGCTTACCTGCACCGGACGCTGCTTCCGCCCCTCGTGGCTTGTCTATCGCCGCATCCGGCGCGGGCACCTTGGCTGTATCACGTTTCTCGCGCAACTGTTTCATGAGTGCTTGCGCTTCGGCAGCCGTGGCGCCCTCGCTACTGTCCCCCAACCACGCCGCTAACTGTGCCGCCAACTCGGGAGGCATATCCTCAGCGGATGTCGGGGTGACTACGACGGGAATCGGATTCCCTTCCTTCGGTACCGGGGCCGGTACCGGGGCTGGCGCCTCGAGCGGGGAACAGGGAACCGGGACGTCTCCCCCGACCGGCCCCCTTCTCGGCCTCTTCGGCCTCCCTCCGGCCGGTGGACGCCCCGATCCCTCCTCTCCGTCTCGCTCCGCCAACTGCTTCTTTATTTCGGACATGTCCTTCATGAGGACCCGAATCAACTGGTCAGTCGACATTCTCTTCGCGCCTTTCTTGGGCATCTTTCAGACGAAGTATCTAGAAGACAAAAAGAGAGATTAAAACGCTCAAAATTGGCTCTTCGTTCTGTCCCGAGCTCACGTGCAGCGAGGAGGTGCAGCTTCAGAGCACAAGAACAAGAGGATGTCTTCTGGTCTTGCGTCCCTTTTTATCCGTCTTCAGGGCGGGCGTATACCCGCCCCTGCCTGCCCAGAGGGCGTGGCTGGCTGCGTCAGTGTCTAGGCCAGCCCACTCTAGGGCGGGAACGGGCGCGCCCCAGCTACGCCGCTTCGGGCATACCAGCTGAGACGCGCCTCCCGCCCAAAAATGGCTTCCCGGGGGGATCGAGGCACTCGGCCATACGTTCGGGGGGACCGAGTTGGTCGCCCCTTTCCATGCGCCACCTTTACGGCACAGATGCATCACGCATCTGTGCCGTTTTTTGCCCCATGGTGCGCCGCATTGTCAAAGCAGCGCACCATGGGTGGCGGAGCTGCGGTGCACAATAACTGGCGCATACCTGGGGATGCGCCAGTTATTGTAAATCTGCCCCTTACATTATACCATAAGGGTATATTGACATATGCAGTTATTTAAAGAAATTACATCCTGTTTTTTAATTTCCCATGCTGATCATCTGCTCAGCTGCTGGCCTATAATTCATGAGACAGCTCGGAGAGTCACTTAAAATTTGCACAATTTTCTGTATTTAAACACTTTAAAAAATAAATGCAGACAGAAAACACATTGGTTTCTGTTTGTATTTATCTGTAAAAATCCGTAAAAACGGAAAACAGGGAGCCTTATTAATAATTAAGAGCAAGCGCTTTGTCAAACAATTTCTTACTGATGCAACAACGATTTTTGGCACATTATCTGCAGGTGGTGAATGGCAGCAGGGTCTTTCGTGTAGGGCAGGGGTGGAGGGAGTGGGTGGAGTCAGTTAGGGAGGGAAGGGGAATAAGTGTCCTGTCAGTGAGGAGCTTTGCACGCTCCCCTCCTTGCTGGAAAATATGGTGGGTGGGGCGGGTCCTGAGCCCTGGCTGCTGTTGCAGCCGGAGTCTAAAGCCATTTAACGGGACAGTGTTTCCAGGCAGTATAATCGGACCCTGTCTTCCAGCACCCCCAAAGAGCCAGAGACTACCATGGCAATGTGTGCTTTTTGAATCCCAAATATGTTTTTGCTTTTAGCCAATGATGTTTTTTCAGATTGAGGGAGGTCCGGTAGCTACCTCAACAGTTAAGTGTTGCAAAAACATGACAAAATAAGCATGGACAATCCAAAAAACTGTCAGCCAACACCAGACTCACTGACTTGGCCGATGCTCATTTTGATTTTACTAAAATTGTATATAAAATCATTTACTTATAGGGGCTTTTAGTCAGTGCTCTTAATCCATCAGTCCGTTGATGTTTCATTCACATTTGTATTCCTCCCACTGCAGCAGACACCATGGGGCAGTGGGTCTGCCCACTTTTGCCATTGGATAACTTCTCTGTGAGTGACGGTCTTTCACAAGGAGATCCTCCATACAAAGCAGTTCCCTTTGGTGTCAGGGGCTGCTGTTGCACAGTGCCCATAGTGAGGTCAAGAAATACTTGTTTTACCCAATGTTTGTTTTTATATTGTTTAAGAAAAACCTTGCCAAAACAAAAAAAAGCATTGACAAAGCCCAAAGGCTGGTAGCCTTTGCCAGACCTTTTATCCTTGCCAATTCTTGTTTCCATGTGTAATGGAGAACGCTTTATTTACAGAAATATGACACCAGGCAGTTGGGCCCAATGAATGCTTTTGAAGTGAATTTGGACAAGCAGAAACTATACCTGGGCTCGATTCAAAAAGAAAAGTGCACACATATGGGTTGAGTTCAACGACCCAGCCTGGGCGCACTTTTGCACTTGTTTCAGTTCATTAAACAGGTGTCATTGTATTCCTGGAAGTCTGCACTAAGAGTGCTGTTGAACCGGTCATGGCGGCCAATCTAACCTATACAAAGTGTACACTTCCGCAGTGTGAAGGGCAGCCAGATGTGCAAAGCATATTTATTTAACTTTTTTCTCCTTTGTCTACAGCACTACACAATTCGGGGGTGATCTGTTTTCTTTCCCACCCTGGAAGGGGAGCTACTCCAGCCTTTTCATGAAGTAACTCTCTGACCATTTCCCGGGTGGGAGAGTGGGTGTTAATAAACTTGTAAAGAAAACCATTACTTGTTCCTGGTATTTCCCACCCCTAATATAGGATTTTCTATGGCGGAATTCTCCACACTTTTTGCAAGTAAATCTGCAGTGGTACAACAAGGATACATATGCCTGTCCTTGATCTGCTATGAATTCTTGACAGGAGGAAATGAAGGCATTTTCTTCTGTAAACCTATCTTTACGGACGAAACCTCCTTTGTGAATCGGGCCTCCCTTTGTTTAGAGCTGGCATCGAATCGTTAACAATTGTCCTTCACGGTATGTACAAACATTTGAAAAGGCGCAGTTTAATAAATGTTGGGTAACTTGTTAAAACTTCTACTGCTGTTGGGAGTCAGTTCCAGATAAGTTGGGGATTTATGGAAAAAGTACATGCCATGTTTATTGTTCATGGAGACTTGGACATTTGATTCATGAGAGGTCTTTGCTGCATAATCCGTCGTCCCACTGGACACCTGATTTCACAAGGCAAAGCGCAGACTTGAGACCCAGGCCGCTCAACTGAATACAGGCTGTGACAGCACACATTCTCCGGTTGTGGGCTCCAGTGCAAATGTCCTGGCATCGGAGTGCAGTGATAAGAAACCAGTGCATATAACTTTGCACCCAAAAGAAGTGGTAGGAACCAGTGCGGATGACTCACCACTGCAGTGAAGTGGTAGGAACCAGTGCAGATGACTCGCCACTGGAGTGAAGTGATAGGAACCAGTGCAGATGACTCAGCACTGGAGTGAAGTGATAGGAACCAGTGCAGATGACTCAGCACTGGAGTGAATTGGTAGGATCCAGTGCAGATGATTCGCCAATGGAGTGAATTGGTAGGATCTAGTGCAGATGACTCGCCACTGGAGTGAAGTGGTAGGAACCAGTGCAGATGACTCAGCACTGGAGTGAAGTGGTAGGATCCAGTGCAGATGACTCGCCACTGGAGTGCTGTGATAGGATCCAGTGCAGATGACTCAGCACTGGAGTGAAGTGGTAGGAACCAGTGCAGATGACTCAGCACTGGAGTGAATTGGTAGGGTCCAGTGCAGATGACTCGCCAATGGAGTGAATTGGTAGGATCCAGTGCAGATGACTCGCCACTGGAGTGAAGTGGTAGGAACCAGTGCAGATGACTCAGCACTGGAGTGAAATGGTAGGATCCAGTGCAGATGACTCGCCACTGGAGTGCTGTGATAGGATCCAGTGCAGAGGACTCGGCACTGGAGTGAAGTGGTAGGAACCAGTGTTGATGACTCTATACTGGTGTGAAGTGGTAAGAACCAGTGCAGATGACTCGGCACTGGAGTGAAGTGGTAGGAACCAGTGCAGATGACGGCACTGGAGTGAAGTGATAGGATCCAGTGCAGATGACTCGGCACTGGAGTGAAGTGGTAGGAACCAGTGTAGATGACTTTCTACTGGAGTGAACTGGTAAGAACCAGTGCAGATGACTCGCCACTGGAGTGAAGTGATAGGATCCAGTGCAGATGACGGCACTGGAGTGAAGTGATAGGATCCAGTGCAGATGACTCGCCACTGGAGTGAAGTGGTAGAATCCAGTGCAGATGACTCACCATTGGAGTGCTGTGATAGGAACCAGTACTGATGACTCGCCACTGGAGTGAAGTGGTAGGAACCAGTACTGATGACTCACCACTGGAGTGCTGTGATAGGAACCAGTACTGATGACTCGGCACTGGAGTGAAGTGGTAGGAACCAGTGTAGATGACTCAGCACTGGAGTGTAGTGATAGGATCCAGTGCAGATGACGGCACTGGAGTGAAGTGGTAGGAAAGTGCAGATGACTCGCCACTGGAGTGCTGTGATAGGATCCAGTACAGATGACTCACCACTGGAGTGCTGTGATAGGAACCAGTACTGATGACTCACCACTGGGGTGAAGTAGTAGGAACCAGTACAGATGACTCAGCACTGGAGTGTAGTGATAGGATCCAGTGCAGATGACGGCACTGGAGTGAAGTGGTAGGAAAGTGCAGATGACTCGCCACTGGAGTGCTGTGATAGGATCCAGTGCAGATGACTCAGCACTGGAGTGAAGTGGTAGGAACCAGTGTAGATGACTCAGCACTGGAGTGTAGTGATAGGATCCAGTGCAGATGACGGCACTGGAGTGAAGTGGTAGGAAAGTGCAGATGACTCGCCACTGGAGTGCTGTGATAGGATCCAGTACAGATGACTCACCACTGGAGTGCTGTGATAGGAACCAGTACTGATGACTCACCACTGGGGTGAAGTGGTAGGAACCAGTACAGATGACTCAGCACTGGAGTGAAGTGATTTGGATCCAGTGCAGATGACGGCACTGGAGTGAAGTGGTAGGAAAGTGCAGATGACTCGCCACTGGAGTGCTGTGATAGGATCCAGTACAGATGACTTGGCACTGGAGGGAATTGATCGTAATAAAACTTAGAAGAGGGAAAAGTTACTTTCTATTAAAAGTCTGGGTGTAATATGGGAGCCCTCGCCATGGACATGACATATATTCTCCTAATGGTTGGGAGATCCTACAGCACTTATTTTCTGTAAAACATCTCTTTTGGTCCTTATTTCGTGTTTTTGCACTGGGTTCCATTTTACCATTAGGTTATTAAACAAGGGCTGTTTCCAAACAAACTTCTTTTCATTTACATAAAATACATGCATTTTACAGAAATCAAATCACAACTCTCTTTTTTTTACAGTAACAAATATTCTAATTTACCACAGCGACGATTACCATTACAACGCAAACCCCAACCACGCATTACATTACTACCCCTCAGCACTATCCATCCCTGAAAAACCATTACTAGCCCATACACTGCCCAATCCCTGAACCCTAAATAACGTTGAAATATCGTTACACTACCCATGCCTGTACCAAAAACACCTCCATTTACCCCTTTACACTACTCATTCCTGAATACTAAAAACTAATTGCTACCTTTATACACTACTCATTCCTTAATCCTAGATACTTCTTTCTACCCCTACATATCACCCATCTCTGAACCCTAAAAGCCCCTTGACACCATTATACACTACCCATCCCTAAACCCTAAAAACCCTTAGCACGCAAATGTGCCTTCCAAAAACCACTTACTTCCCCTAGACTCTATCCATCACTGAACGTATGACGTATGACATTTGCAAATGGGGGAACATTTCAAATGTATCCAAAATGATTTAACCATATATCTTGTGATCAAGCCATATCAAACAAACATTTAACACCACAAGCATATGAATTACTGCCTGGAAAAAAAGACTACTTCCAAAGAGGGGTGGGGGATAAAGCAGTGTAAGGAAGAAGCGATGGCTAAAGTTTCATGTAATTCTGCTTCAAGGGTTTCAGTTTTAACTGATTTATACCAATAAAAACCCACTGAAAGAAAGTAGTGTTTAATTAAAACTAATAAATACCACATTTTTCCTTGGGCTTGGAACATTCCATCTGAAAAGTCAGTGTTGCTTCATTCCTCTGACATGCACCTGTGCACTCTGCCCAGCATCCGCCTGTCTTTTCATTTCAACATGCTGTGTGGTATTTTACAGCACAGGAGCACTGCCTGGAAATGTGGGTTAGTCAGGCAGGCATGCAGGCGAGCCAGTGGGAAAGAAGCACATATAAGTGGAGCTATTTGAGAAGAATAGCAGACTAACCAGAGGATCAAAAAGCATATTTTTTAAATATTATTCTGTGCCTCGCTAACACTGCACTGCACTTCACTTACTGAATCTTGGCTCCTCCTATTTCCGCAGTCTATTCTCCTCACCACACTAAAGCCACATTCAGACGTGCATGGTACCACAGTGCCCGGATCCCCAGTCGTGCTACACTTGGTCTGCTGTGCCTGGAAAGTTTTTTTTCTATTTTGGCAGCCAAGTTCAATGATTCGCCAAGAAGTAAAAAATTAGAATTTTGTGAAAACCTGAAATGTTTCATGACTTTTGATTAGTCATAGATAAACCAATCAACGGTTTTCAATTCTGAATCACCAAGGCATCCTCAATCAGGCGGACCCACTCACACTGAAGTGTTGTTTGACTGCGGCCTGCGAAACTATAAGATTAAAAGCCCCATATCTAGCTCAGAGGATACATGATCTTAGTCTCTGGCGGCCACCCCATATTTACTCCAGGTCTTTGGGGTTTAAAGGACCTCAGTAAATTCACACAGCTTATCCACAGGCTACAGACACATGCCTCAAATCTCAATAGTCCCTTTCCATTTAGTCACTGATCGCTGGCCCTACATTTTGTGGGGTTGATTTGGGTTTCTTGGCAAACATGTAATTTTGATACATGAATGAAAATTTCCGTTTGTGACGTGACAGAGGTCATCAGTATATAATGATTTTTTTATTAAGTGCAAACTGTCGCTGAAACTGTATCCTGGCACTATGAGTAAGCAGGCAGCATATACAGGCGGGAGATAAACCGAACAAGAGAACTAACAGGAGAGGTGGGCCTTCAAGGTGTGCCAGCAGGACATTTCAGAGTTGAACTCAAAAAGCTCATCCACCATCATTTGAAGGATTGTGCCATAAACAAATTGAGAGAAACTTATCTCAGCGAAAGAACAGGCTTGTACAGTACAAGTAGATCAGAGAGCAAGGCCAGGCCCGATCTATAAAATGTTCTCTGGACAAAGCAAGGAACCTTCACCTAGATGTGCTTTTTAACTTGTAACCAGTGAAGCGCGTTAGACGTGATCAAAGTTCAAAAACCCACAAGTCATTCAGAGTGCCATAGTTTTTTTTTATAAAGCTTTATTTTTCCCAATTTTATATACAAGAACGAAATAATCAGTACATTACAGATTATAGCATCGGCATTATTAACAAAAAGAAAAAAACATGCATATCAAATCAAGTTGTAAAGGCATTACAGTCACTGATGTAAAGGGACAGTGCATTATGGGCAGAAAGCAATGACAGAGATCAAAAGCAGACAATAGAAAGATTTACAACACTCGGAGACAATACCTTCTACATGAACGGAAGTATCATAAACATCACCACAATGACAGCGGCAACTAATAAAGGCAGATCAACCATACAGGCATATGTTACAAAACCAGCGTCTAGCAGACCCCTTCAGGAACAATGCCGCTTGCTGTCTGTGAGTGTGTATCGGATTGTTTCTTGACAATGTAATCCCTATATGGGCCCCAAATGTCCACTGGTCGTGACGAAGAGTGGAGTATTCCTCACAGTTAACGTTACAAAAAGCCAAGCTTCTGAGCCACTCCTGCAGTGTTAGGGCTCTCTTGCTACCCCGCAACAAAGCAACCTCTCTTTTAGCCAAAAGGAAGCCCAGCGGTGCCAGCTTCCTGACTGCCCGGGGAAAATTGGCCACATAACCCAGTAGTAGGATCTCAGGGGTGGGCAAGAGCTGCACAGAAAGTATGTTGCCTAGTGTGGTGTGGACCAGGGACCAGTATTGGTGTATCTTGAGACACGTCCAGGCGAGGTGAGCAAAATCAGCAAAGGAAACTCTGCACTTCTGACAGTGGTGGGGCCCATTGTGATCAATTCTATGTGAACGTGCAGGTGTGTGATACATTCTACGAAGAAACTTAAAATGAAGTCGTTTGTGCCTGCTGTTCAAAGAGATCTCCTTGGTACCCCTACAGCACTGCTCCCATTGGTCGTCGTCAGTAATTGGCCTTCTCAAATCCACCTCCCAAGCCGCACGCACCTTGGTGTCAGAAACAGGCATGGAGGCCCCACATTGTTTGTATAATTTGGAGATCAAATGTGCGCCAGTAGGATTCTGGATAAGCAGAGTTAATGGTGGGGTCGGTTCGGGGGCTGTAGGGAATGAAGGGAATGTGGCTCGAAGCATGGAGTGCATAAGAGTCAAAACAAAGGTGTCCATAAAGGAGCGTTCGGTGAATCGGGCATCCTGTAGTACCGAGAAGGCATGGCCTTCAGGGAATAGGTCGCCTATCGTGCGAATGTAAAATTTCTCCAGTGTGCGTTGGATGAAGATCTCACCCGTTATTGGAAGCAGCGAGGGGTTAGGTAGAGGTAATGCCAGGGAATACAGCCTTTCAAGGCCCAGCAGTCTTCACAGCCTGTCCCATGCCCAGCATGTGGTCGATACAGTTTGAATGTCTTGGGGGTCCAGAGGGAATCCCGTAGGTAGGACATAACATAACATAACACATAACAGGGTCAAAGTCTGTCAGTTCACCCGAGGTGTTATGTCCCCCCAGACAAGGCGCAGTAAGAGTGTATGCAGTTGTGAAAAAAAGGTTTTTGTAAGTGGGATGGGAATATTATTAAAAAGATATAAGAGCCGAGGGAGGACTACCATTCAAATTATGGCAACCCTCCCAGCCATTGACAATGGCAAGCCGAAGCCATTTCACAATTTAGGACTCAAGGGAGCTGATCGCCCTACCGTAATTCAGCCTAATCATGGTAGTGGTGTCGAGTTGAATATAAACTCCAAGATATTTGCCCCGTCTTGGCACCACTCAAGCGGGAATTCACAGGCCCCTGAAGTCGTGCTGGCTGTTAGTGGAAAAATATTCGACTTATGCCAGTTGAAATTGAGCCCGGAAAACTTGTCGAAGCGAATGATTTCCAAAACTAAGGGTTCGAGATTAAGCTGGGGCATTCCACAGTACAAAATAGTATCATCCGCATAGAGCGAGATCAAGAGGGGGCCAGTACAAAATTGTATGCCACGGTGCAGGTGTTTTTCCTGGAAGTGGCGTACCAGTGGATCCATCGCCAAAATAAAAAGCAGTGGGGATAAGGAGCAGCCCTGCCACGGGACAGAGTGAAAGGGCCGGAAAGAGAGCCGTTCAGGCGCAATCTAGCAGTCGGCCGGGTGTACAGCAGAGCCACTGCCGAGACGAAGCATTCGGGCATGCCCATACGTCGCATGATGGACAGGAAAAAGGGCCACTCGAGGGAATCAAATGCCTTTTTGGCATCAAGGAGGATAGCGGCAGCGGGTGTGGCGGGATCGCCGACTGTGCCGGCGAAATGATGGATTCCATTAATAAGCACAATCGTATCGCAATTACCTTGGCCATTATCTTATAATCAAGATTTAATAAAGACAACAGCCTATAGGAGTTAAATAGTTTAGGGTCCCTGCCTGGCTTGGGGAGGAGAATAATGACCACTTCCCCAAATGTTGGGGTAAGGATACCCACCTCTAATGCCTCAGCATACACCTCCAACAGTCTCGGAACTAAGACATCTTTATAGGCTTTAAGGCTTTATAAAAATGTGTGGAAAAGCCGTCAAGACCGGGGGCTGAGGAGCCTCGCAATGCATCGATGGCCTCCAATATGCTGTCCTGGGTAATGGGAACGGCCAAAAAGTCCTGCATGTATCGTTCTAAGTAGACCATTGCTATCTCTGCTAGATAGTTCCCCTGTTCCTGTAGATCCCCAGTCAGTCTGGAAGTATATAATGTTTTGTAATATGATAGAAAGGAATTGCATATATCTGGGGTAGAGTGTAGTAGAGTGTCATTAGGGCCAACTATTTCTGTGATATAAGCTGAGTCTCGTGGGGGGCGAAGAGTATGAGCCAAAAATCTACCAGGTCTTTCGCCCTCTCCACATCATCGCGCAATGTCTTGTTTATTAAGGAACAATAACTCACTTTCTGCAGCCTCCCTAAATTCGAGCAGCAGGGCCAAGCGTCTAACCTCTCCTGCACTGGATCCAGTGACCGTTAACTCTCAGTCCAGGGCAGTGATGTCTGCCTCAACACGATTCAAGGTGGAACGAAGATCCCGCAGGACTCCTGCATTTTTGGCAATACAAACTCCTCTGAAATAAGCCTTGAACCCCTCCCAGAGAACTGCCCAGGTGTCCACCGATCCAGTGTTGTTTTTGAAATAATCTTCAATGGCCTGTCTAACTTCTTCGTTAAAAACCGGATCTAGGAACGCGTTTCCAGGGAAGCGCCATTGCCTTTCGTATCCACCCGGCCTGGGAATATTGAGCTTGAGAACAATCGGAGAGTGGTCCGAGCGTGTGCGGGGCAAAGTAAGCAGCCCTCCCATCCATCCAGCAATTACCGGGGAGACTAACCAGTAATCTATCCTGGTCCACGTATTGTGAAACCCTGAATAGTACTTGAATTACGGAAGCTGTGCATGCATTTTGTTTTCAATATCTATTAGAGAAAAATTAGTGCATATGTCGTGGAGGGCTTGTCAGAAGCTTGTCGTGGAGGGCTTGTCGGAGGGCTTAGTGTCAGGGGAAGTGGAAGTGCTATCCCAGGAAGGATTCATCAGTAAGTTGAGATCACCCCCTAGTATCAACAGTCCAGGATCAAATGAGAGGAGCCGCACCTGCTGCTCATGGAAAAAGGTTGGAGAGTACACATATGGACCTTAAATACCTACAAAGGAGATCCTGTTTCCCAACAGGGAACCCGTAACAATCAGTGTTTGACCCTCAACGTCAGTCAAGGTCTTGTGTAGTGAAAAGGGAACACACTTATGTATGAACTAGCAGCCCGTCCCGACGTTGTCCGGGTATGAATTGCTGCCTGCCAGTATTATATTGTTTTGTAGGATTTCGTTTCCATAGCATTTCTTATCTGTGACAGGCCTGTGAAACTCTCCGATTCACAGTGCACTGCGATGCACTTAAGAGTGCGCGTTCAGTAGTGTATGAACTTGAGTTTCCCTACTTAATTTTTCCTTGCAATATTATATAGCACGAACTCGACAACATGGCATGAGCACAATTTACATTACAGAACAACACATTAATTTGAGGTAGGCACGGGGAGACAAAGCGATTTGCCTGGAATCACAGGATGTTGAGGTGATGCCGAGATTCGAACGTAGCTCCCCAGCTCTAAAGTTCGCAATTCTCGAACTTGTGGCGGGAGGTGTGTCTAAAAGTGTATGTCGGTGCTGGCCATCAATAAGAGAGACCTGTGCATTTTTGAAATGGGTGGTGAAAAAATAGGAGTATGTTGCTGGAGATGTGGGCCGCCGTGCCACCAATCTACTTACCGGGGGAGAGTAAACACCCATTACTCCGCAACTTTCTTTCCGCATACCATCACTCCTCATACTTTCATTACGAAAGTACCATGACTCCGCAATGCCATTATAACGCATGGCATTACATTTTATATGCTTTTACCACACAATCATTTATAACGAAATTAGTTGTAAATGCATGAATGGTAAAAACATGTTTTTTTTAATGTTTGGATATGGTAAGTATGGGTATAGGGGTATATGTTTTGGGGTACTGAGGTATATGTTTTGGGGTGTTTAGGTATTTTAAGGGTTCAGATATAGTTTTGGGGTGGGGGTCAAGGGGTAGTTTTAGGGTTTAGGGATAGGTATGGGTTTTGGGGTACAGGGGTATTTTTAGGGTTCAGGGCTAGGTTTGGGTTTTGGGGTATAGGGGTATTTTTAGGGTTCAGGGGTAGGTTTGGGTTTTGGGGTACAGGGGTATTTTAAGGGTTCAGGGCTAAGTTTGGGTTTTGGGGTACAGGGGTATTTTTAGGGTTCAAAGCTAGGTTTGGGTTTGGGGTACAGGGGTATTTTAGGGTTCAGGGGTAGGTTTGGGTTTTGGGGTACAGGGTTATTTTTAGGGTTCAGGGCTAGGTTTGGGTTTTGAGGTACAGGGGTATTTTAAGGGTTCAGGGGTAGGTTTGGGCTTTGAGGTACAGGGGTACTTATAGGGTTCAGGGCTAGGTTTGGGTACAGGGGTATTTTTAGGGTTTAGGGATAGGTTTGGGTTTTGGGGTACAGGGTATATTTATAGGTTTAAGATGGGTTAGTGTTTAAGGGTGTTGGGGTATTTTAAGGAGTAAGGGTGGGTTATGATTATGGGGTGCAGGGGTATTTAAAGGGAGCAGGGTGGGATTAGCATACAATATGAGACATGGCATGAAGGGCGGAACGTACCACACGCCCCCAGCGTTTGCCACGCCCCCAGCACACGCCCACAGCACAACACAGACACGCCCACAAGGGACTACTTTGCTGGCATGGTTCTTTTACCTTTTAAATGTATATGGTGGGCGTCTGCATAGCCTATGTCCTTCTGCTGCAACTGCCCTTTCCAACGCTGTATTGTGTGTTGTGATTGGTGCTGTGGTTCCTGAGATTACCCGCCTCAAAGGTTTGGGCTCTCTCTTCATTATAGAAGTATAGATTGTGCATACTGCAGTCCACAGGAAAGCGCCTTATATGTGGTATTACCAGACACCAGAAATTCTGGGCAACATCTCCCTGGTTGACATTCTGGAATTTATATTTGCCCATTTGAAAAATGAAAGCAAAGTTGTTACAAAAAATGAAAATGTCTCCACATTTTTTATGCCTTCATCAGGCTGCAATGAGGTATTGATGCAGGGTTTGCACCAATACATTGCCCGAAATCTGCTGAATAAATCAATCATGTAGTTTGTATGGAAGCTCAAAGAGACCAAGGAGGTACAGGTGCTTGAACAACCTAATCCAAAACTTTTGAAAAAAGCTCCGGTACAGAGGAACACAAATACTCCGGCAGTCAAAAGGTTAAAGCAAACAGAAAACATGCAGTTTATAGATAAAGGGACCTGTTCCAAGAATG
Organism: Lissotriton vulgaris; assembly: GCF_964263255.1. NCBI lineage: Eukaryota > Metazoa > Chordata > Amphibia > Caudata > Salamandridae > Lissotriton > Lissotriton vulgaris. The sequence continues at coordinate 90,226,984 of NC_141699.1, read as the reverse complement.
TGTTAATCAAGATCTTTTACTAAGAAATCAAACTATGAAAGAAAAAACATGTTTTTAAAGGGGGCGGTCAGGTCTTAAAGCCTTATGGTGATACATCAAGTAGGCGGTTGACGTTGTCTATAATTTCAGACTATGAAGCACAAAAATAGAGTATCACACAATTAGTCCAGAGTAGGTTTATCATTTAAATGTGCTACTGTGTAAGAAATAATTTGTAATGCAGCAACTTGGCTTCCTCTAACATTTTTATTAATGGCTAGCAGCCCGTCCCGACGTTGTCCAGGGAATAAAGAGAATGTGTGCAATGGTGTTTGTTTGTTTCTAGAAATTGTGGTGGAGGCGTTGTTCACCAAAGATATTGCACGTCATCTTTTACCTTTGTACTTCATCACTGCGCATTACAAATGCCATTTCATTCATTCATCACTGAAAACCTGGCTTTTCATTAAAGCATACCAGTAAGCTCTGTTTCTGACTACTGACAGCTAGTTATTTGAGTTAGGCGCCTTGACGCCCATTGGGCATAGTTGCGCATTACAAATGCCATTTCATCTGTGACTAGTCCTTTGGTGTGTCCGCTTGTGCAGCAGTGAGCGTCAGGAACTGGCCGAGTGAGAAGTGCCTAAACGCCGACTGCAAACTTTCCTGAGCGCTACCTCCCACCCCCCCTCTGAGCTTTACAATGAAGCAGGCAAAGGATGCGAAACGTTCCCGAGTGCTACCTCCCACCCCCCCCTCGGAGCTTCCCGAGTGCTACCTCCCACCCCCCCCTCGGAGCTTTACAATGAAGCAGGCAAAGGATGTGAAACGTTCCCGAGTGCTACCTCCCACCTCCCACCCCCCAATGAAGCAGGCGTCTTATAATGCAGACGCTCACACACAACAACGTTGAAGGGCACGCAGACGTCACGACGTGCACGAACGCTAATCTCATCACAGTGAGATTAGCGTTAGTGCACGTCGTGAGGTGTGCGTGCTGTTTAGCGTTCTTGTGTGTGGCCGTGTACATTGTGGTCTCTGAACACACGCCCACCCACACGCCCACCTCAATGTTTTTCTACCCGGACAACGTTTTTAGGCTGCATGCGCCTGTGAACGCACACGCCCACCCACACACCCACTTTTTTTCTACGCGGACAACGTTGTGAGGCTGCATGCGTCTCTGAACTCAAACGCCCACCCACACACCCCCGACATGCCCGCGCCAACGCCCATGCCCACAAGGGACTACTTTACCCTAATGTTGTTTGTCCTTTGTAAATGTATATGGTGGCCAGATGTATAGCCTATGTCCATCTCCTCAAACTCCCCTTTCCAACTGTGTATTGTATGTTCTGATTGGTGCTGTACTTCTAGAGTTTACCCGCCTCAAAGGTTCCCAGTTCTCTCTTTATTATAGTAGTATAGATATAGCAACCCCCCTAGCATACCGACTATATTTAGAAAAACATCTGTGGGAACCCCAAGCCTTCGCAATGGGAGCATGGTCTGAATCGGACAAATGCGTCTCCTGCATGAACACGATATCAATGTTGTGTCTGAATATGTAGTTGAGAACTTGTCTTCGCTTTTTAGTATTGTTTAGACCCCTAACGTTCCATGACATCAAAGAGAGCTCGGAAGGACCGGGCTGATGCCCTAGCTTAACCATCGGAGAGCCGTAACTATAATCGCACCGCAATGCATGCAAATCTCCTGCCGTAAACTAGCACGCGAGCAATGACTGTAAAAGAAACAATGAATATGCACAAATATCCTACCCACCACCCAGCCTCCTACTGACCCCATAGAGGCAGACCCCATCTTGCCTAGTCAAATATGTGTGCAATATAAACAGACCCATTACAAGGGAAAACAAATGTGTACAACGCAAAAAAGGCATACATAACAGAGAAACTTTGGTATTCACCATAGGGCGCGCCAACGCCACGCCGGCCGGGCAGTAAGAAATATGAACTCAGCATGTAGGTTAGAACTGCCAATATAAGCTAAATATAGCAGAATATAGTGATAACTGCGATAATCATTCAGCCAGTCCCAGGGTTGGAGAAGAGTTCAACACTGTCCTGCGAGCCCCCTGAGACGGGGAGACAGAGCGGGGCACGCTGGTCGCCCCAGAGTGTTTCCTCTTGTGTTCTTGGCAAAATTCCTGCGCCTCAGTGGGAGTATCGAATTTACAAAATCTGCCTTCCACATCGACTTTTAACCTCGCCGGGTAAAGCATGCCGTATTTCAGACCCAAGTTCTTCAGGGTTGCTTTGACTCCATTGAATTTGCATCTTGCCTCCTGAACCATGATGGTGAAGTCAGGGAAAAAGGCCAATTTGTTCTCCTGCCATTGGACGTCCCCCTTGTCGCGAGCCTAACGGAGAACAGCATCTCTATCTCTGAAATTCATGAGTCTGGCAATGATGGGATGCGGGGGAAGGCCCGGCCGCGGATGGGGCCCCAGCGATCTGTGGGCGCGCTCCACCAGGAACCCCTGTGTGAACGTGTCCCTACCAAACAGTTCTGTAAGCAATTGTTCCACAAAGGTGTCCATGCGACCAGTGGAGGTAATCTCCGGAACTTCAATGATTCGGATATTATTTCTGCGGCTGCGCGCCTCCAAATCCTCATTCTTAATAGCAACGTCTTTGAGGATCTTCTCCACCCTATCCAGCCGCTTCAGTGAGGATGATGCGCCGTCTTCGATGTCCGATACCCTTACCTCCACAACATCTAGTCTCCGATCGTGTGCTGAAATCTTAGTCCCCATGTCAGCTAATTTCTTGTCAAGGTCATCAAAGTGGCTGTCCAGTGCTTTGAAACCGGCCATCATTTCGTTGAGCATGGCCGTCGCAAGAGTGGCAGGGGCTTCCGCGTCATTCGAGCCCATAGTCCCATCAGCCTGGCCAGTAGGGACATCCGAGGAGATCCAGGGACTTTGTCGAACTGAAGCATGCGTTGCTTAGGGTCCTTCGTCCCCTTTCTTTAGGGAGGGGAAAGAGACTTGTCAGTGGTCTGGCAGAACCGCAGCTACAGGTGAATCAGAGGGCAGGGAGGCGCAGTCTGAGCATGCGAGGGAGCCTCCGCCTACGTGATAGGCAGCGATACCAACTTGTGGTGGATGACGCCGTCTGACTATAGCGGCGACGCTGGCCAGCGGATAAAAAGCGGAAGGGCTCCCAAGGAAGAACAGTGGTGCGGCAATACAAGTCCAATGGCAGGACTGGGTAAGAGCACAGGGGAGAGTGTGGTTGGCAAAAGCAGCAAAACAACAGTGATCCATACAGGACAGAGTGGACCGAGGAGTGGAGGCAGGTACTAGTCTGAGGGCACCGGTGGAGCGCCAAGACACACAGAGGCGCCAGTGGGATCCGCCAGTACAAGCAGAGAAAACCCCCAGTGATCAACAGCTAGCAGGGGAACTCTAAGGCCTCAGGAGCTGTCAGCGTATCCAATGCCACATCAAAGCTGATGAAGCATATGGCTGCATACACGCTTGCGTGTGTCTACCCCAAAGCAGGCCGTCTCATTCGTGGCAGTTAGGCGGCCAGGGGAGGTCGGGGGGGGGGAGCCAGCACGACCGATGAGGATCAGCGCCGCCGCCGCCTCAGTCAGGAGAACTGGGGCCTCCCCGCTAGCCCGTCTTGCCCTCCACCACAACCCACAGGCCAGGCCCCGGCGCGGACACGCCCACCAGGCCAGAAAGACCCCGAAAGCACCCCGCGCCCGTCTGGGCCAAGCCCGCAGCCGCAGCAGGAGGGACGGGGGAGGAAAGCACTCAGGAGGAGCGGGGAAAGAGCACAGGGCAGCGCTAAGCACCCACCAGGGCCACACTCACCACCGCCACAGACGCGATGTCGTTGCCGGGAAAGGCAGCCAGGCCACATCCGCTCTTCGTGCCGGTCTGCCTCACGCCTGCCCCATTCGTCATTGCCGCCCGGATCCGGCATCAGGTTGTTCCCCTCGGTCCCTGGCAGCAGATGGAAGGTGTCTGCTGGAGCAGGAATGCTCCTACATCAGGGGAAAGCAAGTTAGTTTAGCCCGGCCGGCGGAGCTTTAGGCAAAGGCGGCCATCTTGGTCGCCTCCATGACCACACCCCCCATTCAGAGTGCCATGTTTGCAGCCTTTCCACAAGTTCTTCAGGAAGGCCCATGTGCATAACTTTGCGATAGCCAATATGCGAAAGGATAATGGGCACTACCAATAGAGGCTTAGAATTTTTTAGAGTTAAAAGAGACCCGACAAGCGTGACCCATTTAGGTGTTGGCCAATGTGAGGACTAGCCAGGAGAAACACCCCAAGAGGTGTGACAAATGATCTTTGAGAGCATAGAGACAATGCAAGAAAATGCATACTTTGCACAACGAAGGGCTCCTTGAGTAACATAGTGCTGTTGTTATGGAGTGTCTAACACCCGTGTGAGCTATAAAAACCTAGATCCTGTTGTCCTAAAAGAGAAGGGGCTTTGTTGCCATGCTGGTATGCATATTGATATGTATGCAGGGCTCTCTGTATGGTATGGAGCACGGATAATAAATATCATTGATGTTCTGTGGATATATATATATCCAAACATCTAACACTTGGGTTTCCAGTATGCTACCTTTTAGAAATACAATGAATGCAATCTATTTCTGTTTGCTATTTGGGAGGAGCAGACCATTGAAGGCCTAACTTCTGTTTTCTTCATCCCCATTAGGAAGCTGATCTTTGAGGTACCAGAAGAGGATCCCAATTACAACCCTTTGCCTGAAGACCCGACAGAGCGACAACCAGACGCAGACCATGAACCTGATCAAGACCTTAATGAACAATAATGCCAAAGCCCTTCTGCCCATGCCCTCTAAATGACTGCCCAGATGAACTTGTGTGTGTACTCCTTACACACAACTTGCAAGTGTTTCCCCTTTTTGGACTTTGAAAGATACTGTAAGACACTTTGAAAGAACATGCAATACAGAGCCAATCAAATTTCATGGTTTAAATACTAGATCATGTCTACCAGCAAAGCCTGCTCATTTTATATTTGAACAATTATATATTTGCTAATTTGTTTAGCGTGCAGTTGTGCAGTAAAAGGGATTAGGTACAGCTTATTATTCTCCTCTCAAGGAGTTTTGGCTGATTTGGAGTGATCCTGCTTACGATCTTTGCTGAATAAATACTGTATTATCAGTCATTTTGTTCATTGGGATGAGTTCTGAGCAATCAGTAGTAATGTTATCAATGAATGAAGACTACTTCTGAGGTGTTCTGTTAACCTAAAAATGATTTGCTGGTGCACAGAATAGACGCAAGGACATCAGGATCACCACTTGGAGAAAGCTATATTTTCAACCTTTTCTGAAAGGCTAGGTATTTCTGCTGAAAGACAATCCAGGAAAGTATTGCAATGCTTGACGGCCAGAAAATAAAAAATATAACTTGCCAACCAATTGTGATCAGTTTATATTTGAAACAGTAAGTAGCCTGGCAAAAGCTGACCTTAGAGCGCTAAACGGAGAGCATAACGTCACTGATAAATGAAGAGAAGAGCTTTTGTTTTCACAACACAGTGACTGATATAAACAGAGTTCAAACCTCCGATTTTGGCCTCTGGGAACAAGTGAAGGGTGGCCACATAAGATGAAACAAGCATGTAAGGGAATGTCACCATCTTGAATATTTCCCCTCAGGAATCACTTGTATCCTCTTTGCCAATTGTCCTTTTTAGGGATACAAGGGTTAACTCCAAGTATCCCTACTTTTGGTGTCAACTGTCTCACTTTTCTGATTCCTGGCTTCCTTCAAACTCTGTATTTAAGGGAGAGGAAATGTATTACCATAATGATGTATAGCCGAGAGGAGGAACAGCCACCATCCAGAAAGAGACTGTACAGTGTACCTCCGACAATACCATCACCCTCGTGGAACATCTCAACTTCAAGCTCCACACAGACTATAAGACGACCATCAGAGGGACCCTTGCATACCACACCCCTGGCCCGCGCTCCAGGTTTCTGCAACACCCTTGCAGAGTTCACTATACCCCTAGCCTTAAACTCCAAGGACTACATCTTCCTCAGCAACCTAAATTTCCAAATCAACGACCCCAACGTGAAAAACACTGCAAACCTCCTCAACAGTTTGGGCGGTCTCGGATAGACCCAGATAGTCCATGACCCTACACAAACCGCAAGACACATGCCAGACACAATTTACACTTTAGCAACCGCTTTAAATACAGTCATGTCACAGAACTCACATGGACTGATCACTCCATCATCCACTTGAGCATCTCCAGCCTCAACACAACCACCCCCAATATGACCAAAGAACCCTACCAGCGTTAGAAAAAAATCTCAAAGACCAGCTGGGTGAACGCCTTCAACACCTCCAACCCTGCTACCACCACTGACCTTGAACAGGTAGTGCAAAACTTCAATGCCTTAATCACCAATTGCTCAGACAGCATTGTCCTCATCAAGAGCAATATCCAGAGAAAATCCTCCCAAAATGCCAGCTGGTACACTCAAGCATTCAAAACAGTGAAACGAGACAGCAGACAGTTGGCGAGGAGATGGCGCACCAGCAAGGACACCTCTGACAGGGCAGCCTTCAAGACCTCCCTCAACCTCTACCACTGCCTGCTGAGAGTCACAATGAAATCATCCCTTGCTGCATGCATAAAAACCAGCGGCAATAGCACCAAGTAACTTTTGAACATCGTTAAGGAATTCTCCAAACTGGCTGCCAGCAAAAAACATCACACCCTCACAGGAGCTGTGCGATATCCTCCCGTGCTTCTTCCACTACAAGATTGCAACCATATACAGAAACTTCGACCCACAACCCACACCTAAGGACTTTGACAGATACACCACCACTGTACCCAACACAAACCACACACTGACCACCTGGAACACCCTCTCCACTCAGGACACCACCTCCACCATGAAATCCATCCACTCAGGAGCTCTCACAGACCTATGCCTGTACCACATCTTCAACCTTGGAAACCAAAGGGTCAGCCAGAAACTCACCTCTCTACTCAACTCCTCTATCACCACACCTGGAAACATGCCAAAGTGAGACCAGTACTCCAAACACCCTCCGCCGACTCCAACAAACTCAACAATTACCGACCAATCTCCCTGCTCCCATTCCCAGTGAAGGTACTGGAAAAGATCATCAACCATCAACTCATGACATACCTGGAGCAGAACCATCTACTAGACGCCTCCCAATCCGAATTCCGCAGCAATCAGAGCACCGAAACTGCCCTGATTGCAGCCACCGATGACATCCAAACCCTCCTTGATTGAGGAGAAATAGCAGCTTTGATCAACCTTGACCTCTCATCAGCCTTTGACAACATATCCCACCATACACTGATCGAAAGACTCGACTAAATTGGTATCCAAGGGGACACGCTCAGATGGATCACCTCCTTCCTCTAGAAAAAGGAGGTAGGGGGGTCAAAAGGGGAAAGTTTAACGAGCACAGCAGCTCAAACCCCTTTATCAACTTAAGAAACAAACAGGAGTTACCTGGTCAGATCGCTTGCCTACGTGCTGTGTCATGCCCGATAGACCACTAAACCAACATGTCCTCACAGTGATAATACTGGGTTAGAAAAATTCCCATCAGCCCACCATTATTGGCGGAGTGTCGTCATGTGGGATGTAAACCATGAACCTTAGTTTCTCCCAATGCACCTAATAATGATGCGGAGATAGGTTCTGGAAGGTGTTGTTCTGAACCACAGTATTTCAAAATATACTGTGGTTCAGAACAACACCTTCCAGAACCTATCTCCGCCAGTATTATCACTGTGAGGACATGTTGGTTTAGTGGTCTTTCGGGCATGACACAGCACGTAGGCAAGCGATCTGACCAGGTAACTCCTGTTTGTTTCTCACCTCCTTCCTCACCAGAAGTATCCAGAGGATCCACCTCCCACCTTTCAACTCTCAACCCAAGGAGATCCCCTGCGGTGTCCCCCAGGGCTCATCCCTCAGCTCCACGCTGTTCAACACATAGTTGACCCCACTGGCCAATATCGTCAGATTCCAATGTCTCAACATAATTTCCTATGCCCAACTCGTTCTCTCACTCACCGACAACCTCACCACTACCACCAGAACCAACTTCCACAGATGCATGACAAACATCGCTGACTCGATGAACAACAACTGCCTGCAGCTGAACACAGTCAAAACAACAAAAGAGTGTGCCTTCTTAGGAGAGGAGCAAGCATGAAGAGTCAAACTTGATTCTTTAGAAAGCCCTCACTCACCAACCTGGTTGGTGACATGCTTCATCATCGGGCCCCACCAGGAAGGTCAAGTACCTCCCCGGTGTGCTTCAACACCAGGATTGCTTCGGAGCAGGTTAGTGTTGTCTGGGTGACAAGTGCAAGTGATTGTGAAGTGTGTTTTAAAGTGTCTTGGTTATGTCCAAAAATAGTTTTATTCGTTGGCCAACCAGGCATGGGTAAAAACAAAGTTAGCGATGCATGTGCTGGATAGATTAGTCATCTCTGTCTCACTGCGTGTGGTCAACATGTTTTTGCCTATATGGTGCTACTGGCTAGGCATTCTTCAGGACCAGAGTGGGGACCCCGGCGGTATGAGCACGCTAAGGCTCACCCTAACCAAGAGGTCCACAGTGTGAAAAAACAGGGGGAAAAAAAATGTGTAACCTGCTGTTACTGCGGGATCCTTCTTAAATGTAGGAACCCAACATTTATCTGAAAGGAAGAACAGAAACAAACAAACACACAAAGATAAAAATGATTGTTTAGAATGTAGTCACTGTGTGTTTGTTGTTCCAGTTTCATCATGCTCTCGTGCTATTCTCGAAGTGTGCTGCAACTATACCTCAAAGAGCTACGGTGTGCTAAGGTGAGGTAAGGATGTGCACATATTTATTCACATTATTGCTAGTGAAGGTACCTTGTTTATAGCGCTATTTCACCTGCACGCCTACTTGGGCGTTTAGTGGTATCAGTGCATCAGTGTCAAACACGCTATTGTTAACCTAAGCAACATGCCGGTGTTGTTTTGGTGGGTTGAAGAAACCGCAACATAGGAAAACGTCTTACATGTGGAGGGATCATTAATCACACCATGGGTCTCGGGAGGGGGGTGGTGGCTAGTAGGCACACCATGTAGGGAAAGAGAGGGAATGCGGGTAAATTAGATTATGTCCCCACTTCGGAAAGGTAGTAACTTATCTGTTTTGCAGCAATGTCGCAGAACTTGACTCACGCTGGTAAAGGCAGGCACCCGCTTGGTACCTGATACAGCCCTCAAGATACCGGACCCCGTCGATGGATGATCCAGTATTCCACACGATCTTTTATGGGGCTGTGGGAACCAGTCAAAGCCACTCGGTTTGGGCATGGGCGTCACTCGGGGTGCCATGGTGCTATCGTCATTAACGTGTGCGACGTCAATTGGGCCAATCTGGGCAGTGGGTGTTTGGTCATGTGCCCTGCGGCGTCATAAGTGCTACTGGAACGCTAACCTCGGTCGCACCTTTTGTATATTCAAAAAAACTTTATTGACAAACGATATTAGCCCCGCATCCCATGGCTTATTTAGTTAGAAATGGGAGGAATATTAAGAAGGGGAGAATATTAAAGAATTAAAAATTGGGGAAAGCTGTCAGGACACTTGTTACATATGCGCTATTATGTATATGAGTTTACATGTTATATCTTGGCAGTCCAACACTCTACATATGTTTACATGATATATCTTGGCAATCCAACACTGTCATTGGTGCGGGCACGATGCTAATAGTGATATGTGCATGCGTGGTGTGCCACATCTTGTTATAATCGAGAGTCTATCTTTGTAAGTGTGTTGTTATTAGGAGTCCCTCATGGGGCGCAATGATGATAGTCATATGTGCATGAGTGGTAAGCTACATCTTTGAACTATAGAAAGTCAGTCATTTTAAATGTGCAGATATTATGAGTCTCTTATGGAGTACAAAGGTAGATAAAACCCCTAGCAGGAACTTTATAGAGGAGGCAGTCAATGAGCCTGAATGAGATGCAAGGGTGTAAAGGAAATATCCTCGTAGTGCAGTGCTCCATGGGATGTTATCATTGAGCCTTTTGTCTGTGCCCAGACCGTAGACCCACCTTTGTTTTTTCTCGAATAGGGACTGCTGTATGTTTCTGCCTGTGTTCACCTGTTCAATGATAGTCCACTTCAGGTCATTTGTGGTGTGATTCTGTTGTACATAGTGCTCACTTAATTTTGTTGTGATTCTCCTACACCGGATGTTGCTTCTGTGTTCACACACGCGTTGTTTCACTTTCCGTGTCATCATCATCACATAACGTAACCCACAGGAACAGGTGATCAGATAGACCACATTCGTGGAGTTGCAGTTAGTGTGGTTGCGTTGTGTCCAAGTTTTACCTGGTTCAAGGTTAAGGACCTTCGTGTGTGTTGTCAAGTGGCAGATGCTACAGTTTGCGCAGGGAAAATGACCCACTACTCTTGGCAAGCCCCATGTTTTAGTTATGGATGGGGGGTCAGTGGATTCCTGACTTCTCGGTTGTGTGTGAACCATGAAGTCTCTAAGACTACGACCCTTTCTGAATGAAAAGAGGGGTTTCTCTGATGTCCTATTGCTACTTGTGATTATTCTACAGTGTTTGTTTATTACCTTCTTAACTGTAGTGGATGCAGTGCTTTATGTTGTAACACAAGTGAGGGGGATTTCCTTGGTCTCTCTGGGGTTATCTTCCAAGAGAACAGCCCTTGGTTGATTCCAGGCTCTCTTGTAGCACGTGTTAAGGATTCTTTCAGGGTAGCCAAGATTTTTCTGTCTGGCTGTAAGATCAGCTGATTAGTTGGAAAAGTCATCCAATTTACTGCAATTTCTTCATAATCAAAGATATTGTCCATATGGTAGATATTCCAGTAGGGGCCTAGGATGGAAGCTTGAAAATTCAACCAGATTTTTTTTCGCCGTAGGTTTATAATGCATCTTAGTAGTGAGGCCCCACTCTGATTTCGTGATTACCACATCCAGGAATACCACCTCATGTTGTTTGCAAGTGTGGGTAAATTTAAGGATCTGGTCAAGGCTATTTATTAATCCAGAGGAGGAAATCATTGAGAACGTTTTCAGGTCCTTTCCATATCATTAGGACATCATCAATATACCTCTTCCAAAATACTATGGAAGAGGTATATTGGTTGTCGGCAGGAAGGATGAATCTGCGTTTGAAATCGTGGACGTACAGACCTGCCACACGGGGGACAAAAGTACTGCCCATCGAAGTTCCAGTTGATTGGAGGAACAGGTTGCCTTTATATTCAAAAAAATTGTGTTAGAGTGCCAAAGAGGCAGCTGATCGCAGAAAAGATGGAAGTACTGATCTTTGCCAACAGCAGCAACACATGGAACGACTCCTGGTGGCCATGAGACATAGGACCTGCACCCACTCCTTCCAACCACTCCAAAAACCTCTGAATCATCATTGACAACGAGCTAACCAGGAAATCACAGATCATCGCTGTCTTCTCTGCTTGCTTCCTCACTCTGCACATACTACCTAAGATCTTCAAGTGGTTACCCCTACATACGAGATGCACTATTACACAAGCCCTCCTCACAAGCCGACTGGACTAGGACAATGCCCTCTACATATGAATCGCTGCACACCTTCAACAGAGACTTCAGACCATACATAACGCCTCAACCAGACACATCATCTGCCTTCCCCGACGAACCCACTTCACCCCCCACCTCGGGAATCTCCACTGAATACCCATACAGAAGAGATGACAATTGAAGCTGCTGACCCACGCACACTCTGCACAACCAAGGACCCGCCTACATTAACCACTGCCTGAACTTCCTCCAGCCATTGAAAAGACTACACTCTGCCTCACTTTCACTTGCCTATACTCTCCACATCTGCCATCGCAGCTAATCCACGTGCCAATAGCAATGGCGTGGAAGGTTTCGGCCGCCATTTTATGTATCGGGGCACAGTCCTGGGACAACAAAAGATAAGTGCATAATGATTGAAGGGGTCAGGGTTGTGTTAGTGGGTTCGCAGAGAGCCCCAGGAAGGTCAAGAAAGTGCCTTAAAAATGTTTTTGTCTCCACGTGCGGGTTTCACGGATCTGTAGCGGTGCTCAGTCGGCCGTCATGTTAAGCTGCAAAGGTTACTAATCCTGCGTCAATTAAAAAAAAAAACACATACCCACTCACAAAGCCACACAGACACACACCCAATCACAGACCTATAGTGCCAGTCACACCACTCATAGAACCACCCTGACATAGACCCACACAGGCACTCACACACCTATTCACAGGCCTAAATAGACACATACACACCCACTCAAAGACATGTACATACCCACTCAGACCCATAGTGCCACTCATACATCCACTCACATTCCTACTCACTCACACACCAGCTCACAGACCCATAGTGGGATTCCAACACCTACTCACAGACCCACACAGACACTGAGCCACCCACTCATAGACCCACACAGGCACTCACACCCCCTCACAGAGCTACACAGACACTCACACCCATTTACAGACCCACACAGATACTTACACACCCAATCACGGACCCATAGTGCCACTCACAGACATTTGCAGACCCACTCAGACACACATACCCACTCACATCTCCTTATAGGCCCTCACAGCAGACTCATGCAGACACTTACATACCTAATCACAGACCCATAGTTCCACTGATACACCAACTTAAAGACCCAGACCATGATTCACACACCCACTTACAGACCCACTCAGACACCCAGTCATACTCATATACCCATTTACAGACTCACACATACACTCACTCACAGACCCTCACAGGCACTTACACACCCGCTCACAGACCGATAGCACTAATCACAGACCCACTCAGACACACACACACCCATTTGCAGACCCATACAATCACTTATATATCCACTCAGACCCACACAACCACTCACCTACTCACAGAGCCATAGTGCCACTCACACACTCCCTCACAGACCCTCACAGTAACATATACCCATTCACTCACAGTAAAATATACCCATTCACTGACACACACACACACATACCCACCTACTCACAGGCTCATAGCACCACTCACTCATACATCCACTCACATTCATACTCAGACACTCACACACCAGCTCACAGGCCCATAGTGTGATTCAGACACATACTCACAGACCCACACAGACACTGAGCCACCCACTCATAGACCTACACAGGCACTCGCACCCCGCACAGAGCTACACAGACACTCACACCCATTTACAGACCCACACAGATACTTACTCATCCACTACTCCTACACACTGCTAACTCTAATAGTCACCTCAGCTCCTTCATGGAAAGTTTAATGCCGATTCAACAAGTGGGGGACAAGAAAAAAGGATTCCAAAATGTTGACTTTGTATGTTAATTTGTATAGGAATCTTTGCTGTGATTCAGACAAAACAGCTAAACTGAATTGCACCAAATTTGGCAGAAAGTTAGAACTGAACACAGAAAGTGTGCTTTGTGTAATTTAGTTTATATTTCTTCAGCCGTTTTTGAGATATTCACATTTACAGAGGTGTTTGGGGTGGATACGAAGATGTTAAAAAGTTAGTTATATCTGAACGGTTGGTGCTGCAGTAGTCCTGCGGTATCGATTTTTTTTTTTTAAACAGCCTTCTGATTGGCCGAGGAAACTTTTTCTCATGTTGACAAATTTGGTACCCCGGGACCAGCCCAGCAACATCAAGCGATCTGATAGGCCAAAGGCTGTGCACAGCAAGGGATTGAGCGCTGCGGGAACATTGGCTGAATATGATCAAACAACCCCAGAAATTCATTGAAAAACAAACAAAGGTTAAAGTGACTGTTGGAAAGTAAGATCTGCTTTCATGGTTACCCCCAATTTTTGCTGGTGTTATTCTATTTTCTGACTAGTCTGACTGGGATCTTGCTAATCAGGACCGCAGTCACTGTGCTTCCTCCCTAAATTTGAATGTGGTTAGTACTTTGGTACCTTCCCAATTGACTACTGGTGTACCCAGGTAAGTCCCTAGAATATGGCACTAAGGTACCCAAGGCATAGGTATACCAGGGGTCTCCCATGGGCTGCAGCAAGTATTATGCCACCCATGAGAGACCACTCAAACTGTGACTACAGGCCTGCCATTGCAGCCTGTATAAGTCGGGGCTAGCACCACTTACAACAGATTTAAGTTTCCTTATATCTGAATTCACTGCACTTAAAACCTATAAACCACCCCTATTGCAGGCTCTTCAGTCCTGAGGGCAGAGTGCATGAGCAGGGTCCCCCTACAAACCCCGGAGTCGATTCTCCAGGTGTTGTTAGTGCAGTCAGCCATTTAATACACATAGTGAACATCAAGTCAAATATGAGATGTCTGACTATATATTGGATGCACCAAAACTGGTCATGTGTGGTATCGAACATGTTGGAATCCTACCCAAACACTGAATATAGTGTTGGATGTAGGATCCCATGTACTGGGGTTCTCCCCTATGGTACCTCCCTGTATTCCTGATAACAGCCTTTTAGGGTCTAACAGCAAGCTAGTGCTGCTGCTGATCACAGATACAATTCTGCACTCCTGCTGCTGAGCTGAGCTGTGCTTGATATGGGGAAGGTAGAACAATATGTTTCCTGTCACAGGGAAGTGTGACCACGTCCCAGACAGGACTTGGTGTACTGGGCTGGGGGTGCTTGCCAGCCCCACTAGACTGCTTTAAAGGCCACATTTGGTGCCCTCCTAGCATACTCCAGTTTGAGCCAGTTCAGGGAGCCGTTGGTTCCCGCTCTGGTACAAAACTGGACAAAGGACATGGTAGTATCTTCACCCCTGTCCACCCTCTCCTCTGGGAGGGATCCATGAATCATCCCAACCCTTTCCCTAGGGTACTTAAGGATTTACCTCTGGGTGGCTCTTCAGATTCATCGTGGGACAAGATTAAAATCCAAAAGTACTTCAACCATCTGGGCACCTTGGTCTTTGTCTGGAACCGAGATTGCATCACGGGAGACTCCTGCTACTCTTGGTGTCATCATGTGGAGAAGTGTGGCTCACTGGTTAGAGCAGGCAGACCCTGAAGCAGAGGTCAGACCCGGGACCAGGGTTCAATTCCCGACGCGGCAGGGTCTTGAGCTCAAATGTCCATGGACTCGATAATTCTCGCTTCGGTGCCTGACCTAATCATGGGTTCACACTCTGCAACTCTGGGCATTAAGCTTGCTTAATCTCCACAACGCCCCCCCCGCGGCGGGATGCCTGGCTTTCACCTTGGGGATGCCCTGTAGGGGCTATCTCACAGGGGAAAAACCAGGACGGGTTCCCAAGGCAAGCGCGGAGATACCCCTTCGGGGGTCGATTCTGGCGCTATATAAGAATATAATAATAATAATAATCATCCTGCCCGTCTTCTGTATCGACTGTGCATGTGCTTCATCCCAGTTCTCCAGGCCTGTAGCATCAAAGGCACCCAAAGTAATCTCCCTTGGTGTCAAGCAGTCACTCCCCAGTATCTGCAGGCACTGCAATGAAGCTGACCGATCTGGTGCTCCTGAGATCCCACAGACTCTGAAAGGCTCAGCAACACAAGTTGAGGTTTTGCAATTCCCTCAAGGCCTGCACTGTGTTCTCAGCAAGTTTGAGGCCAGTGTCTCTTGTCAGAGCAGCTGGAACCGAACCCCTGTGCAACACGCCGACTTGCTGTTGCAAAGGCTTGTTGTCTTCCTTCCATCAAGATCTTCGAGCTCCAAGTAGCCCCCACCTCAAGCATCTGCTGTAACCAAAATCTTCGTCCTCACCGCATCACGTGCACTGTGTGCCTGCATCTTTGGTGGGCTGTTCAAGGTCCTCTTGTGACTATAGTGCCTCCCACCTGTGGGTTCTCTTGACGGTCTTCTTTGCTTTCTGTGGGCTTCCCTGATTGCTTGGGCCTGCCCTGACTCTCTTGCTTGTAGTAAGTCACCAGGATCTTGCTGGTCCAGACACTGCACCTTCTTCGCTTTCCACGTTGTATGCAGTTGCCAAGGCTTGTTGGTGCTCTTGATGGACACGGACCCCTCAACTCGCGACATCTAATGTGGGGCAGCTCGTGAACGGCTCCTGATCTTCCAGAGCATCACCTGGTCCTCACAGCCGTAGCTCCTAGGACACCATCAAAACCCTTGCAACACTCAACTTGGGTGGGCATTCTTCTTGTGGGCCCCCGGTCACTTCCAAGTGGCCTAGACTCTGTCTCCTCTGCTTCCATGTACTTTCGACTTGATTCCACCTTTGGGTTCCACCGGACATTTTCACCTGCTCCAGCAGCGGCCTCTCCTTGAAGTCCTCCATTGAGTTTGACAGACAGTTTCTGACGTCGCTTCACACCTTGGCATCTGGCTTTCTTGGTGTAGGTATCCTGGTTCTTAGGGTTTCCTCAGGTGGGGTAGCTCTCCAAACTTCTGTCTTCCACGGGGTTTCTTCAGGGTCCACTGGGCAGGGTCCTTCTTTTAAATTGCAACTATTGCAACTGCGACATACTCATTGACTTGCATTGATCTCGCGGTTGTGTTCCCACTGTGCACAAGGCCTCCATGGGGCTCCTGGTTACTTACCTCAGGTGGTTCCTTGTGTTCTCTGCACTTCTACGTCCTCTGGGATTTAGTCTTGACTTGAGTCGTTGATCGTATACCACTATTTTAGTATATGGTTTGTCTCCCTCGGGTGACTACTGTGTATTTCGTGCTACTTACCTGTTTCTATTGAAAAGTATTGTGTGCATTGTGCACATCTCCGGCTAGGAGATATCTGTATGTGTTAGTGAGTGTCTTATAATAAATACATATTTTTCTAAATACACTGTGTGGCTCCTTTTCACTTAATCTATACCTATAAGATTATGTTCTGGTAAAACAAGCCTGAAGACTGCTCTCCACAGCTAGCACTTAGAGAGATTTCCAAGGTTGTCTAAGACCACTGAAATTACCATAAGGGTTGTCAGGATTGGTGCAGGGTGCCCACTTACATAAGTGAACACCATATCCCAAGCCAGCTTCTCACACTGATCCCAAGCAACAACAGAAGCTTCTTAAGCGGAGGGTGGCGGCGAAGACCAGATGAAGCTCACTGAGGGTGGTGGTGGAGGACTACGGCAACAATCAGGAAATGGAGGAATGACACTGCCACTCTTTGATGGACACTTGGCCTGTTGACTGTTGGGATTGTGAGCTCTGTTGGCGTTGGGTGGACTCCATCATCTACAACTCCCCAAATTCCTCACATGCATTAGCCAGGTTCCCCGTGCGGTGGGATGCTGGGCTGTGGGGTGTGGCGGAGGCCCGCCATCAGTGGACATCCATAGTGAACATTTATCTGACTACTTGGTAAGAGCATTCCATTTCTGCTGCTGAGACGATTTAGTATTGCTTGTTGAGTTGACTATACAGTGTTCCGTGTTGTCATTTTATCCCTGCAATTACAGTGAGACACTGACACATTTCTATATTGTTTATTCACCGTATGAGTGTAGGAAGCTGGCTCTATGTATACTATACCAAAGTAAGGTTTAGTGTGCACAGAGTTCAGGGAGTCCCCAGAGGTATAGCAGTGGCAAAATTAGGTAAGTACTAACAGCTCTCTGTGTGATGGTGTGGGTGAGCAGTTAGGCTTATCCAGAGGGTGTGGTGAGCATTTATTGTATTCACTCAATCAAGACTGATGACACACACTCAGACAGAATCCAGATCAATTGAGTAAATATAAAAAAAAGTATACTTGTATTTTATTTCTAGAACCAAGCAGGACTTGTTACAGGTAGGTAAAATATACTTTCAATTGTAAACCTTTACACAGAAATGCAATTGGGAGTGGATTTGCAGTTGTTCAAGGTTGGTATGACTTTAAAAAGCAGTTTGAATTACACAGTAATTACTATTAGAATACGTTTGAGTACTATCAGATTACATTGAGTCTTGGTGGTGGTATGCCTAGTTAATACACCTAAGGATCTCATAATACAAGGAAGACTTTTCTTGTCTTGAGTTATAGTTACTATTTCCCCCCTGCAAAAGAACAGTTCAACACTTAGAATGTTTTAGGCCCAAAATCTCATAACATGGGTTCCTATGGGAGAAAAATGGTTAGCGGTTTCACAGGTAAGTAAACGTCTTACAAGTGGGAGTTTTGGGGTTAGGACCAAGTTTCTACAAGGTCTATATAAGCACCCGATGTGCCCCACCAGAGGCTCTGGGGCGGCTGGGTGCAGAGTGTAGGGGCCCAATGCTAGCCAATGGAGCTAAGGGGCCTTCGGTTAGGGGCTGCTTACGAGCAGGCCACTCGGGTGTGAGAGCAAAGCTCCTGGGATAAAGGTAAACACTGCTGGGGTGCATAATCAGCGCAGGAGCTGCACCACCAGCGGCACTGGGGCGACCGGGTTCATGGTGCCAAGAAGACGTTGGGGATCCTGTGATTCTCAATGGGGAACTTCGGTTTGGCAAAGGTGCTGCAGGCTCAGGCAGAGAGGCTTCCTGAAAGCGACCACCAGCTGGAGAAGTAAGTTGAGCACTTGTGGGACACCATCGGTTGGGCTACCCAAGTCCTTGGAGCATCAGGTGCAGGGGTGTCTTCTGTCATTGGGCTTTCTTACTAGCTCAGATAGTGGTTGGAGGGAACCCTTCAGGTTGAGGATGCAGGCATCATCTGGAAGCTTGAGGGAGGTCAGGAAGAACAATAGTTACTTACCTGTAATCTGTGGTTCTCCAGTATTGGTGTCTTTCATAGATTCACATGCCTGAATCATTCCCCGTCGTCGGAGTGGGAGTCCCACGGTACATAAAAAAGCAATAAAATGCTATAAATATATAGTAATACCAATAGAAAAGAACCAGGAAGTAACACAGCCAATGGTACAGTAGGCAAAAACTTCCCATCTATGACTATCATAGTCATTTTGTATGGTCCAAACTACAGCCAATCAGGCGCTAGCACCCACCAGAATGTTCTCCCCAGAGGCTCAGGCTCTCAGATTTTCTCGCAAGGAGTGAAGGTAACCATAATAGCCTAAAAGCCTCTGAGGGGAGGTGGGCGGGTTGCATGTGAATCTATGAAAGACACCAATACTGGAGAACCACAGATTACAGGTAAGTAACTATTGTTCTTCTCCAGTATTAGGGGTGTCTTTCATAGATTCACATGCCTGAATCAGAGTAGCTAGCAGTACATATCTTTGCTGAACAGACGCTCATAACACCTAGCTTGTCCGCTAGTAATGTAAATAACAATGCGAAGTGAATAAACACATATCATATAATGCATAACATAATGCAATCAAGAAAATATGTGAAAACATAACATAAGAAGCGTCTGACAGCAGAAACAAGGAGGTGGGAAACAGAGGCTCACCTTAATGAAACAGGTTCCGTAGAACAGCTCGACCCACAGAAGTATCAGCCTCGCTGATGGACTCTAGACAGTAATGTCTGGTAAAGGTATGGCGGCTTGCCCAAGTCGCCGCCTTGCAGATCTGCTGAAGTGGGACTCCAGCAAATAAGGCCGTAGATGAGGAGACTGCTCTTGTAGAGTGCGCTCTGGGCGCAGATGGTAACGGTCTCCCAGCCTGTGCATGGCAAAAGGCAATGGCAGCAGATATCCATCTTGCAATAGTCTGTTTTGATACTGCCTGCCCTTTACGAATCGCACCGTAGGTAATGAACAACTGGTCGGAGGTGCGTACAGCAGAAGTTCTTTGTAGATAGAATTTGAGACATCTTCTAATGTCAAGCGAGTGTAAAGCTCTTTCCGCAGGAGTTTGCGGGTCTGGAAAAAATGATTTAAGAACAATAGGTTCGTTCAAATGAAAATCCGAAGGCACTTTCGGAATGTATTTGGGATTGGTGCGAAGTATTACAGAATCGCTAGTGAATTGGAGGAAAGGATGATGAACAGTGAAAGCTTGGATATCACTAACTCTCTTGGCGGATGTTAAGGCTAAAAGCAGTGATACTTTCCATGAAAGATACTTCAAGTCAGCTCGATGGATGGGCTCAAATGGGTGACGCATGAGTTGACCCAGAACCACATTCAGATGCCATAAAGGAGGTGGACGACGTACTGGAGGGAACATTCTAAAGAGACCCTTAAAGAACTGTTGAATAATTCTTGATGAATACAGAGAATTGGACCCATCCTGTCGATATCTGGATATTGCAGCTAGAAATACTTTCAAAGTAGCATGGGACAGACCTGTTCGTGCCAACTGCAAGAAAAAAGGAAGAATTTCCTCAGGTTTTGCCAAAAAAGGGTGAACACCTGCTGAACGGCACCAGATACAGAAGCGTTTCCATTTGAGACTGTAAGTCTTGATGGTTGCTGGTGCTCTAGCTTTGGCCAACACCTCTTTACAGTCTGCTGGGATGTTCAAGTGTGCAAACTCATGGTGTTCAGGAGCCAAGCTGCTAATCTCAGCGATGCTGGGTCCGGATGAAAGACTTGACCTTCCTGAACACTGAGCAAGTTCGGGATTGGATGTAACTGAATTGGTTTGCTCTCTGATAGTAGGAGGAGCTCTGTAAACCAATACTGGCGCGGCCATCTGGGCGCGATCAGGATCAGTCGGCAAGGTTCCTTCCTCATCTTCCTCAGAACCTTGGGGACTAACGGAATCGGTGGGAAAGCGTACGCAAACCTCAGGGACCAATCGAGGGAGAATGCATTCCCCAGAGAACTCTTGTGGGGGTGCCAGCTGGCGAAGCTCAGGCATTTGCTGTTGGTACTTGTCGCAAATAGGTCTAGGTCTGGCCAACCCCACTGATGAAAGATGTGGTCCACTGTGTTCTGGTGGAGCTCCCATTCGTGGTTGGTGATTGTGGTCCTGCTGAGTGCATCCGCAAGGACGTTTTCCGTTCCCGGAACATGCACCGCATGTAACTGTACATTGTGGTGAAGAGCCCATGTCCATAATTCCTGCGCCTCTTGAGACAGGAGAAGAGATCGAGTTCCTCCCTGCTTGTTGACGTAGTGCATACTTGTTGTGTTGTCTGTTCTTATCAACACATTGGTGTTCTGAATGATGGCACAGAACGCCTTGAGGGCAAGGAAAATGGCTCTCAGTTCCAAACGATTGATGTGCCACCGTTTCTGTTGTACAGTCCATTTGCCACTGATCGTGAGGCCTTGCAGATGAGCCCCCCAGCCCTCGAGGGATGCATCTGTAGTGATGGTGAGACTTGGTGGTTCTTGAAGGAACGCATGACCCTGACTGAGATGACATTTCTGTGTCCACCACAGGAGAGACTCTTTCATGAGTGTTGTGATTTGAATGAGGTCCTCGAAAGTGCCTGAAACCTGTTGCCACTGCAGTACTAGTTCCTCCTGGAGCGGCCTCATTTGAAGTCTGCAATTTGGAAGCAATGGAATACAAGCCGATGCCATCCCCAGAAAGGATTTGTATAGTCGGACAGAAGCTGACTTTCTTTGCATGAGATCTTGTGCTAGCCGAATTATTTTCATTTGTCTCTCCTTGGAGACGAAGGCTTTGCATTTGTGAGTGTCCAACATTGCTCCTAAGAATGCTATTCTTTGAGACGATTGCATTTGGGATTTGGAGAAATTTATTGTCAGGCCTAGAGACTGAAACAGGTAGAGACACTGGTGAAGGTGACGTTGAACGGTGCCATGAGAATTGGCCTTTATAAGGCAATCGTCCAGATATGGGAAAATTTGTATTCCCTCCAGCCGGAGGTGCGCAGCTACTGGAGCTAAAACCTTCGTAAAAACTCTTGGAGCTGACCGTAGTCCAAAAGGAAGGACTTTGAATTGGTAGTCCCTGCCAGCCACCCTGAAGCGAAGGAATTTCCTGTGGCGAGGTAGGATGGGAATGTGGAAATATGCATCCTGGAGGTCTAGGGTGACCATGCAATCTCCCGGTGATAAAAGATGCAAAATTTCTTGAAGAGAGAGCATCCGGAAAGTTAATTTCCTTAGGTATTTGTTTAATGCTCGAAGGTCGAGGATCGGGCGCCACTCCCCGTTCTTCTTTCTGATCAGGAAGAACCTGGAGTAAAATCCTAGTCCTCTCATCCTCTGAGGAACGCTATCGATAGCTCCTTTTTGTATCATCATTTTGATTTGGGTAAGCAGCTCCTTCAGGTGAGCTGGAGGCGGGCCCTTTGGCGGTACATTTGGGGGAAATTTTTCGAATTCTAGGGCATGGCCCCTGGCGACAATATCCAGGACCCATTTGTCCGTTGTTATCGACTGCCAATTGGAGTAAAATTTGGAGATTCTTCCGCCAAGTCTTTTGAGAGGGTGAAAGGACGGTGGTGGCAGGTGAAGAATATCATTGTCGCTTGTCCTTGCCGCGGTATGTTGTCCTACCCCTGTTTGGGGTGTATTGAGATTTTTTCTGCCCATAAGACTGGTAGCGCTGATTTTGGTAGCGCTGATTACCCTGACGGTATGAGGATTGTTGATGTTGTTGCTGGTATCCACCTCTATTGAAGGACGTTCCTCGTCCTCTCGCTCCTCGAAAGGGCGGTTTGTGAAATTGTAGAGTGCCTAAGGATTTGGCCGTTTCGGTATCCTTTTTGATAGTCTGTAAGGCCTCTTCTACCTCGGGGCCGAATAAATATTCGCCATCAAATGGCATGTCTAGAACTCGGTTTTGCACTTCCTGTCTAAAGGCCGTGGAACGTAACCACCCTTGTCTACGGAGAACCGCAGCCCCTGCTAATTGGCGAAAACCTGTAGATGCCACATCAACAGCTGAATCAATTATCTCTTCAGAGGTCCTTTGACCTTCATGGAGAATCTGGAGTGCTTCTGCCTTGGATGGCTCAGGGAGTAGGTCGATAAATGGTGAGATGTCGGACCACATTTGACGGTCGTAACGACCTAAGATGGCTAGTGCGTTAGCAGCACGGACAGTTGTTGCAGCCATGGTGGAAACTCGTTTTCCTATTGAGTCTAGGCGTCTGCCATCTCTATCCGGTGGTGCCGTAACTGCAGAGGACGGATTTCTGGCCCTTTTCTGAGCCGCCTGGACAATTACCGAGTCAAGTTTTGCTTGTCCAATGAGACAGGCAGGCGTCTTGTCTGGAGCTTTATATTTCTTATCAATTCTTGGCAAAACTGGAGGAATGGAAGCCGGTGTTGACATCACCTTAACGCCTTCCTTCCAGATGAATTCCACAATGGGTATTGTTTTAATTTGTCGTCTGGGTTGATCTTTAAAATCGTAAAGGAAACATTCTTGTTGAGTATGCTCCATCTTCATATGAAAACGTGCAGTTGCACGCTCCATCAGCAAGTGAAAATTTGCTACATCAACAGGAGGGGAGGCCGACGCAGTCTGAGGAGATGTAGAAGGAGATTGGACCTGATAGTCCTCCCACTCCGATAAATCATCCACCTCTCCTTCCTCCCGTTGGTCGTCATCTTCCGAGGATTGCGGGTCCTCTTCGTGTGTAGGTTGTGGGTGTGAAGGTGGGCCCACCGATGGGAGCACGGGTGGAGGCGTTTCCGAAATTGGAGTTGCTTGTCCAGAACCTGCCGATTCCGAAGGTGGAAACCTCCGATAGTAATCGTCCAGCATAAGTTGTAAATTGGATATTAAATCCAAAGGCACTTGACCAACCGGGGTAGTGACAGGCATCGATACCTCAGCAGGAGTGTGAGGATCCTCATATTCATCATCTTGAAGTTTAATATGTAACTCCGATGGACTAGTGGCCTGTCCAAAAGTATTCTGGGCCATCTCATTGTCACTGTCAGAATCCAGTAGTTGGTCTGGGACTTCAGAGGACACCTTGTGAGGTGAAACACGCAGGGGTGAAAGGCTCATTACAGTGTTGCGCAGCTGTTCTGCTGCTTGGCGTGGTGTTAAAAACACCGTCGACGGAGACCACACCTGTAGTGCCGTGCAGGAGGATAACTGCGGCGTCGATGGATTTGTCGCCGACTGATCACCTCTCGTCGACGGGACACTTTTCGGCAACGAAATAGTCGTCGTCGACGGGATACCCGTCGTCGACGGAACACTCGTCGTCGACGGAACACTCGTCGTCGACGGGACACTCTTCGTCGACGGGACACCTTTCGTCGACGGGACACTCTTCGTCGACGGGACACTCCTCGTCGACGGGATACTCTTCGTCGACGGGACAGTCTTCGTCGACGGGACACTCTTCGTCGACGGAACATTCTTCGTCGACGGGGCACTCTTCGTCGACGGGACACCTTTCGTCGACGGGACCGTCTTCGTGGTCGAGTCACTCCTCGTCGACGGCGGTATTTTCGTCGACGGCGTAGAGCCTGATGAAGAGCTCGTCGACGGAGTCTTTTTCGTCGGCGGTAAAGCCTTTAAAGACGTCGACGACGAGGCGTCGACGACGGACGTCGACGAGATAGGCCTCACAGAAACAAAAACCATCGTTGGAGATGCCGTAGACGAGGACATAACCATACTAGGTTTAGGAGACGAAAATGTTACCGTAGATGTCACTGAGGTCGTCGTCCTCGTCGACGAGGAAGCTGAAGAAGACTTCACAGGAGACGGAGATGGATTCTGTGGTAAAATCCTGTCAGAAGATAAGGGAAGCTTGAGTTTCTTCCCCTTTGAGGAAGCAGAAGCGCCTTCCATGCCCCTGGAGGTGGGGACAGCCTGAGAAGTGGAAGGCTGATCCAGTCCTTTAGCAGGTGGTTGTTTTTTAGACAGCTTAGCCCTGGGAGATGACATTTCCTCAGGCGCGGATCTCTTCCTGGAGGCTGAAGTGGAAGCAGATGTGACACTGCCTACTTCTGAAACAGGATTTGGAGAATCCTTTAGCCTCTTCAACCACAGCAGTAAACGACCCTCTCTATCTCTGAGAGTCTTCTGAGGCATTTTTCTGCAGATTTTACAATCAGAGGCCTGGTGGTCTGGGTAGAGACAATAAATACACTTATTGTGTGGATCCTTCTCAAAAAGCCGAGGCTTACCACAGCAGTCACAGGTTCTGAAGAGAGATTTCTTTGAAGACATCCTGAAGAGAAGACACAGATGAAGTAGGAATTGAAAAAACTGAGCAGAGCTCAGGGAGACTCCCTTCACACGACGTGCGGTAGAAAATCTGAGAGCCTGAGCCTCTGGGGAGAACATTCTGGTGGGTGCTAGCGCCTGATTGGCTGTAGTTTGGACCATACAAAATGACTATGATAGTCATAGATGGGAAGTTTTTGCCTACTGTACCATTGGCTGTGTTACTTCCTGGTTCTTTTCTATTGGTATTACTATATATTTATAGCATTTTATTGCTTTTTTATGTACCGTGGGACTCCCACTCCGACGACGGGGAATGATTCAGGCATGTGAATCTATGAAAGACACCCCTAATACTGGAGAATCACTATATCCCATGTCAGTATCACTGTGGAGACCTCCCTGTGGTGTTGCGCCACTTGCACTCAGGCCGTGGGTGCAGAATCGCGGTGTCGCCGGAATCCGGATTCGGGTCTTGGAGTCTTTGTTGAGCAAATACAATGCTCATGGTAGACAGATTCTGTAAGGTAAATGCCGGGCAGGTCCTCCGGGCTCTGGGGGGTCTACTGGACACGCTGGGTTATTCGCTGTAGGCTGGTCAGAGCAGGGACAGGCCGATAGGGCTGGGGCCATAGCAATAGGTGTCCTCTTCTTCCTGGGTCAGCACTGCTGTTCTGTCTTTCTCTCTTCTTCCTGTAATCAGAGGAGGCAAGGTTTAGGGTGGCCCCTAAATACTAGATGTAGGGGCATTAAAAGATGTAGGAGCATTAAAAGATGTAGGAGGAGTTAAAAGGGGCATGCAGGGTTCCCTTTTTTTGGGTGGGTACGCCGCTATTATGCCAACCTCCATTGGGAGTGGGGCATGAGCCTCTCCCTAATTGGCTGAGTACCCTCATCATCAAGACTGTGGGAACTGAGATTTGTGCTTCACCTCGCCTCCCCCACCTGAGGGATGAGGTTGGCAAAGGTGGGCTCACTTCTCATCCTAGCTGGTTTTTCCCACTGATTCTCCCACCCAAAGTGGAAGGCAGACCTGGTGGGAGCCAGTTGCTGGGAGAAGCAAAAGGCAGGGACAGCTTCCAAAGGCTGCAGACCTTTGAAGCTTCCTCTTCGTGGACCCAGTCCATCACGTGGTGGGGGGAGGAGGCATGACACCTCTGCCCAGGATGGGCTTTGTTTCTGTACCTAGGGAGTGGAGGCTCTCTAACCAGGGAACCAGAAACGTGTCTTGCCGTGGGAAATGGTGGGCAGCCATTCAGGAACCACACCAGGGCTGGTCGTTTTTCAGGGATGCCCTGTGGGTGCATTTTACATTAAATCCCCCACTGGCATCAGTGTGGGTTTAATGTGCTTAAAAGTTTGCTGACAAACTTCCCAGTTTTTTGCAAATCCATTAAGGAGCTGTAAAGTTTGTAATGACCAACTCCCAGACCATATACTCTTTAAAGCTTTACTAAACTTCCAATGTCTTAGAATGGACTTGGACACAGTAGGGGTACAGGGCCAATGCCACTGTGGCCTCACTTGAGTGCTAGAGCACCCTGCTAGAGGGGTGGCTTACCTAGGCCTCAGGCAGTGGGTTTTAGGTATGGCACAGAAGGATGTGTGCTATGTTGACTTCACTTTTCTCTGCACAAAAACTTGCAGCCTGCAATGGCAGTGTGTGGGGGTTAAGATACAGGGCCTCTAAGGGTGGCACACGAGGTGCTGCAGCCCTTAGAGGCCTTCCCTGGTCACAGTGCTCTTGGTACTCATGGTACCTTTTACAAGGGGCCTACATGTGGCCAGAGATGTGCGATTTGTGGGTACAAATGTACAGTTTTGAGAAAGAACACAGGCCCTGGGAACCTGATTGGCAGGGACCCAGGGCACATCAAGTCAGGTTGCATCACAGGTTAGGCAAAAGGTAGGCGTTAACCATTCAAAAAGGGGACATACTATACTTGACATACAGCCACTGGGGCTATTGGCTGCTTGGGGAATTATGCCGGGCAATACCTGTCCCCATGTGTGCACCACCTATTTTTTATTGGACTTTGAGTTGGGTGGGATTGCGAGGTTACTGTACTGCTTTGTAAGCTATAGGTACACATGACGTGGGAGGGTGGTTGGTTATGTTTAACATGTTTGTTTGTTAGGCACTGGCATGGGCTACAGGCCTTGACGGTTTTATGGCTGCATGTGATTCCATGTGGGCAACTGATACTAGATTGTAGATGACCTGAGAAATGCAGGGGCGGTTCTATGGGCCCCTGGCTGCTCTGTTTTATCATGTGGAATGTCTGAATGGGCTGAAAGATTGTAGGGAGATCCGGAAGGTTGTGGCAATACTTCATTCAATAGACACAATATTGATGTTACAAGAAACTCACCAGGCACCAGGTGTGTTGACAGAGTGCAGAATTCAGGGTGAGCGTTGCACTGCTGGCTTTATAACCCATGCACGTGGCGCACTGATCTGGGCGCACACAGGGGTTGGGGGCCAGCTTCAGGAGGTATGTACAGAGCCAGGGGGTAGGTTTGTGGTGGCAAAATGTACCAAGGGCGATCTGGCGCTTTGGCTGGTCAGGGTGTGTGGCCTAAATATTGATGAACCTAAATTTTATTATTCCCTTAATGCAAGCCAACTGCAGTGGCTAGCTCGGCCCTGCATGTTAGACCCTACCCTTGAACTATCTAAGGCCCACCCCAGGAGGCCCTGTGCAGCTGCCCGGGCACTCCTAGACATTCCCACGCAGGAAGGTATGATATATATCAGATGCCACAGGTTACCACTGGGTACAGGTTATACCCACTACTCCACAGTATATTGATACACTCATTTACATAGATTATAGCTTGTGTCATGAAGACTAGTGTCACTGGTTCTTGCTTGCGAACTGTTACCAAGTACATATTCAGATCACTCGCCAGTGCTGCTGGAACTCATATTGACTGCTCCGGGTCCAGCTGCATTCTCATGGCGTACTCCCTACTTGATACAGTTTCTACTGACGAGCTTGCACAGGAGATCAAATAATTTTTTTGTCTTAATATGGGATCGGTTGACTACTTCGCAACGGTTTGGGGGACATTTAAGGTCTTTATGCAGGGGGGTCACGATATCTAAACACCTGGCAGTCCTTTGTTCGCTTCAAGGCATTCTGCTTCGATTAGAAAAAGAGATTGCAGTGTTGGAGTGGTGGCACCCCGAATCATCAGATAGACGGGTCCTTGGTGAAATTAAGAAAAAGATAGAACCAGTCCATGAGATGGCTCAGAGCGAGGTGTACCATTTAGGCAAATATGCCACAGCACGCAAATATGGGGAGGGGGAACACCCTGGCACAACCTGTGTGCATTGCTCCACCCTCGTCTGGAGGCGGACGTGATAATGGAGATGGAGTAGTTTCTGTCCTGTAACTCCAGTTCTGTAGTAGGGGTATCTCGGTTATAGTCATAATCTAGTGAAAAGTCCCGCCCATGTGCGTGGACCCCGGCAATCAAAAATAATCTCTTAAGTTGTCAAATCATGCAAAAACTGCAAAGACATTCAAGAGAGAATTTATAGACAAATAATGCAGCCTACATCCACAGGCTACACTGTCCAGTACTTCAACTAGAAATTCCACCAAACAAAAACCACACACAACACAGCCTGCCCAGTTTCTTCCATAGAGAAACTTGCCTCTACCAGTAAAAGACTCTGGAATGATAGAGAGGAAGGCATGGACGGACATGCCCCATAGGCTGCCATTATGTGGCTTAAATAGGATACTGTTCCTTTAAGAGAACTTTCCAGAACTTTCTCCCAGTATCCCAGAATGCACAGCAGGTCCCTTTTACTTTCAGTTCTTTTTGAAGGGGTAGCACACCAGACCTGTAGCATTCCTTACATGAAGAAATATCTCCACCGGGGAGGAGGGCGGGCGCTTATGACTATAACAGAGATACCCCTACCACAGAACTGTAGTTACAGGACAGAAACTACTCCTTCTGTAGTAGGGGATCTCTGTGTATAGTCATAATCTAGTGAATAGAATGGCAAGCCCATCCCCACACCAAATAGGCGGTGGAGAGAAGAAAATTAACACCACTATTGTGCGAACAAATTCTGCAGCGAAGCCTGCCCAACCTGAGCATCCACCCTGGCATCAGTGTCCAGACAGTAATGCTTAGCAAAGGTATGAACTGACTTCCAAGTGGCCGCCTTGCAGATCTCTGCAATCGGAACATTACGGAGCTAAGCTGTCGTGGCAGCTTTTCCCCTGGTGGAATGAGCCTTAGGTTTACCCCCTAAGGTCTTATTAGCTTTTTGGTAACACAACTGTATGCAGGACACAATCCACCTAGAGATGGACTGCTTAGAGGTGGCAAGACCTGTCCTGACCGACCCATAATTGACAGATAATTGGTCTGACCTTCGAATATCATTGGTTTTATCCAGATAAAATTTCAACACCCTCCTAACATCCAGGGAATATAGAGACCTTTCCGCTGGAGATGAAGGATTCTGAAAAAACGTAGGCAACGTTATGGTCTGGTTGACATGAAAATCAGAAATAACCTTGGGAATATATTTAGGGTGAGTACGCATAACAACCTTAGCAGCATGAAATACAGTATAAGGTTCTTGGCAACACAACGCCTGAATTTCACTCACCCTGCGGGCCGAGGTAATGGCCACGAGGAACGCCGCCTTCCAGGACAGGTGCTGCAACAAGCCTTATGAATAGGTTCAAAAGGCTCCTTCATCAATCTGACAGCACCACATTCAATTCCCATGAAGGCGAAGGAAGCCTGACAGGAGGGAACACTTTCCTCAAGCCTTCCAAAAAATCTTTAATCACAGGGATCTGGAAGAAGGAAGTCTGTGAAGGGCATTTCCTGTACGAAGTCAATGCAGCTAGATGAACCTTAATGGAATGAACATTAAGTCCAGACTGCGCCAAATGTAGAAGGTAAGGAAGGATGACGTCTTTCTTGCACGTCGTCGGGTCATAGTTCTTGGACTTGCACCAAATACAGAACCTCTTCCACTTGTAAGCATAGGAAGTCCGAGTGGAAGGTCTCTCAGACTCCTTCAGTATGTCCATGCAATCTTCGGGCAGATTCAAATGGCCATATTGCACTATCTCAGGAGCCATGCCGCCAAACTCAAAGATGAGAGGTTGGGGTGCAACATCTGCCCCCGAACTTCGTGAGAAGGTCCGGCCTGCACGGCAGCCGTATGTGAGGAAGGAGAGACCGGTGAAGCAGGTCCGTGAACCACCACTGTCTGGGCCATTCCGGGGCAATGAGTATCATCCGAGCCCTGGACCGGGCCAGCTTGATGAGTACCGCCGAAATCAGGGGAATGGGTGGAAAAGCGTACAGAAAGCTGTTCGACAAGTTGATCTAAAACGCATTCCCCAGCATCCCCTGCTGGTAGTACCTGGAGGCGAAGTCTCGGCATTTGCTGTTTTCAGCGGTGGCGAACAGATCTACGTCTGAGTCCCCCACCTTGCGAAGACTTCTCCTAGTACTTCGTCGTTCATGACCCATTCGTGGTTTTCCTGAACCAGTCTGCTCAGTGCGTCCGCCTGAACATTCTGCACACCTGGCAGATAAGTAGCCATTATCGTCAGTCCTCTGGCCAGAAGCCAGTGCCAGATCGCCTGCGCCTCCTGTGACAGAGTGCGTGATCTCGAACCCCCCTGCTTGTTGAGGTAATACATCGTGATCGTGTTGTCCGTCTGTACAAGCAGAGAGTTGGTCTGAAAGGACGGAAGAAAGGCCTTCAGTGCCAAGTGAACAGCTCTGAGTTCCAGGAAATTGATGCGATACATGGCCTCCATCGGGGACCACGTTCCTTAAATCTGTAAGTCTTCGGAGTGCGCCCCCCAACCGTGGAGAGAAGCATCCGTCACGACAGTCTGCGTGGGAATGTCCTTGTGGAAGGGAACCCCTCTCCGCTGAACACCACCACTTCAGCGACTGAAGAGCATGCAGAGACAGTCGTATCTTGTCGTCCCAAGATCCTTTCCTCTGATCCCACTGGTCCTCCAAGCACTCCTGCAACGGTCTCATGTGCAGTCGTGCGTGTGGCGTCAGGAAGATACAAGACGCCATTGATCCCAGTAGAGAAGACACCGTCCTCACTGTTGTAGATGGAATGGTCATAGGAGCCTGAGCCTTCCGAAGGAATGATAATCGTCGCTCCTCCGAAGGAGACACGCTTGCCGACAGCGTATTGATGGAGGCTCCCAAGTACTGTATGCATTGGACCGGAGTCGGGACAGACTTGGACATGTTGATGTGCAACCCCAGCTTGTTGAAGAGAACGCACGTCTTCTGGAAGTGTGCTCGAGCTTCCGAGAAGGAGGAGGCCTTGATCAACCGATCGTCCAGGTACGGGTAGACGAACACCTTGTTCTTCCTCAGGTGTGCTGCTACCACTGCCATGCACTTAGAGAACGTTCACGGCGCAGACTTTAGTCCGAATGGGAGTACTGTGTATTGATAATGATTGGTGCTGACTTGGAATCGCAGGAACTTCCTGTGTTTGTGTGCAATGGGCACATGGAAGTATGCATCCTGTAAGTCTATAGCACATAGCCAGTCTCCCTGTTGCAACTGAGGATAAATCTGATGCAACGACAGCATGCGAAACTTCTTTCTGCGAATCCACTTGTTTGCTTGTCGCAAGTCCAGAATGGGCCTGAACTCGTTCTTGTCCTTTTTGCGAACCAGAAAGAACCAGGAGTACAGACCTCTTCCTCTCTGAGACTGAGGTACGTCTTCTATCTCCCTTTTCCTTAACAGGATATCGGCCTCCGCCTGAAGCTTGCGCAGCTGAAACTGCGAGCTGACTGGTGGAATTGCTGGAGGCAGGCTGGTGAACCGAAGACTGTATCCATTGCAAACAATATTCAGCACCCACTTGTCCTGAGTAATTTTTCTCCACTCTGCCAGAAAAAATTGAATGCTTCCCCCTAACGGAGTGGGTAACAGACCCGGCTGAAGTAAGCGCTCAGGGCCTAGACCCGGCCGGGCCTTTGGTCACTGGTGCCGACTGTTGGCCGCCTCTGCCCTTAGGGCGTTTCTGGAACGGCTTACGGAACTGCTGTTGGTGCTGTGACTGTCCCGCAGCTTTGCCACGCCCTCTGCCCTGTCCACCGAACCGTCGTTGGAACGGGCGATACGATTTCTTCGTCTCTTTGGGCTTCTCTAGACCCACAGCCGTGAGGGTTTCGGCCTCCACCTTCATGCGGGCCATTTCATCATCCGCATGTTTCCCAAATAGGGTTTCGCCAGAGAATGGAAGATTGGCCACCCTTTGCTGTGTGTCAGGTTTCAGTGACGTAAGGCGGAGCCAGGCATGTCGTCGCTGGTTAATCCCATGGCAAAAGCCATTCGCCGCCAAGAGGGACGAATCGGCTACAGCGCTGATAATCTGATTCGCCACCAGCATCCCTTCATTTAACACTTCCTGGAAATCTTCCCTCTTCTCACGAGGTAAGTGTTCCGCAAACTGCTGGAGGGAGTCCCATAGGGCACGGTCATAGCGTTCCAACAAAGCTGTGGCACTCGCAGCCTTCATAGAGGTCGCCGATGTTCCACACACTTTCCTTCCAGCCGAATCCATCCATCTAGACTCTTTGTCTTGGGGGACTGTGGATGACGGGGTGGTAGCATGCTGTTTGCGGGCCGCCGTCACTATCACAGAATCTGGAGGAGGTTCCACCCTTAGAGAAGCCGGATCCGAATCAGGAGCCCGGTATTTTTTCTGTAGTCTCGAGGGGCCCGCCTTAGTCACCGCCGGGGTGAGAAAAAGGTCCATGGCCGGTTCCTCGAGGCCCGGCACCAGTGGCTGTAGTGGACGAGACAGGTGTTTCTGGTGCAGTGTCTCGAAAATTACCGGTGTCTTGGGCGTGGGCACCGTCAAGGAGATGCCCAATTTTGCTGCGCCTCTTAATAGGACATCGTGAAAGGCCACCAGATCATCAACCGGCGACACCCTTGTGTCCGGCGATCCCGACAAAGTCGGAGAGTAGTCTCTGGTCCCTGAGGACCTCGAATGAGAGCGAGACCTGTGCCTCCTATGGCGGCGTCTCGACCGCGTAGATGACCTGTTGTGTGACCGTTCCCTCCTCCTGTAGTGAGAGCGCAACCTCCCAGTTCGTGGGCGCTACGCTGGTTTCCGTGGAGGCGTCGTCCATGGCTTATCCTGGGGTCTTGGTCTAGGAGTCCCCTTAGGTGGTGTAGGAAGAGGAGGCAGTGACACCGACCTTGGCGGAGGAACAGGAGGTATCTCCGGCCGAGGGGCGGGCCCATGCGGCGGGAGCGGTGGTGGTTGTCAAGAGGGAGGAAGTGGTGGAAGAGGAGGGATGACGGGAGGATCCTCCTTAGGTACAGGGAGAGGAGGCGCCTTCGGCCGAGGTGGTGTATATACCACCGAGTACACCGAGCCCAGTGACTTCTTCGGAGGAGGGGACTGCGAACCAGCCCCTCCAGTAGGTGATCGCCGTCTCCGGGGCCCTCCACCAGACCCAGCGTGACTTCTGGTGCCAGAACTCCTTCTGCGCCGCTTAGGGGAGTAGGAACAACACCTCGACGGCGATCTCTTCATCCTCGACTCCGAGCGTCGCTTTTCCGGTGTCGAATGTTGCCTCCACGACTCCGGCGTCGAACTTCGCCTCCGCGACGTCGACCTCTTCCTCGACGCCGAACGCCGCCTCCGCGACGTCGACTGTTCCATTCTCGACGACGAGCGTAGACGCCGTCCGCTTTCTCGAGGTCCTCGACGTCGAGGATCCCCTCGACGCCGACCGTCTTCTCGACGGCGACCGGCGGTATCGCCTCGACGGCGAGCGCAGACGCCTGTCGCTTCTCCTTCGACGCCGATAGCTCGACGCCGACGACGAGGACGCCGTCGACAGTGGTTTCGACGGAGGCCTACCCAGGCTCTTTGACGTTGAATCTTCACGCCTTCTCGACCCGGAGCCCCGGGGAGATGGGGAACACACCGCCGTCATCCCTCTCGACGTTGACGTCGATGCAATTGACGCCGACGGAGACCGGGACCGTTTGCTGGTCTTCCTGCCTCTGGGGAGCCCCCGAGACGCCTCAGCAGAGGCAGAGGGAACGTTCCCAGCTTGCCCAGACCCACCTGCAGCCTGCAGTCGTCTCTCTTCTAGGCCTTTAAGCCTAATCTTCAGCCTTTCCCTCAGGGTCCTTGCTGAAAGGTTCTGGCAGATGTCACACTCTTCAGGGACATGTGCTTCAGGGAGACAGATAATGCAGACATAGTGTGGATCAGTCTTGGACTTCTTCCTTCCGCATGCTGGGCATTTGTCGAAAAGAGCAGGCATTTTAGAGCCCTAAAAAGCCTGAACAAACACACAGGAGGGAAGGGAAACACCAAGAAATATAACTGCAAACACTTTTATCAAAAAGTGAACAAAAATCCAATATAAACCCTTGAAAAAGGGAGAGCTCAATGCCAGGGTCCTGTTAGCAGGAGCCGGAAAAAAGAACTGAAAGTAAAAGGGACCTGCTGTGCATTCTGGGATACTGGGAGAAAGTTCTGGAAAGTTCTCTTAAAGGCACAGTATCCTATTTAAGCCACATAATGGCACCCTATGGGGCTTGTCTGTCCATGCCTTCCTCTCTATCATTCCAGAGTCTTTTACTGGTAGAGGCAAGTTTCTCTATGGAAGAAACTGGACAGGCTGTGTTGTGTGTGGTTTTTGTTTGGTGGAATTTCTAGTTGAAGTACTGGACAGTGTAGCCTGTGGATATAGGCTGCATTATTTGTCTTTAAATTCTCTCTTAAGTGTCTTTGCAGTTTCTGCATGATTTGACAATTTAAGAGATTATTTTTGATTGCCGGGGTCCACGCACATGGACAGGACTATTCACTAGATTATGACTATGCACAGAGATCCCCTACTACAGAAGCCAGATTAACAGGGACTAGTACTTACAGATACTGCCCAGGTCGCTGTTGTGCGACTGCAATTGTTGTACATTACTGCCTGTAATTGTATTAGCGCCTGTTATAATATTCTGTATTTGCCTGAACGCCATTACCATCGCGATCGCCTACTTTGTGCCCCAGTGTTGTTTGCAGATTGACTGCTTGCTGCCATTTTGTTTGTTGTGGTCCTGCCTCCTTCCCCTGATCTCCACCCCGCCTCCCTGCTGACCCTCCCTCGCCCCTACCCTCCCACTATCTACATATGACAGATGCATTTTCGCGCAGCGTTCACGCGCAGCGGTCGCGCCGAAGGTGCTCCAAAGGTAAGCCCGTCTACGCCCGTCCGCCCCCAGCACCAGACCCCCTGGCCCCCACCGTACCCAGCCCACTAGATTCACATATGATGCCGTAACTCTCCTCGCCCTCAACCCTGGACGCACACCACAATGCTACGAAGCCACCCCTGGACGCACCCACGGTCCATTCGCCTGCAACACCTGCAAGTTCACCTGCCTCAGGACCCACACCAAACCCACTCCTCCAAACGCAGCTCCAGCTCTATCCACCTGAAGTGCATCCTGCTGAACACCAGCTCGGTCCACAGACACGCAACTGAACTCTGGGACCTACTCGACTCTGCTTCACCAAACATCGCCTTCCTTACAGAAACATGGATGAACACATCATCAGCACCCGACATCGCCATAGCCATACCAGACGCTTACAAGATCATCCGAAAAGACGGCACCAACCAAACAGGAGGAGGCATCGCCATCATCCATAGGAACACCATCAAAATCACGACCAGCTCCGACGACACCCTCGCAACCGCTGAACATCTCCACTTCCAGATCCACACCAACCCTAGGACCACACTTAGAGGCACCCTCATC
The DNA here is from genome assembly GCF_964263255.1 of Lissotriton vulgaris. NCBI lineage: Eukaryota > Metazoa > Chordata > Amphibia > Caudata > Salamandridae > Lissotriton > Lissotriton vulgaris. Next base: position 90,191,127 of record NC_141699.1, on the reverse strand, counting down.
TACAGGCCTCCAGGAACCCGTAAACAATTCAGCGAAGACATCACTGACTTCATCAGCCCACATGCCCTCGCCTCTGAGAACTACATTCTATTAGGAGACCTCAACTTCCACCTTGAAAACAAACACGACAGTAACACCACCTCCCTTCTGGACAACCTGGCCAATTTCGGACTCAAACAACTTGTTGACACCCCCACCCATGTAGCCGGACACACGCTGGACCCTATCTTCACCTCCAGCAAGCACATTTCCTTTGATCGCACCACAGCTCTACATTGGACGGACCACAGCTGTGTTCACTTCAGCTACAAAACCACCTTGACCCACACCCGCCCACAACCTATTCCTCTGAGAAACTGGAACAAAATCACCTCCGACCAACTCCTCACATCACTCAACCACAACCCTCCCACCCTCTCATTGGACCCAAACCAAGTGGCCACCAAACTCAAGCAATGGATCACCCACAGCACTGACTAATTAGCACCCCTGAAAAAGCACCAGATCAAATCAAGCAGCAAAAAGGCTCCCTGGTTCAATGATGACCTTAAAAAAATCAAAGAAGCTATGCCGCACTCTAGAGAAAACATGGAGAAAAAACCCAACCACCGACAACATGGCCACCCTCAAGGCAGCCACCCGCAAACACCACCAATTGATTCGTTCCACCAAGAAATCAGCATTCAAGGATCGTCTCGAAAACAACGCCCACAACGGCAAGGAACTCTTCAACATCGTCAAAGAATTCACCAACCCCACCGCAGCATCTAACGACATCACTCCCTCCCAAGACCTCTGCGATGCGTTATCCTCCTTCTTCTACAACAAAATTGCCGACATTCACAACAGCTTCGAGAACACCTCCTGCGAACAACACTCCCCACACCCCTCAGATCCTACACCGCCAACTAACAACCTCAGCGCCTGAAACCCAATCACCACTGAAGACACTATCCGCCTAATGAACTCAATCCACTCTGGCTCGCCAACCGACCCCTGCCCCCACCACATCTTCAGCAAAGCTAACTCCATCATCAGACCCCACCTCCGCGATGTCATCAACTGCTCGTTCAACTCTGCCACCTTCCCAGAAAGCTGGAAACACGCCAAACTCAGCGCCCTCTTGAAGAAACCCACAGCAGACCCCTCTGAACTAAAAAACTACCGACCCATATCCCTCCTCCCTTTCCCCGCCAAAGTCATTGAGAAAGCCGTCAACAGCCAGCTCGCCGCCTTCCTTGAAGCCAACAACTCCCTCGATCCCTCTCAGTCCGGATTTCGAGCCAAACACAGCACCAAAACCGCCCTCATTGCAGCAACAGACGACATCCGATCACTACTGGATAACGGAGAAACAGCGGCCCTCATTCTACTCGACCTCTCCGACGCTTTCGACAGTCTGCCACAGCACCCTTATACAACGCCTCAGCAACATCGGCATACAAGGAAAAGCCTTGGGCTGGATCATCTCATTCCCGCCGGGAGAACCCAAAGAGTCCGACTTCCCCCATTCATCTCAGAGGCCACTGAAGTCATCTGTGGCGTACCACAAGGATCATCACTCAGTCCCACCCTCTTCAATATTTACATGAGTCCCCTCGCATCCATTGCACGCCAACACAACCTTAACATCATCTCCTTCGCCGACGACACCCAGTTAATCCTTTCCCACACCGCCAAAACCAATCTTCATGAAGGCATGAAAGAAGTAGCCGAAAAGATGAAACATAGCCGCCTAAAACTCAACTCAGACAAAACGGAGGTGCTCATCCTAGGATCTTCCCCCTCTGCCTGGGACGACTCTTGGTGGCCTTCCGCTCTGGGCACAGCACCCATACCCACGGACCACGCACGTAACCTTGGCTTCATCCTTGACTCCTCTCTCTCGATGTCCAGACAAGTCAACGCAGTCTCATCCTCCTGCTTCAACGTACTTCGTATTCTCAAAAAGATCTTCCGCTGGATCCCCCTCGAGACAAGAAAGACTGTCACCCACGCACTGGTCACAAGTCGACTGGACTATGGTAACACACTATACGCCGGAATCACAGCAAAATTACAGAAAAAACTCCAACGCATCCAAAACGCATCAGCGAGACTAATATTGGACATCCCTCGCCAAGATCACATCACCGGACACCTAAAAGAACTCCACTGGCTTCCCGTCAACAAGAGAATTGCGTTCCGCCTTCTCACCCATGCACACAAGGCCCTCTACAAACTAGGACCCGAATGCCTCAACACTCGACTGTCCTTCTACACACCCACCCGGCAACTAAGATCGTCCAATCAAGCCCTCGCCGCAGTCCCGCGCATCCGAAAATCCACCATGGATCCTTCTGCTTCCTCGCGGCCAAGACCTGGAACTCACTCCCCACTCACCTCTGCCTTACTCAAAACCACATCTCCTTCAGAAAAGAACTTAAGACCTGGCTATTCGACATAAAATGAACCCCCCCTCCCCCAAGCGCCTTGAGACCCTCTGGGTGAGTAGTGTGCTTTATAAATACCTGAACTTGAACTTGAACCATGGCTTTCTATAAAGCATACCAAGAGCAACTTATTCCTCATTTGGTAATGCTATGCGAGGAAATGGTGGAAACCAGAGTCATGTCCACTACCATGCATGAAGCTCTGATAGTCGCCCTCCTGAAGCCAGGCAAGCCGCCGGATAGTTTCTCCTCCTATAGGCCACTGTTGCTACTAAATGTCGACACTAATCTTTACGTGAAGATCTTTGCTAATTGGTAAGCCATCCGACTCCCAGGAGTGGTGGGACCAGAACAGGCTGACTTTATTCCAGAACGCAGCCTGACGTTTAATCTCGGAACTCTGTTTGATGCCATCCAATGTGTTGACCTTGAGACACGTGCAGCAGCAGTGTTCCTAGATGTGGAGAAGGCATCCGACTCGGAGGAGTGGGGATTTATGTTGGTGGTTTTGCGGCGCATATGGGTCGGTGAGATGTTTCTGCGGCTGGTGTCAGTCTTTATATATGTCAGCGACTGCTCAGATACATGTTAACGGCGCTGTGACTGCTCCTATCTCGGTCAAGCAGGGCACCAGGCAGGGCTGTCCACTATGGCCTTTGCTATTTGCTCTGATGTCGGAGCCACTGGTCTGTGCTCTCATGAAGTATCAGTCTTCACTTTCCAGGTTATAAGTTTGTCGTTTCAGCGTATTCTGATGATACCTTTGCCTTACATCCGTGACCCCGAGCAGAATCTGGCCCCGATACTACGAAAGGCGATGGGGTTTGAGGGATGCTCTGGTCTCTGTGTGAACAGGGATAAGTCCATCATTTTCCCTCTCACCCCAGTTATGCTGTCAATCCCAATGGACTTCCCACTACAATGGACAACGGATTCTGTCAGTTACTTGGGGATACAGGTCCAAACCGACCCTGAAGTGGTCCTTCTCGATAACAATGGTAAGGCGACGCAGAAAATCTTAGAATCCATTGAGCCTTGGATTAAGCTGCCATAATCGCTTCCCTGGAGGTTGACATCATTAAGATGGTTGGTTTATCTAGATTTCCTTTTCAGTTTCAAAATATTTCAATCTTACCACCTCTGGAGGTGTTTCACAACATTGGTTCCCTCATGATTCAGTTGTGAGCCGGAAGGCAGCCCACTGTACTCTGGACGACCCTCACCTTACCATATGATATGGTAGGACTTAATACCCAAGACCTAAAAACTCAATAGACCGCAGTGCATGTTTGCGCATTATTGGGTGTATGGTCCCCGAGCTTTACCACATTCGCACTTGTAGCGCGATGGAGCGGATCTGTACAGGCTACCTCAATTCTTATTCGGAGACCCCTTGCAACAGCACAGGGTGTTTGACTCATTGAATGCCACGACTTACTCCTGGCACGTCCTCTTGGAGCACCAACCCGAATCTTTGCTATACTTGCCGCTTTTACAGTTTGCCTGGTTCTCATGGTTTCCCATGAGTTGGGAGTTGAAAGCCATAAATGTGTTTCAGGGATTGGCGTCAATACGGTGGGGGATTTTTTTCAGGATCGCACGGTGTGCGGGTGAGAGGTGGTTTGAGAGCGAAGCCCTCACTCAATACTGTTACTACAGAGAGAGGAACATACTGCAGGAGTGATTAGGAGAGGACCTTCTGGAGCCCTCTGAGATGCAGACACTTACTTCGCTCTTGAAGACCAGCACCCCTTTCCAACTGATAGTGAGGCTTTATGCCTTCGTGTAGGACTATCCGCTTCTTACGTAATGTGAAAGCATCAATATTGGGTCTTTTTCACAAAATATGCTTTCCACCACACGGAGGTAGACCAACTGCTGACAACAGTAGTGACCAGAAATGAAGTGAATTTGAGTGAGGTGAATATTAAAATTACCTACATCTCAGCAACAAGGACATTTTATTCAATTGGAGCAGGAGCAAGGTTAAAATCAAAGTGGTGCGTACATAGAAATGCTACTATTCTATGGCACTTGTCGTCCATGTGAGTGGTCAACATGTTTTAGCCTTTCTTTCATCCATTTGGTTCGTTCGGCTTTCTTCAGGACCAGTGCAAAGTGGGTTGTCAATTATGCAGTGCGCAAGGGTAGGTAAGGTGCTTACCCCTCTTCTCAATTGTTACCGGTCAAGAGTGAGTACCTGTAACTGGAAAGAATAAGGTCTAAATTATCTGGTTTCTTGTTAGTACGAATTAATAACAGCCTAAGTTAGAGCAATCTGAATGCTAAAAGGAATTCATATTTTTGAACTCTATGTGTAGGGGAACATGAACTTAGTAAACTAAATGTAGATGGCATAGCACTGTTAAATGCATAAATGTGTGGGATTCAGGGACAGGATGCTATCCCACATGCTTGCAGTCGAGTTGGCTGCCAATGGAGGCACACGTGGTTCAATGCGCATGTGAGGGTCACGTTAATATACTGCATGCTCTATGCGGGTAGCTAGATAGGAGAAGTAAACATGTTACTGTGCTCTGTACGAACAACAATGCAAACACCAATGGAGATTCGGAAGTATTTACTCTCTATGTCGCCAGTGCTGTCTGCCTCTATGCACCGCGTTAAATTAGGATGCGGTAAATGGCATAAATATCTGTTTAATGGCTTAGGTGGCAATGTTCAAGTAGAACGACACAGATGGGGTGTGAACTTAAAGGGTATAAAGACTGTATAAAGTGCACAGCATATAGTTGGCATAGTTATTACTACGGTTAAAAAAAATGTGTTATACTCTTGGCATGAGGGCGGGATTGATGAGAACTTGTATCTCATGGCAGGGTGGGGGCCCTGTGTCCCGTGTCAATTTCATTACCAAAGCTGCTTCGCTTCAAATCAAAAACCACAGTTGATGGACAGAATGCAGAACAATGTCATACATTCACCCCAGTACAGAGATCTGGGCCTAAATCCATCGTTTTTTTGCACTCCACACCACCCCAGTTAAGACATGGCCATATGCAAATCAGTCTGACCCTGTGCCTTATGGAAACAGTCCAGCCCGAACTGCCAAGCCATGCCTTCCCTGGACCGGAAACAAGCTTCCGAGGACCGGTTTCTGGCATTCCAGCCGTCTTCAGCCCGGCTTGCTTGAATCCAGTGGTGTGGAGAGCATGGGACTCACGTCTGAGCATACCCATCCCACTCGGGGTGACAAATGCAAAAACCAAAGTTGATGGACAGAATGCAGAACAATGTCATACATTCACCCCAGTACAGAGATCCGGGCCTAAATCCATCGTTTTTTTGCACTCCACACCACCCCAGTTCAGACATGGCCATATGCAAATCAGTCTGACCCTGTGCCTCATGGGAACAGTCCAGCCCGAACTGCCAAGCCAGGCCTTCCCTGGAACGGAAACAAGCTTCCGAGGACCGATTTCTGGCATTCCAGCAGTCTTCAGCCTGGCTTGCTTGAATCCAGTGGTGTGGAGAGCATGGGACTCACGTCTGAGCATACCCATCGCACTCGGGGTGACAAATGCAAAAACCACAGTTGATGGACAGAATGCAGAACAATGTCATACATTCACCCCAGTACAGAGATCTGGGCCTAAATCCATCGTTTTTTTTGCACTCCACACCACCCCAGTTCAGACATGGCCATATGCAAATCAGACTGACCCTGTGCCTGTGCCTCATGGGAACAGTACAGCCAGAACAGCATTTTTTATTCCAGAGGAGTGATGGGCATAGCAAATAGACTTGGGCATTGTTCTATCATGACCTTGTGTATTTTTCACAATCCCACTCTGTTATATTAAGATATGGGTGGTATAATTCCAGTCGAGCGGAAAGCGTGGTGAATGGACTGGATTTTTAATTCTATCGCATTTTGTTTTTGCCTGAATTAAGCCACTCTCGTTTACATGAATAGTGCAAGTCCAATGCATAATTGGATTATCTTGAGTAAGTGCATCCTAATTAAGATGTGTATGTTTTACTTATCTATGTGGGTCAAGAGAAGACAGATAATTGAAAACCAGGTAATGTTGTTTGGCCTGAGTTCTTAAATGGTTGCAGCATCATGCCACCCTTTGGCTGCATTTAGAGTTGGAGTAGTTCCAAATGCGTGCACTGGGACAGAGATGAGGGTATTTGTCTTGTTGGGCACAGGGTCATCAGATAGGAGGCCTCTTTCATAATAGGCTCTCACATGGAGACTGATGTTCATAAACAGATTGCAATGAGAGGGTATGCCAAGGAATATTGGGCCATATGTATCATTCCAAATTGCGATCGCAAACGCCGAAATTCGCAGAATTTCGGCTTTTGCGATTGCAGTTGGGCTTAGTGGTATGTATTAATGAAAAACTGCTTCGCAAAATAAGGAATTGCAAAATTGGTGAGTCCCTATTTTGTGATTGCATTTAAGGAATTGCAAATTGCGATTCCTTAAATGCAATGTAAGAAGCACAGAAAAAGTGCAATTTGGCCTTAAGGAATCGCAAATTACCACCAACTTCAAGTTGGTGGTATTTTGCAGTTTCTTTGAAAAATGCATTTTTTTTGCATTTTTCAAAGTGCAATGTGGCGCACATACATGTCCTTAGGGCATGTATGTGTGCCACATTTGCACCCATGCTTATTTGAGGGGTGCAACAGGGTGTCCTGTTGACACCCTTGCAACCTTGAAATTGCATTCTCAATTTGCAATTCTCTAATTAGTAATCGCAAATTGAGAAGGTCTTCCTATTCATTCCTATGGGCCACTAGGCCCAGAGGAATGAATGGGGAGGGTTTCCTTAATTGTGAATCACACTTTGTGATTTGCAATTAAGGAATATGTAGGATTTGCAAATCTTTTTTCAAATTCTACATACATCTCGTTTTGCGATTCTCAAATAGCAATTCTCTAAAATTCGCTATTTGAAAATCGCAAAACCAAACTTTCATACATGTGCCCCCAAGTCATTCAATCCTATTACAAAGGTTTTGAGGCGGTGCACCCATCTTTGTTCTTTTTCATATAGAATCCGTTCAGCATTATGGTTTTTCATGGGTAGTGTCTCAAGGACTACCCAGTTCAGCTCGTTGATGGTGTAGTTGGACTTGATGAAAATGATTACTCATCTTTGTTGTAACTCTTTTATATTTAATATTTCACCTGTGTTCACAGATCCGTTGTTTAATCTTACAACAGGTCATCCCAATGTAATTCATGTCACATGGGCAATTGATCATATAGATCACATGCATGGTGTTGCAATTGGTATGATGGCGTATGGTCCATTTACGATCTGATGTTAATTGGAGAACTTTGGTGGTTTTGGTTAGTTTGCACACACTGCAGGATCCGCACAGGTAGTGGCCAATTATGGGCGCCATATGTAATTGTTTTTCTTCTTGGTTGCAGTGTGATAGGTCTTGTGTGTACAAGGATATCTTTGATGTTCCTAGTCCTTTTGTTTGCGAATCTGGGTTCTGGCCTGTTCAGTGAGACTCAAGTGAGAATTCTCCAATTCTTGTTCACAATTTTTTTCACCATGTTTGATGCTGGGTGTAGGTCGTTTCACAAGTCAGAACACCTTCAGTTGTTTCCCTTGCCGTGGTCTCAAGTAGGCTTTCCCTCAGTTGGTTCCTTGCTCTTTTCTGGCATTTGCTTATAGTCGTAGCAGGATAATGCCTGGTTTCCAGTTTTTGACATAGGTCCTTTGCCTGTGTTTTGTAATCTTCTAATTTGCTGCAATTCTACCTGATGCGTAGGAATTGGCTGTAAGGCAAATTTTTTCTTAGTGGCCTTGGGTGGAGACTGTTGTATGACCGGTAACAATTGAGTAGAGGGGTAAGTCACTTACCTACCCTCACGCGTTGCATTATTGGCAACCCACTTTGCACTGGTACTGAAGAAGGCCCAACGACCCAATTGGGCGAAAGAAGAGCTGAAACATGTCGACCACTGACAGGTGTCATAGAACAGTAGCATTTCTATGTACACACTGCTTTGATTTTAACCTTGCCCCCATCTCCAACTGAATGAAATGTCCTTGTTGCAGTGATGTAGGTAATTTTATTATTCACCGCACTCAAATTCACTTCATTTTTGGTCACTACTGTTGTCACCAGTTGGTCTACCTCCAAGTGGAGGAAAGCATATTTTGTAAAAATAAAGAGACCCAATGATGATGCTTTCACGTTACGTAGGAAGCGGCTGATCAAGAGATACCGCCCCACCATTCCTGTACGGGAATGAGGGTTTTTTAAGATGGCCAATATACCAGACCCTGGTTTTAATACAGGTACATGTAATCCATTCTCCTATGACTTAATATGTGGGTATTAATCTGTCCTACAATCTGCCTATGATACTTAACCACCATGAGGCTTCCACACGTCAGACCTTTAGGGGTGAAGCTCCAAGTGTCAAAACTCAATCTGTATTGACAAATGCATTAGGGACACAAGAAGATGTCTCTCACGGAATGCACAGCCCCAAAACACATAAGAAAAAACGAAAAGGCTGAAAACCATCATTGTTGAGAAAACAAAATATCCCAAAAAACACCCAAGAAGCAGCCCACTCAGTCTGGGAGGATGGGCATACATGCTGGCTGACGGAGTAAAAAGAAATAGAAGCAGAGACACCTAGCCCCTCAAATTGGGAATGGTTAGTGGGGTGTTAAATCCAATTTTCTAATTGTAGTACAAAACACAGAACAGGGTTCAAGGCTAAGGAGATTAAAATCTGTTTTGGAACGTGAGTGGAATCTCAGATCATGAAAACAAATTGATAGAGTTGGATGAATTAAATATGAACATCATCTGCCTGCAGGAAATGTGGTGCATGGATCCATGATTATATTAATAGTGCAGCACCTGCCCTGCCATCCCAGTGCAGTGGACGACCAAGTGGTGAGGTTTCAATTCAAGTGAAAAATGACCTGTCAGCCAATGCCTCTACAATTTGGGCCGGAAAAGGAGATGTAGGGGGAGATTTACTACAATTTTGCACCGTGTTTGCATCACAAAAGTGACGCAAAACAGCGCGAAATCTTTTTGTCCCTATTAACTTTCCAGTTTAGCTCTAGGAATAATGTAAAACTAATGATTACTTTGCACCAAGGGGGGTGCATGGGCGTTCCCATGCAACCACCCAAGCTTTCTCATACTAAACCCAATTTTCTAAAAACAGTAGATTGGGTTTTGCTTGAGAAAACTGCACCCTTTTCAACAAGGCGCAAGGAAGGAGAAATTATTTCATTTCTCCTTCCTTTTCCGACTTAAGTATGCGTGCTGCACTGTGCATCACCTATGCAAAGTGGGAAAAACTTTGCATAGTGCCTAGCATAGTATTTTGTACAGGAAGGGTATCCTTCCTGTACAAAACCTATGCTACACTCATGCACACACCCTGGTGCTACGGCGCTAAGGTGTGTGCATGGGGCACTGAAGCTGAAATAAAAGCCGGCGCAAGGGAAAGGGGAGTAGAGAGCTATATCTTTAAAAATATGGCACTCTCCTGCTCCCTCCGTCGCGCTGCGCAGCTTCGCGGGAGCTGCGCTGCGCTGCTTTGCATGGAGAGTCTGAAAATCTCCCCCGTAATCTTTATAAAAAGTGAAATGGTCAAAACCCAAACAAAAACAGTGACTCAAAAATTAATTTTGGGAAATATACATTTACACCCATCAACATTACGTAAGAGAGAGGTCTAATAATTTTGGTGTATCTCTTAGAAGGCCTAAGGACGAATATACAAAGGCACAAGTGCTGTTTGGAGGCGACTTTAATTCAAACTTACTTTAGAATAGTAACCATGAGTAGTGGAAAGATAGGGACAACGCACACTGGAGTATTCTGCAAGTGCTTCCCCATGGTCAGAAACAGGAGTAATTTGGAGAACAACTAGTTAATTCCCTAGAAGTCCTGGGGATGCGTTGTCTGAATGGTAAAGAATAGTCCAGCTGCATCAGTAGAGCACTTCCACAAATAAACAATTTTCAGGTAAATCCAAAAAATCTCTAATGACCATGCGGCAATCTCATGTACGGTTGTGGAACGTTACCACAAGAATAAGCTCACTGGCCAACAAGAAGATAGTGTCCCGAAAAAAAATAATCATTGGAGGATGGAACAGACTCGAATAAATAAAATTAAACACGATCTGGGTCTAATAAAATGGGATGGAGAACATAAGAAGGAAAATGAAATAATGAAAGGTTGGATCAATTTAGTCGAATCATTGCAAAATAATTTGGCAGAGGACCCTGAAAAGGACGGGAGTTAAGGAAAGAACTAAACAAAGCCCTCTGCTGCCTCAAGAACAAAAATTCTGATTTAAAATGTATGAAAGAAAGTTACAATTCTGAGGCAAACACATAAGAAACAGAAATGGGCTGATAAAAGTAATGCTGAGGAGCTGAACTAGGCTAAACTCCACACAGTACTCAAGGAAAGTGAAATTTTGGGGCTAAGTAAATACGCTTGCGTAAACCAAAAAACAGTTCTAAGTGTGAGGGTGGGTGCCCTGCATGAGAAGGACACCCCTACAATCCACAGACTTCATTCTCCCAGGTTGTAAGCGCATTAACCATTGAGACATATAGAGCGGCCATGCGTCATTACGCGATGACCATCTCTAAACTTGCAGTAACGGACCCTGTCATGTTTGGTATCAAACTTGCCACAATCATACCCCCACACCGTAAATGGTGTGGGAAGTATGATTCCATGCACTGTAAAGCTCCTCCAGGAGGTCCTCAGTGCACCCGGTACCAGTCTTCCAGAACCGGACAGCAAGCTAGGGCTGCTGCCGACCAGAGACATGTTTCTGCCCTCCTGCTGCTGAGCCAAACTCGAGCAGGGAAATGCAGAACAAAAGATATGCTGTCACAGGGAGGTGTGACCACCTCCCAGACAAGGTTTAGTGTGTTGGGACAGGGTGGGGGCTTGCCAGCACCACTGAGGCTGCTTTAAGGGCACATTTGGTGCCCTCCTTGCATTCTCCAGTTCAAACCGGTTAAGGAAGCCGTTGGCTCCTGCTCTGGTGCGATACTGGGCAAAGGACATGGGAGAATCCTCCCAACTGTCCAGCTCCTCCTCTGGGAGTGACGCCTGAAATGTCCCAACCCTTCCATAAGGTTACTTAAGGGCTTACCTGTGGGTGGATTACTAGATTCATCATGGGACTAGATTCAAATCACAAACCACTTCAACTTCGACCATCTATACACTCCGGACTTTACTTTGGGAACCAAGACTGCAATGGGAATATTCCTGCTGCTCCTGGTCTTGTCGTCCTGCTGGTCTTGTCATCCTGCTGGTCTTCTGCAACATCTGTGCCCATGTTCCATACATGTTCTTCACCAGTCCTGTGGACATCTGAGACACCCGAATGAATCTACCTTGGAGTGAAGGAGTCACTCCCCTGCATCTGCAGGTACCGCAATGCAGCTGACCGGTCTGCTGATCTTGGGCTCCCAAGGACTCCAAAAGGCTCAGCAACACAGGTGGTGGTTCTGCAACTCCCTCGAGGCCTGCACTGTTTTCATACCACGTTTGAAGCCAGAATCCCTCATTGGAACCGCAGGAACGCAAACGCCCTGTGCATCGCGTCAACCTGCCATTGCCAAGGCGTGTTGGCTCTCTCCTCCAGAGAATTTCAGGTTCCAAGAAGCTCCAACCTCCAGCAACTCCTGCAGCCAAGATCCTTGCCCTCACTGCTTTCTCTTTATCGTGGACCTTCGTCATTGGTGAGCTGCTTTAAGTCCTCTTGCGACTCCTGTGACTTTGGCCTGTGGGTCCTCTTGAGGGTCTTCTTGGGCTTCAGTGGGTTCCCCTGCTTGCTCGTGCCTGCTACGACTTACCTGTTCATGGTGAGTCACTTGGACCTTGCCGGTCAAGACACTGCACCTTTTTCGTCAACTACGTTGCTTACCGCTGCCAAGGCTTGTTGGTGCCCCTGACAGACACTGACTTACTGGGCTCTCAACATTTGACAGCTCGTGAACAGCTCCTGGTCTACTACAGTGTTTCCTTGGCCCCACAGCTGCAACCTCTAGGGCACCGTCAACCTCACCTGCATCTCTGACCTTGGTGGGCATTAATTTTCCATGTTTCTTGGTCACTCCTGCGTGGCATAGACTCTGTCCCCTCTGCTTGCAGGTACCTCTCAGATTGAATCCACCTTTGGGTTCCACCGCACTCCTTCGTCTTTGTCTCCAGCAGCACCTTCCCTGAAGTCTTCCATCGTGGTCTACAGCAGATTGCGACGTCACTTGACACCCATGCACCCGGCTTCCCTGGTGTAGTATCCTGGTTCCTGGGGTATCCACAAGTGTCTTCAGGATTCGCTTGGAAGGGGCCTTTTTTTTTTTTTTAAACTGCAACCGCGACATGCATTTACTACAGTTGAGCATGCAGTTGTATTCCCACACTGCACACAACCTCTGTGGGGTCCCTACATACTCACCATGGGTGGTTCCTTGGGCCCCTGGCTCTTCTACGTGCTCTGGGTCCACTCCTGTCTTGAGTCGTGGTTAGTATTCCACTATTTAAATATATGGTTTGGTCTACCCCTTGAGACCACTTTGTATTTGTGCTATTTACAAGTTCAATTTCCTGAATATTGTGTGTATTGTGTTTAAATCTCTGGATATAAGATATTGCAAAGTGTTAGTGAGTGTATGTAATAAAATACATATTTTTATAACTACACGGTGTGATTCTTTTTCACTTAACCTATACCATAAGATTAAGTACTGGTAAAACAAGTTACTTTACACTCCTTCTGGACTATGCCTGAAGCTTGCTCTCCACAGTTACCACTTGGAGAGCTTTCTAAGACCACTAAATTCACCATAAGGGTTGTCTGGATTAGTGCAGGGTGCTACACTTATATAAGTGAGCACCATATACTTAGCTAGCCTACTACATTGGTGTGCAGCGGTTGGGATTCAAGCCTGCATTATTTTACCAGCTAATCTTTGTGTGGATTAATTGAAAATTCACCACTAGCAATAGGCACATATAAATATTTAGATAGACTGGGTAAATTCTACTGAACTTATAGATTGGTCGATAAGGGTCTAGCACAGCCCTTCCTCCAATCTTAGAAAGTTTAGTTTCCACTAGGGTAGGTAGGTGCAACACCACACTACACCTAGTCATGTCTTTAATAGTGGACACCAATGAGGCCCAGTCTACTAGATACAGCGCTCTTGAGTTCCAGGAACTAAGGACCCTCTTTACTTCTAGGAAGTTAAAGACCGTTAGCAATCCAACCACTAAGCATCTCTTGGATCTGCTTATCCTAGATGATCTCCAAAACCCGGACAGGTCAGGGGATCATGACAAAGTGGGTGGGGATGCTTCAGAAGATGGGGCAGGATGGACAATCCCCAGTGGCCCTTATTTTGAGCATGATCAAGAGGAGTCAGAGGACCTCACCTTGATGAACTCTGATCTAGGGAATAGTGCAGATGGCATAGAGCAGAGGTTTTCAAACTTTTTGATGCCGAGACCCCCTTGTAAAACCTTTTTAGGCGTAAGGACCCCCTTCCGACAAAAAGTTACTAGAAACTGGTACTCCTCATCATCAACTTTTGACAACCATAAATGCGCCTGTTAGACCTCATCACATCCATCCATCATTCATCCACCCACACATCCATCCAGCCATCCTTTCATCCATCCTTCCATACATACATACATCCTTCCTTCAACCATCCACCCTTTCATCCTTCCATCCATACATCCATCCTTTACCCATCCTTCATCCACCCACCTTTTCACACATCCATCCTTCATTCATCCATGCAACCTTTTATCCATCCATCCATCCACCCTTTCATCCTCCCATCCATCCTTCATCCGTCCACCCTTTCATCCTTCCATCCATCCACCCTTTCATCCACTCATCCACCCTTTCATCCTTCCATCCATCCACCCTTTCATCCATTCATCCATCCTTTCATCCTTCCATCCATCCATACATCTATCCTTCATCCATCCACCCTTTCATCCATACATCCATCCTTCATCCATACATCCATCCATCCTTCATCCATCCATCCATCCATCCATCCATCCACCCTTCATCCATCCATCCATCCACCCTTCATCCACCCATCTTTTCACGCATCCATCATTCATCCATGCAACTTTTATCCATCCACCCTTTCATCCTCCCATCCATACATCCATCCATCCATCCTTCCTCCATCCATCCATCCACCCTTTCATCCATACATCCATACATCCATACATCCATCCACCCACCCTTTCCTCCATCCATCCACCCATCATTCACCCCCCCACCTTTTCACACATCCATCCATGCATCATTCATCCATGCAACCTTTTATCCATCCATCTACCCTTTCTTCCATCCATCCTTCCTCCATTCACCTTTTCATCCTTCCTCCATTCACCTTTTCATCCCTCCATCCATCCACCTTTTCATCCATTCATCCACCCTTTCATCCATCCATCCATCCATCCTTCATCCGTCCACCCTTTCATCCTTACATCCATACATCTATCCTTCATCCATCTATCCTTCACTCATCCACCCTTTCATCCTTCCATCCATACATCCATCCTTCATCCATCCATCCACCCTTGCATCATTCCAGCCATACATCCATCCATCCATCCTTTACCCATCCACCCTTCCATCCATCCACCCTTCCATCCATCCACCCTTCCATCCATCCACCCATCATTCATCCACCCACCTTTTCATACATCCATCCATCATTCATCCATCCATGCAACCTTTCATCTATCCATCCATCCACCCACCCACCGTTTCATCCATCCATCCATCCATCCACCCATCATTCACCCCCACCTTTTCACACATTCATCCATGCATCATTCATCCATGCAACCTTTTATCCATCCATACATCCATCCTCGTCCACCCTTTCATCCTTCCATCCATCCATCCATCAGCCGTCCACCCTTTCATCCGTCCATCCTTTCATCCGTCCACCCTTTCATCCGTCCACCCTTTCATCCCCCCACCCTTTCACATCCATCCATGCATCATTCATCCATACAACTTTTTATCCATCCATACATCCACCCACCCTTTCTTTCTTCCATCCTTCATCCGTCCACCCTTTCATCCTTCCATCCATCCACCCTTTCATTCATTCATCCACCCTTCTTCCATCCACGCTTTCATCCTTACATCCATACATTTATCCTTCATCCATCTATCCTTCACCCATTCACCCTTCCATCCACCCTTTCATTCATCCATTCACCCATCATTCATCCACCCATCTTTTTACACATCCATCCATCCAACATTTATCCATGCAACCTTTTATCCATCCATACATCCTTCATCCATCTACCCTTCCATGCTTCCATCCATCCACCCTTCATCCATCCATCCATCCACCCTTCATCCATCCATCCATCCACCCTTTCATCCTTCCTTCCATCCATCCATCCATCCATCCATCCACCCTTTCATCCTTCCATCCATCCATCCATCCATCCACCCTTTCATCCATACACTCCTCATTCATCCACCCACCTTTTCACATATCCATCCTTCATCCTTACATCCATCCATCCACCCACCCATCATACATCCACCCACCTTTTCTGTGACTCTCTCGTGGGGGGGGCAGAAGGGGGGGGGAGGGGGGTCAGTATCTTTGTGTCTTCTTCCTTCCTTCCCGCTCATGGGAGGGCATCTCTGTGCCTCTCTGATGGGGGCTGGAGGGGGGGGGGGAGGGGGACGTGTCACGGGACCCACAGCTCCAGGCGCGCAACATCCATTATACTCAAAGGGCTACACTACAGCCTGCTCCTCCAGACCCCCCTCCCCACCCACTTTCCCCCCTCCCCAGCTTGTGTGTGTGAGCCCGGCTGAAACAGTTTCAGGGACACACACACAGCCACACCCGAGTACTTGACAGGTCTTTAAAAGACCTTCTACTTGTTAATGAGCCTTTGATGATTTTCACACCTCGGTGTGAATTAGGCCTCCGCCATGAGCACCCTCGATCAGCCTAACGCCAGGAATTGCATGCCCCTGACAGAATCTGCGACCCCCTTCCAAGAACTCCACGACCCCCCTGGGGGTTGCGCCCCACAGATTGAAGACCTCTGGCATAGAGGGTGTCCCTAGAAGTAGGTCCCACTTTATTCATCCTGGGAGGGTTCAGAGCAGACAGAAGAGATATAGGTCTCCCTCTGCTGAGTCCAATGCTTCAGGACATTCCATATGGACATCAGCCTCTAGACAGGGAGTACTCCTTGGAGAGGGAATACCACCTGATCAAGCTAGAGAAAGTTAGGCTCAAGCTCAGGCGAGATCAGTTGGCCCTTGAAAAGGAGGCCCTGGAAGTCCAAAAAGCTAGGAAAAATGTGGGACTAGAGTCCCATGGTGACAGCCCTAGTCTGGGAAAACTCTTGATACTAGGAACTTGAACAGGATAGTCCCTCCTTACCAGGAGGCGGATGACATCTAGAAATAGATCACTGCATTACAGGGAGCCTGTAAAGTTCAGAAGGTCCCTTAAGTTCAGTGGGCAGCTATCCTGTGACTCTCTGTTGCTAACACATTTATTTATTATTTGAGTTTATTAAGCACGGCAGCTACCCACAAAGGGTTTCCCGGCGCTGGACAGACAAATTACGTTAAGTCTCTGTTACAACTGCAGGAGGAATTATTGATTAAAGAGCCAGGTTTTAGTAGCTCTGCAAAACCGTACATAATTAGTTTCAGTATGAATATGCAATGGCAGGGCATTCCACAAGGTGGGACCTAACTGAGCAAAAGATCTACCCCCCATTCTGGCTAATCTAGTTCTAGGCACAACAAAATAGGCCATGTGGGCAGATCACAAATTTCGTGGAGGTACATGAGAATAAAGGGACTGAAGATACTGAGCAAAAGATCCCCCCATTCTGGCTAAACTAGTTCTAGGCACAACAAAATAGGCCATGTGGGCAGATTTCAAATTTCGTGAAGGTACATGAGAATAGACAAGGGACTGAAGATACTGAGGGGCCAGGTCAGCTTTGATTTTAAACATGTAGCTCAGTGTCTTAAATTTGATGCGACTTTCTATTTTAAGCCAGTGGAGACTGCGTAAGGGACCTGAAATATGGCTGGATCTAGGTAATTTGCACAGCAATCTTACTGCAGCATTTTGCACCAGTTGCAGTTGTCTTATAACTGCTTTGTTTGCCCCTAAAAAAAGAACGTTTCCGTAGTCCAAGCGAGAGGTTATGAGAGCATGGACTACGGATTTTTTAGAGTCTTCTGGCAGCATCCAAATAATTTTCTTTAGCCAGCGCAGTATAATAAAGCACGTGCCGAGACCTTGTTGGCTTGGTCTTGCATCGTCAGTGCATTTTCAATGACAAAGCCTAAATTACGTACGTGATCTGATGGGAGGGGGAGAGAACCCATTTCAGAAGGCCAGTGGTTGGCACACCATAAATCATGTTGCCGGCCTAGTATTAGTACCTCAGTTTTCTCGCCGTTAGGTTTCAAGAAATTGAGATTCATCCAGTCGGCAATTCTCCGCAAAACTGACTGCAGGGGAGATGGCGAGTCCTGGGCAGTATTCGAGAGGAAGAATGCGATCTGGGAATCATCCGCGTAGGTAAAAAGCGTAAGGCCTTCTTGCTCTGCTATATCTGATAACTGTCTAACATAAAGGTTGAAAAGAAGCGGGCTTAACACTGAGCCTTGAGGTACACCATGAGGGGAAGAATGGATGTGAGAGGTTGTTGAGTTGGAAATAATTTGAAACGTATGTTTCTCCAGAAATGAACTCAGCCAACCCAAGGCCGGTCCCCCTACACCCACATCATTCAAGGTTTTAATAAGTAAGGGATGTGAGATTGTGTCGAAAGCAACACTGAGATCTAATAAGATCAGTGTCACTGTCTCACCCCTGTCCAAAAGCCTACGTACATTTTCAGTAACTCCTAACAAGGTAGTCTCCGTGGAATAACCCGGGCGAAAACCAGATTGTGAAACATGGAGAGTATGGTTATCCTCAGTAAACTGGGCAAGATGGTAATGGATATGCTTTTCAAGAATTTTAGAGAAATTGGGTAATAAGGAGATGGGACGAAAGTTGGAAAGGACATTTGGGTAGGCCGTTGTTTTTTTTAATAATGGTGAAACCATTGCATGTTTCCAAACAGCTGGAACAGTGGCATTTTGGAGTGACAGATTTAAGGTGTTACAAATCACAGAGAGCTGGGACGTGCTAAGTTGTTTAACTATAGGCACAGGAAGTGGGTCATTAGGTGATCCTGACTTTAGATTTCCTAATATATCCCTCAAATTCTCCAGGCTGAGAGGAGGCCAGCAGTTAAGAACTGGAGTAGTACAGGCTGGTTTCAGATTTGGTGAAGGAATCCATGCGGGAGTCAGGTGAACCTGGGGTCTGTGTCCCTGATGTGTAGCTATTTCTTAATGAATGTTATCGATTTTATTTGTAAAAAATTGGTCTAATTCTTCACAACTGTTGCCACTCAAGGGGGGTACGGTAGCGGTGGTTTTTGAGCCAGCTTGTTCTTTCACCAATGAGAACAGTGTTTTAGGTTTGTTGGTAGCTTCTGTGATGGTCATGGCTACATAGTTAGCTCGAGCAGTTATGCATGCTTTATGGTATAGTCTTAATTCTGTTTTATAAATTTCTTTAGACTCTGAGGAGTAGTCTTTCCTCCAAATTCGTTCAAGACACTTACACTTGGATTTCTCTAGTTTGAGAGTTTCATTGAACCAGGGAGCTGGGGTTTTATGAGAATTAAGTTTTTTGATTGAAAGGGAAAGGCAGGCATCTACTGCATTGAGAAGCCAGCTGTCCACACTTCTCTATGTACTTTCAATGTCATCCTGTACATCCGTAAAGGAAGGCCGGCGGTCATCTAAGTTCTGTTTTAGAAGATCTATATTTACTTTCCTCCAGTCTCTTTTCCGAATACTGGCCCTTGAATGAAGAACTTCTGGAATAGCATCAGATATGATGCTAAATTTAGTCAGGAAGTGATCAGACCAATGTGTTGGCAGTGCAGGAGAACAGAGCAGATAAGGGAGATTAGAAAAAATTGGATCAAGTAAATGTCCTGCTTTGTGCGTGGGACCTGAGTTACAAAGACTCATATTCATAGCGGCTAGGTCGGCTATCAGATTACGACTGGCTAAGTCCCGCTTGTCCGCGAGCTGAAGATAAATATCTCCGAGAACCGAAAAATTAGATAAATTCATTAAGCTTAGAGACACAAGACTTGACAGTTGTTCAGACCAGGAGTGAAGAGGTCCAGGGGACAATAAACTAGAATACCAGAACATGTGAAACTAAGATTTAAAAAAAGTTGAAACAACGCTGCGTCACAGTTAGTAAGATTAAGTGGAGTGAACTTGCACTGATATTTCTAATTAAAGATTATAGCAATTCCTCCGCCCGTTTTATTTTTCCTATCCACACTTACAATAGCATAATCCCCTGGTAAGGCCTCTGCGATGTCAGAGCCTGAGCTCTCGTGAAGCCAGGTCTCTGTAAGGCACATGGCACCTGGGGATTCATTGGACAGGAGATCAAAAATGTCTCTTTTGTGCTTTGGAAGTGAACGACAATTTAAATTAAAGAAGGAATAATTAAACGTGGGCTTAGTAGTAGGCAAACAACAATGATATAATTGGGGAGTTTCTAGTGTGAAAGTGCAATTTTCACAAGATGAAGGGCCTTGGCTGGAACCCTCAAAAGTGCTACAACTGGGGGGACACCTGGGGCCTCAAAGCATGAATTTGGGAGGAAGAGTATGTTACCAGGGTGTTGGAAAATCTCACAGGGGTTATGGCCCCTCGTCTCGGTCGGGCGCGGACGGGCACAGACGGGCTTGCCTTTGGCGCGCCGCTGTCGCGCCCACTGCGCGTACGCAGGGGGTGTACCTTAAATGGGCTATCAGCGACCAACAACTGTAGTGCTGACCACGTCATTTGACCGGAAGTGTGTTTGGAACTGCCCGTGCCAGCCCTCCGAATCAAACGGCACAAGCCACGTCGGAACGGGACTGTGGGTAGGAGGTACAATTCAGGTCAGGGAAGACTCAGAATACAGTGCACAATAAGTTTAAAAACACAGGCAAATTAGTGATTTTAAAGGCAAATAGTAAAAACTCCAAGGAGTTGGAGGTGGCGAAATAACGCGGCCTGCCTTGTCCGATGTGTGTCCTTAGCTCTGCGCCCCAAGTACTGTAGAGGCGAGCAGAAGCTAGGACGCTACAAAGGTAGAGATAAGCTCCTCTTTGTTAGTGCACTCATAGATGGGTTTGGCTTAACCACTGAACAGTATAGGATTAAGGTCATAGACACCCAGAAGGCACACACCCAGGCAGGACTGGGTAGACTTCATTAATCGTGATATTAAGGCTCTGGAAGGCTGGCTTCATGGAAGCAAGGTTCAGGACTATGAGGGATTGTACAATTTGATAATGAGGGAGCACATCCTTAATAATGGTCAGAACCAACTTTTGCATCAGTACCTGGTGGACTCTGATCTACCTCTCCCCAAGAATTGAGAAAGAAGGCAGGCAAATTGGTCCGCATCAGGATCAAGCAGAAAAAACATGGTAATGGAGGTGACCAGAAGAAGCAAGATTCTCCTAAATCCCAGAATAAAGGTGGGGACAAGGGTAAAGATTAAAAGAAGTCTTCTCAAGGTCCACAAAAACTAGCATATGGTGAGGGGAGGAGGCACGTCTCAAAACTCCAGGAAAGCTAAAAACAAACCTTGTGTTATTTATGTAAAGTAAAGAACCATTGGACAAGAGATGCTGATTGTCCAAAGGCCAGGGAACCTACTACCACTGCCCCTAAGGCAACTACGCCCTCTAGCACCAGTGCAAGTGGTAATACAGCAACAAAGGGATAAGTTGGATTAATCTTGGGTTCTGAGGTGGGTTCTGGCCTCGTCAGACCTCCAGCTCAGGTTGTTCTAGTCTGTGATGGTGGCATTGATGCTGCCACCAGACTAGTAAGTCCCACTACCGTTGGCAAGTATAGCCAACAGCCTTTGATCACTGGAAAGGAAGCAATAGCGTTCAGGTACAGGGCCAGTGTCACCATGGTGACAGAGAAACTTGTGTCCCCTGAACAAATTATACTTTGACAAATGTACAAAGTAGCCAAAAGCTAGCAATCTCAGGACTTATCATTCCTTGGCAGTTGTGAATCTCAGCTGGGAAGGGGTAACATGACCCAAGAGAGTTGTGGTATCTCCAGACCTACCTGTAGATTGTCTGTTGGACAATGATTTAGAAACATCAGCCTGGTCTGAAGTAGAGTTCAGGATTCATGCAGAAATTATGGGCATTTCTGCCAGTGCCTTTGCTATAACTAGGGCTCAGGCCAAACAGCTAAGCTCTGAGGGAGCACTGGATTCTAGAAAAATAGACCAGATTGCTCCTAAGAGAAGAAGTAGGAAGGGTAAGGAAGTATCCTCCTCCCAAACTCCCAGTGAGGATCAGTCTCCTGAGGGAGATGATCCCAGTTCCTGTGTAGTAACTATCCCAGAGGAACTTCGGACTGACCAAGCGGAGTTCTTGGAGGTAGGGGACTCTTTTAGGGCATATTTAAGTTTGAAGCAGCAATCCTGCCCCTCTCTTGAACTCTTCAGACAGCACGCTGCTGCTGAGGAAGCAGAGAATGCCATTGGGTCCCATGGGATCTATTAGGAAGATGGGCTTCTGTATTCTGAAGGTAGAGACCCCAAGCTTTTTGCCACCAGGAGGTTGGTAAGATCTCTGAAGTTCAGGGGTTTTCTTCTCTCCCTGGCACGACATTCCCCTTGCAGGACACATTGGGCAAAGTAAGACTCGGGACAGATTTTCACTGGCCCCATATGTCTGAGCACACAAAGGAGTTTTTTCGCTCCTGTGTCACTTGCCAAGCCGGTGGCAAGTCAGGTGGCACTAAAAAGGCCCCCTTAATTCCACCTCCAGTGGTTGGGGTTCCCTTTGAGGGGGTAGGGATTGACTTTGTTGTTCCCCTGAACCCTCCAACTGCATCTGGACACAGTTTCATTCTAGCGGTGGTGGACCATGCCACTAGGTATCCAAAAGCAATTCTCCTTAGAACCACTACAGCTCCTCTAGTGGCCAGGGCCTTCCTGGCAATCTTTACCAGAGTGGGCTGCCCTAAGGATGCCTTAACAGACAGAGGTATCAACTTCATGTCTAGTTACATAGCTTCTATGTGGAAAGAGAGTGGAAAAAACTATAAGTTTACCACACCCTACCATCCACGGTGCAATGGGCTTGTTGAAAGATTCAACAAGCCCATGAAAGGTATGATCATGAGACTCCTAGAAAAGCTCAGGCGAAAATGGTATGTCTTTCTACCCTGCTTTCTCTTTGTCTACAGAGAGGCTCCTCAGAAGTGGGTTGGCTACAGCCCATTTGAAGTTCTGTTTGGACATCCAGTTAGGGGTCCATTGTGTCTAGTTAAAGAGGGATGAAAGCAACCTCTCAAACCCCTAAACAGGATATTGTGGACTATGTCCTTGGCCTGCGTTCACGTATAGCTGAGTACATGAAGAAGGCGAGTGAAAACCTGGAGGCCAGCCAAGCACTTCAGAAAACCTGACATGAACAAAAAGCTGTCCTGACTGATTACCAGCCAGGCCAGAAGGTGTGGGTGTTGGGGCTTGTGGCCCCAGCAGCTCCCCAAGAATCATGGACCGGCCCCCAAACCATCCTTGAAAAGAAAGGTGAGGTCACCTACTTGGTGGACCTAGGCACTCCAAGAAGTACCCATAGGGTACTTCAAGTGAACCGCCTAAAACCTTTTGGGGGCAGGGATGACATGAGCTTGCTAATGGCAACTGCTGAGGGACAGGAGGAAAAGAATGACCTCCCTGATCTCCACTCCCAGAACCCTGTTGATGGATCAGTTGATGGAGTAGCCTTGGTAGGCAGCCTCACTGACCAGCAGCAAGCTGATTGTAGGAAGGTCCTGTATCAGTACATAGTTTTTCTCCGACACCCTGTAAATCCACCTGGTGTACCCATGAAGTGGACACCAGTGACAGTATGCCAGAAAATAAAACAATTTACGGACAGCATGACCATGTCAGAGATTGCATTAGGACAGAGGTCCAAAATATGCTGTAATTGTGGGGTCATTGAGGCTTCAGAAACCCCCTGGGCTATTCCAGTAGGCCTAGTACCAAAACCGTACAGTAAGGCCAGAAAAAGAGAGATGAGATTTTGTGTTGACTACAGAGGCCTCAATTCAGTCAATAGGACTCATGCCCATCCTATTCCAAGGGAAGATGAGCTCATAGATATTTTGGCCATAGCCAAGTTTCTGAGTACATTTGACCTGGCTGTTGGCAAACCAGACTAGCTGAGGATGCCAAGCCAAAACAGCATTTTCAACCCCCAGTGGCCATTATCAATTTATTGTGATGGCCTTTGGTCTGCAAAATACACCTGACATATCTCAGAGGCTGGTGAACTAAGCTCGAACAGGTCTGGAAGCCTATAGTGCAGCATATCTAGATTATATTGTATTCTTTAGCTCCACCTGGGAGGATCACCTGGTCCACCTCATAAATGTTCTGGAGGCCCTGCAAAAGGCAGGCCTCGCTACCAAGTGCCAGAAAGGGTAGAACAAGGTTGTATACTTGGGCCACCTGGTAGGTGGAGGCCAAGTTCAGCCATTGGAGAACAAAATTCAGACCATCATGGACTGGGTTGCTCCTACTACCCAGACTCAGGTCAGAGCTTTCTTGGGCCTGTTGGGTACTACAGGAGGTTTGTTAAGAGATATGGGTCAATTGTGAACCCTCTTAATGATCTCACCTCCAAGAGAATGCCAAAGAAAGTTCAGTGTACAGTTAGCTGTCAAAAGGCATTTGATGACCTGAAGCAGGACATGAGCACTGTTCTCATTCTGCAAAGTCCTGTTTTTTCCAAAACCTTCATTGCCCAGACAGATGCATCTGAGATAGGGGTAGGAGCTGTTTTGTCACAACTAAATGCAGAGGGCCAGGACCAACCAGTAGATTATGTAAGCAGAAGGTTGACCTCCTCAAAGAGAAACGTTGGTCAGCTATACAGAGGGAGGCATTTGCTGTGGTCTGGGTCCTGAAGGTTAGACCATACCCGTTTGGTACTCACTTCATTGTTCAGACCATAATCCCCTCTTATGGCTTAAACAAATGAAGGGTGAAAATCCTAAACTTTTGAGGTGGTACATTTCCCTATAGGGGATGGACTATTCAGTGGAACATAGGCTTGGGAGTAACCATGCCAACGCAGATGGACTCTCCAGATATTTCCACTTAGAAAATGAAGACTCAACTGGACAAGGTTAGTCACATCGCCTTACATTTTGGGGGGGGGGGGGGTACTAAAGTAGGATCTGTTTTCATAATCAGCCCCACTTTTTGCTTGTATCATGTTTCTGACTAGTCTGACTGGGATCCTGCTAATCAGGACCCCAGTCTCTATGCTACTTCCCCAATTTGGACATGGTGAGTACTTGGGTACACTCCAGATTGGCTACAGGTGCACCCTGATAAGTCCCTAGTACATGGTACTAAGGTACCTGGGCATAGTTACACTGAATATTGTGTGTGTTGTTTTTATATCTTCAGGTAGGAGATATTGCTATGTGTTAGTGTTTGTAATAAAATACATATATTTATTACTACACTGTGTGATTCTTTTTCACGAAACCTAGCTCATAAGATAAAGTACTGGTAAAACAAGCTTTTTTATTCTCCTTCTGGACTAAGCCTGAAGGCTGCTTTCCACAGCTACCACTTAGAGAGCTTTATAAGGTTGTCTAAGACCACTAATATCCCCATAAGGGTTGTTTGGATTAGAGCAAGGTGCTACACTTCCATAAGTGAGCACCATATATTAAGCTAACCTACCACAATGGGGAACTGGTGACAGGACAACACAGACAATCTGTTGAGAACATTGCTGTGCAACAAATTGAGACAAATCTCCTGCCTTGAAGACATGACAGGCCTAATAACAGGATCAATGGCAAGTAAGTAAAACACAGATGCCACCATTGATAATGTATCGGCGACCAAAAACAGGTGGGAAATGCTTTTCTCAGAATGCTCTTCTTCACTTATTGAACCGGATAGCTGGAGGTATTCGCTTTTGATCCCTATACATAAGAAGGGAAGTAGATTGCTGTGTGGTGCAGTGGCCAGGGCAGCTGACTTCGGAGCAGAGGGCTCACGGTTCGATCCCCGACGTCAGCGCAGCTCAGCACCATGTGACTCTGGGCAATAGCTCACTTAATTTCCACGACAGCCCCCCAGCGCCTTGAGACCCAAAGGGGTGAGTAGTTTACGCTTTACAAATACCGATTTACGATTTTTTTGTTTTACAAATTATAGAATGATAGCATTTCGTGATGTGGAAAGAAAGTGAAATGCAAGATTACAGAACGATGATTTGGAAACCTGGGCTAAAGAGAAACAATTGATTCCATGGTTTCAGACAGGTTGTCAGAAGCACTATAATATGGAGGATAATTTCCTGACCTTGACCTGTCTAAAGGATAATGCTTAGCTCCCCAGTACTCGACCTCTTAATACAGTTTTTCTTGATTTTACAAATACTTGTGATAAGATAATATTCCAATATTTGGGCAAAGCGAAGTAATTCAGGGATTCCACTTATCTTTTGAAGGCTATTGAGTCACTGTACAGTAACACATGGGTAAATGTTAAGCTAGCAGCAAACTGGGTGAGCTCGGAAAAAATCTACACAAAGGATTAAAACAAGACTATGTTCTTGCACCTGTGCTTTTTAATTTATATATGGCAGGCATAGATTACAATACACAGATGATATGGATGTATGAGATTACACCCAAGTTGGACTTCAGATGTCGCTTGATGCGTCTGCACGATATTGTGTAGAAAATTATTCTTTATCAATTGAATGAAGACAAAAACAATGATCCTTAGTAGAACTCAGACAAAAAAAAGGACGCCTAGTTCACCGGCTCACGTATAGAAAAAGTGGCAAGGTATAAATACGTTGGTGTGACATGATGAAAGCGGTGGCAGGAAAGCTCAGTAAGGCTCCATTGAAAATGACAGTGAAGCAAGATGGGCCAACTGAAGAGGAATCTCGCATGCCAAAACACCAGTGCCCTATTGACAGTTGCTTACAAATAAGCTGATGTCAACAATCTCGTATGGACCAATGATGTTTAACACTTTCGGTACTCATGACAAGCTAAGCTCGTCATGAGGCACAGTGGCGCTG
Organism: Lissotriton vulgaris; assembly: GCF_964263255.1. Classification (NCBI taxonomy): domain Eukaryota; kingdom Metazoa; phylum Chordata; class Amphibia; order Caudata; family Salamandridae; genus Lissotriton; species Lissotriton vulgaris. The sequence continues at coordinate 90,164,401 of NC_141699.1, read as the reverse complement.
TGCTCATGACAAGCTGAGCTCGTCATGACTGCCGTGGAACGTCCACGCAGAGATAATTGCCCTCCTGTGCGGGGCACTCTTGAGTGGGCGGAGACATGACTAGCTCAGCGCCACAGTGCTGCATGACGAGCTCATCACAAGCACCACGGCGCAGCGCGCCACCCTCCACCCGCACAGCGGAGGAACTAGCCTTGTGGCAAAGGGGTTAAGGAACCAGCCCTACGAATGGTTAGAGAAACAACAATGCATCTGTTATCGTAGCTTATTTGCACTCCCAGATTGCACCAGTCAAGCTCAAATTAGACTGGAATTTAAACCAATAAAGCAGGACTTGGCCATGAGGGTGAAATTTGTTTTGTACAGCCAAACATTGAAAACGGCGCCAAGTGGTACTATCAAACAATCATTTGGGAGACATTTCGGGACCCAGGCTCGTTGTGGTGTTCCTTTCTGGCAACCTCTATTGGTGCTCGGAGCACGGACACCTAGACGCAATAATCTATCATATAAAATCCCAGCAAAATTATTCATGAAACCTGCAAAGGTAATCTCAGCGGTCAGATTTCCGTGACCTAAGAGTTAAATCTCATGGTAGTAGGGCGATAGATTTTATTTTGGTGGAAAATCCAAAATTCACTTACAATACCAACGTCCTCGGTCTTTTGCTCCCCTTAGATAGATGCTGTGGAGGAGCAAAAAAACGACAGAACAGGCATAACATAAGGCACCTATGTTAGTCATACAGTCGGGCAATAGATCTTTACACCTAGGGAGCACTCCCAGAGTACTTGAGAATGCCTCTTCCCAACTACGTAAAATACTTGCTTATAAGATTGCGCTTTGACCTTATTCTACTCCGGTGCGACTGGTATGGCTGAAAGAAGGGTGAAAATAATAATACACAGTGTGACCAAGCAGAGGAGTCTCTAATACATGGAAACTGTATATGTAAAGGCTTAAAAACCCAGAGGCGCCTATCGCTTCGTCCAATGTTTCAGCTTAAAAGTTGAAGTACTAGTTATCAGGCCGTTTTTTTTAAGTTTCTGAAATAAGCAACTTCAATCCCTAAGGTTAAATAATGATCTTAGAGGGAAAGATCAAGAGTGAATTTGCACTTATAATGGAGCACAAAGCACTTTTTATGTGCATGGAGTACTCTATGGCCCCTATTGGGTCAGCTATGATGGATCCATATGGAATAAATAGTAAGGACAAGATGACTTAGGAGGTATGGTGATAATGAAAATGATACTGGTTTGGTGCATTGGATCAAAGGAACACAAAGCACCATTTTTTGCATGGAGCACTTTGGCCCTTATGAATTCATGATGTATTAATAAGGATAATGATATTGGTGAAGGGCTGACAGTGGACGGGGTTGTGGGCATAGCAAATGATGGGACTATTAACTCTCATATTATTATGAGATCGTTATTAATACATTGGGATTTTGCCTTTGGGAAAGCCAAATTAGGGAGTGGGAAATGGGATGCTCTATGATGGGAAGACCTGGCAAGCCATTCATTTTAAGGTTATAAGTGAGATGGGTAAATTAATACACCTATTGTCATGTCCAGATTCGTTTGATATAATGTTCTTAATCCTTTTAATCCGCATGTGTGCCGAGATGAAATTACTTTCATTAATCGAACATCAGTAGAATTCTAATTTGAATGTTGATACTAGCTAATTGGATCATGAGCACACGTTTTCATTTAGGGTAACCTGAGATAGGGTTTTAAGGTAGAAGATTGGAGTGGTTTTTGACAGTAAAAGGGAAAAACACATTGTGAAATAGTCCAGAAAGAACTGAACTTAGAAAGATAGGTCTAATTTAATGGTATCCAGTTTAACTCTGCAGCAAGGGTATTTGTCCTCAATGAAGTTTCCAGGATTACAGACAAGGATTAATGCTTGTGGTATTTGAGAGTAAATAGGATTTCAGAGAGGTTGTTCTATGCTTACTGGAGTTGCATCTGATATACAAAAGGTCTTTATGCTTTAGGTTTGGTGGCAATAGGATCCCACAAAAAATGCACAGGATACTAATCTGCAGACTCAGAATGGGACAACTGCAATTTAGAGCAAAGAATATGAGGGAAATAGAGCGAGAAAGGCAGTACCATTGTAAGGCTACAAATGCAAATGCAGATAGCCATGTCAAAACACTCAGGTGTGCTTAAGGTACTTAGGCAAACTTTGACTGACCTAGAAGGGAAGCTGAGGGAGTTGGAACAGAGGCGCCTGCATGGAGACACTGAAGCGGTTGATGACCAAATTAAAACGCTCCTGGAGCAATACCAGGAGGCGGCAGACCGCGAGGTGCAACATATGGGGAAGTACGCTTCGGCGCATTCATATGGTGAGGGCGAGAGACCGGGATCTGTCCTGGCAGGACGGATGAAAGCTAGGCGAGGAAGGACGCTGATCACGGAGGTTAAATCAGCGGACGGTGCAATATTGACTACTGAGGAGGAGGTGGCAGACCGCTTCAGACAATGTTATGCAGAGCTGTACCGGTCTAATACGGGGGCTCGGAGGACCAAATTGCTGAATATCTGGAGTTCATACAAATTCCCTTCCTCCCTGACGTGCATAGGGAACTCCTGGGCCACCCGTTGGAAAGGGACGAAATCACCGAGGCCTTGGGCGCTATGAGGGCTAACAGTGCACTGGGCACGAACGGTCTAACGGTTGTGTTTAATAAGACGTTCCTAGAACAGCTGCTCCCTCACCTTGCGGCCTTGTTTGCTGACATATGTGAGTCGGGAACGATGCCCCTCACGATACGTGAAGCACTATTAGTGGCCATCCCTAAGCCGGGTAAGACACTGGACGAGTGTAGTTCATACCGCCCGCTATCGCTTCTTAATGTGGACACAAAACTTTTCGACAAAGTCTTGGCGACTAGACTGGCATTAGCATCGCATATTCTGGTTGCCCCTGAACAGGCGGGATCATCCCCGCCAGAAATTTGACGTATAATATTCGCACCGTGTTCGGGGTGATGCAGCCCGTCCGCCAGGATGTCAAGGCAGTCGCCGTATTCTTAGATATGGAAAAGGTTGAGACCGGTATTGACGAGGATGGGGCTTGGTGGGATATTTCTACAGCTGCTTGGCGCGCTATATCATAAGCCTACGGCCCAGGTGCGAATCGGCGATTTGGTCACTGCCCCACTTGACATCACCCGGGGCACCAGGCAGGGCTGCCCCCTATCACCTCTGTTGTATGCCCTGGTCGCGGAGCCGCTGGCCTCTGCCATGAGAGAGTATCAGTGGCATGAGGTCATAGGGTTCCCCACATATAAAATCATAGTGTCCACGTACACGGATGATACGCTGCTATATGTCCATGACCCTGAAGTGAATCTGCCGGCAGTTATCAGGGAGGTGGCAAGATTCGGGGCCTTGTCCGGCCTTCAGGTTAACTGGGATAAGTCATTGGTGTTCCCTCTTACCCCGGCCACAACTGAGTTTGCGATGGAATACCCCTTGGTTTGGACTGAGGAGTCGGTACGCTATTTAGGCATACGGCTACACTCCAACGCTAATGTAGTTTTCCTAGAGAACTACGGGGTTACTATTGCGAAACTGGAGGAAGACGCGGAGCTGTGGCGTCGCTTACCTTTGTCCCTGATGGGGCCCACAACGATCATGAAAATGGTGGTATTGCCTAGATTCCTTTTCCTCTTTACGAATATTCCCCTGGTGCTACCGAAATGTTTCTTTACCAGACTGAGGCAACTTCTATTTAAACTTGCTTGGGCCGGCAGGCAGGCGAGGGTGCAGTGGGGGGTCCTCATGCTCCCGTGCCACTCTGGTGGTCTGGGAGCGCCAGATTTGGAATTATATTACCGAGTGGCGCAGGCTGCGCCCCTCCATGCTTGGGTACATGGAGAGGAGCACGTCCCATACCTGCGCTTGGAGCGGCTATTTGCTGAACCGCTTCCTCTGCCGGCGGTGATCCTGGAACTACCTGATCGTAGGACGGGAGTTCTGGATTCCCTGAATTCAACCAGACACGCCTGGCACTGGCTACTACAACAACAGGCGGGAGTGCTGCTGTACTCACCGGCATTGCCCATAGAGTGGTTGCGATGGTTGGGCCCCTGCACTGAAAAGGGCGTAGTTAGGGCTCTGAAGCCCTGGATGTGGTGAAGGCGGGGGACCTATTTTGCGATGGCATGGTCCGTACTGTAGAGCAACTCGAAGTCCCGCCGGAGAAGCTTACATTGCTAAACAAATTCCAATTCCATAGAGTGAGAGGGGCTTTACGGGTGCTTTTAGGGGATGATATGGCGGAACCTCTCGAAGTTGGCGAGTTAACACAAGTAATCAAGGCACCTTCCCCACGTAAAATGACTTCAGTGCTCTATAAGACCGCAATGGCACAAAGGGCGCATAACTATACAACAGCTAGACTGGCATGGCAGAGCGACTTGGATGTGCAGCTGGACGATGAGACTTGGACCTATTGTTGCATGAACACTCGCTGTGTCCCCTTGCATGGTAGGCACCGCCTGGTACACTTCAAGTTCCTAAACAGGGTATACTACACACCGGAGAGACTGTGCAGGTATGGATTGCGTGACAATGCGGAATGTGAGAGATGCCATGTTGATGGCAAATTTATTGTATCTGCCGTGGCTATGCCTGGGTGTGAGTGCTTTCTGGCTGGCTGTGTTTGCTGAACGGGGCAGGATCGTTGAGCTGGAACTCCCACTGAAACCGCTAGTCGCTCTCTTGGGCTACACAAAGGCTGTTCCGAAGGCAGTACGCAGATTGGTTGACATGGGATTGCTAATGGCCAGGAGGAGGGTAGCTATGTGCTGGTTACGGGGCCCCGCCCCCACCTTACAGCAGTGGTCTAGAGACATGCTCTACTGCTCTACGCAGTCTGAACTTTACAGTGAGCTGCTCCCGCCCAGGAGCCAACCCAAAAGCATCTGGGGACTGAATACTACCTAACTGTCTGGAGTGAGGGGTGAGAATGAGGGGTGAGAATGATAGGGACACGACGAATGGTGTAATGCTAGACTCATCGGCAGTTGCAGAACTGGCTGGCATAGGGTGAACTGCTTGCCTGGTGCGAGGTGTGGGTGCGTACCGTTCCTAAGTGCTATCTTTTGAGATGTAACAGCTGAATGGCGAGCGGTACCTGTCCTATTAGTTTGTCCCGTTTGGCGCTCTTCCCCACGCTCCATTCGCTTCTTTATTTTATGTTCAATTTGATAGTGAACGCCGCCTGCCTACTTTCGGGATGTTGGCATCATGGCTGTGTTAATATACTTGTGCCTGTGAGACATACAGTATGGGGATTGCGGGCAAGCACGTGTATCTGTGAGTGTTTTTAATCTGCGATTGTAATTTGTGTTTTCTTAATAAAGAATTTAATAAAAAACAAAAAAGGTTACCTACCTGTCATAAACAGTTCCTAATCATGTGCCACCATCACTAAATTGAATAATACCCAATACCTCTGCTTCTCTTCGAATAACAAAGTAAATAGCTCGCTAATGATAAAACGTCTGTCTGAAAGCTACAGTTAACAGATTTCAAAGCGTTGGAGGCAGCAGAGACAACCAACGTCTTTTTGGGTCTTCTTTTTCAAACCTGAAAAAGGGATGAAACTTATGTCAAAATGCATACAGCGTAAAGTATGAAAAACTGCAGTCCCTTTCATGTAAACAAGGAGCTTCACTGCCGCTAAACTCAGCACAGTGGCCGTTTGTCCCTTTGTTGGTCTTTCTGGTCTTTTAAGAGGGAAATTAGAAAGACGCACTTCAGCCCTTTATCCTGATATCAAACCTATGCTATTCAGATGGTCATTGCAGCAGGGCGCTGCTCACTGGCAGAGGCATTAGGGGATCATGATTGTCAGAAAATATCTCAGGATGGCGAACTCTTTCCCCTTTGGGAGTGCTGCACATGAGCCACAGAAGTGGCCGACTCCAAACCGGCAGCTGGGACCTCTCACAAAAACCAATGAACCAGTATACTGGCACCAACCTGCTCTCTGATAACGGTACTGCACCCAACACCCAGATTGCATCTGTGGAGGATAAAATTCACCGCGACTGCTGGTAAGCAGAACCCTTCTTCGAGGGACATCAGAGTACTATTATCAGTGTGGAAAACAAGTTGAAAAGAGAAGAAAGTTTCAAATGCATTAGAAACAGGTTCTTCAGTCCAGCTCTCATAATTTGTCCTGCCGCTGAGCACTCAAATTGCTCTATACATTTAGACTTAATTCGACTTCCATCCTAAATAGTGCAAAGAACAACGCAAAAAAGTATATTTCCTCCACTGCTTTGCAATGTCAGACGATTTCGTTTTCTGAGATAAGTTTGGGTCAGCACCAGAAAGAACAACTGCGGCTAAAAGTGCACTTTTATAAATCTATGAAATCAATTAAAGAAAAGAAGAAAAAAGTTTGTTTCTCGTTTTGGAGGGATTTTACATTTACAATGTATCACAAGATCGGTTAGAGGGCAAACATTTAGTTTTGAAGCTGATAGGGCAAGGATTGTGGGTGGTGGTGGTTCCTATTAGGAATGTGCAGAAAAGCACAAGCCGCAGTGCTTTTATTTTTCAACCACTTTAGATACCTAATAGGATTCAAAACATATATATACCTTTTTGAAAGAAGTTGGAGACATGAAGCAAAGGGCAGTAAAAACAAAATAGGTAGAATTGGATCGCAAGATGTAACAACGCAGATCAACTATACGGTCACAGCCCACCCCCTCAGCCTTGTTACTGTTCGAACTCTTAACTTGTACAAACGTACATTGTAAAAAATGTACATACGTTTTTAGGTCGAGGCGAACGTCCCACTGCGAAGCAGTGGGAGGGGCGGAGCCGAAGACTTCATGACTTCAACAGTGTGGGGCTTTAACCCGCCTCTCTCTTCCATTGGCTAGCTTCGTAAATGGAGGCTAGCCATTGGAAGAGATGTGTGTCAATTACTCTTTTCCCTGGCTTGATGCGATCCGTGGGCGTTTCGGTCTCATTTTTTAAGTCCCGCCCCCCACACCCTCCCTCTTGCCGAGGTCCCAGTCTATTCCTCCTGTTATGTACCTTTTGCTACCTCTTCGCTTTCCCCCTTCCGGCCTCCGCCTTGGCATGCATTTTTAAGGAGCTGTTTGGTGCACTTCGTGTTACTGGGACACCGGCAGATTACTCGGCCCTGCAAGGGGTTAACATCCAGCAACAGGTTTCACGAGGGGCGGACCTTCGAGTCAGCGATGTGCGCCCTCGAGCACACTATGTACAGTACCTTGGTAGGGGTTGCCGTGAACAAATGTGGTGGACAGCGGCAGACCGGGACAGGGCTCAGCAGGGCGCCTGATGTGGGTCCGGCTCGTGGCGGCGTCAAGACGGGCGGGGCCTCCGAGGGGCTCTGCGGGCTGTCAGGGGCGCTGTCTGTGTCCGGCCGTAGGTGTCCCTTCGAAGCGAAGCTTTAGGGAGATCTGGGGAGGAAATGCCACATGGAGAAGCCTGTACGCGTCGTACAGGGCAGCTCCTCTTGTTAGTAAATATTGGTCCGTAGCAACCTTTTATGCCAGCAGCAAGTCGGGCCTCAATGCTCCCTCCTCGCGCTTGCTGGTGTCCAGGTCATACTCCCCGCCTACATACTTTTAGCGAGAATCACACAGACTGGAAAAGCACCCCACCCCCTCCCCCCCGTCTGCCTGGTTTGTCTTCTGGAGTTCACATTTAACTTCCAAAAAGAGCATTGGCATGTTCTGCACTACTTTTGCCTTTATATTGAAATTTGACAAAATTGAGTTTTGCTAAACCTAATCTGTAACATGCGGTTTCAAATAAGTCAAATTTCTTTACTTTCTGCATTTTTTTCAGAGTATTGTCGATTTATTTTGCGTCTGATGCAGTCACCAACTGCTTCGGTAACCTGTAGGGCTGTGGGGTCACGGAAGCATGCACTGGCCGTAATGACGTAAACGGTTTGCCACAGCCCTTCAGGCTCGTTCCCCGAGCACCAGGACTTTTACCCACACGTCATTAAAGCTGGCCCTTTGAAGCTGCCCCAGCCTACTAATCCATGGAAGGCACACTTCACACTCAACCAGTCCGATAAAACCACAAGAAAAAGCCATCATCCCACAGAGATGAAACGTGGCCCATTAGCATGTGTGACAAACTGGCCCTTTCTAAATCTCCTATTGTATTGTGGGATTTGCAGTTTCATATGAGGTGCATATGGCTGTACAAATCCGAGGATAGAAAGTGCACTCCCCCAAAAAGGCAAGATATCCGGAGTGTGTCAGACATGACGGGGGTATTTGGTGGGTAAAAGCCGGCACCACACAACAAAACGTGCCAGAAAGATCGGTTGATTAAAGTGCCCACAGATGGCATTAATGCATCTGGCTAAATCTGCTCAAACGTAATCCCTCTCCGGGGATGGAATGGCATGGCCTGCAAGCTAACACCGGAAACTGCTCTAAAAGGAGGCACTGGACTCTGTTTCGCTCTAATCTGTACCTGTACTGGACACGTACGCCCACAGAAAGGGCCGTTCTTTCTGCAAACACGAGCTCCATGGGAGTCCGTTTCCAAGCATGTCGTAAGGCGTTGAAATGCCCCTCTGCCCCTAGAGGGCCACTGACGCTAATAACCTACAATAACACCGGCTAGAAATAGACACGCCCTCGGTTTCTGGCACAGGACTTTCCCTGTGAACCCCCTCCTCCCTATAACCCGAGCTGCAGAAACAGACCATGTTCACTCCTATCCACTGTCCTTAGATAGGATATACAGGTTAAGATGTTAGTAGGGCGTTCACCAAACCACCCTCCGACAATCTGATCCCCAGTACCTATTCCTGCACTTCAAGTCTCCCAGCCCCATTACTGGGAAATTCAAGTCTCCCAGCCCCATCACTGGGAAATTCACAAAGTTAAGGATTTCTCTTTGCATTCTACGACTTGTAGTTCTGTTAACTTCATTATAAAAATCAGAACTACAAGTACTACAGCGCAAAGACGAGCACTCCATTGATTAACTGCTCACCCATGGGCCTGGGGGACATAAATAACTGTTCTCAAACTCCGAATCACTGGCCTCAGTGGGCGACCCCCGCTCCTGGAGATGCAACCATTACTAATCATTCCATTACTAGCTGAATGAGCCCATCTAGTCATTACTTACAACGCAGTCAGACACTGGAGACCTGTGATCCTCATCGGAGACCAGTAGGCTACAAAAGAAACATAAGTGCCTTATTGTCAGGCACCATATGTGTGTTACTTATAGAAAAAGCCAGAAGACTTGAGTTGCGTGATTTTCAGAAGACTTGAAGCTCATTCCTACCTACTCTGTGCATTTACTTAGTTTTAACGTTTTGAGGAAGTACACAGGTTGGTTAGATAGAGATTTCTGGTTCAGGGGCTTTAACATACAATTTAGATAGTTGCTGCTCACATATCCTCAATGCCCAAGCACACAGACAGCAACAGCGGTAACCTTCGATCATACACCATTCTTGTTGGGCTACAAAGTCTTCCTCCAGTAGGAGAGACTGGGATCAAATCTAGGGTGACCAGATGACCCTGTGTCACTGAGAGACTACTTTTCCATTCCTATATTTTGCTTTTATACACTGTTATGATCTGGTTCGGTTTTCTCAATTACAATTAACGAAGAGTACAACTCCCAGAAATCACTTATATGTAAAAGCAAAGTCCAAGAATTGAAAGTGGTGTTCCAGTGACATGGAGCATCTGATCACCTTATTAAAATCAAAAATTCCAACATCTCCATAGAGCTGTGTTATGATCACCCGCCACAACCTGTTAATGTGAGAGGTTACCATCTCAAGGCTCAGAGAAAGGACAGGTGAAACACCACCCCTCAGCTCCGATGCACGCAACATCCCAAGTACCACGTCCATTTGGATGAAGTATTTAGGGGAGTTGGGGTGGGGGGGGCGATGGAACTCAACAACTTAATCCTGCCCAGATCCGACATTAAATCTTTCAGGGTATTGGGTTAATGAACCCAATAAAGAAAAAAAACGATTCCAGCCCTTTCGTGGCTAAACCAAAGAGCCTCCCTAAACTGCTAAATGTGTCATCTCATATTCCCCAGACCCTCTGGCCCACAGACACTTGGATCAGCACTTGCTAGAGACACCAGAGGCCTCATGAACCACAAGGGTAGTTATCCCAAGCAAAGCAGCTTCACTTCAACTGCAAGAACACTTAAATCTGCCACAAACCCGCTCTGGGTATCAAGCGCAGTCACGCATGAGCTCGCAGGACATCTGCACCACAAAGACAGCCACCTGAAATCTCACAACCCGAGAACCACAAGAGGTGTTGTCTCAGACCCACAGCATCGTTTACTAAAGAATGGTCACACATTCGCCACAATCTCACTCAAAGGCCAGAAGCAGCCACCTCACATTATCCCTCCATCAAGAGTGGTTACTTACCTGTGGCCAGCAGCCCCCCTTTCACCACAAAAGCAGTTACTGCGGTCCTGGATCACAAGAAAAGCCATGTCAGACCCCACAGCCCTGCTAGGACACAAGCACAATCTTCTCAAACCTTGCAAAGCCCATAGACTACAACAGCATTCGCCCAAAGCTCAGAGTATCCCGTCAGACCCCAAGAGGGGTCACGTGATATGCACTGCCTCCTTGGACCAGTGTGTGCACTTCAAACATCGCTGTTAACCAATTTTCACTTTGTCAATGTATGTTGGTTTTTGTAAAACTTAAATCTTTGGGACTAACAGTTACCTTAACCCCTTTCCATGGCGCACCACTGAGAACAAATGCGCTTTTCATCCGGTTATAGCAGTTGTGTAAGGCTAAATGAGAAGAGTTAATATAACACCCAAGACAGGCGTGCAACATCCATTGGCCTAAAAGGGCATCAGCCCCCCCCTGTCATGTGTGGCAGCCCGGGATGAGACACTTCCCGGGCCCGCTCACAGCCGCACCCGAGCACTTCACAGGTCTTTAAAAGATCTTGTGCATGTTAATGGGGCTTTGTTGTTTCACCCCTTTTAAGAGCCCCTGCAGCTCGACTCTGCTGATCGCCTATAGATTCAGCCCCCCCCCCCCCCCGAAATTTTTTCTTAGCCGTCCCCCACCCCCCCGAAATTTGACTCTATTTGCGCCTCTGACCCAAGATAATGTGCTACATGGCTAAATACTGTAAAGTTTCCTAAAGGCGAGACCATTGCATTGCAAATGCTTGTTCACTTTCTAGGCAATACTTGTCCAACTAGTAAACACAAATCACAGACTTTGAATAAGTACATGCAGCTCAAAGCACAGGATTACCAAGTGGCTATTATCCATTTAAGGGAATTTTGCAGCAGAAAATCGTGTCCAATGTACACCAGTATCAACCAGTCATGAAGACAAAATAACAAAACTCCGAAAAATCAAATTGTGCATTCCTTTTTTATTTAAAAAGCTCTAGAAGTGCTCACGGCACCTATACAAATAAAAAACAAAAAAATAAACAACAAACTCTTTACAGAGGTCACGTACACAGGTATATAGGAGGGCTTGGGACATCTGTCACAGGTCTTCCAGTGTCATGTAGCACTAACGCATCACTACCTGTAAAAAACATGGGGTGATGCAAGTGGGAGGAAAGGGGGAAAATCGGTGCTTAGCAGCTTTTTACTGCCTCGAAAGTGGAATGTGTGCGCCCCTCCCCCTGTCCTCCCAAGTTCTTAAAACAGTTGTTTCAATCCAATATTAAGTCCTTTTTTCTCGTTTTTTTTCTTTTTTTACATTTTTATAAAAGGGGTCAGGGAGTTAGGTAATTACATCTCCGGGATGTCTACTCAAGGTTTCGTTTACCAGGCTGGAGCTGTGTTGGCAAGACGTCTCATACGCCTATAGGGAGGAAAAGAGAAGAGGGGCAACGTAAATGAAAAGGAGGTTTTTAGACGAACTTTATTCTTTACGCAAATGGAACTGGGGTAGCTTCTATAAGAGTGGCCCTCCAGTAATTCAAACAAAAGCCACACAATAAATTTCTCATTGCTTGGAAAAATAAGACCTTCTGCACTTCCATCTAGCCAAAAGACTGCACTGCTTCACCAGACAAATGCATTTGAAACAAAACTGCATGTTCCTTGCTAACAGCATCACTGGGCCATTGCCTGGGGAAGTTGTGCACAGGGAGAATGCAGCTTGTGGTTTCAACGCCATTCCAACAAAGGTTACAAATATAAAATGGGTCGATGAATGGACATGACCCAGACGTTAAGCAGCAGACCAGGCACAGATGCAAAGGTCACATTTTTACAAAGCTACCACCACCACACCCAAAAAATATTTTTATGGGCAAAGGCTTACCTCCACAAGCGCCATCAGAGGGGGCACAATAAAAGCATAATACAAAGTGCAATGCGTTCAAGTTACTAGCACTCCGAAAGGTGCCATCTGGCTAAATTACATGAGTGGGTTGGATCCGGTCCCATACATGAATACGATTAGTGTAAAAGGTTCACAACTAACAAGACTAAAATCTACACAGATAAGTAACTGAACAGAATGGTGGAAACTCCATGCCAAGTTAGTAAATCCAGTCTACATTTTAACTACACGTCCCCTCAATAGATTCGTACCATGAACCACATCTACTTATCCACTAACGTCCTCAAAGTGGTTAAAGCTATGGAGATTTTTGGCAGCTACGCATTGTTAATAAATAAATAAATTTTTGTCCACGTTTAGTAACGCTGATTAGATTTTTTTTCTCCAGTTTGGAACGAATCACACACTTCGGGTGATGAGAACATTTTTTGGCAATCCCCGAAATACTGTGGTTCTAAAGTGCTTTGCAGTCTGGTTGACGTGAAAAGACATACAAAAAAATAACTTAGTTAAAAAAAAACTGCAGCCCAATTACTAAACACACAATTCAATGTCTAATTGGCTTATCGTTAGAAAAAGAACACGCATTTGGGCATGTAACAGTCTAATGCCCACACACGTTCCTTCAAATCTCTTCTGGCAAGGGCAATGCAATGACATAACCTTGTATGTCAGACTGGTGAGATTTCAGTTAAGATGTACTCACTTTTTGCTAGCTGCAAAGTAAGGCCACCAGAAATTTGGCAAGATACAGACACTATATCTAAATTCAGTTGAGCCATATAGGTGTACAGGCCGGAAAAAATAAACTGTAAACATAAGCTGTGCTGTACATTTTTAAAATGGAACAGCAAGTATTCAGTCAAAGTTTCTAAATCCTCTCACAAAGTGAAGGATTTCAAGTTTAGTATGAGGAAAAAACGGAGCAAACAACAACTTGCATGATTAATTCAGTGAATTCAATATACATTTGGCAACTGGTGTTGGCTGGATGGTTAAAAAAAAAAAAAAAAAGCTAGTAAATTTCTACAAAAAATGGCAGCTCGGGAATTTTGTTGCTCTGCTTACCACTTTTGACCTTGGAACTGAATACTTAAATCCTAATTTTAATGACTAGTCGAACTTGACCTTATTGGAATTCAATGCAGCTAATAGGTATCCCTAGAGTGTAAAAACCCATGGAAAGGCTTTGCACATGACTGAATCTACAGAACACTTCAAACCTACGTGCTTTGATCAACAGACACCAACTATGCTCCTCAGGATTAAAAAAGCAATGCATCCAAGATGACCAGGGAGTAGGTTTGGCACATAGTATACGATTTAAAAGCGGATTATTCAGTAACCTTACATTATTAGGAGCTGCAATTTCTAGACAAGAACAGTTACTCCCCCAACGTTTCTCCATCCCATAGGTCAGCAAAGTGGTGCAAGATATTGGTATGTCTCAATGTGAGACGAAACAAGCAGGAGAAATTTGGAGACCAAATTAAAGGAATGTTTGACAAGTTAAAAACAAAAGCACAGTGGGGAGCCCATACTGTGAGGGGAATTAAAGTGGCAGGATAAGGAAAGGCTAGGGAGAGGAAAGGTATTCAAGTGCTAATAGACTAGTGCAGCACTGGGAAAAATGCCCAATCCCACCAGCATATAGTTAAAATATTGACAATCACTTGCAAGGTGCCAGCATAATACTTATCGTACTTGAAAAAGACGTCATCCACCAAAGCATAACATTTACAGAGACAAGTATGAATACAGGTTTGCTTTCATATTGTGGAGCATCAAGTTGAAATTCCTTTGAGTTGGCTCTCAGGAGAATAGATGCCATGGCTGTATTATATTCTACCACGGCGAGATGCCCGGAAGGAAAAGCGAATGAAACGACGGTGGCACCTGGTGTTTCTGTCTTGGTCACGAATCTTCTTCTCCATCTCAGCATCTGTCAAGGTTTCTAGCAAGGGGCACCACTGGTCAGCATCGCCTGTGTTACGGATCGCAATCTCTACCGTAGGCAGTGGATTTTCACTATTAAAAAAGAGAAGCAGTCATCAATAAAATGAAATTTGCAGTCAACCAAACGGGAATGCTGAACATCTGAATACATGTCTGTTACAATGCACAATCACTGGTGTGTGTCACACTTCAAAAAGCATGTGTAGCCATCCCAGTGGAATAGTCTGAAATCTGTGCAGAAGAACCAGTAGACCACACTGCATCTACATATGTGGATGTACAGACAGAGCAACCTATGGGCTATAAATCCAAGGTATTGAAAAGTAGCATTCCACAGTAAATTCACGGTTCTCAGTTCACAGCCAATGTATCACTTCTCACATCCTCAGAGACAAAACCTGTGTTTTGTAGTTTTCGTATCAGCTGAGATTTCTAAACATCAGTCCACAACACTTTTACAAGAATATGAACTAGCTGGTTATTCGTTATAGTTAGACTGTTATCTAGTTGAGCACCTGGTGCACATTAGCTTCCAAATGAAATGGAGTACAGGAAGAGCTGCTGCTTTGTCGTGCAATGCTGTCACAAGCCAAGTGGCTGATTGGCTTAAGGACGCAGTTTTGGTTATAGCTAGCTGCCTATTCCCAATGTCCCAGACCCTTTAGCAGACAGCCACGGGAGTTACCACACTAAGTAAATACTGTTACAAAAAGAATCACATCGCAGCGACGATTACTACTAAAAGGAAATCCATCATGCGTTTGCCTTCAACAGTTAGTTGACTTTCCTGTTTTATGAAGATTCATGAGGACGCATGTAATTGTATCACACCATATCATTTTCTTTGACCATGTGTCAACAATGAAGTCAGCAGTCAGTGCAGCAGAGACATGCACCACTCTATTCACATGCCCTTGGCTAGAAGTAACCACAAAAGTCCATCTGATCATTGAGTACATTTCCCAACAGCCGCCCGCGCACATCATGAAACAGAGCACTCAAATTATAGGAGGGGGGAGTCATGGGAACTAAGAGGATGTTCACTCTTCAGCCCCCCCCCCCCCCCCATTGCAAAGTGGTCAAGGAAGTTTTGGTCGCAGTACTTTACCTTTAAAAATGGATGTCCTTCACCTTTTAGGACTTTACTGGACAAATTGAGACAAATGGTGATTGATATACCCACATACAGCCTAAGGCCTTATTGGTTTAACTGATCTCCTTGTGAAGAAATTCAAGATGAAAATGTTAGCCCATACTAAGTACTACCTGCAAATGTGAAACTAGGTCTATGCCACCAACCAATAAAATTCCAAATCTACATCAAAGCACCTCCATATCACCAGTGAGGCATACCACCAGTAAAACGGTTTCCATCGCTATAGCAGTCAATGCCCAAATATGGCCATAAGAGACACCCAATTACTTTCACCAGGATTAGAGTCTCAATGCGGGTAAAAAGTGAGCCATTCTACGATAAATGGTCCACCACATAAATGGCTTGTGGTTTTATGGAGCCAAAGGTCTCACCTAGGTTCAATGTAGGCGAGTAAATAAGAAAATGCTGCTTACCTGTAACACTAGTTCTCGACCAAGGCTACATTCATTAAATTCATAATCTCTGAATATCTCCATGATACGGGGTCCTACACGAGTGTTACTATTCAGTGACTATTAACATTAATGAAGATCCCTTTATGGATAAAAGAACTTGTAACAACAAATACCCTATTCTTAAAATCACATAATCAGCAACAGTGAGCTTTTATTTATGAACATAGTTTTTTACTCAAATTCTGCCAGTGGTGAAATGTCAATGTGAGCAAGTTTAGCTGTGTCGACAAGCAAAGGCTTGTCCTTGTCCACGGACTCTCAAATTTGTGCATGTAAAATGCTTGCAAATGTATTCTCTGCCAGGCAAATGTAAATGAGGTGTTATGGAAGGGGCTGTAGAGGAAGGGGCTACTACAACAGAATATAGCATGCAAATGCACTTTGCCACATTTCTACAAGCAGAAATGAACTACACTTTTTTAGGTAATTCAGAAAAGGTTTCCATAAATGGGGTAAAACTATACGAGTTCTTCAGCAGATTTGTGAATCAGTACCACGATAAACAAGCTGGTCATTAACGGGTGTGTATGCATGCAATAACATTCCTTTAGTCCTGGTGCCAAAGTGTGCATACAAGTGTAGTTGATGATACATGTCTTTGTATCACGTTTGCATCAAGACACCCTACACTAGCAGATTTTCAAAACCTATTAGTCTTTAGCTTATCTTTGAATTCATACACACATCTGGTACTTCAACAACCCTAACTAAATAAAACAGAATATATTACAACACACAAAGCATGAAACTTAACTCTCAGAAAGCACTTTCGTTTTTGTAGAATCAGTACAAATGTATTTTTACATGGATGGGTTTATGTGCAAGAATGCATCAGCTCGGACTAATGTGTATGATCGTGAGAAACGTGGTTTGAAAACTGAACGGACTGCAGCTAGAAACAAACCTCCTCCTCCTCCATATACAATGTAAAGCAATCAAATGACTTCTAAGGTACTGAACCTAAATGTGGACTGAAGGTCAACTACAGGAGCAAACTGCTCTCCAAACTGCTCTCCGAAAGGATGCTGCTGTTTGGAATTTAAAAGATGGGTAAGACGAGAAAACTGCATAGCAAGAAGAAAGAAACTAGGCGTTTGAAGGCACAGAAGGTTCACATCATTCATCGTCGATCATTCAGGTTCACATCATTTTGCGACTGAACTCTATGCAACACCCCCAGATCTGATGTGGGCAGAGAGAATTCCTTTTTTTGCAGCATTCCACTGTACATACGGATACAAGATTTCTGAATCATGAAACCATGGGCTGGCATTTTGTGGTGGTGGGGTGGGGGTAATGCCGCCGTAGCTGTGCAAAGCCCTTACAAATAATTTGAGTTTCGAATTGCAAGTCTGGGAACTTTGCAAGGCTACAGACAAAAACAGTTCCGAATTTTTATATTAAAGCATTAAAGCAATCTTTGGCAATGCCAATAGGCCAAGCTTACGAATGCACTGTGAAGCCAAGCATAGAAAAAGACATGTAGGTGGTCCTCCTATCTGTGCTGCTGCCAGAGAAAACCCCCATTTATTATCTAGTTATCTAAGCACTTTAATAGAATCACAATGTCATGTGTGTGCCTCTGAAAGTTCAACCTCAGGCACCTAGATAAATAAAATAATCACAATTGCATGGAGGGCAAGCACTTTTTTGTGGAGCACACAACTTCTGCCCAATCGAAACATTTACTCCGGGATCCCAACATATGGGGATGCCACAGCCCCCCTCTAGTGATGCTCACATAATAGTCTGGCAATAGCTGCCACACCATAAAGAAGTAAAACTGAAAAAATAAACCTCAGCTGTTGATCATCATCAAGGGCTAAATGAAGGCCACATTTTTAAAAATCAAAGCCCTATCATTGAATGTGCCTTAATGTTTAAAGTTAAGCTGTTCCAAAGTACAATGTGTTAGCTAAAAATCTGTGAAATTCTCCCTTGCGTATCAATACAGAAAACCAGCACTTTGAAAATCTTTTCACAAACCAACATAGACGAGCCTACAAAAACAGTACCAGACAGACTAGTGAATGGAAATAGATTTAAAATAGGTCACAGCTCATCATAACTTGGAGGAGTTAAGAACACCAAACCTTCACTCACACAGAAGTCTATGGAAATGTACAACTGTAACTCAGTAATTAAAATAAAATATCAGAAAATACTTTAAAAATCCCTGTAGGAGGGTTAGGGATGGGTTTGGGGGGGGCTTGGGGGGAATAAAAAATCCTCATACAATGCAAAAACCAGCAAGTCAGTCAGCACATTGGAAGGTGGGAATGTCACTTTTTTGTATAGACTATTATGGCTGCTAGTAGGCTGAGTAGTAAAAAATTCCTTTCTTGGGACCTCAATGGAGTTGGGAGCGTGAAAAAACAAGCAAGGGTGTGTGAATTAAAAAAAAATTCAGAGGCCTCAGTCTGTTTACTACAGGAAACCCATTTAGAGGCAAAGCTGTGTAAACAAGTTTTTAGTAAGCTAGGTTGGGTAGAAGAGGTACTCTGTTCAAAGCAGACGGGGGCAACAAGGGGGGTAGCTATAATTACAAGAGCCAACAAGGGGATAAAAGTCCGGAAATGGGACACTGATCAGTCCGGAAGATGGTTAGTGGCGGCTTTAATAGATAATGCCCCATATACCTGTCCGGTGAATTATGGTCCCAACGAGGATAACTCCAACTTCCTTCTGAAGCTGGAGGGAAGTTTACTACAGTACAATGCGCCAGTAATATTAGGAGGGGACTTTAATTTGTTTTTTGATAGCATGTTGGATCGTACGTCCAGAGCAAAATATTCTACCCCGAAAAACTCCCTCCGAGTTTTAAGAAATATTATGAAAGACTTTAATATCTTAGAAGCATGGAGAGTTAAGTATGGTGCTCTTAAAGAGTATACCTTCTACAGCAAGAAATAAACACTACTCAAGAATTGATTATTTCCTGTTAGACTGTTCTTTAATCCCCGACTTAGTGTCAGTAATCCATTCACCGCTAGGTATCTCTGATCATTCAGTGATAGAGCTTATATTGAACTTCAGAATTAAGCCCACTGTGGTCAGATGGACCCTGGACAGATCCCTTATGCTGAAAAACCAGACTTTGTCCAAGATCAAAGAAAGCATATCTGAGTTCTTCCTTTTCAATATAGGTTCCGGTACTGAACAACTTGTCTGGGATTCCTTCAAGGCGTACTTAAGGGGTATTTTGAGCTCCATGATGTCTTTTATAAGAAAATCATCAAAGACAAGAGAATCTCAAGACCTCGAAGGAATCAAAAAGAAGGAACTGGAGCTGCAGTTAGCAGTCCGGACGGACAGGGAATGTAACCCAAGTAATTTAAGTGTGCAAATAGCACGGAGTGATCCCACTTAGAGGTTATATTTGCTGGTGTCACGTAGGAGGACAAAAAAAAAATACTTCAGAAATAGTATTTCTACATAGAAATCTCTTGACTAAGCCTGCTCTCGACCGCAAATGAAACCATCACACCAACCCACGCTAACAATATGGCACACTCAACATAGTCTACATTACCTCAGAACATCATGAACTGTATTCAGTGCCGAAGAGACGACCTGAAGTCTATTTTAGGAAACCATCAATGGCTCATAAATGTTTTATGGTTCTTTCAACTCTCACGTTGAAAAATTAACAAAACACTTCATTATGAGTCTCAGCTTATAAGGTGACCAATACTGGAAAACTCTACTGTGCTTCGATATTGAAATAGGTGTGAGGTCTCCACTCACTTAACACCCACAGCAGCAAAGTGCATCAAATTCTTCTCTAGTCAATTCCAATACATACACTACCCCACAGATACAGTGCTTTTGAGACAGATGTTTCTACACAGAATCATTTAATGCCTTGTATTGAATTCTCATTGTCCTATTACAAGTGCAAGGCAAAATTACGATCACTACACAAATAATTATGAGAAATGCATTGATCGGCATATCCGCAATTTACCTTTGGTAAATATCAGCACGTCAATCCTACCACAGTTTAACCTGTTCGATGCGTCGGACGGTGTCCGACGTCACGGTGGGCGTGTGCGGAGGACGGCCAGGGGCGTCCGAACCACGCCCACTCATCATTTCACACACACAGCGGCAGAATTTCCGCCGCGGTCAACGGGTTAACGGGAGACATGATTGGAAATAACAATGACATGTAAAACCTGGTTCAGTAGAACGTACTTCTGAATTAAATGACCCTATTTAGGTCTCGCCTAGACAGCATATCCACTCTCTAGAAGAGACATGCTTGCAATTCAGTGCACTTCAGATAGCCATAGGCTTACCATTTGTTAACTCCATAGTGTCTTTTGAATCCTTCGTTCCAGTTTGTCCACGGCATGCATGCGCCACGCCTCTTGTGTTTAGCAGCCCCCCAGAGCATGGACCAAGTACTTGGGTCCATCCACGGTTCCAGTTTTAAGAGCTACTTTTTTCTTTGTGTTGGAGCACTCCACACGTTTGCTTGTATTTTCACTCGCTCCGTCCTTCATCTCCTGTTGCTTCTTTCCCCCTGCCAAGGCAGGGATCAGAGATCTGAAGCTGCAAGATGTCTATGGTGTGTGCCAGATGTCTGTTTTTTTGTGTTTGAGCACTCCTACCGAGTGCTCATGTTTTCACAACTGGACATCATTGCAAATATCAACATCTGCTGTGCTGCAATCTACTTTTTACACAACATTTAGCAAAACGGGGCTTCTAGAAGCAGCTTTGTAAAGGAAGTAGCAAAAAAGAAATCACCGAGTCCCAAAGCACAGTTTTAAAACTGATATGCAGATTGTCTTAAGTGCACTGAACTTTACTTCAGATCCATTCACAACAATGAAGCGGGTGAGTTTTCACTAATATGGATATGTGGACATTCAACTGGCATGAAGACTCTGTTATCATAGTAAATACAGTGCACAAAGCACAGGTTTGACGTGTGTGGGGGCATGGGGGTGGGATTGGAGATCTGAAGCGGCCACAGGTTTGTGCCAGATGTCCGTTTGCTTTGTGCTTGAGCAATGTATGGGACAATGCTGCTTTCATTTAAGTTAGACTGCTTTAAATAATATTTACAACTGCATCTCAACCACAAATTACGTTTTATTCCTCTCGAACAATGCTGCCTTTCATTGCTTTTGGTAGGCCAATTTAAACAATAGTTGTGACTGCAAAAACACAGGATGTGTGGAAGGTATGCAGAAAATGTTCCCTTTCACTTATTTTAGTGAAGCAAAACGCAACCAAGAGGACAACCTTTACATTCAGCTTTAAGGAAAAGTTACTTACCTTCGGCACCGATATATCGAAAGTCTAGCCGCAGATTCAGTAACTTGTAATTTCCCAGAGGTGCCTGTCTGGACCCAGAAAATCTTCAGCAGTACCTCTGCGCGCCGGGGGACAGCACTGCATGGCTCCGCCCTGATGTCGTCCATGGATATGACGTCAGTGGACAAACAAATGTTTTTTTTTTTGTAAAAGCGCCCCATGCCGCGGTTTCACTTTAATCGCAGCTGCAGACCTTTCTTTAGACCCGGCTCATCTAAAGAAAGGGGTACAGCTTCTATTAACATGAAAGCATGGCATAGGGCACTTGTATACAGCAAAAAAGTGATTAAATAGAAGAAAAGAAACATGTGCTGCGTTAAGCGCCGCAAAGAAGCCAAAAGGTGCGCCCGCCACAGGTTTAGGAGAGAGCGTGTCTTGCTTGCAACCGCAGGCAGGTGAAAACTATTTAACAAAATAGTGCTTGGAGGCTGTAATTAAAGCCTACCAAGTACCAAACCAAAGAGGGCCAGTCCTTGTGGGAGGATACAAGATGAGACAAAGTGATACTGAGGGGGGACTACTAAGCCTATCGACCAATGAAAAGCTACAGTTTTACAAAGGACAATGACGAGCCAATAAAAAATATAGGCGGAGCTTCAAGTCCATATCTGAATACAGCATGCCTCACAGAGCAGCGCATTCGCTTCACTGGCTCGACCTAAAAGGCAGAGGGCTGTGCTTCAGCACCAAGGCTCGGCGATTTACAAAAGACACCAGGCATCATTTACAAAAGCCCTACTCCCGCCTTGGAAGTGTACAATTTAAAGGCCTAACCATCAGTAGTCTATGGTGCTGAAATCTGGGGGCATGCAAATTTTTAGTTACTGACCCTGAGTGAGACTATATTACAGCCAATAATCTTTATAACCCCACCCAGGGGAGTTTATCAGAAGAGTTCTTGTTTATCACGGATTCCCCACATTATAAGCCCTGTCTGGATTCACCGCAACCACAGCTGGCAAAAAGCCTGGACTTGGATTTCCACTATGGCACAATATACATCTCTGTGGCTTGCAGGAAGGCCAACAGATCCTACTGATATATGCACAATGTGCCTCTCGTCTTCCTAGGGAAATATTATTAATGTGCTATTACTTTCGTCCTGCCTATGCAAATCGAAAAGCCAAGTAGATTCGACCACTATGCATTTGGCTTGTCTTCAGATGCTACCAAGAAGCTCTAAGGGGTTTCAAGGGTAACATCAACCAACACGGTGTTTCCCTTGAGCAAATATTTATATGCAGTGGGGCTACTGAGAAAGCATAAAGATCTAAAGTTTTAGTCCGAATTACATTTCTAGTTTGGGTTTTTTGCTCCAACCTTTTATGTATTAGGTTTTAGCCAGAATGTTTTTGTATCTTACCATAAGCAATATTGCTTTTAAATGCTGTTGAATACTTACAGAATGATAGAGACACGGCAGCTAGACTGCAAATTCCGCAGTCGATGCAAATAGTTTTATAATGTGTACGCTATATTACCGTTTGATTAAGTTCTGACTAGAAGGGCTGCACTAGCACTTTACTATGAATGTTATTGCTGTTAAAACCGCAATATTACTTGCCTTTTGACCCGCTTCTTGCTTGTTTGAGACTTTAACTGTTCTTAAATATTTCCTTCTATTTTAGTGTATTTCTACTCTTGTCCATCAAAAAATGATTTTAAAGCATCTATAAAACCATACATTTTTAGAGTTTCTAGTGCTATATTAATTTGGTTTTGCTAATTGTCTTACACATTTTTGACATTATGGATTGTGCTAGCCCTCTTGCCATGGACCCTAAATTTGTGAGACTGCAGGTTTTAGAACTCCTTGTTCACACTCAACAAATATGTACTGCATCTTAACATAATTTTTTTAAATGCTTAAAGGTTTTTAATCAGTTACACTGTACTGTGTGTTTTATGGAATGAAATTTCCGAAATCAAAATTTCTACGAGTACTCACCCAATTACAGCCAATCATATTCAGGGAATTTCTCACTCAATAACAAATGAAAAAGTACGAAGGGTGAAGAATATTTTCTGAGAAAAATAACGGCTTAAGGTTTTGTTTAAGGTATTTTAGACTACATTAAAAGATGCATCCTTAAGATACTCTGCCCCGTCCTTACCATAATGTACCACCAATAATGCAGACACTTGTGATCCCTTTGTTCCCTTCCGCACTACCCAAATTTGGTTCCGTAAATATTGACAAAGCACATACTTTACATTCTCTTGGCCGATGGTTCAAAAAGCACTATTGTTGCTCAGCAACACTGGAATTTTCCCAACTACAATACTAAATCACCATCAATTGCAATAAGCAAGTTACCATCACTGGAAGCAGCACCAAAGAGAAAAAAAATTTTCCTTATCAGGAGCAAAACATGTTTTTACATTAAATTCGACTATGTTATAAAGCAGTATCAATTTGACAAAAGTCCTAAATTTGGAAATGTACCCGTTGAAATGTATTGAATACCAAGAAATCTAATTCTATAAAATATAGACCTTAAACAACACACTCTGGTGGCCTTATACTATGTAGGATTTCAAAACCTAGTTAGGGTTTTCTGGCACTTTTTATGTTGCTAAAACACATCCAGGCTAATTCTTGGGCAGTAGTAAACTCCTACAAACAAGTATCCGCAGCTAAGTATTTATCCACCACTTTTTCACTCCATTTAAAACGCTGCTTTATCGCCCTAAGAATGGGGGACTGGCGCTTTCTTCAAAATCTACCCATCTGGCGCCGCACAGAGGGGGACACAACCTGTAGAGGATGTGGGTTAGCGATAGAATCAATTATGCGCGTGGTCTGTATCTGCCCCACCTTTAATCCCCAACGCAGGTGCATGCTCAGGTTAGAATGGAACAGGTTGGGGGTCCGGACCTGTAGGCATGCCATCATTGCCGCTTTGTGCACGGACAATACTGTTTTAAATATAAAAATTGCCAAATTTATTCAACAAGCGTATCGCTACCTTAACATCAAGAAAACTGCCACGGCATTGCCACTGGTCCTTCTGACTAATTAATGTTCTGTAACAGAATTCCCACTGACCAGGGGGCTAACAACACCAATCGAAACTCTGTCGTACGTACCCTCTACGGTTTTGATTTTGCAATTGAATATGGTGGGAGATGTTTGGGACACACCAGGTCACCTTTTATAAAACAGCTTAAATTCTTATTCATTTAATTTATTTATTTATATTTTATTTATTTATTTATTTTTTTAATTCTTTTTAATTCTATTTATGTCTGTACGGGTTTCCCCTTTAAACTTTTTTTCTCACAAAACTGTACATAATGTTATTTGGGAAAAACTTTCAAATAAAGACACTGGATGTTGAGCTGGCGGGAAAAGAGCTGGGAGCTAGGTGGATTTTAACATAGGCAGCTGAATTTTCTCTACTCTTTCAATCACTTTCTATTTTTAAAACTGTACACAATGTGATTTGTGCAATCTTTTAAAGATATGTTTTATATCTAAATAAAGGAATTATTATTACATCCAGGCTAAAGACTAACGCCTACAAATCGGGCTGCTTGCTTGACTTTTGCTCATCATTTCATAAATACTGTAATAACATTTTAAAAGTCAAGAAAGTACCTTTTCATCTTTAAATTGGTTTACTAGGCGTTGTGGCACGCCTTGGCAAGGGTCTTAAATTGAACTATACATGGACACCATCTGTTTCGTCAAAGCTACATACATAATCTTCAGGACAAGCTATGTTCCCCCCCCCCCTCCTCCAAGGACAGCTGAAACAAAAGGTCTACCTACCGAGGCAACAAAACTGACCATCACACTAGGAGCCAAAATATCAAGCGGATGAAAACAGGGAAATGCAAGAGAGAAAAAAAGAGCGGGATCAAAACTGCTCCTACCACATGCAATTCAAAACACATCTTCACAGAACATTTCGCCTCACCCTCTAGCCACCACACTCATTTTACGGTTAACGTCCAAATAACATTCCCTGGACTCTCAACTTTAGGTTTAGGACTCTGTTGCCTCCTCACTAGGTTAGTACTGTACATATAACCCTAAAACTCGTTTTGTTACCAGTAAAGAACGAGCCCATGATAGCTGGTCTTGTGACTAAGTCAGTACCACCAAGCACGCTTTTGCCTCAGGCACAGCTGGAGAACATCTTGCTGGTTGCAGTAAATCAGGCGAAAGACCAGCTTAAAATACTTCTCCTGCACAGGTTACGAGCAAGCACCCTGCAAATTCAGTTTCACAAATCAAAATAAAGATAATTTCAGGCCTAAATGTTTTACGACATTTATTATTTAGACGTATACAAGTGGACAGTAAAAAGAAATATCTTGAGTGAAATTAGCTCTTCAAGCAGAAAAATATTAATGTGAATCAGTAGATAGAGGAGATGCCATACAGAGGGCACTACTTTCCATTATTTGGCATAAACGAAAGGCAGTGCTGCAATTGTATTTGCAATA
Source organism: Lissotriton vulgaris (assembly GCF_964263255.1). Classification (NCBI taxonomy): domain Eukaryota; kingdom Metazoa; phylum Chordata; class Amphibia; order Caudata; family Salamandridae; genus Lissotriton; species Lissotriton vulgaris. Next base: position 90,138,679 of record NC_141699.1, on the reverse strand, counting down.
CCCATGGTTTAGAAACATTGATTATATATACAGGACCATTGACCTGTCCCATTGTGATTACTAGAGTGCTGAATATAGCGGGAGGAACTCTGAGAAGTTTAACAATGTATTTTTGTTAGAAGAAATTGATACCAGATTCCTACCATTTCTAAACACTGACAGGTCTTGTTATTACACTAACGATATTAATTTGACTGATTTCAAAAGAATGAATGGGGGGGGGGGGTGGAGTAACAAGCCTTGAGCAATCTTAGAAACACTCATTATGCTCTGCAGCGTGCATTGGCATCTTAAATACGCTGTACTGTGCAAGATCCTTACTTTCCAGAATCCTATTAAATTAGTCTTTGTCTGGAATTCAAAATGCATGAATGCGCATATCTGAAACACTCCCATAAAGATCTAGAACTACCTGCTCCGTTGCTCCATATTGTATTGATTTTGTATCAAATGTACATTGCTTTCCACTGGCTTGAAAGCACACATGAAGGAGTAGGGAAGATAGTAGTAGTAGAAGAATATACAGGAGTCGCTCAGTAGACCTAAACAGCAACTATTCCATAATCTTGCAAACAAAATTGCGGGTTCATATATTTCTACAATTTCTTCAAGTCAAATGTGTGTGTGAAAATAGGAAATTCTGTTCTGAAAGGTGAGGTATTTTTCTGTATAATTTGTAAGTCATGCTCATGGAAACAATGGGACTACAGGAAGCCCGCCTTAAGCATCTGGTTAGGGGATAGGGGTCATTAAAGAAGTCAGAAACCATGTATATCTGGGGTCAGTGTATCAGACAAAACATTTTAATTAACTTTTTTGGTTGATTGCGAGGAAGCTGAGAGGCTTCACTGCTGGTGTACGCTGATTTATTTATTTAATCAAAGAGGCAGAAAAGTCCTATGTGGCTTCCGCATTGTTTCAGCAGGGGCGCTTCCATAAATGATATAGAGTAGTTGGTCCTGGACTGGGGAGCATAAATGGCGCAGGCAGTAATACAGTTCACCAAATTCAAGCATTAAGGGTTTGCAAGAAGGCGTTTCTATCTTAAAGTGTGGAGAGGGTCAGCTATATTGGTAGTATTAACACATTTAATGTAAATTGTTACTTGCGCAACCTCCAAGCAGACCTTTGACACGTCTAAGTCTACAGTACCTCTTTGTGCAACCATCTAGCATGTGAAAAGGGAAGCTGCGATATTTGGCAAATCCTTCCCCGGGCCCGGCCACCCGCTCTTTTCAAACCTCTCCAAGCAGGTTCTGGGCTCCAACAAATAGGTGGCATCAATAAACAAGAAACCATCACCCACCCAAGGTATCGATGAAAGAATACTGTGGGGTATTGAAAAATATATCAGACACATACATATTACTGATTGTTGGTTGAAGATCATCATTGGACAAACACACAAGCATCATAAAGAACCCAGTGGCATCCAACAGAAAATGTGCACTGAGACACGCAATGTGTTGTAGTTGTTTAGTCTCCAATTGTGAAACTAGAGATGTACATTCAAATCCTGACTTGTAACCTAAACTACAAAGTGGGATTCGGACAAAATAACATCTCAATTGTTTTACTGAAAATACAAAAACTCCTCTTTACGTAGCCTTAGAAACGTCATCATTCGATCTCAATAACGTGCATAAGTGTGCAGTTAGAACTATGTAGAAGGTGGCGCTCAGAGACAGTACAGCTCTACAAAACATTAACAGTAATCGTAAATAGATGCATGCTCATGTACACTCGTTGATACTGGGCAGGAGGTGCAGGGTGGTAGCGCAAAATTTGATTATTATTATTATGTTTCTTATATAGCGCCTGACTCGACCCCCGAAGGGGTATCTCCGCGCTTGCCTTGTGACCCCGTCCTGGCTTTTCCCTGTGAGATAGCCCCTACAGGGCATCCCCAAGGTGAAAGCCAGGCATCCCGCCGCGGGGGGGACGTTGTGGAGATTAAGCAACTTAATGCCCAGAGTTGCAGAGTGTGAACCCATGATTAGGTCAGGCACCAAAGCGAGAATTATCGAGTCCATGGAAATTTGAGCTCAAGACCCTGCCGCGTCGGGAATTGAACCTTGGTCCCGGGTCTGACCTCTGATTCAGGGTCTGCCTGCTCTAACCAGTGAGCCACACTTCTCCAGATTAACTGTTTTTTCCCCTAATTAAAGTTTTTTTTTATGCGCCTTCCCTTGCATAGCGACAGGTACTTTATTTTTCCACGGCAGTGAGCCAGGCAGTCCTTCTCAAAGAACACCAACATAAAATTTGGCCTAAAGGTCGCAGCTACAGCCAGAGACCTAACCAAAAAAATCAAATGAATGACTAAGTGTAAAGGCTACTAAGGTTCTATAGTGCTTCAGCACACATTCAAGTATCAAACCCGCAACAACTGGAGCAGAATAAAACACTTTCACTGCTAGGCAACTGCTGGTGGTCAGAAAGTCAATTTTCAAGATAAAGTAATTTTCCAGCAGGAACAAAAGAAGGAATAAATGCATGTGACGCAAGTTCTTTGAAAACAAGCACGACTACAAAAAATCTTTGTTAGGGAAATCAGATTTATTTTGACAGTCACTCTTAACACTACATGTAGCCAGGTTCATGGTGATTTCAACATACATATCTGAAAATGTTGATGAAATCACCACCTGAAGAAATCCCTAGTCCAAAGGGAGGGTTTAACCGCCACCAGTGAACAATCCTGTGAGGTCTGTTTTAGCACGTTTTTGGCACTCGACCAACGTACCTGGATTAGAGGTTACTTTACAAAGCCCACTGATCTCTGGAACGCTGCCAGAAGACACCCTGCAAATACACCATAACAATAGAGCCAACGTACCTGAAGGCGTATGTTTTCTGATGCCAGCTCAGCTGCCCCCGAATGCTGTATGCAATGGTGGTAACAAACTCCCCACCCAATCCCAGCTCAGAACACAACTTCAGGGCAAACTTCTCTGGAGAATTCTCCTTCTCCGACATGTCCCATTCAAACTGGTCCACCAGGGAGATGTTCCCCACGTGGATGTTTAGCTGAAAAAAATACACATTAGTAGATCGTTACAACAAGTCCTGATTAACCTGATGAGGTACAGACTGTTAACATGCAGGGATGTCCTGTGCATGAAGGATAGACGCTACAGGTTTTCGATAGAACAGCTCAAAATCCCTCCCAGGTACTGCAAACCATCCATCCTCATCGCAACAGTTCACATACTCCATACTGTGTTAGCGAATCCACATTGTTTTTATCTACTACACTGCATTGGCTCATCACTTCTACAAAACATAAAATGAATACAAAATATTCAACGTTAGGCACACCGACGCAGATTCGCCTTTTATGATCAATCGTTCCAATAAGACTGCTTCTAAAGTTTAGCAAGTTTTACCGTGTTGATTATTCGATTCTCACATTTGAAATTAATCCACTGCTTCAGTATCCCTCTATCAGCAGTGCCATAAGAGTCACGCGCTTGCATCCTGTCTGCTCTTACCCCATTCAATGCTCTCAATTACTGCTCACACACTTTGTTGCCACCCGTTGAGTACTCAGCACTTAGTATATTGTGGCCTGGTGCCAATTTGGGAAAGGGACTCTGAGCATGCAGACAATGCATGCTTTAAATACTGCATCTGTAATCCGTGTGCATTATACCCAAGTGACTAAGACTATAAACCCTCTTGAAAGGACTGATGTTAACGTCATGCGATTGGTTTCTTGTTCCCATGAATTAAAAGACATCTTCAAATTGCAAAAGCAGCCACTCATTTACAAGGAAACGGCAACACTATTGCACACAAAAGGCCCTCATTTCAAATAGGCCGGCAAACCGAATTGGAATAACAGTATTTATGTCCCCAGAATTACTGGCAGCACAGGTATCAGTAGTTCCAGGATGGCATCGGTCATTCCAGGAGTATATCAGTGATGAGGTGGAAATACCGTTGCATTCCTAGTGGGACTCTTAGGGTGTCCTTTGAAGCAATTACCTCAAGAATCAAAGTTATTAAAAGACCACTATTTCTGGCCAACTCTGGTATTACTCTGCCCCCGCCATGGGATTCCAAAGTGTAGGAAAATACAGGTTTAAATTATTTTAATTTACTACATAAACATACTACAGATATTGTATTGTAATTGCATTTATATAGTGCTTACTAACCTAAACGAGGCGTCAAAGCGCTTTTTCGGCAAGTAGCACACTAATCCGGAACCCATAAAGGATTAGTGTTGAATTAGTATAGTGAAATATGAAAGTAATTTGAGTGGTGGATAGGTTAGTCAGTTATTTGGATTCAGAAGGATAGCGGAGGGATAGTAGAGGGAAAAAAGGTTTGCATTTATATAGCGCTTGTTACCCCTAATGGGTGTTGAAGCACTTTCTTGGCGAGTAGCATGCTACTCCAGACCCCATAAGGATTAGTGGTGAATTAGTGTAGTGAAATATGAAAGTAATTTGAGTTTTGGATATGTTAAGTCAGTTATATGAATTGAGATGGGTAGCAGAGGGATAGAAGAAGGGAAAAAGATGGCCAAAAAAGTCTCAAGGGACACATAGTGACACACACTCACGACACTGGTGTTACTACACCCTCACAACACTTCTGGTTTTAACGTGGAGTCGGATTGGATATTTTCACTCCCAGCGCTGAAGCATCATTGAAGGTGTATACATAAAAAGATATTTAAAAACTTTAAACACACATCGGAGCTCTTTATTTTATTACGGTGAGGAGTGCATATCAGTTGCATACGTAAAAAAACATTGCCATTCATAATGCCAATTGCTCCAACTCCAACAAATGAGAGACCTATTGCATTTCCAATGCACGTTTTAAGTTGGCAGGTCTGAGCATGGCACAAAATGGAGAATGGATACAACTTCCTCAGTCGGAGGAAAGTGTATTGATAGCATTCCTGTGGCTGGAGGATGAGACCAAGACACTGAAATGAGGGCTGATGAAGACGGATCTAACCTTAGAAAGTCAATCAAGGTGCTTCTGATTAGATTTTCCCAAGCAGGTTCTGCTTGGGAAAATTAAGGAGCTTTCTAGACAGTGACTACCTTTTTGTCTTTTTCAGATTGCTATTTCAGGAAGGATGATGACCGTGGGGTACAGGTTTGTCACACTTCATGCTGCATAGGTTTCGGATTTTCCTGCTTTTTGCCAGCCACGTTTTGCCTGCTGTGACAGCAATCACCTTCCACAAAGGCTGTGTCTGCACAATAGCCAGAAAATTACATTTCAATTTTCTTAATAAAAAATGTCAACACAAAAAGGACCATCCCACAAGAGTTTTAGGACCTTAAGAGGATCTACAAACCCTTTCAGGAAAAGTAGTATAGTTGTGGGAGACAAACCACTCTACTTAGTTCCTTTATCAAGTTCTCCTTGGCTAAGGAAGGTAGTACTCCGCAGAGTGCTCCAGGAGCTGCTGCGTGATCAGGGCAGGTGTCTACATGATAGCCCCTGTCCCAGAGGTGATGTAGATCAACTGAAGTCTGTGCAACTTGCTTGAGAAACTGAGGGTCAGCCTAGAACTTAGAAGATTGCCTGCCTGCCTTAGAAGATTGCCTGGCTCAGCAGGATCGGAGACTGTCCATGCGGAGCCTCCATATCTGTGTCCATGGAGTGAAGACGACTCAAAAGCAGCTTAATGCTGGTTTAAGGGTTTCCCGGACTCGTAGTGTGGTTCCAACAGCGGATCTCGTAATGAAACCAAGCCGGAATTCAACACTGTGCTGTTCAGCACCTCGCCAAAGACTGGTGGTGCTGCCACTGCTTCGAATTTGTGTTTCTGGTGAGGGAGTAGTCATGGCTACAGAAGCCCTGTTCTTAACCCAAGGGAACAACTGCAAAGACAAATACCCACTTGAAAAAGGCCCAAAGGCAGCAATTGCTGAAAAGGAGAACTTGACTGAATCCAGCCTAGAAGTCTTAACCGCCGAAGACGAACACCAATCTGATATCAGCCTGAAAACCACACTTGCCAAAGATGAGTAGCCACAGAGCAGGCCCAACACGCTGCTCCATCCCCAATGGTACAAGTCCAGAATAAGGCTGCCACCATGGTCCCACATCACTTGAGTTCAAAGTGCAGGTGCGATGAGTGCACCCACCAGCACTGCAAAATCTGCAAGTAAAGGGCCTAAACATGAGCAACTGAAAGACTGAATTGATTACAGAGATAAAGCGGTCATGAGAACACCAACTTTAGCTGAGGTGAACTCTTGACAAAAACATCTGTTCACTTATTACATATTTTAGTATATTTGGTAGCTATGGAAGCATGGAATAAGATGTATTACTATCCTCATCTTTACGAAAGTCTGCCAAATTATATAGGAGGCGAACATGATTGCCAAGTACAACATGTCCACTATAGAAGCACATAAGCAAGCAGTTACATTCCGATTTCTGAGAGAAAAAAAAAAACTTTTCATAGTTTGCTATGTTTGACTTCATGTGATATCTGCTGTTTAATGTAGTTAACGTGCAGTCACCAACACAGTATCCTATAACCTAATTCAAAACTGAGATGAATGTATTACTTTTGCTCGCACAACTTATGTTTTCCCTCAGATGCTTGATTAACAAGCATTGGTAAAGCTGGAGCGAAGGTTCATTTTTGATTTATTTTTTCCTGCAGCCATATGGAGAAAAAAAAAAAACATGCCAAGCCTAAATGTGGCAGCCATTTGACTGCCAATACATTTGCTAAACGTATCTCTTGCATATATTTTAATACAACAGAACAAGTGCTCTATAGCAGGTAGGTGTCCTTCAATATGGACAAAGAAACGATTTTAATTCACATTGCAGAAAATAGGATTCTTATTGGTGCAAAAAAGATATTGGCTTTGAATTACTGTAATATGGAGACATTTAAACGCACAAGGATGACAAAATATAAACGAGGCTGAAGAATGAATTAAGTATGGCAAAAAAAAGCTTTGACAAAGTAAAGCATTAGCATATCAGAGTTTGTACTGAAATGCACTTCTTTTTGGGCGCATGTGCACATGAAATAAAACAAAATGTTGGCACTCTGAGTGAAAGACAGCCATAGCTTGAAGTGGGCTGACTCACTGCCCCATGCCACAAGGTGCAGTGGCAGACGTAAAGTCTGAATGACAGTTGAACAAATCAATGACGAAGAGGGGCGACCCAAGACCCTTCTCTGTAGGTATTTTTGTTTCACTGTTTGAAAAAAATTGCGACTGGTGAGACAGTTAAATATTTTTCATGACCTCTTAAAAAGGACTAATAGTACCAGCATTAGAATTATGCTTTAATTTCAAAGATAACACGTTGTGGTTATATCTTGAATCAACACCAATGAAGAGTGTTGGCTTCAAGGCAAAGGTGGCCAAACTCAAACGGATTGCCAGCAAAGACACTCAACAATTCGAATTCAGAAAGGCAGCCAATACTTGGCTTCCTAAAAACGAAACACAGTTAGCATAAAGGCCACCAAACCAGTGCTAGACACCAACTACATACGCAAAGAATCAGTCACCCACACAAAGATGATAGGTATTAGAATACAAGATCTCACACCTCTGCGCTTCACTTCATGCTTTAAACATAGATACAAGTTAATTGGCACAATAACTGCACGCAAAGTATGGCACTTTTTCACATCACCAAAACTCTTCTCACATTAGCAACACGAAATGTTTACTCTACCAACCTCGTAAACAATGGAAGTAGTCACCGAGTAATCCACAAGGAGCAAAACAGAGCTTTGCCAGGGACAAGTGGTACAATACAAATGGGGAAAATATACTAGCCATGTTTGTAAACAAAGTGTTATCTAGTTTAAATTGTAAATCAATTGGGATTAGCATAATAAACACCCTTGAACACTTAACGGGATAAACAGAGATATGATTTTCCCTAAAGCTTTTAGGCGTGTATTTTCACAGCATTTTACTTCTAGCAAGCCTGTAAAAGACTAATGCGCCTCTCGATAAATTGAGAAAAAAATAGTTTTCATAACAGCTAACTTTAATATAAATTCTTTCTTTTAAATAAGTCTTATACGGTCCCCTGCATGCTGAGTTAGTCACAGTTCAGGCATCTAAACTGAGACCTAAGCAGAGAGTGAGCCATATATAAATAGAAGTGTGGCTGACAGGCTTCAAAATATATGTAGGGAGCTTGTGGGTTAGTCCCCATATTCTGCTGTGTACAGAGAGAGAACGGCGTCTATGTGCACTTTGCCTGCATTGCAAAAGGGGAACGTAGTCAGAGTAACATGAATCTGTAATCCTCAACAGATACGATAGCTGGAGTCATCTCTGTATGTAATCAAATACAGAATAAAATACCCAGAGCAAACCCTTTAAGATAAAGCAATGTAATCCCCTTCTGTAATCCAATAAAGCAATTCCAGTGTTATGTAATCAAGCACACAATTAACAATCAGCAACCTCCGTTTAATAATCAAAGGCATCATAAAGCAATCACCAATTTGAGGCATATAGCAGGGCAATTCACTGCCCTCTATTACAGGGCACTGAAGTGAACAATCTAATGCATGATAAAGTCATAACAGGGGTCTGATAGAGGGCAATCTTTCTGCTATATATTGCAGGGTTAGGGCATTTGAGTGCTCTTTAATGTAGACTGAGGAAATGTACATGATTTTCTGCATCCAATAAAGGGTATAACAAAGGAGGTAGAGCTCTTCTTTAATGTAGTGGTGGGTAAAATAAATCAGAGAAATATTTAGTATAAGGAGAGAAAATAATTTGAATACCTGTAATCGAATATAAACTAAAATTCTCATGCGATCACATGCTTTGTAAAGCACGTAGGTACTGTTCTTCATTACTCCAGGGAAGGGCGATTGCCTAAAAGGTTATATAGTGATCACAGTACTTCATTTGTCTGATCTACAGCATGGTAAAGTAATCAGAATAATGTCTTGTTATGTAATGCAGTGATCTATTCCTTATAGTCGCCTTTTGCAACCTGATGCAAGATAAAACAATCAGTTTAATCTTCAATATACTAATAAAGGTTATAGTAATCGGAGTAACCTGTAATCTGAAACAGTAATGCAGAGTCATCTCAATCAGTATCAGACTGAAGCTCACAATAATCTCCTTTTGTACAGCGGGGTAAAGTATTCCCTTTTGCAATCAACAACTGAAACATGTGAGGAGTAAACGCATTTGTAGCTCTAAGAACAATAAATTCAATCAGAATATACCAGTTTATTAGACTAATGTGAGTAATATTATTTACACAACACGGTAATGAGTACTGAGTGTCTATAGAAAGGAAAAATAAGGAGTATTATGTCGTTGTCTGTAGCTGCGCGTCAGTAGGCGTGGTCTGCGGCTCCGTGTCAGTCGGCGCCGTGATGACGTCACCGGAGTACTTGGACGCCGCCCTTGCGCGCTGATGTCAGTTCTTATACACAGCTTTTCCGCACCAGAAACGCAGAGCCATGATAAAAACCGACACTGGTGCCATAAAAACTAGGGCCCTGAAAGGGGATGACCATAACCCTACATATCGGTTTGCAGAACGGGGAGGATGGGTGGAGTGGTAAGGAATCTAATACTAACTACTGTTTCTTACAGATATATCGTTACCGAAGGTAAGTAACTTGTGCATCTGAAAGAAACAGGTTAGTATTAGAGTCCTTACCTTAGAATAGATACCCCAGCAATACCAACCCAGGTGGTGTGTCTGCGAAATAATGATTACACCAGAAAGTCCTGGAGAAGGGAACGGCCGAAAAAGCCATCTCGCTGGACTTGGCTGTCCAGGCAGTAGTGTCTTGCGAACGTGTGCAGCGGGGCCCACGTAGCTGCCTGACAGATATCCTGCTAGGGGACTCCCCGGCCAAGGGCAGTAGTAGCCGCCGTGGCCCGTGTGGATTGGGCACGAAGCCCCACAGGAGACTCCTTTCGAGCCAGAGAGTAACAAGCCTTGATGCACAAGACGACCCATCGAGAAATGGTTTGTTTGTGCACCGCCCGTCCCTTCTTAGCGCCCACGTAACCAACAAAGCATTGGTCATCCACCCGGAACTGGCGTGTGCGATCCAGATAGAATGAGAGCGCAAGTTTTGGGTCCAGGCGGTGGAGCCTCTTTTCCTCTTTCGAGGGATGCGGAGGCGGAACAAGGTGATGGTCTGCCCAATGTGGAAGGCTGTGACTACCTTGGGCAGGAAAGAGGGTCACGTCCGCAACACAACTTTGTTCGGATGGGCAGAAAGAAGGTTTAGAAGAAAGGGCCTGGAGCTCACTCACTCTCCTGGCAGAGGTGATTGCAACCAGGAATGCAGTCTTAAGAGTAAGGAGATGAAGAGGACAGTTATGAAGTGGCTCGAAGGGAGCGGACATTAGATAGGTCAGAACCAGGTTCAAGTCCCACTGAGGCATCACAAAAGGAACAGGAGGGAACATATGAGCGATGCCCTTCAAAAACCTATTTACAACTGGGGACTTAAACAAAGAGGGCTGATCAGGGAGCCTTAAGAAGGCGGAAATGGCAGAGAGGTAGCCCTTTAGAGTGCCCAAAGCAGAGCCCTGCTGGGCAAGAGATAGAAGAAAGGAGAACCTCTGAAAGAGGGGCAGAAAGGGGATCCAGAGCCTTTGTTGTGCACCATGCCACAAATTTGTTCCACCTGCAGGCGTATACCGGTTTTGTGGAGGGACGCCTGGCTGCCAGAATCACATTACAGACTTCAGGAGGCAATTTAAATGGCCTCAACTGCCGCCGCTCAATCTCCACGCATGTAAGTGGAAACTGGACAGGTTCGGGTGGAGGACCGTCCCCTGCTGCTGCGACAGAAGGTCCTCCTGAAGGGGCAGACGAATCGGGATACCAGAATCTTCGTGCCCAGTCCGGAGCCACAAGGATGACTTGAGCCCGGTCGCACCTGATCTTCTTCAGCACTCTCGGCAGAAGTGGTATAGGCGGAAAGGCGTACAACAGACCACAACTCGACTCGCGACGAAAAGCGTCTCCGAGCCAGTGCCGCCTTGGAAATTCCAACGTGCAGAACCGATGACATTGCGCGTTCTCTTCTGTGGCAAACAGATCTAACCAAGGCTCTCCCCACTGTTGAAAGAGGCCTTGCGCCACTTCAGAGTTCAGACGCTATTCGTGATCCATCATGCACCAACAGCTGAGTTTGTCCGCCCTGGCGTTCAGGGAACCGAGCAGGTGTTGAACCAACAGGGTCACGCCCTGATGTTCCAGCCACTGCCAGAGGCGCAGAGCCTCCTGGCATAGGGTCCACGGCCCCACCCGCCTTGTTTGTTGCAGTACCACTTGGCGGTGGTGTTGTCCATGAACACCTGCACTACACTCCCCCGGACAGAGGGGAGGAATGCCTTCAGTGAAAGCCGGATCGCCCGCAGCTCCAGAAGGTTGATGTGGAGCCGGGACTCCGCCGGAGAACAGAGGCCACTGATCTCCGCCTCTCCCATGTGGCCCCCCCAGCCCTGGAGGGACGCGTCAGTCACCACTACGTGCTCTGGTTGGGGTTGGGAAAGGGATCTGCCTCTGACCCAATCGCAGTCCGTGAGCCACCACTGCAACTGTCTTGCAGTGCCCTTCGAGATCAAGACATGGTCGGACAAGTTGCCCTGATGCTGTGCCCACAAACTTCAGGTCCCACTGCAGAGCCCGGATCTGCCACCTGACGTGATGCACCAGAAGGATGCAGGAGGCCATCAGCCCCAAAAGCAGCAGCATCAACCTGACCGAGACTCGGGATAACAGCTGAAAGATCGGAATCAGAGCCTGAATATCCCGAACCTGCTGTTCGGGAGGATAAACCCGAAACTGCGCCGAGTCTAGAACCGCCCCGATGAAGAATAGCTTCTGAGAGGGACACAGGTGTGACTTCGGCACATTGATGGAGAACCCCAGCAGGTGCAGGAGGTCGGCCGTAGGTTGGAGGTGGCTGACGACTGTCTAGGGCGAGCCCGCCTTTAACAACCAGTCGTCGAGGTAGGAGAAGACTGAAACCCCTAACCTGTGCAGATGAGCTGCGACCACCGCCATCACTTTCGTGAACACCCGTGGGGCACTGGTAAGGCCGAAGGGGAGCACAGTAAACTGAAAGTGCTCGTGCCCTACCGTGAACCGCAGGTAGCGCCGGTGGGCCGGCAGGACGGGATGTGGAAATAAGCGTCCTGCAAGTCCAACGCTACCATCCAGTCTCCCGGGTCCAGGGCAGCTAAGACCTGAGCCAGTGTCAGCATCTTGAACCTCTCCGTCCGGAGGAAGCTGTTGACGTTCCGCAGGTCCAAGATAGGGCGTAGGCCCCCTTTGCCCTTCTTGGGAACCAGAAAGTAGTGGGAGTAACAACCACAACCTACTTCTGGCCCAGGAACGCGCTCAATGGCCCCCTTGGCCAAGAGGGCCGTAACTTCCTCTCGCAGAAGATTAAAGTGATCCTCCGACATGCAATGGTACTACGGTGGCATGGCTGGAGGGGTCGCTTTGAAGGGGAGGGAGTACCCCCTTCAGACGATTTGCAGCACCCACCTGTCCGATGTGATGTCGCGCCAGTAGAGGAGGTGATGGCGAACCCTGCCCCCCACTGGCGTCACGTGGGCCTGAAAGCTCGGACTAGGAGGACTTTGAGGCGAATGCGGATGTGGACTGGCCTCGCTGTTGTCCCCGGGCACCGCCACGGCGGTTACCACGTCCGCCACCACGCTGGATGTTAGTTTGCGGCCCGTGGCTGGACGTGTGGGGACTCCCCTTCCTTGGCCACTAAAGGAGCGAAAGGCAGCAGTTTGCTGGAGCGGGGCCGACTGGCCCAAGGACTTGGCCGTAGCCCTGGGGTCCTTAAAGCGCTAAAGAGCACTGTTTGCCTTGTCGCCAAAAAGGCGACGGCCATCAAACGACATGTCCATAAGGGTGTTTTGGACATCAGCCGAAAAGTTGGCGGACCTCAGCCAGGCGTGGTAACAAATCGCCACCCTCGTTGCCATCGCTCTACCCAGTGAGTCCGTTGTATCCAGCCCACATCGGATGGAATACCGTGCCGGATCTCAACCCATGCAAGGGCTTGGGCGAGTTTAGTCCGGGCCTCCACCGGACATTGTAGCAGCACGTCCGCGACCGTGTCCCACAGAGAGTGGGTATAACGGCCCAAGAAGGACGCAGTATTAACTGACCACAACCCCAAACTCAGTGAGGAGAACATCTTCTTACCATACTGTTCGTACCTCTTGGATTCGTCCGTGGGGGACAGAGGACGAAGTCGTCCGTGGGGGGACAGAGGACGACATCGTCTGTAGACTGCGCCGGAGGCGACACCCTAGGGGCCGGCGCGGTCGACCTGCGACGACCCGGATCCAGATCCAGTGGGGCCCTGCGGCGTCGGGACCGAAGTCGCTGACGGCGCCGGGGCCGAAGCATCCAGCCCGCTTGGGCTCCCAGTCGGGGCGCCGCAGAACCCGAAGGAGTGAGCAAACTAATGGCCGGGTGGAAGGCGTCGATCTCCTCCGGCGTCGCGTTCTGACCAGGTACCAGCGGGTATGGAGCAGGTCGCGACGTGGGCAGTGTCACCCGAACCCCCAGCCGCATCGGGGGGGGGGGGGCGGTATGGGGTGGGACGGGGAGGAGCAGTCGGAAGAGGGATGCCGCTTCTTCAACTTCTTGTGCCTCTTACCTGAGGAATTGGAGCTCGAGGAGTGGTGTCGATCCTCCGAGCCTTGATAGCTCCGGCCCGCGACCGGTCCCTAGACCTCCTTCTGGACCAGGAACTCGAACAGCACGGGGCCGACTGACTGAGCTCGAGGCGCTTACGGGACTGCTCCCGCCTAGCCTTCGACGTCAAGGCCCAGCAGTCGGGGCACGACTTGTCATCATGGTCTGGCACCAAGGAAATGAAAAAACCGGCGACAGTCTGTTGCAGTCGACGCAGGGCTTAAACCCGGGCATCCCTACCGGCACCGTCTGAGTCGTTCGACTTCGAATAGAGATTAAAAATGATCGAAAAAGTTTGTCAAAAATTGACTAAGGGTACCACTTTTTCCGGATCGGCGTTTGCTGGCGCGGAAAAAATAGGGACTGACGTCAGCGAGCGAGGGCGGCGTCTAAGTACTCCGGCGACGTCATCCCGGCGCCGATGGCGCTGACGACTGACGCGGAGCCACAGACGACGCCTACCGAAGAGCAAGGGTACTGCTACGCAAAAGTTTCCGGATCCAGTCTGACGCCTGGGGATACTAAGGTAAGGAATCTAATACTAACCTGTTTCTTTCAGATACAGGGTATCTGCAAAACTTTCAACATCAAAAGTAATAAGTAAAGCTGCAAAAAACGTCAAAGAATAGTAAACAATATCCCTCATTGGATGGCATTCATTTACTGTCCTCACAACAGCTTCATTGCAGAGACGGCCTTGATAAAGTTGTGAAAATTCTTGTTATACCTACCAAAATCGAAAATAAAAATGAAAGTGCTGGGCCGCTCACATTCCCAGCAGTGAACTCTATCTTTTTTTTAATTTCCCTGAAAGCATGCCTTAGTTGAGAACTGATTCAAGGAGGTTAACCCCTTTCTATCAAAAGGGCTTTTCAATGTATCTCCCACAAACGGACCCTACTGCACTACCTTTATAATGACCCGCTGATCAGACTGGTCTTCTAAGATACTGTCTGTAGGATACGACTCAATTTGTTGTCTGATGGCAGAAGCAATTGCAGGGACGAACGTCAAAGGATTCAAATCCAAATCGTCACAGAGAATTTCTGCAAACATTTCTGGAGTCATCAGCTTCTCTGAGATGTGGATGAATAGGAAGGAAATAAAGAAAACAGTAATTTAGATGACAAGTTTAGTCCAATCGGTTTAATATTTAGGCAATTTACACTGAACCCCTAATAAGAACACAAATGATACACTTATAGGTTACAGTAGGGAAAGGAAAACGGGAAAAACACTTGAGGTGTTTCATCTGTAGCAAGAATGAGGTCAGGTTCATGATAGACCCAATGTGTAGCATGAATGAGGTACGGATCAGGAGAGACTCCCCCAAGCATCCATCTGGCAGTTCTAAATTATTTGTTCTTTCATATATTTATTCCACACACACAAACTTGCCTGGAGGTCCACTTTACAAAAATGAGACAACATCTGTAGTTTTGTGCAAATAAACAGTACTTCAACGTGCCAATTTCCTCACAGGGCAAGCACTGCTGCAAGGGAGGAACCCGCAAGATGCAGTCTATTGTGGCCTTTAAAAATTTTAATTGAAATATCTCCCACATACATCCATCGCATCACTGTTCAAAAAGAGCCTACAATGCATTTGATGAGAATACCCTAAATGGTTCAGGGTATACCCGTAACCATTGCTGACATAGATCAAAATTGTAATATTGTCTTTTTTCCACTCTATTTTACCTATGGCTCAGCATCATCATCATGGGCTACAGTCCAGGAAATTTTGTGGTGACCAATATCCAACAACCCCATTGTCACACATACCTATTCTAAAAATACCTATGACAATGGAAAAAGATTAACAGAATCATGAACATCCATAACACAAGGAACGCAATAGATTAAGTTGATCATAAAGAACATAAAAGAGCACCTGGATCATAAAGCCAAGAGGAAAACACACTAACATGCTGCTATAAACTAATTTCAGGAGCTGCTACATCAGGGGTATTGTGTGTACTTAAATTTTTAAAAAGCTGTGGCAGATGGATGAGAGACTCATAATATAAACAAAGCCCGGTTCCCCAGCTCTGTGGGAAGCTACCGCTACTTATGTCACCTTCCAGGTACTGTTGGACAACACACATACATAGTTTTTGCTCATTGAAGGGACTTCATGAAAAAAAAAAATTGAAAATGTTAATTTACGAAGATGACAAACATGAAGCAATGATAAACAGAATCAAATTAAAGTAGTTACCATTTAAATGAACAGAATATACGGCACCAGTAAGTGCATCAACTATACATCCAAAGAAGTGGCTTCATTTATTATTTTAATGTTAGGAAACCGTGCATCTGGAGCTTTTCACCATGCACATTTGACCACATTTACACAATGGAAGACGTACCTAGAGCACAGTGGCCAGTATGCCTCAAAAATGAGAAGAAGTTGCAGAAAAGCCAGCAAGAAATGCAGTGCTTACCATTCATGTTCCAAGTGAAAGCATCTCGCAGTTTCTGCCCATCAATCTCCATGTCGAGCCGTATTGGAACAAGAACCTCTGGCTGGGAAGCATTCTCGTGTATCACTGCTGGGTCATGGTCATCAAAACTTTGATGCAAAAAAGTAATAAAGAAAGAGGAAGTGAAAACCTCAAGAGTTCCTGGGCTCCATACAAGCAAAAAATGAGCATACTGCAGATGTATTTTTAATGCAAATAGGAGAAACTGAACTGATGGGCTGGAGACTTGAGTTTCAAGATCAATCTCCCCAATCAGCATGGCATGGTTTCAGCAAAGAAAAGAAAAATAGGATTAAAGTGAGCCAACTAAACTCTGCAGTTACTCTAAAGTGCTGAGGCAGTTGTTAGGCAGTATAAAATAAAATAAAATGGCTCCCGTGATAATTTAAGACTCTTCTTAGCCTGACCCATTTAGGCTTATCCTGTTTTACAATGTAGCAGCTCACTTTCATACATGCACACTTCAAAAGCAGTTCTCGGATCAACCTTCAGAGGTTCGTAGATGCTAGGACTTCTACGAAATGTTAGTACGGGCCAGCACCAGGATTATTCCAATGGTCCTTTTTGTGAAATTAAAAGAATACCATTGACACTTTTCACTGGAAGAGTCGGTAAAGCTCCAAACAATTTTTGGTGTTCCCTTGAAAAACTGTCAAACCAACATGTTTAACACCTTGGCTGCGCAGGATATTCCTCTGCTGGGCCATAATGATAATGGGTGTGGTCATGACGAGCTCAGCTCGTCATGAGCACACGAGCACCGTGTCTCATGACGAGCTGAGCTTGTCATGAGCACTGAAGAGGTTAAGTCAAAAGAACACCTATTCTTTGAAACAGGTCTAATACAGTTCGTCAAAATACTTCTGATTGTGAAAATTAGACGTTAAACTCAGAATGCTTATAACAAGTTTATCACAATTCATATTGTTCAACATAGTCCTTATTCAGGAATACTGCCAACCCCACTTGCCTGTAAGGGTTGGTGTTAGAGGTGGTGGGGAGCCCGGGGGGACAGGACATTTAGAGAAACTGAGTGAGGAAAATCAAGTGAAACTCCACATTCCCCAATGGTTAGTGACTGATAATTAAGTGCCAAAAGTTCTGACCCACGGAACACACCATCTGTCCACACCTTGCTAGCTTAGTCTACCCAATTATTCCTGTTGAAGTTCTTTTAGGTAAATCCCCTTAACAGAGACAACTCATTTGTGGCCAGCTTCATATTACTCCCCTATACTTTGGTAGGCGGACAATCTTAATGCATATATTCCCAGGAAGGGAGAAACAAAGGTAATCCAGCAAAAGTCCTAATTAATCCTGGTCGCAGTCAGAAAGAAATAGCTATCTTCAAGTAAAAGTTAACATCCAATGGAATCAGTGAAAAGGATGCTAAACCTGTCAAAGCGTCAGCAATCCGAACAACAAAGTCGTAATTAGGCAGAAGGTATTAGTTTATGAAAGTGATTTCATACACAGATGTGATACACCAGTATCTCAAGGTGAATTTGTCACTTTGAAACATAAGTTAAGTCAAATTCCCAATGGGAGTGCTTGACTTATCTTCTGATTGCCTGTTCAATTAAAATTACTTTCCATTGTAATTTGGTAGTTTTGAGGATGATGCAGTTTACAATTAGGTAGCTGAAGTGTGTTGGTATTGTTTTGGGTAGGTGGCTCATGAGGCCTTGTGAAGAATATGGTTCAAACAATAGCCTACGCTCATCGCTAAGTAGAAGGATGGTGAAGAAGCACAGGACATATTTCTACTGTTCACAACATTGACGTGGCCTTTAAATTGTTCATGGTAGAAACTTTAAGAATTAGCTGGCATAATCTAGCATGGCAACTGACATTCTTTTGGGTTTTAGCTGGTGTCCTATGCAGACTCATCCAAAACGGAGGTACTACTATTCGGAAGGAATTTTTCCTTTTGGTCTCTGAGCTGGGGGCCTCAGGAGCTTCGCACCCTCCCTACTCCAGTCACTAAGGTAAAAAATAAAAAAACACAACCTTAGAGGCCTTTTTGATAGCAAACGGTCTTTCGAGGGCCACATCGATCATATTACCTCTGCCTTCTTCTTTAGCATTAAATTGCTAAGGAAGGTTTTTCCCTTCATTCCACCAGATTTGCAGAAAACCATTGTATCTGCTCTCATTGAATCAAAGCTAGATTACTGTAATGCCCTTTTTATGAACATCCAGAAAATATTTCTTAATAAGCTACACAGTGTGCAAAATGCTGCAGCACGGCTACTGCTGGGTTTTCCCAAACATAAATCTGTGTCGCAATCTTTAGCTCAGCTGCATTGGCTTCCTATTAGGAAGCACATGGACTTCAAGGCTTTATGTATCATCTTCAAGTCTCTGCATAACATAGGCTCTGAATATCTTCAACAAAACATTCTGCGCTACATTGCAACCAGGCCTCTCGATCTGCATCAGCAGATAACCTAGCGACTCCTAGAATTAAAAGGTCTGCGTGGAGCGGCAGTAGTTTCTGTGGTCTGTACTGTCAGACTGAGGAACTCCTTGGCCTATAAGGAACACTGATCTGCTGACCTTCATAAAGGCACTAAAAACATGGCTCTTTAATCAATAATCTGTATTTGCTATCCGCTTTCAGAGGTCTCGACCTCTTCGTTTTGGCTCAGCGCCTAACCACCTCTGAGTATTAGAGCGCTTTATAAATCTTCATTTCCTTTTTAATTCATGCCACAATTTATGGATACTTGACATCTGACAACTTAGCAAACGGAAGCCTGAGTGAATCAACGGCAAGCCTAAAGTGGGATGATAACTTGTTGTAGAAAGTGAAATGTTCCCATCAAACCTACTTCAGCATAATATCAAGATTAAGGGCCTTATTTAGACTTGGGTGGATGGTCCACAAGGGCAGGTTAGGGTTGGCCTCTACACCCTGGTGCAGGAGCACCCACCATATCTGGAGATCCTCACCTGTCTAGCAGAATCTTAAAAGTGTGAAAGGAGAGGTCATGGCAGCTCTGTCCACAGTGCTGACCGTTTGCCTAGCACGTGCCATCTTTAATGAGCAGTCTCAACACATGTTTTTGTTCAGAGAAGACAGCACAAACCAGGAGGAGTTGTTCTATAAACATGTAAATAGCCCCATTATGCAGGGAGCTTTGTCCATGTGTGTGTGGGCCTTTTAATATTTTCCCTAGACTTTAGGAGATGGGCATGTAAATGAGCGACAGCAGAATAAAAAAAAAAAAATAGAGCTCTTCTCAAGAGAGCAGGATAACCGTCACTGTGACCGAGCAGTCCTGTGGCAGACAAACTAATGGACAGTTTGCAGAGAAAGTGAAAACTACAGTGTAACCCAGTAGTCCCTCCCCCTCATACGAGAGTGGAGGGAAAAACATGGGTTTGGAGGAAATTAGGACCCCCGGTTTATTGAATTACTTCTGTTATGTCAGACTTAAAAGGAGGCCTTAAGTTACTTTCTTTTAAAATAATTTCTTCGAAGAAAACAGTACTGCATATGATAAAATATCTAAAACAATAGCCTGCGGTCCAAAATGTTTTCCAAACATGATTTTAGAACTGCACAGGGAATTCCATTCACAGTTTATTACATTGGCGAGTTTTGAAAAGGATGGCGATTCAGCCAATAACATCAGAAAAGGTCAAGGAAAGGGCCTGGCCACAAAGGAATCGGGGTAGTTTTCAACTAAGATACACATTTCCGGTTGTATAGAGATAAAGTTCCTCTTTAGGCAGGTACAAAATAAGGTCTCTCTCTCTGTTTACATACAACCAGAGGCCAAAATCACAATTGGGTGGCTACAAAACTGTAGTCTATTCAGATGCCAGATGGTTATAAGTATTTGAGCTCAACTGGATGAGATCCAGTCAGAAACACAATTTGTTCCACCCAGTGTATGACATTAAAGTATTAGACAAAACTTCTCCCATTAAAGCTTAGGGATGGAATTTCTAATCTTTAAGCCTCATTGTCACAAGCCAGAAGTGGTCTCTCAGAAGACCAAACTTACCAAAGAGGGAAAGTTCTCTTCTTATCCCGGCCCATTCGATTTCTGTTGATTGTTGTGGAGCAAGGCACTGCATCCAAGTGATGGGAGCTGTTAGGCAAGGTTGGTACCCATTGGCTGTTCCTCTTTGCTTTCTGTTCTCTGTGAACATATTAAACAACTACGATAAAGAGCCTATTAGGAGAGCAAGTGTATGGATTTAATAATTTGGAACAGAGCCTGATAAATAGTAGCACATAAACAGGATTCCCACAGCAGTCCAGCCCTAAAAACATCATACGTATTCAACCGAACAACAGTTTTTGTCTTTATGTGGCTATATAGTAAGCATTGCAAAGCCAATATGTCTGGCCCCAACAAGCGTGTGTTTTTTTGGGGTGCAAAAATATACAAATTTGCAAAAGCAAACTGATGAAAAATACTAAACAGAAATGTAAAAATTAATGAATGGCCAGAAGCACAGGCAAGCCAGCCTTGGCACTAATGTGCACTCCTTTTCAGGTAGCTACATGTGATCAGGGAAAATGCCATCACTCAGTGCAAAGTGGCTGATCAGGATTACTTAAAGAAAACTCAAGAACCACACAGCCAGTATGTACTGCGTGGTCAACAGTTGTATATTACAAACAAATTTATTTTCATTTATAATCCATTTTCATTAGTTGATCAAAAACATGACATAAAAGGAAGTTTCTGTCAAGACAGTCAGTTCAAAAACATACAGTTATATGTACAATATATACAGATATACAGACATTTAAGGTAAATACTCAAGATTTCACGACACCAACAAGAACCTTCAAAGAAATTACATTACAAACTGATTGCGACATGGACAGCTTTTACACAAAGCACAATATTTACAAATGGGAAAGAACCAGTCCTTTGACTAGAATACCAGTGGACAGGCGGATCTAGAGGTGGAATGGGCTTGCCTGCCTGTCTCACAACAACTCACAGCCTGTGACAAGAAAGAAGGGTGCAGCTATGGACTAACACCACTTTCGTGGGCCCTTGCTGACAATCTTTAAAATATTCTACCACAGGTGTTGTGAGACAGACAGGCAAGCCCATTCCAACTTTAGATCCGCCTGTCCACTGGTATTCTAGTCAAAGGACTGGTTCTTTCCCATTTGTAAATATTGTGCTTTGTGTAAAAGCTGTCCATGTCGCAATCAGTTTGTAATGTAATTTCTTTGAAGGTTCTTGTTGGTGTCGTGAAATCTTGAGTATTTACCTTAAATGTCTGTATATCTGTATATATTGTACATATAACTGTATGTTTTTGAACTGACTGTCTTGACAGAAACTTCCTTTTATGTCATGTTTTTGATCAACTAATGAAAATGGATTATAAATGAAAATAAATTTGTTTGTAATATACAACTGTTGACCACGCAGTACATACTGGCTGTGTGGTTCTTGAATTTTCTTTAAGTAATCCTGATCAGCCACTTCGTTCTGTTTATCAATTGTTGAGATCCAGGCTGGTCAGTTGTAGGATCAGATACCTTCATTTGTATACAGATCACTCAGTGCAAGACAGTCAATAGATGAAGTATGCTAGCCCTCTTCCCCATGCCGTGGTAGGTGGAAGCAAAATGTGCAAGACACTTGAACAAACCAATTGACGAAGAGGTCTGACCAAAAAAAAACGGTATGAATGCGTTATAAATAAATACATAAGTTAGAAGTGCAAGTTTCTTATAACAACCTATTTCAAAAAGCTGGAGGTCAATCATGTGACAGTGATTTAGTTGGCAGCATAAATGGAAAGGACAGGTGCGAGCAAAAAAAGGTAAAAGTGTATGAAGAAGGGCTACATTAGTCAACCTTGCACGCAGGTTCATTAGGAAACCCTAAACTCATCAGAAATTATGGAGGGAACAGAATGCACGAAGCAGCAATTCCAGAATTTGAAGAATGGTCTGGAAAATAAATGCAGCTAAAATAAAATACATTCAGCCACAGACAAACCAGCCATAACATGTGTAAGCAAAAGATAGTAGTCTCAAACAAAAGGAACTTCTACATGAATTGTTCGCACAAAGTGCAAATAATAAAAGGGGCAAAGGCAAACCCAATGTGAACTGGGATTGAAAGGACAGACACTTCAGTTAAATTCGGACTTAAAATACTGTTGTTTTGAGGTTCCGTGACGGTTCCGTGACGACTTGAACCCGTGTTTTCAAGTTTGTCGGAAATACATAAAATTAGTATCAGCGAACCGCAAATGATCCATTTAGTATATCCTAGTGTTTTCGCTACGCTACGAGCAAGAGCACTCCTTCCACTGACACATTTCTGATATACACACGGCATCCATCTTAGATCGTGGCCGCCATTTTGTGGTTCCTTGCCCTCACATATGCAATAGCCTCTGATCATTTCATTCACTTCACTTTGATTAAGGACACGTAGCCTTAGCCGGAGATTCACCTCTTACATGACACGTGCACCTTAAACCAGATCACGCTGAAGCTGCATGACTCGACAAAGGCTGCCTCCTCTGCCCGAGGCCAGCCCACCTGAACTGGTTTTCCTGTCCATTGTACCTGATCATGATTAGGCGGCCGAAGCCGGTAGCCTTGCCCATTTACAACCCACAAACATCTCTTATCCCGTTTTCTATCTTCTGCACCTGGCTCTGCTCCTTTTCCTTCCGGGCCTTTATTAGGGGGAGGTAACGAACTTTACGATGAGGCGGTCCGGGTCTTGAATGCAATATTGACAAGGGATTGTGATGGACTGGTGGGAACCCCTCTTCGTGATGTTTGGTATCAGATATTATCGACAGTTCCTGTGTAACGCCAAATATTTATTGTTTAGAGACACAAAAGGTTTGGGAATGTACCGACATGTGAAATATTTGCCTAGAGCACAATTTTTGGTATATAAGGAGCAACCCACTTTGTACAAATCGAACAGTCTCCTAGATTCTGCCCGTGTGTAGATTCTGTGACTTCTGTGTCCCTGCAGTAATAAACCTTTGGTCTTTGACGCCACCATCGAGAAGCCCGTGTTTCTGTTCATTTGTGCACCAAGGCAGGTGGGACTCCGGGGTCTTTGGGTGTTGTACCCTGACACCTCTGGACGGAACCAAAAAGTCCAGAACTCCAATTGGCGCCCAACGTGGGGCGACGTCATTCGGTACCGGTCCAAAAGCCTGAAGAGTTCGAGAAGCTTCGTGTGAAGATTCCTGAGGGAGGCGCCCCACTTCATCGATCCCGGCATATCGCAAAAGTGGCCCTGAAGTTCTCTTCCACGAGGGTTCCCGTTCAGGACGGCTGCAGTGGGCCGTTGCCTTGACCGTCGCCCTGTCTTGGACCCGAAGTGGTGCAGTCCTTAGTACGGCGAAACGTGACGGGTTTCTCCTTGGTGACGTCTTCAGTGCCTCAGTTAAGTATTTAGTGATAGCTAGCTGGTTACTTTTGTGAGGATTGTTAAAAATCCTTGATCGGTTCTTGGTTTGGTTTGGTTTTGTAAGATTATCATTGGTTGTTCTAGTTACGATAATCTATTTGGTTCAGTTTTGGGTATCGATACATCAGTTCGTTTTGGTAGGCCTAAGTTCTTGGTTCAAGTGCACAATTTGTTTCGTGTTTTGTTTGTTTTGTGTTCCGGACTGAGAATGGTAAGTCGGAAAATGTTGTCTTGTTTTAGTTGCAACAGTGACTCACAATTAGAGGATTCCTGTCTGGTTCCTCCGATTGGGACTCCCCTATATGACCTATATTGTAAGTATGGTGTGGGTCCTATAACTTATAATGAGATATGGGTCCGTTATTGTAAGAAGGATGGTGTCCTTAGTTGGCCACTGCATGGTAGTTTTGAACAAGAGATTCTCGACAATTTAGAAGCGAAATTGTTTAGGAAGAAAGCCCGGCCGGCAATGTTTGACTCTTTTCGTTATTGGCGGAAAGAATCCAAACAGAGAGAAATGAAAAGGTTGAAGAAAGAGCAAAAAGAACTAGAAGAGTTAACTCTAGAGCAAGCGACTAAACAGTTGCAGGCTAACGAGTGTGAGAAGGCCATAGATGTAGCCATTAGAGAGCGTAACCTAGCGATTGACAAGTGCTATCCTGCCTTGCCATCGAAAATGGCTAAGATACTGGAGGATTCCGAAAACGATCCTCTGCTATCTTATCTGTTACGGTCGCCTCCACCGTATGCACAAGGTGCTGCGGCTCCACTCATCCCGAATGTTCAATTGCCGGTTGCTGGACAACCTGGTGCTCTTGTTCCTCAGAACCAAGTTCCTATACTTCCTGTGGTGAATGTAAATGTTCCTACAGCTCCTCCTCTTCCTGCACTGCCCGCTCCTATACCTACCACTGTACCTATTGGTCCTCAAACTATTTTCCTCGATACTCCTACTGTTTCGTCATCTATTCCTACCTCTACTGCATTCTCTATGTCTGCGAGTGTACTAACTCCACTTTCTGTTCGTCGAAGAATTACTGATTCTGTTACTAATATGCTGTCTCCTATATATAAAACCTTGATTAAGACTCCTACTCCTGACTCTGTTCAGAGACGGAGTCAGCTTCCAAGTACTGAGGAACGGGGAGTTTTAGACTCCACAGCTCTCAGATGGATTACAAAAGTTAGAAGATATAATACGAAAGATGTGTTAGAGACATTTATGCAATGGGGAGAGCCAACGCAGCGATACGTCTTCGACGAGATGTGCTCGTTGTTGCGTGAGGAAATAGAAGAAGACGATGTCGAATCAGATTTGGAAGATTTAATTAAGATTCAAAAAGAGTTTGCTGCTGGAATGATAGTGGGCGATAATATAAAGGAAGCGATGGAACTCATTTTGAGTTTTAGGAATGATCCATCTCTTCGTTCGCCGAGAGATTTAGAGAAAGGTAGAATGAAGCCAAGTCGCCAATATCCTATGAGGGAAGTTCCTCCAATTTGGCGCGAAGCAGTACAACGTGATGATAATGCGGGTATTGCAGCTGCTCCAGCACAGTTCCAAAGAGTATGGATACATATTCCGTGGAAGCGAGCAGAAGTGTTAGCAGTGAAACAGGCCTTGCCAGATCCACGTAAGAATCCAGCCGGATATTACAAGGAATTGACACAGACAGTTGAGGCTTGTATAATGAACTTAGCCGACATTGATATGTTGTTTGGTAATGTAGTTCCACAACCAGTGTGGGCTAAAATTCGTAGAGAGGATCATCAGGCTGCTTTAGGTGGTGATTGGGCAGCTATCACTGCAGCAGATGCTCAACAAATAGGTGGTGCGAAACCCGAACCCCTAATTGCTAATCTGCCAGGTAGAATAATAGATTTAATGAAGACTCTGATGCCAGCATTGCGTGTTAATTGGGATAAATTATCCGCATGCAAGCAGAAGAAAGACGAAAGTGTCTCCGACTTCTTCACGAGGTTCGAAGAGACTTTTGTAGACCATAGTGGTCAGGATATGAGCACTGAAGGAGGACAGAGATTGTTTGTCGATAAATTTGTGCATAATTTGTTACCCGAATTATGCAATAAATTGAAAGACTCAGAAAGTGCGTGGGCTGTATCTACGACAGCGCAAATACTTGCGACTGCACAGT
This sequence comes from Lissotriton vulgaris, assembly GCF_964263255.1. NCBI lineage: Eukaryota > Metazoa > Chordata > Amphibia > Caudata > Salamandridae > Lissotriton > Lissotriton vulgaris. Next base: position 90,112,903 of record NC_141699.1, on the reverse strand, counting down.
ACTACGAAAATAGGGATAAAGAGGAAAAGGAGAAATCAGAGAAGAAAACGAAAGATTTAAAGACTAAAGTTCTTTTACAGCAGGCGTATCCGCCTCGCACGAATCAGACTAATATGCAACAGAATTCGTATCAAAAGACAGATTATAATTCGACCAGGCCTCAATACCAGTGGAATCAGTGTGCGTACTGTAAGAAAGAGGGTCACTATAAAAATGATTGTCAGATCTTAGCGCAAAATAATGCAGCAGCAGCTCAGAGAGGTCGTGGTGGTTTTGTGCAGAATTCTAGAGGACGAGGACGAGGTGCTATGCCTCCACAAACTAATGATCGTCCTTCTAATCACTTTGATCAGCGAAATGTACAGTCAGCTCAACAGAATAGATCTCAGCAATATCTTGTTGAGGATTATTGTGAAGTTGAAGAGGGTTTTCAACAAAATGGGTACTAGGACAGCCATGGACAGAGAGAGGGAGTAGTATCAGTTCCAGTGGATCAGAGTGGGCCTTATGTCGCAGTAGCAACATCAGGTGTAGTCGAACCGTTTCTGTTGGATACTGGTGCCGCAAAAAGTTCTATCATGCATGCGAAACTCCCTGGCGCACCTTTGTCTGGCTCAACAAATGTTTCCGTAGGTTTTTCAGGCGCCCCTGTGTACAATCCGATATCTGGTCCTTTGTCTATTTCTGTTGGACCGTGTCAATTGAAAGCACCCTTAATTTTGACGACAGGTTGTAATGAAAATCTGCTTGGTTTAGATTTGTTAAAACGACTATATGCGACATTGTACTGTTCTCCGGAAGGAGTACAGCTTACTTTGGGTAAAAGACTCACCTCTCCGATGTACTTGTCAATGGACAAACTCCCGCCGGAGCTACGTTCACTCCCTGATTCTCTTTGGGCGACTGGTCCCAATGATGTAGGTCTACTAGAGATTCCACCGTATGTAGTAACTTTGAAAGCGAATGTGAAATTTCCAAGAATTCCTCAATATAAAATATCGAATGAAGGTGAGCGTGCACTCTTATTGATTGTGCAAGATTTGATTAAAAAAGGTGTGGTTGAAGAAACGCGAGGAAATGTTTGTAATAGTCCTGTATTGCCGATTTTGAAACGAACAGATCCTACAAAGCCTCCAGTCTATAGGTTTGTCATAGACCTTAGAGAAGTTAATAAGATTGTAATTCCGCAGTTTCCTGTAGTGCCAGACATTACTGCCTTGTTAACATTGATTCCTGCTACAGCTACATGGTTCTCAGTCATCGACTTGAAGAATGCCTTTTTCAGCATTCCGATAGCCGAGGAAAGCAGAGATATTTTTGGCTTCTGTTTAGGAGGTCGCAGTTTCAGATTTAAACGCGCTCCACAAGGCTACTGTGAAAGTCCATCTATTTACAGTCAAGCTTTAAAAAGCCAGTTAGATTCTTTTGTCCTTCCTCCAGGTTCTGCCCTAGTACAATACGTAGATGATCTTTTGGTGGCTGCCGATGACAAGGAAACTTGCAAAGCAGCTACAATTTCACTATTGCATCATTTGTCTAATTTGAATCATAAGGTGTCACCTTCCAAAATGCAATATTGCTGCCAAGAAGTAACCTACTTAGGTCATCTCTTGTCAAAGGAGGGAAGGAAGTTGACCCCAGAAAGAATAAAAGCAATTATGCAAATGAGTGTTCCACGCACACAGAGGGAAGTACGTGCCTTTCTAGGTATTACCTCTTACTGTAGGCAATGGATCCCAAATTTTTCACTTTTAGCAAAACCGTTGGTAGCTTTGACTGGGAAAAATGTTCCGAGTCCGGTGCCATGGTCTGATGAATGTCAAGAGAGTTTTGCTGAATTACGAAAAGCTTTGTGTTCAGCTCCTGTATTGGGCACACCTGATTACAGTAAGCCATTCACGCTCTACGTTCACGAAAGAGAAGGTTGCGCGTTGAGTGTCTTGACACAGAAGTTTGGTGATAAACAACGCCCTTGTGCGTATTTCTCATCAACATTAGATCCGGTAGCTAGAGCATTGCCTAGTTGTTTGAGGGCTACAGCGGCAGCTGCAGCTTCCATTCGACAATCTGCTGGTTTGGTGATGAACAATATGCTAGTGGTCATGGTTCCTCATGCAGTGGACACACTCATGAACCGAACGAAGACACAACACCTTACTAGTGCGAGATTATCTGGTTACGAGCTGACGTTATTAGCGAGTCATATTCAGATCAAAAGATGCAATGTATTGAACCCAGCAACATTGTTGCCGACTGATCAAGAGTCGAGTGATTCTGAGCCACATGACTGTTATTTCAAAACGGAGGAAGAGACAAAAGGTCGCATCGACTTGAGGGATACTCCTCTATCCGACCCGGATGGTACGCTATATGTGGACGGGTCATGTTTTAAATTGGAGAATGGTGATGTGACTGCTGCCTACGCGGTAACGACTTTGAAGACGATTGTGGAGACTGCAAGAGTGAGTCAGAATTCTGCCCAAGCTGCAGAGTTAATAGCTCTTACGAGAGCGTGTGTTTTAGCTGAGGGAAAGAGAGTGAATGTGTTTACAGATAGTCAGTACGCATTTGGCGTGGCCCATAGTTTTGGCCGGTTGTGGAGAGAAAGGGGTTTCATTACGTCCCATGGGACTAAGATTCAACATGGTCAGCTAGTTAACGACTTGTTAGAATCTCTAACCTTACCGACTGAAGTTGCGATTGTGAAGTGCAGTGCTCATAAAGCAATCACGGATGATGTTGGTCGGGGAAATGCCTTTGCTGATGAAACCGCTAAACAGACAGCTAGAGACATGATGAGTAGAATGTATGTTGCTACGTCTGCAAGATGGATTGCTGAGTCTGGAATGTGTGAGGACACAATGGAAAGTGTGAAAGAGATTCAGAAAGAAGCGACTGAGGAAGAGAAACGCGTATGGAGAGAAAGTACGGGCAAATTGGACTCGAATGGATGTTGGATCGATTTGACAGAACAGCAGCGTTGGATGTTGCCTGATGCGTATGTGCTTGCAGTAGTGACGATGGCGCATGGAGTGGCGCACATAAGTTCTAAAGGGATATGTAAGATGTTAGCTCCGGTTTGGAAGAATGAGGGAATCAGTAAGTGTGCAGAGAGAGTGGTGAAAAATTGTATGGTGTGCTTGATGCATAATCCTGGCAAGGGAACTCCAACTCCAGCTGGTCATTTTGCTCCTCCTTCCTGTCCCTTTGAAGTAATACAGTTAGACTTCATTCACATGGAACGCTGCAACAATTTAAAATACGTCCTGGTGGTAGTTTGTGCTTTTTCCAGGTGGATAGAAGCATACCCACTAAAGGACAACACTGCTTTATCAACTGCCAAAATTCTTCTCAAAGAATTTTTCCCTAGGTTTGGAATGCCACGGATTGTATGGTCAGATAACGGAAGTGAGTTTATAGGGAAAGTTATGCAGAGTGTGTGTGCTGGTCTAGGATTGAAACAAAAATTTCATAGTGCGAACCATCCCCAGTCTGCTGGTTTAGTCGAGGGTTACAATGGCACCCTCAAGCTTAAAATAGCCAAAATTCAAGCATCCACAGGTTTGGCTTGGCCAGACGCACTTCCTTTGGCCTTGTTATCAACGAGAGCAACAGTGCATTCTAGAATAGGGCTTTCTCCATATGAGATTGTATTTGGCCGCCCGGCAAATGTCTGGGGTGTGCCAAGGCCTAAACAATTCTGCTCCATTGAATATCCTATGTTGATAGACTATCTTTACGACTTGACTGCTAAATTAAGTCTTATTCATCAACAGGTCTTTGATGCTTTGCCAAAACCTCCGGAGAGTCCAGGGCATCAGCTGAAACCCGGCGACCACGTGGTGGTCAGAAATTTTGCGAGGACAAAGAATCTTCAGCCTCGCTACATCGGCCCCTTCCAAATCCTGCTGGCGACGAGGACAGCTGTACGTGTTGCTGGTCGCAAGCACTGGATCCACGCTTCTCACGTAAAGCGTGTTCCACTGCCGCTGCCCTACGACGACTGGGTGAAGAAGGGAATTGGTGCCTCCGAATCTGAAGCAACTCCAAAATTTGTCCCTTTCAGCGATGCCGATTTGATTTCTGACACTTTGAAACGTGACTCTCCTCTTGAAAAGACTACTTTGAACATTGAACATTTGTCTCCAGCATCAGAAGAAACTTTGTCATCTGCGAACGTAAACTCTGCAACAGCTGCTAGTGATACACTATTTTCCGATCAGACAGTACCAGCGAAGAAAAGATACAACCTTAGAAGCCATAAAACGAACTTATAAAGCAGGCAACTGCATATTGTGATTTTGATATTTATATACATTGAACTTTTGCCTTCAGCCAGGAAGTTTGTTATTGTTTATTGTTTTTAAAATTGCCTTGCCGTCTGGGTAGCCGTAGGGTCGTGGCTGTGTGCCTAGTTTGAATTTGCAGGGGTCTGACACAAGGTCGATCTTTCTGTTAGTACTGGGAACTCCCAGGGCTGACAGAGGCATTTTCATCTACGTACACATCATCAGTGGTCGCGAGCGGATTGTAGAAGATGGAGCTTCCTGCGCTGCAACGAAAGAATGTGATTTACGTTCGCAGAAACAGACTAAATAGAATTCTTCATAGCAAATGTTTCTTGATGCAATGTGCCATTACATTTTTGATTGTTTTAGCAACACTGGTGGGTGGAATTGTCTTTAGCATAAATTTGATTTTTGTGCCAGTATCTACAGTACCTCCCCTTGATCCTGCTATTTCTACTGTTTCTTCTATACACTCTTTTCACTCGTTTCCAGAACATGAGCAAGCTCGACGCTCAGAATTCATTAATAATACTTTTGTACAGCTCTTGCACCAACACCAACTGGTAGTTAACACGACAGACTGTTGGGTGTGTGGCTTGATACCTCACACTATGGATAAAGGTATTCCATATCTGGTTTTGCCTTACAGCTATAATGGATCATTTCAGGCTTTCCAAACCATCTTTGCTTATGCTCTCGAAACCTATCCTCCACGTCCACCACGTTCCACTAAATATAACTCTGCCAACAAAGCTTTAGTCCAGGGAATTATTGACATGATCAAAGACGTCAATAATACTCCATCTTACCCTAGAGACGAATTGCGAGTATATTTAAGTTGGAATACTTCAGAGTATCGCCTTAGTTTAGGAGAAAGCAAGCGTAAAAGCTCAACTCCAATCTGGGTCGTACCTCACCGAGGTCAGGTCTGTTTGCAAGGTAATGGGAGAAATCCGAGAGCTCAGCTAGGGAGGAGTGAGTGCGTAGAGACTTATGTGTTTCCGGCTAACTCTTCCCCTGCCTTTCTTACTGCTAGGGGTACCTATTTCATTTGTCGAGACAGAGCTTATACATGGTTGCCTGCCGACTTCTCAGGATCATGTTATATTGCTCGATTATTGCCTCCGACATACACTGCTTCACCTGATTACCACAGAACAAGAGTAGCGAGAGGTGTCTTCAGCAAGGAAGATACAGCTGGTCAGGAAGCTGGAGACTTCTTCAAAGGCTTCCTTCCGTTCTGGGGGCCTATGGCCAATAGTAGAAACATACGTCAGCTAACACGGGTAGTTGAATCTACTATTACCGAAACTGCTGGTGCCCTTAGCAATCTGACAGCTGAGCTTCAGGCGGATAGGCTCATGACATTGCAGAACCGTATGGTTCTAGATGTTATACTTGCAGATCGAGGTGGGGTATGCAGAATGATCCAATCGAGCTGCTGTGTCTTTATTCCTAATAATGCTCCAACAGTCTACGAGGCGATCTCTAAGTTGCACAAGATTTCGGACTCAATACATGTAGACAAGGGAAACTGGTCCTTTATGGAGTGGGTTTGGACTCTGATCTCAGCGTGGGGATGGAAAGTTCTAATGGTCATTGGTGTCATCTTAATATTACTATTCTCATGTTGTCTGATTATCCAGTGTGGTCCTGCTCTGTGTAGTCTTTGTGCTACAACCTGTTTTAGGAAACCACCTGCATTTGGAGAAAAGACACGAGAAAGGATGATGATACAACAGCATGTCACTGACCTGATGAGCATAGAACTAGATTCAGACATAGATTGAGTAATTGCCTATGTAAGGGCAAAAGGAGGGTCTGAGGTTCCGTGACGGTTCCGTGACGACTTGAACCCGTGTTTTCAAGTTTGTCGGAAATACATAAAATTAGTATCAGCGAACCGCAAATGATCCATTTAGTATATCCTAGTGTTTTCGCTACGCTACGAGCAAGAGCACTCCTTCCACTGACACATTTCTGATATACACACGGCATCCATCTTAGATCGTGGCCGCCATTTTGTGGTTCCTTGCCCTCACATATGCAATAGCCTCTGATCATTTCATTCACTTCACTTTGATTAAGGACACGTAGCCTTAGCCGGAGATTCACCTCTTACATGACACGTGCACCTTAAACCAGATCACGCTGAAGCTGCATGACTCGACAAAGGCTGCCTCCTCTGCCCGAGGCCAGCCCACCTGAACTGGTTTTCCTGTCCATTGTACCTGATCATGATTAGGCGGCCGAAGCCGGTAGCCTTGCCCATTTACAACCCACAAACATCTCTTATCCCGTTTTCTATCTTCTGCACCTGGCTCTGCTCCTTTTCCTTCCGGGCCTTTATTAGGGGGAGGTAACGAACTTTACGATGAGGCGGTCCGGGTCTTGAATGCAATATTGACAAGGGATTGTGATGGACTGGTGGGAACCCCTCTTCGTGATGTTTGGTATCAGATATTATCGACAGTTCCTGTGTAACGCCAAATATTTATTGTTTAGAGACACAAAAGGTTTGGGAATGTACCGACATGTGAAATATTTGCCTAGAGCACAATTTTTGGTATATAAGGAGCAACCCACTTTGTACAAATCGAACAGTCTCCTAGATTCTGCCCGTGTGTAGATTCTGTGACTTCTGTGTCCCTGCAGTAATAAACCTTTGGTCTTTGACGCCACCATCGAGAAGCCCGTGTTTCTGTTCATTTGTGCACCAAGGCAGGTGGGACTCCGGGGTCTTTGGGTGTTGTACCCTGACACCTCTGGACGGAACCAAAAAGTCCAGAACTCCAGTTTGTACACAACCTATTGCAGCCGTAAGAAGGCTCCCCTTGGCAGCTTCAACTCTAAGCAACTGGTTCCCTGAGATGGCGGAATTGGAACCAAATTGTCACCTTTGATGCCAACTGTGCTTGTGCAATTCATGGAAAACATTATATTCTATGGACCTTTTTTCCAGCCTCCTTCAGGCGCAGGCATCATTGCCTCAGGAATTATATATATATATATATATATATATATATATATATATATATATACACACACACACATACACACACATATACACCAATCTCTCTCCCAAGCCTTGGAAAAGAGTGCGACCATGCTCCGGGGGACTGGAATAGCTGCTTTATTTGAATAAAGTTGCGCAAGCATTGAAAGGAAATTGCTGAAACGCATGGCAGACGCGTTCCGTCCTTAGAATGGACTCTTCAGTGCCTGTTTCAGTTTGTTCTCCTTTGAGGGGCTCTTTGCTGTAAAGTTTTATCTTGGATATTTGGATATTTGGATATTTGGAGGGGTATTTGTAGAGCGCGGCGTTCGCTCCGGAGGGAGCATCATGGCGCTGGAAATCCTGAAGGCCCGGTCATGCGGGAGGCACGGGGGGGGGGGTCTATATGGCGGCTCTAGTCCAGTCGTCGGAGAGGTTGAAAATCCAGGTTTTTAGGAGCTTTCTGAAAGGCTTCTCTAAGATCTTGCTGTGACCACTCCCAAGTCACGTGGTTACGCCCCTTCTATGCCTCACAGGTGTATGAATCTCATATATCTATATATATCTATATATATATATATATATATACACACATATACACACACATATATACACACACATATACATATATATATATATATATATATATATATATATATATATATATATCTCAACGTAGCTTGTAGCAAATCCAAAGCCATGACTGAGGTTCCAACAAGCCTAAATGTCCTTGATATTGAAACATTGCATGTGGTACAAGAACTAGGTAACACAGAAGACTTTATAGATGATCCTTTTTTAAATTTGATCAATACGGACATTGACATTGGAATGAGTGGCAAAAGTAATTTTAAGCCAAAATCCATTTTCGTCCCACAAATCAATAATGACGCAATAAATTGCTTTGAAAGAGGGATGATTCAAGAACTAAAAAACATTGACAAGAAAGGATCAAAAAGTAAACAAAATGTATCAAAGATTCAAAGAGAGGCCATCAGGTCTTTGGAAGAACGCAAAGACATTGTGATTAAAAAGGCAGACAAAGGGGGAAATGTGGTGGTCTGGCTTTTACAAATGTACCTAGCGGAAGGAATGAAGCAACTATTGGATTGTACAAATTACTGTAAGGCACCTAAAAGAGAATATGAGAACAATAGAAACAGTGTCAAAAATGTTGACTGGTTGGAGAAATGAGGGTATTTTGGAACAGAATGAATATCTTTTTCTGAATTGTAAAGACCCCAAAATTCCTATCTTATATCTCCTGCCTAAAATTCATAAAAATGCCACAGTACCACCAGGGAGATATAGTGTCCTCACGCGGTAGTTTACTTGAGAATGTGTCGAAGTATGAAGACCATTTTCTCCAACCTTATGTGCAGGGATTACCTGCTTATGTTAAGGATACTGGGGATTTTAAAAAAAAAAAAGATCAATGGAATTGAATGGAAGGACAGCTACCTTCTAATGAGCATGGATGTGTGCAGTCTACACGAGCATTCCGCAAGGAGCTGGTGTAGATGCATGCAAACATTTTCTCAGAGAAAGATCTTTATCATTTCTCCTGCATACAGAAATGTTACTGGAAATGATAACGCTTTGTTTGAAAAATAATTTTTTCATTTTCAATAATGTTCTATACAAACAGCCCCAGGGGATGACAATGGGAACCTGCTTCGCCCCCAGCTTTGCAGGTCTTTACCTCGGCTGGTGGGAGGAGCAGGTGTCCCGGAACATCAATCGGTATAATCATGTCGTCCTCTGGGTACGGTACATTGACGACGTATTCTGTATCTGGGATGGTGATCAATCACAAGCAGAGGAATTTGTCAGTAATTTGAACCAGAATGATTGTAACCTACAATTCACAAGTGAAATGAGCAGAGAATTTTTTTTATTTTTAGATCTGGAATGGAGTATTGTGAATAATGTGATATGCAGTAAATTACACAGAAAAAAAAGGCTGGCAACAGCCTATTGTTGGCTCAAAGTTGTCATCCTAGAAATGTAATCACCAGTATCCCCTATGGGGAACTATTACGTACCAGGCGCAACTGCAGTTCACAAGAAGATTATGAGAAATAAAAACTAGTCATGGTCGAAAGATTTAAAGATCGTGGCTATGGCGTTGCAACTATTCAATCAGTGGTTGATATGGTCGCTAGAATAGAAAGAGAAGAGTTGCTTAAGGAGAAAGAAGCAGAACAAGCGACAGTAAATGAGTTGAGATTTATAACTACATACCATAACTAGGCTTGGGAGGTACGTAGGAGCTTAAAAAAAGTTCTGGGAGATTCTCAAAACAGATGAGGACCTGAGGGACAATCTTGGACAATACCCTTCGATAACATTTAGAAGAAGTAAATCACTAAAAGACACGTTAATGACAAGTGACATTAAGGAAACTAACAAATTGAATCCTATACAGGGTTTCTTTACTTGCACCAAGTGCAAAGCGTGTCGTTTTAGTGAGAATTGCAAAACTGTTAACGTTTGTAAAGACAAACCTGCTTTTCAAATCAAGAAACATTTTTCTTGTGATACAGAATTTGCGGTTTATGCCTTAAAATGCCCATGTAATTTATTCTACATTGGCAGCACCATTAAGAAGGTAAAACTGTGTGTTTTAGAGCATTTACGGGCAATTGCTAAACATGATAGAAAGTACCCTGTTGCCCGACATTTTAATGAGAAACATAAGTTGAATTAAAATCTCCTAAAATTCTGTGTGTTGGATGCGATACCGTCAAGAGAAAGAGGAGGAAACCGCACACTTGAATTAAGGAAACTTGAATCAAAGATGATTATAAAGCACAACACACTGATCCCTCTTGGTTTAAATTTTGATGAAGAAATGTCAATACATCTGAGATAGATAATTAGCTAGTAATCACACCTTTCTTACTGAGTATCTTTTTAATATTTTAAAGTTTTTTCGTTTATGATTTATCACTATGGGTTCAATAGTTTTTAACAAAGAATCTATTTGATTTTGTTGCAGACTAGAAGAACTTAAAAGGGAATTTATAAAGAACACATGAAAATGAGCTCAATTGGGCAATATCATCAATGAGCATGAGACAGCCCACTGGGGTGGATTTGAGTAGGACAATTCTGTTTTTGTTCTGGATAAAACTTTATTGATTTTCACAGAGAGTAGCCAATACAATAAGAAGACGTTGGTTTTTTACCAAGTGTTAAATTATAAATGAAATGCAATGTGGGAAAATTGTTTTGAAACTATGAGTTAGCCTACTAGGGCGTGATTGTGAAGGACAAAAACTTTATTGCTTTTTGAAAGCGAGCAGTCAGTTTAATATGAACTTGTGCTCACCAAGTGTTGAATTATTTATGAAATATGATTTCATGACATAAAAATGTAATGGAGTTCTTTATTTAAATTCTTGAATATAATAATGTAGATTGCATCGACTTCAAATGCCAAAGTATGTTTACTAGGTCTGTTATGTAATTGAACCCTGCACCTTTAAATACATGTATTGCACTTTAAGAATTCACCCGTGAAAAAGCAGTGATGTTAACTGCGAAACGCGTCTGGTTTACTCTTTGCCAAAAATAAATACAGTTTTGAAAATGGAGGCCATGGTACCAGTGAGTTTATTTCTCGCATGCTGGATTTGTTGTTGGATATATATACACACATATACATACATGGCTGTTTGGATGCACCCTTTCGCCTCCGCGGGAATATGTGAGGGATTTTACATTCATCATGTATTTAATTCTTTAGCTCATCAAAGCATTGCATACAGAAAGCAATCCTTTCATATTGATTTGGATAGCAGCAGACTTTCTAATACTTCCACCAGGGCAAACATCAAAACTAGGGCTTTGCTAATGCTTGTTTTGTACTTTAATTAAAACCCAAAGGCTGCAGAAATTAAACCACTGATTAGGATGATAGGTTTTAGAAGAAAGGCTGTACAATGACCGAAGTGGCTCGACAAATGTACTCGCCCGCTCGCAAATGCGAGTCAATTTCTTTCAGGGCGAGACAGTTTTTATGCCTACTCGACCGGCCTGGCGAGTGAGCTTTGTCGCTGTGCTAAAGTGCAGTGCCGGTAGTAGTCTTTAGAGGGCAGCTGTGTGAAATGTTTAGAACTGCCGTGACAAAATGTGGGAAAAGCAAAGGTGTTGATTGGCTGATTGCAACTAGGCCTCAGCCTACCGAGCCCGCGTTGCAATCAGCCAATCAGATGGTTGCTAATCTCCGCACAGTAAAGTTTACAGACTTCTCGTTGGCTGATTACAGCGGCAGCAGGATAAGCGTGAAAACTGCTTTTGCCAACCCCTGTTCCCAATACACTTGACCGGAGGCAGGCCATGAACGACACTAGTGAAGCAGAAGTTCTCCTCCTGCACCTTGGATGTTTTATTATGAGCCTGGGAGCCCTGCGAGTGGAGCTTGGCCTGTGATGTAAGCCTGCGCCTGCCGAGGACGGCTCGATCTCTCTGCTGGGAACCCTAAGGTATGAGCGCTTGGATGGGAACACCGCCGCGGGTCAGGGTTTCTTGCTCCGAATGTTGGGGAGGGTGGCTTTGAAGGGGATTGATGCCCAGCGGGGGCTATTGTTACGCTTTTTATTGTTTCAGACTTCAAGTCTTATGGAAAAGCACAAACTTACCGGCATCGCAAATAAACCGAGGTGACTAGAAATTAGCATTAGACATAATTCTAATTAACGTGTGCATTAACATTAGCACTGGTAACTGCCTGTGATCAGAAGGTTGATAGTGCTCAGAGAAGCACAGCTAGATGAGGCACATGAGAAAGGTTTGAGATTTTGAAACGCGAAGCATTCATGATATCAAATTAAAGGCGGCACAGGCAGCCAGGGGGTACTTTCTGCACGTGCCTCGTCCAATGGTAGCACACAAGATGCCAACAAGCTGCCTGCGGTGCCCATTAAGGTGCCAGATGTCAGCGCAGGAAAGTTTGTGTTTTCTCACAGCTTAGAAGTTGGTTTACCCAGCTCTAAAAGGCAGGTGCAGTCAGGGGTGCACCAGCGGGATGCAGAGGGTAAACAGCGCCCCACGATTCCCTCTGTTTTTTTAATTACAAAAATATTTAGCTGCATAATATGATCTATGGTAAGGAAGGAGTGAATGGGTGGGTTGGGAAAGATAAAAGTGGTATAAATATAAGAAGGCTGGAGAAAAGTGGACAAGAACCAAAATATATGTCCACTCCAAATTGTACAACCAATCACGTTAAACGCATCTCATTTTATTTCCCTGGGTGATTTGTAATTAACTGTATATGAAGCATGGCTGTTCACAAGGAGGACCTGGCTGGCGCCGACTTCATTAAGTTGAAAGGCCAGGCCGTGAAGCACACCAGGAAGTAAAACATATGTAATGGGCAGATTGTACAATCTATGGTGTGTAATCGCACTGAAAGGCTTCACCGTCGCTTGACTGACAGGTCCCCATGTCAGCGACTTGGAAAGGAGAGTGATGGAAAATGTCGATATCATGTCATGAGCAAGCACGGCAGTATTGTTTATGTGGCCTGGGATGTGCTTACACAGCATGCCTGGTCCGATAGCTGGGACATAAAATACAATGCAAGACTCCGTAAAAATGTTCCAGTCATACAGTTACTTCTGTCCCAAGCCATGGCGCCATCTGCCCTTTCCTAGGCTGGGCTCTAGTACTTTTAAGGTACAGTAGTGTATCGAGTACTGGGAAGAGTGTTTATCCGGGGCTGTACTACTCTAATATGTTTAAGGTACATCGGTGAACCCAAGTATTGCTAAGTTTTTATTTTTTGCAGATTCATATACCGCTTACTCGACCTGAAGGTATTAGAGTGCTTTACATGAGCACCAGTTACGTTACAGGACACACTCATTTTTGTTATGCACGGGGAGATTCAGTGATTTGCCCAGAATCACAGGATGCTGAGCCTTTGGAGCCAAACTCTAGTATGTTTCAGGTTCAGCGGTGAACCTGAGTTGTGCAAAGAGTATTCCTTATGTACCACCCTCCCCCATTATTCAATAGAGTTGACATTAGAAACTCTCTTTACCCCCACCCCTTGGGCAGCAGCGCAGGTCCAATCCCCTCCCCTGAATGGAAAGTTAGAACTGCCCGTTGCCAGCCCATTCCCCAACAAGCCCATAACCTGTACAACATCAGTATCCAGTGCACCATACTCCTCATTTTGTTGTGTTTGTTTTGTAGCTTAGGTTGGTGCATAGTATCCCATACTCCCTTGTTTAATGCCATGCAAGTGGTCGAGCAGACAAAAGAATACGAGGCTAAGGCCTCCAGCTCTCTTCCTGTGTCTCTGCCTCTTAGGAGGGAAGAGCGAGGCCTCCCGCAGACAGCGAATTGTTTAACACCGTAGTTCCCACTCTACCCCATCAGTAGCTTGTATACTGCGGGCCATGCTCTAGTGTGTGTTATGTACAGTAGTGTACCCGAGTACTGCTAAGAGTGTTTATCTGAGGCCGTGCTCTAGTATGTTTAAGGTTCAGTGGTGTACCAGAGTACTGCTGAGAGTGTTTATCCAAGGCCATGCTCGTAACTTTCAAAACATTGCAGTGAGAATAGTAATGAGGCAACAAAAAAAAAAAATCAATCATGTCTTACTGGTCATAGACCAACTGCGCTGCAAATGTTTTGAAGAAAATGTGAATACAACCAATTTGTGGGTCAAGTGCATTGATGTTAGGTCGAGTAGAAAATTCTGGTCACTAGACCTGCAGGTCAAGTGCGATTTTTAAGATTTGTCGAGCCCTGATGTGTATGTGTACCGTTTATTCTCCTTCTGGTTCTCCATATGCCTTTGAGGTTCCTATTTTTCTTGTTAATAATCAATAAAACATTTTTACAAAAAAAAAAAAATTCACAGATGTTCTGGCAAATCGGTTACCACACCCAGTTCAAAATAGAAAACGGGTCAAACATACGGAAGTTGCACAACTTGACATTCATGAGTTTGACCAAAGCATGGCATTAATAGAAGAATGAAAATTAGGCATAATTACTGGTGTGCATTCACTAATAAAACAGAATGCACCTAAACAATAAAAAGAAGAAGGTAACAAAGCGGTGGCCCCATTAAATCACGCCACTATGATTTCAAGATTACCTTAGCACAGTTTCTCAAAACAGAAAGTCCTTTCTTTTTTTTAGAAACTGTGTCTAAAATGGTAGGATTTGTAGTTCTAGGAAAATAAATTACATGAAATTAAACAAGTACAAAAAGAGAGCAGAATACCTGCACAACGATTAAGTCATAATCATTAATTATGTCTGTCTAGTTCTAGACAGTTTTCCACAAGACACAATTTAGTTTAACCCCTTGCGTGCGGGGCGTATTTTCCGCCTGTGCTGACTCCGCCTTGCGCGGGCGGAGTCATGACGGAACGGTTCCGTCATCAGCACAGCTCAACCGATGCTGATGACGGAACCGTACTGTCATCAGCACGCAAGGGGTTAAACTTTGGCTTCTAAATAAAGTGAGCAACATTCCTAACTCCAAAATGGTGACATTTGAGGACAGTCACAGAATAACCTGCTCTATCAATTCATAACCTTTACGATAGAGTGTATTCTATCACATGTAAATGAACAGGAAGACATCTGGTACACCAGAACAGTGATACATACTAATGGTACGGGGTTACCTGAGGTAGGTTGGAGGCTCAGTGCTGATGGACACCGCTTTGTATTTCTCATCGTTCCCATCCAAGATCTCCTCCACTTCGGAAGCTTTCAAGAGAGTGACGCTGGTGGCCAATGAAGTATAACCATGATCTGTGTAGAGATATCAAACGGTCTTAAGAAAGCTTTCTAAGGAAAAACCCATGAATCAAACTGGCATACTGTATATTGCAGCTGCACCATGCAGAATACTTTAATGATCTTTGAATCACAACTAGCAAATGTCACGATCCTGGAGTGTCTCCACCAAAGATGATAATTCAGGCAGAAAAGGAAACGTACATCACTCTTTCCAATGAATGCATTTAATTGATACTTAGGAGAAGCTAAATTTAAGCCACAGTTTGCTGAAACTTCTAACATACTTTAGAAACCAGTAAAATACGGGAACACATTTCTTTTTTCAACAAGTGCGAAATTGACTGTGCTAGAAGTAGCAAGCTCCGTCAGACACAAAACATGCATTTGCAATGTAATAGGTCTCACATTCACGAGAGTTTGAGCTATTGGCAATGCAATAGCTTAAACTCTCGCAAATGCGGGACCTATTGCATTGCAAATTACTAGTGCCCATTTGGCGCTTTCACATTCATGGAGGCCGTGCACCTTTCTTTAGACAAGGTGCGTCTAAAGAAAGGGCCAACATTAAAGTGAAACCGCGGCATGGGGTGCTTTCACAAAAAAAAAAAGCATCAGTTTGCCAAGTTGACAAACAGATTTTTTTTTTTGTAAACTGCCCCATGCTGCAGTTTGACTTTAATAGAAGTCAAGCACCTTTCTTTAGACGTAGTGTGGAAAACGTGTAATAATTTCCGTTAGCATAAGCTAAAGCCATTTTGGTTCTGGCATCCATTTTGTTAGCTATGTAATTCTTTCGTCTTCACTGTTGCTTGCGCTTTTATTCTGCTGGAGTCATCAGCTTTAGTTAACTCCTTCTTCACTGGGCCAAAGCAATGTAAGTGCTGAGGAAAAGGCCTATAGTAGCTGAAATGCACCTGGTTAAAGATGTAACTGTCAACTATTTTCTGCTGTTGTAAACAGTTCTGTTCCGCCTCCCACTTTGCTGCTAAGTGATCTCCCATCTGCCCATGTTTGTCTGTAGTTATTCTTGTGTATGCTTGTACCTTCTATTTGTAACTACATGCTTACTCTGCAACAAACTCTGTACATAAGCACCATGGTCTGTGTATTCAATGTACTACCCCCTGGAACACTTGAGGGCGTTGTATGGACGGGTCCCACTCATGAGTGATTAATAAACTTGTTATTTGAATTCCAGCTTCAGTGCCAATCTCCATTTTGTTGGTCTACGTACCCGTGGACAGAGAAGGGTGACCCCTGCACCGGTGTTCCCATTAAAAGGCACATTTTCACAGTGGCTTGCCTAAAGAAAGGGGCGCAGCCTCCATAAATGGGAAAGCGCCGCTTGGGCGCTAGTAAACAAAAAACATACACATGGCTGCTATACTTAAAGAGGACCGCACTGCTACAATGAATAAAGAAATGCTGTCACCATAGTTAAAGCAGACCGCCATTAGTAAATAAAAGTGGGTGGTGTGTTGCGAAGTGGTGGGTGGTATAGGGGCAAATCATTAAACAAAATAGTGCTCACAGCCACATAAAGCAGACCGTGTAACAAGACAAGTAAAAGGTCCAATCGTTATGGCAGGTAAATGCAGACAAGGCCGTACCAAGGAGGGACTAACAAGCCTAATAACTAATAGGAAGCCAGTGTTTACGAAGGACGACACAAGCCAATTAAAAATATGGGTGGGGAGGAGGCGAGGCTTCAAAGCCATACTCCGATACTGTATGCCTCGCAGCAGCGCATGCGCTGCCCAGCCTCGACCTAAAAATGGGAAAATAGGAAAAAGAAAGGCCCGTTGATACATGAAGACATAGCTACTTACATTTTTTACCATGTGAGGAAGCTACAATTTTTTTCCTTTCTTCCACTGATGCTAGTCTTCTCCACAGAGATGGGTAACGCTTATACAGGGAGCCACGGAACATACGCAGATAATTTCCTACCTGGAAATTAAATAAGAATGGTCTTTTCCAGAGATATAATTATCAAAAACAAGCTAATGTTGAGGTGGTAAAGAAGAGCACTCACATATCATGATCCAGAACATTTCACAATTATTAACAGGACTAAAGAGCCAATAATTTATGAGCCCAGGATTGCAATATTACAGTGTTGTAGTCAGTGATTGCTCAAAATAGAATAGTGCTCCACTCCATCAGAAAATCTACAATGAGTATTTCTTGTGCAATGACCTACACAGACAAGCATTGGCATAGCCAATAGGTCTCGTCTTTGGGACCTTATAACTGTTTAGCCATGCAACATTTGATGTTGCACCAAGGATATTGTGCTGGATAACTAAACACTTATAAGGTCCCAAAGTCGAGACCTAATGGCTATACCAATGCTTATTTTCGTTTGAACCTCCTGCCCCCGGAGTTAAAGCTTATGCAAAAGCTGTCTGGATACTGTCGCTGGTTCAGTTCACCTGCTGTCAGTGATGAAGGGAGTTAGACGAACCACCCGTCAGAATGAGAGCCATGGTTTAGCCCGGAACCAGACCTATTTAAACCAATAAATAGCCAACCCGTGGAGGAGGGTTTAAGCACAAAACTACGAGCAGTGTTATATTCACAGGGCGAGACACAACTCTACTGACAATATCAATGCAGCCAGCTACAGCATGATCACCAGCGGGCCAGAAGTCAGATGTGAACAGATCAGTCGTTCACCTGATCAGCATCCGAGACTCCATCATGAACAGTCTCGTCATCAGTGTACAATCCTGGTACGAAGCGCCTCACTTCTTTCTGTCACTCGTATCACCAGCCACAGCTGCCTCCCTCCGGTGTCCTCCTCAATCCCATCTCAAGCACGCCTCCCTCCGGTGTCCTCCTCAATCCCATCTCAAGCACAATCGTGAGCAGCAATAACAGGTCGTATCAGGGCACGACCTGCAGTTACCTCCTAAAATCTTAATCCAATGTCAGTGACAGCTCCAAACTAGTAAGGTTTGAGCAGTACTTAAGGTTTGAGCAGTACTGAACTGCGCAGCGAATGCTAGTTGTCCCAGGACGCCTAAAGCACAACATCTATACACCACAATGGCATGTGCGGACTTCACAGCCAATAGGCACTTCAGAATTATGTACATCACACTTGGATTGGTTGAGGGGCTGACAATTCTCCAATCCTTTGTCACCTCACATATTATGAGCCCCTTCCCCTCTCAGGCAAATGAGACTATGTTAAGCAATGGGATTGGCTGTTATGTGACCTGGAAGTTCTAAATTTACAAGACTGTAGTCAGTCAAAAGATCGATAAACATGTATTTACGGATGGCCCATGTATGTAGCTGACGGGTGGTCAATTTAGTTCCTCGCTTGCTCTAAATCACATAGATTCTTTAGCGTTTCCCCATCCACATTTCGCAAACTGATAGAAAACATGTAACCGGAATGATTTTGATGCACTTCCAAGCCGTGTAACCTGCGCATTTCATTTGGCGCCGGTGAACAGAAAAATAACCAGCTCTGAGCTAGATAGTGAGCGCCGGGCTTGGGCAGCGCTTTATAGGGCACTTAATCTTCCCGTGCCTACCATAACGAGTGCCACAGCGAAACATCTGTTTCGAATTATCGCGTGCGTCTGGGAACGTTAATTCAAAACAGATGGTGCCTGTGCAGGTAACCGCAATCAATAGGCCATCGGCGGAGCAAAGGCAGGACATGCACCCGCCTTTGCCCAATTGCGTGCTGTCTTTCTTAGAAAGATGCACGCAAAGCCAGATAGCCTGTAACCAAAATCAAAACACAGGCACAAGCGTGTGATGAGCTTTTTGAAGCCCCTTACAAAAAGTCTCGCCAGAGCATCGCATGCGCGCTGCATTGGCGAGACCTAAAAAAGGTCAAAACCCATAACTCGTAATGAAAGAAAACTAACGACAAGCCATATCTTAAATAGTACTATCACAGATCAGGCTGATTGAGAATGGCAATGTTGCCACGTCCAGCTTACACAGCAGAACAAATTCAAAGTTACTGTACCGTGCTATTTACACGCTGCCTTGCAGAACACTAAAGAGGAACTAGGCTGCGCTTTTAATTTAACATACTTTCAAAAAAGATGGGCTTTACAAACTCCACATAGCTTGTTGTTACATTTCATACAGACCAAGTCAGGTTTAAAAGTGCTATGAAAGTGCTTTAATTATGGAAATTCGCACAAAAAATGTGGCAAATGACTCAGTTATAGTCATGGGTGACATAGGGTCATTGAAAGGTCATGGGTCGGCATCAAAAGTCAAAGTACTCTCTATGTGGAATACCAGCCGAAAATATTACTGCTCCAAACACCCAACACTTCAACAATGCCTGCACCTCATCTAGACGTGGATGCCCAGTATCTGCCTGAAGCTCACCAACACCAATAACAGAATTAACATTATCTTCAAAGTACTACACCCAACAACTAGTGCAAACTTGACTCAATGAAATGAGCCTGGATAGATCTGGCCCAAACTTTAACCGTATGCCAAGTCCAAAGGATTGCCAAGTCCGCCGTCTCATCCTCTTGCTTCAACGTACTCCGTATGCTCAAAAAAATCTTCCATTGGATCCCCACCGAAACAAGAAAGACAGTCACCCACGCACTGGTCACTAGCCGCCTGGATGATGGTAACACCCTCTACGCCGGAACCACAGCCAAATTACAGAAAAAACTCCAACGCATCCAAAACGCATCTGCCAGACTCATACTGGACATCCCTCGCCAAGCTCACATTACCGGCCACCTGAAAGACCTCCACTGGCTTCCCGTCAACAAGAGAATAACGTTCCGTCTCCTCACCCACGCTCACAAGGCCCTCTACAAACTAGGACCCGAATGCCTCAACACACGACTGTCCTTCTACACACCCACCCGCCAACTACGATCCTCCAACCAAGCGCTTGCCGCAGTCCCGCGCATCCACAGATCCACCATGGGAGGAAGATCCTTCTCCTACCTGGCGGCCAAGACCTGGAACTCTCTCCCCACTCACCTCCGCCTCACACAGAACCACATTTTCTTCAGAAAGGAACTTTAAACCTGGCTATTCGATAAATAATTCACCCCCTCTCACAAGGGCCTTGAGACCCTATGGGTGAGTGGTGCGCTATACAAATCTCTGAACTTGAACCCATGACACTGACATCACCAAGGAAACAAAAATGGCCTGGTATCTCTCGACTAAAAAAATTAAAGAACTCCTCCCAGAAAGCAACTTTAGAAATGCTATTCAAGCCCTTCTACTCTTGCATCTGGACGGCGGCAACGCCTTGCTCCATGGCATCCTAGACTCTACACAGGCCTCTCCTAAGAGCTTCCTGTATGGCGAAGATCCACTCATCAATTACTTGAAGAACTAGGACCACAACATCCCTCCCTTAATGAAACTCCACAGATTCCTTTTGCCAGCCACTACAATCTTCAAACATAGCTGCATCTTCCACAAAGCCATTCGACAAGCACCCTTGCACATCTGGCTCACAAGCTCAATCACCTCCAGTAGTTCTAGGCACACTTGCTTGAGAGACACAATCAGCAAGGGAAGGGGTGAAGAGGGTAAAGGCAACAAAAAGTTTCTCTCCATTTATACACCCAGTATACGGAGGGGCACCCGCTTCCTGTGGGGCCACCTCAAACGTGCTCCGATTTAGGAAAAATTGGAAGACCTACTTTATTTTTTTTTAATTATACTACATCACGATGAAGTAAAAGTCCACTTCTACTTTAAGCAACCAGCTAGGCCTACAATCACTTGGTAAGTCATCCATTTCTTTGACTCTGTACAGCACTCTGCTGCCTTTTGACTTGGTTTGCACTATACAAATACCTCCTACACAAATGGATATGACTCCTAAATCCCTCTTAAGAGGTCTAAACTTGTGTAGGTTTCAGTTGCTAAGTTCCAAACACCGCTCTAATACTCACAACACCCTACCTTTTATCCTTATACACATTGAAACAATGGCAAACACCCACAAACTCAATCATTTCTGATATCAATGACATGCCAACCTGAGACGAACACCGGAAAGCTTTCACCATCCGAAAGATTCACACACACAACGGTGTGCCTATATTATTTATATTTTTTATTTGCGATTCACAAAGACCACAAGTCTTTCTCCGGGAACATCAAAACTAAACACGGAGGAGCAAAACACAAGAACTTAAAAGTTAAGCAAGAGGAGCACAAATTGTGCTTTGTCATTTTGATGTTGGTTATGGATTCTATCTTTTAGCAGATAGCACAACAGTGGAAATGCTGGAATGTATACAAAAAAAGTACAATAAACATTTGTTCGCCTTATTCTGTTCTTTTAGGGCCAATCCCTAAATCAGGGACAAAACCTTAGGGGTCATCCAGGTTTAAATTACATTTAATCCGTAGAGTTTAGTGTTTCACTTTGGCGCTTCACTCTAAACACATAACTATGTTTCTTAAAATTATACTGCATCACAATGAAGTAAAATACCAATTCCACTCTATAAAACCAGCTAGGCCTACAATCACTTGGTAATGGATCTTATCTTACTATACAAATACCACATGCACAAATTCATAAGTCTCCTAAATCCCTCTCGAGAGGTCTAAACTTGTGTATGTTTCAGGTTGTTTAGCTGCTAACACTGCTCTAGCCATACCTTATATCCTTCTATGCATTGAAATAATTGCAAACACCCACAAATTCAATAATTTGACATCAGTGACACACCAACCTCGAAGGAACACTGGATAGCTTTCACCATCCTAAAGATTCGCACATGCCCACCCTCAAAATACAATCCGAGGACACCTATCTAGCCCGCTCATGAGCCCTACACCCTCTCCCCTCAAGCTCAACTCATCTCTAGCCCGACCTTCTCCCCACACTTTCTACTCAGACCACCTACATTCGAACAACACAGTCCTGAGCACCCACACTCCATCTGACCCATCAACTCAATCCACACTCACTCCTTTCTAAACCTCGCCAGAATTCAGACTAGGCGAGATTACTCAAGAACTGCAACAACTGAAGGCAAATCTACAAAGTCTTATGTATCACCGCAGAGTTAGGGTACAATTGGTGGGCCAACAGGACACCAGGAAAAAAATAGGCACATGCACTCCCAACCTAATCAACACTAAACAAAGTGCCATCTCAACCCCCCAGCTAGCAGGAGTCTGTTAACCTCAACGTCACCCCACTTGATATGGAGAACTATACCCTATCCCACCTACTCCAGTCGGCCTAATAGGCTAAAAGATTCACCTGTCAGACAGTGACTTTCACTCCCTCCTCCTCATACAATTCTACAAACTAAGGCAATCAAGACAATTTGGGTCATATCCAAACAATTCCTGCAAACCCATACAGAGAACTTAGGTTCAAACACAGAGCTGGTAACAAGTCTAACCTCCTGCTAGTTCCCTTAACTCAGTCTTCCTCAGTGGACACTAAACCACACCTGAAATGTATGTTAATCAACTGCAGATCAGCAGAGACACGTAGCGGATATCGCTGGCTCATCCTTGCAAAACAGCTCAACCTCTTAATTGTGACTGACACTTGGCTAAGTGACTCTTCGAGCACCAATCCTTGCTATACAAGTCCCAACCAACCATGAGATCAAAAGGTTAGATAGACTAGCAGATCAGGTGGAAGTATTGTCTGTATTCACTGTAACGGTCTCTCAGTGTAACAAGCACCAAATGATGCTCTGGCCCCATGGTACTGAGAGTTTGGGCCGCCAGCGGCCCACCAGACCTTGCTTGTCAAGCCAAGCACAGCTGCTCCATAGCGCGATCCCCTAGGCCGCTCGAGCATCGCAATATCAACTTTACTGTGCATGCTCCAGTGGCCCTCTTTTGTGTTTCCTGAAAGACTCAGTGACTACACGCGTATGGCAAGTGGCCCGTCACAAACATTTGTGATAAACTTGCGGAATGTGTGCATTGGGTCTCTGTGGCTTGAAGTCACAGCCTTTTAGATTAAAGAAAACAACAACCAGCTGATGGCAGGCACTTCGCTTACACTCACAGTGTGATTGGCAGAGAAGAACCTATGAAGTAGCTACCACGGCATGGTGAATGGATGCCTTGCAGGCCAGGCTCCTCAAATCACAAAATTAGAATGAGTCCAGAACCTGCCACTTGGTGGGGAATGGAATGGACCAGAGGACTGTATTTCAAGCCACATGCAGCAGTCACAGACAGAGTAGGAGCGTGGTCAAGACTGTTCGCAAATCAAATTAAAAAATGACTCCCCTGCTTGAGGCGGGGCGGTTTCCCTATGTGCCTGGGTGTATGCATACAGGAGTCATTTTTCTAAAATGAAAGGTTCTATGCAAAAGCAGTATGTGCATTTACATAAACAGACAAAGTGATGATTGGGGACACCTAACAATCCTGGTGCTTTTTCATCAAAATGACAAACATCTGTTTTTGGGACTTCAGTTTATTTAATTAAAAAAAGGAGAAGTTGGTTTGTGGAGGCAGTACGGTTTAATTTCAAATAAGGTCAAGATCTTGTTTGGGGATTTTTTGTACCTAAAATGAAAATCTTTTATGGGAAAGAAAAATGTGGTTTCAGAAAATGTAAAGCTGATGTCTAGGGACGAACAAGCTTATCCGTCAAAAACTAAAATAAAGTATTGAAAGACATAATGAGTCATAACTGACAAGTTAATGTTTGCATTTCCAGTGTTTTTCGAAAATATTTTACATTTTACTGATTGTTCATACTCAGTCAGGCAATCTTAATGTTGCTGTAACTTGGTCGGTGCTACTGGGCATTTCATCACCGAATTTCATAGAACTATTTATGACACCGATTGTCGGAGGGCTAAACCTGAAGGGTGATGTAGGAACCCACAGTTACCACACGAAAAACAGTCTGCTCTATCTTTTAGCTGAATGCAGTTAAGTCGTTTGATAAAAAAATTACTCTTGCCAGGCCATGCGCTAGTACATGGATCATGTGTGAAAGAATGGTCCATGTGCCATAGCAAGTTTAGTATTATGTAAACACATGATCCATGTATTATTTACCTACTTTGAATAATATGAAAATAAAAATGACTTGTTTAAATATTTTGGACCATGTTAGTGGATGGCCTAGCAAGAATTTTTTTTTTATAAAGCGACTTAACTGCGTTCAGCTAAAACATAGAGGTAGAGCAGACTGTCTTTCGTGAGCTACTCTCCGATTTTCCCCTATTGCTCTACCTATATTCATTTAGGGGTACCCCTTTTTCCTAGTGGTCGGAACCCACAAGGTCATGTAACCCGAGGGGCTGTTCTACTTTCTGAGCCTTTAGGACCGTGGTACTCCAAGTACTGCCCGTGGGCCACCAGCGGCCCAGCAGACTATGCTTGGCGGCCCATTTTCATGGCCTAGTTCTTGCTTGGGCAAGACAAGCACAGCTGCTCCATAGAACGATCCCCCGAGGGTTTCAGTAAACACAAAAGTGGGCAGCTCAAGCTTCGCAATATCAACTTTACTGCTAATGATCCAGTGGCCCTCTTTTGTGTTTACTGGAAGCCTCAGTGACAACACACGCTTGGCACTGGTGTGAGGCAAAGGCCCTTTAACCCCTTAAGTACTGATGACGGAACCGCTCCGTCATCAGCTGCGGTGGCACTGTGCTGATGACGGAGCGGTTCCGTCATGGCCCGCCCGCCGCTCATGCGCGGCGCGAATTCTGCGCCTGCGCTGAGCGTTCTATTGAGCGGGCGGGGCCATGACGGAACCGCTCCGTCATAAGCGCAGCGCAACCGACGCTGGTGACGGAGCGGCTCCGTCACCAGCATGCGCCCGCCGCTCTTCCGCCCCGCCCCCTCAGCACTGCGGCGGAATAGCCGCCGCAGTGAAGGGGTTAAAAAAGTCCGCTATTATGCATTTACAGCTGACTTTTGAGGAGCCTTTCAACAAGCTTCCTGCTACCTTTGCTATGACATCACCTCCTGCAATGTCCACGCTGCCTGCAGCCTGCTCTCTTTGATCTGCCAAAAGGACTGCACAGGCAGCAGGGGGCCTCCCGTGGATGGGGCTAGTCTGCCCCCCCCCCCCTCTCCACCTCTCAGACCAGCTTGTTTCACTTCTTTGGCAGCCTGTATGCCATCAGCCAGCATGCCCTCCTCGTCAGGAATCCTGCATGCCCTGTGAAATCTGCCTGCGGGTCATAACAGTGGACTGTTTTTTAAATTTTTGTGGGCCTGTTTTACAGTCTGCTGGGTCAGGTTTTACTGTTGGTTTCCCGGATATTAACAATAACGTTGTGTGCAGCAAGCTCAAATCAATGCAGTTTCCCATACCTTGCAAAAAACGTATACAGCATGTTTTTACTAAATAAAAGCTGCCCTAATTTGTTGTAATGGGACCTGTTTTTAGTTTTCCAATTTACTAAAGAGGACACTTATTTTAGTATAGGGGCCTACTTTTGTGTCCCAGTTTGACCCTGTCCCTAACGCCCCAATGTTACTCCATGTCTCTTTTTAAAATGTGAAATCAGCCTCCCTACTCTGTATCCAGTTGTTTTAAAATAGTAGTGATTGTGTGTGCTGGTTTTTTTTATTCTCTAGTAGCCCCGCCCCTACCTGCAGGCTCATCTGTGCAGCCCTCAGCCACAAACCAGACTGTACTTTTGGCCCCGGAAAAAAAGTTTACGTTTAGGAGTACTCATGCTCTAGCCTCATGTAACTACTTCTTCATCGATATAATGAGTGAGAAGCCACTATTCAAAATACACACGATCTACCATACCCCCGAAGACAACATCACATTCATTGAACAAATTAGGGAAATCATCTCATCCAACATAGACCAACACTGCACCCAGATCTTTCTCAGATTTCAACCTCCACTGGAAAGACCCAAATGATCAGGCTTTAAACAGCCTCAAAGCCTTCCTAACTTCCCAAATATGTGGCAGTCCTACCCACAATATGGGTGTGAGCTTGGATCTAATCATTACCAAAGCCAACTCCACTCAACTTGAATCTATTGTCCTGTGTGACTGTACAGACCACCACCACATCATCTTCCTCATTATGAAATCGGTTAGAACAAAAAAGGCTCAACTAAAGAAACCTCTACAGTGGAAAAGGAGCTTGCAAAACATAAACCTGATAGAACTGACATCCCTTAGCAATAACATTTTGCCTCCTCCAGTAAATATGTCAGCTTTCCAAGACCTTACAGATCACTACAATAATTCCATGATGAACATTCCAGACACGCTCGCACGCTTACAGCTAAATGTCCCCAAAATCTCCAAACCATGGTACAATGGGTGCCTACATACAGACGGACCTAGTCTGAGACAAGCAAAACAATTATGGAGATTCTCACCATCCACCGAACACTCAAGCGTTAGAAATCGCAGAGGAGCACTTATAACAAGCACATCAGAAGTTGGAATGGAAATTTCTTTAAAAGCAAACGAGATAATGCCAGATATTGACCTAGAACACTGTTTGAACTTGTCAAACAAACCAATAAGCAATCCCAACCTTTCCCAAGTGGGTCTTATCCACAACCAAATTGTGAAGAATTTGCCTCCTCCTACCTGGGAAAGATGGAAATGATTGAAAGTGAATTAAGGAAAGCAATGGAGCACCTTCCAATCGCACCATTTATCCTCCCCCCACCCCCCTCTCCTCCCCAGATAGCTGAGCCCCAGCCTCCAAATAATCCTCCCCAAAAATAACTCCTCGTGGAGCACCTTCAAAACCTTGGATGAAGCCGCCATTCTAGTAAACTTGTAAATTGATACTTGTATAGCGCACTACTCACCCGCAAGGGTCTCGAGGCGCTTGTACGAATACCGCTGTGGAACCCATCCTGGCTTTCCCTGTGAGGTGTCCACTCCTGGGCACCCCCAAGGTGGAGGCCAGGCATCCTTAGCGTTGTGGGGGACGTTGTGGGGGTTAAGCAAGCTATTGCCCAGAGTTGAAGAGTGGGACTCCATGATTGGAATAGGCACCAAGGCGAGAATTATCAGGTCCGTGGAATTTTGAGCCCAAGACCCGCAGAGGCGGGGAATTGAACCCTGGTCCCGGGCTAGCCCTCTGCATCAGGGTCGGCCGCTTTAATCATTGAGCCACACTTCTCCAAATGCTAACAACACTAAAACATTCAAAGCACTTCAGTGTCCCTCTGCCATCAAATATCTACTGCAAGATTAAATTGTGGCTACTCCCACTTTAGGTGTCTGGTGGCTCAGTGGACTAATGCATCCACTGCAGGGGCCTGTGTTCGACCTCATGGTCACAGGTTCAAATCCCGGCAGGTCCACTCAGCCTTTCATCCATCTGAGGTCGATAAAATGATACCATTGAGTTGGGCAACAATAAACATCTGTTATTCAGAGCCAAGAGACCTATGGGTAAACGTGCACTTTACAAATACACAGGATATGTTATGTTTGGACCCAGATAATAAATGCCTAACTGCTGCAAGATACCATACATGACTGGCTAAAGTTAGGGCAGGTAACGCTCATTAAAAAAAACATGGCGGTTCAAATGGGCTTTAACAACTTTCGTCCAATTTCCAACATCCCGATGCTGGCAAATCTCCTGGACAAATGTGTCCATGTCCAATTACCCAAACACAGTAAATAACAAGGACCCCCTGTTCAGAAACTTAATTCACAGTACAGGGAAATAAACAGTGTAAACAAATTGGCTAATGGTCAACATAAATCAGGGAAGAAAAGTAAAAAAGACACCAAACCAATAATTAAAAAAGTATGAAATTTCATTTAATTAATCCACCAAAAATCCATGTTTAAAAACAATTAATAAAATACAAAAATAATACACAGTAAATTTGTTAAAAACAACTAACTAATGCAGTATTCAATATATCCCATACAAATTTTTTTGTAACATAACATCTATTTTGTGGCAAACAGGTAGTATTGTTCGACGCGCGTTTCGGCGTTGTTTAGAACGCCTTCTTCAGGAACCACAATGTTATCAACAAAATAGGGAGTAGTAAATGCAGTGGATATAGCCCATATCGATCAAAGTCTTGAGGAAACAGTATAAGTTTCAGGACGGTCAGAAAATGAATTTTGTGATGTGGATGGCTTCTTACGCAACTAGCCTGGATAGATGATATGTCTATCTAGCATGTAATGCCTCCATTTTCAGTTTCGGGAAAAACTGCTAGCTGTATTTTCGTAGCGAGAGTAATAAGGCCGGTAAATTAGGTGTACACAATGGCTGCGGGACGCCAGCAGTCTGTTTCAGCGCGGGTCCCGCAGGTTGCAGTTAACGGATATATCAATACCGTTAAGAGAAAACAGGAATTACCCTTCCTATTCCGATTTCTAACGGCACCTCTGACATATCGAAAGCGGCATTCCTCTTTCAGTGAGAGAATTACGAACCGCCCTGAAGGAAGCCTGCATTTTTAATCTCGTCTGACGGATACACCATTTTATCTACGAACACCTAATTTACCGGCCTTATTACTCTCGCTACGAAAATACAGCTAGCAGTTTTTTCCGAAACTGAAAATGGAGGCATTACATGCTAGATAGACATATCATCTATCCAGGCTAGTTGCGTAAGAAGCCATCCACATCACAAAATTCATTTTCTGACCGTCCTTAAACTTATACTGTTTCCTCAAGACTTTGATCGATATGGGCTATATCCACTGCATTTACTACTCCCTATTTTGTTGATAACATTGTGGTTCCTGAAGAAGGCGTTCTAAACAACGCCGAAACACGCGTCGAACAATACTACCTGTTTGCCACAAAATAGATGTTATGTTACAAAAAAATTTGTATGGGATATATTGAATACTGCATTAGTTAGTTGTTTTTAACAAATTTACTGTGTATTATTTTTGTATTTTATTAATTGTTTTTAAACATGGATTTTTGGTGGATTAATTAAATGAAATTTCATACTTTTTTAATTATTGGTTTGGTGTCTTTTTTACTTTTCTTCCCTGATTTATGTTGACCATTAGCCAATTTGTTTACACCAATTACCCAAACACACAGACCATTTTCAACTCAAAGTAAACCCAATCCGCTTCCTTCAGAGCCACGGCACTGAATCGGCTCTAACAAACAGTCAACAACGCACTAACAGAGCTGGACCAATGTGTAAGACTCTGGAACAGTTACTAGATTATCCGCCACTGTTCTTATATGATGCCGATTTCGCACTGAAGGAGCCACTGTGTGCTACTATTAATCAATGTCTTTGTAATGTATTAAAGAAAATGTAAATAAAATAGTTATAAAAAACAGCTGGACCAGAATGAATCCTGCCTTATAATCCTCTAAGACCTCTCGTCAGCTTTCGATATGAACAAATCAGACAGCCTCTCAGACTTACTGTAAGACAGGATGGGGCTATCAGGATCTGTCCTAAAATTGTTTGCCTTGTTTCTCCACAACAGAACTCAAAGGATCAAGGTGAATCAGTCCCAGTCCAATCCCACACAATTCATACTAGGCATCCCAGAGAGGTCCGCGCTCTCACCCACTCCCTTTACCTATTCATGGAACTTCTTACTGAAATTATCTAACATCCACTATCACATGTATGCTGATGACAACCAGCTTTACCTGAAACCCTCCTCCCCAGTTTATATCAGGTCTCTCAACATAACGCTACAAAAAACCCACAACTGGCTGATCAGCAACCACCTCAAACTCAACTCTCCAACAACAGAACTCCTCTCAATCTCCCCTCCCAAACAGTCATGCACCAATGAAGATTGGACAAAGCAACTAAAAGCTCTTAATTGTTTACCATAGGTTATAAATCCCACAAGATGATTGGGAATAACGGAAGAAGAACCTGAATATGAAGGAATACACCAGTACAATTACTAAAGGTGCGAATTACAAATCAATATCCTTAGACAAACAAAGCACTTCCTCCCACCAGACAACTTCAGGTCAGCTGTTCAAGCTCTAATGATTTATTGGCGGGATTATCGAAGTGTAACCCTTTGTGTCTTACCTAGATCTAAGTTGGCTGCACTAAAGGCATCTCTCAACTCTGCAGTAAGGCTTGTCATGGGATCTAAAAGAAACTACATCTCTCCAGTTCTGAAATCTCTTAAATGACTCCCTTATGATGCAAGGATACAGTTAACAATTGTGTGTGTGACCCATAAAGCCCTACACTTCAACACCTAGATGTATCTTGCACGAAAACGTGAGCTTTTTGGCGGCTTTAGATCCTCTAGAAGCACCAAGCACTTGATTGTTCAAACCACAGAAATTTTACACACAAAAAAACCTACAACAAAGCCTTCTCTGGTATTACACCGTGAATTTGGAACTCTCTACCCCCAGCAATCAGATTGAACCCATCGAATGCATCATTCAAAAAAAGAATTTATAGTGCTACTGATGAACAAATCTCTACTCCAGAATCTATAGGACTATTGCAAGCCCAGGTTCAGTACAATATTAGCAGCTATGTTTGTACATGACTGTATATATGCCTAAGTATGTAATCTATGTATATGTCAGCTTGGACCTTGCAATGGCAGCCTCCATACATCAGAAGCTGCTACGACCTATACCAAATATATTTTGTGTGCTTTCTTGGATCTTTTCACATGATCATCTGTAAAGCGCTCTGCTACCCCGTGGGTCATGTTTGCGCTATATAAAACTTTATAAATAAATATCATGGCTCTCAAAACTGTTCTAAAACTCATATCTGGCAGTGAACCTTTAGATGCACGGCTCTCTGAGGGAACCTACAGTCCCACAGCAGAAAATGAAACATGTTCCTGTCCAGCCTCAAGAAGTTGGAATGAATTCCCAGAAAACCGAAGACTGGTCCCTAAGCTTCTATCATATTAAAAGACTATAAAAACCCACCTGTTCAATTTACACCTAGCATCTAGATAGTGCTTTATCTGGAACATTGCTACTGGATCTGATTGTTGTCAATGTCTTTTTGTTAATCTACTATGCTACATCTCTGGTGCGAAGCACTTCTGTGCCTGCCTGGCTACGTCCATGCTACATAAATACCTTTAATAAATACATTAAAATAAATAGGATTCAGATAACCCGTCAATCCTGCACTTCCATTATAGCAGTACATCTACCACTTTATTAACTTTGTGCCCCAGCCCTGGTTTGCACATCTCCCATCTTTTTTCTTTCTAATATTTTTCAGTTGTGCCTCCTCTACTCCCCTAGTATATCCTACTTCTTAAACCTATCAATATCACTTTCATTCACAGATGCACTCACATTATCTCTATGACTTTCTACCAGTCTGTTCTGTTGAGCTCCATCCATCAATTCATCCCTGGGAGTCAGAGAAGAGAAGCTTCAATGATAAGGGTTTGAGAAGGACATGGAACCCAGGAGGTCTTAGGGGGAAATAATTTTTGGTTTGGGCAGAGTAAACTAAGGGAAACGTAGATACGGGGAAAGTGGGACTCCCACAAATGAGTGGCAATGGGCCAAGAAACATAAGCCAGTGCAGGGACACTGCATCTAATAATGACAGAAACAGTGCAAGACATGGCTAGACATGTTACAACACAAGGAGACAGGAAAACAAGAACCCAGGGTGGCTAATTTCTGTTAGCTTTTACAGCCAGGAACAATACTTCCTCAATGATAAACAAAAGAGCCACAAACACGTCACTTGAAAAACTGACACTCAACATAGGTCATTTGAAAGGCCATATGACCCATTACTCCTACGAAACAACACTGCTATAGCTGACAAAGTTTAGGCAGAGGGCCTTAATACCTAAACAGCCACTGCAAACAACCATACAAAGAAAACCAACCACACACAGGTTACATATGAAGGAGGCTAGAAAAAAAAACACCCCCTTTACGACAAACCTATGTGAGGATAACCCAAACTCTCCAAACTACCGACCCACACCAACTTAGTTCAGTAACAAAATCTTCCACAACTAATGTCACGAGGCCAACTAATCAGCCAAAAGCAGAGCAATAGCAATACAGAGTGACAGATCATGGCTCCCATGTCAAGGCACTACATGTACGTTGCTTTTCCATATGGCTCCGATCGGCAAAGCTCTCCCAGGGTATACACATCAATTACTCTCATAGGGATGTGCCCTTCATGCACCTGGCAGATGTCTCTTCTGCACGGCCTCATAACGCTCACAGGTGAGGTGCTCACGGAGATTTATTTTCCATCACAGCACCCTATTCCCTCGGCTCTTCGCGTAGTTCCCTTTCCATACCCCACATTTCATGCGCATATGGTCAATGTTACTCACAGGAATGTAGAGGGTGCCATACTAATGGCGACGTTGTGCTACATGAGTGTCATTTAACAAGAGTAATACAGCATACGCCCAATAACGGGTCTCCTTCCACCACAGTCCTCCCCTCACTATTCCCAACCTCTCCATGCCCCATGGAGGATAACTTAAGTATTCTTCATCCAAGAATGTCTTCTGCATAGCCATGGGAGGGATCCCCTCTTTGTAACACACTATGGGATCTCTCAATCATAATATACACTGGGGCCTCTTCATATTCTACCTTGTCCCAAACCAACATAGGATTTCTTCTCACTAACCTCACCAACGCTCCCATACAAGCTCAGCATGCCGAGGCCCACACAGAGCTTCCTTCCTTACACTACACAAGGGTATCTTCTCTGTACCCCTGCCCCTTTTCCCCAGTACCCACTTTAGATTTCTCATCCCCGTGCTCCTGACAACGCGCCCATCACCAAGACCCCCAGAAGGCACTAGCTAGCCCAACTAAGGCCAAGCCTTTGTCTTCTTTCCTTCCTTCCGGGGGCTCCCAATGGCGGGACAGGCCCACCCGCACCTCGGAGCCGATCATGAAGAAGTCTCCGCCCTCCTCCAGCTGAAACTTAACGGGCTTCTGGCCGAAAGTCTTGCTTAGCGCCATGATCATTCTGGCGGACTCTATGCGCTTTCAGGCCCAGTTCTTCACTCCCGGCTGCCGGCCTCCCTCCGCACGCACAGCGCATGCGCTGCGCATAGGTCACGCGCTGAGGCGCAACGGAAGGGGCTCGTGCATGAAAATCAGAGGCGGCGAATGGAAACCAAAAATTAGTGGAGTAGGTAACGTCCCGCTGTTAACGGCGACTAACTTGCAACATGAATCCTACGTATTTGTTCAATATTATTAACACAAACTATTTGAGACCCCCATTCGTGTTCTCTTTTTTTCCATAAATTAAAGAATGCGTGTTTCCACAGTGTTTCGAAGCTCTTTCTTGTTAAACACAAACACATCACATGAAGTGCCTCTGCTTCTTTTCCACTTGTGTTACTATAGTTTTCAAACGTATTCTTTGGTGGCGTCTTCTATATGGAAAAATACTCCAATCCAACATGGCCGCCACGTTTGCAATATAGTTGGGGGCGGCTTTAGAGAAGGTTTCCTTTTGTGATTGGTCTTTCGGGAGGAGAGATGGGCAGTGATCAAATAATTTTCTCGATAGTTTTTCTCCTACAAGGGTGGGAATAGGATGCTTACAGTGTCCGTGTAGTGTGTGTGCTTCGAGGTGTTGTTTTTATTATTTTTTATTGTTATTATTATTATTATTTTTTAGTTTTATTTATATAGCACGAGCTACACCCGTGGGCATCAGAGCACTTTACAAATTTTACACATAGATCGATTACCGAAAATAATTCCATAGCATAGGACTTTATATGAGTTACATATGCATGGTTTACATCATTTAGTAGGCATATATCAGAAGCGGGAGAAGAAGTCATAACATACAGGACAAGAAGAAGGTAAAGAGGACTCTGTGGTGTCAGGCCTCAGGCCCGCATGGTACCCCAGAGGCCTAACAAGGGCTGCAGAATGTAATATGCCACCCCAGGGAAGCCTCCAAAAATGACGCCACAGGACTGCTACTGCAGCCTGGGTAAGGTGGTGCATGCACCCCTTACTAAGATATAGGTTACCTATATCTACCTTTAAATCACTGCACATAGAAACCTATCAGTCACTCCTGTAGCAGGCCTTACCAATCCTGAAGGCAGTGTGCTTGGGTTCATGTGAGAGGGTGCCTATGCATGAGGAGGACCCCTCTGCAGCCTTCCGAATCTATTCTCTGGGGCTGTTCTGTGATGCACCCATACCATATACTCTTGAGTGCATTATAACCTCACGGTAAATGCTAACTTTGGAATGGCTGCATGGAAATATGTCGGGTTTGGTGTCAAACACTTTGGAATCCTACCCCCCCCCTCCCGCCAGTCCAGGAGGCGGGGGTAGAATTCCACCCTTCTAGAGGGAGAGACATGTACACACTGGTCTAACCGGTAATAGTTTAAAAGAGTCCTGGCATCACAAAATGGATGCTGTAGCCCCAGACACAAATCTGGCCTCCTGCTGCTGACCAAAACTCCAGCAGGGGAGGCCTGGACAATAGGTTTCCTGTCACAGGGAGTTTTAACCACCTCCCAGACATGCTTTAGTGTATTGGGGCTGGGTGGGTGCACTCTGAAAGTGCTTTAAAGTCTGCACTGGGGCACATTTGGTGTCCCTGTGCATAGCCCAGTTCAAACCGGTTGCAGGGTCTACCAGCCCCTGCTCTGGCGCAAAACTGGACAACGGAAATGGGTTTAGCCACCCCTCTTTTCAGACCCTCCCATAGGTGGGTCCCCAGAGTATGTCTAACCCCTTTCTTAGGTATAAGTAAGGAACCGCTGGCAACAGGACTTTAGATAACACCTGGATGAAACTCTGAAACTTAATCCTGGATCTTCCACACTCTACTAAAGACTAGAGGACGGAAGAATCTCCCTTGGGGTCAAGGAGTGACTCCCCTGCTTGGCAGGCACCAACAAAGCATATTGCCGGTCTGCATTTCCAAAGCTCCCGCTGGACTTCAAAGTATTTGCAACACAGGAAGAGGATTTCCAGACTTCTCAGAGGACGACCGAGTCCCCAGCAAATCTTAGACCCGCAGCCCTCGTGAGTGACGTGGAACCGGAACTCCTGGACACTGCCCATTTGCAAGTGCATTGACTTCTCAACTCTCTTGAAGTCGAGCGGTTGGTTACTTGTAGCCCAAGCTCCGAGCACCATCTGCACCAAAGATTGTGGGCCTACACTCCACCAACGTTCCATGAGCCCGCTTCTTGCATTTCCGCTCGAGGCTCCATCGCTATCTCTGGTCCGTCGACTGGTGGGTCCCTATCAAGGCAACTCTGATTTTCCTTGGGCTTCCCTGGTTGCTCCAGACATGCCCTGACCATGCAACTACCGTCCAATTTTGATGCTGCCATATTTTGGGAAAGCGCTTGAAGCCCTGGTTAACAAACAACTTACTTGTCATCTAGAAAGCCATGGGCTCCTCGATTCCTCACAATCAGGGCTTTGAGCGGCGCACAGCACCGAAACGGAAGTAGTTGAAATGGTTGATAACATCAGGCTGGCCTTGGATAAAAGAGAATCAGCTATACTGGTTCTCTTAGACCTGTCATCAGCTTTTGACACCGTCTCCCATTATATTTTGTTACAATGGCTCTGGGAGATGGGGGTCCGAGGTAAGGTCCTGGACTGGTTTAAAAACTATCTAAAGGACCGCTCTACCACTGTGCACCTAGGCTCTTTGACAGCGTGCAGCAGTCCAGTAAGCATTGGAGTTCCTCAGGGGTCTATTTTGAGCCCTATGCTTTTTAATCTTTATGTAATCCAATTGGCCAGGATAATCAGGTTTTATGGGTTCGAGGTAGTATCATATGCAAACGATACCCAGCTGCTGATTACCTTTGGCCTGACCCCACAGATACAATGGTCCAGTTTAAAAACTGTATGACCCACATTGACAGCTGAATGGGCCAAAACAAAGTACAACTAAATAACAGTAAAACCAAGATCATTCTGTTCGGCGGGGGTTGAAGAGCATTGGTCTAGCATCTGGTGGCCTCAGGCACTGGGTTCATGCCCGTCTCCAAAACAAACAGTCTGCAACCTTGGCATTACAATCGACAACAAGCTTTACATGAAAGCCCATGTCAACAGTGTACTGGTTACCTGTTATGGCATCTTGCGGAAGCTACGTAAAATTTTCAAGTGGCTACCAATTGAAATCCGGAAGCCACTTGTGCAGGGCCTAATTGTATGGACTATGGAAATGCTTTACTGGCCTTCATAAATGAAGACCTCCTCTCCAAACTGCAGATTCTGCAGAATACTGCGGCCAGACTAATTTTAGATCTACCTCCAAGGTCGCCTTCATGCCCTAATTTAAAACTCCTTCATTGGCCTCCAATTAGGAAAATAGGGCATTTCAAAATCTTGTGCTTAACACAAAGAAGTATCTATGGCACTGGTTCTGGCTACTTAGAAAAAAAACGTAAAAGATATCAGCCCATCTGAATCTTGAGGTCCAGCTCTACACTTCTACTCACCCCTCTGCGAGTTCGCACTGTGCGAAATGAAGGCCGTTCTTTTTCACAGCTTGCCCATCACCTCTGGAATAAGCTTGCGCTCTATCTTTCGTCCATCTCAGATAATCTGAGCTTTCTAGAATAGAACAATAGCAACACATGAAAGGCATGAGCCATCAACAATCCGCCTCCTTTAAATGTGGAGGAAAATAGGTTCATGAAACTTGAAACATCAAAACGATCTTCGGATGAGCAGGTTGAAGGATACGGAAGAACGAAGGTAAAACCAAAGGCCAGATGACACGCAGTTAAGGAACGTTACCTGAAAAGAGTAGGAAGTAAATATCTCTTGAATGGAAAAATTAGTGTCAAGCTTATCAAGCTAAAAGGAACAAGAGATGAAACAAGTACTGTTAATAAAAAGTACATTAATAAACGGTAACAAAAACAGCATTAAATCATTGTAAGACCACCAAGGGGTAGGATGGGAGGTATAATGTCAGCCTCTGTGTCTTTAATGAAATCCAGATATGAGAATCACAATTTCATTACAAGAACAGAGGCTACATTATGCATGTTGGTAGCTTTGTAAAACAAGATCAGACATAAGTTCAATAGGCTTGCAATAATGACATGCAAAGGTGCTAGCATTTGACCAGTCAGCAGCTTTGAGAATGTCGCCCAACTTACCTCCAGACCAGAGATATTTACTGGCCATAGCACTCCTCTAAGGGAGTGAGCTTGAAAAATGTCTTTATGTCAATACCTGCTAAACTCATAACAGTCTTAACCATTCTAGCAATAGAGGTCGAGGTTATGCCTTTGTGGGGTATAACAAAGGATATAAGCAATTGGTTAACATCCTGAGGGCGAAGAGCAAACATTCTGCAATCTTACTCTCTCATGCAGTCTACAACGCAAAGTTTTAGACATAAATCAGAACGTAGGTAAAAGATTGAATCAGACATAGTCTTTGTTCTTCTATAAATCTCAAATTTGACTCCGAACATGTTATAAGATCTATTCATAATCTCCAGGGTATTAACATCAGAGAGCCTTCTGCATGAGATTATGCATAGTAGCATAGCCAGCTTAACGGAAAGGTTTTTTTCTATTGAGGAGAGTATTAATAGGCCAGTTATTGAAAAGATCAAGGATTAGTTTGACATCCTAAAGACTTTCATATTTAGGTTTATGAGGTCTTCTTAAATGAATGCTTTTCATCACTCTACAAACAATGAAATTTTTAACTACCGTTTTACCATTGACAAGGACATGACCAGCAGAAATAGCTGACCTATAGGAATTGATAGTTCTATAGCTGGGGCGTATATAAAATTGCTTAACAAGGAAGTTGACTATGTCAACAATAGGTGCTTCCAAGGAATTCAGGTTCCTTTCCAGGCACCAACGTACCCAGATTCTCCATATGTTGTTATATCCGTAGTGAGTGCCTGGGGCCCAAGCCTCTCAGAGGAGAGTTGCAGCTGTCGCCGAAAGTCCTGAGATTTCACTGAATCTCCTGACACTCTCCAGGCAAGAAGGGTTAAACTCCTACTCTGAATTAAGGGGTAAACTCCTCCGTCTACGTCTGAAAGAAGATTCTATAGGGTAGGAATTAAGAAGGGGGTTGCAAGCTACTTCTACAGTGGTGGGGAACCATGCATGGGATGCCCAAAAGGGATTTATTAGGACAAGGAAGCACTGATCCTGTCTCACTATCTGAAGAAGTCTCTGAATCATGGCAAAGGGAGGAAATGCGTACACCATGGCTCCTTTCCAGGATTGTAGTAAGGCGTTGACTGCTAGAGCACCTGGGTCGGGCATCCAGTTGAATGTGTTCTCCAGTTCAAAGGTTTAGTCTGCTCGCAAATAAGTGTATCTCTAGAGAGCCCCAGATCTTGTTTAGGGTACTGAACACGGAAACATTCAGTTTCCAGTTGCTGTGATCTAATAGGAATCTTAAGTTCCAGTCTGCAGAGATGTTCGATTTCCCCGGAAGGTATTCCGCTTTGAGAGCGATCTTGTGTTTCAGACAGAAGATCCAAAATTTCTTTGCTAGATTCGAGAGGTCCAGAGGGCTACCGCTGACATGTTGTCCATCTTTAGAATGACTGACCTCCCTTGGAGAGAGTGTTTGAAGCTTATGAGGGCGTAAAGCCCAGCTGTTAGTTTATGTGGTGAGGTGATTCCTCTTGTGACCAGATATCACCAGTGTTCTGATTGAGAAGGCAAGCTCCCCAGCCGTAAAGGCTTGCATCTGATTCTAAAACAAACTCTGGTTTTAAACCAAAGATTGCTTTTCCATTCCGCGCGTATAGGTTCTCAAGCAACCAGGCTAGTTCCGATTTGGCTTCTTGATCCAGACAGATCGATCTCCGTACCAGAGGCCAGATATTAGGGCTCTCGCCTTTACCCTTTGAAGGGCCCG
The DNA here is from genome assembly GCF_964263255.1 of Lissotriton vulgaris. NCBI lineage: Eukaryota > Metazoa > Chordata > Amphibia > Caudata > Salamandridae > Lissotriton > Lissotriton vulgaris. The sequence continues at coordinate 90,074,048 of NC_141699.1, read as the reverse complement.
ATAGTTGAGGGGACCGGGAAAGATGGCTTGGATGGAGGAGTAGAGGAGACCCAGAAGTCTGGCTAGCTCTCTCAAAGATAAGTCTTGCTTTTTCAGGACATGTCTTATTTCCTTCCTGATTTTGGTATCTTTTTGGAAGGCAGTAAAAGGAGACATTTTAATGTGTCTACTGTGTAACCTAGGAACTCCAGAGATCTGGAAGGGGACAGAATTGATTTTTCTTTGTTTATGATGAATCCTAAACTTTCTAAGAGATCCATCAATAACTTCAGGTCTTTGGCTAGTTGTGAAGGATCTTGAGACATTATAAGAATGTCATCTAAGTAAATGATTAAACAAATGCCCCTTATTCTCAGCGCTCATGACCTTGGTGAAGCACCAAGGGGCAGAGGAGAGTCCGAAGGGGAGAGCCTGAAATTGGTAAAGGTGATTTTTCGAGACAAATTGAAGAAAGGGTTGGTGGGATTCGGCCATAGGAATGGTGAAGTAAGCATCCTTTAGGTCCTGTTTGATTAGCCAGTCTCCCTCTAGAAGTAAATTCCTCAAGAGATGGATGCCCTCCATCTTGAAGTGTCTGTAAACCAAATATTTGTTTAGTTCTCCTAAGTTTATGACAGGTCTACAACCTTTGGTTTTTTTTTACAAGAAAGAGTGTGCTTATAAATCATAAAGTTTCAAATGGGACCTCTATTATGGCTCCTTTCTGAAGAATAGAGGAGATCTCCTCCTCTATTATTTTTTGTTGCTCTGGAGAGAGAGGCACGTCTTTCGGGAAAGAAGTTTGGAAAGGTAGATGAGTCAAAATTATCATAAACCCATTGACAATGTTTAAGAACCAAGGATCTTGAGTGATCAATCTCCAATTGTGAAGGAAGTATTTGAGTCTGCCACCCACTTTTTGGGGGAAAGAAGGAGAAGGGAGAGAGGAGAGAGTTCTCACTTGCAGGGTTGTTTGAGATGAAGGTTCCACAGGATCTAAATCCTCTGATGTGTTGGCCTCTAATTCTCTGGGGGTAGAATTGAGGCATGTTGTACTGCTGATACCCTTTTCTGAAACTACAGCATCTTGGAAATGGCCTTTGATTGAAGAGGCTGTAAGAGAGGCCCCATCTTCTGACCCACCCAAAAAGGTTAGGATTGAAAACTCTGCGCATATTCTGCTGTGCCTTGTCCAGGGCGGTGAAAGTGGAGACGTATTTCCCCAAGGAGTAAACCTTTTGGGTTTGCAAGGGTTGTTTTTCTGCCATGTCAGTTAGTTTTGGATTTATTTTAGTCAAAATGAATCTTTGTCTTTCTGCATTAATGCTAGCGTTGGCATTACCCAGTAGAATGAATGCTCTCTGGCTGCATCCCCTGATGAGATTGGTGTTGAGAGGGGTGCCATTGATGTGGCTGTCTTCTGCGAAATCTAGGATTCTGGCTAATGGTCCCAGTATGTCGAGAAGACGGTCTTGGCACCCTTTCAGGGATTTTTCCATCCCTTTTCTTGGATCACGTCCAAGTTTGAATAAACATTTAATGAGTTAAGGGTCCTAATTGGGGTTATAGCAGCTTTTATCCTCAGTAGAAGAACTAGAGGAATCAGCTCTAAGGATATTACGAGTGTCCCTTTCTAAGATGTTTCTTATCCATTTTTTAATTAATTTTGCGACGTGGTCCTGAGGGAACCACACGGAACTTCTTGGGTGTTTCAGATTTAATGGAGAAAACATTTCTTCCCCTAAGGGGTCAAGGATAATGTCCTTAGAGGATGATGGGAGTTCCTCTTATGGATTGTAAAATTCTTGATCATTTTCTTCAAGATCAAGGACATACTCATCAGGTGTGTCTGAGGATTCTATATAATTAGATTTGTTATCTCCCACATTGTAAAGAGCATTATGATATTTTGTGCCGCTAGGGACACCCATATGTTTTGTGTCGCTAAGGACACCCAGATAAGTCGTGCCACTAGGGACACCTTGGGAGTTCGAGGTGCGAGGACCTCCATTAGAAGTTGAGGTGCTAAGACCTCTATGAATTGATGAGGTGCTTGGACCTCCTATATTGCTCTTATCAATGTTTTTACTTTTCTTAAGTCTTTTACCCCTTAATTCAGTGATCTTGTCAGAGTAGGGGTTTGGAATTTCTGAGATTTTGTCATCATCAGGGAGTGACTTTTTAGAGGATATGATCTGACTTAGGTCTCAAACATGCAGGACCTCAATTACTTATGAAGGATTTTTTGCAGGGCTTCATTGTCTATGTTAGGAGTAGGGGCAGAAGCCTTGCTGAGTCAGAGTCAGACATGGTCTATAGGAAATGTGAACTTTTAAAAGTGGCAAAGCCCTTTAATGAAAGATAATTAGGGAGGATTTCCCTTAATAATAGTGACAAGGTTTATAGATGAAGGAATGTCCAGAGAATAATTCCTCTCTTATTATAATTAATGTTGGGTTAGAATGTTGAAAAGGCCAATTAAATGAGGATTTCCTGCTAAAACCCCCCTTTTTTTTATGAATACGTTTGTAAAACAGTAACTACTTGCGGATGAAATCCGAAATAATAAGAGGTAGCGATACAGAGCCGCATTGGAGTGCGCGGCCTGCATCGGTGGAAAGAGATGAAAAACGGGAGTTAAACGAAGACATTAGGTAAGCTCATTATGGCATGAGGAAGTAGAACAAGGATGAAGTTGGAGAATAATCGTTTACACGAAAAACAAAATATTAAGGTTCGAATAAACATCTAAAAATCTTTAAATATATTCAAACATTAGAAATAGTACATAAGCTCAAAGAAAAGGCAGGTTAATCTGGTCAGTCACGCAATGATGGGACTAGGGAAGGGGGTGTAGGGAGATCTCTGTAAATTGGAGATCGGTATAGAGGCAGTAGTAAGGGGGGTGGGTTTAAGCCACACACAAGGGAACTTCAAAATAGAGATAAAAATGAATAATGGTAATGAAAAAAATGAACTTATCTGCTTGGATCCACATTTAAAAGAGGCAGTAGTCCCTCGGACCTTGCTGGTCCACACCGAAGCATTTCTTTGATTCCTCCGTGGTTTGCTGTTGCCAAGGCTTGTTGGGTCCAATCCGGGCACCGACACCGCAGCACGCGGCATCCTTCGTGGGACAGCTCGATTTGAGATCCTGGTCGTCGTCGACTCCTCCTTGTCCTCGTGGCTAAAGAGTCAAGCTTCACCTCTTTCACCTAAAATCACCCGACATCGGTGGGAATTCGACTATCGTGCCCCTGGTCAGTGGTAAGTGATCCAGACTCTGTCCCCTATGCTTTCAGGTTCTTCTCATCTTCGATCCAGGCTTGGATAACCCTGGACACTTTCCACTTGGACGGCAGCAGCACTTTGCAGCAGATCGCCATTGAAAACGATGACGATTTCCGACACCAAAAGACACCTATCCACCCGGCTTCCCTGGGTGAGGTAACTTGAGTACTCCTGTGCTCCCGTGGGTGTTGGCCCGAGAACCCCTTAAGTCTAAAGGGGGTGCTCAATCCTAAGTGTCCTTTATCTTTAAATTTCCAACCTTGACTTTCCCCATGGAAGCTAATGGTGATTCTCACACTGCACTCGTCCTTCGTGAGTCCTCTGTATCACTACCATGGGTGGGTCCTTGTGGCCCCAGCGATTCTACAGGGTCTAGGCTTTGTGTCTAGTCAAGTTGTGGTTCTTATACCACTTTCCTAATATATGGTTTGGTATGCCCCTAGGGCTCAACATATATTGTGCTAATTTACTGTGTGATATTAAGTTTACGGTATGTACTTTTGCCTCTAGCCTCATAAAGAGACTGGATTCAAAGTCAAAGAATTTTATATAGCGCACAAATCACCGTCACTACCTTGGGTTATACCTGATTTTATTTCGAACAGCCATATCTTCAATTCCCTGCGAAAGCGCGATTATCTGAGATGGACGAAAGATAGAGCGTAAGCTTATTCCAGAGGTGGGGGCAAGATGTGAAAAAGAATGGCCTCCGTTTCGCACAGTGCGAACTCACAGAGGGGTGAGTAGAAGTTTAGAGCTGGACCTCTAAATTCTGACGGGCTGATATCTTTTAAGTTTTTTTTCTAAGTAGCCAGGACCATTGCCATAGATACTTCTATGTGTTAAGCACAATATTTTGAAATGCCCTATTTTCCTATTTGGAATCCAATGAAGGAGTTTTAAATTAGGGCATAAAGACAACCTTATAGGTAGATCTAAAATCAGTCTGGCCGCAGTATTCTGCAGAATCTGCAGTTTGGAGAGGAGGTCTTCATTTATGAAGGACCAGTAAAGCATTTCCATAGTCCATGCGGCTTACAATTAGGCCCTGCACCATTGGCTTCTGGATTACAATTGGTAGCCATTTGAAAATTTTACGTAGCTTCCGCAAGATGCCATAACAGGTGCCCAGTACACGGTTGACATGGGCTTTCATGGAAAGTTTGTTGTCGATTGTAATACCAAGTTTGCAGACTGTTTGTTTTGGAGACAGGCACAGACCCAGTGCCTGAGGCCACCAGAAGCTGGACCAATGCTCTTCTGCCCAGCCGAACAAAATGATCTCGGTTTTACTGTTATGTAGTTGTAATTTGTTTTGGCCCATCCAGCTGTCAATGTGGGTCATACAGTTTTTAAACCGGACCATTGTATCTGTGGGGTCGGGGCCAAAGGTAATCAGCAGCTGGGTATCGTCTGCATACGATACTGCCTGGAACCCATGCCTGATTATCCTGGCCAATGGGGTTACATAAAGGTTAAAACGAATAGGGCTCAAAATAGACCCCTGAGGAACTCCAATGCATACTGGTCTGCTGCACGCTGACAAAGAGCCTAGATGCACAGTGGTGGAGCGGTTCTTTAGATAGTTTTTAAACCAGTCCAGGGCCTTCCCTCGGACCCCCATCTCCCAGAGCCACTGTAACAAAATATCATGGGAGACGGTGTCAAAAGCTGCTGACAGGTCTAAGAGAACCAGTATAGCTGATTCTCTTTTATCCAAGGCCAGCCTGATGTTATCAACCATTTCAACTACTTCCGTTTCGGTGCTGTGCGCAGCTCGAAACCCTGATTGTGATGAATCGTGGAGCCCATGGCTTTCTAGATGACTAGTAAGTTGTTTTTTTACCAGGGCTTCAAGCGCTTTTCCAAAATATGGCAGCAGCGAAATAGGGCGGTAGTTGCATGGTTCACTGGCATCTAGGGTAGGCTGTTTTAGAATGGGCCTGACTTGCGCTACCTTCCAGCTTCCTGGTACCACCACTTGGTCTAGAGACATATTAAAGTGATGTGTTTAGAATAAATACATACATTTTATACATATATACCTGGTGTGGTAGTCCTTTCATTTGGTCATTCACTAGATTATTGACTGGTAAAAAAAGCTGCTTTACATTCCTCCAAGACTTAGCCTGAAGGCTGCTACCACTAGGATAGCTTTCAATAAAGGTTGTCTTTAACCTATCATCAATAAGGGTAATTTAGACTGGTGCAAGGTGCCCACTAGAATAGTGGACATTATATGCCAGGCCAACTTCTCACATTGGTGTGCAGCGTATGGGATTCCAGCTTTCCATTGTTTTACCAGAAAATCTCAAGTGATTGTCTAACTGAAAACCACTAAATATACCAGAGGTACATATAATACAAGTTTAAAATACAGTAAGTTCTAGTGAACTTAGAGTTGTGTGTCAAGGGCTTAGCACACTCTTTCTACAGCTCAAGAGAGTTTAGTAGGTTACACTAGAGTAGGTAGGTGCATACTCCACACCATACTAGTGTGTTCAAGGCCAGGAACCAGTGGGTCCCTGCCAGATCTCAGTATGTTACAGGCATCCAAGTATGACACATTCCCATTCTTAGAATTGAGGGCCTTGTGTACTATGAGGAAATTGAAGACATGCAAAAGTGCCAAAGCCCAACGCCTCAAGGAGGTACTCTGTTAGATGATCTTAGAAAGGCTTCAGAGCTTGAAGGGTCAGGCAGTCTGGATGGGGCAGCAGAGGAGGCAGAGCCCAGTGGTACAAACCACCAGGACTCAGACTTTGATGCTGACCAGGAAGGAGAGAATGACCTTGACCTGGGCAATGCAGCTCCTCTTGGAAATGAGGATGAAGGCCAAGAAGGTCCTCTCTTTGTTCTCCCAGGAAGAGTTGGAGGTACACCTAGAGGGCCCAGATCTCCTTCTGTGGAGTCTGACTATGCTGGTGTATCTATAGGGGCCTCTGTCTCTTTTCATAGGAGAGAATCCTCTCAGGAGAAGAGAAAAAGGCTGATGAAGTTTGAGGAAGCCCAGCTGAGAATTAGAAGACAGCAGGTAACCTTAGAAAGGGAGTCCCTAGAGCTTGAAAGAACGAGAAAAAAGATGGGGCTAGAGTTCCATGGTGGCAGCAACTTCCGTAGTGGTAGAGAAAGATCTAATGACCATAGGAATTTAAACAAGATTGTCCCTCCCTACCAGAGTGGGGATGACATCCACAAATGGATAACTGCACTGGAAAAGGCCTCTAAAGTTCAGAGGGTCCCCCAGGAGCAGTGGGCAGCTATCACATGGCTCTCCTTTGCAGACAAGGGTAGAGATAAGCTCCTCACTGTTAGAGAAGAGGGTGCTGATGATTATACGGTCCTGAAGAGTGCTCTGATTGAGGGGTTTGGCCTAACCACTGAGCAGTATAGAATAAAGTTCAGAGATACCCAAAAGGCACGGACTCAAGACTGGGTGGACTTTGTAGATTGTGCTACCAAGGCTCAGGATGGTTGGATAGATGGCAGTAAGGTGTGTGATTTCAAAGGATTATACAACTTAATTATTAGGGAGCAGATCCTTAGTAATTATCAAAACCAGCTTTTCCACCAGTAAAAGGAAAACTGATCCCAGCTGCCCCAGGATTGGCAATAAAGAAAAATGTCCTCCAACTAACACTACCACTCCTCCTGGTACTATATTATGTTATGTTATGTTATGCGTTTTTATTTGGCGCACAGATGCTCCAGCTAAGGAGCGTCCTGGCGCCCGACAAGGCAGCTGCACAACACAACTAAACCAAAAGACACACATATAACACAACTAAGGGAATAAAAAAGTTTTCACCGCGCGGCGAAAGGAAAGCAAATCTCTCATAGCGCGAATTGCCGGGGGCAGGGAGTTCCACAGGACCGCCGCGCGCACTCGGAATGAGCGTCCTCCAGCTCTACTCCGCTTGAAGCGCGGCACAACAGCCAGTTCTAAGTCCGCAGATCTTAGGAGTCGCGCTGGGGAGTAATTCGCAAGGAGGGCCATAAGGATCGTTGCTGGGGACCCCTTCAAAATTTTATAGGCGACACAGAGGACCTTAAACTGGATCCGCTGGGACACCGGAAGCCAGTGCAATGACCGCAGGGTACTGGAGGTAGGACAGAATCTTGGGAGGCCTACCACCGCTCTGGCTGCGGCGTTCTGAATCCTTTGTAGGCGCCCGATCTCTGCCTGATTCAGACCAACCAGCAAGGAACTCGCATAATCCAGCCTGGAGATGACAGTGGCTTGGATCATGAGTTGCCTGGTGGGGGCATCGAAGAACTTAAGCACAGGACGAAGCCCGCGCAGGATGCCAAAGCAGCATGCTGCCGTGCGTTTGGTATGGCACACAAACGTAAGGGCAGGGTCCAGCCAGACCCCGAGGTTCTTAAGCTCGGCGACTGGGATGGGAACAGGACCCAGATCCCCAGGCCACCAACTCTCCCCCCACAGATCCGGCTGTCTGCCAAAAACCATGACCTCGGTCTTACTAGCGTTCAGCTGGAGACAATTAGACGTCATCCAGCTGGCGACCGCCCGCAGTCCTTGTTGAAACCTGGGGGCATCGACTTCGGCATCCCCGCTGATCGTGACCGCTAGCTGGGTGTCATCGGCGTATGACACCATCGTCATGCCCCATTGCCTGACTACCTCAGCTAGCGGCCTAACATACAGATTAAACAGTGTAGGACTCAGCGAGGAGCCTTGGGGGACCCCCAGGTTCAACGGATGGAATTTGGACTGGTAAGGTGGGACGGTCACGCTAAAGGCCCGGTTGGTTAAAAACGACCGGAACCACTGGAGCGCGATACCGGTGACCCCAGCTTCCTCTAGACGCCGCAGAAGGATTGGGTGCGAGACGGTGTCAAAGGCAGCGCTCAGGTCTAATAGCACAAGCGCTGCCGTTTGTCCCGCGTCGAGCACGGAGTGAAGATGCTCCACCATATAGAGCAGAGCCGTCTCCGTGCTATGACCAGCCCTAAACCCATTCTGCGTTTCGTCGAGGATATCTGCGCGGCGAAGATGTTCCGAGAGGACAGCATTTACATGCGCCTCCATAACCTTAGCCGGCCACGGCAAGAGTGAGATCGGCCGATAGCTCTCAGGCTTACTGCCGTCCAGGCTGGGTTTCTTAAGGATAGGCCGAACCATGGCTCGCTTCCACTTTAGTGGGACCTCGCCAGATGTTAACGACGAGTTGATCAAGGAACATAGCGGTGAGATATCATGCACCGCCAGGTCCTTGAACACATCTGGGCAAAGTGGATCCTCTGGGGACCCAGACTTCACTCGACGGGCCAATGTGTCTAGGCTATCAGATGTTAACACAGGTAAGGAATGCAATCCCTCAGATGGTAACGGCTTGGGAGATGGATTAGCCGCGGGAGTGGCCAAAGGAAAGGCCCGATAGATAGCATTCACCTTTTCCAGGAAAAACTCTGCCAATTTTTCACAGTGCTCAACAGAGCTCTGGTACGTCGTTGTTACTTTTTTGGCAGTAAGGTCTTTCAATACCTTGAAAATAGCCTTAGACGGGTTCGAGCTAGTCCTGAATTGCGCAGCATAAAATGCGGCACGAGTTCTGCATACCGCCCGATGATACACTTTCACAGTCGACAGGTAGAGAACTTTCTTCGCGCTGTTATAGGCTTTACGCCAAGCCCGCTCTGCGCGCCTACAGGAGACCTTCAGTGCCCGCAATGAGTCGTCGTACCAGGGGCTGGCTTTGCCAGCTCCAGTTTTACAGTCTACCAGGGGAATAAGGGTGTCCAAAGCCCTGGATACCCAATTGCAAAACCTGTCATAAACCTGATCAGGCGATCCCAAGATGTCAAATGGGTCAGCCGATAGGAGATGGTAAAACTCATCCAGCTTAAGTTTGTTCCAGCGTCGTCTTGGAACCGAGCACCTCACTGGCTTGGGTTGAATAGCCGAAGTAGTAATCCCCCTCAACAGCTTTTACCTGAGTTTAAATACCAGGTGACCAACATTGATAGTGTCAGAACAGATCACCCCATGGCCATAGTAAATCTCAGCTGTGGAGGGGTCTCAGGCCCATAAAGAGTGGCAGTGTCCCCAAACGTACCTGTAGATTTCCTACTGGGAAATGATCTGGAGATTTCAGCCTGGGCAGAAGTTGAACACCAAGCCCATCTGAGAATGCTGGGCATCCCTGAGAGAGTGGGGCTGTGAGGGCCACAGCCCAACCCCAGGACATTTTTGGAGTGATGAAGCATGAAGGAATGGCACACTCTCCACCACAAGAGAGCACGGGGGATCAAGAACAGTCTTCTTCTTGAGACTATAGGTAAGGGTCAGCCTCCTCAGGGAACTGATCCTACCCCTAGTAAAGGAACTGTCCCAGAGGTAGTCTGGCCTGTCCTGGCAACATCTCTGATGGCAGGGGACCCTTCCAAGGTGGTACCCAGTCTGAAGCAGGTAACCCGCCCCTCTCTACCCTGCCTCAGTCAGCCCAGGGCTGCAGAGGTCAGGGAGGTCAGTGAACCCCCCTAGGGCTCCCTGCAAAGAAGAACCCCCCCGCCCCCTTCAGCAGATTATGGGCACCCAGTCTCATAGCCCTAGCCAGGTGAAAATTCCTCAACCCCCTGAGGGATCCCTTTTGACATTGAATAGGGACCACCCTCAGATGGACTCTGTTGGGCAAAGGCAAGCCTGGGACCACCAGGGCTCAAACCTACCATGCCCCTCCAGTGTTCCAACCAAAGGGACCCACCTATTACAATGCCAATAGCTTAATCTCTTGCAAATACGAGACCTATTGTATTTGCACCCACACACAGAGCCACACACACATAAAGAGCCACACACACAGAGCCACCCACACACACACACAGAGCCACCCACACAGTGCCCCCTACACACACAGAGCCACCTACAAAAAAAGCTACCCACACAGAGCCCCCCCACACACACAGCTCCACAAACACACAGAGCCCCCCCCCCACACACAGAGCCTCCCCACACACACAGAGCCCCACACACACAGCCCCCCCACACACACACACACACCCACACACATAGAGCCCCCCCACCCACACACAGAGCCCCCCCACCCACACACACAGATCCCCCCACACACAAACACAGAGCCCCACACACAAACACAGAGCCCCCCCACACACACAGAGCCACCCACACACCCACACAGAGCCCCGCACACACCCACACAGAGCTCCACACACAACCACACAGAGCCCCACACACACCCACACAGAGCCCCACCCACACATCCACACAGAGCCCCACACACACACACACACAGAGCCCCCCTCCACACACACAGAGCCTCCCACACACACACAGAGCCCCCCACACACACACACACAAAGCCCCCCCACACACAGAGCCCCACACACACACACACACACAGAGCTCCACACACACACAGAACCACACACACACAGAGCCCCACACACACTCACACACAGAGCCCCACACACACACTCACACAGAGAGCCACACACACACACTCACTCACACAGAGCCACACCCAGAGCCACACACACACACACTCACACAGAGAGCCACACACACACTCACACAGAGAGCCACACACACACACACACTCGCACACAGAGAGCCAGACACACACACACACTCACACAGAGAGCCACACACACACTCACACAGAGAGCCACACACACACTCACACTGAGAACCACACACCACCTGACTTCTTTGTTATTCCTGTGTGTGCCATGGCTCCTCAAAATATGTGTGCCAATCTGTTCAGAACGACTCCATCTTGCGTGCCATTTTGTAAACATGGGGCAATGTCTCCTGTTATTCCTAATATAGAGATTGTTTTTAATACCTCTAGAATCCCCCTTACCCCCCTGTCCCCTCCTGTCCTGGTTCTTGGTGCTAAGGATGCTGTCAGGCAGGCCTTGTATCCCTGCCCAGGCCAGGTCTGGCATTATAGGGTTTTGATCCCTAAAAGGATTCCAGGCTATTCTCAGATTTGACTGAAGAGGCGGGGGGGCGATAGAAGGGTCAGATCAATGGACGAAGGACAGCCCTTATCGATAAAGGAGGGATAGGTGTCAACTCCTCCCCCCCTCTGTTCTATTCATCAGTCACGCACAATAGACGGCACACGCACATACAACAATTTCAGTACCACAACAGCTGCACATAGACACACCCATGCATTCAAGGGGAAACTGCCACAGACACACATGTACGTACATTCAGAGATGCATACACAGGCACGCAAAGAAAACATGCAGAGACACACTGTGACGCAAACAGACACACAAACATTAGCTGGCTTATACACACAACTACATGGCCAAATGCACTCACAAGAATGTACAGAGGCATGCAGGCACATGACCATAGGCACACACAGAAACACATACATAGACACGTCATTACATACACAGACACGTGACCACATGCACACAGAAACACTTATAGAAATACACACAGATGTACACACACATGAATAGGCACTGCCACCTACACAAGAGTACAGGCACGCAGACATACTTCCATATGTAGATAGACGCAAACAGACACAGGTTTTAGACACAAAAGCAGACAAGCAACTCGAAGCACAACAGACACAGGCACAAAAGTACACATGGAATGGAAGCCCACAAATACAGTAAATGACAACAAGCACACACATACACACACATACACAAAACTGTTGTGAAATCAGATTTACAGCCACACACGCACAAACATCATTTTACACAATTTACGCGAAGTTGTACCAAGAGACAGGCACATCCCTAAACAAATACGCAATACACATTGACATAACCATGGACTTGCGAGGAAATAGGTACTTACGCAAGTATAAACAAATAGAGACATACAACAACCACACGACACAGGCATAAAGACACAGGTCTGCATTGGCACACTGACACACACATACATGCGCTCGCAAACATACGCCTGCCAGGTTACAGACACATCCTATTATAAACAACTCCACATGGTCCTATATGTACACTTACACACCAAGAAATATACAGCTACACAAGCACTTATAGAAATGTCAAAACATACAAACTCAAACTTACATATAGACACAAACTCAAAATTGACCACGGACAAGCATAGACGTACACATATGCACAAACATACACAGACTCACAGGCACACACACTCAGATCCAGAGACACCATGCAACACAACAACACAATCATCCACAGGGCACACACATACAATCACACACACAGACTGACAGACACACATCCTCAGACAGATGCCCAGACACAATCCATCAGACAAACACACAGACCCACACACAAGTACAGATCCAGACACACACTCAGACAGACCCACGCACGCACATCCACGAACGCGCGCCCACACGTAATCAAGTACAAACTGAGAGGCAGGGAAAAGGGCAAGGGTGAACTGTGCAAAGGGGGTGGGGGTGCATCGCTCACACGGGGAGCCTGTATAAAGCTGTTGTTCAAGCATGGACCTACTCCCTAGGCTGAGACTCCGGGGTCAGCAGAACCCGCCCCCAACCTGCCCCTATAAATCTGTAGTTCAGAGATTGGCCCACTCTCTCAGCTGCAACCACGGGTGACCCCAGAACAGGAAGTGAAGGAGTGAATGTGTAACTCCATTTGCTCCAGTAAAACAAGCATTGGAAATGCAATAGGTCTCGCATTAGGAAAGTTTGAGCTATTGGTATTGTAAATGACACTTTTTTTTATTTATGTGTTGGTTTTGAAAGTAGAAAAATTAATAGCTTTGTCAGTTACAATGTCAATAGTTTTAACTTTTGCAAATGTGACAACTATAGCATTTGTAATGCAATGTGTGTTGTATTTACGTGACTTAGATGTCTTGATATTACAAATAACAATGGCTTTTAATTTTGTAAATAATTAATACTTAAATAAAAGTTATTGTAATTTATAATGGCAATAGCTTAAACGTTTGTAAATAACTTTTGTGAAGATTATGTTCAGTGTATTTTATTGTGACGAAAATCCAAGAACATTGCATTTGCACCTAAACACACACAGAGCCACACACACACACACACACATGTGGTAGTGGTGGATCTGGGGGATATGGTCGTGGTGGATGTGGTGGTGGATGTGGTGGTGGTGGTGATGGTGGATGTGGTGGTGATGGTGGTGGATGAGAGAGTGGATGTGGTGGTGGATGTGGTGGTGGTGGAGGTAGTGGATGTGGTGGATGTGGTGGTTGTGGATGTGGTGAAAGTGGTGGTGGATGTGGTGGTGGAAGTGATGGTGGTGGGTGTGGTGGATGTGGTGGTGGTGGATGCGGTGGTGGATGAGGTGGTGGATGTGGTGGTGGATGTGGTGGTGGTGGATGCGGTGGTGGATGTGGTGGTGGTGGTGGATGTGGTGGTGGTGGATGAGGTGGTGGTGGAAGTGGTGGAAGTGGTGGTGGATGTGGTGGTGGATGTGGTGGTGGATGTGGTGGTGGTGGTGGTGGTGCATGTGGTGGTGGTGGTGGATATGGTGGTGGTGGATGCGGTGGTGGTGGATGTGGTGGTGGTGGATGCGGTGGTGGTGGAAGTGGTGGTGGATGTGGTGGTGGTGGTGGATGTGGTGGTGGATGTGGCGGTGGTGGATGTGGTGGTGGTGGATGTGGTGGTGGATGTGGCAGTGGATGTCATGGTGGATGTTGAGGTGATGGTGGATGTGGTGGTGGATGTGGTGGTGGTGGTGGATGTGGTGGTGATGGTGGATGTGGTGGTGGATGCAGTGGTGGTGGATGCGGTGGATGTGGTGATGGTGGTTGCGGTGGTGGGGGTGGATGCGGTGGTCGTGGTGGATGGGGTGGTGGTTGTGGTGGAGGTGGTGGTGGATGTAGTGCTGGTGGGTGGGGTGGAGGTGGTGGATGCGGTGGTGGTGGATGCGGTGGTGGTGGATGTGTTGGTGGTGGATGTGGTGGTTGATGTGGCGGTGGATGTCATGGTGGATGTGGAGGTGATGGTGGATGTGATGGTGGATGTGGTGGTGGTGGTGGATGTGGTGGTGATGGTGGATGTGGTGGTGGTGGATGCGATGGATGTGGTGATGGTGGATGCGGTGGTGGTGGTGGATGCGGTGGTGGTTGTGGATGGGTTGGTGGTTGTGGTGGATGTGGTGGTGGATGTAGTGGTGGTGGGTGTGGTGAATGTGGTGGTGGTGGGTGCACCTACACACACACAGAGCCACACACACACACACATATAGATGTGGTAGTGGTGGATCTGGGGGATATGGTGGTGGTGGATGTGGTGGTGGATGTGGTGGTGGTGGTGATGGTGGATGTGGTGGTGATGGTGGTGGATGAGGGGGTGGATGTGGTGGTGGATGTGGTGGTGGTGGTGGTGGTGGTGGTGGATGTGGAGGTGGTGGTGGATGAGGTGCTGATGTGGTGGATGTGGTGGTGGTGGATGTGGATGTGGTGAAAGTGGTGGTGGATGTGGTGGTGGCAGTGATGGTGGTGGGTGTGGTGGATGTGGTGGTGGTGGATGCGGTGGTGGATGAGGTGGTGGATGAGGTGGTGGATGTTGTGGTGGATGCGGTGGTGGTGGATGCGGTGGTGGATGTGGTGGTGGATGTGGTGGTGGATGTGGTGGTGGTGGATGAGGTGGTGGTGGAAGTGGTGGATGTGGTGGATGTGGTGGTGGATTTGGTGGATGTGGTGGTGGTGGTGGATGTGGTGGTGGTGGATGCGGTGGTGGTGGATGTGGTGGTGGTGGTGGATGGGGTGGTGGATGCGGTGGAAGTGGTGGTGGTGGATGTGGTGGATGTGGTGATGGTGTATGCGGTGGATGTGGTGGTGGTGGATGCAGTGGATGTGGTGATGGTGGATGCAGTGGTGGTGGATGCGGTGGTGGTGGTAGTGGTGGTTGTAGTGGATGTGGTGGTGGATGTAGTGGTGGTGGATGTGGTGGTGGTGGATGTGGTTGTGGTGGATGTGGCGGTGGATGTCATGGTGGATGTGGAGGTGATGGTGGATGTGGTGGTGGTGGTGGATGTGATGGTGGATGTGATGGTGATGGTGGATGTGGTGGTGGATGCGGTGGATGTGGTGGTGGTGGATATGGTGGTGGTGGATGCGGTGGTGGTGGTGGATGCGGTGGTTGTGGTGGTGGTGGATTGTGTGGTGGTTGTGGTGGATGTCATGGTGGATGTGATGGTGATGGTGGATGTGGTGGTGGATGTGGTGGTGGTGGTGGATGTGGTGGTGATGGTGGATGTGGTGGTGATGGTGGATGTGGTGGTGATGGTGGATGTGGTTGTGGTGAATGTGGTGGTGGATGTGGCGGTGGATGTCATGGTGGATGTGGAGGTGATGGTGGATGTGGTGGTGGTGGTGGATGTGATGGTGGATGTGATGGTGATGGTGGATGTGGTGGTGGATGCGGTGGATGTGGTGGTGGTGGATATGGTGGTGGTGGATGCGGTGGTGGTGGTGGATGCGGTGGTTGTGGTGGTGGTGGATGGGGTGGTGGTTGTGGTGGATGTCATGGTGTATGTGGAGGTGATGGTGGATGTGGTGGTGGATGTGGTGGTGGTGGTGGATGTGGTGGTGATGGTGGATGTGATGGTGGATGTGGTGTTGGATGTGGCGGTGGAGGATGTGGTGGTGGTGGATGTGGTGGATGTGGTGGTGGATGTGGCGGTGGACGTCATGGTGGATGTGGAGGTGATGGTGGATGTGGATGTAGTGGTGGATGTGGTGGTGGTGGTGGATGTGATGGTAGATGTGGTGGTGGATGTAGTGGTGGTGGGTGTGGTGGTGGTGGTGGTGGATGCGGTGGTGGTGGATGCGGTGGTGGTGGATGTAGTGGATGTGGTGGTGGTGGATGTGGTGGTGGATGTGGCGGTGGATGTCATGGTGGATGTGGAGGTGATGGTGGATGTGGTGGTGATGGTGGATGTGATGGTGGATGTGGTGGTGATGGTGGATGTGGTGGTGGATGTGGTGATGGTGGATGCGGTGGTGGTGGTGGATGCGGTGGTGGTGCATGGGGTGGTGGTTGTGGTGGATGTGGTGGTGGATGTAGTGGTGGTGGGTGTGGTGGATGTGGTGGTGGTGGGTGTGGTGGATGTGGTGGTGGATGTGGTGGTGGTGGTGGTGGTGGTGGTGGTGGATGTGGAGGTGGTGGTGGATGAGGTGCTGATGTGGTGGATGTGGTGGTTGTGGATGTGGTGAAAGTGGTGGTGAATGTGGTGGTGGAAGTGATGGTGGTGGGTGTGGTGGATGTGGTGGTGGTGGATGCGGTGGTGGATGAGGTGGTGGATGAGGTGGTGGATGTGGTGGTGGATGCGGTGGTGGTGGAAGTGGTGGATGTGGTGGATGTGGTGGTGGATGTGGTGGTGGATTTGGTGGATGTGGTGGTGGTGGTGGATGTGGTGGTGATGGTGGATGTGATGGTGGATGTGGTGGTGATGGTGGATGTGGTGGTGGATGCGGTGGATGTGGTGATGGTGGATGCGGTGGTGGTGGTGGATGCGGTGGTGGTGCATGGGGTGGTGGTTGTGGTGGATGTGGTGGTGGATGTAGTGGTGGTGGGTGTGGTGGATGTGGTGGTGGTGGGTGTGGTGGATGTGGTGGTGGATGTGGTGGTGGTGGTGGTGGTGGTGGTGGTGGATGTGGAGGTGGTGGTGGATGAGGTGCTGATGTGGTGGATGTGGTGGTTGTGGATGTGGTGAAAGTGGTGGTGAATGTGGTGGTGGAAGTGATGGTGGTGGGTGTGGTGGATGTGGTGGTGGTGGATGCGGTGGTGGATGTGGTGGTGGATGTGGTGGTGGATGTGGTGGTGGTGGATGAGGTGGTGGTGGAAGTGGTGGATGTGGTGGATGTGGTGGTGGATGTGGTGGTGGATTTGGTGGATGTGGTGGTGGTGGTGGATGTGGTGGTGGTGGATGCGGTGGTGGTGGATGTGGTGGTGGTGGTGGATAGGGTGGTGGATGTGGCGGTTGTGGATGTGGTGGTGGATGTG
Source organism: Lissotriton vulgaris (assembly GCF_964263255.1). NCBI lineage: Eukaryota > Metazoa > Chordata > Amphibia > Caudata > Salamandridae > Lissotriton > Lissotriton vulgaris. Next base: position 90,056,817 of record NC_141699.1, on the reverse strand, counting down.
GCGGTGGATGTCATGGTGGATGTGGAGGTGATGGTGGATGTGGTGGTGGATGTGGTGGTGGTGGTGGATGTGGTGGTGATGGTGGATGTGGTGGTGGATGTGGTGGTGGATGCGGTGGATGTGGTGGTGGTGGATGTGGTGGATGTGGTGATGGTGTATGCGGTGGATGTGGTGGTGGTGGATGCGGTGGATGTGGTGATGGTGGATGCAGTGGTGGTGGATGCGGTGGTGGTGGTAGTGGTGGTTGTAGTGGATGTGGTGGTGGATGTAGAGGTGGTGGATGTGGTGGTGGTGGATGTGGTTGTGGTGGATGTGGCGGTGGATGTCATGGTGGATGTGGAGGTGATGGTGGATGTGGTGGTGGTGGTGGATGTGATGGTGGATGTGATGGTGATGGTGGATGTGGTGGTGGATGCGGTGGATGTGGTGGTGTTGGATATGGTGGTGGTGGATGCGGTGGTGGTGGTGGATGCGGTGGTTGTGGTGGTGGTGGATTGTGTGGTGGTTGTGGTGGATGTCATGGTGGATGTGATGGTGATGGTGGATGTGGTGGTGGATGTGGTGGTGGTGGTGGATGTGGTGGTGATGGTGGATGTGGTGGTGATGGTGGATGTGGTGGTGATGGTGGATGTGGTTGTGGTGGATGTGGTGGTGGATGTGGCGGTGGATGTCATGGTGGATATGGAGGTGATGGTGGATGTGGTGGTGGTGGTGGATGTGATGGTGGATGTGATGGTGATGGTGGATGTGGTGGTGGATGCGATGGATGTGGTGGTGGTGGATATGGTGGTGGTGGATGCGGTGGTGGTGGTGGATGCAGTGGTTGTGGTGGTGGTGGATGGGGTGGTGGTTGTGGTGGTGATGGTGGATGTGGTGGTGGATGTGGTGGTGATGGTGGATGTGGTGGTGGATGTGGCGGTGGAGGATGTGGTGGTGGTGGATGTGGTGGATGTGGTGGTGGATGTGGCGGTGGATGTCATGGTGGATGTGGAGGTGATGGTGGATGTGGATGTAGTGGTGGATGTGGTGATGGTGGTGGATGTGATGGTGGATGTGGTGGTGGATGTAGTGGTGGTGGGTGTGGTGGTGGTGGTGGTGGATGCAGTGGTGGTGGATGCGGTGGTGGTGGATGTGGTGGATGTGGTGGTGGTGGATGTGGTGGTGGATGTGGCGGTGGATGTCATGGTGGATGTGGAGGTGATGGTGGATGTGGTGGTGATTGTGGATGTGATGGTGGATGTGGTGGTGATGGTGGATGTGGTGGTTGTGGTGGTGGATGCGGTGGATGTGGTGATGGTGGATGCGGTGGTGGTGGTGGATGCGGTGGTGGTGGTGGATGGGGTGGTGGTTGTGGTGGATGTGGTGGTGGATGTAGTGGTGGTGGGTGTGGAGGATGTGGTGGTGGTGGGTGTGGTGGATGTGGTGGTGGATGTGGTGGTGGATGTGGCAGTGGATGTGGCGGTGGATGTGCATGAGTGTTGTGCGGAGTCTGCAAATTGGGATGAGAACACATTGATGTCCGGTATCATTAGACGAAAAGCTGAACTCGAGGAGGAGGCTTCTGTCAGAGACGGCGCAGAAGGTGCACTGCTTCCTTAATTATCTGTTTTACATCTGTGCAGGGAGCAGGAGGGCGGGGAAGAGTGGGAACAGCAAATGTATCTTTGCCGAAGTTAAATGCGCAATATTTTTCCTTTATGTCAATTTTGTTCCCATCCTGTTTCCCTTTGAGTAGCCGTGCGTTTTTTCTGCATTCGGGCAGGGTGGTGAGCAGAGGCCGTTTAATATCCTCTGGGAAAGTGCTTCAGAAGACATTTGCAGTGCTGAGGTTACCCCAGCCACAGCCTTGTCTCCTCACCATGCTCCAGATATTGAACTTCCCATAACTACAATTACAGCAGGAACCACAACATGCCGATCTGAGGACTGTTCAGCAACACCCATTCACCCGGAGTTGTGTTTAAAGTTAAAAAAAAAGTAAACACCGCCTTCGGCTGCCGGCAGTGAAAGTGAAAGTATGGCCGGCCGGCCGTGTCTCGGGGAAAATACAGATTTAAAAGTGAACAGTCAATATTTGCCAAGAGCTTTCCATTTCACTGCAAGAAGCGTGGCTAGAATTTGCACTTTCGCTAAAGCACTTTAGGCACGCTGAAGGGCGAGGGAGGCGAGGGAGGGAAGAGAAATACGAGACGGCTTTTGTTCCCATCCTGTTTCCTTTTGAGTAGCCATGCGTTTTTTCTGCATTCGGGCAGAGTGGTGAGCAGAGGCCGTTTAATATCCTCTGGGAAAGTGCTTCAGAAGACATTTGCAGTGCTGAGGTTACCCCAGCCACAGCCTTGTCTCCTCGCCATGCTCCAGATATTGAACTTCCCATAACTACAATTACAGCAGGAACCACAACATGCCGATCTGAGGACTGTTCAGCAACACCCATTCACCCGGAGTTGTGTTTAAAGTTTAAAAAAAAAGTAGACACGGCCTGTGGCTGCCAGCCGTGAAAGTGAAAGTACGGCCGACCGGCCGTGTCTCGGGGAAAATACAGATTTAAAAGTGAACAGTCAATATTTGCCAAGAGCTTTCCATTTCACTGCAAGAAGCGTGGCTGGAATTTGCGCTTTCGCTAAAGCGCTTTAGGCACGCTGAAGGGCGAGGGAGGCGAGGGAGGGAGGAGAAATACGAGACGGCCTGGCAGCCGTGAGACGTGTGAAGCAGGGGGCGGGGGGAGCGGATACCTTTGAAGTGAAGCTAAGCTTCACTTCAAAGGCTTGTTGGCACAGCGCACGCTGGGGGATGACTGTGGGAGAGAGGCTGGTGTCTGTGCACGCGCTTTTTATGGCAATGCACATGCGCATTGAGCGAGCTTTTCACGGGCACTTCATGGAATCGCCGATCTCGGTAAGCTCTGGTTAAGCCCCTTTATATCTCGCTCTGCTCAATGCGCATGCGCATTGATAGGTCACGAGACCTAAAAAGTGTGTTACTCCGACTCGAGCCCTGATGCCTCCAGAAACCAGATTGAATCCCTCAACGATGTCTTTCAAAAAAATAAGTTAATGCACTACTGGTGAATACTTTCTAAACTAGAAATGTACCTACTCAGCCCTTGGTACCATGATATGATACTTCCTCTTCACACACTTCTTCCCTCTTTTTATGGCCTCTCTCAGCTTGGCACTGCTACAGCCTGTTTTGTTCCTAAACATATTGTTGGATTCAACACCCTTGTTTGTTATTGCTTATATATGCTCTTGTATATTGACTTTTTTGGCGTTGCAATAGTTTGGTCCACCTGTGAACATCTGCATCTTGCACCTTCACGTTTTTGTTTTGCTCTACTTGTCTCCCTCTCTTTTGTCCCTGGATATTTGTAAAGCTCTCCGATATCCTCTTGGGTCATGTTTGTGCTATATAAAACTCTATAAATAAAATAAATGCAAGGGTTCAACTCGAGCGCCTGGAGACACTTGCTTAGTTGTGTGCTATATAAGTGTTGTTCTCATTCTGTATTGGGTAAATAGCCCTGGATATTAGAAAACGATTGATACGTCAGCATTCTATTTGACCACTGAAAGGTAGGTCATGTCGGTGTTCTATAATGACGCTGACACGTCACAAACTGCTACAATTGTCAGTTTCCTGCAGTGGAGCTGGAAAACGTGTAATATAGTGCTTTTTTATACCCGTAGTGAATGATACTATGACGGAAGCATATAAAGACATCACAGCTATGGTTACCAGAAGAACATACATCAATGGGACTTGACTGTCACATGCCTTGGCTTCCATTTAACCCGGTGATGCATTCTGGGAGCTGTAGTTTTGGTCATCTGAACCAATTGGACTTGGACTAACACGCCTGGATAAAATATTTAAAAAATAAAACCCTATGCATGAAAACGTGGAAGGCCGATGATAATGTGGCATAGGTAACACTTCACAGCGCCCTCCTGGGAGCTCAGTATTGTGGAGAGGCACACGGCACTGTTGTGATGACACAGCACTCTTGCGTGATGGTCCCTCGAGCAACCCTGGGGCATCAGGTGCTCCTCGCGCTTATTTACAAGCCTCCTGCGCCACTTTTGCGTCACTTTTCCAATGTTAAATGTGACGCAAAAGTGGCGCAAGGGACTTGTAAATCTGCCCCTCGTCTTTATCAGCGCTCTTGCCTGGAGGACTGTGCCACTGTGCTGCTCGTCATTAGAACCGGCTTAGTTGCCTATCCCGCACATGCGCAATAAGTCCCCAGCAGATGCCTTTGCAAGGTGACCTTGGAACCAAGTCAGCCCTACAAGCCTTACCTCTGAAATCGAGTCCTCCTCTTTACAGAGCACCGAAGTTTCCCAAGTTCAGGGTTTACTATTCCATCCAGTCCAGGTTTTGTGTTTTCCCTTTTACATTCTTCAACTTATAGTTTTAATTCTATGAGGGAGAAAACAAGAGCAGTAAGTCCCAGAATGCAAATTAAAAAAAGTTCTTGTTTGAAATACTCACGTATAAACCCGGGATCTCAGTTTTACTTTCAAAGGGAAAACAGGATCAGGTGACCCCATGTCACAGCAGATGCTATGCCCCAGTCAGGCCTTTTATTTGAAACGAAATGCATTCTGGGAGTTGGAGTCTTGATTCACATCCATGACACGAGCTGTGGTTCATTTCCAGATGAAAATGTTTTGTAAATAGTAAAAGTCAGGGTTTGATAACCAATCCTCCAAAAAAGACCGTATGTTTTAATCATTATGAAAGTCCGGGTTCAAGTGTGGGTGAACACTGAGTAATAAAGTACTAACTGCGTGTTGAGAGCATACCCTTGTAGTATGTAGGGTGTTTCCCTTTTATATTTATTTGTATTGCATCATTAAGGAATGTTAAATCTTAGATGTTCCTGTAGGAATTCGATGTGAACAGTCGTGGGTCCTTGCTATGAATAAATCTCCTACTAATAAATAAATCTTCTACTAATTATCTTCAAAACGTCTTGTATATCTTTCTACATTGGATACTTAACTTTGGATACCTGCAACAACCCTGCGTAAGATGCTGCAACTTCTCAGCGTGCACACATACCCCCCAAATCACCTCGAGAGAGCGGAACTCTCACCCTGCACACGTGCCCCCCTCCCCCTCCCCCTCCAGTGAGGGTCGAACCCTCTCGATCTACAGATCCCCCCTCCAGTGAGGACCTGTGCACCCACTCCCCTCCCCCTCTGGTGAGGCCTGCAGCGGTCCCAGCCGCACCTGCAGCCCCTCGGCCTCTGTAAGAGCCCGGCCGCGGGGAGGGTGGGATGTATTTTTTGTTTCTCAGACAAGTGTCTCCGACCCCCTTGGGACCATGAGCAGCCCAGACGCCCCTCTGTCTCCAGCCCACCGGCCCCGGCTGACCCTCAGGGGCCCACATGGCCATCCCCCCCTCCCTGCCCAGGGGCGCCTTCACCCGCTTCTACTGGGTCCCGGGGGGGCAGGACCCCTTTAACATCGGGGGGGCCGCCAGAGAAGGGGCATCCTTCCCCAGGTAAGAGGGCTATTGACGTGGTAGCAGGAAAGACTGGCGTGGGAGTGATAAAAACCATGACCTAGCCCCTGGCTGAGTAAAGTGACACCCCCCAAGGACCGTAGACGCTGGCTCACAGGGGGATGCAACCCTCTGGGAGTCCCTTCAAGGCGGGGGGTCGGGCTCACATACGTCCTTTCGATGCTTTTCTTGCTGCCCCCCAACACTTCTTGTAGAGTTTCTATTTGTCGAGGCTGTCCCTCAAATCCCCCCTCTTAAGTCTTCCATGTTAATATTGCCACTATGCAGTGGAACGTTTTGTCAGAGCAGAGTTGCCGTTGATGCGGCAGGTGCATTGGCACCGGAGCCCAGAGTCGACCCACTGATCTCTGTATCTTGCTGTAGTTTACATTCCAAATTGTGGGCGGGGGCGCATTTTCTTTCTTTATCCAGGGCCACCACGCACAGACTAGTACGCTACTGAGTCTCGTGCCCTCAGCGAACGAAATACAATCACTTTATTGTATTATCGTTTTCTAAAATCTTGGCAATAAAAGCATATTACCTGATTTAAATCTGGCTCCGCATGTTAGGAAACTGCTTGTCAATTTAATCAAAATGTCTGAGATTGACCCAAAAACCTCACTGCCCGGACATGTTGGGAGGAGATGTAACCAGGTCCGAGCTGAGGGCTTAGTAACTGGGGACTCGGGTTCGAGTCCCGGCGTGGGTTCAACATCCTATGACTGTGCAAATAAAGTAACCTTTTGCTGCCGAAATAAATAACAAAATAAAAACAAGCAGGTTAGATAGCGTTTATGTGTCCAGGGCAAAGGTTTACGAGAGGCTCATTGCTCACCGCGTGAACTCTGATACTCAAATAGAAGCTTGCAGATTGCAGTGTGATAAGGACGCGCGCGGGCACTTTGCTTGTTTTGCACCATCATTAAAGCTGTTATTACAAGACACGAAGACACAGGTGTGCACAGGAACGGCATAGACGTGACTGAACTCTCATGTGCAAGGGAAAGCCTCAGAGCTGCCGTGCTGACCTCAATGAGTGCCTGAGGATGACTTCTTCCGGTGGCGGTCAGCCTGAAATGGCTGCCACAAAGCTCCGACATTTTCGCGATTCGGGGGCGTGTTTTTGCAGTTGAGTGACGGATGACGTCACGGCTTAAAAACTGCAAAAAAACACGCCCCCGAATCTGCTAAAGACGGGGCCTGAACCGAGTGGCGCCCCTCTCCTCCAATGGCTGGCCAACATTTCCGAGGCCAGCCAATGGAGAAGAGGGGCAGGTTCAAGCCCCCATACTGGACAACATTAAATCTTCGGCTCCACCCACTGCTTACAGCAGTGTGGACGAGGCCTCGACCTAAAAAAGAAAATGCCGACCATGTCATTTCGAAAATGTGCGCATGTGTTATGATGCCTTTGTGTGCTTTCATGATGACGCATCTGTATGCTTGCATAACTCATCATGCATGCACACACCTTGTGAATAAAATAACCAATTCTGGCTGCGTCTAGGCACATTTTTTTTTCTCCCTTTGGCCATGCTGCACAGCATTGGCAACAAATGCTTTATGCTGATGCTGCACGGCATCGCCAAAAGGCATTGGCAAAGGTGAGACCTATTCGCTTTACCAAAGCTTGTTGTTTTTGTTCAGTCATCCTTGTATGTTTAACTTTTACATTTAACATTTTTATTGCTAGCATACAGCTTCCACGTTTGCACAGCAACGTCTTTTTTTTTTTTTTGTTTTTCATTTTTGTAGCATACATTTGCAATACTTCTTCCCCAAACGATCCCTGGAAGAAGCCAGCGACTCCGGGGTTGTGCTACAGATATCATTTTGTTTTTAGGTAAGAGCCAACAGATAACGCGTTTCAACTCACGAGAGTCACATGACCACAACAATTCATTTTGGCCTTTAAATAATACGTCAGAGCTACGGTGCTTGTCATAGATCATAGACACTCATTCAAACTCTACGGGCATGTGATACAACAGTGACTGTCTGAGGTAACAAAAAGATGATGGTTAGAAAATGTACATAAAATATATCACTTGATCAAGCTTGAAAATATACATTAATCTGAAAGACAAACTGGACAAGTATAAACAGAAATATATTATACAGTACTTTTTCTATAACGCTGGTATTCAGAAAGACTTCATTTCCCATAGTGCCTTGTAACCTTGACTAAAATGACAGTCGGAGCTAATGTGTTGAGTTTCAATCTACATGTTAATCATATCGGTACATGGGCTACACAGATGTATTTGTCCTATCACTGTATCTTGTAGTGATGGATACCTAGGAGCTCTGATTATTTTCTAAATGTACGAAAATTGATAAAAGGTACAGTGGACATACTTATTGGTCAATTACTAAAATATCTGGGTATGGCAATACAAATCATGTTGACCCACGATGGTGATACTTCTTAGTGCAGTTTATCCCTAAGTCCGTAGTGTTCCTACTTTTAAACATAGCCATACAAAGAATCTACAAATAGACAAAATTAGGTATAAAGTTAATTCACGCTACCAATCTCTATTTGATACGTAACATTTTTTTTTTTTTTTAAATCTTGTATAGCGCATGGCTACCCCAGCAACGGGGCGTCCCAGCGCTTGCGGACATGCCTACCACTAATGCGACAGAGGGTGTATTAGATGGATGCAAACAACCAAGTTTTTATAAGTTTGCGAAATAACAGATGATTTGAGGTGGCTCGAGCTTTTAAGGGGATGGAATTCCAAACTTTAGGGGACAAATATCTGAAGGAGCGGCCACCAGCTCTGCTCCTCCGTATCTTAATGGTGCGTGCTGAGAAAAGGTCCGCTGAGCGAAGTGCGCGCGTAGGGGTATAGAAGGAGCATAGTCCTTGAAGAGTTTGGGGGCCGGCGCTATACAAGATTTTATGGGTAAGACAGAGGGTTTTGAATTGAATGCGTTGCTTTATAGGCAACCAATGTAATCGCCGAAGAAAAGGGGAAGTGTGACAGGTTTTGGGCAGAGCAAATAAAACACGAGCAGCGGCATTTTGCGCTCTTTGCATCCTATTTATTGTGGTCTTGTTGGATCCTAGCATGAGAGAATTGCAATAGTCCAGGTGAGAAAGGACTGACGCCTGGACTATGAGTTGACGAGTTGGGGGTTCGAAGAACCCCAAGATGTGTCTGAGAGAGCGCAGGCGCCCGTAGCAGATGCCCGCCACTTTTTTGGCATGGGAGTCCAAATTGAGCGAGTTGTTAAGCATCACTCCTAGATTTTTTACCAGCTCCTTGGGTATGGGAGCTGGTACCAGCGCAGGAGGCCACCAGTGCTCATCCCATGTCTGTGTGCCATTGCCAATCAGAAGTACCTCTGTTTTGGAGGAGTTTAATTGAAGACAGTTGTTAGATAGCCATTTAGAAATGGCCAAAATGTCTTCTTGAAACTTCATTTGGTCTGTCACATTGTTGTTGGAGAAGTTAAAGATAAGTTGTGTATCGTCCGCATATGATATTAATTGTATCTTACGTTCCCGGGCCATCACGGCCAGGGGGCGGACGTACACATTAAACAATGTGGGACTGAGCGCAGACCCCTGAGGCACCCCACATTCAAGGGGGAGCCTACTGGATGAGTACGGATGGGAGTGCACCTGGAAGGAACGGTCAGATAGAAATGACACAAACCAATCCAGAGCCGTTTCCCTGACTTCGATCTCCCACAGTCTCTCAAGCAGTATCTTGTGGGAGACCGTGTCGAAAGCCGCACTAAAATCCAGCAGAATCAGAATGGAGGTTGCGCCCATATCCAATGAAGCTTTTAGATGTTCTGTAGCTGTTAGCAAGGCCGATTCCGTGCTATGATTCGCATGGAACCCATTTTGGGACTCATCCAGGATCTCATTGGACTCCAGGTAGGTAGTCAGGGTGTGGTTGACATGTGCTTCTGCCACTTTTGCAAGGTAGGGAACCAGTGATATGGGGCGGTAGCTGTCAGGCCGGGAGATGTCTAGAGATGGTTTCTTCAAGAGAGGCACCACTTTGGCATGCTTCCATGATTTAGGAATCGAGGCTAGCTGAAAGGACTTATTGATCAAGTCTCGTCCAGCCTGCCAGGTGGAATCACGTAGAGATCTGAACAGTTCAGGTTTAATAGGGTCGTCTGGGGATCCTGATTTTACTCTAAGTGTAAGATGTTCCATCTCTGTTGACTCTAAAGATGGTATAATAGAGAGGGAGTGAGGGAGAATAGCTTGGTCACTAGTAACATCATTAATTTATCTTCTATATCCTCAAAACAATATTTTACTCTGATCATAAACCCAACATTTTTCTTCCTCCAACTCAGTGAACAACAATAGAGGCACTAGATAATACGGAGTAAGAAGGCACCACATCTATGTGTGATATATAACAAATACAAAAAACTGAAGTTGATTATAACAGACAGCAGTCCCATGTCATTTCATAGATACCTCAGGCCTTCTATTCTACAGTACATCTGTAGTCCAGGCATTATCAAAATGAAATAAAAGCTCAAACTGCACCATTTGGTGAGGCAACTGTATGTGGTGAAGTGAAAATAAAGAAAAAGAATAAATAAAGAAAAAAAGAAAAAAGATCAGAAAATAAAAAATCAGAAAAGATTGAATGATAAGCAGCAATCAGATAAGCTCATTAATGTGGGTTTAATTCTTCATCGTTATTCATCACATCAGGGAATAGACATCCTGCGGAGAACCCTTGCCCTGTTCCCTCTTATAGGATATTTCAGTATACCACTTTTTACAAGGGCATGTTATAACATAAACCCCCAAATCGGTCTTTTTTATTTTTTTATTTTTTTAATAACTTTATTCGGTTAATCAATGATAACCATAAAAGTACACACAAAAAGTTCATTGGAAAGAAGTATCATACATAAAATGTACATTAAAGGAAAAAACCATTTTAAGTTAAAAAGTTTAAAATTCATATATACAAATTGATTTTCGTAATCTAAAAACATTTTTTAAAAATCCAGAAGTAGATGCCACAGTTAATACCGTATCCAATTTCTGGATTTCTAAAAAAGCTGGGCGACAACATTTCACTTTCATCTCCTTTAGGATTGGGATAATCAATTTCCTTCGGAGCAATATATAACATTTACAAAAAAATAAAATATGGATATCCGATTGGGTTGAGAGATCATCACAGGGACACTTAATTAAATCATGGGACCAGATATTCATAACAGGGAAACTGAGAACTCTAAAAAGAATATTTAGCCTGAACCGTGTAAGGGCAAACCTCTCATAATTATTCATATGTAGGGTTGAATATGGCTGTAGTTTGTCCTGAGTCAATATTAATTGATGTGAGCGTACAGTCTTTTTCTTTGTTTCCTCGCTTGCTCTTTTATCTTCAAGATACTTCATACATTGTTTTTTCAGTATCTTCCTTGGGATATTGCTCATTGTAAGGGGATCATCATAGTATTTCTGGCAGTCCATTTTTACAAGGAAATCTTTCACATAGGTAAGCCATTTAATCCTACTCATGTATTCTAAACTTAAAGCATCCATCAAGATAGTGCGATTCAGTACACACTCGTCGGTAGTCCAGACCCTATGCCAAAGAAGTATAGGCTGGGCTTTAATTATATCTTCGATGTATGGCTGACCGCGTTCAGTGTGGCAAATGTAACTTGAGACACTCTCAGGTACAGCTAAGATGTATCTCAGGAACATGTTTTCCACTACTTGAATTGTTTTTATGTTGGCATATCCCCAGATTCCTGAACCATAAACAGCGATTGATACACAGGTTGCATTAAAATTTTTTAAGAGTTCCCCGATTGGCTCTTTCCCCATTTTTCAGGTAAAATTTTTTAAGGCCATTATTGATTTAGAAAACATAAGGCTTCTTGCTTTTATGGCACTCACCCATGTGCCAGACTCATGAAACAGGATGCCTAAGTAAGGAAAGGTAGGAGTGGAATCCAGGGGACTATCATTTATATACATAGTTTTTCTCTGTTTACTGGTACCAGGACCACAATTCATTGAGAACGTTTTTGTACAATTGATTTTCAGATCTAGATTTAGCATAAAGGTGTTAAAGGATGTTATTAGGCCCTGTAGGGCAATAGGGGTCCGTGCCATTATGACCGCATCGTCTGCATACAAGAGTGCAGGGATTGATCTTTTATCTACCATGGGCATGTCCCTGCACTCTTGAAGCAAGATTCGTTCAAGATCATTGATATAAACTAAGAATAGAAAGGGGGCCAAAACGCACCCCTGGCGTACCCCACGACCTATCCCAAAAGATCTGGTGCATTGTCCGTTCTTCCCAAAACAAACAGATGCAGTGGCACCTGAATACAATTCCCTTAGGAAACAAATAATAGTTTCTTCCACCCCCACACTTTCTAATATTGTCCATAATTTACTGTGAGAAACGCAATCGAATGCTGACGTTAAGTTAACAAATGTAAAATATATGCGTTCCCCCCTTGCCCTGGTGTATTTTTGTTACAAGATAAATAAATTTAGGCCCTGCTCTATCGTTCCAACCCCCTTCTGGAAGACATACTGCAATTTCGCTGATTATCATATTCTCCTCTGCCCAGCTTTGGAGTCTCCCTAAAATAACTCTCCCAAGGATTTTTATGGATGAATCTAATAGGGAGATGGGTCGGTAACATGCACAGTTTTGCCTATCTCCCTTCTTGAAAATATGCACAATTACAGAAGTAAACCATGAGGCGTTTAGACCCCTCTCGGAGGTAGCATTAAAAACTTGTACTAAAATTTACCCCCAGAGCTCAATATTATTTTTAAACAAATCTGCTGGGATGCCATCAGATATTTAACAACAAGGGGTGGTGATGGACAGAGTTTCTGAATTAAGCAGAATACTCTCACCCAGTCAAGAGATCAGGGCTAGATCCAACACCGTTTTTTAGCTCACTGTGCCATCCCAGTTCAGAACCTGGCTATATGCAAATCAGTCTGTTCCTGTCCCAGTGCATGATGGGAACAGGGCAAACCAAACTACCAAGCCAATTCTTACACTGGGAAGAAAACAAGCTTCCGGGGACCGGTTTCTGGCATTTCAGCCGTCGTCGGCCCGGCTTGCTTGAATCCTGATGGTGCAATGAGCAAGGGACTCACATCTGAGTATACCCTTCCACGCTTAGGGTGGACAAAATATTTAACAACAAGGGGTGGTGATGGACAGAGTTTATGAATTAAGCAGAATACTCTCACCCAGTCAAGAGATCAGGACTAGATCCAACACCGTTTTTTAGCTCACTGCACCATCCCAGTTCAGAACCTGGCTATCTGCAAATTAGTCTGTTCCTGTCCCAGTGCATAATGGGAACAGGGCAAACCAAACTACCAAGCCAATTCTTACACTGGGAAGGAAACAAGCTTCCGGGGACCGGTTTCTGGCATTTCAGCCGTCGTCGGCCCGGCTTGCTTGAATCCTGATGGTGCAATGAGCAAGGTGCTCACATCTGAGTATACCCTTCCACGCTTAGGGTGGACAAAATATTTAACAACAAGGGGTGGTGATGGACAGAGTTTCTGAATTAAGCAGAATACTCTCACCCAGTCAAGAGATCAGGGCTAGATCCAACACCGTTTTTTAGCTCACTGCACCATCCCAGTTCAGAACCTGGCTATATGCAAATTAGTCTGTTCCTGTCCCAGTGCATGATGGGAACAGGGCCATCAGGGCCTGCAGCTTATCCTCCCCGAGTAGCTTTAAGACTTGCCATTACTTCTTTCAGGGTAACATCCAGTGTCATATCCTTAGGCCCCTTCCCCCCAGGTATATGAGAAAGCGCTTGGTATTCCCCCTGTGTGTTGCTGTACAACTGGGAGAAATAGTTTACCCATTCATCTTCTCCAATCGCTATTTCTATATGTGCCTTAGTATTATCATATAGGAAGGGGGCGTTTACCGCTTTCCAAAAGGCAGATTGATCTCTAGTAATTGAGGCCTCACATAGGGACTCCCAGGCGTCCCTTTTTATTGCAGCCTTCCTTCTTTTCAACGCCTCATTATAAGCTTTCCGTAGCCCTCTGACCAATACGAGGTGGCGGGGAATCCCATGTAGGGCATTCTTAAGTTCAGAAAGTGCCTTTGTGCATGCTGGGTCAAACCACCTCCTATTTTTTTTCTCTATGGTTCTTTAGTACAACCCCTAAACTATCCTTGATACAAGATGCAATAACGTAAAAGTGTTTAATTATGCTTTGGCTGTCTGCATGCCCATCCAGACAGATCAGGATACTTTTTAAACATTTAGTCACCAGTTTGTGTAAGAATTTGTCCGGAGCCAGTTTACTCCACTTAAGGGAATAACCATTTTGTCTTCCAAGCATCAAGTCTGGGACCGCTTGCCTAGGTAACTGCTCTCTATCTAGGTCCCAAAATGGGTTTACGATCTCCATAATTAATGGTCGATGATCGCTAAATGGAATATTGAGGGTCTTACAAATTCTAATCTGGCGTCCATACCTAACAGAGAATAAAATAAAATCAATTGTTGTGGACACACCCCTACCAATAAAAGTCGGGACAAAGGGAGATTCTATATGGCTGATTTCATTCGCCTAACCCAGATCGCAGAAAAACAAAATTTCTTTTAACAAATCCCCACATATGGTGTGTTCAAAATGTGTTAGGGTAGTGTCCTGATCCCACATAAAACCACAAATACCTTGACGGCCCCTCTTACAGAGGGCACAATTAAAATCCCCCCCCAAATAACCGATACTTCTTTCATATTTATATCTATTTCGTGTGTTAAGTCAACACCCAGCATTTTTATTTTTAGAGCAATATCAGTAACTGGGATGTTGTTATAAAAATTTATAATTATAACACAGGCCGCCTTATTAATATCTATCTTCACCAGCTGATAATAACTATTGTGGGATAACAATTGTGCTTTCTCATATTTGAGCTGGTTTGACAAATATAAACATAGACCTCCCTTAGCCATACCGTGTGATCCCCCCATTGCTGATGTGAAGATGGTTTTATATCCGCAGAAATGTAGGGGCTCTGTTGCCCATGTCTCCTGGAATCCTAGAATATCCTATTTATAATGTTGTCCCATAAGATATTATTTATTTTGGATTTTAATCCTGCCACATTCCAGAACATGAAGCAGCATACTTCCCCATTATCAGTGGAACTATTCGAATTCCTGACAGCATTACCTGCAGGGGGCAACCCAGCCCTGGTCGGATCGCCCACTGCTACTGTGTTTCTAGTTGATCCGCATTCTTCGGGATTAGCTATCACAGTTTGAAATATGTGATTGACTAGTTCCCCCTTTTGCACGAGACCTCTCTCTGGGGGGTCCTGTTCAGCGTAATTTACATCAGCCAACCCCTCACAGGGCACCCACACTGCCACCGCCTGTGCCCTATCTATCACACTTTCTTGTGGAGTTTGTTTTTCATTAAGATTGAGGATATCGCTAGGAAGTCAGTCAACAGCTTCTAAGCCTGAAAGTATGTCAAACCGGTTATATATTGGGATGTTATAACCATTTAGTCTAGGACCTGCTGATTTACCTGAATAGGAATATCCTATTTGTCGTCTTTCAAGGGGCATATGTCGGGGTCTGGGATAGAAATGGCCTAGATCCCACGTAGATATGCCTCCATCTCCTCTTTGAGTGTGCCAAGTTTGGAGATAAGGGATCACAGGTTTATCCTTAAAGTTAACAATAACCAAGTCCCCTAGTACATTCTTTGGCCTATGTCCTAGCCACCACACCCTCCTGACATGAAGAATTTCCCCGTCAATGCTAGGGGGAAGTGGTCTATTTTTGCCTAGCCACAAACTACCTTGTTTTTTAGCTCTTGGTATCCTTCTGCTTTCCCATGTGGAAGTTTAGGCACCCCTGACAGAATATTCACGTAAGGAGCTGCCTCTGGTGGCAGATCGATACGAGAGTGTAATCTATCAGGTCTACCCGAGCTATTACCTGCCTTGTATATACTTGGCGCATCATTCCTCTGCCCTACATTGCCTGTCTCAGTATGTGCTGAGGTACTTCCAGGGATTAATCGTGACTCCTGTGCGTTTGGTAATGATGCGGTCAGGGGGTCCGGCTCACTTGGAATAAAAGTTTTCGATGCCTCATTAATTTTGCCCGGCTTAATCTGGGTAGGGATCTGAGTTTGTGGATTATCCACCAGTTTCTTAATAAGTACTGATCCAGCGCTCCTATTGAAAAACTGTCTCACAAACACTACCTATTACCTCAATACTCACCTTTAATCATGAAACACTCATACAGGCCCATAACACCAAATGAGACAATTTTTAGCAACTGAATCTAGTGGTGTGATTTATAAATCTATTCACATAATGTTTACAATATTATATACAACTGCAGTTTATCATCTTTTACCATGGATTTAAGCATTTGTCATTTATTAAATCAAACCACTTAAGGCGATTGGATCAACTGATGGTAACTAGACCATGAACAAACAAGACCAACTTGTCTTTTCAAATCTAATTTTTATTAACTTTATTCTTCATAAAGAAAGAGCATTTACGTTTTAGAATCTTTATTTTATAGGCAAATATGAAAGCAGCATTTTTATTAGGAAATGAATTAATAAACTGCCATTTTTAAAGCAAGATCAGGAACATGAAATATTAGCAATAACAGATTCCATACCCTAAATCTATTTCCCTGTCTATTTCTCACTTCACCTGAAAAGGAAAATATCATTTAAAAGTCTGCTGTCCTTACGTGCGCCAAAAGTCAAACAGCTCGTCATTCAGGAATCGGGAAGCAAGAGTTTTATTTGCCTGACCCAAGTGTCAGGTTTTATACCTTTTTCTCTAGATAAACGTTCTACATTTCACATTCTTTCGAGCGAGTCCAAGCTTCTCATTGGCTGTCCGGTGTCAGACCACGATAACGTAAATTACATCACCTCCGATCCTCAACCAAGTCCAGGCTTCACATAAGCCCTATTGTCTTTCATTTCCACAATATTTGGCTTCCTCAAAAGAGTAACTTTTCTTTGAGTCTTGTACTTTTCACTTCCTAACCTTGGCAGACTTTCACAAATCCTGTCCTTGAAGCTTATTCTTCATTTGCACGTTCAACTTGACCAAAAACTGTTTTTCAATTAATAATGTCAGTGCAGCAAAAATCTTCACAGCTGAGTACATGCCAATACTTCACTCTGGACAAGGTTTCACGTCTGCTGTGCTTTCAGCCATATTTTCCTGAGCCACTTTTTAGGCCTCACTTTGGAAACTATTATTAAACAAACACAAGACATCAATTAATTAAAGAATTGAGACCCATTCTGTTACCCGCCCCCTTCTAACAATTAACCCTGTTAATTATGTTATCTAGCAGAAGCAGAGTCAGGCAGCTTTATATTTACTCTTCCTTCAGGAACTGCACAAACTCCATGAGCTTTTGTCACAGAAAGACATAACATGAGCACACATAATAAGCACATGCCATTAGTTAAACAGCTGCATTTAATGCTGACAAAGACAATAGACAAGGTTAATTTATTATTTATCTTCTTCGCTTTTGCTACATAAAGCACATTAGTTTATCCTGCGTGTACTGATGTTTGCATTTTTAAACTAAGTTGATTAATAATTTCACCACATGCTTATTAGTTTAAATATTCATTATGGGAGATTAACTTCACAGGTTAGAACAACATTTTGCTATTCACCTTGCTCCATCAACTCCCTCATCTGGTGATTTCAAAATCACCAAACAATACCCAAAATGTATAAATTTTCAACCCTTGAACATGTTTTGGACTTTCTTAATATTAGTATTTCTAAACTTTAGATTCATCTGTTTTTCTGCATTTTTCATATTGAGTTCTCCGAAACTCTTCTAATTCTATTTCTTTTTCTTTTTCTTTTCTGAGTTTGTAAATTATTTTCTTTCCTATTAAGTGTTATCTTCTCTTGTGTATCATGCAACTAATTTTAAACAAAAGTGTTATTATAGCTATGACTATTAAAGGGAAACTATTTTTCCTATAATTGAACTACCAATCTCTTGAAACCAGCGTTTAATTGTTGCAAATCCTTTACCCAGACGTTCTGAAAACCTTTCATCTTCTAAGGGTACTATTTCATTGTGTAACTCAGTAATATTCTTTATATATATTTCTATATTCTGACTCTTATCAGGTATGTATGTACAACAATGTTGAACATGTAATATCCCACAGACTCCACCTTCTTTAGCTAGCAAAATGTCTAAGGCAAGACGATTTTGCATTACCATCGATCTCATGCAACAAGTTCTGTAACTACTAATTGAAATCCATCTGCAGTGTCTGTTGACAATCTATCAACAATTGTGGACATTTTTCAAATTTTGTTTGCATTCAGGGTTATTCCTACGATAGGTATTAACTCACCAAATATATCTCCCAATATTTCTGAAAAGCTCTACTCAAGTGATTACCAATTTCAAATGAACCCTTTGCATTTCTATCTACATGAAAATTTTTTGGAAAAACTAAACCTACGAAGCACGCCCCATACCAGTGGTCAGGGAGATTGTAATAAGCTTTATCCCCACAAATAAAATACATTCCAGGAAAAATTGGATCTTTGCCTCCTTTAAATCCCCAACCCCCTACAATACGATAGGGGTCTTCACATTGACTTGCACCAACGAAGTAATTATTAAACATGGTATTGTCTCTTCTTATACAAAATTTTCCACTAACCGGTTTATCTATGTGAATTGCAACATTTTCATTTCTACCATTAAGCTTTTCATCTTCCATCTGCCAAATTTTAGACTTAGTCTGTTTCGACATTTCATTTCGCTTGTAAATTTCCCTCCTCTCTTCCACCATATTTAAAAACGTTTTCTCTTCTGTTCTCAATTTACATGTTAGATTATTTTTAAAAGCATACTCATAAGTAAGTTCACTAGTCACTAAGAAAAATTCCCTCATCTGTTTAGCATATTTCACTTTATTCAAGCTTTCTACAATTTTTAAATTTGCAAAAATCTCATCAAAGTCAGAATAATAGTATTCTAGATGTCCAGTTTTATAAAACAAACTAGCTATTAGACTACATGTTATACCATAAGTAAGAGGAAGCATATTATAAGTGACGCCCTCTGACACAGAAGTTGGTAATTTCACACAAACATAGCAATCTTTTGCGTTCATCACCTTAACATATTCAGATAAAAGTCTTGAAAAGGTATTTCTAGAAAAATCTCCCACAGATCTATCTTGATGAATCTCTGGTTTATGTACAATAACTTTATCAGGGTCATCAATTTTGTCATGATTGACCACAACTTTACTAGTCATGTTAGCTTTATACATCTCTTTATCTATTCCAAAAGGAAAAATGACAGCTAAAATTAACCAAACTAAAATTATCAAAATTACACATATTAACCCCTTCCCTGCTGGCCCGTTTCCGCCGCTGTGCGGTAAACAAAAGAACAGGGGCGGGCCATGACGAACCCCAGCCGTCATCAGCACACGAGCACCGTAGTGCATGACGGCTGGGGTTCGTCATCAGCATGGAAGGGGTTAAAGACAATTTGCAACATCTTTTGAGAATTGAGCATCTCAAATTATTATTATAAGAAGGCATCTTTACTAAAAATAAAAATAAAAATAAAATTGAAAAATTGAAAAAATAACTAAATATACTCTCTTTTTTTTTTTAACAGATAACTTTGTTTTCTAACAGCTTTTCTTCGACCTTATGTCATACATCAATTGTGTTTTTTAGCTAACACAATTTCTTCGACCTTGTGTCTCCTAGCACAATTTTTTTGACCTTTTGACCTTTGTCACCTTAAAGAATAAAATCAATAATTATCACTTTCATCGTCTAAATCAACTTGACTACTATTTACTTCTACTACTGGTGGTATAATTATATAAGTCCATTCAGGAGACTTTCTGATTTCGTTTTATTGTTCTCTTTGGCCTGCTACTGATCTCTTCTATTATTTTTCCTGCTTGCTTTTTTTTATTCAAGTCTTCTTCTTTTTGACTTGTAATCTCAATTACCTGCTCTTTTGCTTTATTCACTAATTTGAATTTTAGGCCTTCGTTTTCACTTGGCCAATTGTCTCCTTTTCTTGTTAATCTCCTTTTTGGTTCTGCCAAATTATATTCCACTCTCCAAGCTCTTTTCCTTGATCTTTTCACTTTTGATTCATCTCCACTGTCATCTGTTTCACTTTCTATGTTATCAGCTGATTCATTAATTATCAGTTTTATTGTATCAGATTCTTCTTCAGATGCAGGTACTTCTTTACTCGGCAGTTTCACTTTGTTAGGAACAGCATCCTTATAGCTGGTACTTGGAATTTCTTCTTCTTCTTCAATTACTTCCAATCCACCAGTTTCAGAATTTTCGTTCCTTCTTCCAAAGTTTCCAACCTGCTTTTCAATACTCTCCTGATCTTGATCTTGAATCACTTCTTGTTCAGTTTCCTCTTCTGCTACTTGATCTAGCAGATCATTATCATTTTCTTCTTCAGAATCTTGTATCACAGCTTCTTCATTCTCTTTATTCAATACTTCATTCGCATTTGAATCTTCCAGATCTCGACTTTCTTGTCAATCTTCAGACTCTGGATTTCTTTCAGGTTCTTCCTCTGAATCTGAAACAGCTGTTGTATCACCTTCGTCATCAGGATTTTCAGGTGGAGGGACACGTATGGTATGACTAGCATGAATCCATCTTTTCAATCCCTTACACTTTATTGCGTTTGTTGTGACCAGTATCACCTGTCTTTACTTTTGCCACCTTGGTACTAGGCAATTCTTCCTTCGATGTACCTTTGTCCTTACCCAGTCTCCTGGTAACAGATCATGAGCTTGTTCTTTCTCTTTTGAAAGTACTTCAGTTCCTACCTGATGGAACATAGGAATCACCATGTCAGATAGATTTTTGCAGTAATCCATAATGACGCTATCATTAATGCTCAACAGTTTATCAACTGGAACAAATGCTTGTCTCATGACCCTTCCCATAAGTATTTCATGGGGTCTCAATCCTGTTTTTCTATCTGGAATGCTTCTCAAAGTCATCAAAACAAGTGGAAGTGCATCTGTCCACTTCATTCCTGTTGCTAAACACATTTTAGCTAACCTGTTTTTTATTGTACCATTCACTTGCTCAACAACACCTGATGCTTCTGGTCTGTAGGCATAATGCAATTTTTGCTTTATTCCTAGTGCTTGACAAATCAGTTTTAGCAATCTGTTTTCAAAATGTGTGCCGCGATCTGTCTCGATCGACACTGGAATACCATACCTTGGTATGAGTTCTCTCAAAAGCAGTTTTGCCACAGTAATTGAATCATTGTGACATGTTGGAAATGCTTCCACCCATCTTGAAAACAAACAGATTATCACTAAAACATATCTGAGTCTGTTGCGAGGTGGCATTTCAATGAAATCAAGCTGTATTCTGGTAAATGGACCATCCTCCCATCCTATGGTTCCCATGCTTACAACAGTTTTTCTGTTAGGGTTAATCTGCTGGCAGATAAGACATCTCTGACAAAAAGACTGCATTTATTCTGAATTTTGGATTGTACCATAGCTGCCTAAATAATCTAATCAATGAGTCTCTTCCAATATGTCCTGGACCATGATACATGCGTGCCATGTCAGAAATCATGCTGTCTGGCATTACTGGTCTGTCATCTTTGTAAACCCAGATCTCATCTTCCTCTCTTTGCCTGCATCCTGCTTTTAGCCATGTATCATTTTCCTCATCACTTAGCTCATCTTGTAACTGTTTTACTCCTTGCCAAGTTTCAACTACAGATTTTAGCATAAGTGAGTTCAAAACATGTTCATTATTTTTTTCCCGATTTATGGACACATTTTGTTTTGCACAAAATTTTGCTATTGCATCCATTTCCCGAAGTTATATAGTCCTCACCTTTCTTGTGAGCTGTGCATTTTACTGTTGCAATTTTTTCTGGTAGCTGAATTCCATCAATCAGTCTTTTAATTAGTTGAACATTTCTTATTGGTGATCCCGCAGAAGTTAAATAACCTCTTTGAGACCAAAGCTGGACATAGTCAAGGACTACACCATAACCATACTGACTATCAGTCACTATGGTAATCTTCTGATCTTTTCCCAATTCACATGCACGAATCAAAGCAATTAATTCTGCCACTTGAGCTGAACAAATTCCTTTGAGACTGGAGGCTTCAACTACGCCTGCAACAGTGCACACTGAATATGCTGCACACAGAACACCATTATCTGTTCTTAAGCATGAACCATCAACAAACAAAACAAAATCGGATTCAGGCAATGAGAAATCTTTAATATCCTGCCTTGGTTTTGTACAATACTCTAATACATCCAAGCATTCATGATCAACCTCATCTCTGACTTCTGTTTCAGTAGTGTCAGGTAATAATGTGGAAGGATTTAAATTCACACATCTCGAAATCGAGACATTATCTGAACCAAGAATAACCTTTTCATATTTTGTTAGCCTGTTTTTTGTCAAATGCTGTGTTTTGCTTCTGGTGAGGAGAATCTCAACTGAATGTGGCACATAAACTTTCACTGGAAATCCCATTATTATTCCTTCACTTTGTTCCAAACTTACACTTGTTGCAGCTACTGCTTTTAAGCAACCTGGTAATGCTTTTGCAACAGGGTCAAGAACAGCTGAGAAATATGCTATTGGCTTTCTCAGTTTTCCATGTCTTTGAATCAGAACTGATAATGCACATCCTTCTCTTTCACTGCAATACGGCTCAAACTCTTTTTCATAATCAGGCATTCCCAATGCTGGAGCTTCACATAAACTTTTCTTTAACTGTTCAAAAGCTTCTAATTCAGTTTTTGTTAATCTAATTGGGTCTTTTATATCTGCTTTTGTCAGTCTCCGCAGTGGTTTTGCTATTACCGAAAATCCACTGATCCATTGGCGACAATAAACTACCATTCCCAGAAACATTCTAACCTGTCTCTGTGTTTTTGGAGGTTGCATTGCTTGAATCATTTTAATTCTTTCTGTTGTCACTTGTCTGATTCCCTTTGCAATTCTGTGACCAAGATATTTTACTTCTTGTTTGCAAAACTGTAATATTGCATGTTACACTTTATGTCCCTCATCTGCCAGATGATTTAAAAGAGTAATGGTATCTGTTACACAGTTATCTCTTGTTTTTGCAGCTACAAGGAGATCATCAATATACTGCACTAACGTAGATTCTCCAGGTAAATCCAGATTTTCCAAGGATTTCTTTAGCAACTGATTAAAAATGGATGGACTCTCGGTGTACCCTTGCGGGATTCTACACCATGCTAATGTACGCTCTTTAAACCGGAACACAAACATTTCTTGGCTTTCTGGATGCAATGGTACAGTAAAGAATGCATTGCATAAATCAATAACTGTATACCATTCAGCATCATGCGGAATCTGATGTAATATTACCCCTGGATTTGGTACCACTGGGCAACATGGAACAACAATTTTATTTACCTTTCTCAGGTCCTGAACAATTCTGAAAGTTCCGTTTGGCTTTTTAATTCCCATAATCGGTGAGTTACATGGGCTACTCTCGATTTCTTTTAGAGCTCCTTGTTTTATGAATTTGTCGATTACAGGTGTAACACCTTCAATCACTTCTGCTTTCATTTTATACTGAGGAATGTTTGGATAATCTGCTCCTTGTTTTACTGTTATTTGTATTGGATCTACGTTTTTCATCAAACCCATTTCATCTCCAGTGAAATCCCAAATTTTTATATTCACTGTGTCTTTTAATTCCTCAGGTAAATTATTTTTATCAAACACAGGAAATAATTAACTTTCTTCTGCCTCAACCATTTACATTGTTAATTTGTAAAGTCCATCCTCTTCTGGTGTTTGAAGCTCTATACTATCCGGTGAGCAATATATTGCGCAATTCATCTTACAAAGTATATCCCTACCTAAAAGATTTACGGGACTGCTATCACAAACTACAAATCTATGCATGTCTTTAAATTTACCTATTTCAACTTCTACTGGTTCAGTTAGATCTGTTTTAATTTGCTGATTAGCTACACCTACTACTTGGATTTTTTCATCAGAGAGAGGAAGGTTTTCTATTTCCACTGATCTAACAGTAGAACGGGTAGCACCTGTATCCACTAGGAAAGTAATTTCTACATCATTCACTTTACCATTTACAAATGGACCAGATTGATCTACCTCAAGAGTGGCTCCAAGCACACACTCTTCCTCCTCGCTCAGGCACCGTCAGAAGTAATCCTCAGATTCACTCCCTCCATCGTCTTTCATCCAAAATTGTTGAGACACATTTGACACATTCACTCTCGGCGATCTATTTACCTGTTCACCTCCGCTGAACCCTGTTTCTGTATTGTATCTCTGCACATTTACACAGTTTGGAAGTGGCGGTTGTGGTATCTGACTTTGCTGATTCACTATTTGTCACTGTAGCTGTTGCTGCTCATTTATCTCATTCTGCATCTGTGGATTTAATGATGCATTTTAAAAAAAAATTCTGGGCGGATTCTTACACTCGCGCTTCCAGTGTCCAATTTCGCCACAATTAAAACATGGGAGTTTCTTTTTTAACTCTTCTATGTTTCCCATCAAATTTGGTTTATTATAATTACCTTTGAATTTTCCTTCATTCTGATCAACATTTTTGTTTGTTAAAGTTGCTATTTGCTGTTCAGCCACTTTTACCTGTGCCCACATAGCTTTTTCTTTCAACTTCTTTTGTTTTGCATCCAATTCATCACTACAGTATTTTGTCTTTCTCAAAATATCATCCACTGTGAGTGATTGCCAGCCAACTATTCCAGATCTTATCATTTCACCAATTTCAGGTCTTAAGCCATATACAAATCTGTATATAAAATTGCTCATATCCTTTTCACTTAGATGCTCATAAGCACTATATTGTTTAAATACCAGCAGTAATCTTTCATAAAATGAATGTACTGATTCTTTCAGCTCTTGGGTTGTTCTGTCTATTTTAATCCAGTCTACCTCTTTTGGGGGGATCTTGTTTTTCAAAAATACAATTACTTTATCATACATTTTCATTACATCTGGTGAAGGAGCACCTGTTACCTTATCTCGAGAGGGTTCTTCTCTAGGCCAATCAAAGAATCCATCAAGATCAACCCACAGGACTTTTGAAACCTTCACAAATCTGTCTACCTGTCAATACGATTCTACAGGTTTTTCTCTTAATCGAGGAAAATCATTTGTAAACATTAAAATGTCCCGCCTTGTCCATGGAACATGCACATAGCCACCTCCTGCTATTTCTCTCATTGGAAACTCATTTGCTACTTTTTCCTTTTCTCTGATGGGAAAAGCTAAGCTTGTTGTGTCTTCATCTTTTTTCTTTGCCCATTTTGCTCTCCATTTACTTAATTCACCCCATTTTCTCAAAATTACAATTACATCTTTTATATGAGTGATTATTCCTGTGGTATTCATATTTTCAATGTCTTTTTCAGAGAAATCCACTCTATAATTTTTCAGCAAACTCTTTTGCTTGCTTAAATCTACTTCTAATTCAAAAGCCATGTCCTCTAATTGGTCATATTTGTTTTTCGTTTTCCATGTTATGCTTTTGCAAATAAATAATAATTCATCATCCTGATATGCTTTCAATCTGTCAGTTCCAATCGTTCCAATTATTAATTCCTCTATGTCTGCCTTCAATTTTGCAACATCAATTAATTTACATTCTGCGGTTTGCGTTACATCTATTTTACTTAAACTCTTTACTGGGGATCCTGAATCGGAATCTGCACCAGTTGGGGTTTTACATGACAAACTTTGATTAAAAGTTAAGTCTGGCATCATCATTTTTTCTCGATGTATTTCGGTTTAAGCTGAATTAAATTTTTCAGTCACTTTCTGTATTTCTGAATTTAATGGAACAGTTACAGCTGAATGTCTAATTTCTTTCTGATCAAACACTGGGAGAACAGGTCCAATTGTTACAATTACTGTTACTGCTTCCATGCTTTTAGTTAACTGTTGTATTTTATTCATTCGCAGATCGAATGTATTCTGATGTATCTGGCAGTCCCTCATACCTTTCTGTTCTATTTCTATTTCTTGGGGTTTCATTTCTTTGAACTGGTGTTTCAGTAAAATTACTATTTTCTCCTGATATATTTGAATTACATCTCGATTTTACTCTCTCAGGTGTTTTTCTGTTGCTTTGATTTGTGTCAGGAGATGTCTCTACTCTTTCAGATATTCTTTTATAATTCGGATTTGTTTCAGGGGATGCCTCATTAATTATTTCTCTTGGAGGGGCACTTGGAGAAGTCCATGTACAACTGGTTGATAAGGTGGTGGTTTTCTAGTATAAATGTCTTCTAATACTGCATCTTCTGATTCACTTTCTTCTCTAATATGTTTTTTCTTTTGGGAACATTTTTTACCAGTTACCTCATCAATTAGTCTCACTGGGTACAAACCATCACACATGTCTGCCTTTCTCCATCGACGCATTCTATCCTCATGTGTTTCTCTATCAAGAACTAATCCTGTTCCCTTTGGTATTCCTCTACTCTCCCGTTCTAATTCAAACATTTCATCCTCCCATTCAACTAAAGCTTCAAATTGAGTAGGTCTAGGCTTTGGTACAAGTTCCATCATCCTTTCTCTTAAATTTCTCAAGACCGCTATGTTAAATGATCCATCTGCCGGCCATGCTAATATACCATCATTTTCAGTATATTTCATCCAATTCTCAATCCAAAGACAAGTATCATAACCATATTCACCTAACATATAAGCTGCAGGTGTTTTGTATTTATGAATTAATCTTCCGTTCCGCGTTGACATTTTCTTGTCAGGTTTAATTTTGTTTTTCAACTTCTGAAACCATGAAAATTTCTTTTTCTTTTTCAAATAATAATAATCCATGTTTTTTAAACAAATTTTCCTTGCTTCAGTAAAGATCGTAACAACTTCCTTGTTATTCCGCCACACCAACCAATCAGTGCGCGAAACTCACTAACTAACCAATAAGGTTAAGCTGCCTCACTGTTCTACGCAACCAATAGAAATACTGCTTTTCAGGATGAGCCAATCAGCGGTAAGCTTGTCTTGTCACGTGAACCAATCTGTGCACGAATACTTTGATGTATGTTAGCCAATCACAGCGCGACTCTTGTGACGTATGCTACCGCTGCAGCTTCTGTCTCTCCCTTCGCTCCTTACACTGACACCTCCTTTACAAAAAAATTTCACAGCGCCATATTTACAAACCTTTCAATAGAGTTCAGTTAGTACCACCCCAAATCAAACCATTTGTCTGTTTCACGAAATAAAGTGATAGCTTTTTTCAAGCAATCAAGTATTCTTTCGAGCCAAATAGACAACACTATTTTCCCAGAATATTAAAATTTGTTGATAAAGTAAGGGTACTTTACCCATTCATTTACGCACATTCATACGGAAAGGATCTCTAACCATTCATACATAAATCGTTAGTAGGACTTTAACCCACTGACAGAAATTCTCACTCGCCAGTAAGATAGACGACGCTTCCCTACCCTTCACTCAAGCTTAGATAAATTCTACTACTCTTTTCACAGTGAGTTTTAAAACAGGACAGAAGTCCCTATACTTGAAAGCTATGATTTCATAGACAATCCTCGCTATACATTCTTCCTTACACACCTAAAATCCCTAAACTTGTGCTGTACGTCCACAACACTTGTGATATACGGCGATATCACTATTTTGAAACAGAACAAATGTACTGTGTAACTTCACCTGTCACACTACTCATGCCGGCACAACTAGGAATTTTCACACTGCTGGAAAAAACCTTTCGACTACAGCTGAACAAACTTAAAATGTTTTAGACATGAATCCTATGTATTACCATGTAATATGTCAGTTACCATAGTAACCAAACTCTGCTACCAAGAAATTGATCCAGCGCTCCTATTGAAAAACTGTCTTACAAATACTACCTATTACCTCAATACTCACCTTTAACCATGAAACACTCATACAGGCCCATAACACCAATGAGACAATTTTGAGCAACTGAATCTAGTGGTGTGATTATAAATATATTCACATAATATTTACAATATTATATACAACTGCAGTTTATCATCTTTTACCATGGATTTAAGCATTTGTCATTTATTAAATCAAACCACTGAAGGCGATTGGATGAACTGATAGTAACTAGACCATGAATAAACAAGACCAGCTTGTCTTTTCAAATCTAATTTTTATTAACTTTATCCTTCATAAAGAAAGAGCATTTACGTTTTAGAATCTTTATTTTATAGGCAAATATGAAAGCAGCATTTTTATTAGGAAATGAATTAATAAACGGACATTTTTAAAGCAAGATCAGAAACATGAAATATTAGCATTAACAGTTTCCATACCCTAAATCTATTTCCCTGTCTATTTCTCACTTCACCTGAAAAGGAAAATATCATTTAAAAGTCTGTTGTCCTTACGTGCACCAAAAGTCAAACAGCACGTCATTCAGGAATCGGGAAGCAAGAGTTTTTTCCCTGACCCAAGTGTCAGGTTTTATACCTTTTTCTCTAGCTAAACTTTCTACATTTCACATTCTTTCGAGCGAGTCCAAGCTCCTCATTGGCTGTCCGGTGTCAGACCACGATAACGTAAATTACATCACCTCCGATCCTCGACCAAGTCCAGGCTTCACATAAGCCCTATTGTCTTTCATTTCCACAATATTTGGCTTCCTCAAAAGAGTAACTTTTCTTCGAGTCTTGTACTTTTCACTTCCTAACCTTGGCAGACTTTCACAAATCCTGTCCTTGAAGCTTATTCTTCATGTGCACGTTCAACTTGACCAAAAACTGTTTTTGAATTAATAATGTCAGTGCAGCAAAAATCTTCACAGCTGAGTACGTGCCAATACACTCTGGACAAGGTTTCACGTCTGCTGTGCTGTCAGCCATATTTTCCTGAGCCACTTTTTAGGCCTCACTTTGGAAACTATTATTAAACAAACACAAGACATCAATTAATTAAAGAATTGAGACACATTCTGTTACCCGCCCCCTTCTAATAATTAACCCTGTTAATTATGTATTCTAGCAGAAGCACAGTCAGGCAGCTTTATATTTACTCTTCCTTCAGGAACTGCGCAAACTCCATGAGCTTTTGTCACAGAAAGACATAACATAAGCACAAATAATAAGCACATGCCATTAGTTAAACAGCCGCATTTAATACTGACAAAGACAATAGACAAGGTTAATTTATTATTTGTCTTCTTCGCGTTTGCAACATAAGGCACATTAGTTTATCCCGCGTGTACTGAAGTTTGCATTTTTAAACTAAGTTGATTAATAATTTCACCACATGCTTATTAGTTTAATTATTCATTATGGGAGATTAACTTCACAGGTTAGAACAAAATTTTGCTCTTCACCTTGCTCCATCAGTACTGTCTTTGACTTAATCTTTTCCTCTATGGTCCCCACTTTTTCCCCTATTCTCTCAACTCTTTCAACAAGAGGTAAAATCAGAGATTTCACTAATAATTCGATGTTACCCAATAGATCTTGGGGTTGAGTTTGGAGGGGCCGTTGGGGAAATAAATCCTCTTTCGCCTTTTTGGGGGCTCGAGTACTTGCCTTAGGAGGACTTGTATATATTTTTGCGGCTTTCGCTAGTCTTCCCCTGTGCCTAACCCCCGTGTTTCCTTTTAGATGATAGAACCTGGCCTTGCGGGATAGATTGCAAGCTGTTTTTAACTCTGGGAATTGGCGAGGAGCCTAAAGCACTCTCTTCTGAAATAATTTCCAGACAAGGCTCGATGCTTAAATTTTCCTGTGTGGATTCCCTACTTAGGACCCTATTTGGTCCTTGGTTCGTCTAAGACAAAGTTTTAAGAGAGTTACTTAAATCATTTTCAACCCCAAGTGCTGGTGGTGTAAGAGCTAATTCAATTAGTCCCAAGGAGGAGCGTTTATTGCATATAGTTTCTAAAGATAGGCGACGCTCAGTCCGGACAATTTCACGTTCTATGGCTGTAGTAGCCCGCGTAATATAGTGATCTAAAGTCCCCTTCTATACTCCCCCTGGTGGTATCTTCCTTTGTGTGCCTGTTTTTGTAGACATCTTATATGTAATTATAAACAAGTTGCCAATAAACTCAAAAGTATAGCACCTATCGGTTAACTGTTCATTTATCTATGTAAAACACAATTTGTCCATTTAATGTCAATATTAAGGTATAAGGTGTGACCTTACTTCTAAAGTCCTCAGTCCCAATCTTAGGGGGGTGGCCCAGCCCGGCCTCTGTCGGCCCCTGACTGCCACAGATGGCCCGCCCTTTGCCCGGGCTTAGCCCGGCTAGCCCCGCGCGCGTCCTCACGGGACGAGGGACCAGGCGTGGTTTTATGCTCCTCCTGCCGTGCACTGGTGATGCCTCGTGCCCCAAGGGATCCTGGGGCTTGCAGTCCACAGTGGCGTGACTGGCGGAGCAAAGCCCGGCCAGCCAGCGTCCAGATTCAGCCCCGGTGAGCAGAGCAACAGAAGATCAGCAGGGGGCGAAGCCAAGCCCGGCCGTGGGAGGAGAGCAGGCAAGATGAGGAGTGACAGCCACGGCCACACGCAGCAAATCCACAGCTACCAAAGGACTCAGCACCAGGCGTGGCTTTATGCGCCTGCTGGCACACACTGGTGATGCCTTGTGCCCCAAGGGATCCTGGGGCTTGCAGTCAACAGCGGCATGACCGGCGGAGCAAAGCCTGGCCAGCCAGCGTCCAGATTCAGCCCCGGTGAGCAGAGCAACAGACTGTCAGCAGGGGGGCGGAGCCAAGCCCGGCCGCGGGAAGAGAGCAGGCAAGATGAGGAGTGACAGCCACGGCCACACGCAGCAAATCCACAGCTACCACAGGACTCAGCACCAGGCGTGGCTTTATGCGCCTCCTGGCACGCACTGGTGATGCCTCGTGCCCCAAGGGATCCTGGGGCTTGCAGTCCACAGCGGCGTGACCGGTGGAGCAAAGCCCGGCCAGCCAGCGTCCAGATTCAGCCCTGGTGAGCAGAGTAACAGACGATCAGCAGGGGGGCATAGCCAAGCCCGGCACCGGGAAGTGAGCAGGCAAGAGGAGGAGTGACAGTCACGGCCACACGCAGCAAATCCACAGCTACCAAAGGACTCAGCACCGGGCATGGCTTTATGTGCCACCTGGCGCACACTGGTGATGCCTCGTGCCCCAAGGGATCCTGGGGCTTGCAGTCTACAGCGGCATGACCGGCAGAGCAAAGCCCGGCCAGCCAACATCCAGATTCAGCCCCAGTGAGCAGAGCAACAGACGATCAGCAGGGGGGCGGAGCCAAGCCCGGCCGCGGGAAGAGAGCAGGCCGATGAGGAGTGACAGCCACGGCCACACGCAGCAAATCCACAGCTACCAAAGGACTCAGCACCAGGTGTGACTTTATGCGCCTCCTGGCGCGCACTGGTGATGCCTCGTGCCCCAAGGGATCCTGGGGCTTGCAGTCCACAGCGGCGTGACCAGCGGAGCAAAGCCCGGCCAGCCAGCGTCCAGATTCAGCCCCGGTGAGCAGAGCAACAGATGATCAGCAGCGGGGCGGAGCCAAGCCCAGCCGCAGGAAGAGAGCAGGCAAGATGAGGAGTGACAGCCACGGCCACACGCAGCAAATCCACAGCTACAAATCGGTCTTACATGTGATCAGTTTGGGTATTTTCCCGTTCTTATCTACTCTCGAGTTTGACATCAGATACATGACTGCTGAGTAGTGAACACCACTCTTTGTTTTTGACATCTGCCTGTCTGCAGCTTATGCACTCACTTATCTTCATGTATGCACATTAGACAGCCCCCTTCTGTGCCAGTGCATGGGACACAATATAAGTAAGATTTGACCCCCAGATGTTCCCCAGTCAAGGCAGTGGAGTCTAGCAATTTGCCACATCGACACTATGGTGCTATGTAGCTGCATAATTTCTGTGCCACTCGCCTCAATAAAATGTTATGTTATGTTATGTTATGTTAAAAAATTTTAATACCGCGCACATACACCAATTGGTTTCTTGGCGCTCGGGGACCGTGAAATAGGACACAGGGAGTGTAGGCAGCTAACCGTGAGCAAGACGGAACAAATGAGTTTTCAGAGATTTGCGGAAAGTGGGGTAGTCAGAAGTGAGCTAAATTGGGAGGTGGAGGGAGTTCCAGGTGGATGGGGCAAGGAAAGAAAAGCCAGCACCACCATGCTTCTTGCGTCTGAACCTGGGAACGACCAGCAGGTTGTGGGCAGAGGATCTAAGGTGACGGGGGGGAACATAAGGGTGTAGGCAAAGAGAAATAAAAGCAGGAGCAGAAACAAAAAGAGATTTGAAAATAGTGCAGCCGAGTTTGAAGATGCATCGTTGCGCAACCGGGAGCCAGTGCAGGGTTTTTAACAGCGGGGTGACATGTTGGTGTTTGGGTTGCTGGAAAATTAATCTGGCTGCCTGGTTTTGCACCAGTTGAAGCCGTTGAAGATGGTATGCTGGAATCCCCACGTATAGACAGTTGGCATAGTCCAAACGTGAGGTAACCAGGGCCAAGATGACAAGAATAAGAGCCTCTGGGGATAGGTACCTTCGGATCTTCCCGATCCTGCGAAGATGGAAAAAGCAGGCCGAGGTGACAGCATTAATGTGCGGCCGCATCGAGCGGTCACTGGAGATGATAACACCTAGGCTCTTCACGGAGTCAACTGGGCAAGGGGGGGGCCGAGGGCAGGGGGCCAAAAGTTGGGAGTCAAAGGATGTGGGGGCCCACCAATCAGGACCAGCTCTGTCTTGCTAGGATTGAGCTTCAGCTGGCTGAAGTTCATCCACTCGTAGATGGAGAGCATGGTAGTTTGGAAATTAGAGCAAGAGAGAGGAGAGGAGTCGATAGGAAAGATAAGTTGCAGATCATCTGCGTAATTAAAAGTGGTAACAGAAGAGTGACGGAGAGCGACCAGGAGAGGCTGCATATAAAGATTAAACAGAAGGGGAGATAAAGCAGAACCCTGGGGGACACCGCAGGAAAGTGAAGTGCAGGGGGCAGAAAAGGAAGATAAGTGTACAGATTGGGTCCGGAGTTGGAGAAAGGACACAATCCAAGACAGGGCCAGGCCAGAGATCCCAGCATTTCTGACACGGTCGACCAAGATGTCATGGTCGACTGTGTCGAAAGCGGCAGAGAGATCAAGTAGCACTAGGGCCTGGGCCATGTTCTTATCAGCCCCCTGTCTCAGCGTGCCCATAACCGCTATCGCCACTGCCTCCGTGGAATGGGAGGGTCTGAATCCGGCCTGTTGATCATCGAGGAAATGAATTTCCTCGATGAAGGTACTCAGGCAACGGGTGACGTAGGTTTCCAAAACCTTCCCCAGATATGGGAGAAGGGAGATAGGTCGGTAGTTGCCCAGTATCGCAGGGTCGGAACCGGGTTTTTTCAGAATAGGTACCACCACAGCGCTTTTGAAAGCATTAGGGACAGAGCCTATGGATAGTGAGCGGTTTAGGAGGTCCAGAGGAGGGCCGGGACATGCCATAAAGGCGTCTCTAAGGATTTGGGGGTGGCAGCAGTCCTTGGGGGAGCCTGAGCCCACAGCCGAGAGTAATGAACGAAAAGTGTCTAAAGAGATCGGGGGAAAAACATTCAGGGAGTGAGGATTCGAAGGAGAAAGGGCGCTAATCTGAGACATAGTGGTGGAGGGAATATTGCTTTTAATGGTGGCGATTTTATCAATAAAAAAAGAGTTAAGAGAGTCGCACAAAGCTTGTGATGGCTGAGGTTGAGAGGTTACACGGTCGGGTAAAGAAAGTTCAGCTACAATTGAAAAAATGTCTTTTGTCTTGGATGCAGAGTTGATTACTTTTTGGGAGAAATAAGCAGATTTGGCCAGGATAATTGTTTTTTTGTAAGATTTTAGTGAATCAGTGTAGGCAGACTTCAATAAGGGATCATAGTTACGCCTCCATCGGCGCTCAGCCTGACGAAGAAGGAGTTTGCTGGCCTTAAGTTGGTCAGTGAACCAGCGCTGAGCGTCGTGGGGTCGCTTAGATTTAATGGATTTGGCTGGAGCGACTACGTCACTGGCTTGAGACAGCCATTGATCCACTGCAGCTGCTTGAGAGTTCAAATCAGGGTGGATAGGGGGGAGGGAGGAAGCAAGGGTGGAGTGAAAAAGAGAAGTATCGGCGTGCTTCCAATTACGTGCCGAGAAATTGGAGGCTAGTGGGGGGCGGGTGGGTACGGAGATTTGTAGGGTAAAAGAAATGAAAAAGTGGTCGGACCAGGTGCAGGGATACACCAAAGGAGGGGTAATATCTAAATTGGTCGTCCAAACCTGATCCAGGGTATGGCCCTTGATGTGAGTAGCAACAGAGATATGTTGCGAAAAATTTAGGCCAGATAGGAAACCAGAAAAATCAAGTGAAAGGGAGGATTCAAAGGGGTCGGATGGCCAGTAATTAAAATCACCGATGATCAAGATCCTAGCAGAATTAATGGTTAGTTGCGAAATAAAATCACTGAACAAAGATGGGAAGGAGGGCATATTAACAGGGGGACGATACACTAAAACACAAATAAAGGAGAGTTTGGGAGAGGAGAGTTTCAACATAAGAATATCGGAACTCAGTATAGGGGTGGTTGTTAAAGAGGTGAGTTGTAGATTGGAGCGAATGATGGCAGCAACTCCCCCACCCGGTCTGCCAGAGGTCCTGTTGGAATGAAGGATATAGTAGCCCGAGGGTATAGCGGCTAAGATGTCAGGATAGGAGTCCGCGTGTAGCCAAGTTTCAACGAGGAGCAGGATGTCGATATTGCCAACCTCGAGAAGTTGGAAGACCTCAAGCTGGTGTTTCGGGAGAGAACGGGTGTTCAGATACACTACAGAAATGGAGCGCATACCAGGGGAACTAGGCCTGGAAGATATGGGGGTGGCAGAGTTGGAGGGAAGGGTAATAGAAGGAGGAGCCAAGGGAATACTAGATGAGAGGGCAGAGAAAATGCCATGATTCCGAGCGATAGCAATCGTGTGAGGGGAAGGAGGGGCACAGGAACAAAAAGAACGAAGTTCCAGGGAGGTATATGTAATACGTTGAGCAGCATGCATGGCCCCTGGCCCCGGTCGGCCGCGGACGGGCGCAGACGGGCTTGACTTATGCGCGACTTCGGCACGAAGTCGGCGCTCCCGCTGCGCTCGTCCG
The DNA here is from genome assembly GCF_964263255.1 of Lissotriton vulgaris. Taxonomy (NCBI): domain Eukaryota; kingdom Metazoa; phylum Chordata; class Amphibia; order Caudata; family Salamandridae; genus Lissotriton; species Lissotriton vulgaris. The sequence continues at coordinate 90,022,045 of NC_141699.1, read as the reverse complement.
CTGCGCTTCCTCCAGGTTGCCATTTATGCTAATCGACGTTAACCACTAGACCGCTCACCTGCACGGTGGAGAGGCAGGGCGGAAGTGGTGCAAAGCCGGAAGTGGCGCTCGTGCAGGGACCCTCCGCGCAAACGGCACTCTGCCGGGGCGGACCGGGGTCGAGAGCGAGGAGAGTAAGGAGCAGTTAACAGCAGGTCAGTAAATACAAATGCGGGCGCGATGCTGCAGAGAAAATAATGCAAGTTTAAAATCCACAGCCAGCTCGTAGTCAGCTGGTGTGCAGGTTAAAAGTAATCACCGGCAGCGCTGGTACACGCCCGCGGCCAGTAGCCACGATTGTCAACCTGCGGGGCCAAGTGCAGAGCAAGTTATAGAGACGAGCTCTGCAACCACTAGACTGTCCACCTACTAGCGCAACCACTAGACTGTCCACCTACTAGCGCACTGATAAGAGATGTGCTCCTCTCACCTAAGGGAGTGATTACAGCATGGACCCACTCATTTCTTGCCAGTATCTATTGAACTCTGAGACCACTGACATTCATTTATGTCTGGGGCCATTGATGATCGCTACATACTGGACTAGTTATGCACATTAGTGCCTGGGGCCACTGATATTCATTACCTCAAGGTGCCATAGATGTTTTTTATTGCATGGGGCCACTGATATTCATTACCTCAAGATGCCATAGATGTTTATTATTGCCTGGGGCCACTGATATTCATTACCTCAAGGTGCCATAGATGTTTATTATTGCCTGGGGCCACTGATGTTCATTACCTCAAGATGCCATAGATGTTTATTATTGCCTGGGGCCACTGATATTCATTACCTCAAGGTGCCATAGATGTTTAATATTGCCTGGGGCCACTGATATTCATTACCTCATCATGCCATAGATGTTTATTATTGCCTGGGGCCACTGATATTCAGTACCTCAAGATGGCATAGATGTTTATTATTGCCTGGGGCCACTGATATTCATTACCTCAAGGTGCCATAGATGTTTATTATTGCCTGGGGCCACTGATATTCATTACCTCAAAATGCCATAGATTTTTATTATTGCCTGGGGCCACTGATATTCATTACCTCAAGGTACCATAGATGTTTATTATTGCCTGGGGGGGGGTTGATGATCATTACAGCCTTGAGTCACAGTTATATATTACAGCCTGGGGACACTGATATTTATTATTGTTTGTGACCATTGATGACCATTACTTCCTTGGGCAGTTGAGTTGCATTCTACCTGGTTGCATTTGCATTGGGCATTATTGCTACCTGGGGCCACTGTCTTCAGGAATTCGGAAGTCATTGTTTTTGGAGCTCAACCCTCTAAATGGAATAATAAGCAGTGGCCAGATACTTTGGGAACCCTGCCTTTACTCACTAATTCAACAACATATTTGAGTGTTCGTGTTGATCAACATCTTGCGTTCAATCTGCAGGGTAATTGAACCGTATGTGCATGCTTTAACAACTTCAGTTTTTCCCTACATTCCAGTGTCAGCGCACAAACTAGCTGTTTTGGCCCTGATTTCCTAATGTGGTTTACTTAAACATCAATAAGTCATCTCTGAAAAAGCTGCAAACGGTTCTGAATGCATCAGCAAGACTGATACTGGGTATCCACAAATTTCAGCCAATCACAGTGGATTTGATCAAGCTTCATTGGATCCCAGTGAGGAAAAGCAGCATCTTTAAGGCCCTGTGCATAGCACACAAGGCCTTATAAAACACAGGGCCTAAAGCCTTTCACTGGTATGTGCAAACCAGATCTCTTCGCTATTCTACTCATAACCTAGTGGTGGTTCCCAAATTTCAGAAAACGAGCGGGGGCAGATTTGTCTCAATTGCCACTACTAAGCTAAGGAATACCTTCCCTCGTCACCTTACAAGCCTGAAAAGTCACATGGCCGTTAGGAAAGCCCCTAAAACCTGGCTCTTCACTCTGTAAGCCTCATGGCATTACTAGGGGCCCTGGGGTGAGCATCTGGTCTAGCACTGCCTTTAGCGGCCTTGACGCATTCAGGCAGTTGTGCACTTTTTAAAATTCACTTAATTTAACTGAAGGTCATTACTGCTTAGAAGCTTTTGTGCTGTTTGCTGCCTGGGGCCAATAATTTTCATTACTTCTAAGTGTCATTGGGGCTCATTACTACCTAGAGACATAGATGCTCAATCATCTATTGGTGCTTAGTCATCCTAGGGACACTGAAGCACATTACTGCCTTAGACCACTTCTGTTGATTACTCCCTGCAGCTACAGAACTTCTGTACTGCCTGAATCCATTCCTTTATATTTTGTTTTATACACTTGATGTACATTTGTTTCTGGGGTCCACTGATTTTGTATTACTACATGGGTACGTGTATGCTTGTTAATTCTTGTTGCCATTCAATCAATCATATCATTTGTACATCGCACTACGAACCCGTGAGGGTCTCAAGGCGCTGGGGTGGGGAATGCTGTTACTACTCGAAAAGTGAGGTCTTGAGGAGTTTTCTGAAAGTAAGCAGGTCTTGGGTCTGCCGTAGATGGATGGGGAGGGTGTTCCAGGTCTTGGCGACGAGGTGGGAAAACGATCTGCCACCGGAGGTGGCTCTTCGGAATCGGGGGACTGTGGCAAGGTCGGTGGAGTGGAGTTGGCGGGTGGGAGTGTAGAAGCTGAGTCGTCTGTTGAGGTACGTTGGTCCGGTAATGTGGAGTGCCCTGTGTGCATGGGTGAGGAGCTTGAAGGTTATCCTCTTGTTGACCGGGAGCCAGTGCAGGTCTCTCAGGTGGGGTGTGATGTGGCAGCGGCGAGGGATATCGAGGATCAGGCATGCAGAGGCGTTCTGGATGAGTTGGAGCTGTCTCAGGAATTTGGCAGAGGCTCCTGCGTAGAGGGCATTTCCTTAGTCCAACCTGCTGCTGACGAGGGCCTGGGTGACCGTTCTTCACGTTTCAGTGGGGATCCACTTGTAGATCCTGCGGAGCCATAGAAGTTTTTTCTTGCTTTGTCTTAGTTGCGCTCATCATTGTCTCCAGCCATTGATGCTCATTAGTTCCTTGTCCACAATTTTGATTCTCCTTACTGTCGAGGGCCATTGCAGTCCATTACTGCCTTAGGTTGGTGTGAAGGGGGCCTGCAGGTCTCTGTGTGTGGGTGCCTGGTTGTCGCGTGCCTGAGACATTGCATGTGTGATAGATAGATGTGAACATTGTGCTCTGTTTCACATGTGTGTGGATGTATACTCTATGTCAACATGCACATGAATATTTTGTGTCTGCATGCAATAAATAAAAGTCAGATCTATAAGCTTTTTCTGTGTGTTTTCCTTCTGTCTCGTCAGACAACAACTCTAGGGTATGATTTGGTGTACGGGTTCAGACCACATCACAATAAATAACGATGATTGTCCAACCAGGGATATATCTTTGTAAAGGAGTATGTTTTTAATTTCACAGAAGGTAGAAACATAGAGTAGATAATAAAGATCACCAAGGTGAAAACCCAAAGAGCATAACTCTGATGGTTGAGAGGTTATATTTCTAAGTGTATTCCAGTTTTTTTCTATGCGGCCAAAATACAACTAAATGAAAGTCCACGGGGGAGGAGCTTAGAGCGCATCCAAGATGGTCGCGTGAGCACAGGGCTCCCGAGACCCTCGCCGCCTCCCGCATCTATCCTGTCACAGATCCTGATACAGACGACGGGTCCTTATGGATATCACCCTGCTGACATAGAAGCTCTTTTCAGAAATCGAATCAGCTGCCGGGAACCGGACTTACTCCACATCGAAACTTTGCGGCCTACACCGATGAGCAGCCCGGGACTTGAGTCCCCGAGATACCCAGGTGGCATTTGAACAACAACGGCCAGTGGACGTCGACCAGTGCCCCTGAATTACTTTCGGTTTCGCTTTGGTCTTTGTCTATCTCAACCTGCTGCCGTTTGACTTTGTTGGGCTATGGTCTACCACAGGTCGGACGCTTGCCCTCTGCCCCTCGTCTCTGGACTCTGCTAGTCAGCCTTGTGAGGTGCCATTCAAACCAGGTCCCAAAGGCCCCTCCGGGGCACGTCGCTCAATATGGCGAGCAAGCCAGACAGCGAGAAGCGGACCACCAAGGTTACACACCGAGGGGGTGCCACCCAATCCAACATTATGGACCGCTACACCCATCCAAAAGGGTCCCCCAGTGGTGTTGATAAAACTCTGGACGAGACCGGGGATGGTTCCCCAGCGACTGAAGAATTGACATTGCGAGACGTAATGGGCACCATTGCAGGCATGAAGACATCCATGGGCCAGCAGTACGAAACATTGGCTTCAAAGATTGACATGGTAGCTATCGATGTCAACCTGATCAGGACTGATTTGGCGAAGACCAACGAGTGGGTCAAGTCTCTAGACATTAAGACCACCAGTCTTACGACCAACGTGTTCGATCTCCAGACAGAAGTTCGTAATCTGCGGTCCTCTAATGACTTGTTTGCCCGTCGGCTGGATGACTTTGAAAGTCGGGCTAGGCGCAACAATGTCCGTATCATCGGGGTTCCGGAGAAGCCCACTGAATCAACAACGGATCTCCTTGTAGAGGACCTAATACTGAACCATCTGGCCCCCAAGGGCCTCAGTAACGTTTTTGCAGTGGAGCGCGCTCACAGAGTCCTAGGCGGGAAGCATAAACTGGGCGCCCCTCCACGGCCCTTCATAGCCAGGATTTTCAATTTTAGGGACAGGGACGCTATCCTGCAGGCGTCGCGGGCCAATGGCCCCACGAAATTCGAGAATGCAACCATCGGGTTCTACCCGGATTTCACGCAGACTGTACAAAAACAGCGGATGTGATTCATGGGGGTGAAACGGTGACTTAGGGACATGGGCTTGAAATATGCTATGCTTTTCCCTGCCCGACTACGCATTGAATTTAAGGAACGTGCGCTCTTCTTTGACCGACCCGAGGTCGTCAGTGACTGGCTTGATACTCTACCAACGCATCGAGATCACCCGGAGCAATCGAGGGGCGCTGACGGTGGCCCATCGGAGCAGGAGGAGTGAGTGCTGACCGGCATGCGTGCTCTATAGACATTGCAGCAGTGGTTCGATTACTTTTTGTATTTGTATGTATATTGGTAAATACCCAGAGGCGGTGGGGAACCGGGAAGCCTCCTCCTCCTGGGATTTTTTTCTCTTTTTGTAGATTAGTTTCACACTGGGGCGACAGACACACTGCAAGTTGGGGTGGCTTTTTGGTCTAATGCAGGGGTGCAGGGTGGGGGGGTGTTCGGGGAATTTCTTTGGGGGTGGTGGGGGAACTTTGTTTCACGTTCGTTTGTTTCGAGGCTACGTAATACTGCATATTTTGACTTTGGTGTCTGTCTCGTTATGGGAGGAAATCCGTCTTCATTACTGGGATGGGGGTAAGGGGTTGAGGGCGCTAAGTTGGAATGTTAACGGTCTGGGGGACAGGATAAAGCGGGGGGAAGTATTGCAGTATTTGAAACGTCTTTCCCCTGATGTAGTATTGTTACAGGAAACGCATTTGATAGGGAACACATGCCATGCAATGAATAGGCGAGGCTATCGTCTGGTAGCGCACTCTGGATTCACTACTGGGTCGAGGGGGGCTGGCGTTCTAGTCAGGAACTCCCTCCCCCTGGAAATAGACAACACTATACTCGACGATAGGGGACGATATTCAGCTATTATTGGCAGGTGGGAGGGGAAGACAATCTCCATACTCTCTGTCTATGTCCCGCCAGGGTTACAAACTACGACGTTTTCTGATTTGGGAAAAGTGGTGTTGGGGCTTCCCGAGGGTATTTTGGTAGTGGGCGGAGACTTTAATTCTGTTGTCTGTGGTAGGGAGGACCATAGCCCCCCCAGGGATCTGGCGAAATCACAATCTTGGCTGGGTAACTTCCTGGAAACACTGGGTCAGGTGGACTGTTGGAGGCTGCTGCACCCCGGACAGGCACAATACACCTTTCATTCGGGCGCACATGGGAGCCTTTCTAGGCTTGATTATGTCCTGGTACCGGCAGTGCAGGCTGTTTCAGTGAGAGAAATTAGACACCTAGCCAGGGGTATCTCGGACCACTCCCCACTTTGGCTCTCTAATGATATACAGCTGGGAGTGGAGGGTCGAGTGGCTCCGATTAATCCCTGGCACCTCCGCAATCCCAAAACTAGGGCTGGTGTGATTCAGTCTATGGACCATTATTTGGCTGACAATGTTGGGTCAGTGTCTTCCTCCATTTCATTATGGGAAGCCTTCAAGCGGTAATCCGTGGCCAAACTCTGTCATTGATTGCTAGTGCAAAGAAAAGTAAGAATGAGGAGGTTGTACGACTGGAGACTGAAATTACTGGCTTGGAAGAAGAGTTGCAATCTGGTGTTACACAGGAGGGGTTGCACGTTTTAGCCCTTAAACAGCTTGATTATAGTGCACTGGTGACTGATGCTGCCAAGGCTATGAGTCGTGAGCAACAGGGGCGTCTGTATGATGTTGGAGATAAAGCGGGGGGAAACTGATCGCCTGGTTGGATAAAAGGGAAAGACTGAATCGTGTTGTGCCTGTTATTGAGAGAGCGGATGGAGTGCGGGTTGTGGACCCTGTTGATATAGTGGAGGGTTTCGCACACCACTTCCAAAAGGTGTATGCGCCGGTCTCAGACAGACCAGAGGAGGACTCGCACTTGTTGCTTAGAGATATCGCATTGCACAGCTTGTCTCATTCGGACAAAGAGCTTATGGAGGCGGAATTTTCTAACGATGAAATAGCGCTCGCTATCCGCTCCATCTGCTCGGGGAAAGCAACGAGCCCGAATGGCATCCCCATCGAACTGTATAAGTTGTGTCCCGACAAAATGGCGCCGCACCTTCGTCAGATGTTTCTAGAATCGCGAGATGTCGGATCCCTTTCCCGAGATCAGAGACTGGCGTCCATTGTTGTTATTCATAAAGAAGGGAAACCCCGCGACTTATGTACATCGTATAGGCCTATATCTCTCTTGAACGCCAAACCTAAGATCTTGGCAAAACTTCTGGCAAACCGGCTGATTAAGGTGATCGGCGACCTGATACACCGGGATCAGTCCGGGTTTATTCCCCACCGCAACACCGCGCTCAACCTGCGTCGTCTTCACGGCGTCTTGGCGAGAGCGGAGTCACTATGCGAGCCGGCCATCTTGGTCTCCTTGAATGCCACGATGGCCTTTGATACGGTGAAATGGCCATATTTATGGGCGGCCCTCGTGAAATTCAGTTTTGGCCCCGGGTTCATCGGTTGGGTTAAACTCCTATACGAGGAACCATTGGCTCAGGTGGTGGTTAACGGCAGAGTCTCGGGATCCTTTCTTCTTGGGAGGGGTACGCGACAGGGTTGCCCTCTATCTCCATTGCTCTTCGCGCTTGCCTTAGAACCCCTTGCTGCTTGGCTGCGGTGGGAACCGTCACTTAAAGGCATCAGGTGGTCCCCGGACTTCGAAGACCGCATATCGCTATACGCAGACGACATCCTGCTATATCTCACTTCCCCTCGGAAGTCACTGGGGGTACTGTTTGATATACTCAGCTCGTTCGGGAAAAACTCTGGTCTGGTGATCAATTGGGCTAAGTCCTGTATTTATTCACTCACCGGAGAAGTACCCCCCTTGCGACGTGTCTGCCCGATACCGATTTCAAACACTGGTTTTAAGTATCTGGGGATCTTCATATCACTAGACCCCGCAGCTCGGTAGGAACGGAACCTGCTTCCCCCGCTTGTCCGGCTCAAATCCGACGTGACGGCTTGGTGCGGCCTACCGCTGTCCCCGGTTGGGAGGGCAGCTCTTTTAAAGATGATGTCTCTTCCCCGATTCCTGTATGCCGTCCAAAATACGCTTGATCTTGTGCCTGCCAGTTACTTTCGCGAGATTGAGAGCCTACAGAGGAAGTTGATATGGGGGGGCGTCCTCGCATTGCCCTAGCGAAGCTGACTTTGCCATGGTAGGATGGAGGCATCGCGTTGCCTGACATTAAACATTACCACTGGGCATCCCAATTAAGTGCAATTAATCATGCAATGTACGGCCCCGTTCCTAATCCTGCATTTGAAATGGACAAATGGCAGCTGCCAGGAGGGAACTATAATAGAATGCTATATTCCAGATCGACTGGGAGGAAACTGACTGGGCCCACCGGGGTCGCGGTACGGGTGTGGTTCAGCGCAAACGCAGCTATGGGGTGGTCGGACATATTGACTAGAGCGACTCCGCTCTATGCTTCAAAGAGATTGGGCAGTCTTTGGACCACGAAAGGCTTCGAGAAGTGGGACCTTATTGGTATCAGCAGGGTCGGGGATCTCTGGGTCAAGAATAGGGTCAAGACTTTTGACGAGCTTAAAGCGGAATATGCGCTTAGTGATAAGGAGCATTTTCGTTACATGCAGATCCGTCATGCGCTTGGTTCGGTTTTCCCGGCCGGGACTGTTATCCCGGAGTCTTCCCCTCTTGAGGATAGAGTGCTTGACGGACACGTCCCGGATAGCACTATCTCCCTAATATACAAAAAACTCATAAACGATCGATCGGATTTGCTTTCGCAGCTTCGGGTTGCTTGGACCGGCGATGGACTGGAGTTGGACGATGAAGATTGGCAGGCTGCGATATCTTCTCCTAAAGAGGTCGCGATTCCGGCCCGTCTCCGGCTGGTGCAATTAAAGATCCTGCACCGTATCTATATCACGGGTCCACGGCTGCAGCGTATGGGTTATTCTGTGGATGGGTTGTGCAAGCGCGGATGTGGTTTGATTCCTTCATATCATATGGGAGTGCCCGGATGTTATGGTGTTTTGGAATCGTGTGCATGCCGTCATGGAAGAAGTTACTGGAGTTTCGCTCTTGCCGGAGGCCAGACGCTGTTTACTGAATGTATGGGAACCTAACGATTATAATGTGGCACAGATGCAATGGGCCACCCTTGGTAATATGGTAGCCAAAAGGGACATAGCTCAACTATGGGGATCCCAAAGAGCACCTCTGATTTCAGCCTGGAAAGAAAACATGGACTGGTGCATGTTTAGGGAAAAAACTGTGTACATCGCTCGTGGTAGACCCAAGAAGTGGGGGAGAATATGGAACCAATGGAACCTATACCACGGGCAGATTTGTACTCCTCCTCTGGCGGACATCCCTGAAATACCTCTGTCCCCGTAACCGCATATTCCTTGTTTGGTAGTACTTTTGCTGATGCTGTGTCCACCCTCTCCCGGCCCCCCCTTCCCGAGACTTCATCTATATACATTGCATATATCATTTTCCGACACGGCTTTCCCTCCCCCTGGGACAGATACCCACCATTTAGTTTCATTCTGCCTCACTAGTTATTTTTTTTTTTATTTCAAAATATTTTTATTGAAAATAAATTTTACATGTACAAAAAACAAACAGTTGTTTTCCTTTGGGCTGGTCTGGCGATGTGTGCTTTTGGCATAGTGGAGGCAGAGAGAGAGAAGAGAAAAGAGAAGAGAGAGAGAGAGGGGGGGGTTGCGGGTCATTGCTTCATTGCTTCAGATAGGCATCGAGGGCTTCCCACATGTCCTCTTTGGCTGTACGGTTTGCCGCCTTGTGTTTGGCGGTAATTTTGTCTGCCCCTCAAAGGAATGTTACCCAGTTGAACCAGCATTTGAAGGTGGCTTTGCTGGTGTTCTTCCAGTTCCCCAGGATGGTTTTCACCGCAGCTGTGAGCAGAACGTCGACTAGGTCACGTTCTTCTTTGGAGTGAAGCTGTGTGTCTAGGAAGGCGGTGGCTATCCCTGCTAGACCCCGTTGTGTCTGGCATCCTGTGATTGTGTCTATGAGGTTATATACTTTGCTCCAGAATGCTTTAACTTTGGGGCATTCGTAGTATCCAGTATTTTGTAGTCTGTGTAGTATCCAGTATTTTGTTTGTGCCAACTGCGGAGTGATTTTGTTTTTGGACGCCGATGTCCATAATCTGGCCCTCTCCTCTTCATTTAGTGGTCTCTGTATGGTCTCTTCCCAGAAGGCTATTGTTTTGTTGTTAAGAGCTGTGGTGCGTGATGGTATTAGTTTGTAGATCTGCGCTGTTTGGTGGCCTATCTTGTTTAGATTCTGTGCGTACTGTATGATGGTGGGTTTGAGTTTGGAGAGGTTTGCTTTGGTGATGGCTGCTTTGATTCTTAGGAATTCGTAGAATTCCTTGTCTGGCAAACTGGTTATCTGCTGTAGTGCCTTGTAGGTGAGTGGGTTGTTTCCTACTTCTAGTTGTGCCGGTGCAGTGATTCCTCTGCTGAGCCATTCCCTGCTATCTATGTATGTATCTTTGTATGTGATTCTGCTATTATACCATATTGACTCCCATTTGGTGCCTCTGACGCTTACCTCTTGTTCCCTGTCTATTCTCAGTAGCGCTGTTTTTGTGTTGCGTAGTATCGCGTTTTTGGCTTCTTGGTGTCTGTTTGCCGTAAGCGCCATGATCGGGTCTGCTCCTCCTAGGATGCCCCTTTCCAGGTCTAGCCATACTGGCATGTACTCTGGTATGGGGGCTACCCAGTGTAGTCCCTGCTTGGCGAGGCATGCCGTTTGGAAGGCCTTGTAGTTTGTGAGGTTCAGTCCACCCTGTTCTTTTTTAAGTCTTAGTTTTGCTAGACTGATTCTCGGTTTCTTTCCCCCCCATAGGAACGTGTTGATGGCTTTGTCCATGTGTATATGGAAGTCTGTTGTTAGGGTGAGTGGCAACATGGACAGCAGGTAGTTTAGCATAGGAGTGATCATCATCTTGATTGTCTCAATTCTCCCCCACCAGCTAATGAATTTGGGGCCCCATGTATCTAGCTTCGTCTTAATCTTTTTCAGCATCGCCTCCTCGTTATGGTCTAAGGTTGATCTGAGGTCTCTCCCGAAGAGGAGGCCCAGATATTTTAGGGGTTTTGTTTGCCACGCCAAACCGGACGTGCCTAGGGTTGTTCTGGTGGTGTGGCAATTCATCGGTTTACATTCAGATTTCTCCCTGTTCAGTTTGTAACCTGAGACTTGTGCATATTCCTCTATTGTCTGTACGAGTGCCTCTATTGACTCTTGTGGGTTGCTTGTGGTGATGAGGATGTCGTCTGCGTATGCTGCTAGTTTGAAGGCTTGGCCCTCTACTTGCACCCCTGTGATCTGCGGGTTTGACCTGATCATATGGAGGAGTGGCTCCAGTGCCAGCAGAAATAGCCCCGGTGATAGAGGACATCCTTGTCTTGTCCCTCTGCCTAGGGTGAGTGTTTCTGATGTGGCTGCGTTGACCACCACTCGAGCCCTTGGGTTCTTGTGGAGAGACATGACCATGCCTCTGTATTTTTCCCCGAGTCCGAATTTGCGCATACATTGGTTTAGGAATGGCCACGAGACTCTATCGAAGGCTTTTTCCGCGTCTAGTCTGATCATGACTTCCTTCTCTGTGCTGTTTGCAGTGCGGTTTATTAGATGGCAGAGCAGTCTGGTATTATCTTGTGAGAGTCTATTTTTCAGGTAGCCCACTTGTGTTTTGTGTATGAGAAGGGGAAGGTAAACATTTAATCTCGCCGCCATTACTTTTGCGTAGATTTTGCAATCAACATTTATTAAGGAGATTGGCCTGTAGTTTTGTGGGAACTGAGGGTCCTTCCCTTCTTTGAGGATGACAATAATGTTCGCTTCCGCCATTGAGTCTGTCACGTTCCCCTTGTCCGCACATGTCTGGAAGACTCTGACTAGTGTGTCCTTGAGCAGCGGTTGGAATTGTTTGTAAAATGCTGCTGTGAAGCCGTCTTGCCCTGGGGCTTTGTTGGTATTTAGCGAGTCTATGGCCATACCTACTTCTGTTCTGGTTATGTTTTGGTCTAGCGCCTCTCTTTGTTCGCTGCTTAGTCTTGGTAGGTCTAGTTTTTCTAGCAGGCTTGCCCCTCCGTCTGCCTCCAGTGATGTGTCTGCTGTGTGTAGGTCCTTATAGAACCTCCTGAAAGTTTCGAGGATTTGTTTGTTTGCTGTGTGCGTTTTGTTGTCTGTATCGGTGATTGCCGCCACTGAGTGTTGCCTCTGTTTTGCTTTTAAGTATCCTGCTAGTGCCCTTCCTGCTTTGTTTGTTGAGCATAAGTTTATGGATTTGTATTTGTTGATCCATGTGGAGGCCCTCTCGCTTAGTATTCTGTTTAGTTCATACTTTTTCTTTGTGAGTGTTGTGAGAGTGTTTCTGTCCAGTAAGTTTACTGTGTGGTTTTCTTCTACCTCCCTTATCTGTTTCTCCAGCACTCTGATTTTTTTGTTCCTCCCTCTGTTCATTCGTGCCTTGATGCTTAGGAGTTTCCCTCCTATTGTGGCTTTAAGTGCATCCCACAGAGTCATTACATCTGTGTCTCCTGTGTCGTTGTATTGGAGATATTCTTTGATTGCCTCTTCTATCTCGGTAAAGTTAGCTGGGTGTTCTTCTGGTAGGTGTTTCATTGTGTTTCCCGCTTATGGAGAGGGAGATGTGGGCGTGGTCTGAGACTGTTATGGGTCCTATCTCTGTTGTGTCAGTCAGGTGTGTGTGTGTGTTAGACATGAGTATGTAGTCTATTCTGCTGTATGAGTTTTGGGGTTTGAGTAGAAAGTGTATTCTCTGGTGTTGTAGTCTCCATGGGTCTGCTAATGCAAGTTTGGTGCATAAGTTTTTAAGTGTGTTCTGTTCTTGTGTGGTGTGGCTAGGCCTGTGCGGGTGTCTGTCTATGGCGTTGTCCATCGCCTGGTTCATATCTCCCGCAGTGATTAGTAGTTCTTCCAATGGGATCTTGCTGAGTTCGCTTTATACCTCCTCCCAGAACTTTTTGTCTGTTGCGTTCGGTCCGTAGATGTTTGCTATGTGCATGGTTTCCTCGCCTCTTTTGATGCACGTGAGTAGCCTTCTGCCTTTCGTGTCTGCTACGTTGTCGTGAACCCTAAACTTCCCTTTCTTGCTGATGATGGTAATCACCCCTCCCTTTTTGTTGACTGCTGGTGAGCATACGACCTCACTTATCCAGTTTGCCTTAAGCTTGTTCGCGTCCTCTATGGATACTCTGGTTTCTTGGAGGACGTATACGTCTGCTTAGAGTCTGTTTAGATAGTCTAATGTCTTCCGTCGCTTGACGGGGTGGTTGAGGCCTTTGACGTTTAGTGATACGATCTTAATGTCTGCAGCTATCTGCGCAAGGCCCTGAGTGTCTGTTGTGGTCATGGTGTCTTTGTTATTTCGCTGTTCACTGGGGTGCAACATTTGTTAATCCTCTGTAGTCGGGGTATGCCTGCCTCCTGCCACCAGTCTTTGGTCCCCCCGGGATATGAATAGGGATGGGGATGAGTGTGTGGGCAGAAGAAAGAAAAAAGAAAAGAAGAGTAGGTATCTCCACCAAGCTGTCATTGTCCGTGCTGCATGGCCTTCCCCCCGGCCCTCTCCCGCCCCCCTCCCCCCTGTCAACGTACTGTAAACGTGCAACAGCAACGGATCTCCCCCCTCCGCCCCCCCGGGTACATTAAATCTTCCCTTTCTCCCTTCCGTGCTGTGCATTCTATAAAAGGATATTTTGCCGATCACTGGGGCCTGCCCAACAGTGTTCACGTTTGAGAGTTCTGTAATGCTTGTCTGGTAGTCTTTAAGTTCTTCATTCCCTTTTGCATGAGGTAGGTTATGTTTTTAGTGGTCTCTTAGTTCTTCGTTCCGTTTGTCATGAGATCGGTGTCATTGTCCTTGTCCTTTGACCTTTGAGGTAGATGTTGTTCATTTGAGGTAGATGTTCATCTGTGGTTACCTGACAGAGTCTTTTATCGACGACCTGCTGCAGCACTCTCACCTGCCTCCGAGCCGTCCGATGTGGCCCTTCTCTTTGCTGTTCCCGGGCTGTTTTGTTCCATCTCTTCCTGAACCGGCTCCTGAAGGTATTTACATAGCTCTGCCGGTTCTTCGAACAAGCGTGTGCCTTTCCTGTCTATCTTCATTTTTGCCGGTCCTACAAAGCTGCACGTTATGTTGGCCTCCTTCAAAGTGTCTCGTAGCGCCAGGAATCCTTTCCTTGTTTCTACCGTGCCCTTTGAGAAGTCCTGGGTGATGATTATATTTTTGCCCTTCCAGTTGAGAGTTTTGCCTTTACGTGCGAAGGCGAAAATGGCGTCGGTGTGGTTTGTTCTCAGTGGTTTGCAGATGATCGTTCTCGGGCCTTTCATGTGCTGTTGTCTTATGGCCGGCACTCTGTACGCTTTGTCGATCTCGAAGGTTCTTTCGTAGTTTAGGCCAGTCAGCTTGGGAATCAGTGTTTCGAGTAGTGCTACGCATGAGCCAGCCTATTGTTCCTCATCCTCTGGTACCCCTGGGATCCTGATGTTCCCTTTCCTGTTTTTGTCTTCTTGTTCCGCGAGCATTCTCTGCATGTCGCTAGTAAGCATGGGCGAATTTTGCGAATCTGGCGTTTGCGAATTTGGCGAATTTGCGAACTCGCAATCTGCAAAATCTGCGAATTCTCGCGAATTTGCCGATTTTATTTTTGTGTTCGCAAGGATTTTTGCCAGTTCGCGAGGGTTTTGTACCAGTTCGCAATTGCGAACTTACATGTCGGCTCGCAACGGTCGCGATTATGTTGTTTCTACGTCTGGTTCATCATCACAGGTTCCCAGCACCTTCTGTTTCACCCCTGCCACCCTCTGTTTCACCCATGCCACCCTCTGGTACATCAATGCCACCCTCTGGTTCATCATCACTGTAGATTATGGGGGGAAAAAGCAAGCACACCTGCCCTGCTTCAACTGACATGAATTCATTTGGGGTTGATTTATTAATGTGTCACTGCTTTAAAATTCCAGTCTGGCACCTGCTTCCTTATCTGTAATTTGCTTTCTGTTGCAGTGCAATATTTTTTTCCAGGACCTTTGTGGCCTACTTGTAGCTATTCTATGAGCCTGCTGTGTGGGTCAGAGCAGGGTCATACAATTGTTGCAACTAGCAACTGAACTGGGAATTTGCGGATTTTTTTTTTGGTGTTCACAAGGATTTCTGCCAGTTCGCGAGGGTTTTGTACCAGTTCGCAATTGCGAACTTACATGTCAGCTCGCAACGGTCACGACTATGTTGGTTCTACGTCTGGTTCATCATCACAGCCTCCCAGCACTCTCTCTTTCACCCATGCCACCCTCTGTTACATCAATGCCACCCTCTGGTTCATCATCACTGTAGATTATGGGGGGGAAAAGCAAGCACACCTGCCCTGCTTCAACTGACATGAATTAATTTGGGGTTAGTTTATTAATGTGTCACTGTTTTAAAATTCCAGGTCTGGCACCTGCTTCCTTATCAGTAATTTGCTTTTTTTTCCAGGACCATTGTGGCCTACTTCTAGCTATTCTATGAGCCTGCTGTGAGGGTCAGAGCAGGGTCATACAATTGTTGCAACTAGCAACTGAACTCTGGAGGGGCCCCAGTCAGGAAGCACTACAGTGAATTGTTACTAATGATGAGTTTGAACTCTTGAACCTGCCGAGTGCTTTCAGTTTTGCAAAACTCGTTTTTCTGCAATTTTGTGGGATTCGCGGGGCGCGAACATGCGCGAGATCGGATTTGGAAGCCGCAAATTCGTGCGAATATGCGATTTCTTTTTTGCGGCGTGTTAGTTCGCAAGGTTTTGTGCGTTTTCGCGAGCCGCTTGTAGCGCAAGGGGCGAAGTTACCCTCGCGGTCGTTCAAGGGCGCGGCCATCTTGTTTGCATGACGTATTTCCGTTTCCGGGCGCGAAGTGTAATCTCGCAAATTGTGCGGCTCGCAAGTACAATTTCGCGAGTGTTCGCGAGGAACATCTCGCGCGAACTTACCCGCGCGGTCATGAACGGGCGCGGCCATCTTGTTTCTCATTCATTGCTATGGTTCTGGGCATGCTTCTTGTATCCTCTCTAAATATGTGCTATCCTTTGCTTGTTTGAAGTTTTTTTTGATCTATTTTACTTATTATCTATCCCTCTATTTTTCTAGCCCTATATTTTTGTGTTTACTGCTACTTTTGGTTAATTTTAGACTACTTTTTTAAACTCTTTTCTTCTCATCCCTATTCTATTTTCTTTATTCCTTTCTGCCCAGACCATGGTGAAGGGAGCCGGGAAGCATCCCGAGAAGGGGAAGGGTCCCGCACCCCGTGCCCGGCTCCCGTGCTTGCGTTTGAGGGGGGAGACAGTCGCACCCCGGGAGATTTTCAGCCCTGAGGAGGTGGGCGCACTAGTGTTCTATGTACAGCGCCACCTCCCCAGGACCATAATGGCAGGCGGCAAGATCGGAGGCGGGTACGGGATGCGGGATCGCCGGAAGCGGTGGGATAAGGTGTGCCGGGCCATGTACCACCACTCTCGGGTCCGGCGCACCTACAACCAGGCCACTCACCGCTGGACGGATGTCCTGACCCGTGAACGAGATCTGCTCGACCTGCTTGGCCTCGAGATCCCCGGGCTTGGTGAGTAGTAGTAGTAGCTATTTCTTTACTACTCTGTTTTCTCCTGCTGTGTTATTATATTGCATTTTTTTTTTTTACCAAGAGCAATAATGCTGCTCATTACATTGTAGGTATATTATATTTCAAAATCTTCTGTGCATTTCAGGTGCACTGCTCTCCTTCTCAGTAGTGTTGCTACTATGCTTATTTGTTTCCGATTTTGTGTTCATTTCATTGGCCTGTGACATTATGTATGAGTGTAGTTTAAAGAACTGCGTAATGCTACACACTAAGGTTCAGATGTTTAATTACCGGCGCATCCCTGCAAAGTAGCAGGGATGCGCCAGTAATTGTGCGCCACGCCACTATCACCCATGGTGCGCCGTATTTACAATGCGGCGCACCATGGGCCCAAAACGTCACCAAAGCGTTTTGCATCTGTGCCGTAAGGGCGGCGCATTGCTGGAGTTGCGTCGCAACGATGGCGCAGCTCCATCAATGCTCTGGGGTGCCCTATCTCCCCAAAGCTGCGTCAAGCCGAACGTCTGCTTCAAACAGGCGCAGGGTTTGAGTCACGCATCATTGTCGTTAAAGTGAGTGATTGAAATCTTGTAGATTTCCCTCAGCCACTTTTAGGATGCGTTCCTGCGCAGGAACGCCCTCCCTTGTGCCGGAACGCCCCCTGATGGCGCAGGGCTTTACAACGTGATGCATCTCCCATATGCGTCATGTTGTTAATATACGCCGCATCATTGCGCCTCTTTTGTGCTGCCGCTGCGTCACAAAAGTCACGAAACAATGGAGCAAAAGAGCCGCTTCTAAATCAGCCCCTACAGACTCAAGTCCAGTCCTTCCTTTGTACACATGGCGATAAGAAGAAATAGTGGTGGTGGATTGATAGTTTGAGTATTTTAATGACTGGTTAATGTAGTAGGAAACTTTAGTGTTGTCGCTGATCTGCAATCACGGTGGACTTTGGCTGTCACTTCGCGTGCTGCGGACTGCTGCCTGCCAATCCTAGGCAAACCTTTTTAGTACTTTGTGTAGTGAGTTGCATAAGAAGTTTACAATTCGACGGTCCGCAAATCAAGCAATACTAATAACATAGTAGACCACATGAGATTGGTCAATAATATATCCCGTTGAATAGTTGTCTATTTGCTATTTCGCCAAAATATTTTGTTAGTTCTTTTGAAATGTTTGATTTGGTTGACAAATAGCATCCATGTTTTCTGTTTTTCTTTCTTTCATGTTGTACATCAGCTTCCCCCAGGGGCAAGAGGAGGACACAGGAGGAGGAGGAGGAGGAGGGTGCTGTTGAGGATGCAGGCCAGGATCGGGCAGGTGAGGGCTCCTTTGCTGGCCCCAGAAAGTTTTAATTTGAATATAGAGTACTTATTTTTTCCCAGCGTTCCTCATTGGATTTTTTCTAAATCGTCTTTGATATTCTTGTAGACTGGATCTAAATTCTTATCCAGCCTCGACTATGACTCCGTGTGGTATTACTAGATTATTCTTATTAGTCTGTTTGTGTAGCTAACTAAGATTGCACATTTGGCAATTCCATTGGACTCCCATTCTAGTCAGCAATAACTCTATGCACAGAGTGCAGTCCTCTGGGATTGTCCATAATGTCTTTTCAAGTCTTCTAAATGTTTATGCTTTGACAATTTCCAACAATAAAAAGGTGAATGACCGCCAAGAAAGAATAAGATACTACTTTACTTTTGGTTTGGATAGGAGGACAATCCATTCTACTACTGTTGCAGGGACAAATCTGCACAAACAGAACTATGGACACTAAATAATGCATTGCTTAGCTTATCAATTATAATAGGTGCTGTTAGACTTTCCACATACCTCAGTGATAACAGACTTTGTAGTTGAACCCCCAATCTCCTTACTGACTAGATAGTGTGGCAGAGTCATTTAGCTCCCAAAGTCACCGATGATTATGATTATTCCCCAATGATGTCAGAGGCACGGACTCATGCTTGCAAAAATTGCAAAACCTTTAGCTCATCCACTCTAGTCTGGAGGACCAAAAACCACAGAGTCTATTTAAGTTTAAAAGCTTTATTAAAAGTAAACACATTTATTAAAACCAAGTTTGTCATAAAAGTAAACGTTTAACTGAAAATGGAAAAGTGCTTAGTGCTGACGATTAATTGGACACATTTCTTGTGGTCGAGCCGAGCTCTCACCTGGTTTGAACTTGATCCTGCTCGTGTTCTTAGAAGTCAAGCTTCTGTCTGTTAGGAGAAAAAGTGGTTCGTGTTAAAAATAAAAAGCAAGCATTTATCAGTTGTGCCAAAAAGTGCAGCAAGACAACAGCCTTCCCTGGAAAAAGGGACATTTTTACTTTATAGTAGACAGTCACAAATTATTACATTGTATACTGTTTTTTCACATTTCTTTCTTCCTCCTAGACCAAATATTATATAGTAGTGAGTGGTGTATTCTAACATTATTAAATGTACTTTGTAGGTGGAACATCTGGAGGCGGAGCCAGCGCTGAGGTGACGGTGGCATTGGACGAGGACAACTCTGGGGAGGAGGCGGTGGAAGTGCCGGACAATTCTGTGGGGGATGGTGGTGGCGGGCAGAGGTAAGCTATATATTCCTTACTTATTGAGATTGAAGACTGCAGAGTGTGCTTTCTGCACGGGTGTATTATAAATACACCAGGTAGTAGCCTCCCTCCTCTAAATGTACTTCGACTTAGCTGTGAAGTTTTTGGCGAGAAGAATCCCAATCAGATCTGAGATGAACTTGATGGATGGGATGAACGAAAAGCGAAAGAAGGGTGTAAGTAAGTGTGGAAGGACGAGAAATGTAATGATGACTGGCAAAGAAGAATGATATGTGTTTGCTCTGTCCCCGAGGTGGCTGGGAAGGAAAGAATATGGTATGGTGCATGGCTGGGTGAATGATGAAGCAAGGCTGGTTGGAAGGAGAACAGCCTGGGTGGGTGAAACAGAAACTGTATGGGTGCATATACTTTGAATGGATGGATGCCTGGATCATTCATGGTACTATCTGACTCTTAGATAGCATATGTGTATCTAGAGAGAGTAGACGTTCACTGGATGAACTAAGTGTTACTTTGAAGAGCATGTAACACGGCACCCGCACGTCCGTTCCAGTGTAGGAAAGGCAAGGAAAAGAAGTTGTAATTTTGTCCAAATACTACCATGAATAGTAGCAGTAGTTTGTATTGCAACTGCAAGCACAGCATATATCCGGTTATTACGGTGGACACTCCCTACCTCTCTTAATAACTTTAGTTTAGTAGTAGTACGTCATTCATGTGTGGGTGTATCACTGTTCACTCAATAATAAGCAAAGCACCTAAAGTCATCCCATATGTCATCAAATACATCCCATGTGAAGTGATAGATAATCAGATTATTTAGCTTCTTCATTTTCCTTTTCTAATACTCATTTGCACTGTAGGGTGAAAGCTAAATTAATTAAGTAGTAGCCCTTTTAACAGAGTATTCTCAGTGCCACCCGTTATAGAAAAGTAAGAGCTTCACCACCTGCATGTACTGGACCGGTACAGTAACGCAAGTCTGTCTCACTCACCATGGTGTGCGTCTGTTTTTCTCGGGTGCAAGTTCACTGCGCTGGCATTATGCCGGCTTGCATAAGATAACGTACCAATTTTCCTAAACAAGAGAGAAGAAGAAGAATAAGACTGGTGTACTGTCATAGTCGACTGTAATGGAAGTCCATAGTGCTCGTAGAATTTGTTCCTTAAACTCCCACTAATGTTAGAGCAAGGATGAAGAAGTTGGAGGTTACATAGATACTGTCCTCAATAATTATGTACTGTGCTTTCAATTTGCTACTTGTACTGTGACAACTTTCTGCTCAATCATTTTGTGTTAATCTTAAGGAGCATTGGTTACAGACTATGTCTTTCTTTCTTCATGTAGTTGCTCCTTCCAAATCCAAGAGACCATCAAGGAGGAAGGAGCTGGCTCGAATGGCCCGGCAACGGAGGCTGGATGCCACTGTCGCTGAATATCGGTGGCTGGTGGCCCTGGAGGAGGAGGAGACGCAGTCTGGTAATACAACAACGTCCACTGGGACAGCTGCATCCTCCTCCGTGCGGGCTGCCAGCCAGCGCAGTGCTCCAGCGGTACGGAGCCGGGCTACAAAAGCCAAACGCCACCGCCGAGCAGCAAAGACAGCAGCTGCCCCCCACAGGATTTGCAAGGCACGCCAGCGCCGCTTATCCCTCAGACTGTCCTACCTGGAGCAGGAGGTCCTGAACTATAAGAACTTGGTGGCGGGCCTCCGCTTCGAACATGCCACCCTCCGCAAGGAGCATGATGCCCTGGCTGCTAAAGTCAACAGCACCCTGCCATAGTGTCCCTTGCCCCTTTTTTAGAGACTTTTGGGGGGTGGGAATTGGGAGTTGGGTTTTTGGGGACTTTTGAAGGACAATCGTTGGGGTTAGGGAGGGTCTTGCGGGAGATTATTTTGTTAGGGCTATAAAGATATACTTTTCGAAACTTTTTCTGACCATACCTGTTTTTTACTGCTTTTGAGTCTGGTGGGTGGGGGTTTAACAGTAAGTTTGTTTTCCTGAATAGTCCTAGGACTTTAGTAGTACTACCGTCAATCTCTCATCTCTCCTAATACTCCATTATACTACCTCCAACCAAACGCTTATCTTACCTGTAATTTCTGTTTGAAATTACGGCTAGGCCCAGGGCTGGCTCCACGGGAAATGGCGATTAAGGTTGCAATCCAGGGCGGCTGAAATTTCCTCCTCCTTGTGGTGGTACTAGTGGTGTGGTGTGACACAGTGGCAGTTGCATGGCTATGGAAAAAAAGAAAATGAAACCTGGTTTGTCCTTACTGTAGCATTACAACGGTACAATAGAGAATATAGCAGGTGACAGTACACTAGACTACAACAGTGCCACAATGTAGCCTAACAAATGGTAAAGTATTTATAGTATAACTTGTACTTGCGTAGGATTTCTTTGACATTGGCTAATACTACAAGAAATAGTACTGAAGCTGAGTAAGTCTAGAATATATCCTCGGATTCCTTCACCAGCCTGTTGCTATGACCTTATCCTCCCCAGCAAGTGTGTGGAATTATTGATGTCAGTTAGTCACACATCAAGCAAAACCACACAACCCGGGGGAAGAGGGTTAGGGTTTGTAAAATGGATAGGAATGCGGGTTTCTTTTTGGGTAGGTTTTGTTGAGAGAAAAAAAAAAAAGCACAGCATGGACAAGCAATAATTGAACGTAAAGAAATTTTTGGGTACAAAGCTAACCATAAATCTTTTACGTGACATAAAGGAAGTGCATGCACTACTGAATGCATTGTTACAGAAAAGTAAGTAGTACTTTCGACAACCGTGAATGCCAGAATACGACAGTACAGGGCTACAATAAATTAGGTTAAAAAAATAGCCGAAGTAAAACCTATAGAATGGCTGTAGGGATCAATTTAGAAGCAGAGAGAGATCCAAGAAATGCAGTCACACACACTCATTGAATAAAATAATGGATACTGTATCTGTATTGTTGTAGTTGTCCTGTTGAATTTGGTAAGTAAGTTGCATGCAGCAAACAATTCCTCTTATTAGCGGCACTCCTCCATTCCAGCTGACGCTTCGTCCATCAATGTTGGTGACCAGAAGACACCTTGTACACTGCCTGCCTGGCGGATGCTGAATTGCGGCTCGCTAATGTGAAGCCTGACTCCATCCTATTTTCCCCATTGCAGACTAAAACCGGCCTGTAATTATTGAACGAAAAACAGCACTGATAAATAAATATAAGGTATGTACGCTGTGTAGTGCAAAAAGTCACACTTTGATTTTCCTAATAGACAGTACAACATTTTTGAAAGTGCGTACTCTGTCTGAGTCACCTTTTCAAGGATAAATAAGTATGGGCGAATTAATTTAGCGGATCTATCCCCTCAAGCTAGGTGTACTGTAAACTGTGTTTTAGAGCAAAATTAGACCTTCCCAGCAGTGCTTCCACCCAGACCCTTACTAAAGCCAGTTGCAAAAATGTAGAAGACCCCCAATCAGATCTCAAAAAACGAGGCCTAGCAGAAAACTGGTGACAAAACGTACTTCGAAAGTAAAAGTTGGCCCAAATACCCCCTTACCCACCGTGGATTGTATTCAAACCACTTGCAAGCAAGCAAAAGTATCCATAGCCAGCATCGCTCCAAGACTCGAAAACCCCACCACCCAAACACATGCAATAGAAATACTGCTAACCCTAACGAGCCATAAGTTAAGAATAGTGGCAGAGGCTTTCTTTAACTATGCCAAATCCCCCCTTTCCCACCATGGATTTTCTTCAAATGACTTGCAACCAAAATTACACATTCTCACGAGTGCTCTAAGACCCCAGAACTCAGTTGCAAAAATCTAGAACACCCCAAAACACATGCAATCCTGCTGCTAGGGCTAACCCTAACAAACCCTAAGTTACAAAAAGTGCCAAAAGGCTTTTCCTTATGGATTTTGTCCCAACCACTTCTATCCGGTATTAGACCTTCCCAGGAATGCCCCAAGACCCGCCAACCCACCCGCCAAAAAGCACAACACCCCCAAACAGCCCAAAAGCAAAATCTCATACTTACAATATTTCTCGGCCTTTGATCCAAACGCGCTGTGTAGCTAGGCCATAACTCCGGTTTACCACCACGGATTTCCTGAAAAGCAAATGCAATCAAGATTAGAGTGTCCCAGCAGTGCTCCCAGACCCCGAAACTCACCCACAAACAGCCGGAACCCCCCCAAAGAGCACCTCAAAGGCAAGCAAGTCAGCAAAAACACCAAATAATTTCCGCCTCGGATTTGGTCCAAACCACTTTTATCCGGTATTAGAGCTTCCCAGCAATGGCCCCAGAGCCGTCAACCCAGGAGAAAATGAGTAGAAGACCCCCAAACAGCCAAAGAGCAAAAGTAAAAAAATGGGGACTTGGGTCATTTTTTTTTGCCAATTTTCCAAATCACTCCGCGCGCGCTCTGCAGCTAGGCCCTAACTCCCCTCTGCCACCATGGATTTGCTTCAAACTTCTTGCAAAGTAAAGTATCCATAGCCAGCAGTGCTCCCAGACCCCGAAACCCACCCACAAACACCAGGAAGCCCCCCAAACAGGCCCCCGAAAACGCTACATTGAGCAAAATGTCAGAAATAGCAAAAACAAAATCAGCGTGGATTTTGTCCCAACCACTTCTATCCGGTATTAGACCTTCCCAGGAATGCCCCAAGACCCGCCAACCCACCCGCTAAAAAGCACAACACTCCCAAACAGCCCAAAAGCAAAATCTCATACTTACAATATTTCTCGGCCTTCGGTCCAAACACGCTGTGTAGCTAGGCCATAACTCCAGTTTACCACCACGGATTTCCTGAAAAGCAAATGCAATCAAGATTAGAGTGTCCCAGCAGTGCTCCCAGACCCCGAAACCCACCCACAAACACCAGGATGCCCCCCAAACAGGCCCCAGAAAACGCTACATTGAGCAAAATGTCAGAAATAGCAACAACAAAAAATCAGCGTGGATTTTGTCCCAACCACTTCTATCCGGTATTAGACCTTCCCAGGAATGCCCCAAGACCCGCCAACCCACCCGCCAAAAAGCACAACACCCCCAAACAGCCCAAAAGCAAAATCTCATACTTACAATATTTCTCGGCCTTCGGTCCAAACGCGCTGTGTAGCTAGGCCATAACTCCAGTTTACCACCACGGACTTCCTGAAAAGCAAATGCAATCAAGATTAGAGTGTCCCACCAGTGCTCCCAGACCCCGAAACCCACCCACAAACACCAGGAAGCCCCCCAAACAGGCCCCCGAAAACGCTACATTGAGCAAAATGTCAGAAATAGCAACAACAAAAAATCAGCGTGGATTTTGTCCCAACCACTTCTATCCGGTATTAGACCTTCCCAGGAATGCCCCAAGACCCGCCAACCCACCCGCCAAAAAGCACAACACCCCCAAACAGCCCAAAAGCAAAATCTCATACTTACAATATTTCTCGGCCTTCGGTCCAAACGCGCTGTGTAGCTAGGCCATAACTCCAGTTTACCACCACAGATTTCCTGAAAAGCAAATGCAATCAAGATTAGAGTGTCCCAGCAGTGCTCCCAGACCCCGAAACTCACCCACAAACAGCCAGAACCCCCCCAAAGAGCACCTCAAAGGCAAGCAAGTCAGCAAAAACACACAAAAAATTCCGCCTCGGATTTGGTCCAAACCACTTTTATCCGGTATTAGAGCTTCCCAGTAATGGCCCCAAAACTGTCAACTCACCCGCAAAGAAGTAGAACACCCCCACAAGTGCTGAGTCTTTCTTCATTGGGTGTAAACCAGCCCTCTGCTTTGATGGAAATAGGAGTCTGGAGGAGGAGGATAGAGGAGCATGTTCTTCTGAACTTGTGAACCTGAGGAATGCAGACTGTGGCACCTTCAAATCAATAAGCAAACAAGTGAAGACAGTTCTGCTGATGGGCTTGCTTTTGTGATTAGGTGATTAAAGTTTGAATTATATTAACTGTGCACAACAAAGAAAGACAGACACACAGGAATAAAAGTGAATAAGGACGAAAAAGAAAGTTATTGATTCATTGTCTCATTTTCAGGGCTCGGTGTCACGGTCCACAAATAAGAATAAGGCTTCGCCATCATACTCTGCGAATTCAGGCAGGGTGAGCTCAGTGTCACCTAACAGAGAAGAAATTCCCTCATCTATGTTGCTGTTCACCTCGTCTTCATCCGGCGTGCTTTCTCGTACTCTCTAATCTGGTGGTATGAGGTGCTGATTCATCTTGATCATTGTTAACCTCTCCACATTTTGGGCGAGAGGCGGCTCCGTTTGGAAGTTACAATGCCACCAGCAGCACTGAAAACACGTTCAGAAGACACGCTTGCGAGTGGGCAAGACAAGTAGTTTAAAGCCAGGTTGGAGAGCTGTGGCCACAATTCTTTTTTCCCATGCCAATACGCCAATGGGTCAGCATTAACATAGACCTCTGTTGAGTCATTCAGATAGTCCTTCACCATCGACTCAAGGTGCTCCTCCAAGGTTCCTCCACTTTGCTTAGCTGTTGCTGTGACCTTTTGAGAACCAAACCCAAGCCGAGCTAGCCAATCCTCTTCAGCCTCCAATGTTACTGTTGTGTCTGGTGGTGCAGATGATCCGGTTGCCGGTGTCTTTAACGGCTGAGAGGTCACTTGTGCCGCAGCCACAGGTGCAGAAGTGGATTGTTTTGACTGGGGATGGCCTGCTGATGCTGATGTACTGCCTTTTCCTTCAATTTTCTGCCATTCTCTTTCAAACCTCTTGGCTGAGGAGGCTAGCCACTGTTTGTACTTTGTAACATCTTCATCAGAAAAAAGGAAAGAATGCTTGGCCTGCCAGCGCCTTTTTGTAGCGTAGATCCAGATTAGTAGCACAAATGTAATGCTGGTTTGAGTGGATCATTTTAAGACGTTCATCACCTTGTAGGCGCTCTAATAATTTCTCCGTCAAAACAAAAGGGTCTTGGTTTTTTTCATCTTTTTGAAACACAGAACACACCTCCTTCAGTTGGTGCTCCAGCATGTACAACAATGGGATAGCTTTTCCCAAATTACAGTCCTCCTTGCTGACTGCACGCGTGAAGAACTCAAAAGGACGAAGCATGCGTGTCAGGCTTTTAACTATGTCCCATTGCGCCGCACCCATCCTCAGGTCCTCCTTCTGAGCTGTACCCTGTGTTAAGAAATAGTGATCGAGTACCGTATACTGCTCATACAGACGCTCAAGCATGTAGAAGGTTGAGTTCCAACGTGTTGCCACCTCCTGGATGAGTGCTTTTACTGGCATTCGACGTTCATATAGCAGGCTCCTCAGATGCTTCCGGGCCTTAAAAGAATGGCTGAAATGGTTGCACATTTTTCGGCAGGTGTCCACTACCCTGTACGCTGCACTGTCTTTATCACTCAAGAATTTTTTGACAACCAGGTTTATACAGTGCGCCAAACACGGCACTCTGAAATATTCACCCAGCTCCATGACCTTAACTACATTGGCGCCATTATCCGTGGAAACATAACCAATCTGGCTTTTTTTTGGGGACAGCCAGTCATGCACCTTTGCGTTAAACACATCCAAAATGTTTTCTGCTGTGTGACGTTTCTCCAAACCAAACATGGCTAGTGTTGCATGTTTCCGAGCCGCTTTAAAAACTTGGTCCGGGTCAACACCTGCGTTTAGCTTTGGTTTAACCCCTGAAAAAGAGACCCAGTGTGCAGTGATGCACATGTAATCAGCGCCTGCGCCACTGGTCCACATGTCTGTTGTCAGATGTATAGTGTGAACAGCACTCTTCTGCAAAGCTGCCCCAATCACCTCCAGAACATCTTCATGTAGTGCTGGAACCGCAACTCGGGCAAAATAGAACCGGCTAGGAACCTTCCATTTAGGGCAGAGCGCTGCCACTAATTCTAGAAAACCAACCCCTTCTACAAAAGAAAAAGGGAGAAGGTCCAGAGCTAGCATTTTAGCCAGCTTAGTGTTATACAGACGCGTCAGTGGGTGGTTGCGTTCATATTGAGCTTCTGTAAACAACATCTTTTTAATGTTGCCCTGGACCAAGCATTTACGGGATAATGATGATGATGATGATATCTTCGACCCAGTTACGCTCGCTGATTAACTTTTTCACATTGGTGTCTCACTCTCTCCCACACTCTTAGTGTGGCTCACATGGGGTGTGCTGCTGACAGGGGTACTGGGTGTAAGAAAAGTGTTTGACACGTCTTCTTCCTCCTCGTCATCATCAGATGAAAAATCAACGTTTTCATTACGTGCAATTAGGGCTTCCTTGATCACCTGTAGGTGCGCAAACCATTGGACAGGGTGCTGTCTCTTAAGGTGACCTCTCTGGCCTCCGGTACCATGTTGGTACCAAACTTACCACAACTAACTGCAACCTTACAAATGCTACAAATGGCGAAGTTTTCCCTTTTTGGGCAAACACTAAAGAAGTCCCAAGCTGGGGACTTGAATTGTCTGTGGGGGCCGGAGGAGGCGGCGATACTGGTGGCGGTGGTCTTGCTGCTAATGCCAGATGAAGTGGAGGATGTGGATTGCCGAACTTTAGTACGTTGTGCACTTTCACCACCACTAATTGAGGTCGAGGTGGATGGAGGTCCCTTCTTGCGAGGAAGAAATATGGAAGCGATAGGTGTTGGTGTACTAGTTAACTCCAATGATTGTTGTGTTTCCATTGCCTCCTCGTCGACATCATCATCACGTTCAGCAGCTTCTCGGCCTAGTGTCAAAATGTCTCTTTGCTGCATGCACGCTGGGGCTGCAGTGACCTTTATGATGACTGGCTCATCGTCGTGAGAGGCTTCATCAGCAGCAGTATCCGCCACTTCTTGTTGAGCCTCATCACACTCCATAACTATGAGTTTTTCGACGACCTTCCTTTTACGCTTAAGTACCTTTGTCAGATCATGGTGTGCCTCACTCTCAGGCGGCTGTGATGGTTCCCAATCTTCATCCAGATCATCAGAAGGAGGTGGGCTTGAAGAAGATGTAGACACTCCCCTTGATCTTTTCCTTGCTAGGGATGTGGAAGACAATGAATGATCATCAGGAGGAGTGGCTTCCTCAAATGATACCTCGGTTTGATTGTCGATTTCCTGATGTGCCCCTACTTCGGGAGGAACAACTATTGTGGGCACTTGTGACCCTCCATGCACCTCTGCTTGCGCATCTCCTTGCGCTGCCTCTCCTTCCACATGTACTTGGGCTTGTACTTGCACATGTGGTTGTTGTTGCGGCTGTGGTTGTTCAACACTTGTTGTTGGGTAATAAATCCATTAAGCTGGGTAATAAATCCTCCAACCCTCCTCCTCAGAGCGAAGACGAAGACGCAAAGCAAATAAACCACAGCTGCCTCCCAAAACACAGGAAATGTTCTTGCACCTTTGTCCGTTTATTGGCATGCCAAGGCAGAATGCAGACGCACTGTCACGTCTTGGAACAAGCTTCTTCTGCCCTTTGTGAATAGTCACAGCAGAATATATAGGGCAAAAAGTGCAGTCATCAGTAAACTCATAAGATGTGGCCAAGGCCAAATACGGTTGTACATATACAAATAGAAGTGCCATGCAGGCTCAGAACATAGAGCAATATATGGGCACAAGGGACCAGAAAGCAAGTTTAAGCCAACCTGCAAGATTCAGAGGCTTTCCACAGCTGTTAACCCATGACGTGTCAATGAGGTCAATGTAGGGCTCGGGGTCAAGCTTTAATAGATCTGTAAGGGGAGGGGTGTTCAGGAGCACGGAGCAAGTAGCTTGGTCAGAGCGGTTAGCTCAGGAGGTCTGAGACAGTGTGGAGGAGAATATGGGATTGAGATATATTTTTCCCCACAATATCCCTCCTTTTTGATAGCAATATCAAATACCATTGTAAGAAAAATATGAATACATACATATGGTATAAATATCGAAAA
The DNA here is from genome assembly GCF_964263255.1 of Lissotriton vulgaris. Taxonomy (NCBI): domain Eukaryota; kingdom Metazoa; phylum Chordata; class Amphibia; order Caudata; family Salamandridae; genus Lissotriton; species Lissotriton vulgaris. Next base: position 89,993,095 of record NC_141699.1, on the reverse strand, counting down.
AGTACTTATCTTTGACTAGCATCACACAGTCTTTAAATAACAAGCATATATTGGCGTAGAACCATCCAAGAGGTATTCATTTTTCTACATAGATAAAATTATATACTAATACTTAATGCTTTTATATTATATCTCTATAGCCATTAATTGAAATGTTTCTTTGTGTGCTTTCTCTACATCCTGTTGTATTTGGAAATATTTGTAGGCTAGCTCCTGTTCTGTAGGAGGTAGAGTTTTAACTGCGGAAATTGAATGGATGCTTTTACTACACCATTGCTGTACCATGGAGCAGCAACACTGAAGACAACACAAAAATATCACTATTGTTAAAAAGATACCCAGAAGCGCTAAAAGTAAGTGCTTTAACCATCCTGTTGGTAGCCATGACCATAGCCAGGACCAGTCATCAGAATCTGTAATTTTTTCAGCTCCACGGAATATTTGAACTGCATTCTTAATTTGTGCCACATCCCTTGCTATGTTCCCACTTTTGTTTAAAAAATAACAGCAAGAGGAATTTAATAAAACGCACAGTCCTCCTTGTTGTAGTGTCAGGAGGTCAAGTGCAATTCGATGTTGAATAGTCATGGCAGCTACTGAGTTAATTTCCATCTGCAACTGTTGAAGTGCATCTCTTGTTGCATTGAATGCTACAGCTAGCTCAGCAGACATATTAACTAGAGCCAATTCTAAATCATATACCCCATATCCAGGAATAAATATACGCATTAGTTCAAAGAATAGACCTTGTCTAGTTTCCAGAATAGGTGCATGTATATCTCTTTTATATCTATGAGCAAAACTCCCCAAATTTAGTGGCTCATTGGCTGCAATGTGTGGCACGACTGAAATGTTTGGTGTAAGGTAAGAAATAGCACACATGCCTTCCCAGTGGCGGGGAAGCACCTTGTATGCTTTAGTGCCACAAACAAAATACATTCCGCCCTGTAACTGTGTGTCTAATGTGTGATATTTACTAAGCGGAAGGCCTACCCCTTCAGGGAAAGTATTTTGGAATTGATCACACCATTTGTAATCAATCCATGAAGAATTTATAAGCGTAACATTTGCCCATGGTGCCACGTATGAGCAGCGAGCTGAGCATAAGGGGTATTCTAATATTTTAGAAATCAGATTTGGTGCCCTAGCCGCTTATTCGTTTGCTCAATAAATGGATCATATAGAAGACCATCAGGTGTTATTAATAGTGTCTCTCTATCTACAGTGATGTTCCAGTAATGCAAAGTATAGTTTACTTGTTTTCCCCGTATTTTAGCTGTCCAGTTCCTACTTACTAACTGTCTGTCTTTTATGTTCCAATTCCCTGTGATATTATCAAATTCTAATATGTTAGGACACTGGCTGCTTTTTAAATGTCCTAAGTATCGCGAAGCTGGGTTATATCCTGAAACATGATGCTTTAAACATACAGGAAATGCTTTTTCCTTGTCTTTGTATTCTACTGTAGGAGACACTTGATATTGGGCTTGAATATTTGGCAGTATGGTACAACGTGGGTACCATCCAATCCTTCCTTCTCCACAATCCCAGGTTACATTGGATATGAGGCATCCTATTCCTTGCGCATAATTTTGTATAGGCACAGGTGTTTCATAAAGGCCAATAGGGTCGCTTTGGTGTCTGGATAACTCTCTACAAATCCAGCAATTTTGAAGACCTAAAGCCTGGGCAACTTTCTCATGTACTGCAATGAGGGGATGGTCAGCAGGTTGTTGCAGTACAGGTAGCACACACATAATTAAGGTACTTAAAAATATTGTTCGCATAATGCAATGCATTTTCTGGACAGTGGTAAATGTTCCTTTCAGAATTTAAAATGTTGTTAGGCAGTGCCTTTCTGTCTCAGTTCCAGGGTACTTCTGTAAGTGTCAATAATGAAAGTTCTTGTGGTGTGTTGTCATCTGCTTCTCCTCCTGGTCCGTAGTCGTCTTGTTCAGGGGCGGTTTCCCGGACCTGCCCTGCGTGCTTCACTCAACAGCATCAGTCGGTGTCACCGTTCCTGGGACACTTGATGAAGGACCCTCAGCGTTGTTGTTAGGAAAGGTCTGGTCTGTCTCCTCCTTGTCCTGTGCTTCGCGCTGCTCCACTTGTGGCCGTTGCTCATCTGTTAAAGGTGACTCTGCCTCAGGCGTTGTTGGTGCAGCTCTGCATCTTGTTCCGTGCAGCCACTCGGGACGTCCCTCCACCTTTAGTGATGTTCTGGTAACCAGGAGCACAATGTGGGGTCCAGTCCACCTAGAAGTAAGAGAAACATTTTTTATTTTTCTCACCATGACCATGTCGCCAGGTTTAAAAGGGTGTGTTTGTTCTACGGAAGGATGGGGCAAAGCTTCCTTCACCTGGAGATGGTGATGCCTCAATACCACTGATAATTGTACAGCATAGTCAGAAATCTGCTCATCCGTCCACAGCAGTGCTGCTTGGGATGCTGTGAGAGGCAACCTCAACCCCACCGACATAGGCCGCCCCATCAATACCTCATGGGGGGACAAGAGAGTTGTTCTAGATGGTGTTGCTCTTATGGCATGCAGCACTAAAGGCAGCGCCTCTGGCCATTTCAGGCCTGTTGCATCAGTTGTTTTGGCTAATTTATGTTTTATTGTGGAGTTCATTCTCTCCACCTGCCCTGAACTTTGTGGGTGGTAAGGGGCATGCAGTTTCCACTCTATTCCCAAACACTCACACATCTTTTCCACAATGGCAGCAACAAATTCACCCCCTCTGTCACTGTTTATGCTCTGGGGGACCCCAAATCGGGGTATTATATCATTCATCAAGCATCGCACAACAGTTGCTGCATCATTCTTCCTAGTGGCAAACGCCTCCACCCATTTTGAAAACTGATCCACACATACCAGCAAATATTTGAATCCATTCACTGGGGGCATGTAGGCGAAGTCTATTTGAAGGTTGGTAAAGGGACCCTCTGGTACTGGCAAGTGATCATGAGTAGCGGGGGACCGACCTTTAGCATGTTGGGCACAGACAAGACATTGGGAGCAGAATTGTGCAGTGAAAGCTGTTATCCCTGGTGCAAACCATTCTTGTCTAATCAAAGCATTCATCCCTCCTTGAGCCATGTGAGTGGGTCCATGGGCAAGCCTTGTAAGGGGCAGGAACATACTGCGTGGGGCCACAGGCCTCCCATCCGGGTGTACCCACAATCCCTCATCATTTGGCTCACATCCAGCATCACTCCACGCTCTTTCTTCCTCTGGAGGTGCAGACCATTGTGCTTCTTTCACATCAGCTAGCAACAATTGTCTCTGAATCAGCTGTATTTTTGGAATACTTTTTGCCATTGAAGGCACCATCTGTACTGGCTGTAACATGCTCTCTTTTGCTGCTGTGTCAGCCATCGCGTTACCTCTGGCTATCTCAGTATTAGCTCCTGTATGTGCCTCACATTTTATTACTGCTACTCTGTTGGGCAGTAGTATTGCCTGTAGCAAATTCTTTACTAAGGGGCCATTTTGAATGGGCGTCCTGCTGCTGTTATGAAACCACGATACTGCCACAGCTGGCCAAAATCGTGTACAACTCCAAAGGCATAACGAGAGTCAGTGTAAATATTAACATCTTTCCCCTCCGCTAGGATGCATGCTCTTGTTACAGCATACAGCTCGGCTTGCTGGGCAGATGTGCCAGGTGGGAGGGCTGCACTTTCAATTATGGTGTCTACTGTTGTTATAGCATACCCTGCTCTGTAATCAGTGTCTGTTAGTCTGCTGGAGGAACCGTCAGTGTACCACTCATAGTCAGTTTTTTCCAATGGTGTTTGCTGCAAATCTGGTCTGGGTGTGGTGCATGTCTCTACAACTTCAACACAGTCATGGTCAGGGGTCTCATCTGAATCACCTAGTGGAGGTAATAATGTTGCAAAATTAACAGGAGGGCATCTTTTAATGGTGATATTGGTGTTAGACAACAGAGTGACCTCATAACCTGTTTGCCTGGCCGCCGAAAAATGTTGTGTTGCTGCAGATGACAACAACAACTGTACCGAATGTGGCACATAAACAATACAAGGGTAGTCCAACACAGTGGGAGCCGTCCTCTCTACCATCACAGCTGCTGACGCCACTGCTCTCAAACAAGCTGGATGCCCAGTTACTGCTGCAGGCAAAGTCACAGAGTAGTATGCCACAGGTCTTTTTCCTGAGCCATGCTGCTGTGTCAGCACACCATTTGCAATGCCATTTTGCTCTGACACATAGAGATGGAAGGGCAGTTTGTAATCAGGCAGCCCCAGGGCTGGCGCAGTACACAAAGTCTCTTTCAGTTTCTTAAAACAGTTTGCAAGTTCATTAGTCCATACAATGTTGTTGGGAGCATCTTGTAGTGTACATTGTCGCAGGATGGCATCATAGGATCTGTACTCAGGGATCCACTGGCGGCAGTAGTTCATCATCCCCAGGAATGACAGCATTCCTTTCTTGGTAGACGGAGGCTGCATGGCCTGAATCATTTTTATCCTGTCAGGTGATATGCGGCGAGTTCCTTTGGATACCACATAACCCAGGTAAGTCACCTCTTTTTGGCAGCACTGAAATTTTGACAATGAAGCTTTGTGTCCTCTCTCCTGGAGGTGATTCAGCAGCGCTACAGTGTCTTTTTCACAGGCTTCAAGTGATGGGGATGCCACGAGTAAATCATCCGCGTACTGCAAGATGATACTACCTCCTTCCAGGTGTAGGCTATCCAGGTCTCTCTTTACTGCCTGTGCATAGACCGTGGGACTCTCAGTATAGCCTTGTGCCAGTCTTCTGAAAGTATATTGGGTATCTTTCACTGTGAAAGCAAAGAGGTACTCGCTCTCTGGATGGACTCTAATACTGAAAAATGCAGAGGAGAGATCAATGACTGAAAAGTACTCTGCCTCTACAGGTATAGAAGATAATATGGTATTGGTGTCAGGCACAACAGGTGCTAAAGGAACCACAATGTTGTTTATCTGTCGTAAGTCCTGTATGAACCTATACTGCCCAGTATTGCCCTTGGGTAATGGAATAATAGGACTATTACAGGGACTGGATGTCTTTTTAATGATACCTTGTTGCAAGAGAGATTCAATCACAGGTTTTATTCCCTCCTCTGCCTGAGGTGACAGCCTGTATTGACGGACATAAGGTAATTCAGCATTCTCTTTAAGTGTCACTTTATGGGGAGGGCATGTTTTCAATAATCCTGCCTCATTTTTGTGTTTTGCCCAGACCTCTGAGTTCACTTGCTCTAGGATTTTGTTTTTAGTCAGCTGTAAAGCCATATTCCCTTCAAGTTTGTCAAAAACTGCAGTCCTGTCCTTTCTGTTCATACACAACGTCCAACACCATCCTTCTCCATCTCCTAACACAGACACCATTCCTAAAGGAAATGTAAAATCCTTAGTTCTAGGTAAGTCCTGAAGGCGTTTGACCATGGGGCCCAAATCCTTAGGGTAGTAACCTGGTGCTACAGCTATGGATACATGTGGTTCAGAATCTGGCACTTGAAATAATCTCATTTCCTGTGGTCCTAGTTCAATGCTCACTGCACACCCTTCTTTTCCTACATATAATGTGTGCTCAAACAACTCCATTGTCCAGTGCAAATGTTTATCTGCCCTGTAGGCGTACCATTCAGGCACTGCTCCTGTGAAAAATGCTGCAGTACAGTGTATGGGCTCAGGTACTAATGTCAACTGTACTAAATGAGTGACCAATTCACTCTCAATGTCAGGGCTGTATTTAAACAGTTCTTGGAACATGTTTTCATAAAAACCTCCATGTAATGGAGTCCATTGGTAACGTGTTGGAGAGAGAGAGAAGACAGGGGGTGCACTTAACACAGAGTCCTTACTTAATTTGCAAGCAGTAAGTGCTCTATTAGCCAATTCTAACCTGTCCTCAGGTACTTGTAAGTAAATCCCATTTTGTGAAAAATATAATGTTGCATGCAATTTACAGAGGAGGTCTCTCCCCAGCAAATTGATGGGTGCATCTGGTGACAGCAGAAACTGATGGGTCATTGTGAGGTCATCAACAGAAACTGGTAGGGGTTCTGACAATTCTTCATGCATCATCATTCCATTTACTGCTATAGTAGTAACTGTTTCACCACTACCAGGACCCAACTTGTTTCTTACTGCGGATAGGGTTGCACCACTGTCTATTAGGAAATCGATCTCTTTATCTCCTACCTTAATTTGAAACATGGGATTCTCCTCTGGTGTCTCTGATACCTTCATCATAAAGCACTGGGCTCTGGTTGCTGCAGTTTGTCCCATCTCTCTCTCCGCGTTGTCCTATGCTGATCCATGTTGCTCCTGGAAAGGATTCCTCAGGGAGTGCTGGGTCTGCTTCAGGTCTCTGGGCATGGGTGGTGCAGATGGCTGGGTCTCATTTCTGTCTGACCTTTCATTCCTGTTTCTATCATTTCTATTATACTGGTCACTTCTCACATTCCAGTCCCTTCTACCTCTATTATTTCTACAATTGCGTGCCCAGTGCCCATACCTCTGGCAACAATAGCACCGATCCCCACTCTTGTCTCTCCTCTGGTATCCTTGTCCATTATCCTGTCTTTGCTGTGCCCCTGATAGTACATTCCCTCTGGTTCCTCCTCTCTTTGTGCTTGCTGCAACATCATTCCTTTGTCATTTTTAGCGATGTCCTTCCTTACCTTAAAAATACCATCTCTTTCCATAGTTATGAGAAGCGTGCACAACTCGTGATATCCTTTAGTGGACCAATCAGGGTGGCGTAGTTTACAACTGTGGGCCACAGAAGCTAGCAATCCATTCATAAGGGTTTGCGTAGCCAATACCTTATAGGCCTCTGTGGTAAATGGTACCCCTGCACTGTTATCCCATGCTTCATTGTACCTTAAGATGTAATCAGCCACTGACTCACCTGGCTTCTGCAACGTGGCAGTGACTTGAGAAAAATCACCATGTTTAACTGCTAGGCCATTAATTGTGTCCCTGATTGACTCTAACCAATTAATCAATCTTTTTTCTGTGACATCCATATTATTAGTCAGTATGGTCCAATCCCTTTCCTGTGGAATTTGGAATGCACTTTTTACTAAAGACCATCTGCTCCCATATCCTATTTTTAATAGCATTTCTACATCTCGAGGGAGGGGGGTATAGGCAATACATATTTTATGAAGCCACTCATAATATTTTACACTGGCAGTCAGTGGGTCAGGTGCGTCCTTAGTCATTTGTGTTGCCTCCAAGGGTGTCCATGGTTTTAGCATGGCTGTCCCCCCCAACACTATTTTTGGTGCAGTTAGTTTAGTGTTCAATAATATGTCATCAGTATATGATTTCTCACCCTTTCCCTTTAGGGACCGTGTTTGTGACTGTATATGTATCAGCCGTTCCCTTCTCTCTAGCTTATCCTGTAGTTTATTAATGGAGCGTTGTATTTCCTCCCTATCAGTGTTCACTTCTTCTTGGAACTTATCTGCCTCTTTTCTCAGGTGTGCCAACTGCTCATGTTCCTCATCCTTTCTCTCTTTTGCACTCAGCTCTAAGTCTTCACTCAGACCAAAAGTGGAAGGTTGGGCTGGGTATTCAAAAGCATGTAGCATGTCCCCCCCTAAGGATAAGTGCCCATTCAAGACTGGTGTTCTAAAACTGCCCTCTCTGGGGTTAGTTGGTATGTCAGGTACCCTAGTTAAATCACCTTCCAGGGATATGTGGAAATAAGGTACACGTGCTAAGCTTGGTTGTGAAGCCAGTGCTTGCTCAGGTGTGTTATGTCTTTCACACTGTTTGTAGGGGCCTGAAAGTGATGGGTAAATTGAAGTTGCTGGAAGAGGGGATGAGAATTGAGGTGCAGGAGAAACAGGCCCTGCAGACTGAAGGGTGTTTTGTCCCACTGTTTGGTGGCTGTTCTCATTGCTGGCTCTATGAGAGACCCAGGAATTAAATTCACTATTTGCATCTACTCTCTGTCTTTTCCTTTCTTCCTCAGTAAGCAACAAAATCTCCTCCTCAGTCAATGCGCTACTAGTTATTTGCTCATTGTCTGTTCCTTCCCCCAGTTTGACAAAAAGACCTTGAGGCTTGGAGGCGATAAACAGTTTTTTCAACGTATTTATATCAATATTTACTTGGCGGTGCGTCCAAATACATAGCAGAGCAACAGCCCGCCTAGAAGTAGTGGCATTTGGTATTTCCTTAACACGTTCTGCTTCAATTGTTGAAAACCCACACTTTTGCCATAGTGACAACAAATGCTGTTCTGTTTGCACATAGTTACTTAATTCCAATAAACACTGGCTATAAGATGCGGGCCAATCTTTTGCTAATTCTAGCTCTTTTTTAGTAGGCTTCTTGCACTCACTATTCACCATTGATATTGCAGAACAGTCTTTATATTCAGTGGAGGCATTCCCCTGGCCTTTCTTTTTTGAAAGGAGGGCTTTATTTTTTGCAATTGAAAGCCACTGCTGTAAACAATCTTTTACATATTGTGAATCCCATGATGGGTCACCCTTTAAGTGTATACGTTCTGTCAAGCGTTCAATATCATCTATCTCAAGAGAACCAAATCTAGGCCACAGCCCTTCATTCCCTTTCCACGTCCATACTAGCGCGCAAAAAGGAGTTACATATTCTAAACAATTTGTATCTTTCACAACCTGAGCTGCAGGGCTATCTGCTGGTAATTTAAAATCCTTCTCTAATGACAGTTGTTGAAACAATTTCTTTGTCTTTTTCACCATGCGAGGCCTTACCACCTCCATAGTTCCTTTAGAATTACCAGAACCCATTGTGCCCTTTACTCACAATTTTCAAACCCTGAAAGATAAAACAAATTTGTCTCCTGGAAGTAAAATTTTGTTAAGATTTGGATAGAGAGACTTGAGAGAAAAAATATACAGTTGTGGAACACTCAGACACCACATAAAACAATTTGACTTCTCTGATGCAATTTTGTTTTGATATCACTCAAAGAAGCATTTTCAAATAAACATAGCAGGACAATACTTTTTAAAGACTCTAAACATAATTAAATACAGTCATTGATCAATGACAGGACAGTGCAAAATTGAAAAACATTTCCTTGTGTCCTGCAGCCAGCCAATGGTCACTGCTTCCCTCGCCACACTCTGGGAGGGCTTTTTTATCTTTTCAACCCTCTACTCTTGGGTCATAAATTATTGTCCTGCCTAGGCTCTTCTGTCGCGTATGGGATCCCGTAGATTCCTGCCGCATATCAACTCCAAGGTGTTGATACAGAGAAATATTTCAATGATGATATAAATTTCAATCACTTGATGGAAAAGACTTCAATCAATGATGAAAAAAAAAATCAATCACTGTTTCTCTCCAGTCCCCTAGTTATATTAGATGCCGGTTACTACCTCCTCTCTCCTTTTTTTTTTTGTTTAAAAAAAATACTGTGTTCTAACTGAGCATTTGAAACACTGAAAGGTCACGTCAGCAAGTTATTTTAGCTTTACAGCCTACTTACCAACTGGTGACTTTACAGTCCTTCAATGATCCCACTTCTGACACCATTTCTGTTGGGTAATAAATCCATTAAGCTGGGTAATAAATCCTCCAACCCTCCTCCTCAGAGCGAAGACGAAGACGCAAAGCAAATAAACCACAGCTGCCTCCCAAAACACAGGAAATGTTCTTGCACCTTTGTCTGTTTATTGGCATGCCAAGGCAGAATGCAGACGCACTGTCACGTCTTGGAACAAGCTTCTTCTGCCCTTTGTGAATAGTCACAGCAGAATATATAGGGCAAAAAGTGCAGTCATCAGTAAACTCATAAGATGTGGCCAAGGCCAAATACGGTTGTACATATACAAATAGAAGTGCCATGCAGGCTCAGAACATAGAGCAATATATGGGCACAAGGGACCAGAAAGCAAGTTTAAGCCAACCTGCAAGATTCAGAGGCTTTCCACAGCTGTTAACCCATGACGTGTCAATGAGGTCAATGTAGGGCTCGGGGTCAAGCTTTAATAGATCTGTAAGGGGAGGGGTGTTCAGGAGCACGGAGCAAGTAGCTTGGTCAGAGCGGTTAGCTCAGGAGGTCTGAGACAGTGTGGAGGAGAATATGGGATTGAGATATATTTTTCCCCACACTTGTCAGATGAGTTACAACAACCTGTCTTGATTCAGGGACAATGCTGCTACTTTCTTGCGATGAGCCAACATCACTGGTTGATGGTGATTGAAGAAGTACACTGACTGCCTCTGCAGCACTCAAGGACTTGGACTTAAGTTGGCGTGTTGGTGGTGGTGGCGGCACTGAGCCCAATGGAGCGGGGGTGCTGCTCCCAGCTTGGTCCCCAGCAGATCCCGCTGCTGCTGCAGGCGTACTTTTTTTTTTACTCCCAAAAAACGTGGCGGCTGGCACACCAGCCTCCTTGGTAACTCGCTTCTTCTGCTCCTTACTGGCAACTTTCTTGCTAGAGGAGCTACGGGGAACTCTTTTTGGGGCCATCTTCTTCAGAGCAGGTCAGAACAGCAGGCCGCAGTTGCACGAGTTGCAGAGTTGTCTGTGGCCAGACGTGGCGCCGCGTGACGTTATGCTGCACACACACACCGCTGCAGGACTTCTTCCTGGCACTGGTGGTTCTCTTGAGTCTTGTGCACCTAAAAGCAATGGAAGACAGAGGAACATCAGTTCAGTTATACACCCCCAAAAAATTGTAAAAAAACAGAAAAATCAGCACAATCCCATGCCCTCCATGATGTTTAAATTCAAGACAACCCACAGAAAGACTAGGCCCATGCACCACTCACTACCCCTGGGCATAATGGATGAAAGCTAGGCAAAATGGGTGCAGGCCTGAGAACACTGCCTGCATTCAAAATGGCCCCCTCCCTCCCAGCACATGGCCAGGGCCTGTAGCAGTACTCAAAATGGCCCCCGACCACAAGGTCTGTCCACAACAGGCCAAAAAAACGAAAATCACAGAAAAATCAGCACAATCCCAAGCCATCCAGGCCCTCCATGATGTTTAAATTCAAGACAACCCACAGAAAGACTAGGCCCATGCACCACTCACTACCCCTGGTGAAAAGGCCACAACAGGCCGAAAAAACGAAAATCACAGAAAAAGCAGCACAATCCCAAGCCATCCAGCCCCTCCATGATGTTTAAATTCAAGACAACCCACAGAAAGACTAGGCCCATGCACCACTCACTACCCCTGGGCATAATGGATGAAAGCTAGGCAAAATGGGTGCAGGCCTGAGAACACTGCCTGCATTCAAAATGGCCCCCTCCCTGCCAGCACATGGCCAGGGCCTGTAGCAGCACTCAAAATGGCCCCAAATCACATGGCCTGTCCACAACAGGCCAAAAAAACGAAAATCACAGAAAAATTAGCACAATCCCAAGCCACCCAGCCCCTCCATGATGTTTAAATTCAAGACAACCCACAGAAAGACTAGGCCCATGCACCACTCACTACCCCTGGTGAAAAGGCCACAACAGGCCAAAAAAACGAAAATCACAGAAAAATCAGCACAATCCCAAGCCATCCAGCCACTCCATGATGTTTAAATTCAAGACAACCCACAGAAAGACTAGGCCCATGCACCACTCACTACCTCTGGTGAAAAGGCCACAACAGGCCAAAAAAACGAAAATCACAGAAAAATCAGCACAATCCCAAGCCATCCAGCCCCTCCATGATGTTTAAATTCAAAACCCCCCACAGAAAGACTCAGTGCACCCACCACTGAGTACCCCTGGGCAAAAGGCCCCAAAACAGCCCAAAAATCGAAAATTCCAAAATTGTAGTTGCAGCAACTGTAATGCCCCAAACAAACTTACTTGTGAAATTTCTAATCCAAAAGTGATCCAAAGAAAGTCAAAAAGGCCTCAAATCCAAATATCCAGCAGCATCCACAAAAAGTAATCCTTCCAGCTCCAGATCCAAATGAAAAGTGACCAGGAGATGGACAAAGCACTGGGAGGAGCCTGCTGGACAGGAACAGGAAGTTGAAGACTGTGGGGCACTTCCTTCCTCCCACCTCCCCCCCTCCCCAAAATGGACTCCTCGCAAAAAAGTGCAGGCAAATGTCAACCTGAGGAGTTATTCAGATAAAAATCATCATTTCCAGAAGGTTTATGCTGCTTGCTGGTGGATTTCTTGTGCAGAATTGCAAATTTTGTATTTTCCGAGTGCGAGATTGTTGCTGCTCGCCGCATCTACAAGCTCGCAATTGCGAAGTACCGTGATACGTGATCACGGCGTACTCGCGTTGACAAACTCTCGCTGTGCAAGTTGGCAAGCCGCGATTACGTAATCGCGCTCGCCAAATTCCCGCCGGATCCCGCAGCAAGATCCAAAATGGCGCAGCACTCGCAAAATATCAAGAAAAACAACTCGGCAAACGCTGAATGACGGTAAGTAAACGCCGCGCGCCGCAAAATTGTATCACCAAGAAAAAAAAATCAGCTGCGTGCGAATTTGCGGATATTCGGTAAATTCACGAGCGTTCGCGGATTACGAATTTACCGAAAATCCGCAAAATCCGCAAAATCCGCAAAATCCGCGAGCGTAACGGATTTCCCACCCATGCTTAGTCGCTAGAGATTTTGGATATATAGCGAACCTCTCTGTCCATGGTCTCTGATTTGTCTTCTATTTCGCTGATTCTTCTTTCTGCCTCCCCTACTCTGCTCGTTATTCTGTTCTGGTCTGCGCGTATGGCTGTGAGCTCTAGCTGGACATTGTCCATGGAGATCTTTGTGGTTTTGGCCAGGTCATTGGCTTCAGTTATTTTTTTGACGAGCAGGTCCATTGCTGTTTCTGTGTTCTGAATGGTCTTCAATTTAATTGGTGACTCTAGGTCTTTCCTAATTTTTTTGGTGTCATTGACCGACATCCTTACAAAGCCTCTTCTTCCCTGGTAGATGGCGAGCCTGTCCTTCTTTTGCTGATCCGCCTGTTGGATTCCTAGTGGTGGGATGTTGCTTATATTGTCCGTATCTTGTTTCTTTGTGGTGCCACCGAATGTGAACCTGCTTGGCCACCTCACAGTTCTTGTTCTGGTTTTCCCGGACGCCAGGGCTTCTATATCTGAGCAGGGGGCTGTTGGTTGAGGTGTCCTATGCCCACTTGAGTTCGCAATGTGCCTTGGTTTGGTTTTGGGATGCGTGGGCCTTCGTGTTTGCTTACCCCTTCTTCAGTAGCTGTGTGCCTACGCCTGCTCCCAGGTTCTCTGTGGCGCGTTGCTGCCGTCTTGAGACTGTGCCCTGTTTACGATTGCCTGTTTTGGGGTGGCCTCCTGTCGCCTATCCTCGCTGCTCCTCTTAAGATGGCTGCCGTGGATTCTTGCGTTGGCTGGGGTTGTGAGCGCCCCACGGCTGGTAGTTTGGGGCACCTTGCGTTAATGATCAGCGCACCCACTGACCTTCTGCCGGTGATACCCCAGAACTTTTTTTTGCCGACTGCGTGCCTTCCGAAGATGGCCGCCACCGCTTTCCCCCTTCTTAGTAGCTGCGTGCTTGCGCCTGCTGCCTGGTTCTTTTTTATGCTTGTTGCTGCCTTGAAACTTAGTCCTCCTTCCGCTTGCCTCTCGCTTCCAGCGCTTATTCGTACAGTTTTGTGTTTCCTTGCTTATGCTTCCTGGCTTCCTGTTCGTTCGCTCCTCCGTTTGCCCCAACTAGGGTGTCCTCCGCCTTCCGTTTTGGGGCGCGTCACCAGTTTCTGTTTGGGTCTGGTAAGGGAGATCGTTCCTCTCCAGGGCCTTTCTGGCTCTTTCTGGCTCTTGCTCGTTCGTTCTCTCTGCCGTACTTCCCATGGGCTTGTGGGCTTTTGATTATTCTCTGCCTCCTCTAAGATGGCCGCCACTGTTTTTGACCCATTTCAAGATGGCCGCCGCGTTCGGTCTGTGCCCCGTTCTGGGCGCTTTTTGGTCGCGGATGTGTTCGGCACCTACAAGAACCAAACACTTGTTTGTTCAGCCTGCACTGCCAGCTGTGCTTGGCTTGGCTTCTTTTGCGGAGATTCTTCGTCTGTGGCTATCTGGCTCTTGAGTTGCAGATGCTGGTACCACCAGGCGAGTGATCAGCCTCGCACCCCTTGCGCTCTGTGTAGTTGGCTTCTCGATTGCTCGCTCGCTTAATGTGTTTCGGCGGTGGGGGTAGTAAAGATGGCCGCCTTCGGCTCTTGGTTTTCGGTGTCGCTCCCCCTCTTTAGCATAGCTTGGCTGCTTGCCTGCCCAGGATTTGCCCTCCGCGCTCGCTGCAGACTCCGTCCTTACCTCCGCTCTTGCTTCAGCGTCTCCCGGTATCCGGACGAACCTGGTGTCTGTCTCGGAGTCGCGGTGACGCCCCCTTCTCTTCGTCTCCTTTTATTGTTCCGCCATCTTAGTCCGCCTCACTCCTCACTCGCTGTCTCGGGGCTCTTAGCTTTTTCCGCCTTCTTTCTGGTGCCGCGCTTGCTTAGGAACAATTTTCCTTCTGCTCCATGTGTTCCCACACCCTTTGCACAGGTTTGCGTGGGATTTAGGGGTCTTTTCGCCGTGTTGCTCGCCGTTCTTTTCCCCGGGGTCACGGAGCTTTCAAACTTAGGCAACCGCCTGCGTTGCCATCCAAGCCACACCCCCCTGCCTCACTAGTTATTTTAGTTTTTTTTTATTGTCATATATAAGTAAAATGTGAAACCTTTAATTTTTCCTGCGTACCACCACAGAACTGCTCAGAATAATATGTGGAATCGCTGCCGGACCCTCGGGTTGTCGGCTAAATAGCTGTGTAACGATGCAATATTGGTTTTTCCGTTTCGTTTTAGCAACGGCCGGCCCTTGTGGTTGTAGGCCTGCAACTGTACTGCTTTTATCGAAATAAAGGTTTTCAAAAAAAAAAAGAAAGAAAGTCCACAAGGCATGACTCTGTTTACATTACAGGTTTAAGGCAATACAACGGTACAGTAGTAAAAGTAGTAAAAGTAATAGCCCAGTTTAGCACAGCAATCAAGGTATTCTTTACATTATGGTAACTCAGCAGGTTTAGAGACACCTGTCACTGAACACTGGGAAGAGAACAGTTATGTCTCTTACTGGAAATGTCTTGACGTAGGCAGCTACATTTTTGTATCAAGCTATAACAGACATCATTTTAGGCCGCAGACATGGTTTGCTAAAGCCATCTTCAGGAAATTCAGAAAGTTAACCGAGGAATGCATTCCTCCTGTTGTTTACCATTGGCTTAGTGGTTTCCAACTCACATTTTCTGGTTTTCTATTCTGACACACAACTCTGCTCCGCTCTATGCCACTCACCTCTACAACACTCTTTTCCACTCTACTCTATGCCAATCTACTCCGCAACGCTCTACTCCTCTACGCCACTCCACTCTCCTTGACACCACTCCATGACACTCTATGCTACTCCACTCTACGACACTCTACTCAACTCAAACACTGTACTCCACTCTATGACACTCAGTTCCAAGGCCCTTCCACTCTGTTACTCTACTCCCTACATGACACTCCAGAACACTGTATGCTACTCCGTAACAACGTACTTCACTCCTTGCCACGCCCTAAACTCTACTGCATGACACTCCATAACACTCCACTCCACACCACCCTCCATCACCCCACACGCTGTCTGATTGCTCAGGAGGTATGTTGGGGGCCTACCAAGAACATACAGTGTCGGAGCCCACCACTTTCTTACTATTGGTTGGCTTTTTTGTCATTCACATTTGCTTGCCTCTTATTTGATTGCTTTCCTTGTCCATCTCGTGTTTGTCCCTCCCTCCTAGCATGGTCTCCTCCCCACCCTCTTGTCTGCCGGATTTGTGTCCTTCCACGCTCACTTGTAGTGGATTATTAATTTTTCTTCGTGGTTAATCACTCCATCAAGGTGTATGTGTTCTTCAGGTCTCCCTCTTGTATTTCTCTCTTCCTCCCAAACTCCCCCCACCTCCCCTTGTGTGTTCGCTCTCTCTCGGCACGTATGATTCTCAGTCCCAAACCTTGCGCCCCCGCGTTCGGCGTTGCTGTCTCCTCCCTCGTGTGCTTCCTCTGACCAGGTCTGGAACTCATGTAGTCATCGATCAGATAAGAAAAAGGCAGACGCTGTGCGCATAATACCAATGCACGTGACGTCTTTAAACTCATGAAAATACTGCAACCAAGAGCTCAGCTCAGGCATAAACAACGGGACAATGTGCTTCGTGTTTACAGTACGAACCGCTTGTTTTTCCGGTGGCTGCTGCACTGTAAGCGGTTTCCACTCGAGTTAAAATGCAGTAAATCTCCTGAAGGAACGCATTTCAGAGGTTTACCCGGAGGTCACTGAGGGGGTGAGGGTTGCTGCATCTATCCGAAAACAGTGGGACCCACTGGGACCTGGAGGCTGACAGTGCAGGAGCTCACAACTTGCTCCAGGCTTCTTGCAGAAGGCGAACACTGAGGCCTCAAATGATCCACTTCCATGCACGAGCAGCTCATGCAGTCCAGCTTTTCCCGTTGCATTCTGGAATTTGTAGTCCTGGCCTGGGGCACTTACGCATTTAACAAGGACGAAAAAAACACCCTTCCTATGGAAATTTGGGTCAGGTATAACTACCCACTCTGATATATACGGACTGAAAAATCCAAAGGAGACCTTATAGTTAGGTGAAAATGTCAGTAAAACATATAATTTAAAACAAAACCACTGAACTTTGCCAGTTATAGTTATCGCAAGTAGCAGGCTCATGGTGGCCCTGGTCAGGGAGCGTAGGTAGGGGCCCCCGGAAGAGGGGGTCTGGGCAGGGCGGAGCCCCCTCCCCGGAGCTCAGGAAGGTGTTTGGAAGTGGAACAGAGCCAGAGGCCGCCAAATCCCTGCCAGGGGCCACCACGCAAATATGTCTCCATCCTCAGAGGATTATTATATTAAGGATAGATATTGGCGTGGTGGCCCCTGGGGTTTGGTGGCCCTGTGCAGGTGCACAGCTTGCACATGCCTAAGGCCGCCCCTGCAAGTAGCTATACCTCAAGCCCTCAAGTAACTATAATTGGCGCCTCCGACACACACAGTGCTGTCATTAGTGATGTAATTTCAGATGTTGCAATGATGTTACCAATGATGTAATCAAGCATGTTAGGTAATTAGCAGTGCATGGTGGTGGGGGGGTGCTTTTTAGGGCACACGTTTTAGTTACTTGAGATATCAATAATCAGGGTCAGAGGAATTATGTGGCAGAGGAGGGTCAAATTATGTGACACAATTAAGTAAATTATGTAGCATGAAAAGGCAAATTATGCGGCGTAATGCAATACCTTTCTAGATATATTACTTAATTATTTTGTGCTTTTTACACTTGTTAACACTGTCTGGATATTGGTTACACCTCATTAAAAAAAATATCTTTTTAGTGCCATTTTAAATCAATTCATACATTCTGCACATGTTCATTCAGTCATGCTTATTCACTATATTTGCTAACCCATACAAGTCAAGTCAAGTCAAGTCAGAGATTTATATAGTGCACTACATACCCGTAGGGTCTCAAGGCGCTTGAAGAGGGTGGGGAATTACTTGTCGAATATCCAAGTTTTAAGTTGCTTTCTGAATGCTAGGTGGTTCTGAGTGAGGCGAAGGTGAGTGGGGAGTGAGTTCCGGGTTTTAGCTGCGAGGTAGGAGAAGGATCTACCTCCCATGGTGGTTTTGTTGATGCGAGGTACGGTAGCAAGGGCTTGGTTGGAGGATCGAAGCTGGCGGGAGGGGGTGTAGAAGGAAAGTCGTGTGTTGAGGCATTCAGGTCCAAGTTCGTAAAGTGCTTTGTGTGCGTGGGTTAGGAGGCGGAAAGTGATCCTATTATTGACGGGAAGCCAGTGGAGGTTTTTCAGGTGACTAGAGATGTGGTCTTGCGCGGAATGTCTAGTATGAGTCTGGCTGATGCGTTCTGGATGCGTTGGAGTTTTTTCTGGAGTTTTGCGGTGATACCGGCGTAAAGGGTGTTTCCGTAGTCTAGGCGGCTTGTAACCAGTGCATGGGTGACGTTTTTCTGGTTTCGGTGGGGATCCAGCGAAATGTTTTTTTGAGCATGCGGAGAGCGTTGAAGCAAGATGATGAAACGGCGTTGACTTGTCTGTTCATAGAGAGTGAGGAGTCGAGGATGACGCCCAGGTTCCGTGCGTGGTCCGTCGGGATGGGTGCTTTTCCAAGGGCCTCTGGCCACCAAGAGTCATCCCAGGAGGAGGGGGAGGTACCTAAGATAAGGACTTCTGTTTTGTCTGAGTTTAGTTTCAGACGGCTGTGCTTCATCCACTCGGCCACCTCTTTCATTCCTTCATGTAGGTTGGTTTTGGCGGTGTTAGGGTCTTTGGTGAGAGAGAGGATCAGTTGAGTGTCGTCAGCGTAGGAGATGATGTTGAGGTTGTGTTGGCGTGCGATGGCCGCGAGGGGGCTCATGTATACGTTGAAGAGGTTGGGGCTGAGTGAGGATCCTTGTGGTACGCCGCAGATGACTTCTGTGGCCTCTGACTTGAATGGTGGGAGGCGGACTCTCTGGGTTCTTCCGGTGAGGAACGAGGTGATCCATTCCAGTGCTTTTCCTTGGATTCCGATGTTTCTGAGGCGCTGTAGAAGGGTGCTATGGCAGACTGTGTCGAAGGCTGCGGAGAGGTCGAGGAGGATGAGGGCGACTGTGTCTCCATTGTCCAGTAGAGTTCGAATGTCGTCTGTTGCTGCGATGAGGGCGGTCTCCGTGCTGTGTTTTGCTCGGAAGCCGGACTGTGAGGAGTCGAGGGATTTGTTGGTTTCGAGGAAGGCGGCGAGCTGGTTGTTGACAGCTTTCTCGATGACTTTGGCCGGGAATGGAAGGAGCGAGATGGGGCGGTAGTTTTTGAGTTCGGTGGGGTCCGCTGTGGGTTTTTTCAGAAGGGCGCTGAGTTCAGCGTGTTTCCAGCTTTCCGGGAAGGTGGCGGAGTTGAGGGAGCAGTTGATGACGTCTCGGAGGTGCGGTGCTATGATGGAGTCTGCTTTGTTGAAGAT
This sequence comes from Lissotriton vulgaris, assembly GCF_964263255.1. Taxonomy (NCBI): domain Eukaryota; kingdom Metazoa; phylum Chordata; class Amphibia; order Caudata; family Salamandridae; genus Lissotriton; species Lissotriton vulgaris. The sequence continues at coordinate 89,974,110 of NC_141699.1, read as the reverse complement.
GTGGTGAGGGCAGGGGTCTGTGGGGGATCCTGAGTGGATGGAGTTCATCAGGCGGATGGTGTCCTCAGTGGAGATTGGGTTCCAGTCATTAAGGATGTTCAAGGGGGGTGAAGGTCCTGCAGATGGTTGGGTGGGTTGGTCTCCGGGTCGGTTGTCGAAGCTGTTGTGGATGTCTGCGATTTTGTTGTGGAAGAATGAAGCTAGGGAGTCGCAGAGGGCTTGAGAGGGGGTGATGTCGTTGGAGTTGGCTGAGGGGTTGGTAAACTCTTTGACGATGTTGAATACTTCCTTGCTGTTGTGGGCGTTGTTGTCTAGTCGGTCTTTGAATGCAGCTTTCTTGGCAGACCGGATTAGTTGATGGTGTATGCGGGTGGCGTTTTTGAAGGCGTCTCTGGTGCTGGTGTTTGGGTCTTTTTTCCAGGCCTTCTCGAGGGTGCGACAGAGTTTTTTCGATTTCTTAAGATCATCGTTGAACCAGGAGGCGTTTTTGCTGCCTAGTTTGATTTGATGTTTTTTCAACGGTGCTAGGATATCGGCGCTGTTGGATAGCCATTGGGTGAGGTTAGTGGCTGCTTGGTCAGGGTTTGAGGGGTGGGCAGGGGGGTTTTGAAGAAGCGATGAGGAGATCTGGTCGATGGTGATTTTGTTCCAGTTTCTTCGCAGAGTAGGTTGAGGATGGTTGTGAGTTGTGGTCTTATTGTAGATAAAGTGTACGCAGCTGTGGTCCGTCCAATGGAGAGCTGTGGTGTGACTGAAGGAGACATGTTTGCTGGAGGTGAAGATGGGGTTGAGTGTGTGACCTGCGATGTGGGTGGGAGTAGTGACAAGTTGTTTGAGTCCGAGGTTGGTGAGATTGTCCAGAAGGGAGGTGGCGTTGCTGTCATTGCTCTTTTCCAGGTGAAAGTTGAGGTCTCCCAGAAGAATGTATTCCTCGGAGGGAAGGGCATGTGGAGTGATAAAGTCAGTGATATCGTCGCTGAATTGTGCACAGGGTCCAGGTGGTCTGTAGAGGAGGGTGCCTCTGAGTGTAGTCTTGGGGTCGGTGTGGATCTGGAAGTGAAGGTGTTCGGCGTTGGCAAGGTTGACGTCTGAGCTGGTTGAGATGCGGATGGAATTCTTGTGGACGATAGTGATGCCTCCTCCTGTTTGGTCGGCGCGGTCCTTACGAATGATCTTGAATCCTTCCGGGATGGCAATGGTGATGTCTGGGGCTGAGGAGGCGTTCATCCATGTTTCTGTTAGGAAGGCGACGTCCGGGGAAATGGTGTCTAGTAAGTTCCAGAGGTCGATGGCGTGTCTGTGGACTGAGCGGGTGTTGAGCAGGATGCATTTTAGGTGGTTGGAGTCAGATATCTGTTTGAGGAGTTTTTCTTGGTGCCGGTTTTTCTTGGTGCCGTTTTTCTTGGTGCCGTCGAACTTGCAGGAGTAGCATGTGAAGGGTCCATGGGTGTGTCCAGGAGCGGCTTGGGCGCAGTTGGAGAGTCGGCCGGGGTTGAGTGCTAGGAGGGTGGAGGAGTCATAAATAATGCAGGGGGATGGGTGGGACGGGGGCCAGGGGGTCTGGTGCTGGGCGCGGTCCAGGCGCGGACGGGCGTAGACGGGCTTACCTTTGGCGCACCTTCGGCGCGGCCGCAGCGCGTGGACGCTGCGCGTTGGGACATCTGACATAAATGGAGAGTGGAGGGGGCGGAGCGTGGGAGGGGGACCTGGGAGGCGTGGGCGTAGGGGGAGGGACGGGCTGCAGGCACAACAAAATGGTGTCCAAACAACAACAAGAAGGACAGCACTACGCTATGGGCGCAATCAGGCAGCAATTGACCTCAGGGGGCAGTGCGGGAAAAGCGGACTAGCGGTGTAACACAAGATAAAAATAACAATACTTGAAATCATCAGACAAAGCGATGCGGAGCACTACGCCACAGATCGGGTTCTAATTCTATGTCCTTAAAGCTATGGCAGAGTAGAGGAGCAGCGCTACGCACACAGCCACAATATTAATGGAATATACAAACAAAGTGGTGCGGAGCGCTACGTTACAGATCGGATGTTGAAGCAATTTAGCTAAAATATAAGGCAATGCGGAGCGCTACGTTACAGCTCGAATGCTAAAGCAATTTAGATAAAATATAAGGCAATGTGGAGCGCTACGTTACAGCTCGAATGCAAAAGCAATTTAGATAAAATATAAGGCAATGTGGAGCGCTACGTTACAGCTCGAATGCAAAAGCAATTTAGATAAAATATAAAGCAATGTGGAGAAGCAGCGCTACGATACCACAGCAGCGCTATGAGGTCGGGAGGAAGGCTGGAGCGACCGCTTTCCAAGGAGTCAAGCTAGTCATACAAGCCTACATGTTACAAATCTTGCATATAAATAAAAATTGCACACTAACGTACATTCTTATACAGTTAGTCTTATGTTTTTCACATCAAAATTCTGCACCTCAGCATATATGTACTCAAGGTAGTTACTTCCAAACTTAGCCAAGTTTATAATATTAACTCATTCTATTCTATAACACTAAACCATATATACCAAACTTTGCTGTGCTCAGTCTCTAGCATTTCTGCTGAAAATAGTATAGGCTCTCAAATGCTTCTTGGCAAAGTGGGGTAGTACTAGTCAGGACGTTTACGTATTCCCCGTGCATCATCTTTCTGTAGGGCCCTCAGTTCAGCTTTAGACCAAGCAGATACGTCACTCTCCCATGCCTGTATCGAGGGTGCTGTGTGTGCCTTCCAATTTTGGGCTATCTTTTTTCACGCCAATATTAATGCCATATCTACACATTTGTTTCCTATTTTTTCGGCCTTTGGTCGGGGGAATAGGCCTATAAAGCGGATCCCGTGTGTGTTTGGAAGGGATCTGTCCAAAATGTTACCATTCTCAGCCAGGACTTTCTCCCAGAATCCTAGTAAATGTGGGCATTCCCAAATCATATGTACAAAGCCAGCATCCTGTAGTCCACATCTAGCACAGGATTGATCAGTGCCCCTCTCATGACATTCAGATGATGGGGTGTCAGATACACCATATGTATATAATTAAATTGGATCGTTTTAAAATTAGACTTTCTTGACACTTGTTTCGAACCCATCAATGCTCGAGACCATTCTTTATCTGTTAGTGGTTTCCCTACACTCTCCTCCCATTGCCACCTAGTCCGGCTGAGATGTTTTTTTTACCGATTCCAGGAGTGCTCTATATATCTATTTTATCAGGTGTCTTGCTGTCCCAAGGGTCAGCAGCACTTGGCGCACTCTATGTGTGTCGGACTCCGCGGAGCCTCCCTGCCACATATCTCGGATTGTTCGTGTCAGTGAATAGTAGGTCAAGAATTCCCGTGCAGTAGATCCTGTTGGGACATTAAATCATCTATGGGAATCAGGGCTCCCAGGTGGAAACAGTCTCCCACTACTGTAATCCCAGCCCTTATCCAGTCTACTAATTGGAGTCTTGGGTATGGAGCCAATGGCTTCCCATGTGGGATTCCTATTAGCGATATTTCGGGTGTGTAAGGGTGAGTATCTCCTGCACGCCAGAGGCATCTTTTCCAACAATATAGTGCAGTCTTCAATAATATATTGGGATTTGGGAGGAATATTTTGGGGTGTAGTAGTTTGGCGACCAACCATCCTGGATTGTTTCTCCCACTCGTTTCATCCTGGAGCTCTAAGCACTGCCCAGCCATCCACTGAGCTAACCACTGGAGCTGGGCAGCCCGGTAGTATCGTTCAAAGTCTGGGGTGCCCAGTCCTCCTTCTTCAGGTGTCCTCTGCACTACCTCCAGTGCCCCTTTATTCCATCCCATCCCAAATGAATTCCCTCAGTAGCTGGTTCCGGTCCGAAAACCATTGTGGGAGGATCACTACTGGAAGATTCGTAAAATAATACAACAACATAATCATTTTCGATAGTGCTATGCGGGCCATCTGTGACAGTCTAGGAGACCGCCAAAACTGAACATTTTTATTGCCAGATATTTAAAGGAGCTGGAAGTCCATGTCAGGCCCCCTGGGAAATTCCCAGGCTGCGCAATACCCCCCTGAAATAGGAAGGCATAGGTCTTTGATTTGTTGATCTTAAGTCCTGCTAGGTCTGCATATTCTTCTAGCATGGTCAGGGCCAATTGTGTGCCAGTGACCCCATCTCTTAAATACAGCAACAGATCATCCACGTAGAGAGAGATCACATGGGGTCTCCATCCCAACTGGATGCCAATATGATATTACTGTTGCCAAAATGCTGTCGCTAGGGGTTCTATTGTTATTACAAATAATAGCGGGTGATTCCTTGACCTCCGGTCCAAGGTAGCACTCTCCCCAGCAGCTCCGCACATCAGCCGGATCGCCCGAGTCTAAGCCCGCCCGAGTCTAAGCCCTCTCTCTTCAGGGTTCAGCCGGATCGCCCGAGTCTAAGCCCTCTCTCTTCAGGGTTCAGCCGAATCGCCCAAGTCTAAGCCCTCTCTCTTCAGGGTTCAGCCGGATCGCCCGAGTCTAACCCCTCTCTCTTCAGGGTTCAGCCGGATCGCCCGAGTCTAAGCCCTCTCTCTCCAGGGTTCAGCCGGATCGCCCGAGCCTAACCCCTCTCTCTTCAGGGTTCAGCCGGATCGCCCGAGTCTAAGCCCTCTCTCTTCAGGGTTCAGCCGGATCGCCGAGTCTAAGCCCTCTCTCTCCAGGGTTCAGCCGGATCGCCCGAGCCTAACCCCTCTCTCTTCAGGGTTCAGCCGGATCGCCCGAGTCTAAGCCCTCTCTCTTCAGGGTTCAGCCGGATCGCCCGAGTCTAACCCCTCTCTCTTCAGGGTTCAGCCGGATCGCCCGAGTCTAAGCCCTCTCTCTCTTCAGGGTTCGAGGCTGCTCCATTACGTTCTGTGGTATTTTCCCCTTCTCATAGTTATTTGTGCCTGACTGTTGCTCATTGTTTTATTGTGTTTTATAATGTTAGTGTCACTGTATTTGCAGTCCCTTTTCAACCGCCTCCACTGTGCGTACTTTTCCCGCTGCTGCTGCCCCTGCGGCCCTGCCCCCCGATTCAGCCCCACTCCTGCCTCCCACTCATCTGCTCCCCCCTCCCCTACTAATGGCGACCGCTGCCCGGTTGCGCAGCAGACGCATTGGCAGCAGTCGTGCCAAAGGCAAGCCCATCTGCGCCCTGACCGTGACCAGCGCCAGGAACCCTGATTCTCCTGGACCCCACCTCTACGACTCAACCAGCTTCCAAGCTCCCAACGCTGGAGGCCACGCGGACTACTTAAGATCCTCGCCTAACACGACCCATGGGCAGTTCTCGTGCAGACACTGCCGAGGATCCTTCACCGTCGACAAGGCACCCGCAGCCGCCGAAGGGCCGCCTACTGCACGATCCACTGAAACCCTGATGTGCATCCTTCTCATCGTGCGCTCCCTGCACCGACACGCTGTAGAGATTTGGGACCTAATCGACACCCTCTCGCCCGACCAATGCCACCTCCAACCCGACAGCGCCACAGCTATCCCAGTCAGCTACAAGATCCAGAGAAAGGACCATCCACACCGCATGGGTGGAGAACTCGCCATCGCACTCAAGACCCCCCTCCTACTCTTGTCATTCAGCATGAGCGACCCCCACTCCAATACGGAACACCTCCATTTCCAGATCCAGACAAGCCCCAAGACCACCTTACGCACCACCCTCATCTACAGACCACCAGGACCCCGCGCCCAACCCGCAACCACCATCGCCGAGCTCGCCGCACCCCACGCCATCACCTCCACGGACTATATTCTGCCTGGGGACCTCAACTTCCACCTCGAAAACAGCCACGACCCCGACTCCACCACACTCCTCGAGAACCTGCCCAACCTAGGACTGAAACAGCTTGTTAGCACTCCCACCCACAGAGCAGTCCACACCCTCTACCCCATCTTCACGGGAGGATCAACCATCCATTTCAGTCACACCACCCAGCCACCCTGGACAGACCACCACTGCGTCCATTTCACTTTCAACACCACCACGCAACTGCGCCCGCCCGCGCCCGCCGAGATGGATCAGGGGTAAGATCATTGAGGAACACTTGATCTCCGCCCTCCTCCAAGACCCCTCCAACGTCGCGACCGACACCAACTCCGCAGCCAGGGAATTTCACCGCTTGATCTCCTGTTGCGCCGACAAGCTGGCACCTCTCCGCCGCCCCGTCAAACAACACTCGCTGAAGGCCGCCTGGTTCACCACAGAAATCCAAGAAGCAAGACTCTCCTGCATATGATTGGAGAGAATCTGGCGGAACCAGAAGACCACGGAAACGTGGAACAACCACAAGAGCGCCCTGAAGGACTACCACCAACGTATAAGGGAGACCAAACGAACCTACATTAGAGACAAAATCAAGACCAACGCATCCAACATTGAGGAACTGTTCAACGTCATTCAGCAGTTTGCTAAACCCACCTGCGAAGCCATGGACATCACACCCTCCCAGGAACTCTGCAACAAACTCAGCTCCTACTTCCACCTGAAGATCAAGGCCCTCTACGACAACTTTAGCGAGCCAGCAGAAGACAGCACCACACTACCCACCACCGCTGAGAAGCCGACCTTCACCTCCTGGGCCCCTGCGTCCGTCGAGCTCATCACCTCAACCATGAAGAAGACGCACTCATAAGCCCCTACGGACCCCTTTCCTCCTCACATCTTCCACAGGGCCGTCAATGTAATTGCACCCGCTCCAGGATGGACAATCATCTGCTCCCTCAGATCCGGCAACTGCCCAGACAACTGGAAGCATGCGGAGGTGAAACCCCTCCTCATGGAACCAATGGCTGATCCAACAGATCTCAAGAATTACTGGCCCATCTCTCTCCTCCCCTTTGCAGCCATGGTCACCGAAAGACTCATGAATGCCCAGATGACCGCCTTCATCATGAATGCCCAGATGAGATGCCTCCCAGTCTGGCTTATGCAGTAACCACAGCAACCACAGCACTACGACTGCCCTCCTCACCACCACCGACGACATCCGCATGCTGCTAGATCCTGGACACACCACAGCCCTCATCCTTCTAGACCTTTTCGCAGCCTTCATCACCGCTTCACATCCCACGCTAGCCGCCAAACTCCACAACTCAGGAATACAGGGATCCGCTCTCGACTGGATCTAATCCTTTCTCTCCGGCAGAACCCAGTGGATCAGACTCCCCCCCTCCTCTCCGATCTCACTAACATCAATGGCGGAGGGCCCAACGTTCTTCAACATCTACATGGCCCTCATTGCCGCCATCGTCAGACAGCACTGACTTAGCATTGTATCCTATGCCGACGACACCCAGCTCATCCTCTCCCTCACCAAAAACCCAGAAGTCACCAGACTCTGCTTCCATGAAGGAATGAGAAATGTAGCAACCTGGATGAAGGACAGCTGCCTAAAACTCAACTCTGAGAAGACAGAGGTCCTCATCCTTGGACCTTGCACCTCCGCCTGGGACAGCACCTGGTGGCTCTTCGCCCTCAGGAGACCATCCACCCCGACTGACCACGCCCAGAACCTCAGCATTATCCTCGAGCCCTCCCTGTCCATGAACCTCCAGATCAATGCAGTCACGTCCACCAGTTTCAACTGCCTCCGCATTCTCCGTACGACCTTCACATGGATCCCCCCGACTGCAGAAAGACCATCACCCACAAACTCATACCAGCAGGCTAGACTACGCCCTCTACGCCAGAATCAACAAAACTCTTCTACACAAACTCCAGACCATCCAGAACACTGCAGCCAGGCTTGTCCTAGGGACACCGCACCACAAACACATGACCCAACACCTAAGAAGCCTCCACTGATTCCCCGTCAAGAAGAGGGTCACCTTCAAGCTCCTCACCCACGCCTACAATCCCTCAACAACATCGGACTCAAATACCTCAATGACGTAATATGTTTCCACGCACCCAAGAGGAACCTCCGCTCCGCCGACCTCGCCCTGGCAGAGGTCCCCCGCATCCATAGAAACAGAACCGGTGGGAGAGCCTCCTCCTACAGCACAGCCAAGACCTGGAACGAGCTCCTTGTTAACATCAGACGCTCCCCGACCATACACACATTCAGGAAGGATGATGTAATACATTGAACAGCCTGCGTAAGTTCCCAGACGTGGATCTTGACGGTACAAACCCGTTTTGGTCTCTATGTGTTAGGCTGGTCATATAGGACAAAAGCCGCTAAGTTAAACTTTACTCAAGATTTTAAAATCAACGTTGAGCATCGAGAGTGGGCGGAGGTCCGACACCTGTGGGTGTGGTTTATTAGACTTGGGGAGTGGCACCACCAATGCATTCATGGTTGAAGAATGCAGCTTCTGTCTATCCCAGGCTTCTGTGTATAGTTCTTCTAACTTTGGAGATAGAATCTGGGCGTATGTCGCACAGAACTCCATTGGAAGACCATCCGGGCCTGGTGTTTTCCCTCAGGCCATCTCTTTAAGGGCTGTCATGATTTCCATCGCAGTTACCGGTCCCCCCAGCAGCACGCGTGCATCAGGAGATAAGAGTGCCAGGGGCATGGGTGTTAAATATGCCTGTATATATTCTCAGCTTTGCACCTTTGGTTCAGAACATAGTGTGACATAATAAGATCGGAATGATTAGTTTATTTCTTTAGGATTGTGTGTAGTCACTTCATCTGACAATCGTATCTGGGAGATAGGAGTTCTCCCGTATTCCAGTTGTACTAACCATGCACGTAATCTGCCTGCTCTTCCTTCCTCCATATATGCCCGCATCTGATATTCCCGTATATCAAAGCATTTCAGTCTTTCTAGTACTTTGTCATAGCTTTGCCACAGGCCAAGTAGCTTTGCATGAGCCTCGGCCTCTTTAGTTGAGTTAGCCTCCACCTCGTGCAGTTGGGATTCTAGGCTGGTGAGTTCCTCCATTATTGCCTTCCTCTGTTCAACACTTTGTCCCATGCATTTCTCTTTTAACACCACTTTGAAGGCTTCCCATTCAGTCGCCCTAGATTCTGTGACAGCCCCTGTAAAAGAGAGCAAAACGGAGCGTCCTCCAAGAGTGTGGGATCTAGACTCCTTGCATGGGTTAATATAGGTTCAGGTATAGGATGGATGTGCCGTAGCAGTGGGTTATGGTCTGATATGGTACGCCCAAGTATTCCATGTGGGTAATAGATGTCCCAGTCCACTTGAGGATACAAACAAATCTAGTCTAGCATGTAGTTTATACAAGTGGGAATAGTATGAATAATCTTGTGTGTTACCATGTTGTAACCGCCAGATATCTCCCATGTACATTCCCCCAACCACTCCCGAAACCCCTTGGTCACCTTGGCTACTGGGGTGTCATTCTGCGGAGGTGTTGACCTGTCTAAGGTTCATATCCAGCTACACAATTAAAATCTCCTCTAAGCAAGGTATGGAGGTGTCGATTTAGAAAGTTGGGTCGACAGTTGACGGAAGAATTGGACTTGTTCAGAATTTGGTGCATAAATAATTCCCAGCAGGAACACCCTACTCAGGACCCTACCTTATATCAGGACATATCTGCATTCTGGGTCTACCTGGACATTACTCACATCAATGGGAGTACCTGCCCTTATTAAAATTAGTGTGCATCTTGAGAATGCAGAATATGTGGTGGTGTATATCTGATCGCTCCACTTACAGAACTTAAAACCTGGCTATTCGATAAATAATGACCCCCCCACCCCCCAAGCGCCTTGAGACCCTCTGGGTGAGTAGTGCGCTATATAAATTCCTGAACTTGAACTTGAACTTGAACACCTGAGTTTTGTCACTTTCTTCTGGTGTAAGATGCATTTCCTGCAACATCGCCACTTGCAGGCCATGGCGTATGAGAAAACTGTGAATTTTGTGCCGTTTAGCCATGTACCCCATTCCCCATACATTCTAGGATATCATTTTAACTTCTTGGTGTACTAGCGGCATATAATAAAACATTCAAACCCATCATAATCCCATCCTTCTTCTTCCAATCCCCGCCTGATGGTATTTATGCATGCAAGAGCAACAACCCCCCCATCCCCCCCCCCCCCTCCCCCCCCCCCAGAGTCGGACACATTTTCCCAACAAGTAACTCCCTCAACCCAAGGCAGCTTCGCAACGGCTGACTGCCCAAACCTGAAAAAAGGAAAAACCATTAGTGAAAGATTGTTCCCAGTGTCCACCTGTCAGAGGTTATCTTGGTGGAGGTGTGTGAGATACTGAACACCACTTGCTTCGTCTTCCTAGGCCTCAACATTTTCTGACAGGGATATAGATCCCTCATGCCGTTGGTAGCCCTAGTGTCTCTCCCGCTTTATTCTCATATGACCTTTTGTTCATGACACAGTAGCTAATCTAAATTATGTTAGATTATGTGGAGAAGTGTGGCTCACTGGTTAGAGCGGCAGACTCTGAAGCAGAGATCAGGTCCGGGACCAGGGTTCAAGTCCCGACCCGGCAGGGTCTTGGGCTCAATGTCCACGGACTAGATAATTCTCACCTCAGCGCCTACTCTAATCATGGGTCCCATGCTGCAACTCTGGGCAATAGCTTGCTTAATCTCCACAACGGCCCCAACAACACTGGGATGCCTGGCTTCACCTTGGGGGTGCCCAGGAGCATCATCTCACAGGGAGAGCCAGGAAGGGTTCCACAGTGTTAAACAGCGCCGCAACGCCCCGTTGCTGGGGCAGCTGTGCGCTTTACAAGTATACTACATTTACATTTATCAGCTGTCTGTGGGGTCACATCTGGCAGTTCTCTGTCACATCTGACCGATGCCCCTGATCCAGATTCCTCTGCTCTATGTTCAGAGGATTTCCTGGATCTATCCTTCTCCGTAGTTTGCGTCAGTACCTCGGCCACAGCCTGCAGCGCCGCCCTCCTTTCTCGAGCAACCTCTGATATAGAGGGTTTCTGTAATGACTTCAATCTGGATGAGCGTCATAGCCATTTTCACTAGGGTTTGGGTGGTCTTGAGCTGTGGGGCCCCACCTGTGCTGTGGATAATTTTTTTCTGTAGGTTTCCAACCATGACCAAACCTCTTCTGGCGAGTCATAAAAAAGTGTGGTGTCATTTAGCATGATTCGTAACCTTGCTGGAAACATCCAATTCCCTCTGCTCGCAGTGTTTTCTTCATCTCCAGGAAAGAGGAGCGTTGGGCCTGCAGCCTAGCAGTGAAATCGGGAAAGTGGCCACCTTGCAGTTGTCCACTGAATAAGGTCCATTGGCACGGGCCAGCTGTATCGGTGCAGAACAAAGTGAAGAGTCTACATGGCACACATCTCTGTGTGCCATGCCTACAACCCACTGCCCTGGCATAGGTCAGTCACCACTCTAGCTGGGTGCACTTTACCAGTGGTGAGGGTACATGTGCATAAAATGGTAGCCAATCAGGTATTGCTTGCCAGGGATAAAGAGGAAGGGTGCCACTAGGGATACAAACAATACCACGCTCCCTGTCCCTAGCAGTACATCCATATAAATATCCAATCTCTGGCTCAGTAAGACTGGCAGGCAGTCTTTTTGAACTGTGTTGTCCGCCCGTCTTCTGTTCGATAATTTGAAGGACTGGTGCCTACTTTAAAAATGGAATGTTAGGCATTGTATCAATGTAATTCATGTATTTATTTCTTTGATGTATTTTTGGTGTGTTTGAAATTTAGTATTGTGATGTACATATTGAACACATGTATATATTGCGCACATTATTTTCTGAAAGCATTCTTTATTGTTTGACAAACTGTCTTTTTCTATGATACACAAAAAGTAAATATAAAAATTCAAGAACATAAAAAAACAAAAAATAAAACTCTGAGCGCTCAGTACTTGTGGGCTGAGTGGTATCAAATTTGAATCAAGCAATACCTGATTGGCTACCTTTTTTGTTTGGTAAGTCCATTCTTGGACATTGTAAGTGCAATGCTGCCATTAAGAGTATATGTTGAAGTGAGTTTGCTGTTATGAACTCCACAGCACCATAATGGCTGTGAGAAGTTGGCCCGATATGCAGCGTTCGCTATTCTAGCGACCGCTATGTATCGTTCCAAACGACCCTTATGGTGATTGGTTGTAAGTCAACCTATAGACCAGCTATCCTAGTAGCGTGGATACGAGCAGTCTAAGGCTAAAGACTCGAGAGGGCGTGTTAAGCCAGCTGTTTACCACACATGTACCCCTTGAACACCAAGTGAAAGGACACCACACAAGTGTTATGAAAATAAACAGGATATTTATTAAGATTCACAGCAGCCCTGGACTCTTTATGAGGACAGGGTACTAAGCACAAACCAAAACTCTTAGGAAAATACTTCAAGTGCACAATTAAAACAAGTGTCCGAGGACACGGAAAGTTTAAGGTCTCGGGCGGACCCGATAAGGCAAGTCGGAAGCGAGGGACTCGGGACCCTAGAGTAAAGAGGCTATGCAGGCACCGAAATGCCGAGTTACCTAGCCACGAGGGCTGCGGCTGCACAAGTCTTACAGGCGTCGGGGTCTTCGCTGACGAGCCAAGAGCCGGAAGAAAAGGAGTTGCTGGCCGGCGACCAGTGATGAATAGTTCGTAGAGATCCAAGCCTGGATCAGAGATTGATGATACCTGAAAGCAGAGGGGACCAAGTTCGTACTACTAGCCAGTAGTCAGAGGGTACCAGGAAGGCACCGGTTGGCCGTCACCTCGACCAGGTGAGTGGGCGACGCTAGGCTCTGCAGTCTCACGGACCAGGAGGCGTTGTCGGCGACCAGGATGGAGGTGCGAGCTGTCCCACGAAGGATGATGCTGTCGGCGTCGCTGGGCCCAGGATTGGGGCAACAAGCCTTGGCAGATCTCGGGCCACGTGGTGGGCCTAAGATGGCGTCTTGAATGGACCAGGAGGGTCCGGGGTGCTCCTCTCGAAAAAGGGAGCAAGGGCCGGTCTGGAGCAACCAGACCAGCAGCGTTGGTTGTCGGATGTCGTCAAGGAAGGGCACAAGCCAGCGGCTAGTGACCAGACAACGTGCTGAGCAGCGAGCAGAAGGGCCCCACGCAGATCGTGGAGATGCTGGGAGACTGCACTTCGGTGCTGGAGCGGCTCAGGGTCGGGGCTTCTCGGACCCCAGAGCACTCACCAGAGAATTGCTTCGATGGTCGTGCTGGTTAAGAAAGCGTGCAGGTTTTGATGATGGCCGGTCCCTCGAGGTCTCGTCGCACCCACAGATCACAGCTGAGCTGATGACGTGGGTAGAGGTCAGAGGTGCCAGGGAAGCCGGTTCTCGTCGAGCTGGGCCGTCGGATCCTTGAGGAAGGACTTACAGCAACCCGCAGAGTTCTTAGATGGTGCCCGCTGATGCAGGGTGACTACTCCTTAGTCACAAGGGAGAAATCTTGAGAAGAGTCTCGAATGTCCTTTCGTAGAAAGTAGTTCTTGATTCAAAGATGATCTAATTTGGAAGGGTCCCCGCTCCGGTCTTTATTCTAAAGAAAGGGGTGGGTACATGACTAGGTCCTGCCCTAAGGGTGGGACCAGGAAGGGGGGTAGTTACACCCCTCTCCCCTGCCGGACTTTCCCCAGGCCAGGGCTGGCGCCCCTGGAACTGGTTCTGACCGGCAGATGCGTAGTGAGCACCGGGGTGCCACTCCGCAGTCACCTTCTCGCAAAAGCCCTACCTACCCAGAATACACAAACCCTGTCTGGGACGGTGCGAACACCGCCCTCGACAGGAAACCCTTTGTCCAAGCGCTCCTCACTGGAAGGACTCCCAGCAGCAGGAGGTCAGACTCGTGTCTGTGGTGGCAGCATCCATTTTGTGGAGCTGAGGCTTTAGTTAACTTTAACCGGGGTTCACAGTTACGTACATGTCGTGTCCCTCTAGAAGGGCGGAATGCTAACCTCGTCGCCAGAGTTGGTGAGAGGGCAGCATCCCGATTCGTATGACACCTTACTCGACATGTCTTGATAACGCGACACCGAAGTTACCGATATGGTACGCGTTATCATGGAACAGCCATTGGGTCTTGATTCCGCAAGCTGCAACCGGCTCGGCTCGGGCCAGAACACAGTTCACACGAGCCCACGCACTCTGCCTTCAGGATTGTCAAGGCCTGCCATAGGAGTGACTGATAGGAACTCGGGTGTCCATTGTATGGTTAGATATAGGGCTACCATATCTAAAGCAAAGGGTGATTACACGACTTCGCCCCAGCTGTCATGCAGCCAGTTGTGTCAAATTTAGGAGGCCAGCCAGGGGTGGCATAATACATGCTGCAGCCCCTGGCGGCCCTGGGTACACCTATGCCCTGAGTTACAGGGTCTGATAAGGTGGCCCAGTACCAATTGGTAAATGCACCTAGGGTACATATCGTAATTTAGAAAGAGAACAGCCAGGCTGTGGGTCTGATTAGCAGGCCCACAGCCAGAGAAAGTCGTAAACCAGTGAAACAAAAGCAAAAAATCTGGGTGATCATAGGATTGCAGACCCTACTCTCCTACAATGGCTATACTGAAAACAGAGAAGTTTGGTATCAAACCTCTCAGCAAATTAAACCAACATTGATGCCATTTTGGGATTTAATGAAAAATGCACACATAGGGCATCTTAGGGATACCCCCTGAAAACTAGCCTACCACTTGTGTCCAGGCTGAGTGGCTGCTTTCAGGTGCCACCACCAGACATGTTTCTGGACCCCTGGGTCGAGAGCCTGCTGCTCTCTGGAGCCTGAAACAATGAACATTCTGGGACAAGGTGCCAAGCCTTCTCCCCCAGGATGGGCAGGGTTCATGAAGGGGAAGCTTCACAGGCTTGCTGCCTTTATGAGCTTCCCTAGGCCACTTGCTGCTCTCAGCAACTGGTCCCCACTGATTCTGAACCCCACTTTGGGTGGGAGAACCGGCAGGAAAAACAAGTGAGGAAGAGAGGTGTGCCCATCTCTGACAACTCCACCCCTCAGGTGGGGGGAGTCAAGGTGAAGCAAAACTCTCAGTCCCCACCATCTTGAAGATGGGGGGACTCAGCCAACCAGGGACAGGCTCATGCCCCCTCCCACTGGAGGGTGGCACAATAGAGGGTGTACCCACCCCAGGGAAGGGACCGATTGGTCTCTACCTTTTATCTACCTGTAACACCCCTAAATCTAGTATTTAGGGGCACCCCTGAACCTTGCTTCCTCAGACAAGAGGAATCTACAAGAAAAGAAGAAAAAGTACTGAACAGCAATGCTAGCTGCTAACTAGAGGAAGACGCCTGCTGACTTGGCCCCAGCCCGACCGGCCTGTCTCCCACTCAAACCTGCTCCTTCGAAATCCAGGTGTATCCTGCAGCCAACAACCTCAAAAACCCTGGAGGACCTGCCTGCCTTCAACCACAAAGATGTTGTCTCCCGTGAACACCGGATTTGTTAATCTGCAACCTCTGGCCTTGTCCGGAAACCACGAATCTGCACCTGCCGTCCACGGCCTCAGCTCAAGTGGGCAAACACTACGAGAAGGTCACCCCAGGTATCCTGACCCGAGATCTGGCAACCCCTGACCTGCCTCAAGCCTCCAGCTGATGCCTGAAGTCTAAATACAGAAGGCCCCCCTAACCGCCACCAGGAGCTGGTAAGAAGAACTGACCCCAAAAAGTACCCCTGCATCAGGCGCCCCACGGCCTTGTGTGTCCCAAACGATGGTGCCGAACCAACACCTAACTTCCTAACTTACCTCTCGAAGTGGTGGTCGCACCCAGAAGACCTTTGTTCCCAAGCCTGCAGTGTTTTTACAAACCGGAGGTTCTCTATTGAAAACAACAGGGCGACCAACGTCGAAACAGCACCCTGCACCGGCCGCCCTAGTGCTGCTGATGGTGCACCCTTGGCTCTAAATTATTTCCCCATTTGCCCTGAGCTAAAGTCCAGGAGCTTTGCTCCCACAACCCAGTGGCCTGCTAGTCAGCAGCCACCAACCGGAGCCCCGCTATCCCCGATTGAATAACATTGGGCCTCAGCACTCTACACCCGGCCGCCCTAGTGCCGCTGAGGGTGTAACAAGAGTGCATCCTTGACCCTAGGGAAGCCCTGAGCCTAACCCCAGAACCTCAACTCCCACTACCAAATACTAACCTCAAAACATTATTTTCCTCCATAAGATAACATTGACTGTTTATCTGTGAAAAGTGGAGTTTGAGAAACTAAAGACATTCTTTAAAATTGCATAATCTAACAAAAACGATTTTACTTACCTGTTTTCAGGAAATGTCCCACAGTAGAATCTAGGTATACTACTCTGTGTAAGCCTAGTAATCTCAAACGTTACTTACCTGCTATTTTACTAAAAAGCCCATTGAAGTCCATATACTGCATTTACAAAGTATTGCATTGCTCTGCATCCATACTGTACATCAAACCAAAGTGCATATACAATTGTCATTCAAACTGTATTTCAATTGCATTACTACTGTACAGTACGTATTGCTTACCTATGCCAGTCTTGCTTGTTTCTAGAAAATAAAATAACTAAAAGAATATTTGTATATAAAAACAATTGGTCTGAAGTTCAGTCTTTGAGGGTGTGAATTCATTTGCTGACTGGGTGTGTACAACAAATGCTTAACACTGTCCTCTGATACTGCCTTACTGCTCGACCACACTACCAAAAATAGAGAGTTTGGAGCTATCTAACTTTACCTCTGCCTATCTTTGTGATTCCACTGGACTCTGAGCACACTACACCTCACTTTTGTATAGTATATACAGAGCCAGCTTCCTACACCGTTGATTCAAAAGGTCTTAATAAAACTATCCTTCTCTGCATTTGTTTTACCAAAATGTTTTCACTTAAACTGCTTTTCGAGATAGCCACTGCAATGTGTTGTAATAGATTCCTGCAAAATGTTTCTCATTGGAAGATTCAAATTTGACCCTCGTTGCATTTTTTCCACAAACTACCCCAGTCTGACATTTACTGAAATGGCTCGCCTGTTGTACCATTGATAAGGCCACAAAGAGCCCTTTTGTCCTCCCTAAACACATATATAACTCACACAAAAAAGGAAGAGGAAAATCAAATCTTCACTTCTTCATGAAACGCCTTCAATGGTATTTAAAACTGCCCTCACACACTAAATAGTGTCATGTTTCATCATAGCAAACACAAGGAGATGATGAACGGAGCGCTGAAACGTTTCAGGCACTCACCCTCAGTCACAGATGTGAGTTGAATCCATCATCCTTTAGCTCACTTTGCCACCCCAGTTCACACCCAGCCATATGCAAATCAGTCTTGACCCTGTGCCTCATGGGAACAGTCTTGCCCGAAATGCCAAGCCAGGTCTTCCATGGAATAGAAACAAGCATCCTAGGACTGGTTTTGGGGTCACACCCCTCATCAGCCAGGCTAGCTTGAATCCAGTGACAAAATGAGCAAGGGACCCCCATCTGGGCATACCCTGCCAACTTAGAATGAACAAAGCAAACATAAGGACATGATGGACGGAGCGCTGAAACTTGTCAGACACTCACCCCTAGTCACAGATCTGGGTTGAATCCATCATCGTTCTTAAGCTCCCTTCGCCACCCCAGTTCGGACCCAGCTAATGAGGGGTGAAACCCCGAAACCGGTCCAAGGATGCTTGTTTCCAGTCCAGGGAGGACCTGGCCTGACAGTTCAGGCTGGACTGTTCCCATTGGGTGCAGGGTCAAGACAGAGTTGAATATGGCTGGCTTCAAACTGGAATGGCAAGGGGAGCAAAAAATGATTGATTTAGGCCCAGATCTCTGTACTGGGGTGAATGTATGACATTGTTCTGCATTCTGTCCATCAATTGTTCTTTTTGCATTTGTCACCCGAGTGGGATGGGTATGTCCAGACGTGGGTCCCCTGCTCTCCATGCCACTGGAGTCAAGCTAACCTGGCTGATGAGGGGTGAACCCCGAACCGGTCCTAGGATGCTTGTTTCCAGTCCACGAAGGACCTGGCCTGGCAGTTCGGGCTGGGCTGTTCCCATAGGGAGCAGGGTTGAGACTGATTTGCAAATGGTTGGGTTCAAACTGGATTGGCATGGGGAGCGAACAATGGAACTAGGCCCAGATCTCTGAACTGCGGTGAGTGTATTACATTGTTCTGCATTCTGTCCATCATTTGTTCTTTTTGCATGTTTTATCATAGGGCGTTCTACAACACTCTGGTGCAGACTAACGCTCAGAGTGGAGCATAAATCTTTATTTTTCTAAAGGCAAAAATAGCCTAACAAAAAATGGGATCTTCCAAACACAAAAAATCTTAAAACTACCTAAGAGAGTGGCCACCTAATTTTATTCCTGGCCTCTCTTGGCAGGTTTAAAAAATGTCTGTCAGGATATACCTGGACGATTAGTGCCCCGTACTCCTAAATATTGTGTTCATCAATATGTTTCAGCTTTTCAACCGCCCCTTCGGGTTGATGGCCTGCGTCAGGATGAAGATCCCCATAGTTCTCCCCTAATTATCCCCCCTCTTCCTATATGCTAGAATGAGGATAGGGGCGATAAAAATCTGGGCCGTACTGGCCATTTCAGGAAACATTCTCTGGAACTACCTGTAGAAAGAAATCTTTAAATAGTTTTCATACCATTTTAGGGTAGGGGACTGGTATTACCACGTTACAAAATCAAACATTTTAGTGCATTGTTTTTTCTTGGACTCTCACTGTGCACTGAAACCAAGTGGAGGACACTCGAGAACACACACAAACACATAGAACCCAAAGTGTCTCCAATAATCCTATTTCAAAACGCCCTATCCAAGTTTCACTAATGCCATTCCAAAACCGGGGTAGGAGTGAGCGCGTCGCCCTGCAGTCACACTCTGCGTGGGTATAAAGGAAGAACATCAGTGCACATGATCCCTGCATAATGCATACTGTGTACTTTCTCTAGTACTAGAGTGATCAGAGCTGTTCCTTTCCTTCCGTTTGCCGCGTTCATTTTGTCACTGTACAGATATTTAACATCCACCAAAGGGCCTCCTATTGTGCCCAACCATTAATTCTATCATATGCATCATCAGAATATTCTCACAATATCTCCCAGGCCACCCTGGTTTCTCTCGAGTCAAGTGTACATGCAGGGGCGTAGGAGACACAAAAATTCTGGGGGGGACAGGGACAACCTTGTGGACTTCCCAGTGACCCTATACAAATCACCGCACGTTAACCAAATTCAATCGCATACTTTCGAAGTGAAATTTTGAGAAAAGCAGGCATGTTGTCACAGTTTGCATGTATGCTTCTTTGTTATTTCATATAGTAATCAGACCAAATGTTAAAAAAACATGTATATGAATCTTGCATCTTCATGCACCAAGCAAACAAAGGTCGCGGACTTAGGGTGTGGACATTGTGTTTGCAAGTGCATTATGGTTTGAAAAATACCTGCTGCTGCATTCCTGGTCTCCTGAAATTTTCCGGCAACAATAAAAATGTGATGATAACTTTGGTGATTAATAACCTTTATTGAGAGAGATCGGAGCTTTGTCTAGTGGAAGTTTTGACTCTTGGTAAGGTAGCCAAAGTGGGGTAATATGCCTGCAGCAAAGAACGCGTACCACGCAGATCACAACATGCATATCATGTAAATAGGTTAGTGAGTTACTGCTTTTGTCTGAGAGATTCTTTTGGTATTTGCAGTTTATAAGTTAAAATCCTAACATAGAACAGTGAGGTATTAACCATCATCAAAGAACTGCATGAAAACTTCAAGGTATAGATTAGAAAGTTATGATTTTTCCCCAGCCTTTCCTTATCCTAATGTTGGAAAATGGGTTAATTAGGATAGAAATCAATTCTGATTATTAAAGAGAACCCCACAACCATGGTGTTATGTTTTAAATTCTGAGTTTGTGCTTCTTAAGTGGTGCAAAGCCATCCTCTGCCCTGAGCAGAGGATGGCTTTGCTTTCCCCAAAGGTTTGCTGACAGGTACTGGTGGTACCTGACCCTGGCCTCTACAGGGCCAGTGCTATTCCTAAAGAGACACCTAAAGATACTGTGAAAACACCTACATACACTAGCGTGCACTATGGGTTAGGGTACCCCTATGATTGGCATGACCTCTCCTATAAGGCCCTAGTACATAATAGGGCAGGGGGATTAGAACTACCTTTAAGTCCCTAGAATATAATAGGGCATGGCAGTTTTGAGGCCTGCAGCCCTTTCTGTGTTTGCATGTATGCACTGTGTAGTTTTCTTTGGAAGAAAGGAGGATATGTAGCATCTTGGTTATTATGTTTTACATGTCTTCCACTGTTTCACCAGTGGAACACTCTTAAGATGATGTCACTTAGAAAGTTGGTGTATGAATCACACAGTTGGAGAAGGGCTGAGCGCCTTGCTTGCTGCTCCTGGTGGGGCTGAATACTAATGTACTTCTGATTTCCCTCTTAACCTCAATAAATCCTCATGAAACTCATCTACCTGCGTGGAGTCAGTTACTACACACTGCTGAAGCCTGAGGTCAGTTTAAAAGTAGCCCTGTGTTGTAGGACTGCTTTTAAAATGCTAATTGTGCCCAAACTTGACTTTTGGGTTTGGGGAACTTGCAAATTGATCAACTACAATGCTGGGGCAAAATTAAGTTAAGTGGAAAAATGTTTTCCACTTACCTATGGCTGTATCATATTTGCTACATAATACATCATCTGCTGCATAATCTAACGATTTGACCCAAAAGAATTTTGTTGCTCAAACGGATCAAAAATTACTAAAAGAAATGTGACTTATGTTGCTGTGAAGTGTAAGGCCCTTTGCAAAGGTTGACTGGTCACCTTTCCCACTGCTGCATGTGTATGTTACACAGGTACTAATTAGGCAAAAGCTTTGCAGAGGCTGTTAGTATGTATAAATATGTCAAAATAATAAAGTATCATAAAATGCACTGCATTACAGCCTTTTTATTGTTGCATAATTTAGTCAACACTGCAACATCTTTTTGGCCTCCATTGCTGCTTAACTCCAGTGGTAAGAAAGCAGGCTGCACATGTTAAAAGTGTTTGTGCATGAAGCAGAGACCATGAAATTTGCAAACTTAGGGGCTGACTACGATGGCAGGCGGACTTCAGTCCGTCCGCCATCGAATCGGGGAATGGGACAGCTGGCCTTCAAGGTGGCGGCCTCACGATAGGCATTACAATGCGACCGCCACTATGGCATTCGCAAGTGCCTATCTTTTACATTGCAGCAGGTGCTGCTGGCTGCATCATCTGCCGCAATGTAAACAAGCATTTACAATGCAATGGTCTCGGCATTCTTAAAGTTAGAGCTATTGGCATTGCTCATGACATTATTTTTATTTATGTTTTTGTTTTTAGAACATAAATAAATGGCATTGTCATTTACAATGCCAAGAGCTTAATCGCTCGCAAATGCAAGACCAATTGCATTTGCACCCACACAGAACCACACACAAAGCCACCCACACACATATAGAGCCATCTACACAGAGTCATTCACATAGAGCCACCCACACAGAGCCACCCACCCACACACAGAGCCACCCACACACACCCACACAGAACCAGCCACACAGAGCCACCCACACACACATACAGAGCCACACACACAGACAGACAGAGCCACACACACAGACAGAGCCACAGACAGACAGAGCCACACACACACACAGATCCACACATACACAGAGCCACACACACACAGAGCCACACACACACAGAGCCACACACACACACAGCCACACACACAAACAGAGCCACACACACACACAGAGCCACACACACACACAGAGCCACACACACACTCAGAGCCACACACACATAGCCACACACACACAGAGCCATACACACAGGGGACAGGAGAGCAAGCACAACCAGGGGGCAGGAGAGAAAGCACAGCCAGGGGGCAGGAGAGCAAGCCCAACGAATGTGGGGGCAGGAGAGCAAGCACAACCAACGAGGGGGCAGATGAGCAAGCACAACCAACGAGGGGACAGGAGAGCAAGCACAATCAACGAGGGGGCAGGAGAGCAAGCACAACCAATGAGGGGGCAGGAGAGCAAGCACAACCAACGAGGGGGCAAGAGAGTAACCACAAAGAATGAGGAGGCAAGAAAAAACGATGACAGGCTGAGAACAGAGGCAAGAAAAAATGATGACAGGCAGGGAACAGAGGCAAGACAAGTGGTGGTGTTGGGGGGGGGTCTGGAGGGGAAGGGGTGGGTTGACGCTGATGGAGTGAGTAGCTCACCTTGGAGCTCTTCGCGACAAGCCTGATCCAGCGACATCCTGAACCCCCCCCCCTCGCCCCATAGAACTGCGGGTGCAAAACGTTGCTGAGTGCAGCACAACCAAATAGAAGGTGCTCCGTGGCCCGGAATCCGCCCCACCAAATTGATCCACCCGTAGCTTCGGGTCCCAAGATGGCGGAGCCTGGAAGACCTAACAGAGTCTGGCAGAGGGAGTCAAAGTGCAGTGGGGACTGAAAGCGGACCTGAAACAAGATCAGGGACTGACCCACTCTGCCGCCGCAGTGAAGTGAGGCTGCCGAGGCCGACTGTGACCCCGAGACGGAAGGGAAGGTGACCCGAGAATTCTAAGCAACCCATCTGCGCAGCGAGTCCTGCTCCAGGGGCAGCCATTGGGTGGGGGCCCCTGCGCTGGCTTGGGCACCGGAGAGAGCAGGCCCAGCAGGGGTAACGTGCAGCGGCTTTGAGCTGATGCGAGCAGAGCTTCTGTACAAGCAAGCTTGCGAGTTCCGGTAGAGCGGCGAAGAGCCGGCAGCCACCTACAGCAGACATGTGCTAATGCCGGACAGGTACTGGTGCACAGACCCAGAAGGGGGTAAAGATCGGCAGCCATCACTGGCCCTAGCCCAGAAATCGTACTGAGATTACCCGGGCAGGAGGGCTGACTGTAAGGGTCCAGTTACTGAGCAGCGCTAGTTGCGACTCCCCCTGAGCGGGTAGGCCCGAAGCTGCTGCATGCGGAGGAGACTTGGCAGGGGGGGGCTGCGCTGCATACGCCTGGGACTTGTGTAGGGGGCAGAGCTGCTGTGAGGAGGTGAGCGGGCCCCCTGTCGCCATGAGGACAGCGGGGTCTTGTGGGCTCGCTCGGGCGCCTGAGGCCTCACTTGACTAGTGACCAGAGAGGGAAGGACTGGGCTGTATATCGCCTGCCGAGCCGACCCACTTGGCGCGACGGCTAGCAGTGGCCCGCCTCAAGAACTGAGAGGCCAGCGGAGAGATGCCTACATTGCCCTGGGGGTATGGGAATGGGCCTGCGCGGTTGGGCGGCGCTGTCTGAATAAGTGGAACCCATGTAGCTGCCGCTCTAAGAGATAGGGAGAGAGATCGTAGAGCGAAGCTACCCCTAGCTGTGGGAGCTAAAAAAAAACAAGCCGTCAGATTCACACGATGCCGTGAGCACAAGAGTTAAACACCACCACATTTATCCGAGGTGAGGCAGAAATGCCTTGGAGAAACCAGCGTCATTTTTGGGATTGAGGGGCGTGTTTTCTTTCTCTCCTCTTCCCATTGGCTGGAATGTAAAATTCCAGCCAATGGGAAGAGGAAAGAAAGAAAATAGAAAGAAATTAAAAAACACACCCCTCAATCCCAAAAAGACGGGGCTTGAACGGACAGACGCCCCTCTCGTCCAATGGCTGGCCTCTGTTTAGGAAGCCAGCGAATGGAGAGGAGGGGCAGGTTCAAGCCCCCAAACTGTAAACAAAATTTCTCGCAAGCGCAGCCTACGCAGGCCGAGACCTAAAAAGGACATGTTACATATGTCACTGTTCTACGTGGCAGGCACAATGAGGTGCCTGCCACATGGTGCAGTGATATGTAGGGTGCATCTTAGAAACCCCCCCCCACCGAGTTCCATGTCTGGGGGTTGGGGGAACAGGGGCCTGCTACGGCCCCCAATCTCCCTTTCCACCAACTTTTCCATGGGGGGTGAACAGCCATGGATAGACTGGCAGGCAAAGGGTATCATAATCCCTACTGTGGTGGCTGGTAGGCACCACCAGTATTGTAGGAACCACGAGCCCTTCCGCCGCACTGGCGGGCTCAAGGCACCAGTTGGATGTGTGGCGGGGGTCTTTCCGACCGCCAGGGAACCACTCGCCATTGTAATATGGCTGGCGGTAATGCAGTCACCAATGGTGGTGGAACTGCCACTGACGGGGTGACGTGGCAGTCCCACCTCCATTATAATCACCCCCTAAGTTTGGTGTGCATGCAAGTCCTTCATTGCTGATCCCTGGTGAGTTGCACAACTACTGCTGAAAGAGGCCAATGGAGGTACCAATGGGTGCGGTGGACTGGCCTCAAGGATCTTGTGACCTCAGTGACAGTCACTGTCGATGGTGTGTCTAGGGTGTGCTTCTTTGTATGCCTGCTCGCAAGACTGGAGGTGAACTGTGGTGGACAGGCCCTCAAGGTTAACTCACACTTTCTGCCGTTAGGGTACACCTGCGGGTGCTAAGAAACCAGGGCTTCCAAGGTCTATCGGGCCGTCTAAGGTGTAGCATCAGAATGAGCTCTGTCAGGAGTGTGGGCTGGTGGACTGGTCATGAAGACTGAAAATGGTGCTCAAGTTCCAAATTCAGCAGCTCTGGCCAGAGTGCCACATCCTCTCCCACACTGAACACCATACTGCCCCACTGAGAGAAACTTGAACTGCCTTAAGCTACAACTCAATTGTGCTGCGACTAAATTCAATTTATGCTCTAGACAACAGTAAAACGCTGCCTGAAAAAAACGAATAACACCCTGGAAAAAGCAAACACTCATTAGGAATGCAGGAGTAAGCAAAGCATGTGAAATGTATTCAGGAACAACATGGTTACCTTAACAGTTTTAAACCTATTATTCAGAAATCAGTAAGTGATTTTTCCTGTAAAATTCAGTACATGGCTACAGGCCCAGGCAGGAAGGGACCTGTTTCAATGTCCATTGCTTATATCCTTTCAAAATGTAAGAAGTTTGGTTTAAAAAAACACCACATCCACGAACACAGAGCCGTAGTACACATTTTATAAGCTAAAATAATTAAAACAGTTGAAAACGATCATATGAAACGTTTCTACTCCACTCAACTAGGTATTGCAGTCCCTTTAGGAATGGAAGACTTCCCCGCCCTGGAAAAACAATGTTGTTCAAAGAAAGAAGAAAAAAAGAAAGTAGTGCTTTCACTGGCAAACTCTGTAAAGTGGTGCTAATGTGTGTGGGTGTAAATAGCAATCTGGCCTGTCTGCTGACCACTCTGTATCGCTTTATTTAGGTATTTAATACGGGGGATTGCCTGATGGCCGCTAGGGCCAGTCTGGCCCTGATCTTCCTCACATAACACAT
This sequence comes from Lissotriton vulgaris, assembly GCF_964263255.1. NCBI lineage: Eukaryota > Metazoa > Chordata > Amphibia > Caudata > Salamandridae > Lissotriton > Lissotriton vulgaris. The sequence goes on along the minus strand of NC_141699.1, from coordinate 89,948,831 downwards.
GTATAAAAAAGGTACAGCCTACGCGTTTCGTCCCAAACCTAGGGGACTTCTTAAGGACTGTTAGAAAATGCACATAAAACATGACTTTAGTAAAAAAACAACAAATAAAGAACAGATAGTTCATAAATTACAACACATAATTACATTGGAAACCCAACATAGTGAGCGTAACTGCCTCACAAACATTGAGAAAACAGATGTTACCTCTAAACACTTCATACATTAGAGTCACAGATATAGTTTCAAAGATTACTTCCATAGATAATTCTCCATATTCCATTGTACAGTGTTGTTCCCTACATTCGAGGCAGCTTCTTTGAACACAACAGCAATTGAGCAACATAAACTTTGTTAGTTAAAATTCATTACCTATACCTGTAAAACCTTTCATCCTAGCTTGAAGCTGATATTTTCGGCAATGTTGGCTTTACAATTCAGATAGCCTCAGCTGTCTCTAATTTATTGAGGACTGCAACTATTAAGGAAACACTCAATAAGTGTTTTCATGAACACAAATTACAGTATCATTACATACCGTGCGTGCACCCCACTCAAATAGCCCTCTTTAGTTTACAAACAAGAGAACTCACCAAAATGTAAATGTAGGTTATTCTAATTTGTTGAGAAGAAAAATATCATTCACTCTGTAATCCGTCAAATCTAGATTAGAAATAACAAGTTCTTTACATCTTTCATTGTGTTTGGAATTTGAGGTTTATAAATGACTAACCACTTCAGGTCATCCACTAAGTATTTTATTTCCAAATAGTGTGTGGCCAGTTTCATCATTGGATTATGGCACCTGACAGTCCCTGCCCTTTGTACACACCGCCCGTCGCTACTACCGATTGGATGGTTTAGTGTGGTTCTCAGATTGGCCTGGCCAGCGTCGGCAATGGACCTGATGGAGAGCCAAAAAGACTATCAAACTTGACTATCTAGAGGAAGTAAAAGTCATAACAATGATGAGAAGGAGCCAGGGCCGCGATAGGACCCCTGGCTCCTCTCGGTGGGGGCTTCGGGATGGGGTAGCCACCTAACTCTTCCCATCTGGTGCCTCCGACCTGGGGAAGGGGTGGGCAGGGATTGAGCTACTCCCCAGCCCGCCAGCATGGCTCGCGGCTGCCGCCCAAGCCGGACTCTTGACACCTCTGGGGCGAGCCCCGTGGTGGACAGCTGATATGCAGGTGGGGTGACCCTACCTCATTTTATTTAATTTAATTTATTTAATTTGTAAAGCTCCGAATCACCCCAGCAGGGGTAGCTCTGTACTGTGACTGCCATTACCAACCAAAGGGGGGATGAATCAGAACAGCGTGGTTTTCAGCAGCTTTCTAAAAACCAGGAAGTTTGTGCATTGACGCAAGTGGATAGGAAGTTGGTTCCAATAAAGTGGGGCAAGGTTGGAGAAAGCGTTACCACCCATGCAAGCTTGTTTAAAGCGCGGGATATGGAGGAGAGCTTTGGATTCTGACCAAAGGGGCCTGGATGGTATATATCTGACCAACTTATCTGTCAGATAACTGGGGCCCAAGATGTTAGGGGATTTGTAGACCATACAACAGATCTTGTATTTAATCCTCTTTCGCACCGGAAGCCAGTGTAGTTTTTGGAGTAGAAGGAGAGAGGCAGTCCTGGGGGGGCATTGGTCACCAAGTGGGCCGCCGTGTTCTGGACTACTTGCAATTTGTTTAGGGAGGTTTCCTTGGCTGAAATCAGAAAAGCATTGAAGTAGTCCAGGCAGCTTAGGACCAGTGCCTGGATCAAGGTTTTCCGTGTGGAGAGTGGCAGGAGGGGAAAGACCCTTCGAAGGAGACTACGTGTGTGAAAGCAGGCCCCGGCGGTAGTGATAGCGTGCTCCTCCATAGTTAGTGTGTGATCTATCTGAACTCCTACATTCTTTACCACCTGTTTAAAGGATGGGCAGAGCCTAGATCTTCTGGCCACCAACTAGGGGACCACCTCACTACAGCTTCTCCAAACAACATTATTTCAGATTTTTCTGCATTAAGCTGTAGGAAGTTTTCTCTCATACAGACCACGATGACGTTCATACCCTCCGAAAAGGTGGTCTGAATGTTGGGGTTGGATTTGTCAAAGGACAGAAGAAGTTGGGTGTCATCGGCATGGGAGATAGAGATAAAACCTAATTTCCTCAGTAGCCTAGCCAAGGGAGTAACATAGATGTTAAATAATGTAGGACTCAAACTGGAGCCCTGAGGCACTCCCTTGGTTACTCTTGTGGGTTCTGAGCGAAAAGGGCCCAGATTGATGGTCTGGGTTCTATCAGTCAGGAAATTAGACATCCATTTTAAGGCATTCCCTTGGATGTCTATGTCCCTAAGTCTCCTGAGTAGGATCGGGTGGGAGATGGTATTGAATGCTGCAGACAGGTCTAGCAGCACCAAGAGTACTGCCTGACCATTGCCTGTTAGCATTCGGATGTTATCAGTAACTGCCATCAACGCTGACTCAATACTATGTCTTGGTCAAAATCCAGATTGTGAACAATCGAGACAATTCAAGAATTCGACAAGCTCAGACAAGTGCTAGTTGACATGTTTCGCCTGAAGTTTGCTCTGTAGAGGGAGCAAGGAGATAGGGCGGTAGTTAGAAATGTCTTCTGGGGGAGCTTGAAGGTTTTCCCTGATAGGGATGATCTGTGCTGCCTTCCACTCAAGAGGGAGACTGCCTTCCTTCATAGAACTATTGAGAATGGCGCAGATGGGAGCAGCGAGTATCTTGGATAGCAGAGCGGTGGTCTTGGCAGGGATAAGGTCAAGTCAAGATCCTGATTTAACTAATTTTAGTAGAGATTCTTCCTCCTCCAGTATGAGAGCCAGGAAGATCTCCAGTGTTAAGGCATCAGGAGTAATAGGGGAGGGTCTCTTTTAGAGCCTGTCCGGGAGCTGTTATCTGAAGTAATCTTGTTGTAGATTATTTCAATTTTCTGGGTAAGATGATTTGCTACATTGTCACATAGGATTTGGAAAGGGGCCTCTTGAATGTTGCATGCCTTAGAGACAGTAAAATACTTTAAAGCCTGATAAAGTGTTCTTGGGGAGTTCTCTGCTAGTTCGAGTTCCAGTGCGGGATGCGTTTTCCGAGTTTTTTTCAGGTTATTGTGCCAGTACATACTTGAATATTTTCTTTATCTTGCAAGTCGTGGGAACAACGCCAGTGTTGTTCAAGTTATTTGCAGTGACTTTTTTCGGTCCAGAGATTGGGAGAGTACCATGTATCTGGGGGCGTTTAGTGGATGTTGGGACATTGCCAGGTACCTGGTTGGTCATGGCCTTGTGCGGCAGGGCTGAGGGTTTAAAGACTTGTGTGGTCCTTCCCAGTCCTCTCGGAGGTACCGGCAGCGTTACTGCCTGCGTCTGCCACTCCGAAGGCCCTTCCACCCCAGGCTTTCCTGTGCCAGATCCTGGCCCAGCGCTGCATACTTGTATCAGAAAAACTGTATGCCTATGCAAATGTGATGTTTACAAAAAAACAAGAGAACCTAAAAAATATGACGTAGGGACCTTGGGCAGTATCATATTATACAAGACAATGGGCCCTGCCTGTAGACAAATTAAAGTACAAAATCAATAATCATACACCTAATAAGTGGTATGTCTTTTGTCCAGCCAGACACAAATTTTATTTTAACGTTTCTAGTTGATAAAACATGATGTATGGACAAAAATAACATGTGGGCACAGCCGTGACCCACAACATTCAAGACAAAACAACGAACGGAATGGCCAAAAAGGGCAAAGGAAAAATGTGTCTGTGTACTACCACACCAAGTCACTGAACTCTACACTGCACCACTCCTCACTAAGCCACTCCACTCCACTCGACGCCTCATTAATTTACTCTGCACCATTCTACTCTGTACCAATGCACTCTATCCTACTCTACTCTACTATGCACCACTGCACTCTTCTCCAATGCACTCTACACCACCCCAGTCTAGGCTACTCTACTCTTTTCTGCACATGCACCACTCCCCTCAATGCTACTCCATGCTATGCCACTCTACTCTGCAACACTGCACTCTATGCCACTGCACTCTACACTAATGCACTCTACTCTGTATCACTCCACCCTACACCAGTACACTCTGCCAATCCATTCTATGTCACTATAATCTACTCTGCACCACTGCACTCTGCGCCACTCTACTCTACTCAACTGCACTTTATTTCACTGTACTCTACCCTGCACCAATCCACTCTACTGGGCACCACTACACTCTATGCTACTTGCATTTGTATTTGTATTTGAAAAGCGCAACATTAATTCCTAGCAACGGAGCTAGTAGAGCATTATCCTGATATGGGAAGGGCGGTTGTGAACAGCTTCTGGTTGAGGCGTCGGCCGGGATGGTAAGTGGCTTTGACTATAATCGATTGAACAGGGAAGTTCTTAATTTCTTCCTAAAGGACAGGTATTCGTCCGTTCATTTCAGTGGACGGCTGTTAGTTTGGAAAACGATCAGTCTCCTGCTCTAACCCTTTTGGTCTGTTTGATCTTGGCCAGGGCCTGATGGCGAGATCTCAAGTTTCGTGGGGGAGCGTAGAATTCTAACTTATTTTGCAAGATGCCCACATAGAGCGCATTCCCATAGTCAAGTCTGCTAGAAAATAAAGCCTGGGTAATGGACTTTTACAGTTTAAGGGGATCTAGGAAAAAAGTCTTCGAAGTAGTTTCCATATAGCAAAGCTTTTTTCTCACAGCGTTCGAACTTGATCTTGCATGGCCAGTGCATTATCAATGAGTATGCCCACATTTTTTACAACTCGCTTAGGTTCTGGGGTGGCTCCCAGCACCCGGGACCACCAGGTGTTGTTCCAAATTAGGAGTGCTCCATCGAAAAGAAGGATCTCCGATTTTCCGGCATTTAACTTTAAACAATGTTCCTTCATCCAGGTTGCTATTTCAGTGAGACAGTTAATTAAGGTACTTTTGGTGTCCTCATGCTTGTCTTCCTGTGGTAAATATTTGATTTACCGTCCTAATTTCTATGCAGGTAAGTACTTAAACAAAAATAACTCAATCGGAAAGAAAGACGCAGAGTCCGTGGTGTTAGAGTTCTTAGGGGTTTTATTCCTTAAAAAAGGAATGGTTCTGGTACCGGATATCGGGTTCCTGCCACCACTGGGGTGCAGGAAGGGATAGAGCAATATTTTATTGACAATACATAGCTTATATACTTAAATCATACAATAGAAACCAATACAGTAGGCGTAACAGCTGAGAGAAACAAGATAAGAGTATACACGTGGTAGCAATACGTAATCAGAAGGCGTGAACTAGGCGTGAACATAGAGGCGTGTGCTAGAAACGTCATATGTAAGTGTCACAAGTGGGTGGGTACATAGCAGAATCTTGCAATGTCAGCAGAAATCTGAGGTCTGGATGCGCGCGCAGCTGCATGACGTGTGATTGACGTGAAACTGGAGGGTGCAGGGGACTTGACATTTACACTAGAGGAAAGAGACAGAAGTCTGGCATGTCAGATCAACTCGTACCTCTATCATATCTGATATCTGATGTTTAGGAACCATATTATCTAGAAGGAAAAGGTCTCTGGGGCAGAGGCTATTCTATACTGACTGTGAGTGCATGTATAAGCGTCTAAGTGTCTGCATGAGATGCGAGGGGGCATGGGCCTACCATGGTAACAGGAGCTATGAATTACTTGCACGGAGACAGTAAGGCCGGGCCCTTTGCTCTGCAGCTGGGAGGATGTTTACTTGAACTAGTAGGTAGGAATGCATTTTCGAGGAGCGGAGCAGATAATTCGAAGGTTGAATACAGTCTTGGCAGGCAACAGGCTGAGCTAAGCGCCGTGAGCCGCGCAGGGAGTAAGGCAGAGGTCACGGGTACAGAGGCAGACCAGGCTGAGGCATTCAGAGTCAGAAGGCAGGAAAAGGCTTGAAAGCAGAATTCAGGGCCTACTTCGCCTGGGCTGGAAAACGTGTAAAGTATACCACAAAAAGACGTTGGCATGGCATATTTAGAAACGGGATATATAACCCGTTCATGGTGGATCTGAAAGAGGACATGTTAACGTTGGACGCAAATGTATTTGCGTCTTCATAGCTGGCACAGGAGGGAAGTTACATGCACTTTAAGCTGGTACATGGAGACGGTGGGGTACACGTTAGGGAACATTTCTTGACCATAAAATTTATATTTCCTCATTCCCTCCTTGTTCCCTACGGACCCTTCATGATATATCGATCCTCATGAATCGATCAGTCTGTTCACGTAACATCATTTGCTCTTCTTTCTTCTTTTCGCGTTTTGAATGGAAACTGGAATGCGGAATACATGATGTGGCGCACAGACCACAAATCGCTGGCCCACACTGTAGGCACAGGCAGCAACTGAATACTATGACAAGGGCAATGCCTAGGAAGGATAGGATCTTCCATCCCCAAGCGGTCAACGTTGTCCAGAACCAACCGGACCAAGTCCAGGTGCCTGGATTCTGATGTATCAAACTTGCAATTTTATGAAGACGTGTGATAGCTTTATATACAGTTGGCGCGTTTTCTGGAATGAAAACACAGCAACTTGACCCGATGACCTTACAAGCTCCGCCTCGATCTGCCAGTATGACGTCAATAACAAGACGATTTTGAAGAACAACAACCCGCATGGCGGACTGCTCCTCTGTTAAGTTGCCTAGAGCGGAAGTAGTTTCATTCACTACTGCTTCGAGTGTTCTAGTTAATTTGCGTATCAGTTTACTATTAAAAACAGCACCTAAGTAGGGAAAAAAACCTTTATTGAAGTCTGTATATTGCTCTCATGCCGTTTCAGTATAGTCGACAATCGGGAGATCTCTTCGGAGTCTACTGTTTACTAGATTTGTATTTCTGTGATAATCAGGAGGGGCTAGGAAAACAGGGGGCAGAAGGAAAGCAATGTAACAGGTACCATCCCAATCTGGAGGTAAGCGTATGTATGCGGTATGGCCACAAACAAAGTAGGAATGACGAGTAGCTCTAAATGTAGACCTGCCCTGATCATTGAATTCGACCACAGTAGTACATTTACTATGACCTAAGTGTACTGAACCCTTTTTTCTGACACATAAATCACCAGTGACTGGTAATACTGACATAGCAGGTAGAACGGGTGCGGCTTCGGATTCAACAGTAAGAATCATGAGGTTAATTGTATAATTACCTAATCCATATACTTCATTTTCTAGATCAGTTCCTGTCCTAATGGGAAGTCCCTTCTTGTCAGGGTAGCAGGCGTTGAGCAGAACTAGATTCAGGTTTCCCCAAATCCAATTCCCCTCGAAAACAGCAATATCAGAATCTAAAGAATTAATTAATCTAAACCATGCACCACATGAGCCATTGTGAGTGAACGGATACGGAAAGAGAGGCAGAACTCCCTTGTATTTCTGGTAAGGAGGGAGTCGGCCACATATCCAACAGTTTGTAGCATTGTTAGTCTGATGGGAGTGATGTAACATACTAATGAATGTATTGTTGCGCAGCGCAAGTCTGTAAGATAACTCGTGTAAGGGTAATTCACTAAAAGAATGTTCGGCAGAGACGTTGTAAGCAGGTTGTGTATGCTTAAAGATAGGGTAGTACACGTGCAGCAATATACTAGCAGCAATAATCAGGAGGCTCAGAAAAAACAAAACCAATAATGTCACTATACAGTGACTACGAAGTGATTTACAATATGCACGTTTCTTGAGTTGTCTCTCTCTCTCTCTATCCCGATCTAGGGGATACATGTCAGAAACTAATTTAACCGATTCACCTAGGGGAGGACTTAAACAATTAAACTGTCTGACTTGCTAGATCGAAGTTTTGTTCTATATTCCTCTTGCAGAGTTTTTTCTCTCTTGGGAACTTTAAAGTCACTAGATTCGGGGCAGTCCTTTGAGGGGATGGAAGAGTCAGTTTCTGGCAACAGTTCATTACATTTCTTAATATGACTCGTATGGATCCACCCTTTTCGGCCTTCCACCTTGATAGCGGTCCTCGTGGTTAGAAGGACGAGCTTCGGCTCCTGCCAACGGGGCTCCAGCGGACTCCTCCTATCGAAGTTGCGGATCAGCACAGTGTCACCGGGACGGACATCGTGTGGCTTTACATCAGTGTTGTCAGGAAAGGCTGCGGCAACCTGTGAACGACATGATTGGAGTGCAGACATCAAGGAGGCAAGGTAATCTGTCAACATGTTACAATCAACATCGGTTATTTTCTTAGGCATGGGCGTCCCCCACATATTTGGTGGTCTGCCAAAGACCACTTCATACGGGGATAGTCCTGATCTCGAATGCGGGACCATTCTCATGTAGAACAGGGCAACTGGCAGGGCGACTATCCAGTCGACCCCTTTCTCTTTACATATTTTAGCTAGACGTGTTTTCAGTGTCTGGTTATGTCTTTCTACAAGGCCAGCTGCCTCGGGATGTCGGACGCAATGGAATTTCCACTCGTATCCTAGCAGGAGTGAAACTTGCTTCATGAGCTCGGACGAGAAGGGCTGTCCGTTATCTGAGTACACGATACGAGGCAAGCCGTACCGTGGGAAGAATTCTCGAACCAGCTGCCTGGCAGTGGTCGGGGCAGTGTAATCTGGGACTGGATATGCTTCGGTCCAACGGGAAAGTGCACAAACAACTACGAGGACATACTTGAATCCTCTACATCTGTCCATCTGGATATAATCCATCTGGAGGACTTCAAAAGGGTGATCGGGAGGATGAAATCCACCTTGCTCTACCGGGACGCTTTTACCTGGATTGAACTGACAACAGATCATGCAAGTACGCACTTTCTGTTTTGCTGCTGCTCGTAAATGTTTGTTGTACCAGAGGTTCTGTAAACTGTCTAACATAGCTTTTTCTCCTAGATGTGCTGGACTATGTGCGGTATTTATTATGACTTGAACCATAGAGTCGGGGAGAAACCATGTAGATTTTCCCTTTGTCACCCATCCCTGATCTATCTGGACCCCTCCTAGTTCAGTCCATTTCTTGATTTCATCTGGAGTGGCATGTGTCTGAATATCGATTACATCTAGTGTGGGATCTTTAACTGTCATACAATGTGTTGGTACTATGATCTTTGTTACATCAGTTGTCTGGGTGTGGGTCAATGCTGTATGTTTTGCTGTTTGGTCTGCCAGGTCATTACCCTGGGAAACAGAGTCTGTAACTTTAGTATGTGCTTTACACTTCATGATGGATATGCCTGAAGGCAGATGTATTGCTTCTAACAGTGCTTGAATGAGGGGACCGTGTTGAATCTTGGCACCATGAGAGGTCAAGAAACCTCGTTCCTGCCATAACACTCCGAAGTCGTGTACGACTCCGAAAGCATAACGGGAATCAGTGTATATGTTAACATTTCTGTTCTTGGCTAGTATACAGGCTTGGGTCAGAGCGATGAGCTCCGCTGCTTGAGCAGACAGTGTGTCAATACGATGTGTTTCTTTGACTTCAGTTTCAGTGGTCACTGCATACGCGGCCACTAACTCTCCTGTACTTGTTCTCATGCATGAACCGTCCACGTAAAGTGTCAGGTCTGGATTTGTCAATGGAACATCTGTTAAGTCTCGTCGGGGCTTTGTTACTGCATTAATGATCTCTATACAATCATGCGGAGCTGGATCTGTCATAATCGAGGGTAACAATGTTGCGGGATTTAGGATGCTACAGCGTCTGATTTCTATGTGGGGCTGGAATAGCGTCAATTCATAACCTGTCAGTCGTGCTATAGTCAAGTGTTGAGTCTGGGTTCGGTTTAGAAGGACCTCTACAGAGTGTGGAACTTGTACTGTCAATGGATGTCCTAATACAATTGAGTCGCTCTGTCTGATTGCTAGGGCTGTCGCTGCAACTGACTTTAAGCACGCAGGGAGTGCCTGGGCTACTGAATCCAATGTACTTGAAAAATAAGCGCAAGGCTTATGTGAACCCGCTTGGTCTTGGGTGAGGACAGACAACGCTGTACCATCACGTTCTGTAACAAAAAGTGTAAACGGTTTGCTGTAACATGGTGTCGCTAAAACTGGTGCTTGACATAAAGCTTTCTTTAATTCTTCAAAAGCCTGTGTATGTTCCTGAGTCCAAGGAAGGGCAGTCGAAGTCGCTGCCTCCTGTGTTGTCAACTGAATGAGTGGTTTAGCTAGAAATGCATACTGAGGAATCCATTGTCTGCAGTACGAGGTGAGGCCTATACAAGCTCGTACTTCCTTTTGTGTCTGGGGTTGTGGCATATTTACGATTAGCTGGATGCGATCAGGAGTGAGCTGTCTCCCCACTTTGGACAGCAAGTGACCCAAGTACACAACTTGCTGAACACAGAATTGTAGCTTCGAAGGAGACACCTTGTGTCCCTTGTCAGCCAGAAAATGTAAAACTGTCAGTGATGCTTGTTCACATTCAGGTTCACTTCGTGCGGTGATCAGCAGATCATCGACGTACTGTAGTAAGGCAGTGTTAACTGGCATTTGGATACAATCTAGTTGTCTTTTCAGTGCTTGGCTATAGATGCTGGGGCTTTCTGTGAATCCTTGAGGTGCACGCGAAAATTTGAAACTTCGTCCATTTAAACTGAATCCGAAGAGATATTGGCTCTCTGGATCAATAGGCACACTGAAGAAGGCGTTCTTGAGGTCAATTACAGTAAAGAACGTCGCTTCTGAATCAATAGCAGTCAATAAGGATGAGATGTCGGGAACCACAGGGTACTGTGGAACAATGCATTTATTCAGTTCTCGTAAATCAATCACCAGCCGATATACTGGCGGTGCATTGGGATCAGTACGTTTAAGAATCGGAATGATAGGGGAATTACAGATATTGGAGTCGGTTTCTACGACCACTCCTTGGGCAATGAGCTCTTCAATGATTTCCAGTAAAGCCACTACAGCATCGGGTGGTAACTTGTATTGTCTGATTCGGGGTAAAACAACTCCTGGTTTGAGTGTAACACGGTATGGTGTAATGTGCATGCAACCTACATCGGTTGGGCCTTGTGCCCACAGGTGTTCCGGTACATTTTTCAATCTGACATCAAACTCTCGTAATACATAGTGACCCTTGAAGTCACGCAGAAAAAGTCTAACTCCTTCCGGAGAACAACATATCACAGCTCCTAGAGCCTTCAGCGTCTTGATTCCTAACAAGTTTTCTGGACATGATTTCGTGAGTAACAAGTCTGTAACACGTGATAATGGACCTACTGCTAGGGGAACGGGTTTCGATACTTCATTTACAATAGGCTGTCCTGAAAAACCAAGGGAAACATTCTGTGAGCCTGAGAGGGGTGCCCCTGGGACTTCATCATGGCTGATTGTTGTGCGGCTTGCCCCTGTGTCAATTAAAAACTTTCTGTCTTTTCCCAATACTTGACTGTGTACATAAGGACCCTCTTGATCTACAGGAATCTCAATAAGAGGCAAGCCAACCTCCCTCTCTAGGCTGTTTCATGTGTATCGCTGATAATCGGGATAATCAGATTGGGCATACTGGTACATTTGCTGTGAAACTTGCTGAGTCGCGGCAATGGGCTGTGGCTGGGACACCGCTACGGTCTGTGCTGTGTGTGAGGAAGCATGCATAGGCTGTGGATTCTGTGAAGTCTGTGGCTGGACCTGGTCTTGTCTAGGCTGACGCGGTCTTTCTTTAGTTTTACCAGTGGCTATATTGTGTTTCAGGACTGGGCATTCATGTACGTAATTACCTGGCTGCTTGCAATAGTTGCATGTCCCTTTAACGGGAGCTGCTGAATTACCTGTCTGTGTCGTACCCTTTCTCTGGCCGTCGGCTGGAACCGACTGGGCCACTAACATTTTCATTTTCGTGTCTTTCATACGTCTCTGTTCGTGATCCTGTTCTTCTCTAATTCTGTTCTGGTGGTACTGTAACATCTGTAACATCTGGGATGGCGTATTTGCTTGCCATGTACTTTCAACTTTGTATACGCGGTTCTTAACTGATGTCAGGGAATTCTCGACTAATTTAGTTACAAAAAGATGTGGGTATGACTCGCTACCTGGTTTCAGGCCACTATTAATAATGAAACATTTCTCGAATCGTGAATAGAAGTCACTAGTATCTTCATCGTGTTTCTGTTTACAGGCTGAGATTGCGTCCCAGTCTTCCTTTTTAGTTGTCAATAATCTTGGCAAAACCTGTACTATCAAACCTGGTAATGCTTTAGCTTTCTCCCCAAGGCCTAGCCCTGGAGTACGAATTTTTTCCTCGTCTTCTATTTCAGTCCATATAATCTTTTTATCTCCCACCTCCCATTCTCTTTCCTTGAGTTTCTCGTAGATGCCGGTGGGCAACAGTACTTTTAACATTTTCATAATATCCGTGTATGTGTAATCTCCCATGAGTAACATATCTTTAAGTTCTCTGTGAAAACCTGCAGGGTCTTTATCGTGACAGGGTACTAGTTTCTTCATCTCTAATAATTCTAACTTGGTCAAAGGTGTATACACATACACACGTTTCAGGGTATTATCGGCACCCATAACTGGGTGTACTTCTCGTAAAGGATTCTGCCTGTCAAAATGCTCCATATGGAACATTTTTCTTTCTGGGGGCGGAGCGGAAACATATTGTGGGCCTAAGAAAGCGTTGTATCTGTGTCGTTGTTCTAGAATTATTTGAATTAACTTGGTACTTAGGCCTCTCCATCTATTCATAAGTAGTGCTTCTAATGTATCAGGTAAGGGACCTGGGTCCGAATGTTGATTTCTGTGTAACGTGAGGAGGTGCTGAATCATGTATACACCAGCTAATTTCTGCTCGTCTGGGGAAAGGTTCAAAAATGTCTGTGCTACTGTGTCATCATTGTATATGTTAGAATTGTCAGCCCATAGTACTGCTGACCGGGCTAGTTCTTGTTCATCCATAGAATTTAGTACGTGATACCCCATTCGTTCTTGAAGCATTTTGTCGGTCTCTTGAAACAGATATTCAGGGGAATTTGGTTTTGATATGCCAGAGAGAAAAACTCTCTTGCTTTCTGGACGAATGCCTTTCCTAAGGTAATTTCCCTTACCTACATACGCTATCATTTCTTTAGTCGTCTCTGGTTCTTCAGGTTCGTCCTCCTCGGAGGAGTTGTCATTTTCTCTTTCCTTTTCTTGTTCTTTTTTGTGTATTTCTATTACTTCTTTTCTGATTTTCTTGTACATGCTTGCTATACAATTCAGCTTATCATGCTTTCCTTCGGCTATATTTTGACCCCATCGGTTTAGTGCTTCCATCTCTTCCTGGTTTTGCTCCGGGCCTGTCTCGGTCTCTTATTAAGCAATTTATGAAAAAACGTAATATATATGCTTGAGTGTCAACTTTCTGGTGCGCCATGGCGTCTTTAATACTTTCAGGCTCTTCCCCAGTCTGAAAAAAATGGTATATTCTATCTAGGTGGTCAGTCATCCCTGGGAATAACACTAGGTAGTCTGTAGCTTGTCGTATGCGTAGTGATGCTATCAACATTCTATCGTCTTTACCGGGTACTGGATCGTATCTGCAAACTGGAAGGGGTTCTTTGAGCATGTCAAAACCTGGTGATTGGGGTGTACGCTGTTTCAGCATGTCCCTAAAGTTTAATCTGTGTGTTGCTGGCGGGGTCTGGAGACCCCCTGTCGCACCTCCTGAGGCTGAGGCTTGAGCATTATTTCTCTGTGGAGTCTGTATGTGTACCTGAACTTGTCTCTTATTAGGATCAGGCGCAAGCGGATTGAGTACATTAATCTTAGGTGGGGGAAGTGGTGGAGGTGTAGGAGCAGGCTGTCGAACGGGTGAACTTCGTTGCGGTAATGGCGGGACATTGTCTTGGAGTGGGTTGCCACCTCCGTCACCGTCAACAGGCGGCACGCGGGCAGGTGGATTGGTGTAACCGGGAGCTACATCATCTAGATAGGAAGCCAGGAATATGTTTTTAGTAGTCCTGTGATTTACTTTAGTTGGGACTAAAGGTGGCGGCCGATCTTTCGGTATTTCTGGAGTGGCTTTAGGCAGACCCTCGGCCACTATATACATGCCATTTACAAGATTGTTTCGCATGCGGTCTACTTGCTCTGCTTTTACTCGGATCCCTTCATTAACTAATTCGTTTTCTCGGACTTCGTCCGACTCTTCCCTATGTTTATCTTCTTTTCGGAGTGCTTTTTCGGCACGTTTATGTGATTCTTTACGCCAAAATTCTATGGCATTTTTCTGGGATTGTCTGGCTTTCTTTTTCCATAGTGCTTCTTCTACTTTCAGGATGCACTCGGGATCCCATGTTCCTGTAACGGGCCACCTGTGTCTTTCTTCTAGGTGTTTGGTATAATCGGCCCATAAATCTAGATACAGTATGGCGTCTAAGCCATGCTTATGGTACATAAAATTTCCAGGAGTGTCCCTAGGGGGGATAGGAATTTCTTCCTCTAGTATCCCTTTCCTAGTTCCTATCTGCCTTAATTTATTGAAAAACGGCATCTTGTTTACTTAGTACTGGATACTCGATACTTGTTACTTATTCTGAACACAGTTAGTTACACATAAACGCAGTAATACACATCAAACAGTCACTCATACCACGACATTAATCACATGAGACATTTTGAACACATATGACTACCCTTGATGCTGGATGTACTGCTAAACAGCACAGATACACTGCTGAGAACAGTGCAAGAACTTGAAAGCTTGATGTACTGCTAAACAGCACAGATACACTGTCTAAAACAGTGCAGACCGTGTTTGTGTACCCAAACCCGTCTTTACCGGATACATAATAATGCACCCGTCTAGATGCGTCCCCAGCAATGGTACTCACCGGGAAGCACGGAACAGAAGGCCTCGGAAAACTCGACTGGACTGGACCGGACTGGACTCGACTCGATACGTGAATACTTCGGAACTGGTGGGCCTCTTGACACCTCGGACCTTGCTTCTTTCGGCTAGGCTCTGGTCGGGATCCTCCGCACTCCTCACCGCCTCGTCTGGGTGCTGGTCGCAGTCTCCGTCACCTCCGTGGGCCAGAGGGAGATACAGGAAATCCTGCAGGTACGCGTAATTGTCCGTCTTGACTTATATCAGGGGGCAAAGGTTGCAACGCACCAACCGGCGCGTGGGGTGGGGGAGGGGTCCCTGTTCGGGCGCCAAAATAATGTGGTGAATATTTGATTTACCGTCCTAATTTCTATGCAGGTAAGTACTTAAACAAAAATAACTCAATCGGAAAGAAAGACGCAGAGTCCGTGGTGTTAGAGTTCTTAGGGGTTTTATTCCTTAAAAAAGGAATGGTTCTGGTACCGGATATCGGGTTCCTGCCACCACTGGGGTGCAGGAAGGGATAGAGCAATATTTTATTGACAATACATAGCTTATATACTTAAATCATACAATAGAAACCAATACAGTAGGCGTAACAGCTGAGAGAAACAAGATAAGAGTATACACGTGGTAGCAATACGTAATCAGAAGGCGTGAACTAGGCGTGAACATAGAGGCGTGTGCTAGAAACGTCATATGTAAGTGTCACAAGTGGGTGGGTACATAGCAGAATCTTGCAATGTCAGCAGAAATCTGAGGTCTGGATGCGCGCGCAGCTGCATGACGTGTGATTGACGTGAAACTGGAGGGTGCAGGGGACTTGACATTTACACTAGAGGAAAGAGACAGAAGTCTGGCATGTCAGATCAACTCGTACCTCTATCATATCTGATATCTGATGTTTAGGAACCATATTATCTAGAAGGAAAAGGTCTCTGGGGCAGAGGCTATTCTATACTGACTGTGAGTGCATGTATAAGCGTCTAAGTGTCTGCATGAGATGCGAGGGGGCATGGGCCTACCATGGTAACAGGAGCTATGAATTACTTGCACGGAGACAGTAAGGCCGGGCCCTTTGCTCTGCAGCTGGGAGGATGTTTACTTGAACTAGTAGGTAGGAATGCATTTTCGAGGAGCGGAGCAGATAATTCGAAGGTTGAATACAGTCTTGGCAGGCAACAGGCTGAGCTAAGCGCCGTGAGCCGCGCAGGGAGTAAGGCAGAGGTCACGGGTACAGAGGCAGACCAGGCTGAGGCATTCAGAGTCAGAAGGCAGGAAAAGGCTTGAAAGCAGAATTCAGGGCCTACTTCGCCTGGGCTGGAAAACGTGTAAAGTATACCACAAAAAGACGTTGGCATGGCATATTTAGAAACGGGATATATAACCCGTTCATGGTGGATCTGAAAGAGGACATGTTAACGTTGGACGCAAATGTATTTGCGTCTTCATAGCTGGCACAGGAGGGAAGTTACATGCACTTTAAGCTGGTACATGGAGACGGTGGGGTACACGTTAGGGAACATTTCTTGACCATAAAATTTATATTTCCTCATTCCAGGGCATTTAGCAGCTGCTTGTCATCCGCATAGGAGCAGATATCAAATGCCCATTTCCTGCTAATCACAGCTAAGGAGGAGACATAGGCATTGAAAAGAGTGCGGCTCAGGGAGGCCCCCTGCGGGACTCCGTATTTGCTAGTTTTTGAACTAGAAGAAAAGGGGCCCATTTGAATTTTTTGTGTTCTATTTTGTAGGAAGGAGGTAAACCACTGAAGAGCTTCCGACTGTATTTCTTTCTGATGAAGGATGCGCAGAAGGTGGTGGAGAGATAAAGTATCAAAAGCCGCCGTCAGATCCAGAAGGATCAGTGCAGCAGCTTCACCTTGCTGCACCAAGGATCCAATGTTGTCTGGCACGGCGAGTAAGGAGGCTTCTGTATTGTTAGCAGCTCTAAATCCTGTCTGATAGATGTAGCTGATGGGTCATTAGTTTCTAAAAAATTGACCAGTTGTTTATTGACTAGTCTCTCCAGTACCTTAGATAGGTATGGTAGTTGAGAGATTGGTCGATAGTTTGCAGGATCATAGATTTCCAAGCCTGCTTTTTTTAACAGTGGAAGTACCACGAAAATATCACTTAACTCTACCCTGAAAGAATCTACTCTATGCCACTCCACTCTTGCCAACTCGACTCTGAGCCACACCACTCTATGCCACTTCAATCCACTCTGCACTGCTCCACTCTGCACCACTCTACTCTACTCTGCTCCACTTTACTGTACACCACTGAACTCTACTCTGACCACTGCACTTTATGCCAATGTACTCTGCCTCACTACACTCTACAGCAATATACTCTACTCTGCAAACTCTATGCCACTGCACTCTATCCCATTGTACTGTATGTCACTGCACTCTTTACGCCACTCTGTTCTACTCTGCACCACTGTACTCTACCCACTGCTCTCTACACTACTCTACTGTATGCCACTACACTCTACACCAGAGGTCTTCAAAGTTTTTGATGCCGAGACCCCCTTGTCAAATTTGTTTAGGTGTAAGGACCCCCTTCTGGCAACATTTTGTAGAACCTAGTACTCCTCATGCTCAACAACTATCGGCAACCCTAAACGCCACAATCCCCACAAGAAATTATGTTTACGGTGGGGAAATAATATTCAACAGTGTTTAGCAAACCAAAGGTCAGTGAGTGTGGGGGTGTAGTCAAAGGAGTAGCTAAAAACAAAGAGCCTCATTTATGAGGAATTGGCATAGGGCAGCACCTCAAGTCTTCTTCCTAGGCTGCCCTATGCCAATGTGAAAGGGCAAGAATGCAGCCTATTTATGAAATGCGGTGCATTCCTATCCTTTTCCCTTGCGTTGGCGCACAAATTGCTGCCTAGCACCAACATAGGCAGGATTGTTTTTGTACAGAAAGAGGCACCTTACTTCGCAAAAACAATCCCGAGAGGCGTTTTCCTCTTTCTATGTGAGCCGCTGAACTCAGTACACATGGAAAGAGGAGTAAACAAGGAGAAATGAAAACATTTCAGAGGCGTCCATTATTGGAGCTGCCCCAGGTTTACGTGTTTTTGTAATTATTGGGCAGCATTAAAATCCATGGGTGTTGCGTGGGAACCCCAAGCAAAGTCATGCTGGGTGACTTTGCACCGCCTCAACGTATGGTTGAGACACTTGCTCCACCGGAGCGCCGAAAAAAGTGATGCTCCGGCAATGCAATCCTCTGATAAATTAGCCCCAAATATTCTGTATGTTTTTAGGTCTTTCCCTATCAGGTATATACATATAAAATAATGGGCACCATAAATAAAAAAATAATTGAAAAAGTTGTTAATCTGTGGGAAATGCACTGTAGTGTGTTATGAAACCTATATTAGTTAATGCACTGCAGAGGTCTGTGTGTAACTAGAGAGCCACAGAATTAAGTCCTGATTGGTGCAGTGGAGAATAGTGATTTGTATTTTAGTGCTACAAGGTCACAGCCTATGACAGAAATCACTGTGAATACGTAAGTCATTGTTTTATACTTGCATTATACACAGTGTAAGATAGAATGCTGCAAAACGTGCAAATCTTTTAGGATAAAATGGTGCTTTCGAAATGTAGATTTTAGTAATACCATAGCATATGTAATGCATTTTATTCACATAATTGTCCCTTCAGCGCCTCTTTAAGGGCACTAAGGACTGTGCAAATGCAGTTAAAATGAAAAGCAAGCACTTCCCAGCCCAGTTGTTAACTCTTTGCACTACCACCCCAAAAAACAAATCTTTGTCATCACAAAGCTTCCAGCAATGTGATCAATAAAAGCCAGAACCACTCCCAAGCATCCTTTACACTTGCAGATTAACTGATAGGCACATTTGCATTTCATTCAGGCAAGTAGCTGATAGCATCTAAATTAGCCTCCCAGGACAGCTGTCTCTTTCCAAGAGGAAAGCAAACATTTAGGATTGCAGGGACAAATGAAGCTGGAGAATGCACGGGGTCGCGCCCTACAGATTGAAGATCTCTGTTCCACACCATTGATCTACGCTACTCTACTATACACCCCTGCATTCCACAACACTCTACTCTGCAACACTACACTGTTCCACTGAATCCCACACCACTCTACGCCACTGCACTCTATATCAATGCACTCTATAACAATGCACTCTACACCACTACACTCTATGCCACTCTACCCTGCAGCTCTTCACTGCTCGCCACTGCACTCTAACCTGCACCATTCCACTCTCCACCACTGACCTCTATGCCATTTTACTCTGCACTCTATGCCACTGCACTCTACTCTGCACCACTCTACTGTATTGTAAGCCACCGCACTGTACATTCGCTCTACTCTACATCGCTCCACCCTACACCACTTCCCTCTACTCTGAAATAATCTACTTTATGTTAATTCACTCAACGCCCCTCTATCCACTCAGCACTATTCCACTACGCCATTGCACTCAACACCAATGCGCTCTATGCCACGCCACTCTACACCACTTCACTCAAAGACCCTCTACTCTGAAACACTTCCCTTACCTTCACTGATCTCAACATTGCTCTACTCAGAACCACTGCACTCTGTGCCACTGCACTGTACTCTTTACCATTGTACTCCACGCCACTTTACTGCACTCTACGCCAATGCACTCTTCGGCACTACAATCTACACCTCACCACTCTATGCCACTGCACTCTATGCCAATCCACTGTCTCACTTTAATCTACTGTGACAACTGTACTCTATGACACTGCTCTCTATGCCACTTTACCCTATGCCTATTTACTCTACTCTTCACCACTTTACTCTATACTAATACACTCTTCTCCATTCTTCTGTGCACCACTGCTTTCTTCACTACTGCATTCTATACCACTCCAGTCTAGTCTGCACCATTCCACTCTGACAGTGCACTCTATGCCACCACACTATGTCACTGCACTGTACCTGTACCACTTTACCCTAAGCCACTTCACTCTACCCTGAAACAATCTACTCAATGCTACTGCACTCTATCCTCCTACACTCTATGCCACTGCAATATACTGTGCACCACTCCATTCTACTTTGCATCACTCCACTCTATGCCACTTCACTCTACTTTGCATCACTCCACTCTACGCCACTTCACTCTACTTTGAAACAATCTACTCTATGCCACTGCATTCTGCATCACTATGCACCACTGTACTCTACGCCACAATACTCTTCTCTAAAACACTCTGTGCTTTGCACTCTACGGCATTATCCTCTACGTCATTGCACTCTATGCCACTCTGTTTTACTCTGCCGCACTTTACTCTATGCCACTGCACTCTACACCACCCTTCTATACACCACTTCACTCTACACAGTCTACTTTGCAACACTGCGGTCTCTGCAACTGAACTCTGTGCCACTCTACTTCATGCCGCTACACTCTTTGTCACTGCACTCTACACCACTCTACACTAATGTACTCTACACCAATACAGAGTACGCCACTCTACTGTGCATTACTCCACTCTACGCAACTGCACTCTACCCTGCACCACTACTCCCTATGCCACTTCACGTAATACCACTCTACTCTGCAACACTCTACTCCACTCTACACAACATCCTCTACTCTACTGTGCTTTACGCCACTCCTCTGCATTCTATGCCACTCCATTCTACGACATTCAACTGACACTCTATTCCACTCTGCGCCACTCAACTCTACAACATAATTCCCCATTCTACGCCCCTCCACTCTGACACTCTACTCCCTTCACAGCGCTGCACAACACTATACGCCACTCCACTCCACGACACTCCATGCCACTCAATTCTAATCTACACCACTCTATGCTACTCCAGTCTACGTCACGACTCGGCGCCGCTCCACTCTAATCTACAACACTCTACTTTATAACACTCCACCCAATGACACTCTCCTTTACACCGCTAACATATAGCCATGCTGAACAGCACCCATGTTGGTGTACAACATAGCAAAAACATATTGGCAAAGCCAGTCGCTCTTGTGTAGGCGAAAACTATTGACTTTGTCAATGCTTGTTTTTAAAACAAAGGGGCAAGTACTGCTTCAAAAAACATTGTTCGCTTGCTGAAAAGACGTCAGGAAAGTGGTACCCCAACCTCAACCACTGCTTGGACGACTCTTCTGGAGCACCACTGCCGGCTCCCTACCCCCAGGCCGCTCCACACAAGCCCCGAGATGAAACCCTTCCGGATGGACAGCTTCCCCTGTGCACATCCGCTCCCACCCCTATTCAGTCAGCGCATTTACAATGATTCGTGACTGCCAGTGCAATCTCAACCCATCGATATATCTCGCTGCAGTTCGCACGAAGGATGGCGAAGCCCCTTTCTCACACCCACAAATTTGCAATTTGGAAAGGGTAACAAAAGCCCTTTTACCAGTTGGAAAGACTTTACAAGCTCATAAAAGGCCTATTGTATGTGGTAAGAGAGTATTTTGTGCTTGCAAACCCTGTGAATTTGTGAATCACAGCCTTTGAGACTGTGAAGGTCCGTTGTATATCAGGCCCTGTGTTCTGAGATTCAGTACAGCGGGGTGTGTACCCTGCTTACAGCAGCGGCTTCTCGGCGTGGGTACCACTACCCCAGTGGTACCAACGCCGAGAAGCCGCTGCACACCCCGTGCAGCGTTTCTCGCTCTCACTAGCAGTGAAGAATGCTAGAGGCTGCAGGTTTGTAGCTGGGCCTGCCAAGGGCTGCATCGCCCGCTTGTCGCTGTGAAAGCTCCCCTGCTCCCTAGACAAAGGCTTTCCTTACTTCATTCTCTTTTTCTTGGGTTGCTCACTCCAGCGTACCCGCCGGCCCCCACATTTTTCTAGAAAAATGTTCAAAAGCAGATTTAGAAGAATCCGGATGCCCTGACAGGGTGCCCTGGTGCCAAGCTGCTGCATGGTGCCAGAGTGCACTGGCCTGAGTCCCGTTTCCTCGCAGTTAATTAGTTCTGATGCCTGCAGATATGTGACTGTTTAATTATTTTTAGAGGGGGTATCAGAGAATGGAATTGTTGTTTGACACGAGGCCAGGTACCAACTTTGTTGCAGAGATGCAGGGAGGCAAGATACATGTGTTACCTTCATCAACAGCGCTTACCTCTTGCTACACAGACCTCTCAACACAAGGATAGATCTTACCACCTATATTTATAGCGCTTCTCTCTTGCTTACGCTGACCTCTCAACGCAAGGATGGATCTTACCACCTACATTTATAGCGCTTCTCTCTTGCTTATGCTGACCTCTCAACACAAGGATAGATCTTACCACCTACATTTATAGCGCTTCTCTCTTGCTTATGCTACCTCTCAACACAAGGATAGATCTTACCACCTACATTTATAGCGCTTCTCTCTTGCTTATGCTGACCTCTCAACACAAGGATAGATCTTACCACCTACATTTATAGCGCTTCTCTCTTGCTTATACTGACCTCTCAACACAAGGATGAATCTTACCACCTACATTCATAGCGTTTCTCTCTTGCTTACGCTGACCTCTCAACGCAAGGATAGATCTTACCACCTACATTTATAGCGCTTCTCTCTTGCTTATGCTGACCTCTCAACACAAGGATAGATCTTACCACCTACATTTATAGCGCTTCTCTCTTGCTTATGCTGACCTCTCAACACAAGGATGGATCTTACCACCTACATTCATAGCGTTTCTCTCTTGCTTACGCTGACCTCTCAACGCAAGGATAGATCTTACCACCTACATTTATAGCGCTTCTCTCTTCCTTATGCTGACCTCTCAATGCAAGGATAGATCTTACCGCCTACATTCATAGCGCTTCTCTCTTGCTTATGCTGACCTCTCAACACAAGGATGGATCTTACCACCTACATTCATAGCGCTTCTCTCTTGCTTACGCTGACCTCTCAACGCAAGGATAGATCTTACCACCTACATTCATAGCGCTTCTCTCATGCTTGCGCTGACCTCTCAACGCAAGGATAGATCTTTCCACCTACATTCATAGCGCTTCTCTCTTGCTTATGCTTACCTCTCAACACAAGGATGGATCTTACCACCTACATTCATAGCGCTTCTCTCTTGCTTACGCTGACCTCTCAACGCAAGGATAGATCTTACCACCTACATTTATAGCGCTTCTCTCTTGCTTATGCTGACCTCTCAACGTAAGGATGGATCTTACCACCTACATTCATAGCGCTTCTCTCTTGCTTACGCTGACCTCTCAAGACAAGGATGGATCTTACCACCTACATTCATAGCGATACTCTCTTGCTTACGCTGACCTCTCAACACAAGGATGGATCTTACCACCTACATTCATAGCGCTTCTCTCTTGCTTACGCTGACCTCTCAACACAAGGATGGATCTTACCACCTACATTCATAGCGCTTCTCTCTTGCTTACGCTGACCTCTCAACGCAAAGATAGATCTTACCCCCTACATTTATAGCTCTTCTCTCTTTCTTACGCTGACCTCTCAATGCAAGGATAGATCTTACCCCCTACATTTATAGCACTTCTCTCTTGCTTACGCTGACTTCTCAACGCAAGGATAGATCTTACCACCTACATTTATAGCGCTTCTCTTTTGCTTATGCTAACCTCTCAACACAAGGATGGATCTTACCACCTACATTCATAGCGTTTCTCTCTAGCTTACGCTGACCTCTCAACGCAAGGATAGATCTTACCACCTACATTTATAGCGCTTCTCTCTTGCTTACGCTGACCTCTCAACGCAAGGATAGATCTTACCACCTACATTCATAGCGCTTCTCTCTTGCTTATGCTGACCTCTCAACACAAGGATGGATCTTACCACCTACATTCATAGCGCTTCTCTCTTGCTTACGCTGACCTCTCAACGCAAGGATAGATCTTACCACCTACATTCATAGCGCTTCTCTCATGCTTGCGCTGACCTCTCAACGCAAGGATAGATCTTTTCACCTACATTCATAGCGCTTCTCTCTTGCTTATGCTGACCTCTCAACGCAAGGATGGATCTTACCACCTACATTTATAGCGCTTCTCTCTTGCTTACGCTGACCTCTCCACGCAAGGATAGATCTTACCACCTACATTTATAGCGCTTCTCTCTTGCTTATGCTGACCTCTCAACGCTAGGATGGATCTTACCACCTACATTCATAGCGCTTCTCTCTTGCTTACGCTGACCTCTCAAGACAAGGATGGATCTTACCACCTACATTCATAGCGCTTCTCTCTTGCTTACGCTGACCTCTCAACACAAGGATGGATCTTACCACCTACATTCATAGCGCTTCTCTCTTGCTTACGCTGACCTCTCAACACAAGGATGGATCTTACCACCTACATTCATAGCGCTTCTCTCTAGCTTACGCTGACCTCTCAACGCAAAGATAGACCTTACCCCCTACATTTATAGCTCTTCTCTCTTTCTTACGCTGACCTCTCAACACAAGGATAGATCTTACCCCCTACATTTATAGCACTTCTCTCTTGCTTACTCTGACTTCTCAACGCAAGGATAGATCTTACCACCTACATTTATAGCGCTTCTCTTTTGCTTATGCTGACTTCTCTCAAAGCAAGGATAGATCTTACCGCCTACATTTATAGCGCTTCTCTCTTGCTTACACTGACCTCACAGCGCAAGGATGGATCTTACCACCTACATTTATAGCGCTTCTCTCTTGCTTACGCTGACCTCTCAACGCAAAGATAGATCTTACCCCCCACATTTATAGCGCTTCTCTCTTTCTTACGCTGACCTCTCAACGCAAGGATAGATCTTACCCCCTACATTTATAGTGCTTCTCTCTTGCTTACGCTGACTTCTCAGCGCAAGGATAGATCTTACCACCTACATTTATAGCGCTTCTCTCATGCTTATGCTGACCTCTCAATGCAAGGATAGATCTTACCCCCTACATGGTATACACCTGTTACAACGCAACTTTTACAACTACCTACCATTACAACGCAACTTTTACAACGCATACCATTACAACGCATTGCGCTGGGGGGCGCTCTAGGATAGGGAATAAGTTTAATTTACTATCCAACACCTTCCCTAGTGTCCACGGGGACTGGAGTTGGAATAGTAAATTATACTTACCACTATCCAGCACCTCTAAGCGCTATGCGTTGTAATGGTATGCGTTGTAATGGTCGCGTTGTAATGGTAGGTAGTTGTAATGGTATGCGTTGTAACGTCATACATCCCCCCTACATTTATAGCGCTTCTATCTTGCTTATACTGACTTTTCAACGCAAGGATAGATCTTACCACCTACATTTATAGCGCTTCTCTCTTGCTTATGCTGACCTCTCAAAGCAAGGATAGATCTTACCACCTACATTTATAGCGCTTCTCTCTTGCTTATGCTGACCTCTCAAAGCAAGGATAGATCTTACCACCTACATTTATAGCGCTTCTCTCTTTCTTACGCTGACCTCTCAACGCAAGGATAGATCTTACCCCCTACATTAAAAGCGCTTCTCTCTTGCTTACGCTGACTTCTCAATGCAAGGATAGATCTTACCACCTACATTTATAGCGCTTCTCTCTTGCTTACGCTGACCTCTCAATGCAAGGATAGATCTTACCGCCTATATTTAGAGTGCTTCT
Organism: Lissotriton vulgaris; assembly: GCF_964263255.1. NCBI lineage: Eukaryota > Metazoa > Chordata > Amphibia > Caudata > Salamandridae > Lissotriton > Lissotriton vulgaris. Next base: position 89,923,376 of record NC_141699.1, on the reverse strand, counting down.
CTCTTGCTTACACTGACCTCACAGCGCAAGGATGGATCTTACCACCTACATTTATAGCGCTTCTCTCTTGCTTACGCTGACCTCTCAACGCAAAGATAGATCTTACCCCCTACATTTATAGCGCTTCTCTCTTTCTTAGCTGACCTCTCAACGCAAGGATAGATCTGATCCCCTTCATTTATAGCACTTCTCTCTTACTTATGCTGACATCTCAACGCAAGGATAGATCTTACCCCCTACATTTATAGCACTACTCTCTTGCTTACGCTGACTTCTCAACGCAAGGATAGATCTTACCACCTACATTTATAGCGCTTCTCTCTTGCTTACACTGACCTCACAGCGCAAGGATGGATCTTACCACCTACATTTATACCGCTTCTCTCTTGCTTACGCTGACCTCTCAACGCAAAGATAGATCTTACCCCCTACATTTATAGCGCTTCTCTCTTTCTTATGCTGACCTCTCAACGCAAGGATAGATCTTACCCCCTACATTTATAGCGCTTCTCTCTTGCTTACGCTGACTTCTCAGCGCAAGGATAGATCTTACCACCTACATTTATAGCGCTTCTCTTTTGCTTATGCTGACCTCTCAATGCAAGGATAGATCTTACCCCCTACATTTATAGCGCTTCTCTCTTTCTTACGCTGACCTCTCAACGCAAAGATAGATCTTACCCCCTACATTTATAGCGCTTCTCTCTTTCTTACGCTGACCTCTCAACGCAAGGATAGATCTTACCCCCTACATTTATAGCGCTTCTCTCTTGCTTACGCTGACTTCTCAGCGCAAGGATAGATCTTACCACCTACATTTATAGCGCTTCTCTTTTGCTTATGCTGACCTCTCAATGCAAGGATAGATCTTACCCCCTACATTTATAGCGCTTCTCTCTTGCTTACACTGACCTCACAGCGCAAGGATGGATCTTACCACCTACATTTATAGCGCTTCTCTATTGCTTAGGCTGACCTCTCAACGCAAAGATAGATCTTACCCCCTACATTTATAGCGCTTCTCTCTTTCTTAGCTGACCTCTCAACGCAAGGATAGATCTGATCCCCTTCATTTATAGCACTTCTCTCTTACTTATGCTGACATCTCAACGCAAGGATAGATCTTACCCCCTACATTTATAGCACTACTCTCTTGCTTACGCTGACTTCTCAACGCAAGGATAGATCTTACCACCTACATTTATAGCGCTTCTCTCTTGCTTACACTGACCTCACAGCGCAAGGATGGATCTTACCACCTACATTTATACCGCTTCTCTCTTGCTTACGCTGACCTCTCAACGCAAAGATAGATCTTACCCCCTACATTTATAGCGCTTCTCTCTTTCTTACGCTGACCTCTCAACGCAAGGATAGATCTTACCCCCTACATTTATAGCGCTTCTCTCTTGCTTACGCTGACTTCTCAGCGCAAGGATAGATCTTACCACCTACATTTATAGCGCTTCTCTTTTGCTTATGCTGACCTCTCAATGCAAGGATAGATCTTACCCCCTACATTTATAGCGCTTCTCTCTTGCTTATGCTGACTTCTCAACGCAAGGATAGATCTTACCACCTACATTCATAGCGCTTCTCTCTTGCTTATGCTGACCTCTCAAAGCAAGGATAGATCTTACCACCTACATTTATAGCGCTTCTCTCTTGCTTATGCTGACCTCTCAACGCAAAGATAGATCTTACCCCCTACATTTATAGCACTTCTCTCTTTCTTACGCTGACCTCTCAACGCAAGGATAGATCTTACCCCCTACATTAATAGCGCTTCTCTCTTGCTTACGCTGACTTCTCAATGCAAGGATAGATCTTACCACCTACATTTATAGCGCTTCTCTCTTGCTTACGCTAACCTCTCAACGCAAGGATAGATCTTACCCCCAACATTTATAGCTCTTCTCTCTTGCTTACGCTGACTTCTCTCAAAGCAAGGATAGATCTTACCTCCTGCATTTAGAGTGCTTCTCTCTTGCTTACACTGACCTCACAGCGCAAGGATGGATCTTACCACCTACATTTATAGCGCTTCTCTCTTGATTACGCTGACCTCTCAACGCAAAGATAGATCTTACCCCCTACATTTATAGCGCTTCTCTCTTGCTTATGCTAACCTCTCAACACAAGGATGGATCTTACCACCTACATTTATAGCGCTTCTCTTTTGCTTACGCTGACCTCTCAACGCAAGGATAGATCTTACCACCTACATTTATAGCGCTTCTCTCTTGCTTACGCTGACCTCTCAACGCAAGGATAGATCTTACCACCTACATTCATAGCGCTTCTCTCTTGCTTATGCTGACCTCTCAACACAAGGATGGATCTTACCACCTACATTCATAGCGCTTCTCTCTTGCTTACGCTGACCTCTCAACGCAAGGATAGATCTTACCATCTACATTCATAGCGCTTCTCTCATGCTTGCGCTGACCTCTCAACGCAAGGATAGATCTTTCCACCTACATTCATAGCGCTTCTCTCTTGCTTATGCTGACCTCTCAACACAAGGATGGATCTTACCACCTACATTCATAGCGCTTCTCTCTTGCTTACGCTGACCTCTCCACGCAAGGATAGATCTTACCACCTACATTTATAGCGCTTCTCTCTTGCTTATGCTGACCTCTCAACGCTAGGATGGATCTTACCACCTACATTCATAGCGCTTCTCTCTTGCTTACGCTGACCTCTCAAGACAAGGATGGATCTTACCACCTACATTCATAGCGCTTCTCTCTTGCTTACGCTGACCTCTCAACACAAGGATGGATCTTACCACCTACACTCATAGCGCTTCTCTCTTGCTTACTCTGACCTCTCAACACAAGGATGGATCTTACCACCTACATTCATAGCGCTTCTCTCTTGCTTACGCTGACCTCTCAACGCAAAGATAGACCTTAACCCCTACATTTATAGCTCTTCTCTCTTTCTTACGCTGACCTCTCAACACAAGGATAGATCTTACCCCCTACATTTATAGCACTTCTCTCTTGCTTACGCTGACTTCTCAACGCAAGGATAGATCTTACCACCTACATTTATAGCGCTTCTCTTTTGCTTATGCTGACTTCTCTCAAAGCAAGGATAGATCTTACCGCCTACATTTATAGCGCTTCTCTCTTGCTTACACTGACCTCACAGTGCAAGGATGGATCTTACCACCTACATTTATAGCGCTTCTCTCTTGCTTACGCTGACCTCTCAACGCAAAGATAGATCTTACCCCCCACATTTATAGCGCTTCTCTCTTTCTTACGCTGACCTCTCAACGCAAGGATAGATCTTACCCCCTACATTTATAGCGCTTCTCTCTTGCTTACGCTGACTTCTCAGCGCAAGGATAGATCTTACCACCTACATTTATAGCGCTTCTCTCATGCTTATGCTGACCTCTCAATGCAAGGATAGATCTTACCCCCTACATTTATAGCGCTTCTATCTTGCTTATACTGACTTTTCAACGCAAGGATAGATCTTACCACCTACATTTATAGCGCTTCTCTCTTGCTTATGCTGACCTCTCAAAGCAAGGATAGATCTTACCACCTACATTTATAGCGCTTCTCTCTTGCTTATGCTGACCTCTCAAAGCAAGGATAGATCTTACCACCTACATTTATAGCGCTTCTCTCTTTCTTACGCTGACCTCTCAACGCAAGGATAGATCTTACCCCCTACATTAAAAGCGCTTCTCTCTTGCTTACGCTGACTTCTCAATGCAAGGATAGATCTTACCACCTACATTTATAGCGCTTCTCTCTTGCTTACGCTGACCTCTCAACGCAAGGATAGATCTTACCCCCTACATTTATAGCTCTTCTCTCTTGCTTACGCTGACTTCTCTCAAAGCAAGGATAGATCTTACCGCCTATATTTAGAGTGCTCTCTCTTGCTTACACTGACCTCACAGCGCAAGGATGGATCTTACCACCTACATTTATAGCGCTTCTCTCTTGCTTACGCTGACCTCTCAACGCAAAGATAGATCTTACCCCCTACATTTATAGCGCTTCTCTCTTTCTTAGCTGACCTCTCAACGCAAGGATAGATCTGAACCCCTTCATTTATAGCGCTTCTCTCTTACTTATGCTGACATCTCAACGCAAGGATAGATCTTACCCCCTACATTTATAGCACTACTCTCTTGCTTACGCTGACTTCTCAACGCTAGGATAGATCTTACCATCTACAATTATAGCGCTTCTCTTTTGCTTATGTTGACTTCTCTCAAAGCAAGGATAGATCTTACCGCCTACATTTATAGCGCTTCTCTCTTGCTTACACTGACCTCACAGCGCAAGGATGGATCTTACCACCTACATTTATACCGCTTCTCTCTTGCTTACGCTGACCTCTCAACGCAAAGATAGATCTTACCCCCTACATTTATAGCGCTTCTCTCTTTCTTACGCTGACCTCTCAACGCAAGGATAGATCTTACCCCCTACATTTATAGCGCTTCTCTCTTGCTTACGCTGACTTCTCAGCGCAAGGATAGATCTTACCACCTACATTTATAGCGCTTCTCTTTTGCTTATGCTGACCTCTCAATGCAAGGATAGATCTTACCCCCTACATTTATAGCGCTTCTCTCTTGCTTATGCTGACTTCTCAACGCAAGGATAGATCTTACCACCTACATTCATAGCGCTTCTCTCTTGCTTATGCTGACCTCTCAAAGCAAGGATAGATCTTACCACCTACATTTATAGCGCTTCTCTCTTGCTTATGCTGACCTCTCAACGCAAAGATAGATCTTACCACCTACATTTATAGCACTTCTCTCTTTCTCACGCTGACCTCTCAACGCAAGGATAGATCTTACCCCCTACATTAATAGCGCTTCTCTCTTGCTTACGCTGACTTCTCAATGCAAGGATAGATCTTACCACCTACATTTATAGCGCTTCTCTCTTGCTTACGCTGACCTCTCAACGCAAGGATAGATCTTACCCCCAACATTTATAGCGCTTCTCTCTTGCTTACGCTGACTTCTCTCAAAGCAAGGATAGATGTTACCTCCTGCATTTAGAGTGCTTCTCTCTTGCTTACACTGACCTCACAGCGCAAGGATGGATCTTACCACCTACATTTATAGCGCTTCTCTCTTGATTACGCTGACCTCTCAACGCAAAGATAGATCTTACCCCCTACATTTATAGCGCTTCTCTCTTTCTTAGCTGACCTCTCAACGCAAGGATAGATCTTACCCCCTTCATTTATAGCGCTTCTCTCTTACTTATGCTGACATCTCAACGCAAGGATAGATCTTACCACCTACATTTATAGCTCTTCTCTCTTGCTTGCACTGACCTCACAGCGCAAGGATGGATCTTACCACCTACATTTATAGCGCTTCTCTCTTGCTTACGCTGACCTCTCAACGCAAAGATAGATCTTACCCCCTACATTTATAGCGCTTCTCTCTTGCTTACGCTAACCTCTCAATGCAAGGATAGATCTTACCCCCTACATTTATAGCGCTTCTCTCTTGCTTACGCTGACTTCTCAGCGCAAGGATAGATCTTACCACCTACATTTATAGCGCTTCTCTCTTGCTTATGCTGACCTCTCAATGCAAGGATAGATCTTACCCCCTACATTTATAGCGCTTCTCTCTTGCTTATACTGACTTCTCAACGCAAGGATAGATCTTACCACCTACATTTATAGCGCTTCTCTCTTGCTTATGCTGACCTCTCAAAGCAAGGATAGATCTTACCACCTACATTTATAGCGCTTCTCTCTTGCTTATGCTGACCTCTCAACGCAAAGATAGATCTTACCCCCGAAATTTATAGCGCTTCTCTCTTTCTTACGCTGACCTCTCAACGCAAGGATAGATCTTACCCCCTACATTAATAGCGATTCTCTCTTGCTTACGCTGACTTCTCAATGCAAGGATAGATCTTACCACCTACATTTATAGCGCTTCTCTCTTGCTTACGCTGACCTCTCAACGCAAGGATGGATCTTACCCCCTACATTTATAGCGCTTCTCTCTTGCTTACGCTGACCTCTCAACGCAAGGATAGATCTTACCTCCTGCATTTAGAGTGCTTCTCTCTTGCTTACACTGACCTCACAGCGCAAGGATGGATCTTACCACCTACATTTATAGCGCTTCTCTCTTGCTTACGCTGACCTCTCAACGCAAAGATAGATCTTACCCCCTACATTTATAGCGCTTCTCTCTTGCTTACGCTAACCTCTCAATGCAAGGATAGATCTTACCCCCTACATTTATAGCGCTTCTCTCTTGCTTACGCTAACCTCTCAGCACAAGGATGGATCTTACCACCTACATTTATAGCGCTTCTCTCTTGCTTACGCTGACCTCTCAACGCAAAGATAGATCTTACCCCCTACATTTATAGCGCTTCTCTCTTGCTTACGCTAACCTCTCAAAGCAAGGATAGATCTTACCCCCTACATTTATAGCGCTTCTCTCTTGCTTACGCTGACTTCTCAGCGCAAGGATAGATCTTACCACCTACATTTATAGCGCTTCTCTCTTGCTTATGCTGACCTCTCAATGCAAGGATAGATCTTACCCCCTACATTTATAGCGCTTCTCTCTTGCTTATACTGACTTCTCAACGCAAGGATAGATCTTACCACCTACATTTATAGCGCTTCTCTCTTGCTTATGCTGACCTCTCAAAGCAAGGATAGATCTTACCACCTACATTTATAGCGCTTCTCTCTTGCTTATGCTGACCTCTCAACGCAAAGATAGATCTTACCCCCGAAATTTATAGCGCTTCTCTCTTTCTTACGCTGACCTCTCAACGCAAGGATAGATCTTACCCCCTACATTAATAGCGATTCTCTCTTGCTTACGCTGACCTCTCAACGCAAGGATAGATCTTACCCCCTACATTAAAAGCGCTTCTCTCTTGCTTACGCTGACTTCTCAATGCAAGGATAGATCTTACCACCTACATTTATAGCGCTTCTCTCTTGCTTACGCTGACCTCTCAACGCAAGGATAGATCTTACCCCTTACATTTATAGCTCTTCTCTCTTGCTTACGCTGACTTCTCTCAAAGCAAGGATAGATCTTACCTCCTGCATTTATAGCGCTTCTCTCTTGCTTACACTGACCTCACAGCGCAAGGATGGATCTTACCACCTACATTTATAGCGCTTCTCTCTTGCTTACGCTGACCTCACGTCGCAAGGATGGATCTTACCACCTACATTTATAGCGCTTCTCTCTTGCTTACGCTGACCTCTCAACCCAAGGATAGATCTTACCCCCTTCATTTATAGCTCTTCTCTCTTACTTATGCTGACATCTCAACGCAAGGATAGATCTTACCACCTACATTTATAGCGCTTCTCTTTTGCTTATGCTGACTTCTCTCAAAGCAAGGATAGATCTTACCGCCTACATTCATAGCGCTTCTCTCTTGCTTACACTGACCTCGCAGCGCAAGGATGGATCTTACCACCTACATTTATACCGCTTCTCTCTAGCTTACGCTGACCTCTCAACTCAAAGATAGATCTTAACCCCTACATTTATAGCGCTTCTCTCTTTCTTACGCTGACCTCTCAACGCAAGGATAGATCTTACCCCCTACATTTATAGCGCTTCTCTCTTGCTTACGCTGACTTCTCAGCGCAAGGATAGATCTTACCACCTACATTTATAGCGCTTCTCTCTTGATTACGCTGACCTCTCAACACAAAGATAGATCTTACCCCCTACATTTATAGCGCTTCTCTCTTTCTTACCTGACCTCTCAATTCAAGGATAGATCTTACCCCCTTCATTTATAGCGCTTCTCTCTTACTTATGCTGACATCTCAACGCAAGGTTAGATCTTACCCCCTACATTTATAGCACTACTCTCTTGCTTACGCTGACTTCTCAACGCTAGAATGGATCTTACCACCTACATTTATAGCGCTTCTCTCTTGCTACATAGACCTCTCAACGCAAGGATAGATCTTACCACCTACATTTATAGCGCTTCTCTCTTGCTTACGCTGACCTCTCAATGCAAGGATAGATCTTACCACCTACATTGATAGCGCTTCTCTCTTGCTTATGCTGACCTCTCTCAAAGCAAGGATAGATCTTACCGCCTACATTTATAGCGCTTCTCTCTTGCTTACACTAACCTCACAGCGCAAGGATGGATCTTACCACCTACATTTATAGCGCTTCTCTCTTGCTTACACTGACCTCTCAGCGCAAGGATAGATCTTACCCCCAACGTTTATAGCGCTTCTCTCTTGCTTATGCTGACCTCTCTCAAAGCAAGGATAGATCTTACCGCCTACATTTATAGCGCTTCTCTCTTGCTTACACTGACCTCACAGCGCAAGGATGGATCTTACCACCTACATTTATAGCGCTTCTCTCTTGCTTACGCTGACCTCTCAACGCTAGGATAGATCTTACCCCCTACAGTTATAGCGCTTCTCTCTTGCTTACGTTGACCTCTCTCAAAGCAAGGATAGATCTTACCCCCTTCATTTATAGCGCTTCTCTCTTGCTCATGCTGATGTCTCAACGCGAGGATAGATCTTACCCCCTACATTTATAGCACTTCTCTCTTGCTTACGCTGACTTCTCTACGCAAGAATGGATCTTACCACCTAAATTTATAGCGCTTCTTTTTTGCTTACGCTGACCTCTCAACGCAAGGATGGATCTTCCTGTGAGAAGTTGGCCTGATATATGATGCTCACTAGTTCTAGTGATCACCTTGTATCAGTCCAAACAACCCTTATGGTGATTGGTTGTAAGTCAACCTTATAGACCAGCTATCCTAATGGTAGCATGGACAAAGCAGTCTTAGGCTAAACTCTTTCGGCATGTGAAGCCAGCTGTTTTACCACATATAACCCCTTGAATACCAAGTGAAAGGACACCACACAGGTTGTTATGAAAATAAACAATATATTTATTAATATCAAACACCTCTGAACTCTTTATGAGATCAGAGGGCTAAGCACATGACAAGACTGTTAAGAAAAATACGTCTAAGTTGCACAAATTACAATGGTGCCCTAGGGGCACGTCAAACCATATACTAAGTAAGTTGGTTGAGAACGTCGATAGAAGGAATGGAGCTGTCCAGAGGCTGTAGGATCGCTGGGACTACACAACCCTAACCTTAGGTAAGTAATAGGAGGCCCATGGAACGCGTGTGCAGAGTGTGTACTCACACGCGAGATGCGTAACGAAGTCAATGGACAGTACAATTTACGAAAAGGTAAGTAATAGACAGTTCCGACTAGCTAGGACTAAAACGACTGGAAATCTGGACACTAGGAGAGTCAATCTACCCTTGAGCACCGAAATGCTCTTGGTACCTCACCCACGGGCTGCGGGTGCATAGGTTTCAAAGTATGTCGGGTTTCCGCGTTAAAGCCTATGGAGCCTTGAGGAAAGATGCTGCAGGCGACCAGGAGGAAGCTGTCCGGAGTGATCCAAGGGTGGATCAAGGAAGTTGAAGACCTGAAAGCAGAGGGGACAAAATTCAAAGTCACTAGCCAGTGAATGGAGTGGAACCAGGAAGGAACCAGATGCTGTTGCCGCGATCAGGTGAAGAGTGGACGCTTGACTCTGCAGCCACATGAACCAGGAGGCGTCTTTGATGACCAGGATGGAGGCACGAGCTGTCCCACGCAGGCTCTCGCTGTCGGGGTGTTGGTTCCGGATTCGGTGTCAACAGGCCTTGGCAAAGGTAACCCACACGGTGAGTGGAAAAGGCGTCTGGTGCGGACCAGGAGGGTCTGGGGTGCTTCTCCTTTGCAGGGAAGCACGGGCCAGTCTGGAGCAACCAGACCAGTGGTGTGGATTTCAAGGATCGACGTCTAAGGCCACTAGCCAGCCGGCAAGTGACCAGACAACGCATTGAGCAGCAATCAAGCAAAAGGGCCCCACGCAGATCTTGTGGATGCTGGAGGGCTGATCTTCTGTGCAGGAGCTGCTCGGGGCTGGGGCTTCTCAATCCCCAAAGCACTTCGTCGAGCATGCCTCTGAAGTTGTGCTGGAAGCGAAGTGCTGTTTCTTCAAGATGGCCGATCCCACGTGTCTCGTTGCACCCACGGATCTCAGCTGTGCTGCAGATGTAGGTAGAGGTCGGAGAGGTCTGGAAGTCCAGGTCTCGTCGGGCTTTGAAGTCTGGATCCACCAGGGAGAACGACAAAGTGAACCGCTGAAACGCTTGAGGATGCCTGCTTGCGCAGGGTGGTCCCTCCTTGGCCACAAGGGAGATTTCTTCAGTCTTCTGTGGAGCAGAACGTCGAAGTCCAGAGTTTCTTCTTGTTAACTTTCAATTCAGGATAATCTAATTTGGAATGGGACCAGCTCCTACCCTTATTCTCCTAAAGGGGGCTGTACTATCACTAGGTCCCTCCTATGGGTGGGACCAGGAAGGGGGGTGGTTACACCCCCTATCCTTTGTCCGGTTTCGCGCCAGAGCTGGGGCTGGAGTGCCCCAGCAACTGGTTTGAGCCGGTGTATGCACAGGGCACCTTGTGTGCCCCAGGCATGTCTCATTCATTTCAGGCCTGTCCTACCCAATACACAAAATCCTGTCTGGGGTGGTGCTAGCACCTCCCAAGGCAGGAAACCCTTTGTCCAGGCCTCCTTCGCTGGAAGGACTCCCAGCAGCAGGAGTTCAGACTCGTGTCTGTGGTGGCAGCATCCATTTTGCGATGCCGAGGCTCGAGTTAACTTTAACCGGGGTTCACAGTTACATACATGTCGTGGCCCTCTAAAAGAGTGGAATGCTAACCCCGTCGCCAGAATTAGTGAAGGGGTAGTATTCCAATTCATATGACACCTTAATCGACATGTTTTGATAATGCTATGCCAAAGTTAGCAATAACCACGAGGATTATAATGCACTTAAGAATATATGGTATAGCGTTATCATGGAAACAGCTAAAGGACTTGGTTCTGAAAGCTGCAGACAGGCTCAGCTCATGCCAGAGCCCTATCTCACATAATTCCAAGCACTCTGCCTCCAGGATTGTTAAGGCCTGCCATAGGAGTGACTTATAGGAGTATATGTGTCCATTTTAGGTTTAGATATAGGTATACTATATCTAAAGCAAAGGGTGATTACACCACCTTGCCCCAGCGGATTGATCAGCCAGTTGTGTCAGATTTGGAAGGCCAGCCAGGGGTGGCATAATACATGCTGCAGCCCCTGGTAGGCCTTGGGTTCACTTATGCCCTGGGTACCTATGGTACACTGTACAAGGACTTACAAGAGTGACTCAATACCAATTGGTCAATGCACCTAAAGTACATGGATGTCAATTTAGAGAGAGAACAGCTAGGCTGTGGGTCTGATTAGCAGACCCACAGCCAGGGAAAGTCGTAAACCAGTAAAGCAAAAAGCAAAAATCTGGGGTGACCATAGGACCTACATAAACCCCCCTCACCCCCCCCAAACTTAGGGACATTAAACTAACCTTGACCAGGTGAGTCTTCTTGTTCTAAGTGGAAGTACCTGGAGAGACCATCTGCATTGCCATGGTCAGTCCCTGGACTCTGCTCAACTGTAAAGTCCGTCCCCTGTAGGGAAATGGACCACCTAAGAAGTTTGGGGTTTTCACCCTTCATTTGATTAAGCCACAAGAGGAGCTTATGGTTTGTCTGAATCTTGAAGTGAGTTCCAAATAAGTATGGCCTCAACTTCTTCAGGGCCCAAACCACAGCAAAGGCCTCCCTCTCAATAGCTGACCAACGTTTCTCTCTAGGGGTCAGCCTTCTACTTATAAAAGCAATAGGCTGGTCATGACCATCATTATTCAGTTGAGATAGAACAGCTCCCACACCCAACTCAGAAGCATCTGTTTGGACAATGAAAGTTTTGGAGTAGTCTGGACTCTTGAGAATAGGTGCAGTGCACATGGCCTGCTTTAGGTCATCAAACGCCTTTTGACAGCTAACTGTCCAATGAACTTTCTTTGGCATTTTCTTACTTGTCAGGTCATTAAGAGGGGTCACAATTGTCCCATAATTTCTAACAAATTTCCAATAGTAACCAGACAGGCCCAAGAAAGCTCTGACCTGTGTCTGGGTGGTTGGAGGAGCCCAGTCCTTTATGGCCTGTATCTTGCTCTCCAATGGTTGAACCTGGTCTCCACCTACAAGGTGGCCCAGGTACACAATCTGACTCTGCCCTACCTGGCACTTAGTAGCCTTGATAGTGAGGCCTGCCTTCTTCAGGGCCTCCAAAACTTTCCTCAGGTGGATCAGGTGATCCTCCCAGGTGGAGCTAAAGACAGCAATATCATCTAGATATGCTGCACAAAAGTCATCCAACCCAATAAGGACTTAGTTCACCAACCTTTGAAAAGTGGCAGGTGCATTTTTCAAACCAAAGGGCATCACCACAAACTGGTAATGACGTTCTGGGGTGGAAAATGCTGTTTTAGCCTTGGCATCCTCCGCTAACCTGATCTGCCAATAACCAGCTGTTAGGTCAAATGTACTCAAGAATTTGGCAGAAGCCAATTTATCTATGAGTTCATCTGCTCAGGGTATTGGATGGGCATCTGTCTTAGTGACAGCATTGAGACCACTGTTGCTACACAAAACCTCATCTCTCTCTTACCATTCTGGGTGTGAGGTTTCGGCACTAGAACTACAGGACTGGCCCAAGGGCTCCCTGAGGGTTTAATGACTCCCAATTTCAACATCTTTTGTACTTCTTTCTTTTTTTTTTTTTTCAAAAACATTTATTGTACCTTCAAAGTTACACAGCGGAACGCCTACAACCTCACGGGCTGGCCGCTATATCAATTTACTAAACACATTGCAGCAATTCAACGTCTTTGCAGAAATAGCCGGCACATTAAATAGAATCAAAACTGCTGCAGTGAAAAGGTACAGTACATGCATCATAGTCCAAAACTGTACTGGTTTTTGGTTTTCTATTTTTTTTAAAAACAACAACAAATCAAACTAAACTTCAGGAATCACGATGCGGTCATGTACTGATTGGTATCGGTCGAGTACGGCTCTTTCGTTAAACGTTCCCCTTCGGTGTCCCCCCCCGTTCCCACTAACCTGCCTAAGGTGAGTGTTCGTATGCGTTAGTATATTCTGTCTAACTGTGTTCCCTTGTACTCTCCATCCCACGCCTCTATGCAAAATCGTAACTTGTTAGCCACTCTTGTGGCCCATGTCCATTCCCTCATTACAGTTCGTTAGTAACACTAGCCCTCTTCCTCTTCCTCATCCGACACATCCTGTTCTTCCTACGGCAAGGGATCACAGATCTCCCCTCTGTAGACATTCCACTTGGTCCAGATTTTGTTCCACTTCCCCGGGCAGGCCCGGTTGGAATAGACCGCCCTTTCTGTTACCATCACCCTCGCACTGAGGTTCCCTGCCAGTTGCATCGCATTCCCTGACGCTACAGGAGTAGCTTGTTGAACTAACCCGTTTCCAGCCTGAGAGGAGGAGGTGAGGAGGAAGAACATCAGCGTGGCCGCAGAGGAGGCGCGAGGCGCGGCTCCGGGACTGCGAGGCTCAGCTATCAGCTACATCAGCTGTTGCCTCTTCCCGTGCGAGCCGCGCCCCCTCCCAGTGCCCGCCCCCACCAAATCGCCTACAACCTCTCGTGGCTCCCGCTACGCGGGCGCCACTCGCACTGAGGTTCCCTGCCAGTTGCATCGCATTCCCTGACGCTACAGGAGTAGCTTGTTGAACTAACCCGTTTCCAGCCTGAGAGGAGGAGGTGAGGAGGAAGAACATCAGCGTGGCCGCAGAGGAGGCGCGAGGCGCGGCTCCGGGACTGCGAGGCTCAGCTATCAGCTACATCAGCTGTTGCCTCTTCCCGTGCGAGCCGCGCCCCCTCCCAGTGCCCGCCCCCTCTCACCCAACAACCACTTAACCGCATTACTAACGCGCATCGCGGGACGCGCGCGGGTCGGAGCCCGGGGCGAAGCCCGGGCCAAGGGCGGGCCCGTTGTTGCCCGTTAGTGCCCGGTAGAGACCGGACCGGGCCATCTCTCTTACATCGACAACCCGGTAACAAACAACATGCCTCCCAAAACCAGAAGTACCTCTAAATCCAAATCGAAGTCCAAACACGCGCAGGAGGTAGCACAGGTAACAGGCCCCATTGACCTGTTTATATCGCGGGTCCATGAAACAATAAATCAAAGCATAGCCCTCATGGAAAAGAGGGTTTCATTGGACCTCATGAGCGCAAATGCCAAGCGCTCATCACTCGGCGCCATAGCGAATGCTGCTTCTCCAATCAATCTGACCTCCCAAAACAGCTCACTCCCAGTACTCCCTCTAACCACGGAATTCAACACTGTTCCTTCTGTAGTTGACCTGTCAGTTACTCACTCCGAGTTGGAATCCTCATCATTATCATCAGAAGATTTGGAAGCAACTCCAGACCTAGCTGGCTGTCAATCGCAAGGAGATATCCTAACTCACGACAACCTACCCCAGCACGATGTACGGGAAAGGGCAACATTAGAAACCCGACTACCACGCAGCGAAAAAACACAAAATTCATCTGCGAATAACTCAAACTCCCCATGTTCTAACAGCATACTACATATTCCTGACTGCACTCTCCCGCACAAGCCAATATCCAACATCAATAACCAAACTGAGCAATGTAGGACCTGTAGCATTACAACTCAAGTGTTAACTACCACCAAAGACTTACTCTACCAATATCTGAAACCCATCCAGCTGAGCATAAGAAACCTTGAGGCTCAATTAACGATAATATCAGCTACTCTCTTAGACACAAACACCAGGATAGATGTAAAGGGACAGCGAAACACCACACACCCATCAAAAAAGCAAAACCAGAAACAAAATCAGAAAGTAGCTAATCCTACAAACGCAACACATACAGTACAAACGAACCCCAATCCACCGATAATCACGCCCAAATCAAACACAAATGCATCTCACCCCCAGCAGGTGAATCCAATACAACAGAAGTCACTACAACAAAGCAAAGGGCAACAGATAGATACTAAAAGTAAGGCTGAGTCACAAAGCTCATGTCCAGCACAAAAATTAGATTCTAGTAGAATTCCCCAGGAGAAACCCGTCTCTCAGCCCACGAATTCCCTACCCCTCCAAAAAACACCAAAGGTCACATCGGTAACCACCCCGAAAAAACATCCTGCAGCTAGACGCCCTGCCCATCTGCCCCCTGAAGCTACTCCCTACACAATAGTTTTAACAGGAGTACCCGAGTTAGTAGACGACACCCCAGAAACTGCATGGTCACTTAAAAACAAGGCCATGCAGTGGCTTAGCATAAATAGACCTCTTGAATCCCACCTATCAGGAGGGATCATATCAGCACGTAGGGTAGCCTGGATAGGCAAAACCAAGAAATCAATACGCGGTGATTGTATTATAGTAACTTGCAAAGATCCCGCAACGGTTGATTATATATGTGCTTGGCCACAACTCGAGAAAAAAGGAGGAGTAGACGCCTGCCACCTTTCTCAGTTCTACCCCCCAATGAAACAACAATTCAACCCCCCTCCTTGGGAATGGCACCATCTTCCCAAAGCCCGACGAAATCAGGATCCATGGCGTCAAACACCGTGGAATCGGCGGGACTTCCCTTGTGAGTACCCAGATAGGGGAGGACCAAGAGAAAGGTATGTTGATACCCAAGTTCCATATTGGCAGGATAGACCTTATCCCGCATATGAAGGTTGGCAGGGCTTCCCAACCCACAACCGCTACGAGTGTCTCGATATGATCGATTGACCATCCACGGTCGATCTGAATCAACCTACAGCTGCCTCTCATTACTTAGCTGACGTTTCACATTCCCTAGCCCCAAATAAGTACCAGAAAACTCCACCTGAACAGCTCGAGCTTGCAGAGTCCTCTATGACTCAACAAAACAATCTCTTAACCCCCTGTCCCTCAGAGATCTCGGCCACGAGCGCAAGACCACTAACTGAGCAATCTGTAACCACTGAAATCACAACCAGTGGCAAAACCACTCTCGCCATCTCGACAACTAACGAGGCCACTGCCGTAGGTATAGCTTTTTGGAATGTCGCAGGCTTAGCCAGCAAAATAACATGTCCTCAATGGCTGGAAATAGCACGAAGCCATCAAATCTTGTGCTTACAAGAGACCTGGCGTCTATCCCCCCTCCATCTACCGGGATACAAGACATTTTTCACCAAAGCAACGCCAAGCACAATGGGAAGACCAAAAGGTGGTCTTATGATCTACTTCTCTAACATTCTAGCAGCCACGGTAAAACTAATAAAAGAAACATCTGCCTTTCAGGTCATCCAAATCACACATCTCACCACTGCATCAAGGAATATCTACATACTCATTAACTACTACAATAACACAGGCACCCAGGACTGTTGCATAAACCTGGATGAAATGGTGGCCCATATATCCACACTGCAAAATTCGAATCCAAGTGCAACAATAAAAATCATTTGGGGAGGAGACTTTAACCAGCCAATATGCCCAAACCACAAAACCGGAACCTGTGGCCTACTATCTGTATTCGGCAATCCGGTCCCTCACTTTGCACACTCACAAAGTGGAAATAAGCTGAACGAAATTCTATTTACCCTGGACTTAGACTTCGTAAATGAGCTAGTGGACCCGGTACAGGAATTTCAACCCACCTTCCATGGGAGAGGTTGCACATCTACCATCGACTTCATCCTAGCCTCAAACACGTGTAAGAACACGTTAGCAAACTACAAAGTAGGGTCGAGCCCGATCAGCGACCACTATCCTTTAAGCGTGGAGATCACAATGGAGAAAGCAGGTCCTCCCATAACGAGAACGAGCTCCCTCGATCAGCAAACAATAACATTAAAGAAAAGGAACGGTTTTGCAATTAAATGGGCCAAAGTCGACCCTGAGACGACTACGCAAAGGATACTTGAAAAAACGCTCCCCTGGCAAAGGGACTGTCTGTCCGCAGAAGCTTCTCCTGAACTAATTATCGCCTCCTTCCATAACATACAAGGGGCCATAAGAGACGAACTAGTTAAATACAGGGCAAACAAACCTACATCCCAAACCAACAGATGGTTCAACTCGGACTGCACAATAGCCCTTTCAGCTTTAAAAGAAGCTCTTCGGCAGAAGCCAAGAGACGCCCAACTAATCTCATCCCGGAGGAAACTGTATAATGAAACAAGGAAAGAACGCAGGCGTCAGATCAAGAGAGACCTTTGGTGCCAATTGCACGAGAGCGCATTAAAAAAGGACAGCACCACTTTTTGGCAGACCATTAGATCACCCTTCTTGGAAAATGACACCGATCCAAACCACCTCGATGTCGCAGTCTCAGAGAATGAATGGGTCCTTCACTTCACAAAAATTTTCGGCCCGGCATCCGACACACCCCAAACAGAGCAAGTGGCCGAGGCAGAAACCCATCTTCTTCCAATCAACTTACGCTTTACAGTCACCGAGGTTAGAAAAGCAATTCGAGCGTCAAAAACTGGCAAGGCTCCCGGCCCGGACGGGGTACCTATGGACTTGTTCTTGCACAATAGTGACTACTGGTCATTAATAATAACCCGGGTAATGACCGCAGTCGCTCAAGTCGGTCTCCTTCCCTCTTGGTCCTCATCCACTCTTTTGCCAATATTTAAGAAAGGGGACCGAAACGACCCAGCGTGCTACCGGCCGATCTCCCTTCTGGATTCTACGGGCAAAATTGCAGGTCGACTACTTTTGGACCGCTTACAAACTTGGGCCAAGGTAAACAACATCTTCACTGATCTGCAATACGGCTTCCAGAAGGGACTCGGTACGGTGGAGCAAGCCCTAAACCTGACGCTTTTGGCTGGGAAATATGCCCACGCAAAAGAAGGGAAGATCTATCTAGTCTATGTAGACCTGAGCGCGGCTTTCGACTGTGTTCAGCACGCCAAACTGTGGGAAATTATGTCGAATCTCGGAGTAGATCCAGAGATACTGGCCTTTCTCAGGGGCCTATACACCAACGCAGAAGGCCGAGTGCGTTACGGCATTGGCGGCGACACATCGCGCCCCTTCAAAATCACGCGTGGAGTTAGGCAGGGGTGTGTACTGGCTCCCTTCCTATTCAACCTATACACCAACGGGATTGAAGAAGCAATGTTGGCAGGGAGCCAGGACCTCCCGCAAATAGCTCGCCGCCCTATACCCATCCTACTCTACGCCGACGACTCGGTCATCCTGGCCCGAACAGCCAACCAACTACAACGACAGCTGGCCAAATATGTGACGTTTATGGACTCATTGGGACTAAAAGTAAATACAAAGAAAACATTTACAATGTCCATAGGATCCAAACCAGGGAACACAAAATCCATATACATAAACAACATTAAGCTGGAAAAAACGTCAGTATATCCATACTTGGGCATACTTGTTGACGATTCAATGACCTGGCGAAAAGCCATAGAAGCCAGAAACCTTAACTTTCGTCGAGCAACATCTGCACTTTGCGCTTTCTCCAGAAAACTAGGCAAACCTGCTCCGTCAGAACTCATAACTTTATACTACGCAAAATGCCACAGCGTGGCGAGTTACGGAGCAGGCATCTGGGGTTATGGGTGCATCAAGCAACTACAGGCTACGGAAAACGCCTTCATTAAATACGTACTGGCTCTCCCCCAAAGCTCTCCGATATTAGCATCTCATCGAGAGCTAGGGATGGAATTCGTCACAGACACCATACGCTGTCAACCTCTCATCCTATGGCATCGCATATGGTGCAACCCAGAAAGCCATGTATCACGCGCCCTCATCACAGACTGTCTTAGCCTAACTCACTGGAGAAAAATTTCCTGGCTTAATTACGTTTTAAAATTTTTTCAAGATCTCAACCGTGAGCAATACTTTTCTGATCCATCTTCGATTGAAGATATATCCAAGAAACAGCTGAAAGAACTGTGTCTAGGCCACCTGAGAGAACTTCGGAATCAAGCAGAGATAGCGAAAACACAAAATGAAAAAATCTCTAAATTGCAATCAGAGAAGCTGATACAGCCTTACCTCACGTTCTTTCTTTCGAATCACGAAAAGTTCTTATTGACTAGACTCCGGTTTGATCTCTTCTTTCGCCTGGTCTCATTTCCAGAACAGAATAACTGGTCACGGATCATGAACTGTTGTCCTTGCGATGGGCTCTCTAAGCAGTCAACGGTCCACGTCACACTATTCTGTAAATACTACAGTGTGGCCAGGAAAAAATGGATCCTTCCCCTTCTGCGACTAAGTGGCCTTAGAAACACATATCCAGCGCTTGCCTATCTACAATCACCGGCAAACCCGCATGAAGCCAAAATGATAGTGACTTTTTTAAAAATAGTAACAAGAATCCGATCGAAAATTGTTTTTTAAGATGTAAAATCTAAAATGTAAACCCCAGTACAAAAATGATGGTTCTTTTTAAACTGTACTTTTTATGATTATGTAAATTTTTGATAATCGAATAAAAGTTTATGATTCTGATTCTACCATCACCCTATCCATATTCAAGCACCATTGTGTCTTGGTTGGCACTTCTGCCACTCCCCAACGTTGCGCAATATCCCGTTTGGCTACTATCAATCCTACCGTAACCCAGAGTTGACCATGTCTAGAGAGATCAGTAGGTTCCCATATATTTAGTAGGCACTGCTTTAGCTCAGGTAGCAATGATATCTCCAGTGTCTGTGAGATTGTTCGTAGTATTTGTTTCCAATATTCCTGAATCTGGGGGCACTCCCATATGGTGTGAAAAAATGTGCCCTCCTCCCCACAACCACAAAGACAATAAGGGTGTTGTGACCTGTGGATGCGGTGTAGCATAGTTCTTGTGTAGTACACCCTATGTAATATTTTCAGCTGCACAAGTCGCAGCCGTGCGGAGTTGTACTTCTTTCTTGATGCAGTCCCTGACGTGGTCAGGTTGCCTGTAGATGTTACTCTTTATAGGCAGACTGTCACCAGTGTCCACCTCATGGGTGCACCAGTTTGTCTGACTGGGGGTCAGAGAGAACATTTGTCTAAAGGATTGAAGAACCTGTTTGCAATCCTTTTGCTGATGCTCAGAGAGGCTGTCAGAAAAGACCACACCATCTACTGATCCATCATCAGGGTTCTGAGTGAGCAGGTCTGGGAGAGGGTCACTCTCTTCCTCCTGTCCCTCATCTGTGGCCATGAGCAAGCCCATGTCCTCCCTGTCAACAAATGCCTTGAGCCTGTTCACACGAAGTACTCTGTGAGGGCTCCTGGGAGTTCCAAAGTCTACCAGGTAGGTGACCTCCCCCTTTTGTTCAATGATGGTATGGGGTCCAGACCATTTGTCTTGGAGAGCTGTTGGGGCCACTGGATCCAACACCCACACCTTCTGTCCAGACTGTTAAACAGTAAGGACAGCCTTTTGGTCATGCCAAGCTTTTTGAAGTTCTTGGCTGGCCTCAAGGTTTTTAGATGCCTTCTCCATGTACTCTGCCATCCTGGAGCAGAGACCAAGTACATCGTCCACTATGTCAAGTTTAGTCTTTTTGAGAGGAAACTCCCATCCTTCCTTCACAAGACATAGGGGTCCTCTTACAGGATGCCCAAATAGAAGCTCAAAAGGGCTGTAGCCAACCCCCTTCTGTGGGACCTCTCTGTAAGCAAACAGAAGGCAGGGTAAAAGGATGTCCCATCTTCGTCTAAGCTTTTCAGGTAACCCTTTTATCATCCCTTTAGGGTCTTGTTGAATCACTCCACAAGCCCATTGCACTGTGGAGGATAGGGTGTGGTAAATTTATAATTTACTCCACACTCTTTCCACATTGCAGTCAAGTATCCTGACATGAAGTTTGCACCTCTGTCAGAGACAACCTCCTTAGGAAACCCCACTCTGGAGAATACTCCAAGCAGGGCCCTGGCCACAACAGGAGCTGTAGTGGTCCTAAGGGGAATAGCTTCTGGATACCTGGTGGCATGATCCACTACCACCATTTTAAATCTGTGCCCAGATGCTGTTGGGGGGTCCATTGGTCCAACAATGTCAATCCCCACCCATTCAAAGGGTACCCCCACCACAGGTAGTGGTATGAGGGGGGCCTTTGTTGTGCCACCTGATTTGCCACTGGCTTGACAAGTGACACATGAGCGACAAAACTCTTTAGTGTCTTCAGACATATGAGGCCAGTGAAAGTGAGGGACAAGCCTGTCCCAAGTCTTATTCTGGCCTAGGTGACCTGCAAGGGGAATTTCATGGGCTAAGGTAAGAAGGAAACCCCTCAGAGACAAGGGGATGACCAGCCTCCTGGTAGCACCAGGCTTGGGTTCTCTTGCCTCAGAGTATAGGAGTCCATCATCCCAGTACACCTTGTGGGTACCTGTAGCATTCCCTGCAGCCCCAGCAGCAGCCTGCTGTCTGAGGGGTTCAAGAGAGAAACAGTCTAACTGTGCCTGCTTCAAGTCTGCCCTGGAAGGTCCCCCTGTCCCAAGAAACTCAACCTGTTCAGGTTCAAGCTCTTCTAGGACAGTTCCTTCTGGAGTCTTTGGGTCAGCCTCCTGAGAGGGCTGATCCTCACCTTGAGGCTGGGGGGAAGGCACTGCCTTAACCCTACTGCTCTTTCTCTTGGGTAGTGTCTGGTCCATTGTTCCAGGATCCAGCACTTGTTCAGCTGGGCATGTCTTGGCCTGTGACCTGGTCACAGCAAGGACATGTGCTGACAAACCTAATATCTACACATGAGTCCTATACTCCACTTCTGACCATAAGGAGGATTCCAAATCATTGCCCAACAGACAGTCCACTGGGAGGTCTGAACTAACTACAACCCTTTTGAGGCCAGTTACCCCTCCCCAGGAGAAGTTAACAATTGCCATACTGTGATTGGTAGTGACATTGCTAGCATTGGTCACTAGGTAGTCTGAACCTAGTATGATCTGATCAGGGTCCACAAATGCTGGTGTCACCATAGTGACACTGGCACAGGTGTCCCTGTAGGCCTGAGACATTTTTCCATTGATTAAAGGCATTTGCCTGTTTTTGCCTAGAGTACTAAGACTTACAGTAGAGGTCATATCCATGTCCCCACTACAGACAAGAACAGCCTGAGTTGGTATCTAAGTAAGAACCCACCTCAGTTCCCAGGGTTAACCCAACTATAGCCTTGGGGGGTGCACTACCACTACTAACTGTACTAGCGGGTGCAGGTGCCTTAGGGGCAGTAGTGGTAGGAGCTGAGCCTTTCTTGGTGCACTCACTAAACCAGTGAGTCTTACTTTTAGAGTATTGGCACCATGGTTTTCTTGGAACATCAGTCTTCTCCTTTTGGGAATTCTGGGACCCACCCTCCTTAGATTGTTGGGACCCTGTTGAAGACTTCTGGCCATTTTGCTTATTCTCATTACCCTTTTGGTCTGCTTTCTTCTGGCCACCACCCTGGTTCTGGTTCTGCTGCTTGACCCTTGTCCGACCCATCTGTCTGCCTCCTTTCCCAATTCTTGGGGAGAGGTCAGATCTGAGTCAATAAGGTGCTGATGCAACAACTGGTTCTGACAATTATTTAAGATTTGCTCTCTCATAATTAGATTATACAATCCTGTGTAATCAGTAACTTTACTTCCCAGTAACCAGCCTTCCAAAGCCTTAGTGGCACAATCAATAAAGTCAGTCCAATCCTGAGCTTGAGTTTTCTGGGTATCTCTGAACATCAACCTGTAATGTTCAGTTGTTAGGCCAAACCCATCAATCAAGGCACTTTTCATGACTTGGTAATCATTAGCATCCTCATCTCTAACAGTGAGGAGCTTGTCTCTTCCTTTACCTTCAAAGGAGAGCCACAATATAGCTGCCCACTGACTCTGGGGTACCTGCTGTACTTTGCAGGCTCTCTCCAAAGCAGTCATCCATTTGTGGATGTCATCTCCTACCTTATAGGAGGGCACTATTTTACTCAGGCGTCTATTATCAAAACTCCTGTCTTTATCTCTAGGGATAATGCTGCCACCAGTGGGTTCTACCCCACTCAATTTCTGCTCTCTGGCAAAGGCAAGCTTCTCTTTGGCAGGGGCAAGTTCTTCACTTTGGATCCTCAGATTGGCTTCCTTCATCTTTGCTTCATGTTCTCGTCTCTGAGGGGAAGTCATCCCTCTCTGAGAAGAGGCCTGAGAGACATGGGTGTGAATAGATCTGTTAGAGCCTCTGGAGTGAGACCTAACTTGTCTATTCCCAAGGTTAGGCCTACCTATGGATAGGTCTGGGGCTCCCCCAGTTCCATCCCCATGCAGGCTTAAGTTGGCCCTGGTAAGTCTACTGACTATCACTGAACCATTTTCTACCTCTCCCTCAGAAGATTCCCCATCTTCCTCACCATCTACTTCTTCAGCTTCAGGGAGGTTAGAGTCATCCTCTAAGGCCGGCATGCTTCCATCTGTAGGATCAGAGGGGCCTGGGTTAGAAGCCCTTCTAGCTTCATATGTCTCTAAGAGACCTAACAGAAAAGGAAGGGTAGGGTTAGAACCCTGCTTCAGTTTCCTGGAGGTACACAATTGTCTCATCTCCTGGAAGCTGAGGGCTGCATATCTGGAAAGGACCTGTGGAGGGTCACTAATCACAAGGGGAGCCTCTGCGTTCTCTCCTGTGATGGACATGCTTTCTAGTGAGGTGTAACTGGTGCACTTACCTACACTATGGGTTTTCCTACTGATCCCTTGCTAAGAGTTGTAGTCTGGGTGTGCTACTCCCTTTCTACTACAACAGCTGGTTCAGTAGAACTCAGAGTATTTCTAAGCTTTGTTATATGTACCTATGGTACCTTATGTGATCTTTCAAATGATATCTCAAGATTATATTTGGTAAAAACAACAGCAAGCTCAAATCCCACCGCTGCCACCAATGTGAGAAGTTGGCCTGATATATGATGCTCACTAGTTCTAGTGATCACTTTGTATCAGTCCAAACAACCCTTATGGTGATTGGTCGTAAGTCAACCTTATAGACCAGCTATCCTAATGGTAGCATGGACAAAGCAGTCTTAGGCTAAACTCTTTTGGTATGTGAAGCCAGCTGTTTTATCACATATAACCCCTTGAATACCATGTGAAAGGACACCACACAGGTTGCTATGAACATAAACAATATATTTATTAATATCAAACACCTCTGAACTCTTTATGAGATCAGAGGGCTAAGCACATGACAAGACTCTTAAGAAAACTATGTTTAAGTTGCACGAATTACAATGGTGCCCTAGGGGCACATCAAACCATATACTAAGTAAGTGGGTTGAGAAAGTTGATAGAAGGAATGGAGCTGTCCAGAGGATGTAGGATCGCTGGAACTACACTACCCTAACCTTAGGTAAGTAATAGGAGGCCCATGGAACACGTGTACAGAGTGTGTACTCACACGCGAGATGCGTAACGAAGTCAATGGACAGTACAATTTACAAAAAAGGTAAGAAATAGACAGTTCCGACTAGCTAGGACTAAAACGACTGGAAATCTGAACACTAAGAGAGTGAATCTACCCTTGAGCACCGAAATGCTCTTGTTACCTCACCCACGGGCTGCGGGTGCAAAGGTGTCAAAGTGTGTCGGGTTTCCACGTTGAAGTCTATGGAGCCTTGAAGAAAGATGCTGCAGGCAACCAGGAGGAAGCTGTCCGGAGTGATCCAAGGGTGGATCAAGGAAGATGAAGACCTGAAAGCAGAGGGGACAATGTTCAAAGTCACTAGCCAGTGAATGGAGTGGAACCAGGAAGGAACCAGATGCTGTCGTCGCGATTAGGTGAAGAGTGGACGCTTGACTCTGCAGCACGTGGACCAGGAGGAGTCTTTGACAACCAGGATGGAGGCACGAGCTGTCCCACGCAGGCTCTCGCTGTCGGCAGTGTTGTTTCCGGATTCGGCGTCAACAGGCCTTGGCAAAGGCAACCCATGCGGTGAGTGGAAAAGGCGTCTGGTGCGGACCAGGAGGGTCCGGGGTGCTTCTCTTTTGCAGGGAAGCACGGGGCAGTCTGGAGCAACCAGACCAGCAGTGTGGATTTCAAGGATCGTCATCTAGGAGGACACCAGCCAGCCGGCAAGTGACCAGACAACGCGTCGAGCAGCAATCAAGCAAAAGGGCCCCACGCAGATCTCGTGGATGCTGGAGGGCTGATCTTCTGTGCAGGAGCTGCTCGGGGCTGGGGATTCTCAATCCCCAAAGCACTTCATCGAGGATGCCTCTGAAGTTGTGATGGAAGCAAAGTGCAGTTTCTTCAAGATGGCTGGTCCCACGTGTCTCGTCACACCCACGGATCTCAGCTGTGCTGCAGATGTAGGTAGAGGTCGGAGAGGTCTGGAAGTCCAGGTCTCGTCAGGCTCTGAAGTCTGGAGCCATCAGAAAAGATGACAAAGTGAACCGCTGGAATGCTTGATGGTGCCTGCTTGCGCAGGGTGGTCACTCCTTGGCCACAAGGGAGATTTATTCAGTCTTCTGTTGAGCAGAAAGTCGAAGTCAAGAGTTTCTTCTTGTTAAGTTTCAATTCAGGATAATCTAATTTGGAATAGGACCAGCTCCTACCTTTATTCTCCTAAAGGGGGGTGTACTATCACTAGCTCCCTCCTATGGGTGGGACCAGAAATGGGGTGGTTACACACCCTATCCTTTGTCCGGTTTCGCGCCAGAGCTAGGGCTGGAGTGCCCCAACAACTGGTTTGAGCCGGTGTATGCACAGGGCACCTTGTGTGCCCCAGGCATGTCTCATTCCTTTCAGGCGTGTCCTACCCAATACACAAAATCCTGTCTGGGGTGGTGCTAGCACCTCCCAAGGCAGGAAAAGCTTTGTCCAGGCCTCCCTCGCTGGAAGGACTCCCAGCAGCAGGAGTTCAGACTCGTGTCTGTGGTGGCAGCATCCATTTTGCGATGCTGAGGCTGGAGTTAACTTTAACCGGGGTTCACAGTTACATACATGTCGTGACCCTCTAAAAGGGTGGAATGCTACCCTCGTTGCCAGAATTGGCGAGGGAATAGTATTCCAATTCGTATGACACCTTACTTGACATGTTTTGATAATGCTATGCCAAAGTTAGCAATAACCGCGAGGGTTATAATGCACTTAAGAGTATATGGTATAGCGTTATCATGGAAACAGCTAAAGGACTTGCTTCCGAAAGCTGCAGACAGGCTCAGCTCATGCCAGAGCACTATCTCGCATAATTCCAAGCACTCTGCCTCCAGGATTGTTAAGGCCTGCCATAGGAGTGACTTATAGGAGTATATGTGTCCATTTTAGGTTTAGATATAGGTATACTATATCTAAGGCAAAGGGTGATTACACCACCTTGCCCCAGCTGATTGATCAGCCAGTTGTGTCAGATTTGGATGGCCAGCCAGGGGTGGCATAATACATGCTGCAGCCCCTGGTAGGCCTTGGGTTCACTTATGCCCTGGGTACCTATGGTACACTGTACAAGGACTTACAAGAGTGGCCCAATACCAATTGGTAAATGCACCTAAAGTACATGGATGTCAATTTAGAGAGAGAACAGCTAGGAAAGATCTTACCCCTTACATTTATAGCGCTTCTCTCTTGCTTACGATGACCTCTCTCAAAGCAAGGATAGATCTTACCCCCTTCATTTATAGCGATTCTCTCTTGCTTATGCTGACGTCTTAACACAAGGATATATCTTACCCCCTACATTTATAGTGCTTCTCTCTTGCTTACACTGACTTCTCAACGCAAGGTTGGATCTTACCACCTACATTTATAGCGCTACTCTTTTGCTTACGCTGACCTCTCAACGCAAGGATGGATCATCCGACCTACATTTATAGCGCTTCTCTCTTGTTTACACTGACCTCTCAACTCAAGGATGGATCTTACCCCCTACATTTATAGCGCTTCACTCTTGCTTACATTGACCTCTCAACGCAAGGATGGATCTTCCCACCTACATTTATAGCACTTCTCTCTTGTTTACACTTACCTCTCAACTCAAGGATGGATCTTACCCCCTACATTTATAGTGCTTCTCTCTTGCTTACGCTGACCTCTCAATGCAAGGATGGATCTTACCCCCTACATTTATAGCGCTTCTCTCTTGTTTACGCTGACTTCTTAATGCACGGATAGATCTTACCCCCTACATTTAAAGCACTTCTCTCTTGCTTACACTGACTTCTCAACGCAAGGATGGATCTTACCACCTACATTTATAGCGCTTCTCTTTTGCTTACGCTGACCTCTCAAAGCAAGGATGGATCTTCCCACCTACATTTATAGCGCTTCTCTCTTGCTTACACTGACCTTACAGCGCAAGGATGGATCTTACCACCTACATTTATAGCGCTTCTCTCTTGCTTACGCTGACCTCTCAACTCTAGGAAAGATCTTACCCCTTACATTTATAGCGCTTCTCTCTTGCTTACGTTGACCTCTCTCAAAGCAAGGATAGATCTTACCCCCTTCATTTATAGCGCTTCTCTCTTGCTTATGCTGACGTCTTAACACAAGGATAGATCTTACCCCCTACATTTATAGTGCTTCTCTCTTGCTTACGCTGACTTCTCAAAGCAAGGATGGATCTTACCACCTACATTTATAGCGCTTCTCTTTTGCTTACGCTGACCTCTCAACGCAAGGATGGATCTTCCCACCTACATTTATAGCACTTCTCTCTTGTTTAAACTGACCTCTCAACTCAAGGATGGATCTTACCCCCTACATTTATAGCGCTTCACTCTTGCTTACATTGACTTCTCAACGCAAGGATGGATCTTACCACCCACATTCATAGCGCTTCTCTCTTGTTTACACTGACCTCTCAACTCAAGGATGGATCTTACCCCCTACATTTATAGCGCTTCTCTCTTGCTTACATTGACTTCTCAACGCAAGGATGGATCTTACCACCTACATTTATAGCGCTTCTCTCTTGCTTACGCTGACCTCTCAACGCAAGGATAGATCTTACCCCCTACATTTATAGCACTTTTCTTTGCTTACGCTGACCTCTCTACGCATGGATCTTCCCACCAACATTTATAGCGCTTCTCTCTTGCTTACGCTGACCTCTCAACGCTAGGAAAGATCTTACCCCTTACATTTATAGCGCTTCTCTCTTGCTTACGATGACCTCTCTCAAAGCAAGGATAGATCTTACCCCCTTCATTTATAGCGCTTCTCTCTTGCTTATGCTGACGTCTTAACACAAGGATAGATCTTACCCCCTACATTTATAGTGCTTCTCTCTTGCTTACGCTGACTTCTCAACGCAAGGTTGGATCTTACCACCTACATTTATAGCGCTTCTCTGTTGCTTACGCTGACCTCTCAACGCAAGGATGGATCATCCGACCTACATTTATAGCGCTTCTCTCTTGTTTACACTGACCTCTCAACTCAAGGATGGATCTTACCCCCTACATTTATAGCGCTTCACTCTTGCTTACATTGACCTCTCAACGCAAGGATGGATCTTCCCACCTACATTTATAGCACTTCTCTCTTGTTTACACTTACCTCTCAACTCAAGGATGGATCTTACCCCCTACATTTATAGTGCTTCTCTCTTGCTTACGCTGACCTCTCAATGCAAGGATGGATCTTACCCCCTACATTTATAGCGCTTCTCTCTTGTTCACGCTGACTTCTTAATGCACGGATAGATCTTACCCCCTACATTTATAGCACTTCTCTCTTGCTTACACTGACTTCTCAACGCAAGGATGGATCTTACCACCTACATTTATAGCGCTTCTCTTTTGCTTACGCTGACCTCTCAAAGCAAGGATGGATCTTCCCACCTACATTTATAGCGCTTCTCTCTTGATTACACTGACCTCACAGCGCAAGGATGGATCTTACCACCTACATTTATAGCGCTTCTCTCTTGCATACGCTGACCTCTCAACACAAGGATAGATCTTACCCCCTACATTTATAGCACTTCTCTCTTGCTTACACTGACCTCTCAACGCAAGGATGGATCTTACCACCTACATTCATAGCGCTTCTCTTTTGCTTACGCTGACCTCTCAACGCAAGGATGGATCTTCCCACCTACATTCATAGCGCTTCTCTTTTGCTTACGCTGACCTCTCAACGCAAGGATGGATCTTCCCACCTACATTCATAGCGCTTCTCTCTTGTTTAAACTGACCTCTCAACTCAAGGATGGATCTTACCCCCTACATTTATAGCGCTTCACTCTTGCTTACATTGACTTCTCAACGCAAGGATGGATCTTACCACCCACATTCATAGCGCTTCTCTCTTGCTTACGCTGACCTCTCAACGCAAAGATAGATCTTACCCCCTACATTTATAGCGCTACTCTCTTGCTTATGCTGACCTCTCAACGCATGGATCTGCCCACCTACATTTATAGCGCTTCTCTTTTGCTTATGCTGACCTCTCAACACAAGGATGGATCTTCCCACCTGCATTTATAGCGCTTCTCTTTTGTTTACACTGACCTCTCAACTCAAGGATGGATCTTACCCCCTACATTTATAGTGCTTCTTTCTTGCTTACGCTGACTTCTCAATGCAAGGATGGATCTTACCCCCTACATTTATAGCGCTTCTCTCTTGCTTACACTGACCTCACAGCGCAAGGATGGATCTTACCACCTACATTTATAGCCCTTCTCTCTTGCTTACGCTGACCTCTCAACGCTAGGATAGATCTTACCCTCTACATGTATAGCGCTTCTCTCTTGCTTACATTGACCTCTCTCAAAGCAAGGATAGATCCTACCCCCTTCATTCATAGCGCTTCTCTCTTGCTTACGCTGACTTCTCAACGCAAGGATGGATCTTACCACCTACATTTATAGCGCTTCTCTTTTGTTTACACTGACCTCTCAACTCAAGGATGGATCGTACCCCCTACATTTAAAGTGCTTCTCTCTTGCTTACCCTGACCTCTCAACTCAAGGATGGATCTTACCACCTACATTTATAGCGCTTCTCTCTTGCTTACCCTGACCTCTCAACTCAAGGATGGATCTTACCACCTACATTTATAGCGCTTCTCTCTTGCTTACGCTGACCTCTCAACGCAAGGATGGATCTTACCACATACATTCATAGCGCTTCTCTCTTGCTTACGCTGACCTCTCAATGCAAGGATAGATCTTACCCCCTACATTTATAGCGCTTCTCTCTTGCTTAACCTGACCACACAATGCAAGGATGGATCTTACCCCCTACATTTATAGTGCTTCTCTCTTGCTTGCGCTGACCTCTCAATGCAAGGATGGATCTTCCCACCTACATTTATAGTGCTTCTCTCTTGCTTACGCTGACCTCTCAATGCAAGGATGGATCTACCCACCTACATTTACAGCGCTTCTCTCTTGCTTACGCTGACCTCTCAACGCAAGGATAGATCTTACAACCTACATTTGTAGCGCTTCTCTCTTGCTTACGCTGACCTCTCAACGCAAGGATAGATCTTACCCCCTACATTTATAGCGCTTCTCTCTTGCTTAACCTGACCACACAATGCAAGGATAGATCTTACCCCCTACATTTATAGTGCTTCTCTCTTGCTTACGCTGACCTTTCAACGCAAGGATGGATCTTACCCCCTAGATTCATAGCGCTTCTCTCTTGCTACACAGACCTCTCAACGCAAGGATAGATCTTACCCCCTACATTGATAGCGCTTTTCTCTTGCTTACGCTGACTTGTCAACGCAAGGATAGATCTTAACACCTACATTCATAGCGCTTTTTTTTTGCTTGAATTGATATCTCTGTACAATGATATATTTTTTGTTACTTTCAGTTGTAGCCCTTCCGTCTCTTGCTTACAATGATCTGGCTGTGCAAGGATTCATTTTGTAACCTTCAGGTACATCTTAGTTACATTGATGTCTCACTGCCAAGGATTCATTGCGTTACCATCGGTATTGATACATCTTAGTTAGGTTGATGTCCCAGCGCCAAGGACACATAGTGTTCCCATCGTTACACAGTTACATCTCCGTTACATTGATGTCTCACAGCCAAGGAATCATTGTGTTACCAACGTTGGTTGTCTGCAAGAACTCTTGTCGGCGACAAATTGCAATTTTGCTCCTAAATGCGAAGCTGCTATGTTCCACAACTTCCACCTCAACAAGCAGTCTTCTAAATGTGATATAATACAGATACACTCGATTTTCCACCAAAAAATGTCAACTTACCACCATATTTTCTGACTGTACTGGGTGACTTAACACCTAAA
Organism: Lissotriton vulgaris; assembly: GCF_964263255.1. Classification (NCBI taxonomy): domain Eukaryota; kingdom Metazoa; phylum Chordata; class Amphibia; order Caudata; family Salamandridae; genus Lissotriton; species Lissotriton vulgaris. The sequence continues at coordinate 89,892,175 of NC_141699.1, read as the reverse complement.
AGTGTCACCAAATTCTTGGTGATTTTCCTAAATGGGGATGTGCACCTTAATGTGTTTTTGCCCTTAAAAGCAGTGCTTGAAATGTAAAATTAGAACTGCAGGTACTCTGTACCAGAGTAACAGTTTGTTTCTGAGAAGTGCCGGTACTCTACAAATATGTGTGATCTTACACCAAGTGATTTCTGTACCCAACTGTGATTGTTTCAACTATAATTGGGTTTGCAATTCAGTGCTTAATTTGCAAAATATTAAGTGCAAGGGCTTTCACCAGGAGGCTACTGCAGCTTGCACCACCCATCGCCCCTGTCATCGCTGCCAAAACAACTATTAACCATCTCTCTTGCATGTAAATGCGACAGTTCAGATTATTCCAGGTCCACAAAGCTAAAGGAACGGCTGGAGAGGCAGGTGTTAGCAATTTTCTTATGTATATTGTATTCCTAAACAACATTTATTCTGCTTATCTCTAAATTAGATGAGCAGCACCACCATGTGGTGGACTGTTCTATGTATGGTGTTGACAATTTGGTGCCGGAGCCGAGCACCGGAAACCAATTAAGTGCCGGTACTTTGTGCATAAACAGTATTTTGCACCTAAATGTAATTTTTCCTGTTAGAAGTGGTACCACACTCCTGTTGATGTTATCTCAAGAGTGATTTTAGATTAAAATGTAGTTGTTCTTCTAAATATGATTTTTGATCCTAAACGGTTTTGTCCTTCCTGTTGATATTGCCTCAAACGTGATTTTGCACCTCAATGCAAAATTGTACCCAAAAATGATTTTTCTCCTAAATCTGATATCGCAATCTTGCTTGCTTGAGACCAAGGATTATTTCAAATGTAAAAATGATATCTTCATCTAACTGTGGTTTTTCAAAGGAATGATGTTTGTGCCTGTACATTTTCACTCATGATAATGTGACATCCAGCTACTACATTTTCTCTCTTTGCTGAGTTACACCTCTTGGCTGTGAGGTAGACAACCTTGTAGCTAAAGGGACTACATTGAATCTCTCATGCCATCTGGAGACAAATGTAGGGTCACAGAGCGAAAATATGACTCACTATTGCCAGTAAGGCTAAACAAGCATTAGCAAAGCCAATAGACCTCACCTATGGGAGAGCTATTGACTTTGCCAATTTCTTTTATCCGGTAAGGGGAAGTGAGGGTGACTTGAGGGTTTGGGTGGGTAGAGATAAAGTAAGGTGAGGGTGACTTGAGGGAATGGGATGGGTAAAGGAAAGGAAGAGTCATTTTATGGTTCGGGTTGGGTAGAGGTAATGAAGGTGAGGGTGACTTGAGGGTTCGATATGAGTAGAGGTAAAGGAAGGTGAGGGTGACTTGCGGGAATGGGATGGGTAGAGTTAAAGGAAGGTCAGGGTGATTTGAGGGTTCAGGTGGGTAAAGGGAGGTGAGGGTGGCTTGAGGGTTCAGGGGTGAGTAGAGATAAAGGGAGGTAGGGTGACTTGAGGGCTTGGGGTAGGTGGAGGTAAAAGAAGGTCAGGGTGACTTGAGGGTTTGAGGTGCATAGAAGTTAAGGGAGCTAAGAATGATTTTATGGTTTAGGGGTGGGTAGAGTTAAAAGGGGTAGGGGTGATTTTAGGGTTTGGTGTGTTAGAATTCAATGGAGGTACGGGTGATTTCAGGGTGCGGGTGTCTAGAGGTAGACGTAGAGGGAGGTAAGGGGATTTTAGGGTTTAGGGGTGGATAGAGGTAAAGGTGAAACATACAACTTTTGAAATCACTTTGTGCTTCATGATGAGTAAAACACCCTCTAAATGATAAAAGAGGAAACTGACAAATAAGTAAATGTGACACTGCTGCAAAGTTAATTCATAAAAACACACTCTGTTTGGCAATAGTCTTAAACAAAGTGATTTTTTTTACATTTTCTTCATCATTAAAAGCGACAGGCAGACGAAAATATGTGTTTTGAAATTTGGTCACAGGGCACAGAGTTTCGTTAAAGTAAGCTGTTTGCGTTCACCTCTTGGAAATACTGGAAAACACAAGCTTAGAGTCTCATGGTTTCAAACAAAATAAAGAAAGAAGCATTGGGTGGGGTGGGTAGATTTGAGTGGGGTGGAGTGAGGTAGATGGGTATACTTGGATGGAGTAGATTGGTGTGGGGGAGAGAAGTTAATTAAAATGGAGTAGATTGGGGTAACGTGGACTAGATTGGAATGGAGTGGGGTAGATGCGATAGAGTGAAGGGGGATATATTGGGGTAGATCAGAGTGGGGTAGATAGGGGAAGAGTGCAGTGGATTGGGGTAGATTGGAGTGTGGTAAATCAGGGTGGTGGGGTGGATTGGGTTAGACTGGAGTGGGATAGATTGGGTGTATTATGGTAAGGTATATTGGAGTGAAGTGGGGTAGAGAGGCTTAAGATAGAAGTGGGGTATATTGGGGTAAATTAGAGTGGAGCTGGGTAGGTTGGAGTGGAGTGGAGTAGGATAGAGTAGCGTGGGGTAGATTGGGATGAGGTTGGGTAGATTTGTGTTGGGTAGATAGAAGTGGAGTAGTTTGGAATAGATTGAAGTGGCACTGATTGAATGGGGTAGATTGGAGTAGGGTAGTTTGGGGTGGAGTGCAGTATGGTAGATTGGAGTGGGGTGGATTGGGTTGAGTGGTTTAGATTGGACTAGAGTGGGGTAGGTGTGGGTGGCATGTGGTAGACTGGAGTGAAGTGGACTGGGGTAAATTGTGGTAGAGTGTAATGGAGTGTGGTAGATTAGGGTAGAGTGGAATGTGGATAAATTGTGGTGGAGTGTGGTAGACTTGATTGTAGTGTGGTAGATTGGAGTGGAGTAGATCGCGATAGAGCAGAGTGGGATATACTGGGATAGATTGGAGTGGGGAGATTGGGGAAGAGTGCAGTAGAATGGGGTATATTGGAGTGGGGTAGATTGGAGTAGGGTTGAATGGGGTGGAGTGGGGTAGATTATAGTGAAGTGAGGTAGATTGGAGTGAGATAGATTGGGTAGAATATGGTAGGGTAGATGGGAGTGAAAGGGTAGATTTGAGTGGAGTGGGGTAGATTGGAGTGAGATAGATACGAGTGGGGTAGTTTGGGGTAGACTGGAGTGGAGTGGGGTAGATAGGCGTGGAAAGGAGTAGATTGGAGTGGTGTAGGGTAGATTAGAGAGGGATAGATTTGGTAGATTGAGGAAGGGTAGTGTTGTACGGTTTCCAGTTTGCGCTAGGTACTGCTGTTTGTTGGACAGCATAAATGTTGGGATGATGCCAGACTGATTCTGTGCACCCCATCAGGATACACAGTGCCACCATAAGTAGTTTTTTCTTTAACTTTTTTATTATCGCACTTCTTCTTTGTGGAAGAGTTATACTTTTCCGAATTACTATTTAGTTGTGGTTTGCCAGGTCCGGCTCCCAAATTGTCTCTACCTAGAATATTATAGATCTTTTCGATAATTTAAGGGACTCTGTGCTCCTGTTGTCCCAGAGCCAAATCCCTTAGACATTGGCGCATGGCCAACACTGTTACCTACTAAACCTCTCTAAGAGTTGTAGTCAGGGGGTGCTAGGCCCTTTGCTCTACAACAACTGAGTTCAGTAGAACTTGATTTATATGTACCTCTAGGTACCTTAATGTGATATTTCAAATGATATCTCCAGATATTATTGTAAAACAAACAGCAAGCTCTTATCCCAACCGCTGCACACCAATGTGAGAAGTTGGCCTGGTATATGATGTCCACTATTCTAGTCGGCACCCTGTATCAGTCCAAACAACCCTTATGGTGATGGTTGTAAAGTCAACCTTATAGACCAGCTATCCTAGTGGTAGCATGGACAAAGCAGTCTTAGGCTAAAATTTCAGAGAGCTTGTGGAACCAGCTGTTTTACCAATAATAGTCCCTTGATTATCAAATGAAAGGACACCACAAAAGATATATATCAAATATATATGTATTTATTACTAACACATCCCCTCTGCACTCTTTATGAGGTCAGAGTTCGAGATGCAGCACAAGTTACTCAATAAGCATACTATAAGTTGCACAAATACAATTCTGCCCTAGGGGCCTCACGAACCATATACTAAGTAAGTTGTATAAGAACCACTTCAGGAAAGGTGAGTAGGCCTAGTGCCTAGGAAATCACTGGGGCTACACTGAACAACTAAAGGTTAGGAAGTAGGAGTCCCACAGGATGCGTGTGCAGTGTCTAAACACACACTCGAGTTACCATGGAGTTTCAATGGGAACGTAAAAGTTACAAAGAAATAGATTTCGGACACTCCGGGTGGACTACGGGAAACCCTGTTGAACTAGGACACTTGGATAGGTATTACCCACAGGAGCACCAAAGTACTCGAGCTACCTCACCCAGGGAAGCCGGGTGCATAGGGATTCTTTCGTGTCAGGTTTTGTTGCTGAATCCTATGGAGAGCTGCAAGAAAGTGCTGCAAGCGACCAGGAGGAACGTGTCCGGATGGATCCAAGGGTGGATCGGAGCAGTGAAGAACCTGAAAGCAGAGGGTACAGAGTCTGGGTCACTAGCCAGTGACCAGGAATGAACCAGGAAGGAACCAGGCGATGTCGAGATGCAATCAGGTGAAGTGGTGAAGCTTGTCTCCGCAGCCACGAGGTCCAGGAGGCGTCGACAATGACCAGAAGCTGGAGTCGAGCTGTCCCAGGAAGGATCTTGTTGACTGCAGTATCGGTATCCGGATTGGACCCAACAAGCCTTGGCAAACGCAATCCATGCAGGATGGGAAGATTGACTTCAGGTCAGACCAGCAAGGTCTGGGGAGCTTCTCCTTCGCAGGGAAGCTGGAGCAAGCCCGAGCAACCAGGCAAGTGGTGTAGTTTCAAAAGGAAGTTTTCGTAGGTCTCACTAGCCAACGGACTAGCAACCGGGAAGACGCATCGAGCTGAAATGAAGGCGCAGGCCACACGCGGCACTTGTGGAGTGTGGAGGGCTGAGCTTCGGTGCAAATGCTGCTCGGGTCTCGGGCTTCTCAAACCCCAATGCACAACTTCGAGGGTACCTCAGAAGCTGCACGGTTAGCAAAGAGCAGGTAGTCCAGGGTGTCCAGTCCCACGTCTCTCGTGTCGGCCACAGGTCTCAGCTTTGCTGTGGATATGGATCGGAGTCGGAGAAGTCTGAAAGTCCAGTTCCTGAGTCGCTGAGTCTTCGGGTTCCGGCGGGAGCATCAACAAAGCAAACCGGCAAGTTACTGTTGGTGCCTGTTTGCACAGGGTGGTCACTCCTTGACCACAAGGGAGATGTCTTCAGTCTTCCAGTCGATATGGAACGTCGAAGGTCCAAGAGTTCATTTCAGAGTTTCTTTCCAGGATAATCTAATGTCTCCAGACACAGCTCCTAACTTTATACTAATCTAAGGGGCTGGATTACCTGCTAGGTCCCTCCTATGGGTGGAACCTGAGAAGGGGGTGGTTACACCCCCTTCCTTTTGTCCAGTTTTGCGCCAGAGCTGGGGCTGGAGTGCCCCAGCAACTGGTTTGAACAGGGCTATGCATGGAGCACCTTGTGTGCCCCAGGCAGTGTCTGGAAACAGCAGTTTCCATTGAACCGACCCTGCCCCAATCCACTACAGGCTGTCTGGGGAGGTGCCAGCACCTCCCTTGACAGGAAACCTATTGTCCAGACCTCCCCTGCCGGAGTTTCATCCAGCAGCAGGAGGTCAGACTTGTGTTTGTGGCAGCAGCATCCATTTTGTGATGCTGAGGCTCTGTTTAACTTTAACTGGGTAAAGCAGTAACTATATGTCTTCTCCCTCTAGAGGGATGGAATGCTACCCCCGCCGCCAGGACTGGCGGGGACGGGTGGGGGGGGGGGGTAGTATTCCAAAGTGTTTGACACCTTACACAACATGTTTTGATAAAGCCAAACCAAAGTTATCATTAACCGCGAGGATTATAATGCACTTAAGAGTATATGGTATGGCTATATAATAGAACAGCTATAAGGACATGGTTCCGGAAGCTGCAGACAGGCTCAGCTCATGCTAGAGCACCATCTCACATAAAACCAAGCACTCTGCCTTCAGGATTGTCAAGGCCTGCCATAGGAGTGACTCATAGGCATATATGTGTCTATATATATAAGGGTAGATATAGGAATATTATATCTAAGCATGGGGTGATTACACCACCTTGCCCAAGCTGAGTGTTCAGCCTGTGGTGTCAGTTTGGATGGCCAGCCAGGGGTGGCATAATGCATGCTGCAGCCCCTGGTAGGCCTTGGATGCACCTATGCCCTGGGTACCTATGGTACACTATACAGGGGCTCACAAGGTGACCCAACATCCAATTAAATATGTACCTAAAGTACATGGAGTCCATTTTACAGAGAGAGCAGATAGCCTGGGGCCCTGAATAGCTGGATCCCAGGCCAACTAAGTCAAAAACCAGCTAAACACTAGGCAAAAAGTTGGGGTAACCATATAGTCAGATATCCACCTTCCTACACATGTTTTCTGGTATATACTGCAGTAAGAACTGTACCCCAAGTGGTGCAGTCGTCCACGGAGAGATCCATCCCCATCAGCAAGGAAACTGTTAATATTATACGGTTTTCCTGTGGTCCAATGTGGGCAAACATTGCTTCAAGCTGGCTTGTTTTTTTGGGCGATCCAGAGCAAAATCTCCTCCTGTCTCATGGTAACCTTGCCCATGACTGCACTTAGTGTTTGTGGGCTAATGCCCGGTGTAGCCAATTGTGGTTGTGCAGCTTGAGCAGTCTGCGCAGGGTTTAGTGTTAAAATTCACATAGCGAACTGTGTCAAACATCTGGATATTGTCACTAAGTGTTTATATAGTCCATGCAGTTGTACTGCTGATAAATGATCGACGTTCGGATGTGGTGCGGCTAAGATGGGCCATGTTGCTCCCTCATTGCTAAGGGTACTTAGTCTAACATTTTCAGTTGTTTGTGATAGGGTGCCATCAAACCAATTTCTGTGTTTATGGGATGTTAAAGATATTTCTATTTTGTTCATATGGTGTATAGTTATTGGTAACTCTATATTGTGTGCAGTTGTGAAATAGCATTGTTGTAGTGTTTGCTGCTCGGAATGTAACCCTTGAATAGAACATCTCTGTCCTATATGCTTCACAAGCCTCAACCACGAAGGTAACATCTCCACTCGTAAGTGTGAGGCCATGTTGTAGTAGTTTCTGAGTAACTGTATGTCTGCAGTTCCCAGTGATGCTAATTACTTCAAGGTCATCTTCTCCAGACATAATTTTGTATGGTTTTCAGGAATGGTAACACCATGGAATGATCCTTTGAAAAGTTCAAGCTTGAACAAACTAGAGCTAATACATAGGGGTTACCTACTTAGCTGAGGAGGATAGCTCCTACCACCATGGACGTCTTTGGTTAGGTGGTGAGTAGAGCTCTTTGGGTATGGAAGAAAGAAATACCTAGGAGATCTATTAAATAGTAACCCTAACTGTCAATGTTGGCAGCGCCATGCCGTACTATTTCCACTTTTTACTAAGAATTGCATTTGTTGGACAACATAAACGTTGGGATGGTGCCAGACTTACTCTATGCATCCCCTCAGGATATGTTAGCTTATAGACCAGCTAGCTCACAGTGCCACCATAAGTACCTCTAACCCTAACAAGGTGACAAATGGTTTTGGCAACCTCAGAATATGACAACCCTGATCCCCCAAGGAATCGTGGTGAGAGAGCTAGAACCTTTTTGCTCAGTCACTTGTGCTTGTTCAGAAAGATGCACAAGAAATACACAAAAGGGGTTTTCAATATTTATTGAACCATTGTGATTCTTGTATAAAATGGTATGCGCTGCAATAATCATTAGGCAGAAGGAGATAAAAGTGATCAGCAATATAAGGACGGTGAAACAAATGAACAATTCCACCACGGTGCTAAAACAGTGTATATATGCTATCATTTAAGTACTGGGTATAGTGTTTTCTAGTATGCACTCCCTAACCTAGTTGCCTAGGGAGGGTGTTCTGCCAAGAATCCTCTATTGGATGATCTAACTCCAAATTACCTGAAGGCCATGTATATACACATCCGATTTGGTCATCCCTCCTTGCAGAGGGTAAACAGGAATCAGCTGAGCTGAGACTCCGACACAGCGATGACCTTGCAATGATAGCAGAGTGCTCCACTGATTTGAACACTGAAATCCGTGTGTATTTATAACAACAGTATCCATGCTTTTGCGTCGAAGCTCCAGCTGAGCTGACATTGTTTATTGTTTCTGTGATAGCAACATTGCCTCATGGATGAAATAATAAACAACAACATTTGCACTATGTATGTTCAGGCTGTGTACTGAATGTTCAAGATTTCGTCATAGTGTACTAACAAAGTGGAATTATGAGCAATATGGTTTCAGAGAAACTAATCTTTGCACTCTCACACAGGCAAATGTGTGTCAAAAGTCATTGTGTCCAAGAGAAGGCAACTTAAGAAATGAGTACAAATTGACAGTGTTTCTTCCGCGCCTAACCTAGCCATGTGGCTTATTGGATTAAAGTGTTATGTTATGTTAGAACTGTATTTCTTGAGCGCACGGCTACCCAGATCGGGTGTCCCGGCGCTTTGGCAGAGAGTCCTGAACACAACCAAGAAAAACCCACCGGCAGAAGCACTGTAGGCCCACTGGTTAGGTGGAGAAAAGGAGCGTCTTGAGCTCCTTTCTAAAGGCCAGAAGATTATTAGCCTTGCGGAGTGATAGAGGGAGCTCATTCCACAACCTGGCCGCCATAAACTGGAAAGACCGGCCTCCCATCCGCACGCGTTTGATCACTGGTATCTCCACTTTAGCCAGGTCAGCAGATCTCAAACTCCTCCGGGGAACGTAGAGAACAATTCGCTTCCTGAGGTAAGCTGGGCCAATGCAGTGGAGGGCTTTAAACGCCAACGTGAGGACCTTGAAACTAATTCTGCTGGGGATAGACAGCCAATGCAGCCTGCCGCGCAGTAGAGAGGCACTGGCTCTCCGTGGAAGGCCAAAGATGGCTCTGGCCGCCGAGTTTTGGACAACTTGCAATCTGGATACCAGATATTTAGGCAGACCAGAGAAAAGTGCGTTAGCGTAATCTAAACGCGAACCCACGAGTGCTTGCACGATGTTCTTGCGATATTGAAGGGAAAGCAGAGGGAGAAATTTCCTCACCATCTTCAAAATACCGAAACATTTCCCCGCCAGGCCCGTGATGTGGGGACGAAAAGAAAGACTGTCGTCAAATACCACACCCAGATTTTTTACTTGGGCAGATGGTTTCTCAGGGGGGAACATGTCGGAAGGCCACCACGATTTCCAGCCAGGGTCCTCAGCGCAGCCAAAAAAGAGCAACTCGGACTTATCTGAGTTACATTTCAGGTTCTGGTGCTGAAACCATGCAAAAACAGCGCTCAGGCAGTCTCTGATTCTGTCGCCATTAAAAACCTCTCCCTTCCTGCAGGTGAACAGGAGCTGGGTGTCGTCAGCGTATGAAATGACCCGGGCTCCAAATGCCTCCGCGACCTTCGCCAAAGGGGCCACATAAATGTTAAATATGGTGGGGCTCAGGATGGATCCTTGAGGCACCCCCACCTCTAGCGAAGGCATTTCCGCGGAGAACGGAGGAGCCCAGATCACCTGCCGACGGTCGGTTAGGAAGGATTGAAACCAGTCCAACACCGTCCCCCGCAGACCTACCTCCCGGAGTCTTCGGAGGAGGCCGGCGTGTGGGACGGTGTCGAAAGCCGCCAACAGGTCCAGCAAGACCAACATGGCCTTTCCCCCAAGATCAAGCGTTTCCCTGATGGCGTCGGTCACCTCCACAAGAGCTGTCTCCGTACTATAATTAGCACGGAAGCCAGATTGGGAGTCATGCAGCAGTTTGTTATTCTCTATAAAGGTGGTAAGAGTGTGCTGAACATGTTTCTCCGCCACCTTCGCCAGAGCAGGGAGGAGGGAGATTGGTCTATAGTTGGCCCACTGTAAAGGGTCGAGCAGAGGTTTCTTAATAAGCGGGAGAATAAGAGCATGCTTCCATTCTTTAGGGACCACTCCAGAACTCAGAGACATGTTGAGCAAGGGGTTCAGCAAGTTGTTAATAGCTGGTGCCACCGAGCTCAGGCATTTGGCCGGACACGCATCCAAGGGGGATCCAGATTTCAACCGGGAAAGCAGCTCCAGAGAGGACTCGCAGGATAACGGGGGGAACGTCGAAAGAGTGGGCACCTGCTCGGCTGCAACGGATGGAAGGACCTACAGATCACTTTCCACAGCTGCCGCCACTTCCAGGGACTCCACCCGATCGAAAGAGTCCTGAATCCTACGGATCTTATCCACAAAGAAGTCAGCAAGCTGCTTGATCCACTCCTCAGTAAAGTGGGTTAGATTGGAATGGAATGGGGTAGTTTGGAGTGAGATGGATAGGAATGGGGTAGATTGGAGTGGGGTCGGTTGGAGTTGAGTTGGATAGAGGGGTGTGAGGTCAATTAGGGTGGGGTGGGGCTGATTGAAGTGCTGGAGATTGGGTTTGGGTGGGTTAGATTGGAATGGAGTAGTTTGGGGCTGATTGTATGTGGTAGTTTGGGGTGGAGGGGGGCAGGGTAGACTGGATTGGAATGGAGTGTGGTGGATTATGGTAGATTGGGGTAGAGTGGGGTAGATTAGAGTTGAGCAGATTGGACTGGGGTCGGTTAAATTGACATAGATTGGGGGGGAGTAGGGTAAATAGGAGTGGAGTGGGGTAGATTAGATTGTGGTAGATCTGGGTAGAGTGGAGGGGATATATTGGAGTAGATCAGAGTAGGGTAGATTGGGGAAGCATGCAGTGGATTGGGGTAGATTTGAGTGGGGTAGAATGGAATTGAGTGGGGTCGATAGGAGTAGAGAGGAGTGGATTGGGGTGGAATGGGGTCGATTATGGTGGCATTGGGTAGAGTGGGTAGAATTGGGTGGATTATGGAAGGGTAGATTAGAGTGAAGTGGGGTTGATTAGATTGAGATAGAAGAGGGGTAGATTGGAGTGGGGTAGGTTGAAGTGGAGTATGAAAGACTGGTGTGGGGTAGATTGGGATGGGGTGGGTTTGATTGGCTTCGGCCTGATTGGATGTGGTAGATTGGAGTAAAGCAGTTTGGGATGCACTAGTGTAGGTTAGATTGGAGTGAGATGAAGTGATGTGTATTAGGGTGGAGTGGGTTAGATTCGACAGGAATGGGGTAGATTTGGGTCACCTGTGGTAGACTGGAGTGAAGTGGAGTGGGGTAGATTGGGTAGAGTGTGGTAGGGTGGGATAGAGTGGAGTGGAGTAGTGGGGAGGATTGGGTGGAATGGAGTGAGTAGATTGGGCTAGAGTAGAGTGGGGTAGAGTGGAGTGAGATAGATGGGGTGGAGTGGAGTGATGTAGATTGGAGTAGAGTGCAGTGGGGTGATGTAATACTGCGTCCTCCCCTACCTCTCTGAGACAGCGTCATCCAGGACGATCCCCTTCCTCGGAACCCGACCCTGAAGCGTCCCTGACAACCTGGACTCCACCCCTCTGTCCTTCGTTTCAGCATCCAATCGGAACCGGAGTTGTACCGGAAGTACATTCCTGTGACCCCGGTAGACCCTCCCTAATCCTGGAGCATGAGACCGGAAAAGACAGAGCAGAGGAGAGAGAGTCGTTCAGCGCAGCGAACTTGTGGCAGGAGGCTCGGACGAACACGGAACCAGAGACGGCGATCCAGGAAGAGGAGGAGGACGTTTGGAGCAGGGACTGGTGGAGTCCGCAGGAGGTGGCTGTGGAGCGGCCGCAACTCACAGGAGAGTTGCGGCGGGGCATGTGAGTACAAGAACCCCAAGATTACTTCTGTAGCACCTTAAGTGCAGTGTATATAAAAAGTGTCACCTTGGGATTGGTAATTGCACTGTATTGAGATCTTGTGAAGTGGTGTGGCTCACTGGTTAGAGGCGGCAGACCCGTAAGCAGAGGACGGCCCGGGACCAGGCTTCGATTCCCGACGCGGCAGGGTCGTGGACCATGGTCAGCGGGCTCGATAATTCTCGCCTCGGTGCCTACTCCAGTCAGGGACCACACTCGGCAACTCTGGGCATTAGCTTGCCTCATCTTCACAACGGCCCCCCCAGACCGCCGGGGATGCTTGGTCGCACCTTAGAGATACCCATTAGGGACCATCTCTCAGGGTGAGCCAGGACGGGTTCCCCAGCGGTCGAAGCGTGGAGATACTCCTCCGGGAGTCGATTCCTAGCGCTATATAAACATGCAATTAAATTAAATTAAATTGTATAGCACCCCTGGAGTTTCACTCAGACACTATTGTAAATACCCGTTCACCAAACCCTCACCTAAACATCCTTCCGACTTTACGCTCTCAGCCTCCCTACCCTTACCCAATCCCCTACCTTCCTCACGGTCTCTTTAAAAACCCCCACACCCCCTGGTGTCGGTAGCAGTACTCAATCATTTCAGTCCAGTCGGACTAATAGCCTCTTTTGTTTCTTTGTTCCCTATAACTTCCAAGGACACCATCCGGAGCAGCCCTCCCCGAAGACCCGACATCCTGGTTCAACCTCTGGAGAAGACCCACCCCTTCGAGTTCGTCTTTTGTGTTCCACCTTGCCTGTGACAAACTGTTGTATCTAATAATAAAAAGAAAAACATCGCCCACTACATACAGCCTCCACGCCTGTTATTTCGGTCCGCCACACCCCCACGATCACAGGTAGTTTAGGGTACAGTGTAGAAGATTGGGTGGATTAGAGTAGGGTAGATTGGAATGGAGTGGGGAGATTGGAGTGGGGTGGATTGAAGAGGGATGATTGGAGTTGGGTTATTTGGAGTGGGGTGGAGTGGGGTAGAGTGGAGTGGGGTAGAGTGGATTGGGGTAGATTGGAGTGGAGTCAGTTAGATTGAAGTGGGGTAGAGTGGGGTGGGGTAGATTGCAGTGGGGTGGGGTGAAGTGGGTAGATTGGAGTGGAGTAGATTGGGGTAGACTGTGTAGAGGTATGTTGAGAAGTGTAGATTGGGGTAGGGTGGATTGGGGTGGAGTGGATTAAAGTGGAGTGGGATAGATTTTTCTTTTAACTCTTTATTTGGCATTTCGATAAAGAACATATGCAGAAGAAATGGGGTAGATTTGAGTGGAGTTTAGTAGATTGGAGTGAAGTGAAGTAGGGTATATTTGTGTAGAGTGGGGTGGACTGTGGTGAAGTGGACTGTGGTCGACTGGAGTGGGGTAGATTAGAGTGGAGTGAAGTGGGTTAGATTGTGGTAGATTGGAGTGGGGTAGATTAGAGTGGGGAGGAGATGGACAGATTTCAGTGGAGTGTCTTAAATTGGAATGGAGTGGCATAAGTTGCTCCAGGGTATATTGGAGTGGAATGGAGTAGAGTGGAGTTGGGTAGATTGTATTAGAGTGTGTTGCACTGGGGTACATTGGAGATGGATGAATTGGGGTACACTGGAGTAGAGTGTGGAAGAGTGGGGTAGATGGGAGCAGAGTGGGGTAGATTTCAGTGAAGTGTAGTAGATTGGGGTGAAGTGGGGTAAAATGGAGTGGGTCGGATTGGATCATAGTAGGGTGGATTTGGGTGGATTGGGTTAGAGTGGGGTAGGTTGAAGTGGAGTGGGGTAGGTTGGAGTGGGGTAGGTTGGAGTGGGGTAGGTTGGAGTGGGATAGATTGGAGTGGAGTAGATTGGAATGGAGTAGGGTAGGTAGGGGAGAGTGCAGAGGGGTTTATTGGAGTAGGGTGGATTGGGGTAGATTGGAGTGCAGTGGGGTAGATTGTGGTAGATTGGAGTGGGGTAAATTGTGATTAGATGGGTGGTAAACTCCGCTCCACCCGCAGAGTTTGCCGAGTTTTACCACTCCGCTGTCCGCTTTGGAGCACACAGTTCTGCAAAACTCCAACAACAACCGGCAGAGCAGAGTTTATCAGAGCGGGCTCTCAAATTCTGCGTCCCTTTTCGGCAGACAGATGGGTTGGCTGGTGTGTGGTTGCCATTGATCCACGCTAGCTCTGCCTCTGAGTAAGCGTGGGCGGAAAATCCGTTCCGCTCGCGGATTTTGCGGATTTTCGGGAAATCCGCAATCCGCGAGATTTGCGGATTTCCCGCAAAATCCGCAAATTCGCACGCAGCGGATTTTTTTGGCGGCGCGCGGCGTTGGTGATACAATTTTTGCGGCGCGCGGCGTTTATCATCGTTTGCCGAGTTGTTTTTTTCGATAGTTTGCGAGTGCTGCGCCATTTTGGATCTTGCTGTGTGATCCCGCGGGAATTGGCGAGCGCGATTACGTCATCGCGGCTTGCCAGCGAGAGTTTGTCAACGCGAGTACGGCGAGATCACGTCTCGCGGTACTTCGCAAATTGCGAGATTTGAGATGCGGCGCGCGAAAATATAAATTTGCAATTCTGCACAAGAAATCCACCAGCAAGCAGCATAAACCTTCTAGAAATGATGATTTTTATGTGAATAACTCCTTAGTTTGACATTTGCCTGCACTTTTTTAGCGAGGAGTCCATTTTGGGGAGGGGGGCAGGGGGGTGGGAGGAAGGAAGTGCCCCATAGTCTTCAACTTCCTGTTCCTGTTCAGCAGGCTCCTCCCAGTGCTTTGTCCATCTCCTGGTCACTTTTCATTCGGATGTGGACCTGGAAGGATTACCTTTTGTGGATGCTGCTGGATCTTTGGATTTGAGGCCTTTTTGACTTTCTTTGGATCACTGTTGGATTAGAAATTTTACAAGTAAGTTTGTTTGGGGCATTACAGTTGCTGCAACTAAAATTTTGGGATTTTCGATTTTTTTGCTGTTTTGGGGCCTTTTCCCAGGGGTACTCAGTGGTGGGTGGACTGATTCTTTCTGTGGGTTGTCTTGAATTTAAACATCATGGAGGCCATAGATGAATTGGGATTGTGCTGATTTTTCTGTGTTTTTCGATTTTTTTTTTTTGTAAAATTTTGTGTTTTTCGATTTTTGACCTGTTGTTGGGGCCTTGACCAGGGGTAGTGAGTGGTGCATGGGGCCTAGTCTTTCTGTGGGCTGTCTTGAATTTAAACATCATGGATGGAATGGGATTGTGCTGATTTTGCAGTGTTTTTCGATTTTTGGGGGTGTTCATGGGGAGGGACATGCCATGTGGCTGGTGGCCATTTTGAGTGCAGCTACAGGCACTGGCCATGTGCTGGCAGGCAAGTGGCCATTTTAAATGCAGGCTTTGTTGTTAGGCCTCCAACCATTTTGCCTACTTTTCAACCTTTATTTATGCCAGGGGTAGTGAGTCTTGCATGGGCCTAGTATTTCTGTGGGTTGTCTTGAATTTAAACATCATGGAGGCCATAGATGAATTGGGATTGTGCTGATTTTTCTGTGTTTTTCGATTTTTTTTTTTTGTAAAATTTTGTGTTTTTCGATTTTTGACCTGTTGTTGGGGCCTTGACCAGGGGTAGTGAGTGGTGCATGGGGCCTAGTCTTTCTGTGGGCTGTCTTGAATTTAAACATCATGGATGGAATGGGATTGTGCTGATTTTGCAGTGTTTTTCGATTTTTGGGGGTGTTCATGGGGAGGGACATGCCATGTGGCTGGTGGCCATTTTGAGTGCAGCTACAGGCACTTGCCATGTGCTGGCAGGCAAGTGGCCATTTTGAATGCAGGCTTTGTTGTTAGGCCTCCAACCATTTTGCCTACTTTTCAACCTTTATTTATGCCAGGGGTAGTGAGTCTTGCATGGGCCTAGTATTTCTGTGGGTTGTCTTGAATTTAAACATCATGGAGGCCATAGATGAATTGGGATTGTGCTGATTTTTCTGTGTTTTTCGATTTTTTTTTTTTGTACAATTTTGTGTTTTTCGATTTTTGACCTGTTGTTGGGGCCTTGACCAGGGGTAGTGAGTGGTGCATGGGGCCTAGTCTTTCTGTGGGCTGTCTTGAATTTAAACATCATGGATGGAATGGGATTGTGCTGATTTTGCAGTGTTTTTCGATTTTTGGGGGTGTTCATGGGGAGGGACATGCCATGTGGCTGGTGGCCATTTTGAGTGCAGCTACAGGCACTGGCCATGTGCTGGCAGGCAAGTGGCCATTTTGAATGCAGGCTTTGTTGTTAGGCCTCCAACCATTTTGCCTACTTTTCAACCTTTATTTATGCCAGGGGTAGTGAGTCTTGCATGGGCCTAGTATTTCTGTGGGTTGTCTTGAATTTAAACATCATGGAGGCCATAGATGAATTGGGATTGTGCTGATTTTTCTGTGTTTTTCGATTTTTTTTTGTGTAAAATTTTGTGTTTTTCGATTTTTGACCTGTTGTTGGGGCCTTGACCAGGGGTAGTGAGTGGTGCATGGGGCCTAGTCTTTCTGTGGGCTGTCTTGAATTTAAACATCATGGATGGAATGGGATTGTGCTGATTTTGCAGTGTTTTTCGATTTTTGGGGGTGTTCATGGGGAGGGACATGCCATGTGGCTGGTGGCCATTTTGAGTGCAGCTACAGGCACTGGCCATGTGCTGGCAGGCAAGTGGCCATTTTGAATGCAGGCTTTGTTGTTAGGCCTCCAACCATTTTGCCTACTTTTCAACCTTTATTTATGCCAGGGGTAGTGAGTCTTGCATGGGCCTAGTATTTCTGTGGGTTGTCTTGAATTTAAACATCATGGAGGCCATAGATGAATTGGGATTGTGCTGATTTTTCTGTGTTTTTCGATTTTTTTTTGTGTAAAATTTTGTGTTTTTCGATTTTTGACCTGTTGTTGGGGCCTTGACCAGGGGTAGTGAGTGGTGCATGGGGCCTAGTCTTTCTGTGGGCTGTCTTGAATTTAAACATCATGGATGGAATGGGATTGTGCTGATTTTGCAGTGTTTTTCGATTTTTGGGGGTGTTCATGGGGAGGGACATGCCATGTGGCTGGTGGCCATTTTGAGTGCAGCTACAGGCACTGGCCATGTGCTGGCAGGCAAGTGGCCATTTTGAATGCAGGCTTTGTTGTTAGGCCTCCAACCATTTTGCCTACTTTTCAACCTTTATTTATGCCAGGGGTAGTGAGTCTTGCATGGGCCTAGTATTTCTGTGGGTTGTCTTGAATTTAAACATCATGGAGGCCATAGATGAATTGGGATTGTGCTGATTTTTCTGTGTTTTTCGAATTTTTTTTTTTGTACAATTTTGTGTTTTTCGATTTTTGACCTGTTGTTGGGGCCTTTTCACCAGGGGTATTTGAGTCTAGCATGGGCCTAGTCTTTCTGTGGGCTGTCTTGAATTTAAACATCATGGAGGCCATGGATGGAATAGGATTGTGCTGATTTAGCAGTGTTTTTCGATTTTTGGGGGTGTTCATGGGGAGGGACATGCCATGTGGCTGGTGGCCATTTTGAGTGCAGCTACAGGCACTGGCCATGTGCTTGGCAGGCAAGTGGCCATTTTGAATGCAGGCTTTGTTGTTAGGCCTCCAACCATTTTGCCTACTTTTCAACCTTTATTTATGCCCAGGGGTAGTGAGTCTTGCATGGGCCTAGTCTTTCTGTGGGTTGTCTTGAATTTAAACATTATGGAGGGCATGGATGGATTGGGATTGTGCTGATTTTGCAGTGTTTTTCGATTTTTTTGTGCTCTATAACTGAACTGATGTTCCTCTGTCTTCCATTTTTTTTAGGTGCACAAGACTCAAGAGAACCACCAGTGCCAGGAAGAAGTCCTGCAGCGGTGTGTGTGTGCAGCATAACGTCACGCGACGTCACGTCTGGCCTCAGACAACTCTACAATTCGTGCAACTGCGGCCTGCTGTCTGACCTGCTCTGAAGAAGATGGCCCCGCCCCCAAAGAAAGTTCTCCGTAGCTCCTCTAGCAAGAAAGTTGCTAGTAAGGAGCAGAAGAAGCAAGTTACCAAGGAGGCTGGTGTGTCACCCGCCACTTTTTTTGGGAGCAAAAGAAAAAGTACGCCTGCAGCAGCAGGATCTGCTGGGGACCAACCTGAGAGCAGCACCCCTGCTCCATTGGGTTCAGTGCCTCCACCACCACGCCAACTTAAGTCAAAGCCCTTGAGTGCTTCAGAGGCAGTCAGTGTACTTCTCCAATCACCATCGACCAGTGATGTTGGCTCATCGCAAGAAAGTAGCAGCAATGTCCCTGAATCAACACAGGTTGTTGTAACTCATCTGACAAGTGTTGAACAACCACAGCCGCAACAACAACACCATGTGCAAGTACACGCCCAAGTACATGTGGAAGGAGAGGCAGCAAAAGGAGATGCGCAAGCAAAGGTGCATGGACGTTCACAAGTGCCCACAATAGTTGTTCCTCCCGAAGTAGGGGCACATTTGGAAATCGACAATGAAGCTGAGGTATCATTGGAAGCCACTCCTCCTGATGATCATTCATTGTCTTCCACATCCCTAGCAAGGAAAAGATCAAGGGGGGTGTCTACATCTTCTTCAAGCCCACCTCGTTCTGGTGCAAGTGATCTGTCTTGGGAACCACGACAACTGCGGTCTGACAGTGAGGCAGAGGCACACCATGATCTGCCACCGGTACCTAAGCGTAAAAGGAAGGTCGTCCAAAAACTCAAACCTATGGAGTGTGATGAGGCTCAACAAGAAGTGACAGATACTGCTGGTGATGAAGCCTCTCACGATGACGACGAGGCAGTCATCACAAAGGTCACTGCAGCCCCACCGGGCATGCAGCAAAGAGACATTTTGACCCTATCCCGAGAAGCTGCTGAGCGTGATGATGATGTCGGCGAGGAGGCAATGGAAATGGAATCATTAGATTTGGAGTTAAGTAGTACACCAAAACCTACCGCTTCCATATTTCTTCCTCGCAAGAAGGTACCCACCTCGTCCTCGACCTCAATTCGTGGTGGTGAAAGTGCAAAACGTACTGAAGTTCGGCAATCCACATCCTCCACTTCATCTGTCATTAGCAGCAGGACCACCACCACCAGTATCGACGCCTCCTCCGGCGGCGGCCCCCGAAGACATTTCAAGTCTCCAGTTTGGGACTTCTTTAGTGTTTGCCCAAAAAAGGCAAACGTAGCCATTTGTAGCCTTTGTAAGCTTCGATATAGTCGTGGTAAGCTTGGTTCTAACTATGGTACCGGAGGCCAGAGAGGTCATCTTGAGAGAAGGCACCCTCTCGAATGGTTTCCGCACCTAGAGGCGGTCAAGAAAGCCGGAATTGCACGTAATGAAAACGTTGATTTGTCATCTGCTGATGACGAGGAGGTAGAAGAAGACGATCCAAACACTTCACTTACACCCAGTTCCCATGTCAGCAGCACACCCCATGGGAGCCACACTAAGAGTGTGGGAGAGAGTGAGACATCAATGCGGAAAAGTTCATCAGCGAGCGTAACTGGGTCGAAGAGATCATCATCCCGTAAATCATTGGTCCAGGGCAACATTAAAAAGATGTTGTTTACAGAAGCGCAATATGAACGCAACCACCCAATGACCCGTCTGTATAACACTAAGCTGGCTAAAATGCTAGCTCTGGACCTTCTCCCTTTTTCTTTTGTCGAAGGGGTTGGTTTTCTAGAATTAGTGGCAGTGCTCTGCCCTAAATGGAAGGTTCCTAGCCGGTTCTATTTTGCCCGAGTTGCGGTTCCAGCACTACATGAAGATGTTCTGAAGGCGATTGGGGCAGCTTTGCAGAAGAGTGCTGTTCACACTATACATCTGACAACAGACATGTGGACCAGTGGCGCAGGCGCTGATTACATGTGCATCACTGCACACTGGGTCTCTTTTTCAGGGGCTAAAGCAAAGCTAAACTCAGGTGTTGACACTAACACTGTTTTTAAAGGTGCTCGGAAACATGCAACACTAGCCATGTTTGGTTTGGAGAAACGTCACACAGCAGAAAACATTTTGGATGTCTTTAACACAAAGGTCCTTAACTGTCTGTCCCCACTAAAACGCAAGGTTGGTTATGTTTCCACGGACAATGGCTCCAATATAGTTAAGGCCATGAGGGACGGTTACTATTTCAGAGTGCCGTGTTTGGCGCACTGTATAAACCTGGTTGTCCAAAAATTCTTGGGTAATAAAGACAGTGCAGCGTGCAGTGTATTGGAGAACTGCCGAAAAATTTGCAAGCATTTCAGGCATTCTTTTAAGGCCCGCAAGCAGCTGAGGAGCATGCTATATCAATGTCAAATGCCAGTGAAAGCACTCATCCAGGAGGTGGTAACACGTTGGAACTCAACCTTCTACATGCTTGAGCGTCTGTATGAGCAGTATACGCAACTCGATCAATATTTCTTGAAAGAGGGTATAGAGGAGCTGAGGATGGGTGGGCCGCAATGGAACATAGTTGAAAGCCTAACACGCATGCTTCGTCCTTTTGAGGTCTTCACGCGTGCAGTCAGCAAGGAGGACTCTAATTTGGGAAAAGCTATCCCATTGTTGTACATGCTGGAGGACCAACTGAAGGAGGTGTGTTCTGTGTTTCGAAAAGATGACAAAAAGAAAGGCTCTTCTTTGCTTCTGGCTGAGCAATTATTAGAGCTCCTACAAGGTGATGAACGTCTTCAAAAGATCCACTCAGAACAGCATTACATTTGTGCTACTATTCTGGATCCACGCTACAAAAAGGCGCTGGCAGGCAGAGCATTCTTTGCTTTTGCTGATGAAGATGTTACAAAGTACAAACGTTGGCTAGCCTTGTCAGCCAAGAAGTTTGAAACAGAACGGCTGGAAATTGAAGGAAATGGCAGTACATCAGCAGGCCATCCCCAGTCAAAACAATCCACTTCTGCACCTGTGGCTGTGGCACAAGTGACCTCTCAGCCGTTAAAGACACCGGCAACCGCATCATCTGCACGAAAGACAGCAGAAACATTGGAGGCTGAAGAGGATTGGCTAGCTCTGCGTGGGTTTGGTTCTCAAAAGGCCAGAGGCACAGCAAGAGCTACGCAAAGTGGAGGAACCTTGGAGGAGGACCTTGAGTCGATGGTGAAGGACTATCTGAATGACTCCACAGAGGTCTATGTTAATTCTGACCCATTGGCGTATTGGCATGGGAAAAAAGAATTGTGGCCACAGCTCACCAACCTGGCTTTAAACTACTTGTCTTGCCCACTCGCAAGTGTGTCTTCTGAACGGGTTTTCAGTGCGGCTGGTGGGATTGTAACTCCCAAACGGAGCCGCCTCTCGCCCAAAAATGTGGAGAGGTTAACAATGATCAAGATGAATCAGCACCTCATACCACCAGATATAAGAGTACGAGAGAGCGTGCCGGATGAAGAGGAGGTGGCCAGCACCATAGATGAGGGAATTTCTACTCTGTCAGGTGGCACTGACCTCACCCGGGCTGAATTCGCAGAGTATGATGACGAAGCCTTATTCTTATTCCTGGACCGTGATTCCGACTTCGAGCCCTGAAAATGAGACAACGAATCAATAACTTTCTTTTTCATCCTTATTCACTTTTATTCCTGTGTGTCTGTCTTTCTTTGTTGTGCACAGTTAATATAATTCAAACTTTAATCAGATTATCACAAAGACAAGCCCATCAGCAGAACTGTCTTCACTTGTTTGCTAATTTATTTGAAGGTGCCGCAGTCTGCATTCCTCAGGTTCACAAGTTCAGAAGAACATGCTCCTCTATCCTCCTCCTCCAGACTCCTATTTCCATCAAAGCAGAGGGCTGGTTTACGCCCAATGAAGAAAGACTCAGCACTTGTGGGGGTGTTGTTCTACCTCTTTGCAGGTGAGTTGACGGGTCTGGGGCCATTGCTGGGAAGCACTAAAAGTGGTTTGTGCCAAATCCGAGGCGGAAATTTTTTTGTGTTTTTGATGACTTGCTTGCCTTTGAGGTGCTCTTAGGGGGGGTTCCGTCTGTTTGTGGGTGAGTTTCATGGTCTGAGAGCATTGCTGGGACACTCTAATCTTGATTGCATTTGCTTTTCAGGAAATCCGTCGTGCCAACCCCGACTTATGGCCTAGCTACGCAGCGCGTTTGGACCGAAGGCCCAGAAATATTGCAAGTATGAGATTTTGCTTTTGGCCTGTTTGGGGGTGTTATGCTTCTTGGCGGGTGGGTTGCCGGGTCTTGGGGCATTCCTGGGAAGGTCTAATACCGGGTAGAAGTGGTTGGGACAAAATCCAGGCCGATTTTTTTTTGGGCTATTTCAGACATTTTGCTCTATGTAGCGTTTTCGGGGGCCTGTTTGGGGGGCTTGCTGGTGTTTGCGGGTGAGTTTCGTGGTCTGGGAGCACTGCTGGGACACTCTAATCTTGATTGCATTTGCTTTTCAGGAAATCCGTCGTGCCAACCCCGACTTATGGCCTAGCTACGCAGCGCGTTTGGACCGAAGGCCCAGAAATATTGCAAGTATGAGATTTTGCTTTTGGCCTGTTTGGGGGTGTTATGCTTCTTGGCGGGTGGGTTGCCGGGTCTTGGGGCATTCCTGGGAAGGTCTAATACCGGGTAGAAGTGGTTGGGACAAAATCCAGGCCGATTTTTTTTTGGGCTATTTCAGACATTTTGCTCTATGTAGCGTTTTCGGGGGCCTGTTTGGGGGGCTTGCTGGTGTTTGCGGGTGAGTTTCGTGGTCTGGGAGCACTGCTGGGACACTCTAATCTTGATTGCATTTGCTTTTCAGGAAATCCGTCGTGCCAACCCCGACTTATGGCCTAGCTACGCAGCGCGTTTGGACCGAAGGCCCAGAAATATTGCAAGTATGAGATTTTGCTTTTGGCCTGTTTGGGGGTGTTATGCTTCTTGGCGGGTGGGTTGCCGGGTCTTGGGGCATTCCTGGGAAGGTCTAATACCGGGTAGAAGTGGTTGGGACAAAATCCAGGCCGATTTTTTTTTGGGCTATTTCAGACATTTTGCTCTATGTAGCGTTTTCGGGGGCCTGTTTGGGGGGCTTGCTGGTGTTTGCGGGTGAGTTTCGTGGTCTGGGAGCACTGCTGGGACACTCTAATCTTGATTGCATTTGCTTTTCAGGAAATCCGTCGTGCCAACCCCGACTTATGGCCTAGCTACGCAGCGCGTTTGGACCGAAGGCCCAGAAATATTGCAAGTATGAGATTTTGCTTTTGGCCTGTTTGGGGGTGTTATGCTTCTTGGCGGGTGGGTTGCCGGGTCTTGGGGCATTCCTGGGAAGGTCTAATACCGGGTAGAAGTGGTTGGGACAAAATCCAGGCCGATTTTTTTTTGGGCTATTTCAGACATTTTGCTCTATGTAGCGTTTTCGGGGGCCTGTTTGGGGGGCTTGCTGGTGTTTGCGGGTGAGTTTCGTGGTCTGGGAGCACTGCTGGGACACTCTAATCTTGATTGCATTTGCTTTTCAGGAAATCCGTCGTGCCAACCCCGACTTATGGCCTAGCTACGCAGCGCGTTTGGACCGAAGGCCCAGAAATATTGCAAGTATGAGATTTTGCTTTTGGCCTGTTTGGGGGTGTTATGCTTCTTGGCGGGTGGGTTGCCGGGTCTTGGGGCATTCCTGGGAAGGTCTAATACCGGGTAGAAGTGGTTGGGACAAAATCCAGGCCGATTTTTTTTTGGGCTATTTCAGACATTTTGCTCTATGTAGCGTTTTCGGGGGCCTGTTTGGGGGGCTTGCTGGTGTTTGCGGGTGAGTTTCGTGGTCTGGGAGCACTGCTGGCTATATATACTTTACTTTGCAAGAGGTTTGAAGCAAATCCATGGTGGCTGAGGGGACTTAGGGCCTAGCTGCAGAGCGCGCGCGGAGTGATTTGGGAAATTTGTGAAAAAGTGACTAAGTCCCCATTTTTGTACTTTTGCTCTTTGGCTGTTTGGGGGTCTTCTACTCGTTTTCTCCTGGGTTGACGGCTCTGGGGCCATTGCTGGGAAGCTCTAATACCGGATAAAAGTGTTTTGGACCAAATCCCAGGCGGAATTTTTTTTGTGTTTTTGATGACTTGCTTGCCTTTGAGGTGCTCTTAGGGGGGGTTCCGTCTGTTTGCGGGTGAGTTTCGTGGTCTGGGAGCACTGCTGGGACACTCTAATCTTGATTGCATTTGCTTTTCAGGAAATCCGTCGTGCCAACCCCGACTTATGGCCTAGCTACGCAGCGCGTTTGGACCGAAGGCCCAGAAATATTGCAAGTATGAGATTTTTCTTTTGGCCTGTTTGGGGGTGTTATGCTTCTTGGCGGGTGGGTTGCCGGGTCTTGGGGCATTCCTGGGAAGGTCTAATACCGGGTAGAAGTGGTTGGGACAAAATCCGCGCGGAAAAGCCTTTAGTTTTGGCACTTTTTGTAACTTAGGGTTCGTTAGGGTTAGCCCTAGCACCAGGATTGCATGTGTATCGGGGTGTTCTAGATTTTTCAAACTGAGTTCTGGGGTCTTAGAGCACTCGTGAGAATGTGTAATTTTGGTTGCAAGTCATTTGAAGAAAATCCATGGTGGGAAAGGGGGGATTTGGCATAGTTAAAGAAAGCCTTTGCCACTATTCTTAACTTAGGGTTCGTTAGGGTTAGCAGTATTTCTATTGCATGTGTTTGAGTGGGGGGGATTTCGAGTCTTGGAGCGATGCTGGCTATGGCTACTTTTGCTTGGTTGCTTGCAAGTGGTTTGAATACAATCCACGGGGGGTAATGGGTAATTAGGGTACTTCGGCCTACTTTTACTTTCAAAGTAAGTTTTGTCTCCAGTTTTCTGCTAGGCCTCGTTTTTTGGGTGGGAGCACTGCTAGGAAGATCTATTTTTGTTCTAAAACACAGTTTACAGTACACCTAGCTTGAGGGGCAAGATCCGCTACATTAATTTGCCCATACTTACTTATCCTTCAAAAGGTGACTCAGAGTACGCACTTTCAAAAACATTGTACTGTCTGTCTACTAGGAAAAACAAATTGTGACTTTTTGCACTCCACAGCCTACATACCTTATATTTATTTATCAGTGGTGTTGTAATATTATATCACTTCCTGTTTTTCGTTGAATAATTACAGGCCGGGTTTCAGTCTCTGCAATGGGGAAAAAAGGATGGAGTCAGGCTTCACAGTAGCGAGCCACAATTCAGCATCAGGCAGGCAGTGGACAGGGTGTCTTCTGGTGACCAACATCGGTGGACGAAGCGTCGGCTGCAATGGAGGAGTGCCGCTAATAGGAGGATTTTTTTTCTGCGGGCAACTTACTTACCACTTCCAACAGGACCACTACAACCACACATAGATACAGTATCCCTTGCCTTTTTCTCTGACTGTGACTGCATTTCTTTGCTCTCTCTCGGCTTCTACATTGATCCCTTAACACATCACTTAGTCCACTCCACTATCTGCACCACACATAGTCATTTGTAAGTGCTCCTACGTAATTCGCAAGTCGCAGCACGCCCCAGGCCGTAGAGGACTGGGATGGCCCCAATGATGAAGCATGTCACCAAGGGGCAACCCTGGTGAGTGAGGGGACACCTAGAAAAAAAGCAATTTCTCCTTTTCTATCTACTATACCTTCTGTCAGGTTACGCAGCCCCTAAGCGCCTACCGTACTATGAAACTACATTTCCCATGAGTAGGCGGGAGACTTGCAGACTATTTAGTGAGACTATATGAGAGTACCCTTGTATGTTAGGACATCACTTCACTGATGCCTGTCTTGTCTTCTCTTACAGGTATCCTTTCCCTGCTGACCCTACCTTTACCCATCCCACATTTTTTATTTTAGTTTGTTATTTTTCTCCCTCGCCTAATGCCTCGAACACCCTGTGTTTACACTTCTGGGTGTTGGTGACATTTGGAGGTGGAACCATATTTGCATCGACTGGATCACGGGGAGTAAACGTGACACCTTCCAGACCAACCCCATTGAGTGTTGTTGTGAATGGATTTATAGTGACCAGCAAGGCTCTCGGGTATCTGGCTACAGAGACCTTATGTTGAATATAGTTATCAATAATTCCACACAGGCCCTGTACTGTCGCATTCTTTCTTTCCACAGTTGTCGATGATATATTCTTACTCTGCTTGACAAAGAACCATTGCTAATGTGAAAGAACTTCAACCGAATTAGTAGTTATACTTTACCATTTGTTAGGCTACAATGTGGCACTGCTCTACTGTACTTCTGTCACCTGCTATATTCTCAGTTGTACCGTTGAATTGCTCAGGAGGACAAACCAGATTTCATTTTCTTTTTTTTCATAGGCATGCAACTGCCACTGTGGCACACCACTACTACCACCGCTATGAGGAAATTTTATCCGACCAAGATTGCCAACGTTATTCGGTGTTTCCCGTGGAGCCAGCCCTGGGCCTAGCCCTACTTTCAAACACAAATTACAGGTAAGATAAGCGTTTGGTGGTTTGGGGGTATAATGGAGTATTAGTACGAGAGACGAGAGCCTGAAGGTAGTACTACTAAAGTCCTAGGACTCTTGGATTCACTTCACTTAGTCTGTGAGAGGCACTTAGTGTTGAAAACATTTGGGCATTTACACTTAAAGGAAGAAAATGGAACTAAACTTTCAGGAAAACAGTCAACGTTAAACCCCCACCCACCAGGCAAGCAGTAAAAAACAGGTATGCTCAGATAAAGTTTGAAAAAGTATATTTATATCCCTAACAAAATAATCTCCCGCAAGACCCTCCCTAACCCCAACGATTGTCCTTCAAAAGTCCCCAAAAACCCAACTCCCAATTCCCACCCCCCAAAAGTCTCTAAAAAAGGGGCAAGGGACACTAGGGGTGGATGCTGTTCACTTTTTGGGCCAGGGCATCATGCTCCTCGCGGAGCAAGGCGAGCTCCTGCTGAAGGCGGGACACCATCAGGGTGGTGCGGCGCAGGCGTGCCTTCACTGCCTTGCAGGTGCAAGGCCTGTGAGAAGCAGCTGTTGGCCTTGCTGCTCGGCGGTGGCGTTTGCCTTTGGCAGCCCGGCTCAGTCTCGGTGGACCACTGTGCTGGGTCACGGTGGCAGCCGGTGAGGCCACGGAGGACGACGTTGTCGTTGTTGTCGACCGCACACTTTCCACGTCCTCCAGGGCCACCAGCCGCCGATATTCCGCAACAGTGGCCTCGATTCTCCGTTGCCGGGCCGCTCTAGCCAGCTCCTTCCTCCTTGTTCGTTTGGAAGGAGAACCTATATGAAGAAAGAAAGACATAGTCTGTAACCAATGCTCTTTAAGATTAACTCAATCATTCAGCAGAAATGTGTGCTGCAGTACAACTAGCAACTTGCAAGCGCATTACATAACTATTGAGGCCAGTATCTATCTAACCTCACACTTCTTCATCCTTGCTCTAACATTAGTGGGAGTTTAAGGAACAAATTCTATGAGCACTGTGGACTTCCATTGGAGTCGACTATGAAAGTACACCAGTCTTATTCTTCTTCTTGTCTCTTGTTTTGGAAAATTGGTACGTTATTTTCTGCAAGCCGGCATAATGCCAGCGCGGTAAACTTGCACCCGAGAAAAAGAGACGCACGCCATGAGGAGTGACCTAGACTTGCGTTGCCGTTGCGTTACTGTACCCGTCCAGTACATGCAGGTGGTGAATCTCTTACTTTTCTATTACGGGTGGCACTGAGAATACTCTGTTACAACTCAAGGGCTACTGCTTAATTAATTTAACTTTCACCCTACAGTGGAAATGAGTACTAGAAATGGAAAATTGAAGAAGATAAATAATCTGATTATCTATCACTTCACATGGGATGTTTTTGCTTATATATGGGATGACTTTAGGTGCTTTGCTTTTTATTGAGTGACAGG